>NW_025423851.1:0-1200000 GCF_020740605.2 Lemur catta | reverse complement strand
TAGTGTTAGGGTTAGGGTTAGCATCAGCCCTAGGATAGTGTTAGGGTTAGGGTTAGGGTTAGCATCAGCCCTAGGATAGTGTTAGGGTTAGGGTTAGCATCAACCCTAGGATAGTGTTAGGGTTAGGGTTAGGGTTAGCATCAGCCCTAGGATAGTGTTAGGGTGAGGGTTAACATAAACCCTAGGAGAGTGTTAGGGTTAGGGATAGGGTTAGCATCAGGCCTAAGATAGTGTTAGGGTTAGGGTTAGGGTTATCATCAGGCCTAGGATAGTGTTAGAGTTAGGGTTAGCATCAGGCCTAGGATAGTGTTAGGGTTAGGGTTAGCATCAGCCTTAGGAGAGTGTAAGGGTTAGGGTTAGGGTTAGCATCAGCCCTAGTATAGTGTTAGGGTTAGGGTTAACATCAGCCGTAGGATAGTGTTAGGGTTAGGGTTAGGGTTAGCATCAGCTCTAGGATAGTGTTAGGTTTAGGGTTACCATCAGACCTAGGATAGTGTTAGGGTTAGGGTTAGGGTAAGCAACAGCCCTAGGATAGTGTAAGTGTTAGGGTTAGGGTTAGCATCAGGCCTAGGATAGCGTTAGGGTTAGGGTTAGCATCAGCCCTAGGATAGTGTTAGGGTTCGGGTTAGGGTTAGCATCAGCCCTAGGATACTATTAGGGTTAGGGTTAGCATCAGCCCTAGGATAGTGTTAGGGGTAGGGTTAGGGTTAGCACCAGGCCTAGGATAGTGTTAGTGTTAGGGTTAGCATCAGCCTTAGGATAGTGTTAGGGTTAGGGTTAGTGTTAGCATCAGCCGTAGGATAGTGTTAGGGTTAGGGTTAGCCTCAGCCCAAAGATAGTGTTAGAGTTAGCGTTAGGGTTAGCATCAGCACTAGGATAGTGTTAGGGTTAGGGTTAGGGTTAGCATCCGCCCTAGGATAGTGTTAGGGTTAGGGTCAGGGTTAGCATCAGCCCTAGGATAGTGTTAGGGTTAGGGTTAACATAAACCCTAGGATAGTGTTAGGGTTAGGGTTAGGGTTATCAGCAGGCCTAGGATAGTGTTAGGGTTAGGGTTAGTGTTAGCGTCAGTTCAAGGATAGTGTTAGGGTTAGCGTTAGGGTTAGCATCAGCCCTAGGATAGTGTTAGGGTTAGGGTTAGCATCAGCCCTAGGATAGTGTTAGGATTAGGCTTAGGGTTAGCATCAGCCCTAGGATAGTGTTAGGGTTAGGGTTAGCATCAACCCTAGGGTAGTGTTTGGTTAGGGTTAGGGTTAGCATTAGCCCTAGGATAGTGGTAGGGTTAGGGTTAGCATTAGGCCTAGGATAGTGTTAGGGTTAGGGTTAGCATCAGCCCTAGGAGAGTGTTAGGGTTAGGGTTAGGGTTAGCATCAGCCCTAGGAGAGTGTTAGGGTTAGGGTTAACATCAGCCCAAGGATAGTGTTAGGGTTAGGGTTAGGGTTAGCATCAGCCCTAGGATAGTGTTGGGTTTAGGGTTAGCATTAGACCTAGGATAGTGTTAAGTGTTAGGGTTAGGGTTAGGGTTAGCTTTAGCCCTAGGATAGTGTAAGTGTTAGGGTTAGGGTTAGCATTAGACCTAGGATAGTGTTAGTGTTAGGGTTAGCATCAGCCCTAGGATAGTGTTGGGGTTAGGGTTAGGGTTAACATCCGCCCTAGGATAGTGTTAGGGTTTGGGTTAGGGTTAGCATCAGCCCTAGGATAGTGTTAGGGTTAGGGTTAGGGTTAGCATCAGCCCTAGGATAGTGTTAGGGTTAGGGTCAACATAAACCCTAGGATATTGTTAGGGTTAGGGTTAGGGTTATCATCAGGCCTAGGATAGTGTTAGGGTTAGGGTTAGGGTTAGCATCAGTTCAAGGATAGTGTTAGGGTTAGCGTTAGGGTTAGCATCAGCCCTAGGATAGTGTTAGGGTTAGGGTTAGCATCAGCCCTAGGATAGTGTTATTGTTAGGCTTAGGGTTAGCATCAGCCCTAGGAGAGTGTTAGCGTTAGGGTTAACATCAACCCTAGGATAGTGTTTGGGTTAGGGTTAGGGTTAGCATCAGCCCTAGGATATTGTTAGGGTTAGGGTTAGCCTCAGCCCTAGGAGAGTGTTAGGGTTAGGGATAGGGTTAGCATCAGGCCTAGGATAGTGTTAGGGTGAGGGTTAGGGTTAGCATCAGCCCTAGGATAGTGTTAGGGTTAGTGTTAGGGTTAGCATCAGCCCTAGGATAGTGTTAGGGTTATGGTTAGGTTTAGCATCAACTCTAGGATAGTGTTAGGGTAAGGGTTAGGGTTAGCATAAGACCTTTGATAGAGTTAGGGTTACGGTTAGAATCAGCCCTAGGATAGTGTTAGGGTTAGGGTTAGGGTTAGCATCAGCCCTAGGATAGTGTTAGGTTTAGGTTTATGGATATCATCAGGCCTAGGATATTGTTAGGGATAGGGTTAGCATCAGCCCTAGGATAGTGTTAGAGTTAGGGTTATGGTTAGCATCAGCCCTAGGATAGTGTTAGGGTTAGGGTTAGGGTTATCATCAGCCCTAGGATAGTGTTAGGGTTAGGGTTAGGGTTAGCATCAGCCCTCGGATATTATTAGGGTTAGGGTTAGCATCAGCCCTAGGATAGTGTAAGTGTTAGGGTTAGGGTTAGCATCAGGCCTAGGATAGTGTTAGGGTTAGGGTTAGCATCAGCCCTAGGATAGTGTTAGGGTTCGTGTTAGGGTTAGCATCAGCCCTAGGATATTATTAGGGTTAGGGTTAGCATCAGCCCTAGGATAGTGTTAGGGGTAGGGTTAGCATCAGCCCTAGGAGAGTGTTAGGGTTAGGGTTAGGGTTAGCATCAGCCCTAGGATAGTGTTAGGGTTAGGGTTAACATCAGCCCTAGGATAGTGTTAGGGTTAGGGTTAGGGTTAGCATCAGCTCTAGGATAGTGTTAGGTTTAGGGTTAGCATCAGACCTAGGATAGTGTTTGGGTTAGGGTTAGGGTAAGCATCAGCCCTGGGATAGTGTAAGTGTTAGGGTTAAGGTTAGCATCAGGCCTAGGATAGTGTTAGGGTTAGGGTTAGCATCAGCCCTAGGATAGTGTTAGGGTTCGGGTTAGGGTTAGCATCAGCCCTAGGATAGTATTAGGGTTAGGGTTTGCATCATCCCTAGGATAGTGTTAGGGGTAGGGTTAGGGTTAGCACCAGGCCTAGGATAGTGTTAGTGTTAGGGTTAGCATCAGCCTTAGGATAGTGTTAGGGTTAGGGTTAGGGTTAGCATCAGCCGTAGGATAGTGTTACGGTTAGGGTTAGCCTCAGCCCTAAGATAGTGTTAGAGTTAGGGTTAGGGTTAGCATCAGCACTAGGATAGTGTTAGGGTTAGGGTTAGGGTTAGCATCAGCCCTAGGATAGTGTTAGTGTTAGGGTTAGCATCAGCCCTAGGATACTGTTAGGGTTACGGTTAGGGTTAGCATCCGCCCTAGGATAGTGTTAGGGTTAGGGTTAGGGTTAGCATCAGCCCTAGGATAGTGTTAGGGTTAGGGTTAATATAAACCCTAGGATAGTGTTAGGGTTAGAGTTAGGGTTATCATCAGGCCTAGGATAGTGTTAGGGTTAGGGTTATTGTTAGCATCAGTTCAAGGATAGTGTTAGGGTTAGCGTTAGGGTTAGCATCAGCCCTAGGATAGTGTTAGGGTTTGGGTTCGCATCAGCCCTAGGATAGTGTTAGGATTAGGGTTACGGTTAGCATCAGTTCAAGGATAGTGTTAGGGTTAGCGTTAGGGTTAGCATCAGCCGTAGGATAGTGTTTGGGTTAGGGTTACCCTCAGCCCTTAGATAGTGTTAGAGTGAGGGTTAGTGTTAGCATCAGCCCAAGGATAGTATTAAGTTTAGGGTTAGGGTTAGCATCAGTCCTAGGATAGTGTTAGTGTTAGGGTTAGCATCAGCCCTAGGATTGTGTTAGGGTTAGGGTTAACATCAGCCCTAGGATAGTGTTAGGGTTAGGGTTAGGGTTAGCATCAGCTCTAGGATAGTGTTAGGTTTAGGGTTAGCATCAGACCTAGGGTAGTGTTTGGGTTAGGGTTAGGGTAAGCATCAGCCCTAGGATAGTGTAAGTTTTAGGGTTAGGGTTAGCATCAGGCCTAGGATAGTGTTAGGGTTAGGGTTAGCTTCAGCCCTAGGATAGTGTTAGGGTTCGGGTTAGGGTTAGCATCAGCCCTAGGATATTATTAGGGTTAGGGTTAGCATCAGCCCTAGGATAGTGTTAGGGGTAGGGTTAGCATCAGCCCTAGGAGAGTGTTAGGGTTAGGGTTAGGGTTAGCATCAGCCCTAGGATAGTGTTAGGGTTAGGGTTAACATCAGCCCTAGGATAGTGTTAGGGTTAGGGTTAGGGTTAGCATCAGCTCTAGGATAGTGTTAGGTTTAGGGTTAGCATCAGACCTAGGATAGTGTTTGGGTTAGGGTTAGGGTAAGCATCAGCCCTGGGATAGTGTAAGTGTTAGGGTTAGGGTTAGCATCAGGCCTAGGATAGTGTTAGGGTTAGGGTTAGCATCAGCCCTAGGATAGTGTTAGGGTTCGGGTTAGGGTTAGCATCAGCCCTAGGATAGTATTAGGGTTAGGGTTTGCATCAGCCCTAGGATAGTGTTAGGGGTAGGGTTAGGGTAAGCACCAGGCCTAGGATTGTGTTAGTGTTAGGGTTAGCATCAGCCTTAGGATAGTGTTAGGGTTAGGGTTAGGGTTAGCATCAGCCGTAGGATAGTGTTAGGGTTAGGGTTAGCCTCAGCCCAAAGATAGTGTTAGAGTTAGGGTTAGGGTTAGCATCAGCACTAGGATAGTGTTAGGGTTAGGGTTAGGGTTAGCATCAGCCCTAGGATAGTGTTAGTGTTAGGGTTAGCATCAGCCCTAGGATACTGTTAGGGTTAGGGTTAGGGTTAGCATCCGCCCTAGGATAGTGATAGGGTTAGGGTTAGGGTTAGCATCAGCCCTAGGATAGTGTTAGGGTTAGGGTTAATATAAACCCTAGGATAGTGTTAGTGTTAGGGTTAGGGTTATCATCAGGCCTAGGATAGTGTTAGGGTTAGGGTTATTGTTAGCATCAGTTCAAGGATAGTGTTAGGGTTAGCGTTAGGGTTAGCATCAGCCCTAGGATAGTGTTAGGGTTAGGGTTCGCATCAGCCCTAGGATAGTGTTAGGATTAGGGTTAGGGTTAGCATCAGTTCAAGGATAGTGTTAGGGTTAGCGTTAGGGTTAGCATCAGCCCTAGGATAGTGTTAGGGTTAGGGTTAGCATCAGCCCTAGGATAGTGTTAAGATTAGGGTTAGGGTTAGCATCAGCCCTAGGATAGTGTTAGGGTTAGGGTTAGGGTTAGCATCAGCCCTAGGATAGTGTTAGGGTTAGGGTTAGCATCAACCCTAAGATAGTGTTAGGGTTAGGGTTAGGGTTAGCATCAGCCCTAGGATAGTGTTAGGGTTAGGGTTAGCCTCAGCCCTAGGAGAGTGTTAGGGTTAGGGATAGGGTTAGCATCAGGCCTAAGATAGTGTTAGGGTTAGGGTTAGGGTTATCATCAGGCCTAGGATAGTGTTAGAGTTAGGGTTAGCATCAGGCCTAGGATAGTGTTAGGGTTAGGGTTAGCATCAGCCTTAGGAGAGTGTAAGGGTTAGGGTTAGGGTTAGCATCAGCCCTAGGATAGTGTTAGGGTTAGGGTTAACATCAGCCGTAGGATAGTGTTAGGGTTAGGGTTAGGGTTAGCATCAGCTCTAGGATAGTGTTAGGTTTAGGGTTACCATCAGACCTAGGATAGTGTTAGGGTTAGGGTTAGGGTAAGCATCAGCCCTAGGATAGTGTAAGTGTTAGGGTTAGGGTTAGCATCAGGCCTAGGATAGCGTTAGGGTTAGGGTTAGCATCAGCCCTAGGATAGTGTTAGGGTTCGGGTTAGGGTTAGCATCAGCCCTAGGATACTATTAGGGTTAGGGTTAGCATCAGCCCTAGGATAGTGTTAGGGGTAGGGTTAGGGTTAGCACCAGGCCTAGGATAGTGTTAGTGTTAGGGTTAGCATCAGCCTTAGGATAGTGTTAGGGTTAGGGTTAGTGTTAGCATCAGCCGTAGGATAGTGTTAGGGTTAGGGTTAGCCTCAGCCCAAAGATAGTGTTAGAGTTAGGGTTAGGGTTAGCATCAGCACTAGGATAGTGTTAGGGTTAGGGTTAGGGTTAGCATCAGCCCTAGGATAGTGTTAGTGTTAGGGTTAGCATCAGCCCTAGGATAGTGTTAGGGTTAGGGTTAGGTTTAGCATCCGCCCTAGGATAGTGTTAGGGTTAGGGTCAGGGTTAGCATCAGCCCTAGGATAGTGTTAGGGTTAGGGTTAACATAAACCCTAGGATAGTGTTAGGGTTAGGGTTAGGGTTATCATCAGGCCTAGGATAGTGTTAGGGTTAGGATTAGTGTTAGCGTCAGTTCAAGGATAGTGTTAGGGTTAGCGTTAGGGTTAGCATCAGCCCTAGGATAGTGTTAGGGTTAGGGTTAGCATCAGCCCTAGGATAGTGTTAGGATTAGGGTTAGGGTTAGCATCAGCCCTAGGATAGTGTTAGGGTTAGGGTTAGCATCAACCCTAGGGTAGTGCTTGGTTAGGGTTAGGGTTAGCATTAGCCCTAGGATAGTGGTAGGGTTAGGGTTAGCATTAGGCCTAGGATAGTGTTAGGGTTAGGGTTAGCATCAGCCCTAGGAGAGTGTTAGGGTTAGGGTTAACATCAGCCCTAGGATAGTGTTAGGGTTAGGGTTAGGGTTAGCATCAGCTCTAGGATAGTGTTAGGTTTAGGGTTAGCATCAGACCTAGGATAGTGTTTGGGTTAGGGTTAGGGTAAGCATGAGCCCTGGGATAGTGTAAGTGTTAGGGTTAGGGTTAGCATCAGGCCTAGGATAGTGTTAGGGTTAGGGTTAGCATCAGCCCTAGGATAGTATTAGGGTTCGGGTTAGGATTAGCATCAGCCCTAGGATAGTATTAGGGTTAGGGTTTGCATCAGCCCTAGGATAGTGTTAGGGGTAGGGTTAGGGTTAGCACCAGGCCTAGGATAGTGTTAGTTTTAGGGTTAGCATCAGCCTTAGGATAGTGTTAGGGTTAGGGTTAGCCTCAGCCCTAAGATAGTGTTAGAGTTAGGGTTAGGGTTAGCATGAGCACTAGGATAGTGTTAGGGTTAGGGTTAGGGTTAGCATCAGCCCTAGGATAGTGTTAGTGTTAGGGTTAGCATCAGCCCTAGGATACTGTTAGGGTTAGGGTTAGGGTTAGCATCCGCCCTGGGATAGTGTTAGGGTTAGGGTTAGGGTTAGCATCAGCCCTAGGATAGTGTTAGGGTTAGGGTTAATATAAACCCTAGGATAGTGTTAGGGTTAGGGTTAGGGTTATCATCAGGCCTAGGATAGTGTTAGGGTTAGGGTTATTGTTAGCATCAGTTCAAGGATAGTGTTAGGGTTAGCATCAGCCCTAGGATAGTGTTAGGGTTAGGGTTCGCATCAGCCCTAGGATAGTGTTAGCATTAGGGTTAGGGTTAGCATCAGTTCAAGGATAGTGTTAGGGTTAGCGTTAGGGTTAGCATCAGCCCTAGGATAGTGTTAGGGTTAGGGTTACCATCAGCCCTAGGATAGTGTTAGGATTAGGGTTAGGGTTAGCATCAGCCCTAGGATAGTGTTAGGGTTAGGGTTAACATCAGCCCTAGGAGAGTGTTAGGGTTAGGGTTAGGGTTAGCATCAGCCCTAGGATAGTGTTAGGGTTAGGGTTAGCCTCAGCCCTAGGAGAGTGTTAGGGTTAGGGATAGGGTTAGCATCAGGCCTAAGATAGTGTTAGGGTTAGGGTTAGGGTTATCATCAGGCCTAGGATAGTGTTAGAGTTAGGGTTAGCATCAGGCCTAGGATAGTGTTAGGGTTAGGGTTAGCATCAGCCTTAGGAGAGTGTAAGGGTTAGGGTTAGGGTTAGCATCAGCCCTAGGATAGTGTTAGGGTTAGGGTTAACATCAGCCGTAGGATAGTGTTAGGGTTAGGGTTAGGGTTAGCATCAGCTCTAGGATAGTGTTAGGTTTAGGGTTACCATCAGACCTAGGATAGTGTTAGGGTTAGGGTTAGGGTAAGCATCAGCCCTAGGATAGTGTAAGTGTTAGGGTTAGGTTTAGCATCAGGCCTAGGATAGCGTTAGGGTTAGGGTTAGCATCAGTCCTAGGATAGTGTTAGGGTTCGGGTTAGGGTTAGCATCAGCCCTAGGTTACTATTAGGGTTAGGGTTAGCATCAGCCCTAGGATAGTGTTAGGGGTAGGGTTAGGGTTAGCACCAGGCCTAGGATAGTGTTAGTGTTAGGGTTAGCATCAGCCTTAGGATAGTGTTAGGGTTAGGGTTAGTGTTAGCATCAGCCGTAGGATAGTGTTAGGGTTAGGGTTAGCCTCAGCCCAAAGATAGTGTTAGAGTTAGGGTTAGGGTTAGCATCAGCACTAGGATAGTGTTAGGGTTAGGGTTAGGGTTAGCATCAGCCCTAGGATAGTGTTAGTGTTAGGGTTAGCATCAGCCCTAGGATAGTGTTAGGGTTAGGGTTAGGGTTAGCATCCGCCCTAGGATAGTGTTAGGGTTAGGGTCAGGGTTAGCATCAGCCCTAGGATAGTGTTAGGGTTAGGGTTAACATAAACCCTAGGATAGTGTTAGGGTTAGGGTTAGGGTTATCATCAGGCCTAGGATAGTGTTAGGGTTAGGGTTAGTGTTAGCGTCAGTTCAAGGATAGTGTTAGGGTTAGCGTTAGGGTTAGCATCAGCCCTAGGATAGTGTTAGGGTTAGGGTTAGCATCAGCCCTAGGATAGTGTTAGGATTAGGGTTAGGGTTAGCATCAGCCCTAGGATAGTGTTAGGGTTAGGGTTAGCATCAACCCTAGGGTAGTGTTTGGTTAGGGTTAGGGTTAGCATTAGCCCTAGGATAGTGGTAGGGTTAGGGTTAGCCTCAGCCCTAGGAGAGTGTTAGGGTTAGGGATAGGGTTAGCATCAGGCCTAGGATAGTGTTAGGGTGAGGGTTAGGGTTAGCATCAGCCCTAGGATAGTGTTAGGTTTAGGGTTAGCATCAGGCCTAGGAGAGTGTTAGGGTTAGGGTTAGCATCAGCCCTAGGATAGTGTTAGAGTTAGTGTTAGGGTTAGCATCAGCCCTAGGATAGTGTTAGGGTTATGGTTAGGTTTAGCATCAACCCTAGGATAGTGTTAGGGTAAGGGTTAGGGTTAGCATAAGACCTAGGATAGAGTTAGGGTTACGGTTAGAATCAGCCCTACGATAATGTTAGGGTTAGGGTTAGGGTTAGCATCAGCCCTAGGATAGTGTTAGGTTTAGGGTTATGGATATCATCAGGCCTAGGATATTGTTAGGGATAGGGTTAGCATCAGCCCTAGGATAGTGTTAGAGTTAGGGTTATGGTTAGCATCAGCCCTAGGATAGTGTTAGGGTTAGGGTTAGGGTTATCATCAGCCCTAGGATAGTGTTAGGGTTAGGGTTAGGGTTAGCATCAGCCCTCGGATATTATTAGGGTTAGGGTTAGCATCAGCCCTAGGATAGTGTTAGGGTTAGGGTTAGGGTTAGCACCAGGCCTAGGATAGTGTTAGTGTTAGGGTTAGCATCAGCCTTAGGATAGTGTTAGGGTTAGGGTTAGGGTTAGCATCAACCGTAGGATAGTGTTAGGTTTATGGTTAGCCTCAGCCCTAGGATAGTGTTAGAGTTAGGGTTAGGGTTAGCATCAGCCCTAGGATAGTGTTAGGGTTAGGTTTAGGGTGAGCATCAGCCCTAGGATAGTGTTAGTGTTAGGGTTAACATCAGCCCTAGGATAGTGTTAGGGTTAGGGTTAGGGTTAGCATCAGCCCTAGGATAGTATTAGTGTTAGGGTTAGGGTTAGGGTTAGCGTTAGCATCAGCTCTAGGATAGTGTTAGGGTTAGGGTTAGGGTTAGCATCAGACCTAGGATAGTGTTAGGGTTAGGGTTAGGGTTAGCATCAGCCCTAGGATAGTGTTAGTGTTAGGGTTAGCATCAGCCCTAGGATAGTGTTAGGGTTAGGGTTAGGGTTAGCATCAGCCCTAGGATAGTGTTAGGGTTAGGGTTAGCATCAGCCCTAGAATAGTGTTACGGTTAAGGTTAGGGTTAGCATCAGCCCTAGGATAGTGTTAGGGTTAGGGTTAGCATCAACCCTAGGATAGTGTTAGGGTTAGGGTTAGGGTTAGCATCAGCCTTAGGATAGTGTTAGGGTTAGGGTTAGCCTCAGCCCTAGGAGAGTGTTAGGGTTAGGGATAGGGTTAGCATCAGGCCTAGGATAGTGTTAGGGTTAGGGTTAGGGTTAGCATCAGCCCTAGGATAGTGTTAGGGTTAGGGTTAGCATCAGGCCTAGGATAGTGTTAGGGTTAGGGTTAGCATCAGCCCTTGGAGAGTGTTAGGGTTAGGGTTAGGGTTAGCATCAGCCCTAGAATAGTGTTAGGGTTAGGGTTAACATCAGCCCTAGGATAGTGTTAGGGTTAGGGTTAGGGTTAGCATCAGCCCTAGGATAGTGTAAGTGTTATTGTTACGGTTAGCATCAGGACTAGGATAGTGTTAGTGTTAGGGTTAGCATCAGCCGTAGGATAGTGTTAGGGTTAGGGTTTGGGTTAGCGTCAGCCCTAGGATAGTGTTAGGGTTAGGGTTATGGTTAGCATCAGCCCTAGGATAGTATTAGGGTTAGGGTTAGCATCAGCCCTAGGATAGTGTTAGGGTTAGGGATAGGGTTAGCACCAGGCCTAGGATAGTGTTACTGTTAGGGTTAGCATCAGCCTTAGGATAGTGTTAGGGTTAGCGTTAGGGTTAGCATCAGCCGTAGGATAGTGTTTGCGTTAGGGTTAGCCTCAGCCCTTAGATAGTGTTAGAGTGAGGTTTAGTGTTAGCATCAGCCCAAGGATAGTATTAGGTTTAGGGTTAGGGTTAGCATCAGCCCTAGGATAGTGTTAGTGTTAGGGTTAGCATCAGCCCTAGGATTGTGTTAGGGTTAGGGTTAACATCAGCCCTAGGATAGTGTTAGGGTTAGGGTTAGGGTTAGCATCAGCTCTAGGATAGTGTTAGGTTTAGGGTTAGCATCCGACCTAGGGTAGTGTTTGGGTTAGGGTTAGGGTAAGCATCAGGCCTAGGATAGTGTAAGGGTTAGGGTTAGGGTTAGCATCAGGCCTAGGATAGTGTTAGGGTTAGGGTTAGCATCAGCCCTAGGATAGTGTTAGGGTTCGGGTTAGGGTTAGCATCAGCCCTAGGATATTATTAGGGTTAGGGTTAGCATCAGCCCTAGGATAGTGTTAGGGGTAGGGTTAGCATCAACCCTAGGAGAGTGTTAGGGTTAGGGTTAGGGTTAGCATCAGCCCTAGGATAGTGTTAGGGTTAGGGTTAACATCAGCCCTAGGATAGTGTTAGGGTTAGGGTTAGGGTTAGCATCAGCTCTAGGATAGTGTTAGGTTTAGGGTTAGCATCAGACCTAGGATAGTGTTTGGGTTAGGGTTAGGGTAAGCATCAGCCCTGGGATAGTGTAAGTGTTAGGGTTAGGGTTAGCATCAGGCCTAGGGTAGTGTTAGGGTTAGGGTTAGCATCAGCCCTAGGATAGTGTTAGGGTTCGGGTTAGGGTTAGCATCAGCCCTAGGATAGTATTAGGGTTAGGGTTTGCATCAGCCCTAGGATAGTGTTAGGGGTAGGGTTAGGGTTAGCACCAGGCCTAGGATAGTGTTAGTGTTAGGGTTAGCATCAGCCTTAGGATAGTGTTAGGGTTAGGGTTAGGGTTAGCATCAGCCGTAGGATAGTGTTAGGGTTAGGGTTAGCCTCAGCCCTAAGATAGTGTTAGAGTTAGGGTTAGGGTTAGCATCAGCACTAGGATAGTGTTAGGGTTAGGGTTAGGGTTAGCATCAGCCCTAGGATAGTGTTAGTGTTAGGGTTAGCATCAGCCCTAGGATACTGTTAGGGTTAGGGTTAGGGTTAGCATCCGCCCTAGGATAGTGATAGGGTTAGGGTTAGGGTTAGCATCAGCCCTAGGATAGTGTTAGGGTTAGGGTTAATATAAACCCTAGGATAGTGTTAGTGTTAGGGTTAGGGTTATCATCAGGCCTAGGATAGTGTTAGGGTTAGGGTTATTGTTAGCATCAGTTCAAGGATAGTGTTAGGGTTAGCGTTAGGGTTAGCATCAGCCCTAGGATAGTGTTAGGGTTAGGGTTCGCATCAGCCCTAGGATAGTGTTAGGATTAGGGTTAGGGTTAGCATCAGTTCAAGGATAGTGTTAGGGTTAGCGTTAGGGTTAGCATCAGCCCTAGGATAGTGTTAGGGTTAGGGTTAGCATCAGCCCTAGGATAGTGTTAAGATTAGGGTTAGGGTTAGCATCAGCCCTAGGATAGTGTTAGGGTTAGGGTTAGGGTTAGCATCAGCCCTAGGATAGTGTTAGGGTTAGGGTTAGCATCAACCCTAAGATAGTGTTAGGGTTAGGGTTAGGGTTAGCATCAGCCCTAGGATAGTGTTAGGGTTAGGGTTAGCCTCAGCCCTAGGAGAGTGTTAGGGTTAGGGATAGGGTTAGCATCAGGCCTAAGATAGTGTTAGGGTTAGGGTTAGGGTTATCATCAGGCCTAGGATAGTGTTAGAGTTAGGGTTAGCATCAGGCCTAGGATAGTGTTAGGGTTAGGGTTAGCATCAGCCTTAGGAGAGTGTAAGGGTTAGGGTTAGGGTTAGCATCAGCCCTAGGATAGTGTTAGGGTTAGGGTTAACATCAGCCGTAGGATAGTGTTAGGGTTAGGGTTAGGGTTAGCATCAGCTCTAGGATAGTGTTAGGTTTAGGGTTACCATCAGACCTAGGATAGTGTTAGGGTTAGGGTTAGGGTAAGCATCAGCCCTAGGATAGTGTAAGTGTTAGGGTTAGGGTTAGCATCAGGCCTAGGATAGCGTTAGGGTTAGGGTTAGCATCAGCCCTAGGATAGTGTTAGGGTTCGGGTTAGGGTTAGCATCAGCCCTAGGATACTATTAGGGTTAGGGTTAGCATCAGCCCTAGGATAGTGTTAGGGGTAGGGTTAGGGTTAGCACCAGGCCTAGGATAGTGTTAGTGTTAGGGTTAGCATCAGCCTTAGGATAGTGTTAGGGTTAGGGTTAGTGTTAGCATCAGCCGTAGGATAGTGTTAGGGTTAGGGTTAGCCTCAGCCCAAAGATAGTGTTAGAGTTAGGGTTAGGGTTAGCATCAGCACTAGGATAGTGTTAGGGTTAGGGTTAGGGTTAGCATCAGCCCTAGGATAGTGTTAGTGTTAGGGTTAGCATCAGCCCTAGGATAGTGTTAGGGTTAGGGTTAGGTTTAGCATCCGCCCTAGGATAGTGTTAGGGTTAGGGTCAGGGTTAGCATCAGCCCTAGGATAGTGTTAGGGTTAGGGTTAACATAAACCCTAGGATAGTGTTAGGGTTAGGGTTAGGGTTATCATCAGGCCTAGGATAGTGTTAGGGTTAGGATTAGTGTTAGCGTCAGTTCAAGGATAGTGTTAGGGTTAGCGTTAGGGTTAGCATCAGCCCTAGGATAGTGTTAGGGTTAGGGTTAGCATCAGCCCTAGGATAGTGTTAGGATTAGGGTTAGGGTTAGCATCAGCCCTAGGATAGTGTTAGGGTTAGGGTTAGCATCAACCCTAGGGTAGTGCTTGGTTAGGGTTAGGGTTAGCATTAGCCCTAGGATAGTGGTAGGGTTAGGGTTAGCATTAGGCCTAGGATAGTGTTAGGGTTAGGGTTAGCATCAGCCCTAGGAGAGTGTTAGGGTTAGGGTTAACATCAGCCCTAGGATAGTGTTAGGGTTAGGGTTAGGGTTAGCATCAGCTCTAGGATAGTGTTAGGTTTAGGGTTAGCATCAGACCTAGGATAGTGTTTGGGTTAGGGTTAGGGTAAGCATCAGCCCTGGGATAGTGTAAGTGTTAGGGTTAGGGTTAGCATCAGGCCTAGGATAGTGTTAGGGTTAGGGTTAGCATCAGCCCTAGGATAGTATTAGGGTTCGGGTTAGGATTAGCATCAGCCCTAGGATAGTATTAGGGTTAGGGTTTGCATCAGCCCTAGGATAGTGTTAGGGGTAGGGTTAGGGTTAGCACCAGGCCTAGGATAGTGTTAGTTTTAGGGTTAGCATCAGCCTTAGGATAGTGTTAGGGTTAGGGTTAGCCTCAGCCCTAAGATAGTGTTAGAGTTAGGGTTAGGGTTAGCATGAGCACTAGGATAGTGTTAGGGTTAGGGTTAGGGTTAGCATCAGCCCTAGGATAGTGTTAGTGTTAGGGTTAGCATCAGCCCTAGGATACTGTTAGGGTTAGGGTTAGGGTTAGCATCCGCCCTGGGATAGTGTTAGGGTTAGGGTTAGGGTTAGCATCAGCCCTAGGATAGTGTTAGGGTTAGGGTTAATATAAACCCTAGGATAGTGTTAGGGTTAGGGTTAGGGTTATCATCAGGCCTAGGATAGTGTTAGGGTTAGGGTTAGGGTTAGCATCAGCCTTAGGATAGTGTTAGGGTTAGGGTTAGCCTCAGCCCTAGGAGAGTGTTAGGGTTAGGGATAGGGTTAGCATCAGGCCTAGGATAGTGTTAGGGTTAGGGTTAGGGTTAGCATCAGCCCTAGGATAGTGTTAGGGTTAGGGTTAGCATCAGGCCTAGGATAGTGTTAGGGTTAGGGTTAGCATCAGCCCTTGGAGAGTGTTAGGGTTAGGGTTAGGGTTAGCATCAGCCCTAGAATAGTGTTAGGGTTAGGGTTAACATCAGCCCTAGGATAGTGTTAGGGTTAGGGTTAGGGTTAGCATCAGCCCTAGGATAGTGTAAGTGTTATTGTTACGGTTAGCATCAGGACTAGGATAGTGTTAGTGTTAGGGTTAGCATCAGCCGTAGGATAGTGTTAGGGTTAGGGTTTGGGTTAGCGTCAGCCCTAGGATAGTGTTAGGGTTAGGGTTATGGTTAGCATCAGCCCTAGGATAGTATTAGGGTTAGGGTTAGCATCAGCCCTAGGATAGTGTTAGAGTTAGGGATAGGGTTAGCACCAGGCCTAGGATAGTGTTACTGTTAGGGTTAGCATCAGCCTTAGGATAGTGTTAGGGTTAGCGTTAGGGTTAGCATCAGCCGTAGGATAGTGTTTGGGTTAGGGTTAGCCTCAGCCCTTAGATAGTGTTAGAGTGAGGTTTAGTGTTAGCATCAGCCCAAGGATAGTATTAGGTTTAGGGTTAGGGTTAGCATCAGCCCTAGGATAGTGTTAGTGTTAGGGTTAGCATCAGCCCTAGGATTGTGTTAGGGTTAGGGTTAACATCAGCCCTAGGATAGTGTTAGGGTTAGGGTTAGGGTTAGCATCAGCTCTAGGATAGTGTTAGGTTTAGGGTTAGCATCCGACCTAGGGTAGTGTTTGGGTTAGGGTTAGGGTAAGCATCAGGCCTAGGATAGTGTAAGGGTTAGGGTTAGGGTTAGCATCAGGCCTAGGATAGTGTTAGGGTTAGGGTTAGCATCAGCCCTAGGATAGTGTTAGGGTTCGGGTTAGGGTTAGCATCAGCCCTAGGATATTATTAGGGTTAGGGTTAGCATCAGCCCTAGGATAGTGTTAGGGGTAGGGTTAGCATCAACCCTAGGAGAGTGTTAGGGTTAGGGTTAGGGTTAGCATCAGCCCTAGGATAGTGTTAGGGTTAGGGTTAACATCAGCCCTAGGATAGTGTTAGGGTTAGGGTTAGGGTTAGCATCAGCTCTAGGATAGTGTTAGGTTTAGGGTTAGCATCAGACCTAGGATAGTGTTTGGGTTAGGGTTAGGGTAAGCATCAGCCCTGGGATAGTGTAAGTGTTAGGGTTAGGGTTAGCATCAGGCCTAGGGTAGTGTTAGGGTTAGGGTTAGCATCAGCCCTAGGATAGTGTTAGGGTTCGGGTTAGGGTTAGCATCAGCCCTAGGATAGTATTAGGGTTAGGGTTTGCATCAGCCCTAGGATAGTGTTAGGGGTAGGGTTAGGGTTAGCACCAGGCCTAGGATAGTGTTAGTGTTAGGGTTAGCATCAGCCTTAGGATAGTGTTAGGGTTAGGGTTAGGGTTAGCATCAGCCGTAGGATAGTGTTAGGGTTAGGGTTAGCCTCAGCCCTAAGATAGTGTTAGAGTTAGGGTTAGGGTTAGCATCAGCACTAGGATAGTGTTAGGGTTAGGGTTAGGGTTAGCATCAGCCCTAGGATAGTGTTAGTGTTAGGGTTAGCATCAGCCCTAGGATACTGTTAGGGTTAGGGTTAGGGTTAGCATCCGCCCTAGGATAGTGATAGGGTTAGGGTTAGGGTTAGCATCAGCCCTAGGATAGTGTTAGGGTTAGGGTTAATATAAACCCTAGGATAGTGTTAGTGTTAGGGTTAGGGTTATCATCAGGCCTAGGATAGTGTTAGGGTTAGGGTTATTGTTAGCATCAGTTCAAGGATAGTGTTAGGGTTAGCGTTAGGGTTAGCATCAGCCCTAGGATAGTGTTAGGGTTAGGGTTCGCATCAGCCCTAGGATAGTGTTAGGATTAGGGTTAGGGTTAGCATCAGTTCAAGGATAGTGTTAGGGTTAGCGTTAGGGTTAGCATCAGCCCTAGGATAGTGTTAGGGTTAGGGTTAGCATCAGCCCTAGGATAGTGTTAAGATTAGGGTTAGGGTTAGCATCAGCCCTAGGATAGTGTTAGGGTTAGGGTTAGGGTTAGCATCAGCCCTAGGATAGTGTTAGGGTTAGGGTTAGCATCAACCCTAAGATAGTGTTAGGGTTAGGGTTAGGGTTAGCATCAGCCCTAGGATAGTGTTAGGGTTAGGGTTAGCCTCAGCCCTAGGAGAGTGTTAGGGTTAGGGATAGGGTTAGCATCAGGCCTAAGATAGTGTTAGGGTTAGGGTTAGGGTTATCATCAGGCCTAGGATAGTGTTAGAGTTAGGGTTAGCATCAGGCCTAGGATAGTGTTAGGGTTAGGGTTAGCATCAGCCTTAGGAGAGTGTAAGGGTTAGGGTTAGGGTTAGCATCAGCCCTAGGATAGTGTTAGGGTTAGGGTTAACATCAGCCGTAGGATAGTGTTAGGGTTAGGGTTAGGGTTAGCATCAGCTCTAGGATAGTGTTAGGTTTAGGGTTACCATCAGACCTAGGATAGTGTTAGGGTTAGGGTTAGGGTAAGCATCAGCCCTAGGATAGTGTAAGTGTTAGGGTTAGGGTTAGCATCAGGCCTAGGATAGCGTTAGGGTTAGGGTTAGCATCAGCCCTAGGATAGTGTTAGGGTTCGGGTTAGGGTTAGCATCAGCCCTAGGATACTATTAGGGTTAGGGTTAGCATCAGCCCTAGGATAGTGTTAGGGGTAGGGTTAGGGTTAGCACCAGGCCTAGGATAGTGTTAGTGTTAGGGTTAGCATCAGCCTTAGGATAGTGTTAGGGTTAGGGTTAGTGTTAGCATCAGCCGTAGGATAGTGTTAGGGTTAGGGTTAGCCTCAGCCCAAAGATAGTGTTAGAGTTAGGGTTAGGGTTAGCATCAGCACTAGGATAGTGTTAGGGTTAGGGTTAGGGTTAGCATCAGCCCTAGGATAGTGTTAGTCTTAGGGTTAGCATCAGCCCTAGGATAGTGTTAGGGTTAGGGTTAGGTTTAGCATCCGCCCTAGGATAGTGTTAGGGTTAGGGTCAGGGTTAGCATCAGCCCTAGGATAGTGTTAGGGTTAGGGTTAACATAAACCCTAGGATAGTGTTAGGGTTAGGGTTAGGGTTATCATCAGGCCTAGGATAGTGTTAGGGTTAGGATTAGTGTTAGCGTCAGTTCAAGGATAGTGTTAGGGTTAGCGTTAGGGTTAGCATCAGCCCTAGGATAGTGTTAGGGTTAGGGTTAGCATCAGCCCTAGGATAGTGTTAGGATTAGGGTTAGGGTTAGCATCAGCCCTAGGATAGTGTTAGGGTTAGGGTTAGCATCAACCCTAGGGTAGTGCTTGGTTAGGGTTAGGGTTAGCATTAGCCCTAGGATAGTGGTAGGGTTAGGGTTAGCATTAGGCCTAGGATAGTGTTAGGGTTAGGGTTAGCATCAGCCCTAGGAGAGTGTTAGGGTTAGGGTTAACATCAGCCCTAGGATAGTGTTAGGGTTAGGGTTAGGGTTAGCATCAGCTCTAGGATAGTGTTAGGTTTAGGGTTAGCATCAGACCTAGGATAGTGTTTGGGTTAGGGTTAGGGTAAGCATCAGCCCTGGGATAGTGTAAGTGTTAGGGTTAGGGTTAGCATCAGGCCTAGGATAGTGTTAGGGTTAGGGTTAGCATCAGCCCTAGGATAGTATTAGGGTTCGGGTTAGGATTAGCATCAGCCCTAGGATAGTATTAGGGTTAGGGTTTGCATCAGCCCTAGGATAGTGTTAGGGGTAGGGTTAGGGTTAGCACCAGGCCTAGGATAGTGTTAGTTTTAGGGTTAGCATCAGCCTTAGGATAGTGTTAGCGTTAGGGTTAGCCTCAGCCCTAAGATAGTGTTAGAGTTAGGGTTAGGGTTAGCATGAGCACTAGGATAGTGTTAGGGTTAGGGTTAGGGTTAGCATCAGCCCTAGGATAGTGTTAGTGTTAGGGTTAGCATCAGCCCTAGGATACTGTTAGGGTTAGGGTTAGGGTTAGCATCCGCCCTGGGATAGTGTTAGGGTTAGGGTTAGGGTTAGCATCAGCCCTAGGATAGTGTTAGGGTTAGGGTTAATATAAACCCTAGGATAGTGTTAGGGTTAGGGTTAGGGTTATCATCAGGCCTAGGATAGTGTTAGGGTTAGGGTTATTGTTAGCATCAGTTCAAGGATAGTGTTAGGGTTAGCATCAGCCCTAGGATAGTGTTAGGGTTAGGGTTCGCATCAGCCCTAGGATAGTGTTAGCATTAGGGTTAGGGTTAGCATCAGTTCAAGGATAGTGTTAGGGTTAGCGTTAGGGTTAGCATCAGCCCTAGGATAGTGTTAGGGTTAGGGTTACCATCAGCCCTAGGATAGTGTTAGGATTAGGGTTAGGGTTAGCATCAGCCCTAGGATAGTGTTAGGGTTAGGGTTAACATCAGCCCTAGGAGAGTGTTAGGGTTAGGGTTAGGGTTAGCATCAGCCCTAGGATAGTGTTAGGGTTAGGGTTAGCCTCAGCCCTAGGAGAGTGTTAGGGTTAGGGATAGGGTTAGCATCAGGCCTAAGATAGTGTTAGGGTTAGGGTTAGGGTTATCATCAGGCCTAGGATAGTGTTAGAGTTAGGGTTAGCATCAGGCCTAGGATAGTGTTAGGGTTAGGGTTAGCATCAGCCTTAGGAGAGTGTAAGGGTTAGGGTTAGGGTTAGCATCAGCCCTAGGATAGTGTTAGGGTTAGGGTTAACATCAGCCGTAGGATAGTGTTAGGGTTAGGGTTAGGGTTAGCATCAGCTCTAGGATAGTGTTAGGTTTAGGGTTACCATCAGACCTAGGATAGTGTTAGGGTTAGGGTTAGGGTAAGCATCAGCCCTAGGATAGTGTAAGTGTTAGGGTTAGGTTTAGCATCAGGCCTAGGATAGCGTTAGGGTTAGGGTTAGCATCAGTCCTAGGATAGTGTTAGGGTTCGGGTTAGAGTTTGCATCAGCCCTAGGTTACTATTAGGGTTAGGGTTAGCATCAGCCCTAGGATAGTGTTAGGGGTAGGGTTAGGGTTAGCACCAGGCCTAGGATAGTGTTAGTGTTAGGGTTAGCATCAGCCTTAGGATAGTGTTAGGGTTAGGGTTAGTGTTAGCATCAGCCGTAGGATAGTGTTAGGGTTAGGGTTAGCCTCAGCCCAAAGATAGTGTTAGAGTTAGGGTTAGGGTTAGCATCAGCACTAGGATAGTGTTAGGGTTAGGGTTAGGGTTAGCATCAGCCCTAGGATAGTGTTAGTGTTAGGGTTAGCATCAGCCCTAGGATAGTGTTAGGGTTAGGGTTAGGGTTAGCATCCGCCCTAGGATAGTGTTAGGGTTAGGGTCAGGGTTAGCATCAGCCCTAGGATAGTGTTAGGGTTAGGGTTAACATAAACCCTAGGATAGTGTTAGGGTTAGGGTTAGGGTTATCATCAGGCCTAGGATAGTGTTAGGGTTAGGGTTAGTGTTAGCGTCAGTTCAAGGATAGTGTTAGGGTTAGCGTTAGGGTTAGCATCAGCCCTAGGATAGTGTTAGGGTTAGGGTTAGCATCAGCCCTAGGATAGTGTTAGGATTAGGGTTAGGGTTAGCATCAGCCCTAGGATAGTGTTAGGGTTAGGGTTAGCATCAACCCTAGGGTAGTGTTTGGTTAGGGTTAGGGTTAGCATTAGCCCTAGGATAGTGGTAGGGTTAGGGTTAGCCTCAGCCCTAGGAGAGTGTTAGGGTTAGGGATAGGGTTAGCATCAGGCCTAGGATAGTGTTAGGGTGAGGGTTAGGGTTAGCATCAGCCCTAGGATAGTGTTAGGTTTAGGGTTAGCATCAGGCCTAGGAGAGTGTTAGGGTTAGGGTTAGCATCAGCCCTAGGATAGTGTTAGGGTTAGTGTTAGGGTTAGCATCAGCCCTAGGATAGTGTTAGGGTTATGGTTAGGTTTAGCATCAACCCTAGGATAGTGTTAGGGTAAGGGTTAGGGTTAGCATAAGACCTAGGATAGAGTTAGGGTTACGGTTAGAATCAGCCCTACGATAATGTTAGGGTTAGGGTTAGGGTTAGCATCAGCCCTAGGATAGTGTTAGGTTTAGGGTTATGGATATCATCAGGCCTAGGATATTGTTAGGGATAGGGTTAGCATCAGCCCTAGGATAGTGTTAGAGTTAGGGTTATGGTTAGCATCAGCCCTAGGATAGTGTTAGGGTTAGGGTTAGGGTTATCATCAGCCCTAGGATAGTGTTAGGGTTAGGGTTAGGGTTAGCATCAGCCCTCGGATATTATTAGGGTTAGGGTTAGCATCAGCCCTAGGATAGTGTTAGGGTTAGGGTTAGGGTTAGCACCAGGCCTAGGATAGTGTTAGTGTTAGGGTTAGCATCAGCCTTAGGATAGTGTTAGGGTTAGGGTTAGGGTTAGCATCAACCGTAGGATAGTGTTAGGTTTAGGGTTAGCCTCAGCCCTAGGATAGTGTTAGAGTTAGGGTTAGGGTTAGCATCAGCCCTAGGATAGTGTTAGGGTTAGGTTTAGGGTGAGCATCAGCCCTAGGATAGTGTTAGTGTTAGGGTTAACATCAGCCCTAGGATAGTGTTAGGGTTAGGGTTAGGGTTAGCATCAGCCCTAGGATAGTATTAGTGTTAGGGTTAGGGTTAGGGTTAGCGTTAGCATCAGCTCTAGGATAGTGTTAGGGTTAGGGTTAGGGTTAGCATCAGACCTAGGATAGTGTTAGGGTTAGGGTTAGGGTTAGCATCAGCCCTAGGATAGTGTTAGTGTTAGGGTTAGCATCAGCCCTAGGATAGTGTTAGGGTTAGGGTTAGGGTTAGCATCAGCCCTAGGATAGTGTTAGGGTTAGGGTTAGCATCAGCCCTAGAATAGTGTTACGGTTAAGGTTAGGGTTAGCATCAGCCCTAGGATAGTGTTAGGGTTAGGGTTAGCATCAACCCTAGGATAGTGTTAGGGTTAGGGTTAGGGTTAGCATCAGCCTTAGGATAGTGTTAGGGTTAGGGTTAGCCTCAGCCCTAGGAGAGTGTTAGGGTTAGGGATAGGGTTAGCATCAGGCCTAGGATAGTGTTAGGGTTAGGGTTAGGGTTAGCATCAGCCCTAGGATAGTGTTAGGGTTAGGGTTAGCATCAGGCCTAGGATAGTGTTAGGGTTAGGGTTAGCATCAGCCCTTGGAGAGTGTTAGGGTTAGGGTTAGGGTTAGCATCAGCCCTAGAATAGTGTTAGGGTTAGGGTTAACATCAGCCCTAGGATAGTGTTAGGGTTAGGGTTAGGGTTAGCATCAGCCCTAGGATAGTGTAAGTGTTATTGTTACGGTTAGCATCAGGACTAGGATAGTGTTAGTGTTAGGGTTAGCATCAGCCGTAGGATAGTGTCAGGGTTAGGGTTTGGGTTAGCGTCAGCCCTAGGATAGTGTTAGGGTTAGGGTTATGGTTAGCATCAGCCCTAGGATAGTATTAGGGTTAGGGTTAGCATGAGCCCTAGGATAGTGTTAGGGTTAGGGATAGGGTTAGCACCAGGCCTAGGATAGTGTTACTGTTAGGGTTAGCATCAGCCTTAGGATAGTGTTAGGGTTAGCGTTAGGGTTAGCATCAGCCGTAGGATAGTGTTTGGGTTAGGGTTAGCCTCAGCCCTTAGATAGTGTTAGAGTGAGGTTTAGTGTTAGCATCAGCCCAAGGATAGTATTAGGTTTAGGGTTAGGGTTAGCATCAGCCCTAGGATAGTGTTAGTGTTAGGGTTAGCATCAGCCCTAGGATTGTGTTAGGGTTAGGGTTAACATCAGCCCTAGGATAGTGTTAGGGTTAGGGTTAGGGTTAGCATCAGCTCTAGGATAGTGTTAGGTTTAGGGTTAGCATCAGACCTAGGGTAGTGTTTGGGTTAGGGTTAGGGTAAGCATCAGGCCTAGGATAGTGTAAGGGTTAGGGTTAGGGTTAGCATCAGGCCTAGGATAGTGTTAGGGTTAGGGTTAGCATCAGCCCTAGGATAGTGTTAGGGTTCGGGTTAGGGTTAGCATCAGCCCTAGGATATTATTAGGGTTAGGGTTAGCATCAGCCCTAGGATAGTGTTAGGGGTAGGGTTAGCATCAACCCTAGGAGAGTGTTAGGGTTAGGGTTAGGGTTAGCATCAGCCCTAGGATAGTGTTAGGGTTAGGGTTAACATCAGCCCTAGGATAGTGTTAGGGTTAGGGTTAGGGTTAGCATCAGCTCTAGGATAGTGTTAGGTTTAGGGTTAGCATCAGACCTAGGATAGTGTTTGGGTTAGGGTTAGGGTAAGCATCAGCCCTGGGATAGTGTAAGTGTTAGGGTTAGGGTTAGCATCAGGCCTAGGGTAGTGTTAGGGTTAGGGTTAGCATCAGCCCTAGGATAGTGTTAGGGTTCGGGTTAGGGTTAGCATCAGCCCTAGGATAGTATTAGGGTTAGGGTTTGCATCAGCCCTAGGATAGTGTTAGGGGTAGGGTTAGGGTTAGCACCAGGCCTAGGATAGTGTTAGTGTTAGGGTTAGCATCAGCCTTAGGATAGTGTTAGGGTTAGGGTTAGGGTTAGCATCAGCCGTAGGATAGTGTTAGGGTTAGGGTTAGCCTCAGCCCTAAGATAATGTTAGAGTTAGGGTTAGGGTTAGCATCAGCACTAGGATAGTGTTAGGGTTAGGGTTAGGGTTAGCATCAGCCCTAGGATAGTGTTAGTGTTAGGGTTAGCATCAGCCCTAGGATACTGTTAGGGTTAGGGTTAGGGTTAGCATCCGCCCTAGATTAGTGTTAGGGTTAGGGTTAGGGTTAGCATCAGCCCTAGGATAGTGTTAGGGTTAGGGTTAATATAAACCCTAGGATAGTGTTAGGGTTATGGTTAGGGTTATCATCAGGCCTAGGATAGTGTTAGGGTTAGGGTTATTGTTAGCATCAGTTCAAGGATAGTGTTAGGGTTAGCGTTAGGGTTAGCATCAGCCCTAGGATAGTGTTAGGGTTAGGGTTCGCATCAGCCCTAGGATAGTGTTAGGATTAGGGTTAGGGTTAGCATCAGTTCAAGGATAGTGTTAGGGTTAGCGTTAGGGTTAGCATCAGCCCTTGGATAGTGTTAGGGTTAGGGTTAGCATCAGCCCTAGGATAGTGTTAGGATTAGGGTTAGGGTTAGCATCAGCCCTAGGATAGTGTTAGGGTTAGGGTTAGGGTTAGCATCAGCCCTAGGATAGTGTTAGGGTTAGGGTTAGCATCAGCCCTAGGATAGTGTTAGGGTTAGGGTTAGGGTTAGCATCAGCCCTAGGATAGTGTTAGGGTTAGGGTTAGCATCAACCCTAGGATAGTGTTAGGGTTAGGGTTAGGGTTAGCATCAGCCCTAGGATAGTGTTAGGGTTAGGGTTAGCATCAGCCCTAGGATAGTGTTAGGGTTAGGGTTAGGGTTAGCATCAGCCCTAGGATAGTGTTAGGGTTAGGGTTAGCATCAGCCCTAGGATAGTGTTAGGGTTAAGGTTAGGGTTAGCATCAGCCCTAGGATAGTGTTAGGGTTAGGGTTAGCATCAACCCTAGCATAGTGTTAGGGTTAGGGTTAGGGTTAGCATCAGCCTTAGGATAGTGTTAGGGTTAGGGTTAGCCTCAGCCCTAGGAGAGTGTTAGGGTTAGGGATAGGGTTAGCATCAGGCCTAGGATAGTGTTAGGGTTAGGGTTAGGGTTAGCATCAGCCCTAGGATAGTGTTAGGGTTAGGGTTAGCATCAGGCCTAGGATAGTGTTAGGGTTAGGGTTAGCATCAGCCCTAGGAGAGTGTTAGGGTTAGGGTTAGGGTTAGCATCAGCCCTAGGATAGTGTTAGGGTTAGGGTTAACATCAGCCCTAGGATAGTGTTAGGGTTAGGGTTAGGGTTAGCATCAGCCCTAGGATAGTGTAAGTGTTAGGGTTACGGTTAGCATCAGGACTAGGATAGTGTTAGTGTTAGGGTTAGCATCAGCCGTAGGATAGTGTTAGGGTTAGGGTTTGGGTTAGCGTCAGCCCTAGGATAGTGTTAGGGTTAGGGTTAGGGTTAGCATCAGCCCTAGGATAGTATTAGGGTTAGGGTTAGCATCAGCCCTAGGATAGTGTTAGGGTTAGGGATAGGGTTAGCACCAGGCCTAGGATAGTGTTACTGTTAGGGTTAGCATCAGCCTTAGGATAGTGTTAGGGTTAGCGTTAGGGTTAGCATCAGCCGTAGGATAGTGTTTGGGTTAGGGTTAGCCTCAGCCCTTAGATAGTGTTAGAGTGAGGTTTAGTGTTAGCATCAGCCCAAGGATAGTATTAGGTTTAGGGTTAGGGTTAGCATCAGCCCTAGGATAGTGTTAGTGTTAGGGTTAGCATCAGCCCTAGGATTGTGTTAGGGTTAGGGTTAACATCAGCCCTAGGATAGTGTTAGGGTTAGGGTTAGGGTTAGCATCATCTCTAGGATAGTGTTAGGTTTAGGGTTAGCATCAGACCTAGGGTAGTGTTTGGGTTAGGGTTAGGGTAAGCATCAGGCCTAGGATAGTGTAAGGGTTAGGGTTAGGGTTAGCATCAGGCCTAGGATAGTGTTAGGGTTAGGGTTAGCATCAGCCCTAGGATAGTGTTAGGGTTCGGGTTAGGGTTAGCATCAGCCCTAGGATATTATTACGGTTAGGGTTAGCATCAGCCCTAGGATAGTGTTAGGGGTAGGGTTAGCATCAGCCCTAGGAGAGTGTTAGGGTTAGGGTTAGGGTTAGCATCAGCCCTAGGATAGTGTTAGGGTTAGGGTTAACATCAGCCCTAGGATAGTGTTAGGGTTAGGGTTAGGGTTAGCATCAGCTCTAGGATAGTGTTAGGTTTAGGGTTAGCATCAGACCTAGGATAGTGTTTGGGTTAGGGTTAGGGTAAGCATCAGCCCTGGGATAGTGTAAGTGTTAGGGTTAGGGTTAGCATCAGGCCTAGGGTAGTGTTAGGGTTAGGGTTAGCATCAGCCCTAGGATAGTGTTAGGGATCGTCTTAGGGTTAGCATCAGCCCTAGGATAGTATTAGGGTTAGGGTTTGCATCAGCCCTAGGATAGTGTTAGGGGTAGGGTTAGGGTTAGCACCAGGCCTAGGATAGTGTTAGTGTTAGGGTTAGCATCAGCCTTAGGATAGTGTTAGGGTTAGGGTTAGGGTTAGTATCAGCCGTAGGATAGTGTTAGGGTTAGGGTTAGCCTCAGCCCTAAGATAGTGTTAGAGTTAGGGTTAGGGTTAGCATCAGCACTAGGATAGTGTTAGGGTTAGGGTTAGGGTTAGCATCAGCCCTAGGATAGTGTTAGTGTTAGGGTTAGCATCAGCCCTAGGATACTGTTAGGGTTAGGGTTAGGGTTAGCATCCGCCCTAGGATAGTGTTAGGGTTAGGGTTAGGATTAGCATCAGCCCTAGGATAGTGTTAGGGTTAGGGTTAATATAAACCCTAGGATAGTGTTAGGGTTAGGGTTAGGGTTATCATCAGGCCTAGGATAGTGTTAGGGTTAGGGTTATTGTTAGCATCAGTTCAAGGATAGTGTTAGGGTTAGCGTTAGGGTTAGCATCAGCCCTAGGATAGTGTTAGGGTTAGGGTTCGCATCAGCCCTAGGATAGTGTTAGGATTAGGGTTACGGTTAGCATCAGTTCAAGGATAGTGTTAGTGTTAGAGTTAGGGTTAGCATCAGCCCTAGGATAGTGTTAGGGTTAGGGTTAGCATCAGCCCTAGGATAGTGTTAGGATTAGGGTTAGGGTTAGCATCAGCCCTAGGATAGTGTTAGGGTTAGGGTTAGGGTTAGCATCAGCCCTAGGATAGTGTTAGGGTTAGGATTAGCATCAGCCCTAGGATAGTGTTAGGGTTAGGGTTAGGGTTAGCATCAGCCCTAGGATAGTGTTAGGGTTAGGGTTAGCATCAACCCTGGGATAGTGTTAGGGTTAGGGTTAGGGTTAGCATCAGCCCTAGGATAGTGTTAGGGTTAGGGTTAGCCTCAGCCCTAGGAGAGTGTTAGGGTTAGGGATAGGGTTAGCATCAGGCCTAAGATAGTGTTAGGGTTAGGGTTAGGGTTATCATCAGGCCTAGGATAGTGTTAGAGTTAGGGTTAGCATCAGGCCTAGGATAGTGTTAGGGTTAGGGTTAGCATCAGCCTTAGGAGAGTGTAAGGGTTAGGGTTAGGGTTAGCATCAGCCCTAGGTTAGTGTTAGGGTTAGGGTTAACATCAGCCGTAGGATAGTGTTAGGGTTAGGGTTAGGGTTAGCATCAGCTCTAGGATAGTGTTAGGTTTAGGGTTACCATCAGACCTAGGATAGTGTTAGGGTTAGGGTTAGGGTAAGCATCAGCCCTAGGATAGTGTAAGTGTTAGGGTTAGGGTTAGCATCAGGCCTAGGATAGCGTTAGGGTTAGGGTTAGCATCAGCCCTAGGATAGTGTTAGGGTTCGGGTTAGGGTTAGCATCAGCCCTAGGATACTATTAGGGTTAGGGTTAGCATCAGCCCTAGGATAGTGTTAGGGGTAGGGTTAGGGTTAGCACCAGGCCTAGGATAGTGTTAGTGTTAGGGTTAGCATCAGCCTTAGGATAGTGTTAGGGTTAGGGTTAGCCTCAGCCCAAAGATAGTGTTAGAGTTAGGGTTAGGGTTAGCATCAGCACTAGGATAGTGTTAGGGTTAGTGTTAGGGTTAGCATCAGCCCTAGGATAGTGTTAGTGTTAGGGTTAGCATCAGCCCTAGGATAGTGTTAGGGTTAGGGTTAGGTTTAGCATCCGCCCTAGGATAGTGTTAGGGTTAGGGTCAGGGTTAGCATCAGCCCTAGGATAGTGTTAGGGTTAGGGTTAACATAAACCCTAGGATAGTGTTAGGGTTAGGGTTAGGGTTATCATCAGGCCTAGGATAGTGTTAGGGTTAGGGTTAGTGTTAGCGTCAGTTCAAGGATAGTGTTAGGGTTAGCGTTAGGGTTAGCATCAGCCCTAGGATAGTGTTAGGGTTAGGGTTAGCATCAGCCCTAGGATAGTGTTAGGATTAGGGTTAGGGTTAGCATCAGCCCTAGGATAGTGTTAGGGTTAGGGTTAGCATCAACCCTAGGGTAGTGCTTGGTTAGGGTTAGGGTTAGCATTAGCCCTAGGATAGTGGTAGGGTTAGGGTTAGCATTAGGCCTAGGATAGTGTTAGGGTTAGGGTTAGCATCAGCCCTAGGAGAGTGTTAGGGTTAGGGTTAGCATCAGCCCTAGGATAGTGTTAGGGTTAGGGTTAGGGTTAGCATCAGCTCTAGGATAGTGTTAGGTTTAGGGTTAGCATCAGACTTAGGATAGTGTTTGGGTTAGGGTTAGGGTAAGCATCAGCCCTGGGATAGTGTAAGTGTTAGGGTTAGGGTTAGCATCAGGCCTAGGATAGTGTTAGGGTTAGGGTTAGCATCAGCCCTAGGATAGTGTTAGGGTTCGGGTTAGGGTTAGCATCAGCCCTAGGATAGTATTAGGGTTAGGGTTTGCATCAGCCCTAGGATAGTGTTAGGGGTAGGGTTAGGGTTAGCACCAGGCCTAGGATAGTGTTAGTTTTAGGGTTAGCATCAGCCTTAGGATAGTGTTAGGGTTAGGGTTAGGGTTAGCATCAGCCGTAGGATAGTGTTAGGGTTAGGCTTAGCCTCAGCCCTAAGATAGTGTTAGAGTTAGGGTTAGGGTTAGCATCAGCACTAGGATAGTGTTAGGGTTAGGGTTAGGGTTAGCATCATCCCTAGGATAGTGTTAGTGTTAGGGTTAGCATCAGCCCTAGGATACTGTTAGGGTTAGTGTTAGGGTTAGCATCGGCCCTAGGATAGTGTTAGGGTTAGGGTTAGGGTTAGCATCAGCCCTAGGATAGTGTTAGGGTTAGGGTCAATATAAACCCTAGGATAGTGTTAGGGTTAGGGTTAGGGTTATCATCAGGCCTAGGATAGTGTTAGGGTTAGGGTTATTGTTAGCATCAGTTCAAGGATAGTGTTAGGGTTAGCGTTAGGGTTAGCATCAGCCCTAGGATAGTGTTAGGGTTAGGGTTCGCATCAGCCCTAGGATAGTGTTAGCATTAGGGTTAGGGTTAGCATCAGTTCAAGGATAGTGTTAGGGTTAGCGTTAGGGTTAGCATCAGCCCTAGGATAGTGTTAGGGTTAGGGTTAACATCAGCCCTAGGAGAGTGTTCGGGTTAGGGTTAGGGTTAGCATCAGCCCTAGGATAGTGTTAGGGTTAGGGTTAGCATCAGCCCTAGGATAGTGTTAGGGTTAGGGTTAGGGTTAGCATCAGCCCTAGGATAGTGTTAGGGTTAGGGTTAGCATCAACCCTAGGATAGTGTTAGGGTTAGGGTTAGGGTTAGCATCAGCCCAAGGATAGTGTTAGGGTTAGGGTTAGCATCAGCCCTAGGATAGTGTAAGTGTTAGGGTTACGGTTAGAATCAGGACTAGGATAGTGTTAGTGTTAGGGTTAGCATCAGCCGTAGGATAGTGTTAGGGTTAGGGTTTGGGTTAGCGTCAGCCCTAGGATAGTGTTAGGGTTAGGGTTAGGGTTAGCATCAGCCCTAGGATAGTATTAGGGTTAGGGTTAGCATCAGCCCTAGGATAGTGTTAGGGTTAGGGATAGGGTTAGCACCAGGCCTAGGATAGTGTTACTGTTAGGGTTAGCATCAGCCTTAGGATAGTGTTAGGGTTAGCGTTAGGGTTAGCATCAGCCGTAGGATAGTGTTTGGGTTAGGGTTAGCCTCAGCCCTTAGATAGTGTTAGAGTGAGGTTTAGTGTTAGCATCAGCCCAAGGATAGTATTAGGTTTAGGGTTAGGGTTAGCATCAGCCCTAGGATAGTGTTAGTGTTAGGGTTAGCATCAGCCCTACGATTGTGTTAGGGTTAGGGTTAACATCAGCCCTAGGATAGTGTTAGGGTTAGGGTTAGGGTTAGCATCAGCTCTAGGATAGTGTTAGGTTTAGGGTTAGCATCAGACCTAGGGTAGTGTTTGGGTTAGGGTTAGGGTAAGCATCAGGCCTAGGATAGTGTAAAGGTTAGGGTTAGGGTTAGCATCAGGCCTAGGATAGTGTTAGGGTTAGGGTTAGCATCAGCCCTAGGATAGTGTTAGGGTTCGGGTTAGGGTTAGCATCAGCCCTAGGATATTATTAGGGTTAGGGTTAGCATCAGCCCTAGGATAGTGTTAGGGGTAGGGTTAGCATCAGCCCTAGGAGAGTGTTAGGGTTAGGGTTAGGGTTAGCATCAGCCATAGGATAGTGTTAGGGTTAGGGTTAACATCAGCCCTAGGATAGTGTTAGGGTTAGGGTTAGGGTTAGCATCAGCTCTAGGATAGTGTTAGGTTTAGGGTTAGCATCAGACCTAGGATAGTGTTTGGGTTAGGGTTAGGGTAAGCATCAGCCCTGGGATAGTGTAAGTGTTAGGGTTAGGGTTAGCATCAGGCCTAGGGTAGTGTTAGGGTTAGGGTTAGCATCAGCCCTATGATAGTGTTAGGGTTCGGGTTAGGGTTAGCATCAGCCCTAGGATAGTATTAGGGTTAGGGTTTGCATCAGCCCTAGGATAGTGTTAGGGGTAGGGTTAGTGTTAGCACCAGGCCTAGGATAGTGTTAGTGTTAGGGTTAGCATCAGCCTTAGGATAGTGTTAGGGTTAGGGTTAGGGTTAGCATCAGCCGTAGGATAGTGTTAGGGTTAGGGTTAGCCTCAGCCCTAAGATAGTGTTAGAGTTAGGGTTAGGGTTAGCATCAGCACTAGGATAGTGTTAGGGTTAGGGTTAGGGTTAGCATCAGCCCTAGGATAGTGTTAGTGTTAGGGTTAGCATCAGCCCTAGGATACTGTTAGGGTTAGGGTTAGGGTTAGCATCCGCCCTAGGATAGTGTTAGGGTTAGGGTTAGGGTTAGCATCAGCCCTAGGATAGTGTTAGGGTTAGGGTTAATATAAACCCTAGGATAGTGTTAGGGTTAGGGTTAGGGTTATCATCAGGCCTAGGATAGCGTTAGGGTTAGGGTTATTGTTAGCATCAGTTCAAGGATAGTGTTAGCGTTAGCGTTAGGGTTAGCATCAGCCCTAGGATAGTGTTAGGGTTAGGGTTCGCATCAGCCCTAGGATAGTGTTAGGATTAGGGTTAGGGTTAGCATCAGTTCAAGGATAGTGTTAGGGTTAGCGTTAGGGTTAGCATCAGCCCTAGGATAGTGTTAGGGTTAGGGTTAGCATCAGCCCTAGGTTAGTGTTAGGATTAGGGTTAGGGTTAGCATCAGCCCTAGGATAGTGTTAGGGTTAGGGTTAGGGTTAGCATCAGCCCTAGGATAGTGTTAGGGTTACGGTTAGCATCAGCCCTAGGATAGTGTTAGGGTTAGGGTTAGGGTTAGCATCAGCCCTAGGATAGTGTTAGGGTTAGGGTTAGCATCAACCCTAGGATAGTGTTAGGGTTAGGGTTAGGGTTAGCCTCAGCCCTAGGATAGTGTTAGGGTTAGGGATAGGGTTAGCATCAGGCCTAAGATAGTGTTAGGGTTAGGGTTAGGGTTATCATCAGGCCTAGGATAGTGTTAGAGTTAGGGTTAGCATCAGGCCTAGGATAGTGTTAGGGTTAGGGTTAGCATCAGCCTTAGGAGAGTGTAAGGGTTAGGGTTAGGGTTACCATCAGCCCTAGGATAGTGTTAGGGTTAGGGTTAACATCAGCCGTAGGATAGTGTTAGGGTTAGGGTTAGGGTTAGCATCAGCTCTAGGATAGTGTTAGGTTTAGGGTTACCATCAGACCTAGGATAGTGTTAGGGTTAGGGTTAGGGTAAGCATCAGCCCTAGGATAGTGTAAGTGTTAGGGTTAGGGTTAGCATCAGGCCTAGGATAGCGTTAGGGTTAGGGTTAGCATCAGCCCTAGGATAGTGTTAGGGTTAGGGTTAGCATCAGCCCTAGGATAGTGTTAGGGGTAGGGTTAGGGTTAGCACCAGGCCTAGGATAGTGTTAGTGTTAGGGTTAGCATCAGCCTTAGGATAGTGTTAGGGTTAGGGTTAGCCTCAGCCCAAAGATAGTGTTAGAGTTAGGGTTAGGGTTAGCATCAGCACTAGGATAGTGTTAGGGTTAGGGTTAGGGTTAGCATCAGCCCTAGGATAGTGTTAGTGTTAGGGTTAGCATCAGCCCTAGGATAGTGTTAGGGTTAGGGTTAGGTTTAGCATCCGCCCTAGGATAGTGTTAGGGTTAGGGTCAGGGTTAGCATCAGCCCTAGGATAGTGTTAGGGTTAGGGTTAACATAAACCCTAGGATAGTGTTAGGGTTAGGGTTAGGGTTATCATCAGGCCTAGGATAGTGTTAGGGTTAGGGTTAGTGTTAGCGTCAGTTCAAGGATAGTGTTAGGGTTAGCGTTAGGGTTAGCATCAGCCCTAGGATAGTGTTAGGGTTAGGGTTAGCATCAGCCCTAGGATAGTGTTAGGATTAGGGTTAGGGTTAGCATCAGCCCTAGGATAGTGTTAGGGTTAGGGTTAGCAACAACCCTAGGGTAGTGCTTGGTTAGGGTTAGGGTTAGCATTAGCCCTAGGATAGTGGTAGGGTTAGGGTTAGCATTAGGCCTAGGATAGTGTTAGGGTTAGGGTTAGCATCAGCCCTAGGAGAGTGTTAGGGTTAGGGTTAACATCAGCCCTAGGATAGTGTTAGGGTTAGGGTTAGGGTTAGCATCAGCTCTAGGACAGTGTTAGGTTTAGGGTTAGCATCAGACTTAGGATAGTGTTTGGGTTAGGGTTAGGGTAAGCATCAGCCCTGGGATAGTGTAAGTGTTAGGGTTAGGGTTAGCATCAGGCCTAGGATAGTGTTAGGGTTAGGGTTAGCATCAGCCCTAGGATAGTGTTAGGGTTCGGGTTAGGGTTAGCATCAGCCCTAGGATAGTATTAGGGTTAGGGTTTGCATCAGCCCTAGGATAGTGTTAGGGGTAGGGTTAGGGTTAGCACCAGGCCTAGGATAGTGTTAGTTTTAGGGTTAGCATCAGCCTTAGGATAGTGTTAGGGTTAGGGTTAGGGTTAGCATCAGCCGTAGGATAGTGTTAGGGTTAGGGTTAGCCTCAGCCCTAAGATAGTGTTAGAGTTAGGGTTAGGGTTAGCATCAGCACTAGGATAGTGTTAGGGTTAGGGTTAGGGTTAGCATCAGCCCTAGGATAGTGTTAGTGTTAGGGTTAGCATCAGCCCTAGGATACTGTTAGGGTTAGGGTTAGGGTTAGCATCCGCCCTAGGATAGTGTTAGGGTTAGGGTTAGGGTTAGCATCAGCCCTAGGATAGTGTTAGTGTTAGGGTTAATATAAACCCTAGGATAGTGTTAGGGTTAGGGTTAGGGGTATCATCAGGCCTAGGATAGTGTTAGGGTTAGGGTTATTGTTAGCATCAGTTCAAGGATAGTGTTAGGGTTAGCGTTAGGGTTAGCATCAGCCCTAGGATAGTGTTAGGGTTAGGGTTCGCATCAGCCCTAGGATAGTGTTAGCATTAGGGTTAGGGTTAGCATCAGTTCAAGGATAGTGTTAGGGTTAGCGTTAGGGTTAGCATCAGCCCTAGGATAGTGTTAGGGTTAGGGTTAACATCAGCCCTAGGAGAGTGTTAGGGTTAGGGTTAGGGTTAGCATCAGCCCTAGGATAGTGTTAGGGTTAGGGTTAGCATCAGCCCTAGGATAGTGTTAGGGTTAGGGTTAGGGTTAGCATCAGCCCTAGGATAGTGTTAGGGTTAGGGTTAGCATCAACCCTAGGATAGTGTTAGGGTTAGGGTTAGGGTTAGCATCAGCCCTAGGATAGTGTTAGGGTTAGGGTTAGCCTCAGCCCTAGGAGAGTGTTAGGGTTAGGGATAGGGTTAGCATCAGGCCTAAGATAGTGTTAGGGTTAGGGTTAGGGTTATCATCAGGCCTAGGATAGTGTTAGAGTTAGGGTTAGCATCAGGCCTAGGATAGTGTTAGGGTTAGGGTTAGCATCAGCCTTAGGAGAGTGTAAGGGTTAGGGTTAGGGTTAGCATCAGCCCTAGGATAGTGTTAGGGTTAGGGTTAACATCAGCCGTAGGATAGTGTTAGGGTTAGGGTTAGGGTTAGCATCAGCTCTAGGATAGTGTTAGGTTTAGGGTTACCATCAGACCTAGGATAGTGTTAGGGTTAGGGTTAGGGTAAGCATCAGCCCTAGGATAGTGTAAGTGTTAGGGTTAGGGTTAGCATCAGGCCTAGGATAGCGTTAGGGTTAGGGTTAGCATCAGCCCTAGGATAGTGTTAGGGTTCGGGTTAGGGTTAGCATCAGCCCTAGGATACTATTAGGGTTAGGGTTAGCATCAGCCCTAGGATAGTGTTAGGGTTAGGGTTAGTGTTAGCATCAGCCGTAGGATAGTGTTAGGGTTAGGGTTAGCCTCAGTCCAAAGATAGTGTTAGAGTTAGGGTTAGGGTTAGCATCAGACTAGGATAGTGTTAGGGTTAGGGTTAGGGTTAGCATCAGCCCTAGGATAGTGTTAGTGTTAGGGTTAGCATCAGCCCTAGGATAGTGTTAGGGTTAGGGTTAGGGTTAGCATCCGCCCTAGGATAGTGTTAGGGTTAGGGTCAGGGTTAGCATCAGCCCTAGGATATTGTTAGGGTTAGGGTTAACATAAACCCTAGGATAGTGTTAGGGTTAGGGTTAGGGTTATCATCAGGCCTAGGATAGTGTTAGGGTTAGGGTTAGTGTTAGCGTCAGTTCAAGGATAGTGTTAGGGTTAGCGTTAGGGTTAGCATCAGCCCTAGGATAGTGTTAGGGTTAGGGTTAGCATCAGCCCTAGGATAGTGTTAGGATTAGGGTTAGGGTTAGCATCAGCCCTAGGATAGTGTTAGGGTTAGGGTTAGCATCAACCCTAGAGTAGTGTTTGGTTAGGGTTAGGGTTAGCATTAGCCCTAGGATAGTGGTAGGGTTAGGGTTAGCATTAGGCCTAGGATAGTGTTAGGGTTAGGGTTAGCATCAGCCCTAGGAGAGTGTAAGGGTTAGGGTTAGGGTTAGCATCAGCCCTAGGAGAGTGTTAGGGTTAGGGTTAACATCAGCCCAAGGATAGTGTTAGGGTTAGGGTTAGGGTTAGCATCAGCCCTAGGATAGTGTTGGGTTTAGGGTTAGCATTAGACCTAGGATAGTGTTAAGTGTTAGGGTTAGGGTTAGGGTTAGCATTAGCCCTAGGATAGTGTAAGTGTTAGGGTTAGGGTTAGCATTAGACCTAGGATAGTGTTAGGGTTAGGGTTAGCATCAGCCCTAGGATAGTGTTAGGGTTAGGGTTAGCATCAGCCCTAGGATAGTGTTAGGGTTAGTGTTCGCATCAGCCCTAGGATAGTGTTAGCATTAGGGTTAGGGTTAGCATCAGTTCAAGGATAGTGTTAGGGTTAGCGTTAGGGTTAGCATCAGACCTAGGATAGTGTTAGGGTTAGGGTTACCATCAGCCCTAGGATAGTGTTAGGATTAGGGTAGGGTTAGCGTCAACCCTAGGATAGTGTTAGGGTTAGGGTTAACATCAGCCCTAGGATAGTGTTAGGGTTAGGGTTAGGGTTAGCATCAGCCCTAGGATAGTGTTAGGGTTAGGGTTAGCCTCAGCCCTAGGAGAGTGTTAGGGTTAGGGATAGGGTTAGCATCAGGCCTAAGATAGTGTTAGGGTTAGGGTTAGGGTTATCATCAGGCCTAGGATAGTGTTAGAGTTAGGGTTAGCATCAGGCCTAGGATAGTGTTAGGGTTAGGGTTAGCATCAGCCTTAGGAGAGTGTAAGGGTTAGGGTTAGGGTTAGCATCAGCCCTAGGATAGTGTTAGGGTTAGGGTTAACATCAGCCGTAGGATAGTGTTAGGGTTAGGGTTAGGGTTAGCATCAGCTCTAGGATAGTGTTAGGTTTAGGGTTACCATCAGACCTAGGATAGTGTTAGGGTTAGGGTTAGGGTAAGCATCAGCCCTAGGATAGTGTAAGTGTTAGGGTTAGGGTTAGCATCAGGCCTAGGATAGCGTTAGGGTTAGGGTTAGCATCAGCCCTAGGATAGTGCTAGGGTTCGGGTTAGGGTTAGCCTCAGCCCTAGGATACTATTAGGGTTAGGGTTAGCATCAGCCCTAGGATAGTGTTAGGGTTAGGGTTAGTGTTAGCATCAGCCGTAGGATAGTGTTAGGGTTAGGGTTAGCCTCAGCCCAAAGATAGTGTTAGAGTTAGGGTTAGGGTTAGCATCAGCACTAGGATAGTGTTAGGGTTAGGGTTAGGGTTAGCATCAGCCCTAGGATAGTGTTAGTGTTAGGGTTAGCATCAGCCCTAGGATAGTGTTAGGGTTAGGGTTAGGGTTAGCATCCGCCCTAGGATAGTGTTAGGGTTAGGGTCAGGGTTAGCATCAGCCCTAGGATAGTGTTAGGGTTAGGGTTAACATAAACCCTAGGATAGTGTTAGGGTTAGGGTTAGGGTTATCATCAGGCCTAGGATAGTGTTAGGGTTAGGGTTAGTGTTAGCGTCAGTTCAAGGATAGTGTTAGGGTTAGCGTTAGGGTTAGCATCAGCCCTAGGATAATGTTAGGGTTAGGGTTAGCATCAGCCCTAGGATAGTGTTAGGATTAGGGTTAGGGTTAGCATCAGCCCTAGGATAGTGTTAGGGTTAGGGTTAGCATCAACCCTAGGGTAGTGTTTGGTTAGGGTTAGGGTTAGCATTAGCCCTAGGATAGTGGTAGGGTTAGGGTTAGCATTAGGCCTAGGATAGTGTTAGGGTTAGGGTTAGCATCAGCCCTAGGAGAGTGTTAGGGTTAGGGTTAGGGTTAGCATCAGCCCTAGGAGAGTGTTAGGGTTAGGGTTAACATCAGCCCAAGGATAGTGTTAGGGTTAGGGTTAGGGTTAGCATCAGCCCTAGGATAGTGTTGGGTTTAGGGTTAGCATTAGACCTAGGATAGTGTTAAGTGTTAGGGTTAGGGTTAGGGTTAGCATTAGCCCTAGGATAGTGTAAGTGTTAGGGTTAGGGTTAGCATTAGACCTAGGATAGTGTTAGGGTTAGGGTTAGCATCAGCCCTAGGATAGTGTTAGGGTTAGGGTTAGCATCAGCCCTAGGATAGTGTTAGCATTAGGGTTAGGGTTAGCATCAGTTCAAGGATAGTGTTAGGGTTAGCGTTAGGGTTAGCATCAGCCCTAGGATAGTGTTAGGGTTAGGGTTACCATCAGCCCTAGTATAGTGTTAGGATTAGGGTTAGGGTTAGCATCAGCCCTAGGATAGTGTTAGGGTTAGGGTTAACATCAGCCCTAGGAGAGTGTTAGGGTTAGGGTTAGGGTTAGCATCAGCCCTAGGATAGTGTTAGGGTTAGGGTTAGCATCAGCCCTAGGATAGTGTTAGGGTTAGGGTTAGGGTTAACATCAGCCCTAGGATAGTGTTAGGGTTAGGGTTAGCATCAACCCTAGGATAGTGTTAGGGTTAGGGTTAGGGTTAGCATCAGCCCTAGGATAGTGTTAGGGTTAGGGTTAGCCTCAACCCTAGGAGAGTGTTAGGGTTAGGGATAGGGTTAGCATCAGGCCTAAGATAGTGTTAGGGTTAGGGTTAGGGTTATCATCAGGCCTAGGATAGTGTTAGAGTTAGGGTTAGCATCAGGCCTAGGATAGTGTTAGGGTTAGGGTTAGCATCAGCCTTAGGAGAGTGTAAGGGTTAGGGTTAGGGTTAGCATCAGCCCTAGGATAGTGTTAGGGTTAGGGTTAACATCAGCCGTAGGATAGTGTTAGGGTTAGGGTTAGGGTTAGCATCAGCTCTAGGATAGTGTTAGGTTTAGGGTTACCATCAGACCTAGGATAGTGTTAGGGTTAGGGTTAGGGTAAGCATCAGCCCTAGGATAGTGTAAGTGTTAGGGTTAGGGTTAGCATCAGGCCTAGGATAGCGTTAGGGTTAGGGTTAGCATCAGCCCTAGGATAGTGCTAGGGTTCGGGTTAGGGTTAGCCTCAGCCCTAGGATACTATTAGGGTTAGGGTTAGCATCAGCCCTAGGATAGTGTTAGGGTTAGGGTTAGTGTTAGCATCAGCCGTAGGATAGTGTTAGGGTTAGGGTTAGCCTCAGCCCAAAGATAGTGTTAGAGTTAGGGTTAGGGTTAGCATCAGCACTAGGATAGTGTTAGGGTTAGGGTTAGGGTTAGCATCAGCCCTAGGATAGTGTTAGTGTTAGGGTTAGCATCAGCCCTAGGATAGTGTTAGGGTTAGGGTTAGGGTTAGCATCCGCCCTAGGATAGTGTTAGGGTTAGGGTCAGGGTTAGCATCAGCCCTAGGATAGTGTTAGGGTTAGGGTTAACATAAACCCTAGGATAGTGTTAGGGTTAGGGTTAGGGTTATCATCAGGCCTAGGATAGTGTTAGGGTTAGGGTTAGTGTTAGCGTCAGTTCAAGGATAGTGTTAGGGTTAGCGTTAGGGTTAGCATCAGCCCTAGGATAATGTTAGGGTTAGGGTTAGCATCAGCCCTAGGATAGTGTTAGGATTAGGGTTAGGGTTAGCATCAGCCCTAGGATAGTGTTAGGGTTAGGGTTAGCATCAACCCTAGGGTAGTGTTTGGTTAGGGTTAGGGTTAGCATTAGCCCTAGGATAGTGGTAGGGTTAGGGTTAGCATTAGGCCTAGGATAGTGTTAGGGTTAGGGTTAGCATCAGCCCTAGGAGAGTGTTAGGGTTAGGGTTAGGGTTAGCATCAGCCCTAGGAGAGTGTTAGGGTTAGGGTTAACATCAGCCCAAGGATAGTGTTAGGGTTAGGGTTAGGGTTAGCATCAGCCCTAGGATAGTGTTGGGTTTAGGGTTAGCATTAGACCTAGGATAGTGTTAAGTGTTAGGGTTAGGGTTAGGGTTAGCATTAGCCCTAGGATAGTGTAAGTGTTAGGGTTAGGGTTAGCATTAGACCTAGGATAGTGTTAGGGTTAGGGTTAGCATCAGCCCTAGGATAGTGTTAGGGTTAGGGTTAGCATCAGCCCTAGGATAGTGTTAGCATTAGGGTTAGGGTTAGCATCAGTTCAAGGATAGTGTTAGGGTTAGCGTTAGGGTTAGCATCAGCCCTAGGATAGTGTTAGGGTTAGGGTTACCATCAGCCCTAGTATAGTGTTAGGATTAGGGTTAGGGTTAGCATCAGCCCTAGGATAGTGTTAGGGTTAGGGTTAACATCAGCCCTAGGAGAGTGTTAGGGTTAGGGTTAGGGTTAGCATCAGCCCTAGGATAGTGTTAGGGTTAGGGTTAGCATCAGCCCTAGGATAGTGTTAGGGTTAGGGTTAGGGTTAACATCAGCCCTAGGATAGTGTTAGGGTTAGGGTTAGCATCAACCCTAGGATAGTGTTAGGGTTAGGGTTAGGGTTAGCATCAGCCCTAGGATAGTGTTAGGGTTAGGGTTAGCCTCAACCCTAGGAGAGTGTTAGGGTTAGGGATAGGGTTAGCATCAGGCCTAAGATAGTGTTAGGGTTAGGGTTAGGGTTATCATCAGGCCTAGGATAGTGTTAGAGTTAGGGTTAGCATCAGGCCTAGGATAGTGTTAGGGTTAGGGTTAGCATCAGCCTTAGGAGAGTGTAAGGGTTAGGGTTAGGGTTAGCATCAGCCCTAGGATAGTGTTAGGGTTAGGGTTAACATCAGCCGTAGGATAGTGTTAGGGTTAGGGTTAGGGTTAGCATCAGCTCTAGGATAGTGTTAGGTTTAGGGTTACCATCAGACCTAGGATAGTGTTAGGGTTAGGGTTAGGGTAAGCATCAGCCCTAGGATAGTGTAAGTGTTAGGGTTAGGGTTAGCATCAGGCCTAGGATAGCGTTAGGGTTAGGGTTAGCATCAGCCCTAGGATAGTGTTAGGCTTCGGGTTAGGGTTAGCATCAGCCCTAGGATACTATTAGGGATAGGGTTAGCATCAGCCCTAGGATAGTGTTAGGGGTAGGGTTAGGGTTAGCACCAGGCCTAGGATAGTGTTAGTGTTAGGGTTAGCATCAGCCTTAGGATAGTGTTAGGGTTAGGGTTAGTGTTAGCATCAGCCGTAGGATAGTGTTAGGGTTTGGGTTAGCCTCAGCCCAAAGTTAGTGTTAGAGTTAGGGTTAGGGTTAGCATCAGCACTAGGATAGTGTTAGGGTTAGGGTTAGGGTTAGCATCAGCCCTAGGATAGTGTTAGTGTTAGGGTTATCATCAGCCCTAGGATAGTGTTAGGGTTAGGGTTAGGGTTAGCATCCGCCCTAGGATAGTGTTAGGGTTAGGGTCAGGGTTAGCATCAGCCCTAGGATAGTGTTAGGGTTAGGGTTAACATAAACCCTAGGATAGTGTTAGGGTTAGGGTTAGGGTTATCATCAGGCCTAGGATAGTGTTAGGGTTAGGGTTAGTGTTAGCGTCAGTTCAAGGATAGTGTTAGGGTTAGCGTTAGGGTTAGCATCAGCCCTAGGATAGTGTTAGGGTTAGGGTTAGCATCAGCCCTAGGATAGTGTTAGGATTAGGGTTAGGGTTAGCATCAGCCCTAGGATAGTGTTAGGGTTAGGGTTAGCATCAACCCTAGGGTAGTGTTTGGTTAGGGTTAGGGTTAGCATTAGCCGTAGGATAGTGGTAGGGTTAGGGTTAGCATTAGGCCTAGGATAGTGTTAGGGTTAGGGTTAGCATCAGCCCTAGGAGAGTGTTAGGGTTAGGGTTAGGGTTAGCATCAGCCCTAGGAGAGTGTTAGGGTTAGGGTTAACATCAGCCCAAGGATAGTGTTAGGGTTAGGGTTAGGGTTAGCATCAGCCCTAGGATAGTGTTGGGTTTAGGGTTAGCATTAGACCTAGGATAGTGTTAAGTGTTAGGGTTAGGGTTAGGGTTAGCATTAGCCCTAGGATAGTGTAAGTGTTAGGGTTAGGGTTAGCATTAGACCTAGGATAGTGTTAGTGTTAGGGTTAGCATCAGCCCTAGGATAGTGTTGGGGTTAGGGTTAGGGTTAACATCCGCCCTAGGATAGTGTTAGGGTTTGGGTTAGGGTTAGCATCAGCCCTAGGATAGTGTTAGGGTTAGGGTTAGGGTTAGCATCAGCCCTAGGATAGTGTTAGGGTTAGCGTCAACATAAACCCTAGGATATTGTTAGGGTTAGGGTTAGGGTTAGCATCAGTTCAAGCATAGTGTTAGGGTTAGCGTTAGGGTTAGCATCAGCCCTAGGATAGTGTTAGGGTTAGGGTTAGCATCAGCCCTAGGATAGTGTTAGGGTTAGGCTTAGGGTTAGCATCAGCCCTAGGAGAGTGTTAGGGTTAGGGTTAACATCAACCCTAGGATAGTGTTTGGGTTAGGGTTAGGGTTAGCATCAGCCCTAGGATATTGTTAGGTTTAGGGTTAGCCTCAGCCCTAAGATAGTGTTAGAGTTAGGGTTAGGGTTAGCATCAGCCCTAGGATAGTGTTAGGGTTAGGGTTAGGGTTACCATCAGCCCTAGGATAGTGTTAGTGTTAGGGTTAGCATCAGCCCTAGGATAGTGTTGGGGTTAGGGTTAGGGTTAACATCCGCCCTAGGATAGTGTTAGGGTTAGGGTTAGGGTTAGCATCAGCCCTAGGATAGTGTTAGGGTTAGGGTTAGGGTTAGCATCAGCCCTAGGATAGTGTTAGGGTTAGGGTCAACATAAATCCTAGGATATTGTTAGGGTTAGGGTTAGGGTTATCATCAGGCCTAGGATAGTGTTAGGGTTAGGGTTAGGGTTAGCATCAGTTCAAGGATAGTGTTAGGGTTAGCGTTAGGGTTAGCATCAGCCCTAGGATACTGTTAGGGTTAGGGTTAGCATCAGCCCTAGGATAGTGTTAGGGTTAGGCTTAGGGTTAGCATCAGCCCTAGGAGAGTGTTAGGGTTAGGGTTAACATCAACCCTAGGATAGTGTTTGGGTTAGGGTTAGGGTTAGCATCAGCCCTAGGATAGTGTTAGGGTTAGGGTTAGCCTCAGCCCTAGGAGAGTGTTAGGGTTAGGGATAGGGTTAGCATCAGGCCTAGGATAGTGTTAGGGTGAGGGTTAGGGTTAGCATCAGCCCTAGGAGAGTGTTAGGGTTAGGGATAGGGTTAGCATCAGGCCTAGGATAGTGTTAGGGTGAGGGTTAGGGTTAGCATCAGCCCTAGGATAGTGTTAGGTTTAGGGTTAGCATCAGGCCTAGGAGAGTGTTAGGGTTAGGGTTAGCATCAGCCCTAGGATAGTGTTAGGGTTAGTGTTAGGGTTAGCATCAGCCCTAGGATAGTGTTAGGGTTAGGGTTAGGGTTAGCATCAGCCCTAGGATAGTGTTAGGGTTAGGGTTAGCATCAGCCCTAGGATAGTGTTAGGGTTAAGGTTAGGGTTAGCATCAGCCCTAGGATAGTGTTAGGGTTAGGGTTAGCATCAACCCTAGGATAGTGTTCGGGTTAGGGTTAGGGTTAGCATCAGCCTTAGGATAGTGTTAGGGTTAGGGTTAGCCTGAGCCCTAGGAGAGTGTTAGGGTTAGGGATAGGGTTAGCATCAGGCCTAGGATAGTGTTAGGGTTAGGGTTAGGGTTAGCATCAGCCCTAGGATAGTGTTAGGGTTAGGGTTAGCATCAGGCCTAGGATAGTGTTAGGGTTAGGGTTAGCATCAGCCCTAGGAGAGTGTTAGGGTTAGGGTTAGGGTTAGCATCAGCCCTAGGATAGTGTTAGGGTTAGGGTTAACATCAGCCCTAGGATAGTGTTAGGGTTAGGGTTAGGGTTAGCATCAGCCCTAGGATAGTGTAAGTGTTAGGGTTACGGTTAGCATCAGGACTAGGATAGTGTTAGTGTTAGGGTTAGCATCAGCCGTAGGATAGTGTTAGGGTTAGGGTTAGGGTTAGCGTCAGCCCTAGGATAGTGTTAGGGTTAGGGTTAAGGTTAGCATCAGCCCTAGGATAGTATTAGGGTTAGGGTTAGCATCAGCCCTAGGATAGTGTTAGGGTTAGGGATAGGGTTAGCACCAGGCCTAGGATAGTGTTACTGTTAGGGTTAGCATCAGCCTTAGGATAGTGTTAGGGTTAGGGTTAGGGTTAGCATCAGCCGTAGGATAGTGTTTGGGTTAGGGTTAGCCTCAGCCCTTAGATAGTGTTAGAGTGAGGGTTAGTGTTAGCATCAGCCCAAGGATAGTATTAGGTTTAGGGTTAGGGTTAGCATCAGCCCTAGGATAGTGTTAGTGTTAGGGTTAGCATCAGCCCTAGGATAGTGTTACGGTTAGCGTTAGGGTTAGCATCCGCCCTAGGATAGTGTTAGGGTTAGGGTTAGGGTTAGCATCAGCCCTAGGATAGTGTTAGGGTTAGGGTTAGCCTCAGCCCTAAGGTAGTGTTAGAGTTATGGTTAGGGTTACCATCAGCCCTAGGATAGTGTTAGGGTTAGGGTTAGGGCTGGCATCAGCCCAAGGATAGTGTTAGTGTTAGGGTTAGCATCAGCCCTAGGATAGTGTTAGGTTTAGGGTTAGGGTTAGCATCTGCCCTAGGATAGTGTTAGGGTTAGGGTTAGGGTTAGCATCAGCCCTAGGATAGTGTTAGGGTTAGGGTTACGGTTAGCATCAGCCCTAGGATATTATTAGGGTTAGGGTTAGCATCAGCCCCAGAATAGTGTTAGGGTTAGCATTATGGTTAGCACCAGGCCTACGGTAGTGTTAGTGTTAGGGTTAGCATCAGCCCTAGGATAGTGTTAGGGTTAGGGTTAGGGTTAGCATCAGCCCTAGGATAGTATTAGTGTTAGGGTTAGGGTTAGGGTTAGTTTTAGCATCAGCTCTAGGATAGTGTTAGGGTTAGGGTTAGGGTTAGCATCAGCCCTAGGATAGTGTTAGGGTTAGGGTTAGGGTTAGCATCAGGCCTAGGACAGTGTTAGGGGTAGGGTTAGCATCAGCCCTAGGATAGTGTTAGGGTTAGGGTTAGGGTTAGCATCAGCCCTAGGATAGTGTTAGGTTTAGGGTTAGTGATATCATCAGGCCTAGGATATTGTTAGGGTTAGGGTTATCATCAGCCCTAGGATACTGTTAGAGTTAGGGTTAGGGTTAGCATCAGTTCTAGGATAGTGTTAGGGTTAGGGCTATGGTTAGCATCTACCCTAGGATAGTGTTAGGGTTAGGGTTAGGGTTAGCATCAGCCCTAGGATAGTGTTAGGGTTAGAGTTAGCATCAGCCCTAGGATAGTGTTAGGGTTAGGGTTAGGGTTAGCATCAGCCCTAGGATAGCGTTAGGGTTAGGGTTAGCATCAGCCCTAGGATAGTGTTAGGGTTAGGGTTACTGTTAGCATCAGCCCTAGGATAGGGTTACGGTTAGGGTTAGCATCAGCCCTAGGATAGTGTTAGGGTTAGGGTTAGGGTTAGCATCAGCCCTAGGATAGTGTTAGGGTTAGGGTTAGCATCAACCCTAGGATAGTGTTAGGGTTAGGGTTAGGGTTAGCATCATCCCTAGGATAGTGTTAGGGTTAGGGTTAGCCTCAGCCCTAGGAGAGTGTTAGGGTTAGGGATAGGGTTAGCATCAGGCCTAGGATAGTGTTAGGGTTAGGGTTAGGGTTATCATCAGGCCTAGGTTAGTGTTAGGGTTAGGGTTAGCATCAGCCCTAGGAGAGTGTTAGGGTTAGGTTTAGGGTTAGCATCAGCCCTAGGGTAGTGTTAGGGTTAGGGATAGGGTTAGCACCAGGCCTAGGATAGTGTTACTGTTAGGGTTAGCATCAGCCTTAGGATAGTGTTAGGGTTAGGGTTAGGGTTAGCATCAGCCGTAGGATAGTGTTTGGGTTAGGGTTAGCCTCAGCCCTTAGATAGTGTTAGAGTGAGGGTTATTGTTAGCATCAGCCCAAGGATAGTATTAGGTTTAGGGTTAGGGTTAGCATCAGCCCTAGGATAGTGTTAGTGTTAGGGTTAGCATCAGCCCTAGGATAGTGTTAGGGTTAGCGTTAGGGTTAGCATCCGCCCTAGGATAGTGTTAGGGTTAGGGTTAGGGTTAGCATCAGCCCTAGGATAGTGTTAGGGTTAGGGTTAACATAAACCGTAGGATAGTGTTAGGGTTAGGGGTAGGGTTATCATCAGGCCTAGGATAGTATTAGGGTTAGGGTTAGGGTTAGCATCAGTTCAAGGATATTGTTAGGGCTAGCGTTAGGGTTAGCATCAGCCCTAGGATAGTGTTAGGGTTAGGGTTAGGGTTAGCATCAGCCCTAGGATAGTGTTAGGGTTAGGGTTAGGGTTAGCATCAGCCCTAGGATAGTGTTAGGGTTAGGGTTAGGGTTATCATCAGGCCTAGGATAGTGTTAGGGTTAGGATTAGCATCAGTCTAGGATAGTGCTAGGGTTAGGGTTAGGGTTATCATCAGGCCTAGGATAGTGTGAGGGCTAGGGTTAGCATCAGAATTAGGATAGTGTTAGGGTTAGTGTTAGGGTTAGCATCAGCCCTAGGATAGTGTTAGTGTTAGGGTTAGCATCAGCCCTAGGATAGTGTTTGGGTTAGGGTTAACATAAACCCTAGGATAGTGTTAGGGTTAGGGTTAGGGTTATCATCAGGCCTAGGACAGTGTTAGGGTTAGGGTTGGGGTTAGCATCAGTTCAAGGATAGTGTTAGGGTTAGCGTTAGGGTTAGCATCAGCCCTAGGATAGTGTTAGGGTTAGGGTTAGGGTTAGCATCAGCCCTAGGATAGTGTTAGGATTAGGGTTAGCTTCAGCCCTAGGATGGTGTTACGGCTAGGGTTAGGGTTATCATCAGCCCTAGGATAGTGTTAGGGTTAGGGTTAGGGTTAGCATCAACCCTAGGATAGTGTTAGGGTTAGGGTTAGCATCAGCCCTAGGATAGTCTTAGGGTTAGGTTTAGGGTTAGCATCAGCCGTAGGATAGTGTTAGGGTTAGGGTTAGCCTCAGCCCTAAGATAGTGTTAGAGTTAGGTTTAGGGTTACCATCAGCCCTAGGATAGTGTTAGGGTTAGGGTTAGGGCTGGCATCAGCCCAAGGATAGTGTTAGTGTTAGGGTTAGCATCAGCCCTAGGATAGTGTTAGGGTTAGGGTTAGGGTTAGCATCCGCCCTAGGATAGTGTTAGGGTTAGGGTTATGGTTAGCATCAGCCCTAGGATAGTGTTAGGGTTAGGGTTACGGTTAGCATCAGCCCTAGGATATTATTAGGGTTAGGGTTAGCATCAGCCCTAGAATAGTGTTAGGGTTAGGATTAGGGTTAGCACCAGGCCTACGATAGTGTTAGTGTTAGGGTTAGCATCAGCCTTAGGATACTGTTAGGGTTAGGGTTAGGGTTAGCATCAGCCCTAGCATAGTGTTATGGTTATGGTTAGGTTTAGCATCAGCCCTAGGATAGTGTTAGTGTTAGGGTTAGCATCAGCCCTAGGATAGTGTTAGGGTTAGGGTTAGGGTTAGCATCAGCCCTAGGATAGTATTAGGGTTAGGGTTAGGGTTAGTTTTAGCATCAGCTCTAGGATAGTGTTAGGGTTAGGGTTAGGGTTAGCATCAGCCCTAGGATAGTGTTAGGGTTAGGGTTAGGGTTAGCATCAGGCCTAGGACAGTGTTAGGGTTAGGGTTAGCATCAGCCCTACGATAGTGTTAGGGTTATGGTTAGGGTTAGCATGAGCCCTAGGATAGTGTTAGGGTTAGGGTTAGCATCAACCCTAGGATAGTGTTTGGGTTACGGTTAGTGTTAGCATCAGCCCTAGGATAGTGTTAGGGTTAGGGTTAGCCTCAGCCCTAGGATATTGTTAGGGTTATGGTTAGGTTTAGCTTCAGCCCTAGGATAGTGTTAGGGTAAGTGTTAGGGTTAGGATCAGGTATAGGATAGTGTTATGGTTACGGTTAGAATCAGCCCTAGGATAGTGTTAGGGTTAGGGTTAGGGTTAGCATCAGCCCTAGGATAGTGTTAGGTTTAGGGTTAGTGATATCATCAGGCCTAGGATATTGTTAGGGTTAGGGTTATCATCAGCCCTAGGATACTGTTAGAGTTAGGGTTAGGGTTAGCATCAGCTCTAGGATAGTGTTAGGGTTAGGGCTAGGGTTAGCATCTACCCTAGGATAGTGTTAGGGTTAGGGTTAGGGTTAGCATCAGCCCTAGGATAGTGTTAGGGTTAGGGTTAGCATCAGCCCTAGGATAGTGTTAGGGTTAGGGTTAGGGTTAGCATCAGCCCTAGGATAGTGTTAGGGTTAGGGTTAGCATCAGCCCTGGGATAGTGTTAGGGTTAGGGTTAGGGTTAGCATCAGCCCTAGGATAGTGTTAGGGTTAGGGGTAGCATCAGCCCTAGGATAGTGTTAGGGTTAGGGTTACTGTTAGCATCAGCCCTAGGATAGTGTTAGGGTTAGGGTTAGCATCAGCCCTAGGATAGTGTTAGGGTTAGGGTTAGGGTTAGCATCAGCCCTAGGATAGTGTTAGGGTTAGGGTTAGCATCAACCCTAGGATAGTGTTAGGGTTAGGGTTAGGGTTAGCATCAGCCCTAGGATAGTGTTAGGGTTAGGGTTAGCCTCAGCCCTAGGAGAGTGTTAGGGTTAGGGATAGGGTTAGCATCAGGCCTAGGATAGTGTTAGGGTTAGGGTTAGGGTTATCATCAGGCCTAGGTTAGTGTTAGGGTTAGGGTTAGCATCAGCCCTAGGAGACTGTTAGGGTTAGGGTTAGGGTTAGCATCAGCCCTAGGGTAGTGTTAGGGTTAGGGTTATCATCAGCCCTAGGATAGTGTTAGGGTTAGGGTTAGGGTTATCATCAGCTCTAGGATAGTGTTAGGTTTAGGGTTAGCATCAGACCTAGGATAGTGTTAGGGTTATGGTTAGGGTAAGCATCAGCCCTAGGATAGTGTAAGTGTTAGGGTTAGGGTTAGCATGAGGCCTAGGATAGTGTTACGGTTAGGGTTAGCATCAGCCTTAGGATAGTGTTAGGGTTAGGGTTAGGTTTAGCATCAGCCTTAGGATAGTGTTAGAGTTAGGGTTAGGGTTAGCATAAGCACTAGGATAGTGTTAGGGTTAGGGTTAGGGTTAGCATCAGCCCTAGGATAGTGTTAGTGTTAGGGTTAGCATCAGCCCTAGGATAGTGTTAGGGTTAGGGTTAGGGTTAGCATCCGCCCTAGGATAGTGTTAGGGTTAGTGTTAGGGTTAGCATCAGCCCTAGGATAGTGTTAGGGTTAGGGTTAACATCAGCCCTAGGACAGTGTTAGGGTTAGGGTTAGGGTTAGCGTCAGCGCTAGGATAGTGTTAGGGTTAGGGTTAGGGTTAGCGTCAGCCCTAGGATAGTGTTAGGGTTAGGGTTAGGGTTAGCATCAGCCCTAGGATAGTATTAGGGTTAGGGTTAGCATCAGCCCTAGGGTAGTGTTAGGGTTAGGGATAGGGTTAGCACCAGGCCTAGGATAGTGTTAGGGTTAGGGTTAGGGTTAGCATCAGGCCTAGGACAGTGTTAGGGTTAGGGTTAGCATCAGCCCTAGGATAGTGTTTGGGTTAGGGTTAGGGTTAGCGTCAGCCCTAGGATAGTGTTAGGGTTAGGGTTAGGGTTAGCATCAGCCCTAGGATAGTATTAGGGTTAGGGTTAGCATCAGCCCTAGGATAGTGTTAAGGTTAGGGTTAGTCTGAGCCCTAGGAGAGTGTTAGGGTTACGGATAGGGTTAGCATCAGGCCTAGGATAGTGTTAGGGTTAGGGTTAGGGTTAGCATCAGCCCTAGGATAGTGTTAGGTTTAGGGTTAGGGATATCATGAGGCCTAGGATATTGGTAGGGTTAGGGTTAGCATCAGCCCAAGATAGTGTTAGAGTTAGGGTTAGGGTTAGCATCAGCCCTAGGATAGTGTTAGGGTTAGGGTTAGGGTTAGCATCAGCCCTAGGATAGTGTTAGGGTTAGGGTTAGGGTTAGCATCAGCCCTAGGATATTATTAGGGTTAGGGTTAGCATCAGCCCTAGGATAGTGTTGGGGTTAGGGTTAGGGTTAGCATCAGCCCTAGGATAGGGTTAGGTTTAGGGTTAGCATCAGACCTAGGATAGTGTAAGTGTTAGGGTTAGGGTTAGCATCAGGCCTAGGATAGTGTTAGGGTTAGGGTTAGCATCAGCGCTAGGATAGTGTTAGGGTTAGGGTTAGGGTTAGCATCAGCCCTAGGATAGTGTTAGGGTTAGTGTTAGGGTTAGCATCAGCCCTAGAATAGTATTAGCGTTAGAGTTAGTATCAGCCCTAGGATAGTGTTAAGGTTAGGGTTAGGGTAAGCACCAGGCCCAGGATAGTGTTACTGTTAGGGTTAGCATCAGCCCTAGGATAGTGTTAGGATTAGGGTTAGGGTTAGCATCCGCCCTAGGATAGTGTTAGTGTTAGGGTTAGGGTTAGCATCAGCCCTAGGATAGTGTTAGGGTTAGGGTTAAAATAAACCCTAGGATAGTGTTAGGGTTAGTGTTAGGGTTATCATCAGGCCTAGGATAGTGTTAGGGTTAGGGTTAGGGTTAGCATCAGTTCAAGGATAGTGTTAGGCTTAGCGTTAGGGTTAGCATCAGCCCTAGGATAGTGTTATGGTTAGGGTTAGAGTTAGCATCAGCCCTAGGATAGTGTTAGCGTTAGGGTTAGCATCAGCCCTAGGATAGTGTTAGGGTTAGAGTTAGGGTTATCATCAGGCCTAGGATAGTGTTAGGATTAGGGTTAGCATCAGCTCTAGGATAGTGTTAGGGTTAGTGTTAGGGTTAGCATCAGCCCTAGGATAGTGTTAAGGTTAGGGTTAGGGTTAGCATCAGCCCTAGGATAGTGTTAGGGTTAGGGTTAGCATCAGACTTAGGATAGTGTTAGGGTTAGGGTTAGGGTTAGCATCAGCCCTAGGAAAGTGTTAGGGTTAGGGTTAGCATCAGCCCTAGGATAGTGTTAGGGTTAGGGTTAGGGTTATCATCAGGCCTAGGATAGTGTTAGAGTTAGGGTTAGCATCAGCCCTAGGATAGTGTTAGAGTTAGGGTTAGGGTTAGCATCAGCCCTAGGATAGTGTTAGGGTTAGGGTTAGCCTCAACCCTAGGAGAGTGTTAGGGTTAGGGATAGGGTTAGCATCAGGCCTAGGATAGTGTTAGGGTTAGGGTTAGGGTTAGCATCAGCCCTAGGATAGTGTTAGGGTTAGGGTTAGCATCAGGCCTAGGATAGTGTTAGCGTTAGGGTTAGCATCAGCCCTAGGAGAGTGTTAGGGTTAGGGTTAGGGTTAGCATCAGCCCTAGGATAGTGTTAGGGTTAGGGTTAACATAAACCCTAGGATAGTGATAGGGTTAGGTTTAGGGTTATCATCAGGCATAGGATAGTGTTATTGTAAGGGTTAGGGTTAGCATCAGTTCAAGGATAGTGTTAGGGTTAGCGTTAGCGTTAGCATCAGCCCTAGGATAGTGTTAGGGTTAGGGTTAGGGTTAGCATCAGTCCTAGTATAGTGTTAGGGTTAGGGTTAGCATCAGCCCTAGGATAATGTCAGGGTTAGGGTTAGGGTTATCATCAGGGCTAGGATAATGTTAGGGTTAGGGTTAGCATCAGCTCTAGGATAGTGTTAGGGATAGGGTTAGGGTTAGCATCAGCCCTAGGATAGTGTTAAGGTTAGGGTTAGGGTTATCATCAGGCCTAGGATAGTGTTAGGGCTAGGGTTAGCATCAGACTTAGGATAGTGTTAGGGTTAGTGTTAGGGTTAGCATCAGCCCTAGGAGAGTGTTAGGTTTAGGGTTAGCATCAGCCCTAGCATAGTGTTAGGGTTAGGGTTAACATAAACCCTAGGATAGTGTTAGTGTTAGGGTTAGGGTTATCATCAGGCCTAGGATAGTGTTATGGTTAGGGTTAGGGTTAGCATCAGTTCAAGGATAGTGTTAGGGTTAGCGTTAGGGTTAGCATTAGCCCTAGGATAGTGTTAGGGTTATGGTTAGGGTTAGCATCAACCCTAGGATAGTGTTAGGGTTAGGGTTAGCATTAGCCCTAGGATAGTGTTAGGGTTAGGGTTATTGTTATCATCAGGCCTAGGATAGTGTTAGGGTTAGGGTTAGCATCAGCCCTAGGATAGTGTTAGGGTTAGGGTTAAGGTTAGCATTAGCCCTAGGATAGCGTTAGGGTTATTGTTAGCATCAGCCCTAGGATAGTGTTAGGGTTAGTGCTAGGGTTTGCATGAGGCCTAGGATAGTGTTAGGGTTAGGGTTAACATCAGCCCTAGGATAGTGTTAGGGTTAGGGTTAGGGTTAGCATCAGCCGTAGGATAGTGTTAGGGTTAGGGTTAGCCTCAGCGCTAAGATAGTATTAGAGTGAGGGTTAGGGTTAGCATCAGCCCTAGGATAGTGTTAGGGTTAGGGTTAGGGTTAGCATCAGCCCTAGGATAGTGTTAGTGTTAGGGTTAGCATCAGCCCTAGGATAGTGTTTGGGTTACGGTTAGAATCAGCCCTAGGATAGTGTTAGGGTTAGGGTTAGGGTTAGCATCAGCCCTAGGATAGTGTTACGTTTAGGGTTATGGATATCATCAGGCCTAGGATATTGTTAGGGTTAGGGTTAGCATCAGCCCTAGGATAGTGTAAGTGTTAGGGTTAGTGTTAGCATCAGGCCTAGGATAGTGTTAGGGTTAGGGTTAACATCAGCCCTAGGATAGTGTTAGGGTTAGGGTTAGGGTTAGCATCAGCCCTAGGATAGTGTTAGGGTTAGGGTTAGGGTTAGCATCAGCCCTAGGATAGTATCAGGGTTAGGGTTAGCATCATCCCTAGGATAGTGTTAGGGTTAGGGTTAGGGTTAGCACCAGGCACAGGATAGTGTTAGTGTTAGGGTTAGCATCAGCCTTAGGATAGTGTTAGGGTTAGGGTTAGGGTTAGCATCAGCCGTAGGATAGTGTTTGGGTTAGGGTTAGCCTCAGCCCTACGATAGTGTTAGAGTTAGGGTTAGGGTTAGCATCAGCCCTAGGATAGTGTTAAGGTTAGGGTTAGGATTAGCATCAGCCCTAGGATAGTGTTAGTGTTTGGGTTAGCATCCGCCCTAGGATAGTGTTAGGGTTAGGGTCAGGGTTAGCATCAGCCCTAGGATAGTGTTAGGGTTAGGGTTAACATAAACCCTAGGATAGTGTTAGGGTTAGGGTTAGGGTTATCATCAGGCCTAGGATAGTGTTAGGGTTAGGGTTAGTGTTAGCGTCAGTTCAAGGATAGTGTTAGGGTTAGCGTTAGGGTTAGCATCAGCCCTAGGATAGTGTTAGGGTTAGGGTTAGCATCAGCCCTAGGATAGTGTTAGGATTAGGGTTAGGGTTAGCATCAGCCCTAGGATAGTGTTAGGGTTAGGGTTAGCATCAACCCTAGGGTAGTGTTTGGTTAGGGTTAGGGTTAGCATTAGCCCTAGGATAGTGGTAGGGTTAGGGTTAGCATTAGGCCTAGGATAGTGTTAGGGTTAGGGTTAGCATCAGCCCTAGGAGAGTGTTAGGGTTAGGGTTAGGGTTAGCATCAGCCCTAGGAGAGTGTTAGGGTTAGGGTTAACATCAGCCCAAGGATAGTGTTAGGGTTAGGGTTAGGGTTAGCATCAGCCCTAGGATAGTGTTGGGTTTAGGGTTAGCATTAGACCTAGGATAGTGTTAAGTGTTAGGGTTAGGGTTAGGGTTAGCATTAGCCCTAGGATAGTGTAAGTGTTAGGGTTAGGGTTAGCATTAGACCTAGGATAGTGTTAGTGTTAGGGTTAGCATCAGCCCTAGGATAGTGTTGGGGTTAGGGTTAGGGTTAACATCCGCCCTAGGATAGTGTTAGGGTTTGGGTTAGGGTTAGCATCAGCCCTAGGATAGTGTTAGGGTTAGGGTTAGGGTTAGCATCAGCCCTAGGATAGTGTTAGGGTTAGGGTCAACATAAACCCTAGGATATTGTTAGGGTTAGGGTTAGGGTTATCATCAGGCCTAGGATAGTGTTAGGGTTAGGGTTAGGGTTAGCATCAGTTCAAGGATAGTGTTAGGGTTAGCGTTATGGTTAGCATCAGCCCTAGGATAGTGTTAGGGTTAGGGTTAGCATCAGCCCTAGGATAGTGTTAGGGTTAGGCTTAGGGTTAGCATCAGCCCTAGGAGAGTGTTAGGGTTAGGGTTAACATCAACCCTAGGATAGTGTTTGGGTTAGGGTTAGGGTTAGCATCAGCCCTAGGATATTGTTAGGTTTAGGGTTAGCCTCAGCCCTAAGATAGTGTTAGAGTTAGGGTTAGGGTTAGCATCAGCCCTAGGATAGTGTTAGGGTTAGGGTTAGGGTTACCATCAGCCCTAGGATAGTGTTAGTGTTAGGGTTAGCATCAGCCCTAGGATAGTGTTGGGGTTAGGGTTAGGGTTAACATCCGCCCTAGGATAGTGTTAGGGTTAGGGTTAGGGTTAGCATCAGCCCTAGGATAGTGTTAGGGTTAGGGTTAGGGTTAGCATCAGCCCTAGGATAGTGTTAGGGTTAGGGTCAACATAAACCCTAGGATATTGTTAGGGTTAGGGTTAGGGTTATCATCAGGCCTAGGATAGTGTTAGGGTTAGGGTTAGGGTTAGCATCAGTTCAAGGATAGTGTTAGGGTTAGCGTTAGGGTTAGCATCAGCCCTAGGATAGTGTTAGGGTTAGGGTTAGCATCAGCCCTAGGATAGTGTTAGGGTTAGGCTTAGGGTTAGCATCAGCCCTAGGAGAGTGTTAGGGTTAGGGTTAACATCAACCCTAGGATAGTGTTTGGGTTAGGGTTAGGGTTATCATCAGCCCTAGGATAGTGTTAGGGTTAGGGTTACCCTCAGCCCTAGGAGAGTGTTAGGGTTAGGGATAGGGTTAGCATCAGGCCTAGGATAGTGTTAGGGTGAGGGTTAGGGTTAGCATCAGCCCTAGGATAGTGTTAGGTTTAGGGTTAGCATCAGGCCTAGGAGAGTGTTAGGGTTAGGGTTAGCATCAGACCTAGGATAGTGTTAGGGTTAGTGTTAGGGTTAGCATCAGCCCTAGGATAGTGTTAGGGTTATGGTTAGGTTTAGCATCAACCCTAGGATAGTGTTAGGGTAAGGGTTAGGGTTAGCATAAGACCTAGGATAGAGTTAGGGTTACGGTTAGAATCAGCCCTAGGATAGTGTTAGGGTTAGGGTTAGGATTAGCATCAGCCCTAGGATAGTGTTAGGTTTAGGGTTATGGATATCATCAGGCCTAGGATATTGTTAGGGATAGGGTTAGCATCAGCCCTAAGATAGTGTTAGAGTTAGGGTTATGGTTAGCATCAGCCCTAGAATAGTGTTAGGGTTAGGGTTAGGGTTAGCATCAGCCCTAGGATAGTGTTAGGGTTAGGGTTAGGGTTAGCATCAGCCCTCGGATATTATTAGGGTTAGGGTTAGCATCAGCCCTAGGATAGTGTTAGGGTTAGGGTTAGGGTTAGCACCAGGCCTAGGATAGTGTTAGTGTTAGGGTTAGCATCAGCCTTAGGATAGTGTTAGGGTTAGGGTTAGGGTTAGCATCAACCGTAGGATAGTGTTAGGGTTAGGGTTAGCCTCAGCCCTAGGATAGTGTTAGAGTTAGGGTTAGGGTTAGCATCAGCCCTAGGATAGTGTTAGGGTTAGGTTTAGGGTTAGCATCAGCCCTAGGATAGTGTTAGTGTTAGGGTTAACATCAGCCCTAGGATAGTGTTAGGGTTAGGGTTAGGGTTAGCATCAGCCCTAGGATGGTATTAGGGTTAGGGTTAGGGTTAGGGTTAGCGTTAGCATCAGCTCTAGGATAGTGTTAGGGTTAGGGTTAGGGTTAGCATCAGACCTAGGATAGTGTTAGGGTTAGGGTTAGGGTTAGCATCAGCCCTAGGATAGTGTTAGTGTTAGGGTTAGCATCAGCCCTAGGATAGTGTTAGGGTTAGGGTTAGGGTTAGCATCAGCCCTAGGATAGTGTTAGGGTTAGGGTTAGCATCAGCCCTAGGATAGTGTTAGGGTTAAGGTTAGGGTTAGCATCAGCCCTAGGATAGTGTTAGGGTTAGGGTTAGCATCAACCCTAGGATAGTGTTAGTGTTAGGGTTAGGGTTAGCATCAGCCTTAGGATAGTGTTAGGGTTAGGGTTAGCCTCAGCCCTAGGAGAGTGTTAGGGTTAGGGATAGGGTTAGCATCAGGCCTAGGATAGTGTTAGGGTTAGGGTTAGGGTTAGCATCAGCCCTAGGATAGTGTTAGGGTTAGGGTTAGCATCAGGCCTAGGATAGTGTTAGGGTTAGGGTTAGCATCAGCCCTAGGAGAGTGTTAGGGTTAGGGTTAGGGTTAGCATCAGCCCTAGGATAGTGTTAGGGTTAGGGTTAACATCAGCCCTAGGATAGTGTTAGGGTTAGGGTTAGGGTTAGCATCAGCCCTAGGATAGTGTAAGTGTTAGGGTTACGGTTAGCATCAGGACTAGGATAGTGTTAGTGTTAGGGTTAGCATCAGCCGTAGGATAGTGTTAGGGTTAGGGTTAGGGTTAGCGTCAGCCCTAGGATAGTGTTAGGGTTAGGGTTAGGGTTAGCATCAGCCCTAGGATAGTATTAGGGTTAGGGTTAGCATCAGCCCTAGGATAGTGTTAGGGTTAGGGATAGGGTTAGCACCAGGCCTAGGATAGTGTTACTGTTAGGGTTAGCATCAGCCTTAGGATAGTGTTAGGGTTAGGGTTAGGGTTAGCATCAGCCGTAGGATAGTGTTTGGGTTAGGGTTAGCCTCAGCCCTTAGATAGTGTTAGAGTGAGGGTTAGTGTTAGCATCAGCCCAAGGATAGTATTAGGTTTAGGGTTAGGGTTAGCATCAGCCCTAGGATAGTGTTAGTGTTAGGGTTAGCATCAGCCCTAGGATAGTGTTAGGGTTAGCGTTAGGGTTAGCATCCGCCCTAGGATAGTGTTAGGGTTAGGGTTAGGGTTAGCATCAGCCCTAGGATAGTGTTAGGGTTAGGGTTAACATAAACCCTAGGATAGTGTTAGGGTTAGGGTTAGGGTTATCATCAGGCCTAGGATAGTGTTAGGGTTAGGGTTAGGGTTAGCATCAGTTCAAGGATATTGTTAGGGTTAGCGTTAGGGTTAGCATCAGCCCTAGGATAGTGTTAGGGTTAGGGTTAGGGTTAGCATCAGCCCTAGGATAGTGTTAGGGTTAGGGTTAGCATCAGCCCTAGGATAGTGTTAGGGTTAGGGTTAGGGTTATCATCAGGCCTAGGATAGTGTTAGGGTTAGGGTTAGCATCAGTCTAGGATAGTGTTAGGGTTAGGGTTAGGGTTATCATCAGGCCTAGGATAGTGTGAGGGCTAGGGTTAGCATCAGACTTAGGATAGTGTTAGGGTTAGTGTTAGGGTTAGCATCAGCCCCAGGATAGTGTTAGTGTTAGGGTTAGCATCAGCCCTAGGATAGTGTTCGGGTTAGGGTTAACATAAACCCTAGGATAGTGTTAGGGTTAGGGATAGGGTTATCATCAGGCCTAGGACAGTGTTAGGGATAGGGTTAGGGTTAGCATCAGTTCAAGGATAGTGTTAGGGTTAGCGTTAGGGTTAGCATCAGCCCTAGGAGAGTGTTAGGGTTAGGGTTAGGGTTAGCATCAGCCCTAGGATAGTGTTAGGATTAGGGTTAGCTTCAGCCCTAGGATGGTGTTAGGGCTAGGGTTAGGGTTAGCATCAGCCCTAGGATAGTGTTAGTTTTAGGGTTAGGGTTAGCATCAGCCCTAGGATAGTGTTAGGGTTAGGGTTAGCATCAGCCCTAGGATAGTCTTAGGGTTAGGGTTAGGGTTAGTATCAGCCGTAGGATAGTGTTAGGGTTAGGGTTAGCCTCAGCCCTAAGATAGTGTTAGAGTTATGGTTAGGGTTACCATCAGCCCTAGGATAGTGTTAGGGTTAGGGTTAGGGCTGGCACCAGCCCAAGGATAGTGTTAGTGTTAGGGTTAGCATCAGCCCTAGGATAGTGTTAGGTTTAGGGTTAGGGTTAGCATCTGCCCTAGGATAGTGTTAGGGTTAGGGTTAGGGTTAGCATCAGCCCTAGGATAGTGTTAGTGTTAGGGTTACGGTTAGCATCAGCCCTAGGATATTATTAGGGTTAGGGTTAGCATCAGCCCCAGAATAGTGTTAGGGTTAGGATTAGGGTTAGCACCAGGCCTATGGTAGTGTTAGTGTTAGGGTTAGCATCAGCCCTAGGATAGTGTTAGGGTTAGGGTTAGCATCAACCCTAGGATAGTGTTTGGGTTACGGTTAGTGTTAGCATCAGCCCTAGGATAGTGTTAGGGTTAGGGTTAGCCTCAGCCCTAGGATATTGTTAGGGTTATGGTTAGGTTTAGCTTCAGCCCTAGGATAGTGTTAGGGTAAGTGTTAGGGTTAGGATCAGGTATAGGATAGTGTTATGGTTACGGTTAGAATCAGCCCTAGGATAGTGTTAGGGTTAGGGTTAGGGTTAGCATCAGCCCTAGGATAGTGTTAGGTTTAGGGTTAGTGATATCATCAGGCCTAGGATATTGTTAGGGTTAGGGTTATCATCAGCCCTAGGATACTGTTAGAGTTAGGGTTAGGGTTAGCATCAGCTCTAGGATAGTGTTAGGGTTAGGGCTAGGGTTAGCATCTACCCTAGGATAGTGTTAGGGTTAGGGTTAGGGTTAGCATCAGCCCTAGGATAGTGTTAGGGTTAGGGTTAGCATCAGCCCTAGGATAGTGTTAGGGTTAGGGTTAGGGTTAGCATCAGCCCTAGGATAGTGTTAGGGTTAGGGTTAGCATCAGCCCTGGGATAGTGTTAGGGTTAGGGTTAGGGTTAGCATCAGCCCTAGGATAGTGTTAGGGTTAGGGGTAGCATCAGCCCTAGGATAGTGTTAGGGTTAGGGTTACTGTTAGCATCAGCCCTAGGATAGTGTTAGGGTTAGGGTTAGCATCAGCCCTAGGATAGTGTTAGGGTTAGGGTTAGGGTTAGCATCAGCCCTAGGATAGTGTTAGGGTTAGGGTTAGCATCAACCCTAGGATAGTGTTAGGGTTAGGGTTAGGGTTAGCATCAGCCCTAGGATAGTGTTAGGGTTAGGGTTAGCCTCAGCCCTAGGAGAGTGTTAGGGTTAGGGATAGGGTTAGCATCAGGCCTAGGATAGTGTTAGGGTTAGGGTTAGGGTTATCATCAGGCCTAGGTTAGTGTTAGGGTTAGGGTTAGCATCAGCCCTAGGAGACTGTTAGGGTTAGGGTTAGGGTTAGCATCAGCCCTAGGGTAGTGTTAGGGTTAGGGTTATCATCAGCCCTAGGATAGTGTTAGGGTTAGGGTTAGGGTTATCATCAGCTCTAGGATAGTGTTAGGTTTAGGGTTAGCATCAGACCTAGGATAGTGTTAGGGTTATGGTTAGGGTAAGCATCAGCCCTAGGATAGTGTAAGTGTTAGGGTTAGGGTTAGCATGAGGCCTAGGATAGTGTTACGGTTAGGGTTAGCATCAGCCTTAGGATAGTGTTAGGGTTAGGGTTAGGTTTAGCATCAGCCTTAGGATAGTGTTAGAGTTAGGGTTAGGGTTAGCATAAGCACTAGGATAGTGTTAGGGTTAGGGTTAGGGTTAGCATCAGCCCTAGGATAGTGTTAGTGTTAGGGTTAGCATCAGCCCTAGGATAGTGTTAGGGTTAGGGTTAGGGTTAGCATCCGCCCTAGGATAGTGTTAGGGTTAGTGTTAGGGTTAGCATCAGCCCTAGGATAGTGTTAGGGTTAGGGTTAACATCAGCCCTAGGACAGTGTTAGGGTTAGGGTTAGGGTTAGCGTCAGCGCTAGGATAGTGTTAGGGTTAGGGTTAGGGTTAGCGTCAGCCCTAGGATAGTGTTAGGGTTAGGGTTAGGGTTAGCATCAGCCCTAGGATAGTATTAGGGTTAGGGTTAGCATCAGCCCTAGGGTAGTGTTAGGGTTAGGGATAGGGTTAGCACCAGGCCTAGGATAGTGTTAGGGTTAGGGTTAGGGTTAGCATCAGGCCTAGGACAGTGTTAGGGTTAGGGTTAGCATCAGCCCTAGGATAGTGTTTGGGTTAGGGTTAGGGTTAGCGTCAGCCCTAGGATAGTGTTAGGGTTAGGGTTAGGGTTAGCATCAGCCCTAGGATAGTATTAGGGTTAGGGTTAGCATCAGCCCTAGGATAGTGTTAAGGTTAGGGTTAGTCTGAGCCCTAGGAGAGTGTTAGGGTTACGGATAGGGTTAGCATCAGGCCTAGGATAGTGTTAGGGTTAGGGTTAGGGTTAGCATCAGCCCTAGGATAGTGTTAGGTTTAGGGTTAGGGATATCATGAGGCCTAGGATATTGGTAGGGTTAGGGTTAGCATCAGCCCAAGATAGTGTTAGAGTTAGGGTTAGGGTTAGCATCAGCCCTAGGATAGTGTTAGGGTTAGGGTTAGGGTTAGCATCAGCCCTAGGATAGTGTTAGGGTTAGGGTTAGGGTTAGCATCAGCCCTAGGATATTATTAGGGTTAGGGTTAGCATCAGCCCTAGGATAGTGTTGGGGTTAGGGTTAGGGTTAGCATCAGCCCTAGGATAGGGTTAGGTTTAGGGTTAGCATCAGACCTAGGATAGTGTAAGTGTTAGGGTTAGGGTTAGCATCAGGCCTAGGATAGTGTTAGGGTTAGGGTTAGCATCAGCGCTAGGATAGTGTTAGGGTTAGGGTTAGGGTTAGCATCAGCCCTAGGATAGTGTTAGGGTTAGTGTTAGGGTTAGCATCAGCCCTAGAATAGTATTAGCGTTAGAGTTAGTATCAGCCCTAGGATAGTGTTAAGGTTAGGGTTAGGGTAAGCACCAGGCCCAGGATAGTGTTACTGTTAGGGTTAGCATCAGCCCTAGGATAGTGTTAGGATTAGGGTTAGGGTTAGCATCCGCCCTAGGATAGTGTTAGTGTTAGGGTTAGGGTTAGCATCAGCCCTAGGATAGTGTTAGGGTTAGGGTTAAAATAAACCCTAGGATAGTGTTAGGGTTAGTGTTAGGGTTATCATCAGGCCTAGGATAGTGTTAGGGTTAGGGTTAGGGTTAGCATCAGTTCAAGGATAGTGTTAGGCTTAGCGTTAGGGTTAGCATCAGCCCTAGGATAGTGTTATGGTTAGGGTTAGAGTTAGCATCAGCCCTAGGATAGTGTTAGCGTTAGGGTTAGCATCAGCCCTAGGATAGTGTTAGGGTTAGAGTTAGGGTTATCATCAGGCCTAGGATAGTGTTAGGATTAGGGTTAGCATCAGCTCTAGGATAGTGTTAGGGTTAGTGTTAGGGTTAGCATCAGCCCTAGGATAGTGTTAAGGTTAGGGTTAGGGTTAGCATCAGCCCTAGGATAGTGTTAGGGTTAGGGTTAGCATCAGACTTAGGATAGTGTTAGGGTTAGGGTTAGGGTTAGCATCAGCCCTAGGAAAGTGTTAGGGTTAGGGTTAGCATCAGCCCTAGGATAGTGTTAGGGTTAGGGTTAGGGTTATCATCAGGCCTAGGATAGTGTTAGAGTTAGGGTTAGCATCAGCCCTAGGATAGTGTTAGAGTTAGGGTTAGGGTTAGCATCAGCCCTAGGATAGTGTTAGGGTTAGGGTTAGCCTCAACCCTAGGAGAGTGTTAGGGTTAGGGATAGGGTTAGCATCAGGCCTAGGATAGTGTTAGGGTTAGGGTTAGGGTTAGCATCAGCCCTAGGATAGTGTTAGGGTTAGGGTTAGCATCAGGCCTAGGATAGTGTTAGCGTTAGGGTTAGCATCAGCCCTAGGAGAGTGTTAGGGTTAGGGTTAGGGTTAGCATCAGCCCTAGGATAGTGTTAGGGTTAGGGTTAACATAAACCCTAGGATAGTGATAGGGTTAGGTTTAGGGTTATCATCAGGCATAGGATAGTGTTATTGTAAGGGTTAGGGTTAGCATCAGTTCAAGGATAGTGTTAGGGTTAGCGTTAGCGTTAGCATCAGCCCTAGGATAGTGTTAGGGTTAGGGTTAGGGTTAGCATCAGTCCTAGTATAGTGTTAGGGTTAGGGTTAGCATCAGCCCTAGGATAATGTCAGGGTTAGGGTTAGGGTTATCATCAGGGCTAGGATAATGTTAGGGTTAGGGTTAGCATCAGCTCTAGGATAGTGTTAGGGATAGGGTTAGGGTTAGCATCAGCCCTAGGATAGTGTTAAGGTTAGGGTTAGGGTTATCATCAGGCCTAGGATAGTGTGAGGGCTAGGGTTAGCATCAGACTTAGGATAGTGTTAGGGTTAGGGTTAGGGTTAGCATCAGCCCTAGGAGAGTGTTAGGTTTAGGGTTAGCATCAGCCCTAGCATAGTGTTAGGGTTAGGGTTAACATAAACCCTAGGATAGTGTTAGTGTTAGGGTTAGGGTTATCATCAGGCCTAGGATAGTGTTATGGTTAGGGTTAGGGTTAGCATCAGTTCAAGGATAGTGTTAGGGTTAGCGTTAGGGTTAGCATTAGCCCTAGGATAGTGTTAGGGTTATGGTTAGGGTTAGCATCAACCCTAGGATAGTGTTAGGGTTAGGGTTAGCATTAGCCCTAGGATAGTGTTAGGGTTAGGGTTATTGTTATCATCAGGCCTAGGATAGTGTTAGGGTTAGGGTTAGCATCAGCCCTAGGATAGTGTTAGGGTTAGGGTTAAGGTTAGCATTAGCCCTAGGATAGCGTTAGGGTTATTGTTAGCATCAGCCCTAGGATAGTGTTAGGGTTAGTGCTAGGGTTTGCATGAGGCCTAGGATAGTGTTAGGGTTAGGGTTAACATCAGCCCTAGGATAGTGTTAGGGTTAGGGTTAGGGTTAGCATCAGCCGTAGGATAGTGTTAGGGTTAGGGTTAGCCTCAGCGCTAAGATAGTATTAGAGTGAGGGTTAGGGTTAGCATCAGCCCTAGGATAGTGTTAGGGTTAGGGTTAGGGTTAGCATCAGCCCTAGGATAGTGTTAGTGTTAGGGTTAGCATCAGCCCTAGGATAGTGTTTGGGTTACGGTTAGAATCAGCCCTAGGATAGTGTTAGGGTTAGGGTTAGGGTTAGCATCAGCCCTAGGATAGTGTTACGTTTAGGGTTATGGATATCATCAGGCCTAGGATATTGTTAGGGTTAGGGTTAGCATCAGCCCTAGGATAGTGTAAGTGTTAGGGTTAGTGTTAGCATCAGGCCTAGGATAGTGTTAGGGTTAGGGTTAACATCAGCCCTAGGATAGTGTTAGGGTTAGGGTTAGGGTTAGCATCAGCCCTAGGATAGTGTTAGGGTTAGGGTTAGGGTTAGCATCAGCCCTAGGATAGTATCAGGGTTAGGGTTAGCATCATCCCTAGGATAGTGTTAGGGTTAGGGTTAGGGTTAGCACCAGGCACAGGATAGTGTTAGTGTTAGGGTTAGCATCAGCCTTAGGATAGTGTTAGGGTTAGGGTTAGGGTTAGCATCAGCCGTAGGATAGTGTTTGGGTTAGGGTTAGCCTCAGCCCTACGATAGTGTTAGAGTTAGGGTTAGGGTTAGCATCAGCCCTAGGATAGTGTTAAGGTTAGGGTTAGGATTAGCATCAGCCCTAGGATAGTGTTAGTGTTTGGGTTAGCATCCGCCCTAGGATAGTGTTAGGGTTAGGGTCAGGGTTAGCATCAGCCCTAGGATAGTGTTAGGGTTAGGGTTAACATAAACCCTAGGATAGTGTTAGGGTTAGGGTTAGGGTTATCATCAGGCCTAGGATAGTGTTAGGGTTAGGGTTAGTGTTAGCGTCAGTTCAAGGATAGTGTTAGGGTTAGCGTTAGGGTTAGCATCAGCCCTAGGATAGTGTTAGGGTTAGGGTTAGCATCAGCCCTAGGATAGTGTTAGGATTAGGGTTAGGGTTAGCATCAGCCCTAGGATAGTGTTAGGGTTAGGGTTAGCATCAACCCTAGGGTAGTGTTTGGTTAGGGTTAGGGTTAGCATTAGCCCTAGGATAGTGGTAGGGTTAGGGTTAGCATTAGGCCTAGGATAGTGTTAGGGTTAGGGTTAGCATCAGCCCTAGGAGAGTGTTAGGGTTAGGGTTAGGGTTAGCATCAGCCCTAGGAGAGTGTTAGGGTTAGGGTTAACATCAGCCCAAGGATAGTGTTAGGGTTAGGGTTAGGGTTAGCATCAGCCCTAGGATAGTGTTGGGTTTAGGGTTAGCATTAGACCTAGGATAGTGTTAAGTGTTAGGGTTAGGGTTAGGGTTAGCATTAGCCCTAGGATAGTGTAAGTGTTAGGGTTAGGGTTAGCATTAGACCTAGGATAGTGTTAGTGTTAGGGTTAGCATCAGCCCTAGGATAGTGTTGGGGTTAGGGTTAGGGTTAACATCCGCCCTAGGATAGTGTTAGGGTTTGGGTTAGGGTTAGCATCAGCCCTAGGATAGTGTTAGGGTTAGGGTTAGGGTTAGCATCAGCCCTAGGATAGTGTTAGGGTTAGGGTCAACATAAACCCTAGGATATTGTTAGGGTTAGGGTTAGGGTTATCATCAGGCCTAGGATAGTGTTAGGGTTAGGGTTAGGGTTAGCATCAGTTCAAGGATAGTGTTAGGGTTAGCGTTAGGGTTAGCATCAGCCCTAGGATAGTGTTAGGGTTAGGGTTAGCATCAGCCCTAGGATAGTGTTAGGGTTAGGCTTAGGGTTAGCATCAGCCCTAGGAGAGTGTTAGGGTTAGGGTTAACATCAACCCTAGGATAGTGTTTGGGTTAGGGTTAGGGTTAGCATCAGCCCTAGGATATTGTTAGGTTTAGGGTTAGCCTCAGCCCTAAGATAGTGTTAGAGTTAGGGTTAGGGTTAGCATCAGCCCTAGGATAGTGTTAGGGTTAGGGTTAGGGTTACCATCAGCCCTAGGATAGTGTTAGTGTTAGGGTTAGCATCAGCCCTAGGATAGTGTTGGGGTTAGGGTTAGGGTTAACATCCGCCCTAGGATAGTGTTAGGGTTAGGGTTAGGGTTAGCATCAGCCCTAGGATAGTGTTAGGGTTAGGGTTAGGGTTAGCATCAGCCCTAGGATAGTGTTAGGGTTAGGGTCAACATAAACCCTAGGATATTGTTAGGGTTAGGGTTAGGGTTATCATCAGGCCTAGGATAGTGTTAGGGTTAGGGTTAGGGTTAGCATCAGTTCAAGGATAGTGTTAGGGTTAGCGTTAGGGTTAGCATCAGCCCTAGGATAGTGTTAGGGTTAGGGTTAGCATCAGCCCTAGGATAGTGTTAGGGTTAGGCTTAGGGTTAGCATCAGCCCTAGGAGAGTGTTAGGGTTAGGGTTAACATCAACCCTAGGATAGTGTTTGGGTTAGGGTTAGGGTTATCATCAGCCCTAGGATAGTGTTAGGGTTAGGGTTACCCTCAGCCCTAGGAGAGTGTTAGGGTTAGGGATAGGGTTAGCATCAGGCCTAGGATAGTGTTAGGGTGAGGGTTAGGGTTAGCATCAGCCCTAGGATAGTGTTAGGTTTAGGGTTAGCATCAGGCCTAGGAGAGTGTTAGGGTTAGGGTTAGCATCAGACCTAGGATAGTGTTAGGGTTAGTGTTAGGGTTAGCATCAGCCCTAGGATAGTGTTAGGGTTATGGTTAGGTTTAGCATCAACCCTAGGATAGTGTTAGGGTAAGGGTTAGGGTTAGCATAAGACCTAGGATAGAGTTAGGGTTACGGTTAGAATCAGCCCTAGGATAGTGTTAGGGTTAGGGTTAGGATTAGCATCAGCCCTAGGATAGTGTTAGGTTTAGGGTTATGGATATCATCAGGCCTAGGATATTGTTAGGGATAGGGTTAGCATCAGCCCTAAGATAGTGTTAGAGTTAGGGTTATGGTTAGCATCAGCCCTAGAATAGTGTTAGGGTTAGGGTTAGGGTTAGCATCAGCCCTAGGATAGTGTTAGGGTTAGGGTTAGGGTTAGCATCAGCCCTCGGATATTATTAGGGTTAGGGTTAGCATCAGCCCTAGGATAGTGTTAGGGTTAGGGTTAGGGTTAGCACCAGGCCTAGGATAGTGTTAGTGTTAGGGTTAGCATCAGCCTTAGGATAGTGTTAGGGTTAGGGTTAGGGTTAGCATCAACCGTAGGATAGTGTTAGGGTTAGGGTTAGCCTCAGCCCTAGGATAGTGTTAGAGTTAGGGTTAGGGTTAGCATCAGCCCTAGGATAGTGTTAGGGTTAGGTTTAGGGTTAGCATCAGCCCTAGGATAGTGTTAGTGTTAGGGTTAACATCAGCCCTAGGATAGTGTTAGGGTTAGGGTTAGGGTTAGCATCAGCCCTAGGATGGTATTAGGGTTAGGGTTAGGGTTAGGGTTAGCGTTAGCATCAGCTCTAGGATAGTGTTAGGGTTAGGGTTAGGGTTAGCATCAGACCTAGGATAGTGTTAGGGTTAGGGTTAGGGTTAGCATCAGCCCTAGGATAGTGTTAGTGTTAGGGTTAGCATCAGCCCTAGGATAGTGTTAGGGTTAGGGTTAGGGTTAGCATCAGCCCTAGGATAGTGTTAGGGTTAGGGTTAGCATCAGCCCTAGGATAGTGTTAGGGTTAAGGTTAGGGTTAGCATCAGCCCTAGGATAGTGTTAGGGTTAGGGTTAGCATCAACCCTAGGATAGTGTTAGTGTTAGGGTTAGGGTTAGCATCAGCCTTAGGATAGTGTTAGGGTTAGGGTTAGCCTCAGCCCTAGGAGAGTGTTAGGGTTAGGGATAGGGTTAGCATCAGGCCTAGGATAGTGTTAGGGTTAGGGTTAGGGTTAGCATCAGCCCTAGGATAGTGTTAGGGTTAGGGTTAGCATCAGGCCTAGGATAGTGTTAGGGTTAGGGTTAGCATCAGCCCTAGGAGAGTGTTAGGGTCAGGGTTAGGGTTAGCATCAGCCCTAGGATAGTGTTAGGGTTAGGGTTAACATCAGCCCTAGGATAGTGTTAGGGTTAGGGTTAGGGTTAGCATCAGCCCTAGGATAGTGTAAGTGTTAGGGTTACGGTTAGCATCAGGACTAGGATAGTGTTAGTGTTAGGGTTAGCATCAGCCGTAGGATAGTGTTAGGGTTAGGGTTAGGGTTAGCGTCAGCCCTAGGATAGTGTTAGGGTTAGGGTTAGGGTTAGCATCAGCCCTAGGATAGTATTAGGGTTAGGGTTAGCATCAGCCCTAGGATAGTGTTAGGGTTAGGGATAGGGTTAGCACCAGGCCTAGGATAGTGTTACTGTTAGGGTTAGCATCAGCCTTAGGATAGTGTTAGGGTTAGTGTTAGGGTTAGCATCAGCCGTAGGATAGTGTTTGGGTTAGGGTTAGCCTCAGCCCTTAGATAGTGTTAGAGTGAGGGTTAGTGTTAGCATCAGCCCAAGGATAGTATTAGGTTTAGGGTTAGGGTTAGCATCAGCCCTAGGATAGTGTTAGTGTTAGGGTTAGCATCAGCCCTAGGATAGTGTTAGGGTTAGCGTTAGGGTTAGCATCCGCCCTAGGATAGTGTTAGGGTTAGGGTTAGGGTTAGCATCAGCCCTAGGATAGTGTTAGGGTTAGGGTTAACATAAACCCTAGGATAGTGTTAGGGTTAGGGTTAGGGTTATCATCAGGCCTAGGATAGTGTTAGGGTTAGGGTTAGGGTTAGCATCAGTTCAAGGATATTGTTAGGGTTAGCGTTAGGGTTAGCATCAGCCCTAGGATAGTGTTAGGGTTAGGGTTAGGGTTAGCATCAGCCCTAGGATAGTGTTAGGGTTAGGGTTAGCATCAGCCCTAGGATAGTGTTAGGGTTAGGGTTAGGGTTATCATCAGGCCTAGGATAGTGTTAGGGTTAGGGTTAGCATCAGTCTAGGATAGTGTTAGGGTTAGGGTTAGGGTTATCATCAGGCCTAGGATAGTGTGAGGGCTAGGGTTAGCATCAGACTTAGGATAGTGTTAGGGTTAGTGTTAGGGTTAGCATCAGCCCCAGGATAGTGTTAGTGTTAGGGTTAGCATCAGCCCTAGGATAGTGTTCGGGTTAGGGTTAACATAAACCCTAGGATAGTGTTAGGGTTAGGGATAGGGTTATCATCAGGCCTAGGACAGTGTTAGGGATAGGGTTAGGGTTAGCATCAGTTCAAGGATAGTGTTAGGGTTAGCGTTAGGGTTAGCATCAGCCCTAGGAGAGTGTTAGGGTTAGGGTTAGGGTTAGCATCAGCCCTAGGATAGTGTTAGGATTAGGGTTAGCTTCAGCCCTAGGATGGTGTTAGGGCTAGGGTTAGGGTTAGCATCAGCCCTAGGATAGTGTTAGTTTTAGGGTTAGGGTTAGCATCAGCCCTAGGATAGTGTTAGGGTTAGGGTTAGCATCAGCCCTAGGATAGTCTTAGGGTTAGGGTTAGGGTTAGTATCAGCCGTAGGATAGTGTTAGGGTTAGGGTTAGCCTCAGCCCTAAGATAGTGTTAGAGTTATGGTTAGGGTTACCATCAGCCCTAGGATAGTGTTAGGGTTAGGGTTAGGGCTGGCACCAGCCCAAGGATAGTGTTAGTGTTAGGGTTAGCATCAGCCCTAGGATAGTGTTAGGTTTAGGGTTAGGGTTAGCATCTGCCCTAGGATAGTGTTAGGGTTAGGGTTAGGGTTAGCATCAGCCCTAGGATAGTGTTAGTGTTAGGGTTACGGTTAGCATCAGCCCTAGGATATTATTAGGGTTAGGGTTAGCATCAGCCCCAGAATAGTGTTAGGGTTAGGATTAGGGTTAGCACCAGGCCTATGGTAGTGTTAGTGTTAGGGTTAGCATCAGCCCTAGGATAGTGTTAGGGTTAGGGTTAGGGTTAGCATCAGCCCTAGGATAGTATTAGGGTTAGGGTTAGGGTTAGGGTTAGTTTTAGCATCAGCTCTAGGATAGTGTTAGGGTTAGGGTTAGGGTTAGCATCAGCCCTAGGATAGTGTTAGGGTTAGGGTTAGGGTTAGCATCAGGCCTAGGACAGTGTTAGGGTTAGGGTTAGCATCAGCCCTAGGATAGTGTTAGGGTTAGGGTTAGGGTTAGCATCAGCCCTAGGATAGTGTTAGGTTTAGGGTTAGTGATATCATCAGGCCTAGGATATTGTTAGGGTTAGGGTTATCATCAGCCCTAGGATACTGTTAGAGTTAGGGTTAGGGTTAGCATCAGTTCTAGGATAGTGTTACGGTTAGGGCTAGGGTTAGCATCTACCCTAGGATAGTGTTAGGGTTAGGGTTAGGGTTAGATTCAGCCCTAGGATAGTGTTAGGGTTAGAGTTAGCATCAGCCCTAGGATAGTGTTAGGGTTAGGGTTAGGGTTAGCATCAGCCCTAGGATAGCGTTAGGGTTAGGGTTAGCATCAGCCCTAGGATAGTGTTAGCGTTAGGGTTACTGTTAGCATCAGCCCTAGGATAGGGTTACGGTTAGGGTTAGCATCAGCCCTAGGATAGTGTTAGGGTTACGGTTAGGGTTAGCATCAGCCCTAGGATAGTGTTAGGGTTAGGGTTAGCATCAACCCTAGGATAGTGTTAGGGTTAGGGTTAGGGTTAGCATCAGCCCTAGGATAGTGTTAGGGTTAGGGTTAGCCTCAGCCCTAGGAGAGTGTTAGGGTTAGGGATAGGGTTAGCATCAGGCCTAGGATAGTGTTAGGGTTAGGGTTAGGGTTATCATCAGGCCTAGGTTAGTGTTAGGGTTAGGGTTAGCATCAGCCCTAGGAGAGTGTTAGGGTTAGGTTTAGGGTTAGCATCAGCCCTAGGATAGTGTTAGGGTTAGGGTTAACATCAGCCCTAGGATAGTGTTAGGGTTAGGGTTAGGGTTAGCGTCAGCCCTAGGATAGTGTTAGGGTTAGGGTTAGGGTTAGCATCAGCCCTAGGATAGTATTAGGGTTAGGGTTAGCATCAGCCCTAGGGTAGTGTTAGGGTTAGGGATAGGGTTAGCACCAGGCCTAGGATAGTGTTACTGTTAGGGTTAGCATCAGCCTTAGGATAGTGTTAGGGTTAGGGTTAGGGTTAGCATCAGCCGTAGGATAGTGTTTGGGTTAGGGTTAAAATAAACCCTAGGATAGTGTTAGGGTTAGGGTTAGGGTTATCATCAGGCCTAGGACAGTGTTAGGGTTAGGGTTAGGGTTAGCATCAGTTCAAGGATAGTGTTAGGGTTAGCGTTAGGGTTAGCATCAGCCCTAGGATAGTGTTAGGGTTAGGGTTAGGGTTAGCATCAGCCCTAGGATAGTGTTAGGATTCATGTTAGCTTCAGCCCTAGGATGGTGTTAGGGCTAGGGTTAGGGTTATCATCAGCCCTAGGATAGTGTTAGGGTTAGGGTTAGGGTTAGCATCAGCCCTAGGATAGTGTTAGGGTTAGGGTTAGCCTCAGCCCTAAGATAGTGTTAGAGTTAGGTTTAGGGTTACCATCAGCCCTAGGATAGTGTTAGGGTTAGGGTTAGGGCTGGCATCAGCCCAAGGATAGTGTTAGTATTAGGGTTAGCATCAGCCCTAGGATAGTGTTAGGGTTAGGGTTAGGGTTAGCATCCGCCCTACGATAGTGTTAGGGTTAGGGTTATGGTTAGCATCAGCCCTAGGATAGTGTTAGGGTTAGGGTTACGGTTAGCATCAGCCCTAGGATATTATTAGGGTTAGGGTTAGCATCAGCCCTAGAATAGTGTTAGGGTTAGGATTAGGGTTAGCACCAGGCCTACGATAGTGTTAGTGTTAGGGTTAGCATCAGCCTTAGGATAGTGTTAGGGTTAGGGTTAGGGTTAGCATCAGCCCTAGCATAGTGTTATGGTTATGGTTAGGTTTAGCATCAGCCCTAGGATAGTGTTAGTGTTATGGTTAGCATCAGCCCTAGGATAGTGTTAGGGTTAGGGTTAGGGTTAGCATCAGCCCTAGGATAGTATTAGGGTTAGGGTTAGGGTTAGTTTTAGCATCAGCTCTAGGATAGTGTTAGGGTTAGGGTTAGGGTTAGCATCAGCCCTAGGATAGTGTTAGGGTTAGGGTTAGGGTTAGCATCAGGCCTAGGACAGTGTTAGGGTTAGGGTTAGCATCAGCCCTAGGATAGTGTTAGGGTTATGGTTAGGGTTAGCATGAGCCCTAGGATAGTGTTAGGGTTAGGGTTAGCATCAACCCTAGGATAGTGTTTGGGTTACGGTTAGTGTTAGCATCAGCCCTAGGATAGTGTTAGGGTTAGGGTTAGCCTCAGCCCTAGGATATTGTTAGGGTTATGGTTAGGTTTAGCATCAGCCCTAGGATAGTGTTAGGGTAAGTGTTAGGGTTAGGATCAGGTATAGGATAGTGTTATGGTTACGGTTAGAATCAGCCCTAGGATAGTGTTAGGGTTAGGGTTAGGGTTAGCATCAGCCCTAGGATAGTGTTAGGTTTAGGGTTAGTGATATCATCAGGCCTAGGATATTGTTAGGGTTAGGGTTATCATCAGCCCTGGGATACTGTTAGAGTTAGGGTTAGGGTTAGCATCAGCTCTAGGATAGTGTTAGGGTTAGGGCTAGGGTTAGCATCTACCCTAGGATAGTGTTAGGGTTAGGGTTAGGGTTAGCATCAGCCCTAGGATAGTGTTAGGGTTAGGGTTAGCATCAGCCCTAGGATAGTGTTAGGGTTAGGGTTAGGGTTAGCATCAGCCCTAGGATAGTGTTAGGGTTAGGGTTAGCATCAGCCCTAGGATAGTGTTAGGGTTAGGGTTAGTCTGAGCCCTAGGAGAGTGTTAGGGTTACGGATAGGGTTAGCATCAGTCCTAGGATAGTGTTAGGGTTAGGGTTAGGGTTAGCATCAGCCCTAGGATAGTGTTAGGTTTAGGGTTAGGGATATCATGAGGCCTAGGATATTGGTAGGGTTAGGGTTAGCATCAGCCCAAGATAGTGTTAGAGTTAGGGTTAGGGTTAGCATCAGCCCTAGGATAGTGTTAGGGTTATGGTTAGGGTTAGCATCAGCCCTAGGATAGTGTTAGGGTTAGGGTTAGGGTTAGCATCAGCCCTAGGATATTATTAGGGTTAGGGTTAGCATCAGCCCTAGGATAGTGTTAGGGTTAGGGTTAGGGTTAGCATCAGCCCTAGGATAGTGTTAGGGTTAGAGTTAGCATCAGCCCTAGGATAGTGTTAGGGTTAGGGTTAGGGTTAGCATCAGCCCTAGGATAGTGTTAGGGTTAGGGTTAGGGTTAGCATCAACCCTAGGATAGTGTTAGGGTTAGGGTCAGCATCAGCCCTAGGAAAGTGTTAGTGTTAGGGACAGGGTTAGCATCAGCCCTATGATAGTGTTAGGGTTAGGGTTAGCATCAGCCCTAGGATAGTGTTAGGGTTAGGGTTAGGGTTAGCATCAGCCCTAGGATAGTGTTAGTGTTAGGGTTAGCATCAACCCTAGGATAGTGTTAGGGTTAGGGTTCGGGTTAGCATCAGCCCTAGGATAGTGTTAGGGTTAGGGTTAGCCTCAGCCCTAGGAGAGTGTTAGGGTTAGGGACAGGGTTAGCATCAGGCCTAGGATAGTGTTAGGGTTAGGATTAGGGTTAGCATCAGCCCTAGGATAGTGTTAGGGTTAGGGTTAGCATCAGGCCTAGGATAGTGTTAGGGTTAGGGTTAGCATCAGCCCTAGGATAGTGCTAGGGTTAGGGTTAGGGTTAGCATCAGCCCTAGGATAGAGTTAGGGTTAGGGTTAACATCAGCCCTAGGATAGTGTAAGGGTTAGGGTTAGGGTTAGTATCAGCCCTAGGATAGGGTTAGGTTTAGGGTTAGCATCAGACCTAGGTTAGTGTAAGTGTTAGGGTTAGGGTTAGCATCAGGCCTAGGATAGTGTTAGGGTTAGGGTTAGCATCAGCGCTAGGATAGTGTTAGGGTTAGGGTTAGGGTTAGCATCAGCCCTAGGATAGTGTTAGGGTTAGTGTTAGGGTTAGCATCAGCCCTAGAATAGTATTAGCGTTAGAGTTAGTATCAGCCCTAGGATAGTGTTAAGGTTAGGGTTAGGGTAAGCACCAGGCCCAGGATAGTGTTACTGTTACGGTTAGCATCAGCCCTAGGATAGTGTTAGCATTAGGGTTAGGGTTAGCATCCGCCCTAGGATAGTGTTAGTGTTAGGGTTAGGGTTAGCATCAGCCCTAGGATAGTGTTAGGGTTAGGGTTAACATAAACCCTAGGATAGTGTTAGGGTTAGGGTTAGGGTTATCATCAGGCCTAGGATAGTGTTAGGGTTAGGGTTATTGTTACCATCAGGCCTAGGATAGTGTTAGGGTTAGGGTTAGCATCAGCCCTAGGATAGTGTTAGAGTTAGGGTTAGGGTTAGCATCAGCCCTTGGATAGTGTTAGGGTTAGGGTTAGCCTCAACCCTAGGAGAGTGTTAGGGTTAGGGATAGGGTTAGCATCAGGCCTAGGATAGTGTTAGGGTTAGGGTTAGGGTTAGCATCAGCCCTAGGATAGTGTTAGGGTTAGGGTTAGCATCAGGCCTAGGATAGTGTTAGCGTTAGGGTTAGCATCAGCCCTAGGAGAGTGTTAGGGTTAGGGTTAGGGTTAGCATCAGCCCTAGGATAGTGTAAGGGTTAGGGTTAACATAAACCCTAGGATAGTGATAGGGTTAGGGTTAGGGTTATCATCAGGCATAGGATAGTGTTATGGTAAGGGTTAGGGTTAGCATCAGTTCAAGGATAGTGTTAGGGTTAGCGTTAGCGTTAGCATCAGCCCTAGGATAGTGTTAGGGTTAGGGTTAGGGTTAGCATCAGTCCTAGTATAGTGTTAGGGTTAGGGTTAGCATCAGCCCTAGGATAGTGTCAGGGTTAGGGTTAGGGTTATCATCAGGGCTAGGATAATGTTAGGGTTAGGGTTAGCATCAGCTCTAGGATAGTGTTAGGGATAGGGTTAGGGTTAGCATCAGCCCTAGGATAGTGTTAAGGTTAGGGTTAGGGTTATCATCAGGCCTAGGATAGTGTGAGGGCTAGGGTTAGCATCAGACTTAGGATAGTGTTAGGGTTAGGGTTAGGGTTAGCATCAGCCCTAGGAGAGTGTTAGGTTTAGGGTTAGCATCAGCCCTAGCATAGTGTTAGGGTTAGGGTTAACATAAACCCTAGGATAGTGTTAGGGTTAGGGTTAGGGTTATCATCAGGCCTAGGATAGTGTTATGGTTAGGGTTAGGGTTAGCATCAGTTCAAGGATAGTGTTAGGGTTAGCGTTAGGGTTAGCATCAGCCCTAGGATAGTGTTAGGGTTATGGTTAGGGTTAGCATCAACCCTAGGATAGTGTTAGGGTTAGGGTTAGCATTAGCCCTAGGATAGTGTTAGGGTTAGGGTTAGTGTTATCATCAGGCCTAGGATAGTGTTAGGGTTAGGGTTAGCATCAGCCCTAGGATAGTGTTAGGGTTAGTGTTAGGGTTTGCATGAGGCCTAGGATAGTGTTAGGGTTAGGGTTAACATCAGCCCTAGGATAGTGTTAGTGTTAGGGTTAGGGTTAGCATCAGCCGTAGGATAGTGTTAGGGTTAGGGTTAGCCTCAGCGCTAAGATAGTATTAGAGTGAGGGTTAGGGTTAGCATCAGCCCTAGGATAGTGTTAGGGTTAGGGTTAGGGTTACCATCAGCCCTAGGATAGTGTTAGTGTTAGGGTTAGCATCAGCCCTAGGATAGTGTTTGGGTTACGGTTAGAATCAGCCCTAGGATAGTGTTAGGGTTAGGGTTAGGGTTAGCATCAGCCCTAGGATAGTGTTAGGTTTAGGGTTATGGATATCATCAGGCCTAGGATATTGTTAGGGTTAGGGTTAGCATCAGCCCTAGGATAGTGTAAGTGTTAGGGTTAGTGTTAGCATCAGGCCTAGGATAGTGTTAGGGTTAGGGTTAACATCAGCCCTAGGATAGTGTTAGGGTTAGGGTTAGGGTTAGCATCAGCCCTAGGATAGTGTTAGGGTTAGGGTTAGGGTTAGCATCAGCCCTAGGATAGTATCAGGGTTAGGGTTAGCATCATCCCTAGGATAGTGTTAGGGTTAGGGTTAGGGTTAGCACCAGGCACAGGATAGTGTTAGTGTTAGGGTTAGCATCAGCCTTAGGATAGTGTTAGGGTTAGGGTTAGGGTTAGCATCAGCCGTAGGATAGTGTTTGGGTTAGGGTAAGCCTCAGCCCTACGATAGTGTTAGAGTTAGGGTTAGGGTTAGCATCAGCCCTAGGATAGTGTTAAGGTTAGGGTTAGGATTAGCATCAGCCCTAGGACAGTGTTAGTGTTAGGGTTAGCATCAGCCCTAGGATAGTGTTAGGGTTAGGGTTAGGGTTAGCATCCGCCCTAGGATAATGTTAGGGTTAGGGTTAGGGTTAGCATCAGCCCTAGGATAGTGTTAGGGTTAGGGTTAACATAAACCCTAGGATAGTGTTAGGGTTAGGGTTAGGGTTATCATCAGGCCTAGGATAGTGTTAAGTTTAGGGTTAGGGTTAGCATCAGTTCAAGGATAGTGTTAGGCTTAGCGTTAGGTTTAGCATCAGCCCTAGGATTGTGTTAGGGTTAGGGTTAGGGTTAGCATCAGCCCTAGGATAGTGTTAGGGTTAGGGTTAGCATCAGCCCTAGGATAGTGTTAGGGTTATGGTTAGGGTTATCATCAGGCCTAGGATAGTGTTAGGGTTAGCATTAGCTCTAGGATAGTGTTAGGGTTAGGGTTAGGGTTAGCATCAGCCCTAGGATAGTGTTAGGGTTAGGGTTAGGGTTATCATCAGACCTAGGATAGTGTTAGGGTTAGGGTTAGCATCAGCCTTAGGATAGTGTTAGGGTTAGGGTTAGGGTTAGCATCAGGCCTAGGATAGTGTTAGGGTTAGGGTTAGCATCAGCCCTAGGATAGTGTTAGGGTTAGGGTTTGGGTTAGCATCAGCCGTAGGATAGTGTTAGGGTTAGGGTTAGCCTCAGCCCTAAGATAGTGTTAGAGTTAGGGATAGGGTTAGCATCAGCCCTAGGATAGTGTTAGGGTTAGGGTTAGGGTTAGCATCAGCCCTTGGAGAGTGTTAGGGTTAGGGTTAGGGTTAGCATCAGCACTAGGATAGTGTTAGTGTTAGGGTTAGCATCAGCCCTAGGATAGTGTTAGGGTTAGGGTTAGGGTTAGCATCAGCCCTAGGATAGTGTTAGGGTTAGGGTTAACATAAACCCTAGGATAGTGTTAGGGTTAGGGTTAGGGTGATCATCAGCCCTAGGATAGTGTTAGGGGTAGGGTTAGGGTTAGCATCAGTTCAAGGATAGTGTTAGGGTTAGCGTTAGGGTTAGCATCAGCCCTAGGATAGTGTTAGGTTTAGGGTTAGGGTTAGCATCAGCCCTAGGATAGTGTTAGGATTAGGGTTAGCATCAGCCCTAGGATAGTGTTAGGGTTAGGGTTAGGGTTATCATCAGGCCTAGGATAGTGTTAGGGTTAGGGTTAGCATCAGCCCTAGGATAGTGTTAGGGTTAGGGTTAGGGTTAGCTTCAGCCGTAGGATAGTGTTAGTGTTATGGTTAGCGTCAGCCCTAGGATAGTGTTAGGGTTAGGGTTAGGGTTAGCATCAGCCCTAGGGTAGTGTTAGGGTTAGGGTTAGGGTTAGCATCAGCCCTAGGATAGTGTTAGGGTTAGGGTTAGGGTTAGCATCAGCCCTAGGATAGTGTTAGTGTTAGGGTTAGCATCAGCCCTAGGATAGTGTTAGGATTAGGGTTAGGGTTAGCATCCGCCCTAGGATAGTGTTAGGGTTAGGGTTAGGGTTAGCATCAGCCCTAGGATAGTGTTAGGGTTAGGGTTAACATAAACACTAGGATAGTGTTAGGGTTAGGGTTAGGGTTATCATCAGGCCTAGGATAGTGTTAGGGTTAGGGTTAGGGTTAGCATCAGTTCAAGGATAGTGTTAGGCTTAGCGTTAGGGTTAGCATCAGCCCTAGGATAGTGTTAGGGTTAGGGTTAGAGTTAGCATCAGCCCTAGGATAGTGTTAGCGTTAGGGTTAGCATCAGCCCTAGGATAGTGTTAGGTTTAGGGTTATGGATATCATCAGGCCTAGGATATTGTTAGGGTTAGGGTTAGCATCAGCCCTAGGATAGTGTAAGTGTTAGGGTTAGGGTTAGCATCAGGCCTAGGATAGTGTTAGGTTTAGGGTTAACATCAGCCCTAGGATAGTGTTAGGGTTAGGGTTAGGGTTAGCATCAGCCCTAGGATAGTGTTAGGGTTAGGGTTAGGGTTAGCCTCAGCCCTAGGAAAGTGTTAGGGTTAGGGTTAGCATCAGCCCTAGAATAGTGTTAGGTTTAGGGTTAGGGTTATCATCAGGCCTAGGATAGTGTTAGGGTTAGGGTTAGCATCAGCCCTAGGATAGTGTTAGAGTTAGGGTTAGGGTTAGCATCAGCCCTAGGATAGTGTTAGGGTTAGGGTTAGCCTCAACCCTAGGAGAGTGTTAGGGTTAGGGATAGGGTTAGCATCAGGCCTAGGATAGTGTTAGGGTTAGGGTTAGGGTTAGCATCAGCCCTAGGATAGTGTTAGGGTTAGGGTTAGCATCAGGCCTAGGATAGTGTTAGCGTTAGGGTTAGCATCAGCCCTAGGAGAGTGTTAGGGTTAGGGTTAGGGTTAGCATCAGCCCTAGGATAGTGTAAGGGTTAGGGTTAACATAAACCCTAGGATAGTGATAGGGTTAGGGTTAGGGTTATCATCAGGCATAGGATAGTGTTATGGTAAGGGTTAGGGTTAGCATCAGTTCAAGGATAGTGTTAGGGTTAGCGTTAGCGTTAGCATCAGCCCTAGGATAGTGTTAGGGTTAGGGTTAGGGTTAGCATCAGTCCTAGTATAGTGTTAGGGTTAGGGTTAGCATCAGCCCTAGGATAGTGTCAGGGTTAGGGTTAGGGTTATCATCAGGGCTAGGATAATGTTAGGGTTAGGGTTAGCATCAGCTCTAGGATAGTGTTAGGGATAGGGTTAGGGTTAGCATCAGCCCTAGGATAGTGTTAAGGTTAGGGTTAGGGTTATCATCAGGCCTAGGATAGTGTGAGGGCTAGGGTTAGCATCAGACTTAGGATAGTGTTAGGGTTAGGGTTAGGGTTAGCATCAGCCCTAGGAGAGTGTTAGGTTTAGGGTTAGCATCAGCCCTAGCATAGTGTTAGGGTTAGGGTTAACATAAACACTAGGATAGTGTTAGGGTTAGGGTTAGGGTTATCATCAGGCCTAGGATAGTGTTATGGTTAGGGTTAGGGTTAGCATCAGTTCAAGGATAGTGTTAGGGTTAGCGTTAGGGTTAGCATCAGCCCTAGGATAGTGTTAGGGTTATGGTTAGGGTTAGCATCAACCCTAGGATAGTGTTAGGGTTAGGGTTAGCATTAGCCCTAGGATAGTGTTAGGGTTAGGGTTAGTGTTATCATCAGGCCTAGGATAGTGTTAGGGTTAGGGTTAGCATCAGCCCTAGGATAGTGTTAGGGTTAGTGTTAGGGTTTGCATGAGGCCTAGGATAGTGTTAGGGTTAGGGTTAACATCAGCCCTAGGATAGTGTTAGTGTTAGGGTTAGGGTTAGCATCAGCCGTAGGATAGTGTTAGGGTTAGGGTTAGCCTCAGCGCTAAGATAGTATTAGAGTGAGGGTTAGGGTTAGCATCAGCCCTAGGATAGTGTTAGGGTTAGGGTTAGGGTTAGCATCAGCCCTAGGATAGTGTTAGTGTTAGGGTTAGCATCAGCCCTAGGATAGTGTTTGGGTTACGGTTAGAATCAGCCCTAGGATAGTATTAGGGTTAGGGTTAGGGTTAGCATCAGCCCTAGGATAGTGTTAGGTTTAGGGTTATGGATATCATCAGGCCTAGGATATTGTTAGGGTTAGGGTTAGCATCAGCCCTAGGATAGTGTAAGTGTTAGGGTTAGTGTTAGCATCAGGCCTAGGATAGTGTTAGGGTTAGGGTTAACATCAGCCCTAGGATAGTGTTAGGGTTAGGGTTAGGGTTAGCATTAGCCCTAGGATAGTGTTAGGGTTAGGGTTAGGGTTAGCATCAGCCCTAGGATAGTAGCAGGGTTAGGGTTAGCATCATCCCTAGGATAGTGTTAGGGTTAGGGTTAGGGTTAGCACCAGGCACAGGATAGTGTTAGTGTTAGGGTTAGCATCAGCCTTAGGATAGTGTTAGGGTTAGGGTTAGGGTTAGCATCAGCCGTAGGATAGTGTTTGGGTTAGGGTTAGCCTCAGCCCTACGATAGTGTTAGAGTTAGGGTTAGGGTTAGCATCAGCCCTAGGATAGTGTTAAGGTTAGGGTTAGGATTAGCATCAGCCCTAGGACAGTGTTAGTGTTAGGGTTAGCATCAGCCCTAGGATAGCGTTAGGGTTAGGGTTAGGGTTAGCATCCGCCCTAGGATAATGTTAGGGTTAGGGTTAGGGTTAGCATCAGCCCTAGGATAGTGTTAGGGTTAGGGTTAACATAAACCCTAGGATAGTGTTAGGGTTAGGGTTAGGGTTATCATCAGGCCTAGGATAGTGTTAGGGTTAGCATTAGCTCTAGGATAGTGTTAGGGTTAGGGTTAGGGTTAGCATCAGCCCTAGGATAGTGTTAGGGTTAGGGTTAGGGTTATCATCAGACTTAGGATAGTGTTAGGGTTAGGGTTAGCATCAGCCTTAGGATAGTGTTAGGGTTAGGGTTAGGGTTAGCATCAGGCCTAGGATAGTGTTAGGGTTAGGGTTAGCATCAGCCCTAGGATAGTGTTAGGGTTAGGGTTTGGGTTAGCATCAGCCGTAGGATAGTGTTAGGGTTAGGGTTAGCCTCAGCCCTAAGATAGTGTTAGAGTTAGGGATAGGGTTAGCATCAGCCCTAGGATAGTGTTAGGGTTAGGGTTAGGGTTAGCATCAGCCCTTGGAGAGTGTTAGGGTTAGGGTTAGGGTTAGCATCAGCACTAGGATAGTGTTAGTGTTAGGGTTAGCATCAGCCCTAGGATAGTGTTAGGGTTAGGGTTAGGGTTAGCATCAGCCCTAGGATAGTGTTAGGGTTAGGGTTAACATAAACCCTAGGATAGTGTTAGGGTTAGGGTTAGGGTGATCATCAGCCCTAGGATAGTGTTAGGGGTAGGGTTAGGGTTAGCATCAGTTCAAGGATAGTGTTAGGGTTAGCGTTAGGGTTAGCATCAGCCCTAGGATAGTGTTAGGGTTAGGGTTAGGGTTAGCATCAGCCCTAGGATAGTGTTAGGATTAGGGTTAGCATCAGCCCTAGGATAGTGTTAGGGTTAGGGTTAGGGTTATCATCAGGCCTAGGATAGTGTTAGGGTTAGGGTTAGCATCAGCCCTAGGATAGTGTTAGGGTTAGGGTTAGGGTTAGCTTCAGCCGTAGGATAGTGTTAGTGTTATGGTTAGCGTCAGCCCTAGGATAGTGTTAGGGTTAGGGTTAGGGTTAGCATCAGCCCTAGGGTAGTGTTAGGGTTAGGGTTAGGGTTAGCATCAGCCCTAGGATAGTGTTAGGGTTAGGGTTAACATAAACCCTAGGATAGTGTTTGGGTTAGGGTTAGGGTTAGCATCAGCCCTAGGATAGTGTTAGGGTTAGGGTTAGGGTTAGCATCAGCCCTAGGATAGTGTTAGTGTTAGGGTTAGCATCAGCCCTAGGATAGTGTTAGGATTAGGGTTAGGGTTAGCATCCGCCCTAGGATAGTGTTAGGGTTAGGGTTAGGGTTAGCATCAGCCCTAGGATAGTGTTAGGGTTAGGGTTAACATAAACCCTAGGATAGTGTTAGGGTTAGGGTTAGGGTTATCATCAGGCCTAGGATAGTGTTAGGGTTAGGGTTAGGGTTAGCATCAGTTCAAGGATAGTGTTAGGCTTAGCGTTAGGGTTAGCATCAGCCCTAGGATAGTGTTAGGGTTAGGGTTAGAGTTAGCATCAGCCCTAGGATAGTGTTAGCGTTAGGGTTAGCATCAGCCCTAGGATAGTGTTAGGTTTAGGGTTATGGATATCATCAGGCCTAGGATATTGTTAGGGTTAGGGTTAGCATCAGCCCTAGGATAGTGTAAGTGTTAGGGTTAGGGTTAGCATCAGGCCTAGGATAGTGTTAGGGTTAGGGTTAACATCAGCCCTAGGATAGTGTTAGGGTTAGGGTTAGGGTTAGCATCAGCCCTAGGATAGTGTTAGGGTTAGGGTTAGGGTTAGCCTCAGCCCTAGGAAAGTGTTAGGGTTAGGGTTAGCATCAGCCCTAGAATAGTGTTAGGTTTAGGGTTAGGGTTATCATCAGGCCTAGGATAGTGTTAGGGTTAGGGTTAGCATCAGCCCTAGGATAGTGTTAGAGTTAGGGTTAGGGTTAGCATCAGCCCTAGGATAGTGTTAGGGTTAGGGTTAGCCTCAACCCTAGGAGAGTGTTAGGGTTAGGGATAGGGTTAGCATCAGGCCTAGGATAGTGTTAGGGTTAGGGTTAGGGTTAGCATCAGCCCTAGGATAGTGTTAGGGTTAGGGTTAGCATCAGGCCTAGGATAGTGTTAGCGTTAGGGTTAGCATCAGCCCTAGGAGAGTGTTAGGGTTAGGGTTAGGGTTAACATCAGCCCTAGGATAGTGTTAGGGTTAGGGTTAACATAAACCCTAGGATAGTGATAGGGTTAGGGTTAGGGTTATCATCAGGCATAGGATAGTGTTATGGTAAGGGTTAGGGTTAGCATCAGTTCAAGGATAGTGTTAGGGTTAGCGTTAGCGTTAGCATCAGCCCTAGGATAGTGTTAGGGTTAGGGTTAGGGTTAGCATCAGTCCTAGTATAGTGTTAGGGTTAGGGTTAGCATCAGCCCTAGGATAGTGTCAGGGTTAGGGTTAGGGTTATCATCAGGGCTAGGATAATGTTAGGGTTAGGGTTAGCATCAGCTCTAGGATAGTGTTAGGGATAGGGTTAGGGTTAGCATCAGCCCTAGGATAGTGTTAAGGTTAGGGTTAGGGTTATCATCAGGCCTAGGATAGTGTGAGGGCTAGGGTTAGCATCAGACTTAGGATAGTGTTAGGGTTAGGGTTAGGGCTAGCATCAGCCCTAGGAGAGTGTTAGGTTTAGGGTTAGCATCAGCCCTAGCATAGTGTTAGGGTTAGGGTTAACATAAACCCTAGGATAGTGTTAGGGTTAGGGTTAGGGTTATCATCAGGCCTAGGATAGTGTTATGGTTAGGGTTAGGGTTAGCATCAGTTCAAGGATAGTGTTAGGGTTAGCGTAGGGTTAGCATCAGCCCTAGGATAGTGTTAGGGTTATGGTTAGGGTTAGCATCAACCCTAGGATAGTGTTAGGGTTAGGGTTAGCATTAGCCCTAGGATAGTGTTAGGGTTAGGGTTAGTGTTATCATCAGGCCTAGGATAGTGTTAGGGTTAGGGTTAGCATCAGCCCTAGGATAGTGTTAGGGTTAGGGTTAAGGTTAGCATTAGCCCTAGGATAGCGTTAGGGTTAGGGTTAGCATCAGCCCTAGGATAGTGTTAGGGTTAGTGTTAGGGTTTGCATGAGGCCTAGGATAGTGTTAGGGTTAGGGTTAACATCAGCCCTAGGATAGTGTTAGGGTTAGGGTTAGGGTTAGCATCAGCCGTAGGATAGTGTTAGGGTTAGGGTTAGCCTCAGCGCTAAGATAGTATTAGAGTGAGGGTTAGGGTTAGCATCAGCCCTAGGATAGTGTTAGGGTTAGGGTTAGGGTTAGCATCAGCCCTAGGATAGTGTTAGTGTTAGGGTTAGCATCAGCACTAGGATAGTGTTTGGGTTACGGTTAGAATCAGCCCTAGGATAGTGTTAGGGTTAGGGTTAAGGTTAGCATCAGCCCTAGGATAGTGTTAGGTTTAGGGTTATGGATATCATCAGGCCTAGGATATTGTTAGGGTTAGGGTTAGCATCAGCCCTAGGATAGTGTAAGTGTTAGGGTTAGGGTTAGCATCAGGCCTAGGATAGTGTTAGGGTTAGGGTTAACATCAGCCCTAGGATAGTGTTAGGGTTAGGGTTAGGGTTAGCATCAGCCCTAGGATAGTGTTAGGGTTAGGGTTAGGGTTAGCATCAGCCCTAGGATAGTATCAGGGTTAGGGTTAGCATCATCCCTAGGATAGTGTTAGGGTTAGGGTTAGGGTTAGCACCAGGCACAGGATAGTGTTAGTGTTAGGGTTAGCATCAGCCTTACGATAGTGTTAGGGTTAGGGTTAGGGTTAGCATCAGCCGTAGGATAGTGTTTGGGTTAGGGTTAGCCTCAGCCCTACGATAGTGTTAGAGTTAGGGTTAGGGTTAGCATCAGCCCTAGGATAGTGTTAAGGTTAGGGTTAGGATTAGCATCAGCCCTAGGATAGTGTTAGTGTTAGGGTTAGCATCAGCCCTAGGATAGTGTTAGGGTTAGGGTTAGGGTTAGCATCCGCCCTAGGATAGTGTTAGGGTTAGGGTTAGGGTTAGCATCAGCCCTAGGATAGTGTTAGGGTTAGGGTTAACATAAACCCTAGGATAGTGTTAGGGTTAGGGTTAGGGTTATCATCAGGCCTAGGATAGTGTTAAGTTTAGGGTTAGGGTTAGCATCAGTTCAAGGATAGTGTTAGGCTTAGCGTTAGGTTTGGCATCAGCCCTAGGATAGTGATAGGGTTAGGGTTAGGGTTAGCATCAGCCCTAGGATAGTGTTAGGGTTAGGGTTAGCATCAGCCCTAGGATAGTGTTAGGGTTATGGTTAGGGTTATCATCAGGCCTAGGATAGTGTTAGGGTTAGGGTTAGGGTTAGCATCAGCCCTAGGATAGTGTTAGGGTTAGGGTTAGGCTTATCATCAGGCCTAGGATAGTGTTAGGGTTAGGGTTAGCATCAGCCTTAGGATAGTGTTAGGGTTAGGGTTAGGGTTAGCATCAGGCCTAGGATAGTGTTAGGGTTAGGGTTAGCATCAGCCCTAGGATAGTGTTAGGGTTAGGGTTTGGGTTAGCATCAGCCGTAGGATAGTGTTAGGGTTAGGGTTAGCCTCAGCCCTAAGATAGTGTTAGAGTTAGGGATAGGGTTAGCATCAGCCCTAGGATAGTGTTAGGGTTAGGGTTAGGGTTAGCATCAGCCCTTGGAGAGTGTTAGGGTTAGGGTTAGGGTTAGCATCAGCACTAGGATAGTGTTAGTGTTAGGGTTAGCATCAGCCCTAGGATAGTGTTAGGGTTAGGGTTAGGGTTAGCATAAGCCCTAGGATAGTGTTAGGGTTAGGGTTAACATAAACCCTAGGATAGTGTTAGGGTTAGGGTTAGGGTGATCATCAGCCCTAGGATAGTGTTAGGGGTAGGGTTAGGGTTAGCATCAGTTCAAGGATAGTGTTAGGGTTAGCGTTAGGGTTAGCATCAGCCCTAGGATAGTGTTAGGGTTAGGGTTAGGGTTAGCATCAGCCCTAGGATAGTGTTAGGATTAGGGTTAGCATCAGCCCTAGGATAGTGTTAGGGTTAGGGTTAGGGTTATCATCAGGCCTAGGATAGTGTTAGGGTTATGGTTAGCATCAGCCCTAGGATAGTGTTAGGGTTAGGGTTAGGGTTAGCTTCAGCCCTAGGATAGTGTTAGTGTTATGGTTAGCATCAGCCCTAGGATAGTGTTAGGGTTATGGTTAGGGTTAGCATCAGCCCTAGGGTAGTGTTAGGGTTAGGGTTAGGGTTAGCATCAGCCCTAGGATAGTGTTAGGGTTAGGGTTAACATAAACCCTAGGATAGTGTTAGGGTTAGGGTTAGGGTTAGCATCAGCCCTAGGATAGTGTTAGGGTTAGGATTAGGGTTAGCATCAGCCCTAGGATAGTGTTAGTGTTAGGGTTAGAATCAGCCCTAGGATAGTGTTAGGATTAGGGTTAGGGTTAGCATCCGCCCTAGGATAGTGTTAGGGTTAGGGTTAGGGTTAGCATCAGCCCTAGAATAGTGTTAGGGTTAGGGTTAACATAAACCCTAGGATAGTGTTAGGGTTAGGGTTAGGGTTATCATCAGGCCTAGGATAGTGTTAGGGTTAGGGTTAGGGTTAGCATCAGTTCAAGGATAGTGTTAGGCTTAGCGTTAGGGTTAGCATCAGCCCTAGGATAGTGTTAGGGTTAGGGTTAGAGTTAGCATCAGCCCTAGGATAGTGTTAGCGTTAGGGTTAGCATCAGCCCTAGGATAGTGTTAGGTTTAGGGTTATGGATATCATCAGGCCTAGGATATTGTTAGGGTTAGGGTTAGCATCAGCCCTAGGATAGTGTAAGTGTTAGGGTTAGGGTTAGCATCAGGCCTAGGATAGTGTTAGGGTTAGGGTTAACATCAGCCCTAGGATAGTGTTAGGGTTAGGGTTAGGGTTAGCATCAGCCCTAGGATAGTGTTAGGGTTAGGGTTAGGGTTAACATCAGCCCTAGGATAGTATCAGGGTTAGGGTTAGCATCATCCCTAGGATAGTGTTAGGGTTAGGGTTAGGGTTAGCACCAGGCACAGGATAGTGTTAGTGTTAGGGTTAGCATCAGCCTTAGGATAGTGTTAGGGTTAGGGTTAGGGTTAGCATCAGCCGTAGGATAGTGTTTGGGTTAGGGTTAGCCTCAGCCCTACGACAGTGTTAGAGTTAGGGTTAGGGTTAGCATCAGCCCTAGGTTAGTGTTAAGGTTAGGGTTAGGATTAGCATCAGCCCTAGGATAGTGTTAGTGTTAGGGTTAGCATCAGCCCTAGGATAGTGTTAGGTTAGGGTTAGGGTTAGCATCCGCCCTAGGACAGTGTTAGGGTTAGGGTTAGGGTTAGCATCAGCCCTAGGATAGTGTTAGGGTTAGGGTTAACATAAACCCTAGGATAGTGTTAGGGTTAGGGTTAGGGTTATCATCAGGCCTAGGATAGTGTTAAGTTTAGGGTTAGGGTTAGCATCAGTTCAAGGATAGTGTTAGGCTTAGCGTTAGGTTTAGCATCAGCCCTAGGATAGTGTCAGGGTTAGGGTTAGGGTTAGCATCAGCCCTAGGATAGTGTTAGGGTTAGGGTTAGCATCAGCCCTAGGATAGTGTTAGGGTTATGGTTAGGGTTATCATCAGGCCTAGGATAGTGTTAGGGTTAGCATTAGCTCTAGGATAGTGTTAGGGTTAGGGTTAGGGTTAGCATCAGCCCTAGGATAGTGTTAGGGTTAGGGTTAGGGTTATCATCAGGCCTAGGATAGTGTTAGGGTTAGGGTTAGCATCAGCCCTAGGATAGTGTTAGGGTTAGGGTTTGGGTTAGCATCAGCCGTAGGATAGTGTTAGGGTTAGGGTTAGCCTCAGCCCTAAGATAGTGTTAGAGTTAGGGATAGGGTTAGCATCAGCCCTAGGATAGTGTTAGGGTTAGGGTTAGGGTTAGCATCAGCCCTTGGAGAGTGTTAGGGTTAGGGTTAGGGTTAGCATCAGCACTAGGATAGTGTTAGTGTTAGGGTTAGCATCAGCCCTAGGATAGCGTTAGGGTTAGGGTTAGGGTTAGCATAAGCCCTAGGATAGTGTTAGGGTTAGGGTTAACATAAACCCTAGGATAGTGTTAGGGTTAGGGTTAGGGTGATCATCAGCCCTAGGATAGTGTTAGGGGTAGGGTTAGGGTTAGCATCAGTTCAAGGATAGTGTTAGGGTTAGCGTTAGGGTTAGCATCAGCCCTAGGATAGTGTTAGGGTTAGGGTTAGGGTTAGCATCAGCCCTAGGATAGTGTTAGGATTAGGGTTAGCATCAGCCCTAGGATAGTGTTAGGGTTAGGGTTAGGGTTATCATCAGGCCTAGGATAGTGTTAGGGTTATGGTTAGCATCAGCCCTAGGATAGTGTTAGGGTTAGGGTTAGGGTTAGCTTCAGCCCTAGGATAGTGTTAGTGTTATGGTTAGCATCAGCCCTAGGATAGTGTTAGGGTTATGGTTAGGGTTAGCATCAGCCCTAGGGTAGTGTTAGGGTTAGGGTTAGGGTTAGCATCAGCCCTAGGATAGTGTTAGGGTTAGGGTTAACATAAACCCTAGGATAGTGTTAGGGTTAGGGTTAGGGTTAGCATCAGCCCTAGGATAGTGTTAGGGTTAGGATTAGGGTTAGCATCAGCCCTAGGATAGTGTTAGTGTTAGGGTTAGAATCAGCCCTAGGATAGTGTTAGGATTAGGGTTAGGGTTAGCATCCGCCCTAGGATAGTGTTAGGGTTAGGGTTAGGGTTAGCATCAGCCCTAGAATAGTGTTAGGGTTAGGGTTAACATAAACCCTAGGATAGTGTTAGGGTTAGGGTTAGGGTTATCATCAGGCCTAGGATAGTGTTAGGGTTAGGGTTAGGGTTAGCATCAGTTCAAGGATAGTGTTAGGCTTAGCGTTAGGGTTAGCATCAGCCCTAGGATAGTGTTAGGGTTAGGGTTAGAGTTAGCATCAGCCCTAGGATAGTGTTAGCGTTAGGGTTAGCATCAGCCCTAGGATAGTGTTAGGTTTAGGGTTATGGATATCATCAGGCCTAGGATATTGTTAGGGTTAGGGTTAGCATCAGCCCTAGGATAGTGTAAGTGTTAGGGTTAGGGTTAGCATCAGGCCTAGGATAGTGTTAGGGTTAGGGTTAACATCAGCCCTAGGATAGTGTTAGGGTTAGGGTTAGGGTTAGCATCAGCCCTAGGATAGTGTTAGGGTTAGGGTTAGGGTTAACATCAGCCCTAGGATAGTATCAGGGTTAGGGTTAGCATCATCCCTAGGATAGTGTTAGGGTTAGGGTTAGGGTTAGCACCAGGCACAGGATAGTGTTAGTGTTAGGGTTAGCATCAGCCTTAGGATAGTGTTAGGGTTAGGGTTAGGGTTAGCATCAGCCGTAGGATAGTGTTTGGGTTAGGGTTAGCCTCAGCCCTACGACAGTGTTAGAGTTAGGGTTAGGGTTAGCATCAGCCCTAGGTTAGTGTTAAGGTTAGGGTTAGGATTAGCATCAGCCCTAGGATAGTGTTAGTGTTAGGGTTAGCATCAGCCCTAGGATAGTGTTAGGGTTAGGGTTAGGGTTAGCATCCGCCCTAGGACAGTGTTAGGGTTAGGGTTAGGGTTAGCATCAGCCCTAGGATAGTGTTAGGGTTAGGGTTAACATAAACCCTAGGATAGTGTTAGGGTTAGGGTTAGGGTTATCATCAGGCCTAGGATAGTGTTAAGTTTAGGGTTAGGGTTAGCATCAGTTCAAGGATAGTGTTAGGCTTAGCGTTAGGTTTAGCATCAGCCCTAGGATAGTGTCAGGGTTAGGGTTAGGGTTAGCATCAGCCCTAGGATAGTGTTAGGGTTAGGGTTAGCATCAGCCCTAGGATAGTGTTAGGGTTATGGTTAGGGTTATCATCAGGCCTAGGATAGTGTTAGGGTTAGCATTAGCTCTAGGATAGTGTTAGGGTTAGGGTTAGGGTTAGCATCAGCCCTAGGATAGTGTTAGGGTTAGGGTTAGGGTTATCATCAGGCCTAGGATAGTGTTAGGGTTAGGGTTAGCATCAGCCTTAGGATAGTGTTAGGGTTAGGGTTAGGGTTAGCATCAGGCCTAGGATAGTGTTAGGGTTAGGGTTAGCATCAGCCCTAGGATAGTGTTAGGGTTAGGGTTTGGGTTAGCATCAGCCGTAGGATAGTGTTAGGGTTAGGGTTAGCCTCAGCCCTAAGATAGTGTTAGAGTTAGGGATAGGGTTAGCATCAGCCCTAGGATAGTGTTAGGGTTAGGGTTAGGGTTAGCATCAGCCCTTGGAGAGTGTTAGGGTTAGGGTTAGGGTTAGCATCAGCACTAGGATAGTGTTAGTGTTAGGGTTAGCATCAGCCCTAGGATAGTGTTAGGGTTAGGGTTAGGGTAAGCATCCGCCCTAGGATAGTGTTAGGTTTAGGGTTAGGGTTAGCATCAGCACTAGGATAGTGTTAGGGTTAGGGTTAACATAAACCCTAGGATAGTGTTAGGGTTAGGGTTAGGGTGATCATCAGCCCTAGGATAGTGTTAGGGGTAGGGTTAGGGTTAGCATCAGTTCAAGGATAGTGTTAGGGTTAGCGTTAGGGTTAGCATCAGCCCTAGGATAGTGCTAGGGTTAGGGTTAGGGTTAGCATCAGCCCTAGGATAGTGTTAGGATTAGGGTTAGCATCAGCCCTAGGATAGTGTTAGGGTTAGGGTTAGGGTTATCATCAGGCCTAGGATAGTGTTAGGGTTAGGGTTAGCATCAGCCCTAGGATAGTGTTAGGGTTAGGGTTAGGGTTAGCTTCAGCCCTAGGATAGTGTTAGTGTGATGGTTAGCATCAGCCCTAGGATAGTGTTAGGGTTAGGGTTATTGTTAGCATCAGCCCTAGGGTAGTGTTAGGGTTAGGGTTAGGGTTAGCATCAGCCCTAGGATAGTGTTAGGGTTAGGGTTAACATAAACCCTAGGATAGTGTTAGGGTTAGGGTTAGGGTTAGCATCAGCCCTAGGATAGTGTTAGGGTTAGGGTTAGGGTTAGCATCAGCCCTAGGATAGTGTTAGTGTTAGGGTTAGCATCAGCCCTAGGATAGTGTTAGGATTAGGGTTAGGGTTAGCATCCGCCCTAGGATAGTGTTAGGGTTAGGGTTAGGGTAGGCATCAGCCCTAGGATAGTGTTAGGGTTAGGGTTAACATAAACCCTAGGATAGTGTTAGGGTTAGGGTTAGGGTTATCATCAGGCCTAGGATAGTGTTAGGGTTAGGGTTAGGGTTAGCATCAGTTGAAGGATAGTGTTAGGCTTAGCGTTAGGGTTAGCATCAGCCCTAGGATAGTGTTAGGGTTAGGGTTAGAGTTAGCATCAGCCCTAGGATAGTGTTAGCGTTAGGGTTAGCATCAGCCCTAGGATAGTGTTAGGGTTAGAGTTAGGGTTATCATCAGGCCTAGGATAGTGTTAGGGTTAGTGTTAGCATGAGCTCTAGGATAGTGTTAGGGTTAGGGTTAGGGTTAGCATCAGCCCTAGGATAGTGTTAAGGTTAGGGTTAGGGTTAGCATCAGCCCTAGGATAGTGTTAGGGTTAGGGTTAGCATCAGACTTAGGATAGTGTTAGGGTTAGGGTTAGGGTTGGCATCAGCCCTAGGATAGTGTTAGGGTTAGGGTTAGCATCAGCCCTAGGATAGTGTTAGGGTTAGGGTTAGGGTTATCATCAGGCCTAGGATAGTGTTAGGGTTAGGGTTAGCATCAGCCCTAGGATAGTGTTAGGGTTAGGGTTAGGGTTAGCATCAGCCCTAGGATAGTGTTAGGGTTAGGGTTAGCCTCAACCCTAGGAGAGTGTTAGGGTTAGGGATAGGGTTAGCATCAGGCGTAGGATAGTGTTAGGGTTAGGGTTAGCATCAGCCCTAGGATAGTGTTAGGGTTAGGGTTAGGGTTATCATCAGGCCTAGGATAGTGTTAGGGTTAGGGTTAGCATCAGCCTTAGGATAGTGTTAGGGTTAGCGTTAGGGTTAGCATCAGCCCTAGGATAGTGTTAGGGTCAGGGTTAGGGCTAGCATCAGCCCTAGGATAGTATTAGGGTTAGGGTTAGCATCAGCCCTAGGATAGTGTTAGGGTTAGGGTTAGGGTTATCATCAGGCCTAGGATAGTGTTAAGTTTAGGGTTAGGGTTAGCATCAGTTCAAGGATAGTGTTAGGCTTAGCGTTAGGTTTGGCATCAGCCCTAGGATAGTGATAGGGTTAGGGTTAGGGTTAGCATCAGCCCTAGGATAGTGTTAGGGTTAGGGTTAGCATCAGCCCTAGGATAGTGTTAGGGTTATGGTTAGGGTTATCATCAGGCCTAGGATAGTGTTAGGGTTAGGGTTAGGGTTAGCATCAGCCCTAGGATAGTGTTAGGGTTAGGGTTAGGCTTGTCATCAGGCCTAGGATAGTGTTAGGGTTAGGGTTAGCATCAGCCTTAGGATAGTGTTAGGGTTAGGGTTAGGGTTAGCATCAGGCCTAGGATAGTGTTAGGGTTAGGGTTAGCATCAGCCCTAGGATAGTGTTAGGGTTAGGGTTTGGGTTAGCATCAGCCGTAGGATAGTGTTAGGGTTAGGGTTAGCCTCAGCCCTAAGATAGTGTTAGAGTTAGGGATAGGGTTAGCATCAGCCCTAGGATAGTGTTAGGGTTAGGGTTAGGGTTAGCATCAGCCCTTGGAGAGTGTTAGGGTTAGGGTTAGGGTTAGCATCAGCACTAGGATAGTGTTAGTGTTAGGGTTAGCATCAGCCCTAGGATAGTGTTAGGGTTAGGGTTAGGGTTAGCATAAGCCCTAGGATAGTGTTAGGGTTAGGGTTAACATAAACCCTAGGATAGTGTTAGGGTTAGGGTTAGGGTGATCATCAGCCCTAGGATAGTGTTAGGGGTAGGGTTAGGGTTAGCATCAGTTCAAGGATAGTGTTAGGGTTAGCGTTAGGGTTAGCATCAGCCCTAGGATAGTGTTAGGGTTAGGGTTAGGGTTAGCATCAGCCCTAGGATAGTGTTAGGATTAGGGTTAGCATCAGCCCTAGGATAGTGTTAGGGTTAGGGTTAGGGTTATCATCAGGCCTAGGATAGTGTTAGGGTTATGGTTAGCATCAGCCCTAGGATAGTGTTAGGGTTAGGGTTAGGGTTAGCTTCAGCCCTAGGATAGTGTTAGTGTTATGGTTAGCATCAGCCCTAGGATAGTGTTAGGGTTATGGTTAGGGTTAGCATCAGCCCTAGGGTAGTGTTAGGGTTAGGGTTAGGGTTAGCATCAGCCCTAGGATAGTGTTAGGGTTAGGATTAGGGTTAGCATCAGCCCTAGGATAGTGTTAGTGTTAGGGTTAGAATCAGCCCTAGGATAGTGTTAGGATTAGGGTTAGGGTTAGCATCCGCCCTAGGATAGTGTTAGGGTTAGGGTTAGGGTTAGCATCAGCCCTAGGATAGTGTTAGGGTTAGGGTTAACATAAACCCTAGGATAGTGTTAGGGTTAGGGTTAGGGTTATCATCAGGCCTAGGATAGTGTTAGGGTTAGGGTTAGGGTTAGCATCAGTTCAAGGATAGTGTTAGGCTTAGCGTTAGGGTTAGCATCAGCCCTAGGATAGTGTTAGGGTTAGGGTTAGAGTTAGCATCAGCCCTAGGATAGTGTTAGCGTTAGGGTTAGCATCAGCCCTAGGATAGTGTTAGGTTTAGGGTTATGGATATCATCAGGCCTAGGATATTGTTAGGGTTAGGGTTAGCATCAGCCCTAGGATAGTGTAAGTGTTAGGGTTAGGGTTAGCATCAGGCCTAGGATAGTGTTAGGGTTAGGGTTAACATCAGCCCTAGGATAGTGTTAGGGTTAGGGTTAGGGTTAGCATCAGCCCTAGGATAGTGTTAGGGTTAGGGTTAGGGTTAACATCAGCCCTAGGATAGTATCAGGGTTAGGGTTAGCATCATCCCTAGGATAGTGTTAGGGTTAGGGTTAGGGTTAGCACCAGGCACAGGATAGTGTTAGTGTTAGGGTTAGCATCAGCCTTAGGATAGTGTTAGGGTTAGGGTTAGGGTTAGCATCAGCCGTAGGATAGTGTTTGGGTTAGGGTTAGCCTCAGCCCTACGACAGTGTTAGAGTTAGGGTTAGGGTTAGCATCAGCCCTAGGATAGTGTTAGGGTTAGGGTTAGGGTTAGCATCAGCCCTTGGAGAGTGTTAGGGTTAGGGTTAGGGTTAGCATCAGCACTAGGATAGTGTTAGTGTTAGGGTTAGCATCAGCCCTAGGATAGTGTTAGGGTTAGGGTTAGGGTAAGCATCCGCCCTAGGATAGTGTTAGGTTTAGGGTTAGGGTTAGCATCAGCACTAGGATAGTGTTAGGGTTAGGGTTAACATAAACCCTAGGATAGTGTTAGGGTTAGGGTTAGGGTGATCATCAGCCCTAGGATAGTGTTAGGGGTAGGGTTAGGGTTAGCATCAGTTCAAGGATAGTGTTAGGGTTAGCGTTAGGGTTAGCATCAGCCCTAGGATAGTGCTAGGGTTAGGGTTAGGGTTAGCATCAGCCCTAGGATAGTGTTAGGATTAGGGTTAGCATCAGCCCTAGGATAGTGTTAGGGTTAGGGTTAGGGTTATCATCAGGCCTAGGATAGTGTTAGGGTTAGGGTTAGCATCAGCCCTAGGATAGTGTTAGGGTTAGGGTTAGGGTTAGCTTCAGCCCTAGGATAGTGTTAGTGTGATGGTTAGCATCAGCCCTAGGATAGTGTTAGGGTTAGGGTTATTGTTAGCATCAGCCCTAGGGTAGTGTTAGGGTTAGGGTTAGGGTTAGCATCAGCCCTAGGATAGTGTTAGGGTTAGGGTTAACATAAACCCTAGGATAGTGTTAGGGTTAGGGTTAGGGTTAGCATCAGCCCTAGGATAGTGTTAGGGTTAGGGTTAGGGTTAGCATCAGCCCTAGGATAGTGTTAGTGTTAGGGTTAGCATCAGCCCTAGGATAGTGTTAGGATTAGGGTTAGGGTTAGCATCCGCCCTAGGATAGTGTTAGGGTTAGGGTTAGGGTAGGCATCAGCCCTAGGATAGTGTTAGGGTTAGGGTTAACATAAACCCTAGGATAGTGTTAGGGTTAGGGTTAGGGTTATCATCAGGCCTAGGATAGTGTTAGGGTTAGGGTTAGGGTTAGCATCAGTTGAAGGATAGTGTTAGGCTTAGCGTTAGGGTTAGCATCAGCCCTAGGATAGTGTTAGGGTTAGGGTTAGAGTTAGCATCAGCCCTAGGATAGTGTTAGCGTTAGGGTTAGCATCAGCCCTAGGATAGTGTTAGGGTTAGAGTTAGGGTTATCATCAGGCCTAGGATAGTGTTAGGGTTAGTGTTAGCATGAGCTCTAGGATAGTGTTAGGGTTAGGGTTAGGGTTAGCATCAGCCCTAGGATAGTGTTAAGGTTAGGGTTAGGGTTAGCATCAGCCCTAGGATAGTGTTAGGGTTAGGGTTAGCATCAGACTTAGGATAGTGTTAGGGTTAGGGTTAGGGTTGGCATCAGCCCTAGGATAGTGTTAGGGTTAGGGTTAGCATCAGCCCTAGGATAGTGTTAGGGTTAGGGTTAGGGTTATCATCAGGCCTAGGATAGTGTTAGGGTTAGGGTTAGCATCAGCCCTAGGATAGTGTTAGGGTTAGGGTTAGGGTTAGCATCAGCCCTAGGATAGTGTTAGGGTTAGGGTTAGCCTCAACCCTAGGAGAGTGTTAGGGTTAGGGATAGGGTTAGCATCAGGCGTAGGATAGTGTTAGGGTTAGGGTTAGCATCAGCCCTAGGATAGTGTTAGGGTTAGGGTTAGGGTTATCATCAGGCCTAGGATAGTGTTAGGGTTAGGGTTAGCATCAGCCTTAGGATAGTGTTAGGGTTAGCGTTAGGGTTAGCATCAGCCCTAGGATAGTGTTAGGGTCAGGGTTAGGGCTAGCATCAGCCCTAGGATAGTATTAGGGTTAGGGTTAGCATCAGCCCTAGGATAGTGTTAGGGTTAGGGTTAGGGTTATCATCAGGCCTAGGATAGTGTTAAGTTTAGGGTTAGGGTTAGCATCAGTTCAAGGATAGTGTTAGGCTTAGCGTTAGGTTTGGCATCAGCCCTAGGATAGTGATAGGGTTAGGGTTAGGGTTAGCATCAGCCCTAGGATAGTGTTAGGGTTAGGGTTAGCATCAGCCCTAGGATAGTGTTAGGGTTATGGTTAGGGTTATCATCAGGCCTAGGATAGTGTTAGGGTTAGGGTTAGGGTTAGCATCAGCCCTAGGATAGTGTTAGGGTTAGGGTTAGGCTTGTCATCAGGCCTAGGATAGTGTTAGGGTTAGGGTTAGCATCAGCCTTAGGATAGTGTTAGGGTTAGGGTTAGGGTTAGCATCAGGCCTAGGATAGTGTTAGGGTTAGGGTTAGCATCAGCCCTAGGATAGTGTTAGGGTTAGGGTTTGGGTTAGCATCAGCCGTAGGATAGTGTTAGGGTTAGGGTTAGCCTCAGCCCTAAGATAGTGTTAGAGTTAGGGATAGGGTTAGCATCAGCCCTAGGATAGTGTTAGGGTTAGGGTTAGGGTTAGCATCAGCCCTTGGAGAGTGTTAGGGTTAGGGTTAGGGTTAGCATCAGCACTAGGATAGTGTTAGTGTTAGGGTTAGCATCAGCCCTAGGATAGTGTTAGGGTTAGGGTTAGGGTTAGCATAAGCCCTAGGATAGTGTTAGGGTTAGGGTTAACATAAACCCTAGGATAGTGTTAGGGTTAGGGTTAGGGTGATCATCAGCCCTAGGATAGTGTTAGGGGTAGGGTTAGGGTTAGCATCAGTTCAAGGATAGTGTTAGGGTTAGCGTTAGGGTTAGCATCAGCCCTAGGATAGTGTTAGGGTTAGGGTTAGGGTTAGCATCAGCCCTAGGATAGTGTTAGGATTAGGGTTAGCATCAGCCCTAGGATAGTGTTAGGGTTAGGGTTAGGGTTATCATCAGGCCTAGGATAGTGTTAGGGTTATGGTTAGCATCAGCCCTAGGATAGTGTTAGGGTTAGGGTTAGGGTTAGCTTCAGCCCTAGGATAGTGTTAGTGTTATGGTTAGCATCAGCCCTAGGATAGTGTTAGGGTTATGGTTAGGGTTAGCATCAGCCCTAGGGTAGTGTTAGGGTTAGGGTTAGGGTTAGCATCAGCCCTAGGATAGTGTTAGGGTTAGGATTAGGGTTAGCATCAGCCCTAGGATAGTGTTAGTGTTAGGGTTAGAATCAGCCCTAGGATAGTGTTAGGATTAGGGTTAGGGTTAGCATCCGCCCTAGGATAGTGTTAGGGTTAGGGTTAGGGTTAGCATCAGCCCTAGGATAGTGTTAGGGTTAGGGTTAACATAAACCCTAGGATAGTGTTAGGGTTAGGGTTAGGGTTATCATCAGGCCTAGGATAGTGTTAGGGTTAGGGTTAGGGTTAGCATCAGTTCAAGGATAGTGTTAGGCTTAGCGTTAGGGTTAGCATCAGCCCTAGGATAGTGTTAGGGTTAGGGTTAGAGTTAGCATCAGCCCTAGGATAGTGTTAGCGTTAGGGTTAGCATCAGCCCTAGGATAGTGTTAGGTTTAGGGTTATGGATATCATCAGGCCTAGGATATTGTTAGGGTTAGGGTTAGCATCAGCCCTAGGATAGTGTAAGTGTTAGGGTTAGGGTTAGCATCAGGCCTAGGATAGTGTTAGGGTTAGGGTTAACATCAGCCCTAGGATAGTGTTAGGGTTAGGGTTAGGGTTAGCATCAGCCCTAGGATAGTGTTAGGGTTAGGGTTAGGGTTAACATCAGCCCTAGGATAGTATCAGGGTTAGGGTTAGCATCATCCCTAGGATAGTGTTAGGGTTAGGGTTAGGGTTAGCACCAGGCACAGGATAGTGTTAGTGTTAGGGTTAGCATCAGCCTTAGGATAGTGTTAGGGTTAGGGTTAGGGTTAGCATCAGCCGTAGGATAGTGTTTGGGTTAGGGTTAGCCTCAGCCCTACGACAGTGTTAGAGTTAGGGTTAGGGTTAGCATCAGCCCTAGGTTAGTGTTAAGGTTAGGGTTAGGATTAGCATCAGCCCTAGGATAGTGTTAGTGTTAGGGTTAGCATCAGCCCTAGGATAGTGTTAGGGTTAGGGTTAGGGTTAGCATCCGCCCTAGGACAGTGTTAGGGTTAGGGTTAGGGTTAGCATCAGCCCTAGGATAGTGTTAGGGTTAGGGTTAACATAAACCCTAGGATAGTGTTAGGGTTAGGGTTAGGGTTATCATCAGGCCTAGGATAGTGTTAAGTTTAGGGTTAGGGTTAGCATCAGTTCAAGGATAGTGTTAGGCTTAGCGTTAGGTTTAGCATCAGCCCTAGGATAGTGTCAGGGTTAGGGTTAGGGTTAGCATCAGCCCTAGGATAGTGTTAGGGTTAGGGTTAGCATCAGCCCTAGGATAGTGTTAGGGTTATGGTTAGGGTTATCATCAGGCCTAGGATAGTGTTAGGGTTAGCATTAGCTCTAGGATAGTGTTAGTGTTAGGGTTAGGGTTAGCATCAGCCCTAGGATAGTGTTAGGGTTAGGGTTAGGGTTATCATCAGGCCTAGGATAGTGTTAGGGTTAGGGTTAGCATCAGCCTTAGGATAGTGTTAGGGTTAGGGTTAGGGTTAGCATCAGGCCTAGGATAGTGTTAGGGTTAGGGTTAGCATCAGCCCTAGGATAGTGTTAGGGTTAGGGTTTGGGTTAGCATCAGCCGTAGGATAGTGTTAGGGTTAGGGTTAGCCTCAGCCCTAAGATAGTGTTAGAGTTAGGGATAGGGTTAGCATCAGCCCTAGGATAGTGTTAGGGTTAGGGTTAGGGTTAGCATCAGCCCTTGGAGAGTGTTAGGGTTAGGGTTAGGGTTAGCATCAGCACTAGGATAGTGTTAGTGTTAGGGTTAGCATCAGCCCTAGGATAGTGTTAGGGTTAGGGTTAGGGTAAGCATCCGCCCTAGGATAGTGTTAGGTTTAGGGTTAGGGTTAGCATCAGCCCTAGGATAGTGTTAGGGTTAGGGTTAACATAAACCCTAGGATAGTGTTAGGGTTAGGGTTAGGGTGATCATCAGCCCTAGGATAGTGTTAGGGGTAGGGTTAGGGTTAGCATCAGTTCAAGGATAGTGTTAGGGTTAGCGTTAGGGTTAGCATCAGCCCTAGGATAGTGCTAGGGTTAGGGTTAGGGTTAGCATCAGCCCTAGGATAGTGTTAGGATTAGGGTTAGCATCAGCCCTAGGATAGTGTTAGGGTTAGGGTTAGGGTTATCATCAGGCCTAGGATAGTGTTAGGGTTAGGGTTAGCATCAGCCCTAGGATAGTGTTAGGGTTAGGGTTAGGGTTAGCTTCAGCCCTAGGATAGTGTTAGTGTGATGGTTAGCATCAGCCCTAGGATAGTGTTAGGGTTAGGGTTATTGTTAGCATCAGCCCTAGGGTAGTGTTAGGGTTAGGGTTAGGGTTAGCATCAGCCCTAGGATAGTGTTAGGGTTAGGGTTAACATAAACCCTAGGATAGTGTTAGGGTTAGGGTTAGGGTTAGCATCAGCCCTAGGATAGTGTTAGGGTTAGGGTTAGGGTTAGCATCAGCCCTAGGATAGTGTTAGTGTTAGGGTTAGCATCAGCCCTAGGATAGTGTTAGGATTAGGGTTAGGGTTAGCATCCGCCCTAGGATAGTGTTAGGGTTAGGGTTAGGGTAGGCATCAGCCCTAGGATAGTGTTAGGGTTAGGGTTAACATAAACCCTAGGATAGTGTTAGGGTTAGGGTTAGGGTTATCATCAGGCCTAGGATAGTGTTAGGGTTAGGGTTAGGGTTAGCATCAGTTGAAGGATAGTGTTAGGCTTAGCGTTAGGGTTAGCATCAGCCCTAGGATAGTGTTAGGGTTAGGGTTAGAGTTAGCATCAGCCCTAGGATAGTGTTAGCGTTAGGGTTAGCATCAGCCCTAGGATAGTGTTAGGGTTAGAGTTAGGGTTATCATCAGGCCTAGGATAGTGTTAGGGTTAGTGTTAGCATGAGCTCTAGGATAGTGTTAGGGTTAGGGTTAGGGTTAGCATCAGCCCTAGGATAGTGTTAAGGTTAGGGTTAGGGTTAGCATCAGCCCTAGGATAGTGTTAGGGTTAGGGTTAGCATCAGACTTAGGATAGTGTTAGGGTTAGGGTTAGGGTTGGCATCAGCCCTAGGATAGTGTTAGGGTTAGGGTTAGCATCAGCCCTAGGATAGTGTTAGGGTTAGGGTTAGGGTTATCATCAGGCCTAGGATAGTGTTAGGGTTAGGGTTAGCATCAGCCCTAGGATAGTGTTAGGGTTAGGGTTAGGGTTAGCATCAGCCCTAGGATAGTGTTAGGGTTAGGGTTAGCCTCAACCCTAGGAGAGTGTTAGGGTTAGGGATAGGGTTAGCATCAGGCGTAGGATAGTGTTAGGGTTAGGGTTAGCATCAGCCCTAGGATAGTGTTAGGGTTAGGGTTAGGGTTATCATCAGGCCTAGGATAGTGTTAGGGTTAGGGTTAGCATCAGCCTTAGGATAGTGTTAGGGTTAGCGTTAGGGTTAGCATCAGCCCTAGGATAGTGTTAGGGTCAGGGTTAGGGCTAGCATCAGCCCTAGGATAGTATTAGGGTTAGGGTTAGCATCAGCCCTAGGATAGTGTTAGGGTTAGGGTTAGGGTTAGCACCAGGCCTAGGATAGTGTTAGTGTTAGGGTTAGCATCAGCCTTAGGATAGTGTTAAGGTTAGGGTTAGGGTTAGCATCAGCCGTAGGATAGTGTTTGGGTTAGGGTTAGCCTCAGCCCTAAGATAGTGTTAGAGTTAGGGTTAGGGTTAGCATCAGCCCTAGGATAGTGTTAGGATTAGGGTTAGGGTTAGCATCAGCCCTAGGATAGTGTTAGTGTTAGGGTTAGCATCAGCCCTAACATAGTGTTATTGGTAGCGTTAGGGTTAGCATCCGCCCTAGGATAGTGTTAGGGTTAGGGTTAGGGTTAGCATCAGCCCTAGTATAGTGTTAGGGTTAGGGTTAACATAAACCCTAGGATAGTGATAGGGTTAGGGTTAGGGTTATCATCAGGCATAGGATAGTGTTAGGGTTAGGGTTAGCATCAGCCCTAGGATAGTGTTAGGGTTAGGGTTAGGGTTAGCATCAGCCCAAGGATAGTGTTAGGGTTAGGGTTAGCATCAGCCCTAGGATAGTGTTAGGGTTAGGGTTAGGGTTAGCATCAGGCCCAGGATAGTGTTAGGGTTAGGGTTAGCATCAGCCCTAGGATAGTGTTAGGGTTAGGGTTAGGGTTAGCCTCAGCCCTAGGATAGTGTTAGTGTTAGGGTTAGGGTTAGTATCAGCCCTAGGATAGTGTTAGGGTTAGGGTTAGCATCAGCCCTAGGATAGTGTTAGTGTTAGGGTTAGGGTTAGCATCAGCCCTAGGATAGTGTTAGGGTTAGGGTTAGCATCAGCCCTAGGATAGTGTTAGGGTTAGGGTTAGGGTTAGCATCACCCCTAGGATAGTGTTAGGGTTAGGGTTAGCATCAGCCCTAGGATAGTGTTAGGGTTAGGGTTAGGGTTAGCATCAGGCCTAGGATAGTGTTAGGGTTAGGGTTAGCATCAGCCCTAGGATAGTGTTAGTGTTAGGGTTAGGGTTAGCATCAGGCCCAAGATAGTGGTAGGGTTAGGGTTAGCATCAGCCCTAGGATAGTGTTAGGGTTAGGGTTAACATAAACCCTAGGATAGTGTTTGGGTTAGGGTTAGGGTTATCATCAGGCCTAGGATAGTGTTAGTGTTAGGGTTAGCATCAGTTCAAGGATAGTTTTAAGGTTAGCGTTAGGGTTAGCATCAGCCCTAGGATAGTGTTAGGGTTAGGGCTAGTGTTAGCATCCGCCCTAGGATAGTGTTAGGGTTAGGGTTAGAGTTAGCATCAGTCCTAGGATAGTGTTAGGGTTAGGGTTAACATAAACCCTAGGATAGTGTTAGGGTTAGGGTTAGGGTTATCATCAGGAGTAGGATAGTGTTAGGGTTAGGGTTAGGGTTAGCATCAGTTCAAGGATAGTGTTAGGCTTAGCGTTAGGGTTAGCATCAGCCCCAGGATAGTGTTAGGGTTAGGGTTAGGGTTAGCATCAGCCCTAGGATAGTGTTAGGGTTAGGGTTAGCATCAGCCCTAGGATAGTGTTAGGGTTAGGGTTAGGGTTATCATCAGGCCTAGGATAGTGTTAGGGTTAGGGTTAGCATCAGCTCTAGGATAGTGTTAGGATTAGGGTTAGGGTTAGCATCAGCCTTAGGATAGTGTTAAGGTTAGGGTTAGGGTTATCATCAGGCCTAGGATAGTATGAAGGCTCGGGTTAGCATCAGACTTAGGATAGTGTTAGGGTTAGGGTTAGGGTTAGCATCAGCCCTAGGATAGTGTTAGAGTTAGGGTTAGCATCAGCCCTAGGATAGTGTTAGGGTCAGGGTTAGGGTTAGCATCAGCCCTAGGATAGTATTAGGGTTAGGGTTAGCATCAGCCCTAGGATAGTGTTAGGATTAGGGTTAGGGTTAGCACCAGGCCTAGGATAGTGTTAGTGTTAGGGTTAGCATCAGCCTTAGGATAGTGTTAAGGTTAGGGTTAGGGTTAGCATCAGCCGTAGGATAGTGTTTGGGTTAGGGGTAGCCTCAGCCCTAAGATAGTGTTAGAGGTAGGGTTAGGGTTAGCATCAGCCCTAGGATAGTGTTAGGGTTAGGGTTAGGGTTAGCATCAGCCCTAGGATAGTGTTAGTGTTAGGGTTAGCATCAGCCCTAACATAGTGTTAGGGGTAGCGTTAGGGTTAGCATCCGCCCTAGGATAGTGTTACGGTTAGGGTTAGGGTTAGCATCAGCCCTCGTATAGTGTTAGGGTTAGGGTTAACATAAACCCTAGGATAGTGATAGCGTTATGGTTAGGGTTATCATCAGGCATAGGATAGTGTTAGGGTTAGGGTTAGGGTTAGCATCTGCCCTAGGATAGTGTTAGGGTTAGGGTTAGGGTTAGCATCAGCCCAAGGATAGTGTTAGGGTTAGGGTTAGCATCAGCCCTAGGATAGTGTTAGGGTTAGGGTTAGGGTTAGCATCAGGCCCAGGATAGTGTTAGGGTTAGGGTTAGCATCAGGCCTAGGATAGTGTTAGGGTTAGGGTTAGGGTTAGCCTCAGCCCTAGGATAGTGTTAGTGTTAGGGTTAGGGTTAGTATCAGCCCTAGGATAGTGTTAGGGTTAGGGTTAGCATCAGCCCTAGGATAGTGTTAGTGTTAGGGTTAGCATCAGCCCTAGGATAGTGTTAGGGTTAGGGTTAGCATCAGCCCTAGGATAGTGTTATTGTTAGGGTTAGCATCAGCCCTAGGATAGTGTTAGGGTTAGGGTTAGGGTTAGCATCAGCCCTAGTATAGTGTTAGGGTTAGGGTTAACATAAACCCTAGGATAGTGATAGGGTTAGGATTAGGGTTATCATCAGGCATAGGATAGTGTTACGGTTAGGGTTAGGGTTAGCATCAGTTCAAGGATAGTGTTAGGGTTAGCGTTAGGGTTAGCATCTGCCCTAGGATAGTGTTAGGGTTAGGGTTAGGGTTAGCATCAGCCCAAGGATAGTGTTAGGGTTAGGGTTAGCATCAGCCATAGGATAGTGTTAGGGTTAGGGTTAGGGTTAGCATCAGGCCCAGGATAGTGTTAGGGTTAGGGTTAGCATCAGCCCTAGGATAGTGTTAGGGTTAGGGTTAGGGTTAGCCTCAGCCCTAGGATAGTGTTAGTGTTAGGGTTAGGGTTAGTATCAGCCCTAGGATAGTGTTAGGGTTAGGGTTAGAATCAGCCCTCGGATAGTGTTTGTGTTAGGGTTAGGGTTAGCATTAGCCCTAGCATAGTGTTAGGGTTAGGGTTAGCATCAGCCCTAGGATAGTGTTAGGGTTAGTGTTAGGGTTAGCATCAGCCCTAGGATAGTGTTAGGGTTAGGGTTAGCATCAGCCCTAGGATAGTGTTAGGGTTAGGGTTAGGGTTATCATCAGGCCTAGGATAGTGTTATTGTTAGGGTTAGCATCAGCCCTAGGATAGTGTTAGGGTTAGGGTTAGGGTTAGCATCAGGCCTAGGATACTGTTAGGGTTAGGGTTAGCATCAGCCCTAGGATAGTGTTAGGGTTAGGGTTAGGGTTAGCATCAGCCGTAGGATATTGTTAGGGTCAGGGTTAGTCTCAGCCCTAAGATAGTGTTAGAGTTAGGGATAGGGTTAGCATCAGCCCTAGGATACTGTTAGGGTTAGGGTTAGGGTTAGCATCAGCCCTTGGAGAGTGTTAGGGTTAGGGTTAGGGTTAGCATCAGCACTAGGATAGCGTTAGTGGTAGGGTTAGCATCAGCCCTAGGATAGTGTTAGGGTTAGGGTTAGGGTTAGCATCCGCCCTAGGATAGTGTTAGGTTTAGGGTTAGGGTTAGCATCAGGCCTAGGATAGTGTTAGGGTTAGGGTTAGGGTTATCATCAGGCCTAGGATAGTGTTAGGGTTAGGGTTAGGGTTAGCATTAGTTCAAGGATAGTGTTAGGGTTAGCGTTAGGGTTAGCACCAGCCCTAGGATAGTGTTAGGGTTAGGGTTAGGGTTAGCATCAGCCCTAGGTTAGTGTTATGGTTAGGGTTAGCATCAGCCCTAGGATAGTGTTAGTGTTAGGGTTAGGGTTAGCATCAGGCCCAAGATAGTGGTAGGGTTAGGGTTAGCATCAGCCCTAGGATAGTGTTAGGGTTAGGGTTAACATAAACCCTGGGATAGTGTTAGGGTTTGGGTTAGGGTTATCATCAGGCCTAGGATAGTGTTAGGGTTAGGGTTAGGGTTAGCATCAGTTCAAGGATAGTTTTAGGGTTAGCGTTAGGGTTAGCATCAGCCCTAGGATAGTGTTAGGGTTAGGGTTAGGGTTAGCATCAGCCCTAGGATAGTGTTAGGGTTAGGGTTAGAGTTAGCATCCGCCCTAGCATAGTGTTAGGGTTAGGGTTAGGGTTAGCATCAGTCCTAGGATCGTGTTAGGGTTAGGGTTAACATAAACCCTAGGACAGTGTTAGGGTTAGGGTTAGGGTTATCATCAGGAGTAGGATAGTGTTAGGGTTAGGGTTAGGGTTAGCATCAGTTCAAGGATAGTGTTAGGCTTAGCGTTAGGGTTATCATCAGCCCTAGGATAGTGTTAGGGTTAGGGTTAGTGTTAGCATCAGCCCTAGGATAGTGTTAGGGTTAGGGTTAGCATCAGCCCTAGGATAGTGTTAGGGTTAGGGTTAGGGTTATCATCAGTCCTAGGATAGTGTTAGGGTTAGGGTTAGCATCAGCTCTAGGATAGTGTTAGGGTTAGGGTTAGGGTTAGCATCAGCCCTAGGATAGTGTTAAGGTTAGGGTTAGGGTTATCATCAGGCCTAGGATAGTGTGAGGGCTAGAGTTAGCATCAGACTTAGGATAGTGTTAGGGTTAGGGTAAGGGTTAGCATCAGCCCTAGGATAGTGTTAGGGTTAGGGTTAGCATCAGCCCTAGGATAGTGTTAGGGTTAGGGTTAGGGTTATCATCAGGCCTAGGATAGTGTTATTGATAGGGTTAGCATCAGCCCTAGGATAGTGTTAGGGTTAGGATTAGGGTTAGCATCAGGCCTAGGATAGTGTTAGGGTTAGGGTTAGCATCAGCCCTAGGATAGTGTTAGGGTTAGGGTTAGGGTTAGCATCAGCCGTAGGATAGTGTTAGGGTCAGGGTTAGCCTCAGCCCTAAGATAGTGTTAGAGTTAGGTTTAGGGTTAGCATCAACCCTAGGATAGTGTTAGTGTTAGGGTTAGGGTTAGCATCAGCCCTTGGAGAGTGTTAGGGTTAGGGTTAGGGTTAGCATCAGCACTAGGATAGTGTTAGTGTTAGGGTTAGCATCAGCCCTAGGATAGTGTTAGGGTTAGGGTTAGGGTTAGCATCCGCCCTAGGATAGTGTTAGGGTTAGGGTTAACATAAACCCTAGGAGAGTGTTAGGTTTAGGGTTAGGGTTATCATCAGGCCTAGGATAGTGTTAGGGTTAGGGTTAGGGTTAGCATCAGTTCAAGGATAGTGTTAGGGTTAGCGTTAGGGTTAGCATCAGCCCTAGGATAGTGTTAGGGTTAGGGTTAGGGTTACCATAAGCCCTAGGATAGTGTTAGGGTTAGGGTTAGCATCAGCCCTAGGATAGTGTTAGGGTTAGGGTTAGGGTTATCATCAGGCCTAGGATAGTGTTAGGGTTAGGGTTAGCTTCAGCCCTAGGATAGCGTTAGGGTTAGGGTTAGGGTTAGCATCAGCCCTAGGATAGTGTTAGGTTTAGGGTTAGCATCAGCCCTAGGATAGTGTTAGGGTTAGGGTTAGGGTTAGCATCAGGCCCAGGATAGTGTTAGGGTTAGGGTTTGCATCAGCCCTAGGATAGTGTTAGGGTTAGGGTTAGGGTTAGCATCAGCCCTAGGATAGTGTTAGGGTTAGGGTTAGCATCAGCCCTAGGATAGTGTTAGGGTTAGGGTTAGGGTTAGCATCAGGCCTAGGATAGCGTTAGGGTTAGGGTTAGCATCAGCCCTAAAATAGTGTTAGGGTTAGGGTTAGGGTTAGCATCAGCCCTAGGATAGTGTTAGGGTTAGGGTTAGCATCAGCCCTAGGATAGTGTTAGGGTTAGTGTTAGGGTTAGCATCAGGCCTAGGATAGTGTTAGGATTAGGGTTAGCATCAGCCCTAGGATAGTGTTAGGGTTAGGGTTAGGGTTATCAACAGGCCTATGATAGTGGTAGGGTTAGGGTTAGCGTCAGCCCTAGGATAGTGTTAGGGTTAGGGGTAGGGTTAGTATCAGCCCTAGGATAGTGTTAGGGTGAGGGTTAGCATCAGCCCTAGGATAGTGTTAGGGTTAGGGTTAGGGTTAGCATCCGCCCTAGGATAGTGTTAGGGTTAGGGTTAGGGTTAGCATCAGCCCTAGGATAGTGTTAGGGTTAGGGTTAACATAAACCCTAGGATAGTGTTAGGGTTAGGGTTAGGGTTATCATCAGGCCTAGGATAGTGTTAGGGTTAGGGTTAGGGTTAGCATCAGTTCAAGAATAGAGTTAGGGTTAGCGTTAGGGTTAGCATCTGCCTTAGGATAGTGTTATTGTTAGGGTTAGGGTTAGCATCAGCCCAAGGATAGTGTTAGGGTTAGGGTTAGCATCAGCCCTAGAATAGTTTTAGGGTTAGGGTTAGGGTTAGCATCAGGCCCAGGATAGTGTTAGGGTTAGGGTTAGCATCAGTCCTAGGATAGTGTAAGGTTTAGGGTTAGGGTTAGCCTCAGCCCTAGGATAGTGTTAGTGTTAGGGTTAGGGTTAGTATCAGCCCTAGGATAGTGTTAGGGTTAGGGTTAGCATCAGCCCTAGGATAGTGTTAGGGTTAGGGTTAGGGTTAGCATCAGCCCTAGGATAGTGTTAGGGTTAGGGTTAGCATCAGCCCTAGGATAGTGTTAGGGTTAGGGTTAGGGTTAGCATCAGGCCTAGGATAGTGTTAGGGTTAGGGTTAGCATCAGCCCTAGGATAGTGTTAGGGTTAGGGTTAGGGTTAGCATCAGCCCTAGGATAGTGTTAGGGTTAGGGTTAGCATTAGCCCTAGGATAGCGTTAGGGTTAGGGTTAGGGTTAGCATCAGGCCTAGGATAGTGTTAGGATTAGGGTTAGCGTCAGCCCTAGGATAGTGTTAGGGTTAGGGTTAGGGTTATCATCAGGCCTATGATAGTGTTAGGGTTAGGGTTAGCGTCAGCCCTAGGATAGTGTTAGGGTTAGGATTAGGGTTAGTATCAGCCCTAGGATAGTGTTAGGGTTAGGGTTAGCATCAGCCCTAGGATAGTGTTAGGGTTAGGGTTAGGGTTAGCATCAGCCCTAGGATAGTGTTAGTGTTAGGGTTAGCATCAGCCCTAGGATAGTGTTAGGGTTAGGGTTAGGGTTAGCATCCGCCCTAGGATAGTGTTAGGGTTAGGGTTAGGGTTAGCATCAGCCCTAGGATAGTGTTAGGGTTAGGGTTAACATAAACCCTAGGATAGTGTTAGGGTTAGGTTTAGGGTTATCATCAGGCCTAGGATAGTGTTAGGGTTAGGGTTAGGGTTAGCATCAGTTCAAGGATAGTGTTAGGGTTAGCGTTAGGGTTAGCATCTGCCCTAGGATAGTGTTAGGGTTAGGGTTAGGGTTAGCATCAGCCCAAGGATAGTGTTAGGGTTAGGCTTAGCATCAGCCCTAGGATAGTGTTAGGGTTAGGTTTAGGGTTAGCATCAGGCCCTGGATAGTGTTAGGGTTAGGGTTAGGATCAGCCCTAGGATAGTGTTAGGGTTAGGGTTAGGGGTAGAGTCAGCCCTAGGATAGTGTTAGGGTTAGGGTTAGGGTTAGTATCAGCCCTAGGATAGTGTTCGGGTTAGTGTTAGCATCAGACCTAGGATATTGTTAGGGTTAGGGTTAGGGTTAGCATCAGCCTTAGGATAGTGTTAGGGTTAGGGTTAGGGTTAGCATCCGCCCTAGGATAGTGTTAGGGTTAGGATTAGGGTTAGCATCAGCCCTAGGATAGTGTTAGGGTTAGGGTTAACATAAACCCTAGGTTAGTGTTAGGGTTAGGGTTAGGGTTATCATCAGGCCTAGGATAGTGTTAGGGTTAGGGTTAGGGTTAGCATCAGTTCAAGGATAGTGTTAGGGTTAGCGTTAGGGTTAGCATCTTCCCTAGGATAGTGTTAGGGTTAGGGTTAGGGTTAGCATCAGCCCAAGGATAGTGTTAGGGTTAGGGTTAGCATCAGCCCTAGGATAGTGTTAGGGTTAGGGTTAGGGTTAGCATCAGGCCCAGGATAGTGTTAGGGTTAGGGTTAGCATCAGTCCTAGGATAGTGTTAGGGTTAGGGTTAGGGTTAGCCTCAGCCCTAGGATAGTGTTAGTGTTAGGGTTAGGGTTAGTATCAGCCCTAGGATAGTGTTAGGGTTAGGGTTAGCATCAGCCCTGGGATAGTGTTAGTGTTAGGGTTAGGGTTAGCATCAGCCCTAGGATAGTGTTAGGGTTAGGGTTAGCATCAGCCCTAGGATAGTGTTAGGGTTAGGGTTAGGGTTAGCATCAGCCCTAGAATAGTGTTAGGGTTAGGGTTAGCATCAGCCCTAGGATAGTGTTAGGGTTAGGGTTAGGGTTAGCATCAGGCCTAGGATAGTGTTAGGGTTTGGGTTAGCATCAGCCCTAGGATAGTGTTAGGGTTAGGGTTAGGGTTAGCATCAGCCCTAGGATAGTGTTAGGGTTAGGGTTAGCATTAGCCCTAGGATAGTGTTAGGGTTAGGGTTAGGGTTAGCATAAGGCCTAGGATAGTGTTAGGATTAGGGTTAGCATCAGCCCTAGGATAGTGTTAGGGTTAGGGTTAGGGTTATCATCAGGCCTATGATAGTGTTAGGGTTAGGGTTAGCGTCAGCCCTAGGATAGTGTTAGGGTTAGGATTAGGGTTAGTATCAGCCCTAGGATAGTGTTAGGGTTAGGGTTAGCATCAGCCCTAGGATAGTGTTAGGGTTATGGTTAGGGTTATCATCAGGCCTAGGATAGTGTTAGGGTTAGGGTTAGGGTTAGCATCAGCCCTAGGATAGTGTTAGGGTTAGGGTTAGGCTTATCATCAGGCCTAGGATAGTGTTAGGGTTAGGGTTAGCATCAGCCTTAGGATAGTGTTAGGGTTAGGGTTAGGGTTAGCATCAGGCCTAGGATAGTGTTAGGGTTAGGGTTAGCATCAGCCCTAGGATAGTGTTAGGGTTAGGGTTTGGGTTAGCATCAGCCGTAGGATAGTGTTAGGGTTAGGGTTAGCCTCAGCCCTAAGATAGTGTTAGAGTTAGGGATAGGGTTAGCATCAGCCCTAGGATAGTGTTAGGGTTAGGGTTAGGGTTAGCATCAGCCCTTGGAGAGTGTTAGGGTTAGGGTTAGGGTTAGCATCAGCACTAGGATAGTGTTAGTGTTAGGGTTAGCATCAGCCCTAGGATAGTGTTAGGGTTAGGGTTAGGGTTAGCATAAGCCCTAGGATAGTGTTAGGGTTAGGGTTAACATAAACCCTAGGATAGTGTTAGGGTTAGGGTTAGGGTGATCATCAGCCCTAGGATAGTGTTAGGGGTAGGGTTAGGGTTAGCATCAGTTCAAGGATAGTGTTAGGGTTAGCGTTAGGGTTAGCATCAGCCCTAGGATAGTGTTAGGGTTAGGGTTAGGGTTAGCATCAGCCCTAGGATAGTGTTAGGATTAGGGTTAGCATCAGCCCTAGGATAGTGTTAGGGTTAGGGTTAGGGTTATCATCAGGCCTAGGATAGTGTTAGGGTTATGGTTAGCATCAGCCCTAGGATAGTGTTAGGGTTAGGGTTAGGGTTAGCTTCAGCCCTAGGATAGTGTTAGTGTTATGGTTAGCATCAGCCCTAGGATAGTGTTAGGGTTATGGTTAGGGTTAGCATCAGCCCTAGGGTAGTGTTAGGGTTAGGGTTAGGGTTAGCATCAGCCCTAGGATAGTGTTAGGGTTAGGATTAGGGTTAGCATCAGCCCTAGGATAGTGTTAGTGTTAGGGTTAGAATCAGCCCTAGGATAGTGTTAGGATTAGGGTTAGGGTTAGCATCCGCCCTAGGATAGTGTTAGGGTTAGGGTTAGGGTTAGCATCAGCCCTAGGATAGTGTTAGGGTTAGGGTTAACATAAACCCTAGGATAGTGTTAGGGTTAGGGTTAGGGTTATCATCAGGCCTAGGATAGTGTTAGGGTTAGGGTTAGGGTTAGCATCAGTTCAAGGATAGTGTTAGGCTTAGCGTTAGGGTTAGCATCAGCCCTAGGATAGTGTTAGGGTTAGGGTTAGAGTTAGCATCAGCCCTAGGATAGTGTTAGCGTTAGGGTTAGCATCAGCCCTAGGATAGTGTTAGGTTTAGGGTTATGGATATCATCAGGCCTAGGATATTGTTAGGGTTAGGGTTAGCATCAGCCCTAGGATAGTGTAAGTGTTAGGGTTAGGGTTAGCATCAGGCCTAGGATAGTGTTAGGGTTAGGGTTAACATCAGCCCTAGGATAGTGTTAGGGTTAGGGTTAGGGTTAGCATCAGCCCTAGGATAGTGTTAGGGTTAGGGTTAGGGTTAACATCAGCCCTAGGATAGTATCAGGGTTAGGGTTAGCATCATCCCTAGGATAGTGTTAGGGTTAGGGTTAGGGTTAGCACCAGGCACAGGATAGTGTTAGTGTTAGGGTTAGCATCAGCCTTAGGATAGTGTTAGGGTTAGGGTTAGGGTTAGCATCAGCCGTAGGATAGTGTTTGGGTTAGGGTTAGCCTCAGCCCTACGACAGTGTTAGAGTTAGGGTTAGGGTTAGCATCAGCCCTAGGTTAGTGTTAAGGTTAGGGTTAGGATTAGCATCAGCCCTAGGATAGTGTTAGTGTTAGGGTTAGCATCAGCCCTAGGATAGTGTTAGGGTTAGGGTTAGGGTTAGCATCCGCCCTAGGACAGTGTTAGGGTTAGGGTTAGGGTTAGCATCAGCCCTAGGATAGTGTTAGGGTTAGGGTTAACATAAACCCTAGGATAGTGTTAGGGTTAGGGTTAGGGTTATCATCAGGCCTAGGATAGTGTTAAGTTTAGGGTTAGGGTTAGCATCAGTTCAAGGATAGTGTTAGGCTTAGCGTTAGGTTTAGCATCAGCCCTAGGATAGTGTCAGGGTTAGGGTTAGGGTTAGCATCAGCCCTAGGATAGTGTTAGGGTTAGGGTTAGCATCAGCCCTAGGATAGTGTTAGGGTTATGGTTAGGGTTATCATCAGGCCTAGGATAGTGTTAGGGTTAGCATTAGCTCTAGGATAGTGTTAGGGTTAGGGTTAGGGTTAGCATCAGCCCTAGGATAGTGTTAGGGTTAGGGTTAGGGTTATCATCAGGCCTAGGATAGTGTTAGGGTTAGGGTTAGCATCAGCCTTAGGATAGTGTTAGGGTTAGGGTTAGGGTTAGCATCAGGCCTAGGATAGTGTTAGGGTTAGGGTTAGCATCAGCCCTAGGATAGTGTTAGGGTTAGGGTTTGGGTTAGCATCAGCCGTAGGATAGTGTTAGGGTTAGGGTTAGCCTCAGCCCTAAGATAGTGTTAGAGTTAGGGATAGGGTTAGCATCAGCCCTAGGATAGTGTTAGGGTTAGGGTTAGGGTTAGCATCAGCCCTTGGAGAGTGTTAGGGTTAGGGTTAGGGTTAGCATCAGCACTAGGATAGTGTTAGTGTTAGGGTTAGCATCAGCCCTAGGATAGTGTTAGGGTTAGGGTTAGGGTAAGCATCCGCCCTAGGATAGTGTTAGGTTTAGGGTTAGGGTTAGCATCAGCCCTAGGATAGTGTTAGGGTTAGGGTTAACATAAACCCTAGGATAGTGTTAGGGTTAGGGTTAGGGTGATCATCAGCCCTAGGATAGTGTTAGGGGTAGGGTTAGGGTTAGCATCAGTTCAAGGATAGTGTTAGGGTTAGCGTTAGGGTTAGCATCAGCCCTAGGATAGTGCTAGGGTTAGGGTTAGGGTTAGCATCAGCCCTAGGATAGTGTTAGGATTAGGGTTAGCATCAGCCCTAGGATAGTGTTAGGGTTAGGGTTAGGGTTATCATCAGGCCTAGGATAGTGTTAGGGTTAGGGTTAGCATCAGCCCTAGGATAGTGTTAGGGTTAGGGTTAGGGTTAGCTTCAGCCCTAGGATAGTGTTAGTGTGATGGTTAGCATCAGCCCTAGGATAGTGTTAGGGTTAGGGTTATTGTTAGCATCAGCCCTAGGGTAGTGTTAGGGTTAGGGTTAGGGTTAGCATCAGCCCTAGGATAGTGTTAGGGTTAGGGTTAACATAAACCCTAGGATAGTGTTAGGGTTAGGGTTAGGGTTAGCATCAGCCCTAGGATAGTGTTAGGGTTAGGGTTAGGGTTAGCATCAGCCCTAGGATAGTGTTAGTGTTAGGGTTAGCATCAGCCCTAGGATAGTGTTAGGATTAGGGTTAGGGTTAGCATCCGCCCTAGGATAGTGTTAGGGTTAGGGTTAGGGTAGGCATCAGCCCTAGGATAGTGTTAGGGTTAGGGTTAACATAAACCCTAGGATAGTGTTAGGGTTAGGGTTAGGGTTATCATCAGGCCTAGGATAGTGTTAGGGTTAGGGTTAGGGTTAGCATCAGTTGAAGGATAGTGTTAGGCTTAGCGTTAGGGTTAGCATCAGCCCTAGGATAGTGTTAGGGTTAGGGTTAGAGTTAGCATCAGCCCTAGGATAGTGTTAGCGTTAGGGTTAGCATCAGCCCTAGGATAGTGTTAGGGTTAGAGTTAGGGTTATCATCAGGCCTAGGATAGTGTTAGGGTTAGTGTTAGCATGAGCTCTAGGATAGTGTTAGGGTTAGGGTTAGGGTTAGCATCAGCCCTAGGATAGTGTTAAGGTTAGGGTTAGGGTTAGCATCAGCCCTAGGATAGTGTTAGGGTTAGGGTTAGCATCAGACTTAGGATAGTGTTAGGGTTAGGGTTAGGGTTGGCATCAGCCCTAGGATAGTGTTAGGGTTAGGGTTAGCATCAGCCCTAGGATAGTGTTAGGGTTAGGGTTAGGGTTATCATCAGGCCTAGGATAGTGTTAGGGTTAGGGTTAGCATCAGCCCTAGGATAGTGTTAGGGTTAGGGTTAGGGTTAGCATCAGCCCTAGGATAGTGTTAGGGTTAGGGTTAGCCTCAACCCTAGGAGAGTGTTAGGGTTAGGGATAGGGTTAGCATCAGGCGTAGGATAGTGTTAGGGTTAGGGTTAGCATCAGCCCTAGGATAGTGTTAGGGTTAGGGTTAGCATCAGCCTTAGGATAGTGTTAGGGTTAGCGTTAGGGTTAGCATCAGCCCTAGGATAGTGTTAGGGTCAGGGTTAGGGCTAGCATCAGCCCTAGGATAGTATTAGGGTTAGGGTTAGCATCAGCCCTAGGATAGTGTTAGGGTTAGGGTTAGGGTTAGCACCAGGCCTAGGATAGTGTTAGTGTTAGGGTTAGCATCAGCCTTAGGATAGTGTTAAGGTTAGGGTTAGGGTTAGCATCAGCCGTAGGATAGTGTTTGGGTTAGGGTTAGCCTCAGCCCTAAGATAGTGTTAGAGTTAGGGTTAGGGTTAGCATCAGCCCTAGGATAGTGTTAGGATTAGGGTTAGGGTTAGCATCAGCCCTAGGATAGTGTTAGTGTTAGGGTTAGCATCAGCCCTAACATAGTGTTATTGGTAGCGTTAGGGTTAGCATCCGCCCTAGGATAGTGTTAGGGTTAGGGTTAGGGTTAGCATCAGCCCTAGTATAGTGTTAGGGTTAGGGTTAACATAAACCCTAGGATAGTGATAGGGTTAGGGTTAGGGTTATCATCAGGCATAGGATAGTGTTAGGGTTAGGGTTAGCATCAGCCCTAGGATAGTGTTAGGGTTAGGGTTAGGGTTAGCATCAGCCCAAGGATAGTGTTAGGGTTAGGGTTAGCATCAGCCCTAGGATAGTGTTAGGGTTAGGGTTAGGGTTAGCATCAGGCCCAGGATAGTGTTAGGGTTAGGGTTAGCATCAGCCCTAGGATAGTGTTAGGGTTAGGGTTAGGGTTAGCCTCAGCCCTAGGATAGTGTTAGTGTTAGGGTTAGGGTTAGTATCAGCCCTAGGATAGTGTTAGGGTTAGGGTTAGCATCAGCCCTAGGATAGTGTTAGTGTTAGGGTTAGGGTTAGCATCAGCCCTAGGATAGTGTTAGGGTTAGGGTTAGCATCAGCCCTAGGATAGTGTTAGGGTTAGGGTTAGGGTTAGCATCACCCCTAGGATAGTGTTAGGGTTAGGGTTAGCATCAGCCCTAGGATAGTGTTAGGGTTAGGGTTAGGGTTAGCATCAGGCCTAGGATAGTGTTAGGGTTAGGGTTAGCATCAGCCCTAGGATAGTGTTAGTGTTAGGGTTAGGGTTAGCATCAGGCCCAAGATAGTGGTAGGGTTAGGGTTAGCATCAGCCCTAGGATAGTGTTAGGGTTAGGGTTAACATAAACCCTAGGATAGTGTTTGGGTTAGGGTTAGGGTTATCATCAGGCCTAGGATAGTGTTAGTGTTAGGGTTAGCATCAGTTCAAGGATAGTTTTAAGGTTAGCGTTAGGGTTAGCATCAGCCCTAGGATAGTGTTAGGGTTAGGGCTAGTGTTAGCATCCGCCCTAGGATAGTGTTAGGGTTAGGGTTAGAGTTAGCATCAGTCCTAGGATAGTGTTAGGGTTAGGGTTAACATAAACCCTAGGATAGTGTTAGGGTTAGGGTTAGGGTTATCATCAGGAGTAGGATAGTGTTAGGGTTAGGGTTAGGGTTAGGGTTAGCATCAGTTCAAGGATAGTGTTAGGCTTAGCGTTAGGGTTAGCATCAGCCCCAGGATAGTGTTAGGGTTAGGGTTAGGGTTAGCATCAGCCCTAGGATAGTGTTAGGGTTAGGGTTAGCATCAGCCCTAGGATAGTGTTAGGGTTAAGGTTAGGGTTATCATCAGGCCTAGGATAGTGTTAGGGTTAGGGTTAGCATCAGCTCTAGGATAGTGTTAGGATTAGGGTTAGGGTTAGCATCAGCCTTAGGATAGTGTTAAGGTTAGGGTTAGGGTTATCATCAGGCCTAGGATAGTATGAAGGCTCGGGTTAGCATCAGACTTAGGATAGTGTTAGGGTTAGGGTTAGGGTTAGCATCAGCCCTAGGATAGTGTTAGAGTTAGGGTTAGCATCAGCCCTAGGATAGTGTTAGGGTCAGGGTTAGGGTTAGCATCAGCCCTAGGATAGTATTAGGGTTAGGGTTAGCATCAGCCCTAGGATAGTGTTAGGATTAGGGTTAGGGTTAGCACCAGGCCTAGGATAGTGTTAGTGTTAGGGTTAGCATCAGCCTTAGGATAGTGTTAAGGTTAGGGTTAGGGTTAGCATCAGCCGTAGGATAGTGTTTGGGTTAGGGGTAGCCTCAGCCCTAAGATAGTGTTAGAGGTAGGGTTAGGGTTAGCATCAGCCCTAGGATAGTGTTAGGGTTAGGGTTAGGGTTAGCATCAGCCCTAGGATAGTGTTAGTGTTAGGGTTAGCATCAGCCCTAACATAGTGTTAGGGGTAGCGTTAGGGTTAGCATCCGCCCTAGGATAGTGTTACGGTTAGGGTTAGGGTTAGCATCAGCCCTCGTATAGTGTTAGGGTTAGGGTTAACATAAACCCTAGGATAGTGATAGCGTTATGGTTAGGGTTATCATCAGGCATAGGATAGTGTTAGGGTTAGGGTTAGGGTTAGCATCTGCCCTAGGATAGTGTTAGGGTTAGGGTTAGGGTTAGCATCAGCCCAAGGATAGTGTTAGGGTTAGGGTTAGCATCAGCCCTAGGATAGTGTTAGGGTTAGGGTTAGGGTTAGCATCAGGCCCAGGATAGTGTTAGGGTTAGGGTTAGCATCAGGCCTAGGATAGTGTTAGGGTTAGGGTTAGGGTTAGCCTCAGCCCTAGGATAGTGTTAGTGTTAGGGTTAGGGTTAGTATCAGCCCTAGGATAGTGTTAGGGTTAGGGTTAGCATCAGCCCTAGGATAGTGTTAGTGTTAGGGTTAGCATCAGCCCTAGGATAGTGTTAGGGTTAGGGTTAGCATCAGCCCTAGGATAGTGTTAGGGTTAGGGTTAGCATCAGCCCTAGGATAGTGTTAGGGTTAGGGTTAGGGTTAGCATCAGCCCTAGTATAGTGTTAGGGTTAGGGTTAACATAAACCCTAGGATAGTGATAGGGTTAGGATTAGGGTTATCATCAGGCATAGGATAGTGTTACGGTTAGGGTTAGGGTTAGCATCAGTTCAAGGATAGTGTTAGGGTTAGCGTTAGGGTTAGCATCTGCCCTAGGATAGTGTTAGGGTTAGGGTTAGGGTTAGCATCAGCCCAAGGATAGTGTTAGGGTTAGGGTTAGCATCAGCCATAGGATAGTGTTAGGGTTAGGGTTAGGGTTAGCATCAGGCCCAGGATAGTGTTAGGGTTAGGGTTAGCATCAGCCCTAGGATAGTGTTAGGGTTAGGGTTAGGGTTAGCCTCAGCCCTAGGATAGTGTTAGTGTTAGGGTTAGGGTTAGTATCAGCCCTAGGATAGTGTTAGGGTTAGGGTTAGAATCAGCCCTCGGATAGTGTTTGTGTTAGGGTTAGGGTTAGCATTAGCCCTAGCATAGTGTTAGGGTTAGGGTTAGCATCAGCCCTAGGATAGTGTTAGGGTTAGTGTTAGGGTTAGCATCAGCCCTAGGATAGTGTTAGGGTTAGGGTTAGCATCAGCCCTAGGATAGTGTTAGGGTTAGGGTTAGGGTTATCATCAGGCCTAGGATAGTGTTATTGTTAGGGTTAGCATCAGCCCTAGGATAGTGTTAGGGTTAGGGTTAGGGTTAGCATCAGGCCTAGGATACTGTTAGGGTTAGGGTTAGCATCAGCCCTAGGATAGTGTTAGGGTTAGGGTTAGGGTTAGCATCAGCCGTAGGATATTGTTAGGGTCAGGGTTAGTCTCAGCCCTAAGATAGTGTTAGAGTTAGGGATAGGGTTAGCATCAGCCCTAGGATACTGTTAGGGTTAGGGTTAGGGTTAGCATCAGCCCTTGGAGAGTGTTAGGGTTAGGGTTAGGGTTAGCATCAGCACTAGGATAGCGTTAGTGGTAGGGTTAGCATCAGCCCTAGGATAGTGTTAGGGTTAGGGTTAGGGTTAGCATCCGCCCTAGGATAGTGTTAGGTTTAGGGTTAGGGTTAGCATCAGGCCTAGGATAGTGTTAGGGTTAGGGTTAGGGTTATCATCAGGCCTAGGATAGTGTTAGGGTTAGGGTTAGGGTTAGCATTAGTTCAAGGATAGTGTTAGGGTTAGCGTTAGGGTTAGCACCAGCCCTAGGATAGTGTTAGGGTTAGGGTTAGGGTTAGCATCAGCCCTAGGTTAGTGTTATGGTTAGGGTTAGCATCAGCCCTAGGATAGTGTTAGTGTTAGGGTTAGGGTTAGCATCAGGCCCAAGATAGTGGTAGGGTTAGGGTTAGCATCAGCCCTAGGATAGTGTTAGGGTTAGGGTTAACATAAACCCTGGGATAGTGTTAGGGTTTGGGTTAGGGTTATCATCAGGCCTAGGATAGTGTTAGGGTTAGGGTTAGGGTTAGCATCAGTTCAAGGATAGTTTTAGGGTTAGCGTTAGGGTTAGCATCAGCCCTAGGATAGTGTTAGGGTTAGGGTTAGGGTTAGCATCAGCCCTAGGATAGTGTTAGGGTTAGGGTTAGAGTTAGCATCCGCCCTAGCATAGTGTTAGGGTTAGGGTTAGGGTTAGCATCAGTCCTAGGATCGTGTTAGGGTTAGGGTTAACATAAACCCTAGGACAGTGTTAGGGTTAGGGTTAGGGTTATCATCAGGAGTAGGATAGTGTTAGGGTTAGGGTTAGGGTTAGCATCAGTTCAAGGATAGTGTTAGGCTTAGCGTTAGGGTTATCATCAGCCCTAGGATAGTGTTAGGGTTAGGGTTAGTGTTAGCATCAGCCCTAGGATAGTGTTAGGGTTAGGGTTAGCATCAGCCCTAGGATAGTGTTAGGGTTAGGGTTAGGGTTATCATCAGTCCTAGGATAGTGTTAGGGTTAGGGTTAGCATCAGCTCTAGGATAGTGTTAGGGTTAGGGTTAGGGTTAGCATCAGCCCTAGGATAGTGTTAAGGTTAGGGTTAGGGTTATCATCAGGCCTAGGATAGTGTGAGGGCTAGAGTTAGCATCAGACTTAGGATAGTGTTAGGGTTAGGGTAAGGGTTAGCATCAGCCCTAGGATAGTGTTAGGGTTAGGGTTAGCATCAGCCCTAGGATAGTGTTAGGGTTAGGGTTAGGGTTATCATCAGGCCTAGGATAGTGTTATTGATAGGGTTAGCATCAGCCCTAGGATAGTGTTAGGGTTAGGATTAGGGTTAGCATCAGGCCTAGGATAGTGTTAGGGTTAGGGTTAGCATCAGCCCTAGGATAGTGTTAGGGTTAGGGTTAGGGTTAGCATCAGCCGTAGGATAGTGTTAGGGTCAGGGTTAGCCTCAGCCCTAAGATAGTGTTAGAGTTAGGTTTAGGGTTAGCATCAACCCTAGGATAGTGTTAGTGTTAGGGTTAGGGTTAGCATCAGCCCTTGGAGAGTGTTAGGGTTAGGGTTAGGGTTAGCATCAGCACTAGGATAGTGTTAGTGTTAGGGTTAGCATCAGCCCTAGGATAGTGTTAGGGTTAGGGTTAGGGTTAGCATCCGCCCTAGGATAGTGTTAGGGTTAGGGTTAACATAAACCCTAGGAGAGTGTTAGGTTTAGGGTTAGGGTTATCATCAGGCCTAGGATAGTGTTAGGGTTAGGGTTAGGGTTAGCATCAGTTCAAGGATAGTGTTAGGGTTAGCGTTAGGGTTAGCATCAGCCCTAGGATAGTGTTAGGGTTAGGGTTAGGGTTACCATAAGCCCTAGGATAGTGTTAGGGTTAGGGTTAGCATCAGCCCTAGGATAGTGTTAGGGTTAGGGTTAGGGTTATCATCAGGCCTAGGATAGTGTTAGGGTTAGGGTTAGCTTCAGCCCTAGGATAGCGTTAGGGTTAGGGTTAGGGTTAGCATCAGCCCTAGGATAGTGTTAGGTTTAGGGTTAGCATCAGCCCTAGGATAGTGTTAGGGTTAGGGTTAGGGTTAGCATCAGGCCCAGGATAGTGTTAGGGTTAGGGTTTGCATCAGCCCTAGGATAGTGTTAGGGTTAGGGTTAGGGTTAGCATCAGCCCTAGGATAGTGTTAGGGTTAGGGTTAGCATCAGCCCTAGGATAGTGTTAGGGTTAGGGTTAGGGTTAGCATCAGGCCTAGGATAGCGTTAGGGTTAGGGTTAGCATCAGCCCTAAAATAGTGTTAGGGTTAGGGTTAGGGTTAGCATCAGCCCTAGGATAGTGTTAGGGTTAGGGTTAGCATCAGCCCTAGGATAGTGTTAGGGTTAGTGTTAGGGTTAGCATCAGGCCTAGGATAGTGTTAGGATTAGGGTTAGCATCAGCCCTAGGATAGTGTTAGGGTTAGGGTTAGGGTTATCAACAGGCCTATGATAGTGGTAGGGTTAGGGTTAGCGTCAGCCCTAGGATAGTGTTAGGGTTAGGGGTAGGGTTAGTATCAGCCCTAGGATAGTGTTAGGGTGAGGGTTAGCATCAGCCCTAGGATAGTGTTAGGGTTAGGGTTAGGGTTAGCATCCGCCCTAGGATAGTGTTAGGGTTAGGGTTAGGGTTAGCATCAGCCCTAGGATAGTGTTAGGGTTAGGGTTAACATAAACCCTAGGATAGTGTTAGGGTTAGGGTTAGGGTTATCATCAGGCCTAGGATAGTGTTAGGGTTAGGGTTAGGGTTAGCATCAGTTCAAGAATAGTGTTAGGGTTAGCGTTAGGGTTAGCATCTGCCTTAGGATAGTGTTATTGTTAGGGTTAGGGTTAGCATCAGCCCAAGGATAGTGTTAGGGTTAGGGTTAGCATCAGCCCTAGAATAGTTTTAGGGTTAGGGTTAGGGTTAGCATCAGGCCCAGGATAGTGTTAGGGTTAGGGTTAGCATCAGTCCTAGGATAGTGTAAGGTTTAGGGTTAGGGTTAGCCTCAGCCCTAGGATAGTGTTAGTGTTAGGGTTAGGGTTAGTATCAGCCCTAGGATAGTGTTAGGGTTAGGGTTAGCATCAGCCCTAGGATAGTGTTAGGGTTAGGGTTAGGGTTAGCATCAGCCCTAGGATAGTGTTAGGGTTAGGGTTAGCATCAGCCCTAGGATAGTGTTAGGGTTAGGGTTAGGGTTAGCATCAGGCCTAGGATAGTGTTAGGGTTAGGGTTAGCATCAGCCCTAGGATAGTGTTAGGGTTAGGGTTAGGGTTAGCATCAGCCCTAGGATAGTGTTAGGGTTAGGGTTAGCATTAGCCCTAGGATAGCGTTAGGGTTAGGGTTAGGGTTAGCATCAGGCCTAGGATAGTGTTAGGATTAGGGTTAGCGTCAGCCCTAGGATAGTGTTAGGGTTAGGGTTAGGGTTATCATCAGGCCTATGATAGTGTTAGGGTTAGGGTTAGCGTCAGCCCTAGGATAGTGTTAGGGTTAGGATTAGGGTTAGTATCAGCCCTAGGATAGTGTTAGGGTTAGGGTTAGCATCAGCCCTAGGATAGTGTTAGGGTTAGGGTTAGGGTTAGCATCAGCCCTAGGATAGTGTTAGTGTTAGGGTTAGCATCAGCCCTAGGATAGTGTTAGGGTTAGGGTTAGGGTTAGCATCCGCCCTAGGATAGTGTTAGGGTTAGGGTTAGGGTTAGCATCAGCCCTAGGATAGTGTTAGGGTTAGGGTTAACATAAACCCTAGGATAGTGTTAGGGTTAGGTTTAGGGTTTTCATCAGGCCTAGGATAGTGTTAGGGTTAGGGTTAGGGTTAGCATCAGTTCAAGGATAGTGTTAGGGTTAGCGTTAGGGTTAGCATCTGCCCTAGGATAGTGTTAGGGTTAGGGTTAGGGTTAGCATCAGCCCAAGGATAGTGTTAGGGTTAGGCTTAGCATCAGCCCTAGGATAGTGTTAGGGTTAGGTTTAGGGTTAGCATCAGGCCCTGGATAGTGTTAGGGTTAGGGTTAGGATCAGCCCTAGGATAGTGTTAGGGTTAGGGTTAGGGGTAGAGTCAGCCCTAGGATAGTGTTAGGGTTAGGGTTAGGGTTAGTATCAGCCCTAGGATAGTGTTCGGGTTAGTGTTAGCATCAGACCTAGGATATTGTTAGGGTTAGGGTTAGGGTTAGCATCAGCCTTAGGATAGTGTTAGGGTTAGGGTTAGGGTTAGCATCCGCCCTAGGATAGTGTTAGGGTTAGGATTAGGGTTAGCATCAGCCCTAGGATAGTGTTAGGGTTAGGGTTAACATAAACCCTAGGTTAGTGTTAGGGTTAGGGTTAGGGTTATCATCAGGCCTAGGATAGTGTTAGGGTTAGGGTTAGGGTTAGCATCAGTTCAAGGATAGTGTTAGGGTTAGCGTTAGGGTTAGCATCTTCCCTAGGATAGTGTTAGGGTTAGGGTTAGGGTTAGCATCAGCCCAAGGATAGTGTTAGGGTTAGGGTTAGCATCAGCCCTAGGATAGTGTTAGGGTTAGGGTTAGGGTTAGCATCAGGCCCAGGATAGTGTTAGGGTTAGGGTTAGCATCAGTCCTAGGATAGTGTTAGGGTTAGGGTTAGGGTTAGCCTCAGCCCTAGGATAGTGTTAGTGTTAGGGTTAGGGTTAGTATCAGCCCTAGGATAGTGTTAGGGTTAGGGTTAGCATCAGCCCTGGGATAGTGTTAGTGTTAGGGTTAGGGTTAGCATCAGCCCTAGGATAGTGTTAGGGTTAGGGTTAGCATCAGCCCTAGGATAGTGTTAGGGTTAGGGTTAGGGTTAGCATCAGCCCTAGAATAGTGTTAGGGTTAGGGTTAGCATCAGCCCTAGGATAGTGTTAGGGTTAGGGTTAGGGTTAGCATCAGGCCTAGGATAGTGTTAGGGTTTGGGTTAGCATCAGCCCTAGGATAGTGTTAGGGTTAGGGTTAGGGTTAGCATCAGCCCTAGGATAGTGTTAGGGTTAGGGTTAGCATTAGCCCTAGGATAGTGTTAGGGTTAGGGTTAGGGTTAGCATAAGGCCTAGGATAGTGTTAGGATTAGGGTTAGCATCAGCCCTAGGATAGTGTTAGGGTTAGGGTTAGGGTTATCATCAGGCCTATGATAGTGTTAGGGTTAGGGTTAGCGTCAGCCCTAGGATAGTGTTAGGGTTAGGATTAGGGTTAGTATCAGCCCTAGGATAGTGTTAGGGTTAGGGTTAGCATCAGCCCTAGGATAGTGTTAGGGTTAGGGTTAGGGTTAGCATCAGCCCTAGGATAGTGTTAGTGTTAGGGTTAGCATCAGCCCTAGGATAGTGTTAGGGTTAGGGTTAGGGTTAGCATCCGCCCTAGGATAGTGTTAGGGTTAGGGTTAGGGTTAGCATCAGCCCTAGGATAGTGTTAGGTTTAGGGTTAACATAAAACCTAGGATAGTGTTAGGGTTAGGTTTAGGGTTATCATCAGGCCTAGGATAGTGTTAGGGTTAGGGTTAGGGTTCGCATCTGCCCTAGGATAGTGTTAGGGTTAGGGTTAGGGTTAGCATCAGCCCAAGGATAGTGTTAGGGTTAGGGTTAGCGTCAGCCCTTGGATAGTGTTAGGGTTAGGGTTAGGGTTAGCATCAGGCCCTGGATAGTGTTAGGGTTAGGGTTAGCATCAGCCCTAGGATAGTGTTAGGGTTAGGGTTAGGGTTAGCGTCAGCCCTAGGATAGTGTTAGGGTTAGGGTTAGGGTTAGTATCAGCCCTAGCATAGTGTTCGGGTTAGGGTTAGCATCAGACCTAGGATATTGTTAGGGTTAGGGTTAGGGTTAGCATCAGCCCTAGGATAGTGTTAGTGTTAGGGTTAGGGTTAGCATCAGCCCTTGGAGAGTGTTAGGGTTAGGGTTAGGGTTAGCATCAGCACTAGGATAGTGTTAGTGTTAGGGTTAGCATCAGCCCTAGGATAGTGTTAGGGTTAGGGTTAGGGTTAGCATCCGCCCTAGGATAGTGTTAGGGTTAGGGTTAACATAAACCCTAGGAGAGTGTTAGGTTTAGGGTTAGGGTTATCATCAGGCCTAGGATAGTGTTAGGGTTAGGGTTAGGGTTAGCATCAGTTCAAGGATAGTGTTAGGGTTAGCGTTAGGGTTAGCATCAGCCCTAGGATAGTGTTAGGGTTAGGGTTAGGGTTAGCATCAGCCCTAGGATAGTGTTAGGGTTAGGGTTAGCATCAGCCCTAGGATAGTGTTAGGGTTAGGGTTAGGGTTATCATCAGGCCTAGGATAGTGTTAGGGTTAGGGTTAGCTTCAGCCCTAGGATAGCGTTAGGGTTAGGGTTAGGGTTAGCATCAGCCCTAGGATAGTGTTAGGTTTAGGGTTAGCATCAGCCCTAGGATAGTGTTAGGGTTAGGGTTAGGGTTAGCATCAGGCCTAGGATAGTGTTAGGGTTAGGGTTTGCATCAGCCCTAGGATAGTGTTAGGGTTAGGGTTAGGGTTAGCATCAGCCCTAGGATAGTGTTAGGGTTAGGGTTAGCATCAGCCCTAGGATAGTGTTAGGGTTAGGGTTAGGGTTAGCATCAGGCCTAGGATAGCGTTAGGGTTAGGGTTAGCATCAGCCCTAAAATAGTGTTAGGGTTAGGGTTAGGGTTAGCATCAGCCCTAGGATAGTGTTAGGGTTAGGGTTAGCATCAGCCCTAGGATAGTGTTAGGGTTAGTGTTATGGTTAGCATCAGGCCTAGGATAGTGTTAGGATTAGGGTTAGCATCAGCCCTAGGATAGTGTTAGGGTTAGGGTTAGGGTTATCAACAGGCCTATGATAGTGTTAGGGTTAGGGTTAGCGTCAGCCCTAGGATAGTGTTAGGGTTAGGGGTAGGGTTAGTATCAGCCCTAGGATAGTGTTAGGGTGAGGGTTAGCATCAGCCCTAGGATAGTGTTAGGGTTAGGGTTAGGGTTAGCATCCGCCCTAGGATAGTGTTAGGGTTAGGGTTAGGGTTAGGATCAGCCCTAGGATAGTGTTAGGGTTAGGGTTAACATAAACCCTAGGATAGTGTTAGGGTTAGGGTTAGGGTTATCATCAGGCCTATGATAGTGCTAGGGTTAGGGTTAGGGTTAGCATCAGTTCAAGGATAGTGTTAGGGTTAGCGTTAGGGTTAGCATCTGCCTTAGGATAGTGTTAGGGTTAGGGTTAGGGTTAGCATCAGCCCAAGGATAGTGTTAGGGTTAGGGTTAGGGTTAGCATCAGGCCCAGGATAGTGTTAGGGTTAGGCTTAGCATCAGTCCTAGGATAGTGTTAGGTTTAGGGTTAGGGTTAGCCTCAGCCCTAGGATAGTGTTAGTGTTAGGGTTAGGGTTAGTATCAGCCCTAGGATAGTGTTAGGGTTAGGGTTAGCATCAGCCCTAGGATAGTGTTAGTGTTAGGGTTAGGGTTAGCATCAGCCCTAGGATAGTGTTAGGGTTAGGGTTAGCATCAGCCCTAGGATAGTGTTAGGGTTAGGGTTAGGGTTAGCATCAGCCCTAGGATAGTGTTAGGGTTAGGGTTGGCATCAGCCCTAGGATAGTGTTAGGGTTAGGGTTAGGGTTAGCATCAGGCCTAGGATAGTGTTAGGGTTAGGGTTAGCATCAGCCCTAGGATAGTGTTAGGGTTAGGGTTAGGGTTAGCATCAGCCCTAAGATAGTGTTAGGGTTAGGGTTAGCATTAGCCCTAGGATAGTGTTAGGGTTAGGGTTAGGGTTAGCATCAGGCCTAGGATAGTGTTAGGATTAGGGTTAGCATCAGCCCTAGGATAGTGTTAGGGTTAGGGTTAGGGTTATCATCAGGCCTATGATAGTGTTAGGGTTAGGTTTGCGTCAGCCCTAGGATAGTGTTAGGGTTAGGATTAGGGTTAGTATCAGCCCTAGGATAGTGTTAGGGTTAGGGTTAGCATCAGCCCTAGGATAGTGTTAGGGTTAGGGTTAGGGTTAGCATCAGCCCTAGGATAGTGTTAGTGTTAGGGTTAGCATCAGCCCTAGGATAGTGTTAGGGTTAGGGTTAGGGTTAGCATCCGCCCTAGGATAGTGTTAGGGTTAGGGTTAGGGTTAGCATCAGCCCTAGGATAGTGTTAGGGTTAGGGTTAACATAAACCCTAGGATAGTGTTAGGGTTAGGTTTAGGGTTATCATCAGGCCTAGGATAGTGTTAGGGTTAGGGTTAGGGTTAGCATCAGTTCAAGGATAGTGTTAGGGTTAGCGTTAGGGTTAGCATCTGCTCTAGGATAGTGTTAGGGTTAGGGCAGGGTTAGCATCAGCCCAAGGATAGTGTTAGGGTTAGGCTTAGCATCAGCCCTAGGATAGTGTTAGGGTTAGGGTTAGGGTTAGCATCAGGCCCTGGATAGTGTTAGGGTTAGGGTTAGCATCAGCCCTAGGATAGTGTTAGGGTTAGGGTTAGGGTTAGAGTCAGCCCTAGGATAGTGTTAGGGTTAGGGTTAGGGTTAGTATCAGCCCTAGGATAGTGTTCGGGTTAGGGTTAGCATCAGACCTAGGATATTGTTAGGGTTAGGGTTAGGGTTAGCATCAGCCCTAGGATAGTGTTAGGGTTAGGGTTAGCATCAGCCCTAGGATAGTGTTAGGGTTAGGGTTAGGGTTAGCATCCGCCCTAGGATAGTGTTAGGGTTAGGATTAGGGTTAGCATCAGCCCTAGGATAGTGTTAGGGTTAGGGTTAACATAAACCCTAGGATAGTGTTAGGGTTAGGGTTAGGGTTATCATCAGGCCTAGGATAGTGTTAGGGTTAGGGTTAGGGTTAGCATCAGTTCAAGGATAGTGTTAGGGTTAGCGTTAGGGTTAGCATCTGCCCTAGGATAGTGTTAGGGTTAGGGTTAGGGTTAGCATCAGCCCAAGGATAGTGTTAGGGTTAGGGTTAGCATCAGCCCTAGGATAGTGTTAGGGTTAGGGTTAGGGTTAGCATCAGGCCCAGGATAGTGTTAGGGTTAGGGTTAGCATCAGTCCTAGGATAGTGTTAGGGTTAGGGTTAGGGTTAGCCTCAGCCCTAGGATAGTGTTAGTGTTAGGGTTAGGGTTAGTATCAGCCCTAGGATAGTGTTAGGGTTAGGGTTAGCATCAGCCCTAGGATAGTGTTAGTGTTAGGGTTAGGGTTAGCATCAGCCCTAGGATAGTGTTAGGGTTAGGGTTAGCATCAGCCCTAGGATAGTGTTAGGGTTAGGGTTAGGGTTAGCATCAGCCCTAGAATAGTGTTAGGGTTAGGGTTAGCATCAGCCCTAGGATAGTGTTAGGGTTAGGGTTAGGGTTAGCATCAGGCCTAAGATAGTGTTAGGGTTTGGGTTAGCATCAGCCCTAGGATAGTGTTAGGGTTAGGGTTAGGGTTAGCATCAGCCCTAGGATAGTGTTAGGGTTAGGGTTAGCATTAGCCCTAGGATAGTGTTAGGGTTAGGGTTAGGGTTAGCATCAGGCCTAGGATAGTGTTAGGATTAGGGTTAGCATCAGCCCTAGGATAGTGTTAGGGTTAGGGTTAGGGTTATCATCAGGCCTATGATAGTGTTAGGGTTAGGGTTAGCGTCAGCCCTAGGATAGTGTTAGGGTTAGGATTAGGGTTAGTATCAGCCCTAGGATAGTGTTAGGGTTAGGGTTAGCATCAGCCCTAGGATAGTGTTAGGGTTAGGGTTAGGGTTAGCATCAGCCCTAGGATAGTGTTAGTGTTAGGGTTAGCATCAGCCCTAGGATAGTGTTAGGGTTAGGGTTAGGGTTAGCATCCGCCCTAGGATAGTGTTAGGGTTAGGGTTAGGGTTAGCATCAGCACTAGGATAGTGTTAGGGTTAGGGTTAACATAAACCCTAGAATAGTGTTAGGGTTAGGTTTAGGGTTATCATCAGGCCTAGGATAGTGTTAGGGTTAGGGTTAGGGTTAGCATCTGCCCTAGGATAGTGTTAGGGTTAGGGTTAGGGTTAGGGTTAGCATCAGCCCAAGGATAGTGTTAGGGTTAGGGTTAGCATCAGCCCTAGGATAGTGTTAGGGTTAGGGTTAGGGTTAGCATCAGGCCCTGGATAGTGTTAGGGTTAGGGTTAGCATCAGCCCTAGGATAGTGTTAGGGTTAGGGTTAGGGTTAGCGTCAGCCCTAGGATAGTGTTAGGGTTAGGGTTAGGGTTAGTATCAGCCCTAGCATAGTGTTCGGGTTAGGGTTAGCATCAGACCTAGGATATTGTTAGGGTTAGGGTTAGGGTTAGCATCAGCCCTAGGATAGTGTTAGTGTTAGGGTTAGCATCAGCCCTAGGATAGTGTTAGGGTTAGGGTTAGGGTTAGCATCCGCCCTAGGAGAGTGTTAGGGTTAGGGTTAGGGTTAGCATCAGCCCTAGGATAGTGTTAGGGTTAGGGTTAACATAAACCCTAGGATAGTGTTTGGGTTAGGGTTAGGGTTATCATCAGGCCTAGGATAGTGTTAGGGTTAGGGTTAGCGTTAGCATCAGTTCAAGGATAGTGTTAGGGTTAGCGTTAGGGTTAGCATCTGCCCTAGGATAGTGTTAGGGTTAGGGTTAGGGTTAGCATCAGCCCAAGGATAGTGTTAGGGTTAGGGTTAGCATCAGCCCTAGGATAGTGTTAGGGTTAGGGTTAGGGTTAGCATCAGGCCCAGGATAGTGTTAGGGTTAGGGTTAGCATCAGCCCTAGGATAGTGTTAGGGTTAGGGTTAGGGTTAGCCTCAGCCCTAGGATAGTGTTAGTGTTAGGGTTAGGGTTAGTATCAGCCCTAGGATAGTTTTAGGGTTAGGGTTAGCATCAGCCCTAGGATAGTGTTAGTGTTAGGGTTAGGGTTAGCATCAGCCCTAGGATAGTGTTAGGGTTAGGGTTAGCATCAGCCCTAGGATAGTGTTAGGGTTAGGGTTAGGGTTAGCATCCGCCCTAGGATAGTGTTAGGGTTAGGGTTAGGGTTAGCATCAGCACTAGGATAGTGTTAGGGTTAGGGTTAACATAAACCCTAGGATAGTGTTAGGGTTAGGTTTAGGGTTATCATCAGGCCTAGGATAGTGTTAGGGTTAGGGTTAGGATTAGCATCTGCCCTAGGATAGTGTTAGGGTTAGGGTTAGGGTTAGGGTTAGCATCAGCCCAAGGATAGTGTTAGGGTTAGGGTTAGCATCAGCCCTAGGATAGTGTTAGGGTTAGGGTTAGGGTTAGCATCAGGCCCTGGATAGTGTTAGGGTTAGGGTTAGCATCAGCCCTAGGATAGTGTTAGGGTTAGGGTTAGGGTTAGCGTCAGCCCTAGGATAGTGTTAGGGTTAGGGTTAGGGTTAGTATCAGCCCTAGCATAGTGTTCGGGTTAGGGTTAGCATCAGACCTAGGATATTGTTAGGGTTAGGGTTAGGGTTAGCATCAGCCCTAGGATAGTGTTAGTGTTAGGGTTAGCATCAGCCCTAGGATAGTGTTAGGGTTAGGGTTAGGGTTAGCATCCGCCCTAGGAGAGTGTTAGGGTTAGGGTTAGGGTTAGCATCAGCCCTAGGATAGTGTTAGGGTTAGGGTTAACATAAACCCTAGGATAGTGTTTGGGTTAGGGTTAGGGTTATCATCAGGCCTAGGATAGTGTTAGGGTTAGGGTTAGCGTTAGCATCAGTTCAAGGATAGTGTTAGGGTTAGCGTTAGGGTTAGCATCTGCCCTAGGATAGTGTTAGGGTTAGGGTTAGGGTTAGCATCAGCCCAAGGATAGTGTTAGGGTTAGGGTTAGCATCAGCCCTAGGATAGTGTTAGGGTTAGGGTTAGGGTTAGCATCAGGCCCAGGATAGTGTTAGGGTTAGGGTTAGCATCAGCCCTAGGATAGTGTTAGGGTTAGGGTTAGGGTTAGCCTCAGCCCTAGGATAGTGTTAGTGTTAGGGTTAGGGTTAGTATCAGCCCTAGGATAGTTTTAGGGTTAGGGTTAGCATCAGCCCTAGGATAGTGTTAGTGTTAGGGTTAGGGTTAGCATCAGCCCTAGGATAGTGTTAGGGTTAGGGTTAGCATCAGCCCTAGGATAGTGTTAGGGTTAGGGTTAGGGTTAGCATCAGCCCTAGGATAGTGGTAGGGTTAGGGTTAGCATCAGCCCTAGGATAGTGTTAGGGTTAGGGTTAGGGTTAGCATCAGGCCTAGGATAGTGTTAGGGTTAGGGTTAGCATCAGCCCTAGGATAGTGTTAGGGTTAGGGTTAGGGTTAGCATCAGCCCTAGGATAGTGTTAGGGTTAGGGTTAGCATCAGCCCTAGGATAGTGTTAGGGTTAGGGTTAGGGTTAGCATCAGGCCTAGGATAGTGTTAGGATTAGGGTTAGCATCAGCCCTAGGATAGTGTTAGGGTTAGGGTTAGGGTTATCATCAGGCCTATGATAGTGTTAGGGTTAGGGTTAGCGTCAGCCCTAGGATAGTGTTAGGGTTAGGGTTAGGGTTAGTATCAGCCCTAGGATAGTGTTAGGGTTAGGGTTAGCATCAGCCCGAGGATAGTGTTAGGGTTAGGGTTAGGGTTAGCATCAGCCCTAGGATAGTGTTAGTGTTAGGGTTAGCATCAGCCCTAGGATAGTGTTAGGGTTAGGGTTAGGGTTAGCATCCGCCCTAGGATAGTGTTAGGGTTAGGGTTAGGGTTAGCATCAGCCCTAGGATAGTGTTAGGTTTAGGGTTAACATAAACCCTAGGATAGTGTTAGGGTTAGGTTTAGGGTTATCATCAGGCCTAGGATAGTGTTAGGGTTAGGGTTAGGGTTAGCATCAGTTCAAGGATAGTGTTAGGGTTAGCGTTAGGGTTAGCATCTGCCCTAGGATAGTGTTAGGGTTAGGGTTAGGGTTAGCATCAGCCCAAGGATAGTGTTAGGGTTAGGGTTAGCATCAGCCCTAGGATAGTGTTAGGGTTAGGGTTAGGGTTAGCATCAGGCCCAGGATAGTGTTAGGGTTAGGGTTAGCATCAGTCCTAGGATAGTGTTAGGGTTAGGGTTAGGGTTAGCCTCAGCCCTAGGATAGTGTTAGTGTTAGGGTTAGGGTTAGTATCAGCCCTAGGATAGTGTTAGGGTTAGGGTTAGCATCAGCCCTAGGATAGTGTTAGTGTTAGGGTTAGGGTTAGCATCAGCCCTAGGATAGTGTTAGGGTTAGGGTTAGCATAAGCCCTAGGATAGTGTTAGGGTTAGGGTTAGGGTTAGCATCAGCCCTAGGATAGTGTTAGGGTTAGGGTTAGCATCAGCCCTAGGATAGTGTTAGGGTTAGGGTTAGGGTTAGCATCAGGCCTAGGATAGTGTTAGGGTTAGGGTTATCGTCAGCCCTAGGATAGTGTTAGGGTTAGGGTTAGGGTTAGCATCAGCCCTAGGATAGTGTTAGGGTTAGGGTTAGCATTAGCCCTAGGATAGTGTTAGGGTTAGGGTTAGGGTTAGCATCAGGCCTAGGATAGTGTTAGGATTAGGGTTAGCATCAGCCCTATGATAGTGTTAGGGTTAGGGTTAGGGTTATCATCAGGCCTATGATAGTGTTAGGGTTAGGGTTAGCGTCAGCCCTAGGATAGTGTTAGGGTTAGGATTAGGGTTAGTATCAGCCCTAGGATAGTGTTAGGGTTAGGGTTACCATCAGCCCTAGGATAGTGTTAGGGTTAGGGTTAGGGTTAGCATCAGCCCTAGGATAGTGTTAGTGTTAGGGTTAGCATCAGCCCTAGGATAGTGTTAGGGTTAGGGTTAGGGTTAGCATCCGCCCTAGGATAGTGTTAGGGTTAGGGTTAGGGTTAGCATCAGCCCTAGGATAGTGTTAGGGTTAGGGTTAACATAAACCCTAGGATAGTGTTAGGGTTAGGTTTAGGGTTATCATCAGGCCTAGGATAGTGTTAGGGTTAGGGTTAGGGTTAGCATCAGTTCAAGGATAGTGTTAGGGTTAGCGTTAGGGTTAGCATCTGCCCTAGGATAGTGTTAGGGTTAGGGTTAGGGTTAGCATCTGCCCAAGGATAGTGTTAGGGTTAGGGTTAGCATCAGCCCTAGGATAGTGTTAGGGTTAGGGTTAGGGTTAGCATCAGGCCCTGGATAGTGTTAGGGTTAGGGTTAGCATCAGCCCTAGGATAGTGTTAGGGTTAGGGTTAGGGTTAGCGTCAGCCCTAGGATAGTGTTAGTGTTAGGGTTAGGGTTAGTATCAGCCCTAGGATAGTGTTCGGGTTAGGGTTAGCATCAGACCTAGGATATTGTTAGGGTTAGGGTTAGGGTTAGCATCAGCCCTAGGATAGTGTTAGTGTTAGGGTTAGCATCAGCCCTAGGATAGTGTTAGGGTTAGGGTTATGGTTAGCATCAGCCCTAGGATAGTGTTAGGGTTAGGGTTAGGGTTAGCATCAGCCCTAGGATAGTGTTAGGGTTAGGGTTAACATAAACCCTAGGATAGTGTTAGGCTTAGGGTTAGGGTTAGCATCAGGCCTAGGATAGTGTAAGGGTTAGGGTTAGGGTTAGCATCAGTTCAAGGATAGTGTTAGGGTTAGCGTTAGGGTTAGCATCTGCCCTAGGATAGTGTTAGGGTTAGGGTTAGGGTTAGCATCAGCCCAAGGATAGTGTTAGGGTTAGGGTTAGCATCAGCCCTAGGATAGTGTTAGGGTTAGGGTTAGGGTTAGCATCAGGCCCAGGATAGTGTTAGGGTTAGGGTTAGCATCAGCCCTAGGATAGTGTTAGGGTTAGGGTTAGGGTTAGCCTCAGCCCTAGGATAGTGTTAGTGTTAGGGTTAGGGTTAGTATCAGCCCTAGGATAGTGTTAGGGTTAGGGTTAGCATCAGCCCTAGGATAGTGTTAGTGTTAGGGTTAGGGTTAGCATCAGCCCTAGGATAGTGTTAGGGTTAGGGTTAGCATCAGCCCTAGGATAGTGTTAGGGTTAGGGTTAAGGTTAGCATCAGCCCTAGGATAGTGTTAGGGTTAGGGTTATCATCAGCCCTAGGATAGTGTTAGGATTAGGGTTAGGGTTAGCATCAGGCCTAGGATAGTGTTAGTTTTAGGGTTAGCATCAGCCCTAGGATAGTGTTAGGGTTAGGGTTAGGGTTAGCATCAGCCCTAGGATAGTGTTAGGGTTAGGGTTAGCATTAGCCCTAGGATAGTGTTAGGGTTAGGGTCAGGGTTAGCATCAGGCCTAGGATAGTGTTAGGATTAGGGTTAGCATCAGCCCTAGGATAGTGTTAGGGTTAGGCTTAGGGTTATCATCAGGCCTATGATAGTGTTAGGGTTAGGGTTAGCGTCAGCCCTAGGATAGTGTTAGGGTTAGGGTTAGGGTTAGTATCAGCCCTAGGATAGTGTTAGTGTTAGGGTTAGCATCAGCCCTAGGATAGTGTTAGGGTTAGGGTTATCGTCAGCCCTAGGATAGTGTTAGGGTTAGGGTTAGGGTTAGCATCAGCCCTAGGATAGTGTTAGGGTTAGGGTTAGCATTAGCCCTAGGATAGTGTTAGGGTTAGGGTTAGGGTTAGCATCAGGCCTAGGATAGTGTTAGGATTAGGGTTAGCATCAGCCCTAGGATAGTGTTAGGGTTAGGGTTAGGGTTATCATCAGGCCTATGATAGTGTTAGGGTTAGGGTTAGCGTCAGCCCTAGGATAGTGTTAGGGTTAGGATTAGGGTTAGTATCAGCCCTAGGATAGTGTTAGGGTTAGGGTTACCATCAGCCCTAGGATAGTGTTAGGGTTAGGGTTAGGGTTAGCATCAGCCCTAGGATAGTGTTAGTGTTAGGGTTAGCATCAGCCCTAGGACAGTGTTAGGGTTAGGGTTAGGGTTAGCATCCGCCCTAGGATAGTGTTAGGGTTAGGGTTAGGGTTAGCATCAGCCCTAGGATAGTGTTAGGGTTAGGGTTAACATAAACCCTAGGATAGTGTTAGGGTTAGGTTTAGGGTTATCATCAGGCCTAGGATAGTGTTAGGGTTAGGGTTAGGGTTAGCATCAGTTCAAGGATAGTGTTAGGGTTAGCGTTAGGGTTAGCATCTGCCCTAGGATAGTGTTAGGGTTAGGGTTAGGGTTAGCATCTGCCCAAGGATAGTGTTAGGGTTAGGGTTAGCATCAGCCCTAGGATAGTGTTAGGGTTAGGGTTAGGGTTAGCATCAGGCCCTGGATAGTGTTAGGGTTAGGGTTAGCATCAGCCCTAGGATAGTGTTAGGGTTAGGGTTAGGGTTAGCGTCAGCCCTAGGATAGTGTTAGTGTTAGGGTTACGGTTAGTATCAGCCCTAGGATAGTGTTCGGGTTAGGGTTAGCATCAGACCTAGGATATTGTTAGGGTTAGGGTTAGGGTTAGCATCAGCCCTAGGATAGTGTTAGTGTTAGGGTTAGCATCAGCCCTAGGATAGTGTTAGGGTTAGGGTTAGGGTTAGCATCAGCCCTAGGATAGTGTTAGGGTTAGGGTTAGGGTTAGCATCAGCCCTAGGATAGTGTTAGGGTTAGGGTTAACATAAACCCTAGGATAGTGTTAGGGTTAGGGTTAGGGTTAGCATCAGGCCTAGGATAGTGTAAGGGTTAGGGTTAGGGTTAGCATCAGTTCAAGGATAGTGTTAGGGTTAGCGTTAGGGTTAGCATCTGCCCTAGGATAGTGTTAGGGTTAGGGTTAGGGTTAGCATCAGCCCAAGGATAGTGTTAGGGTTAGGGTTAGCATCAGCCCTAGGATAGTGTTAGGGTTAGGGTTAGGGTTAGCATCAGGCCCAGGATAGTGTTAGGGTTAGGGTTAGCATCAGCCCTAGGATAGTGTTAGGGTTAGGGTTAGGGTTAGCCTCAGCCCTAGGATAGTGTTAGTGTTAGGGTTAGGGTTAGTATCAGCCCTAGGATAGTGTTAGGGTTAGGGTTAGCATCAGCCCTAGGATAGTGTTAGTGTTAGGGTTAGGGTTAGCATCAGCCCTAGGATAGTGTTAGGGTTAGGGTTAGCATCAGCCCTAGGATAGTGTTAGGGTTAGGGTTAAGGTTAGCATCAGCCCTAGGATAGTGTTAGGGTTAGGGTTATCATCAGCCCTAGGATAGTGTTAGGGTTAGGGTTAGGGTTAGCATCAGGCCTAGGATAGTGTTAGTTTTAGGGTTAGCATCAGCCCTAGGATAGTGTTAGGGTTAGGGTTAGGGTTAGCATCAGCCCTAGGATAGTGTTAGGGTTAGGGTTAGCATTAGCCCTAGGATAGTGTTAGGGTTAGGGTTAGGGTTAGCATCAGGCCTAGGATAGTGTTAGGATTAGGGTTAGCATCAGCCCTAGGATAGTGTTAGGGTTAGGGTTAGGGTTATCATCAGGCCTATGATAGTGTTAGGGTTAGGGTTAGCGTCAGCCCTAGGATAGTGTTAGGGTTAGGGTTAGGGTTAGTATCAGCCCTAGGATAGTGTTAGTGTTAGGGTTAGCATCAGCCCTAGGATAGTGTTAGGGTTAGGGTTAGGGTTAGCATCCGCCCTAGGATAGTGTTAGGGTTAGGGTTAGGGTTAGCATCAGCCCTAGGATAGTGTTAGGGTTAGGGTTAACATAAACCCTAGGATAGTGTTAGGGTTAGGGTTAGGGTTATCATCAGGCCTAGGATAGTGTTAGGGTTAGGGTTAGGGTTAGCATCAGTTCAAGGATAGTGTTAGGGTTAGCGTTATGGTTAGCATCTGCCCTAGGATAGTGTTAGGGTTAGGGTTAGGGTTAGCATCAGCCCAAGGATAGTGTTAGGGTTAGGGTTAGCATCAGCCCTAGTATAGTGTTAGGGTTAGGGTTAGGGTTAGCATCAGGCCCTGGATAGTGTTAGGGTTAGGGTTAGCATCAGCCCTAGGATAGTGTTAGGGTTAGGGTTAGGGTTAGCGTCAGCCCTAGGATAGTGTTAGGGTTAGGGTTAGGGTTAGTATCAGCCCTAGGATAGTGTTAGGGTTAGGGTTAGGGTTAGCATCAGCCCTAGGATAGTGTTAGGGTTAGGGTTAGCCTCAGCCCTAGGAGAGTGTTAGGGTTAGGGATAGGGTTAGCATCAGGCCTAGGATAGTCTTAGGGTTAGGGTTAGGGTTAGCATCAGCCCTAGGATAGTGTTAGGGTTAGGGTTAGCATCAGGCCTAGGATAGTGTTAGGGTTAGGGTTAGCATCAGCCCTAGGATAGTGTTAGGGTTAGGGTTAGGGTTAGCATCAGCCCTAGGATAGTGTTAAAGTTATGGTTAGATTTAGCATCAGCCCTAGGATAGTGTTAGGGTAAGGGTTAGGGTTAGCATCAGGCCTAGGATAGTGTTAGGGTTACGGTTAGAATCAGCCCTAGGATAGCGTTAGGGTTAGGGTTAAGTTTAGCATCAGCCCTAGGATAGTGTTAGGGTTAGGGTTAGGGTTAGCATCAGCCCTAGGATAGTGTTAGGGTTAGGGTTAGCATCAGCCCTAGGATACTGTTAGGGTTAGGGTTAGGGTTATCATCAGGCCTAGGATAGTGTTAGGGTTAGGGTTAGAATCAGCCCTAGGATAGTGTTAGGGTTAGGGTTAGGGTTAGCATCAGCCCTAGGATAGTGTTAGGGTTAGGGTTAGCATCAGCCCTAGGATAGTGTTATCGTTAGGGTTAGGGTTAGCATCAGCCCTAGGATAGTGTTAGGGTTAGGGTTAGCATCAGCCCTAGGATAGTGTTAGGGTTAGGGTTAGGGGTAGGATCAGGCCTAGGATAGTGTTAGGATTAGGGTTAGCATCAGCCGTAGGATAGTGTTAGGGTTAGGGTTAGGGTTATCATCAGGCCTATGATAGTGTTAGTGTTAGGGTTAGCATCAGCCCTAGGATAGTGTTAGGGTTAGGGTTAGGGTTAGTATCAGCCCTAGGATATTGTTAGGGTTAGGGTTAGCATCAGCCCTAGGATAGTGTTAGGGTTAGGGTTAGGGTTAGCATCAGCCCTAGGATAGTGTTAGGGTTAGGGTTAGCATCAGGCCTAGGATAGTGTTAGGATTAGGGTTAGCATCAGCCCTAGGATAGTGTTAGGGTTAGGGTTAGGGTTATCATCAGGCCTATGATAGTGTTAGGGTTAGGGTTAGCGTCAGCCCTAGGATAGTGTTAGGGTTAGGGTTTGGGTTAGTATCAGCCCTAGGATAGTGTTAGGGTTAGGGTTAGCATCAGCCCTAGGATAGTGTTACGGTTAGGGTTAGGGTTAGCATCAGGCCTAGGATAGTGTTAGGGTTAGGGTTAGCATCAGCCCTAGGATAGTGTTAGGGTTAGGGTTAGGGTTAGCATCAGCCCTAGGATAGTGTTAGGGTTAGGGTTAGCATCAGCCCTAGGATAGTGTTAGGGTTAGGGTTAGGGTTAGCATCAGCCCTAGGATAGTGTTAGTGTTAGGGTCAGCATCAGCCCTAGGATAGTGTTAGGGTTAGGGTTAGGGTTAGCATCCGCCCTAGGATAGTGTTAGGGTTAGGGTTAGGGTTAGCATCAGCCCTAGGATAGTGTTAGGGTTAGGGTTAACGTAAACCCTAGGATAGTGTTAGGGTTAGGGTTAGGGTTATCATCAGGCCAAGGATAGTGTTAGGGTTAGGGTTAGGGTTAGCATCAGTTCAAGGATAGTGTTAGGGTTAGCGTTAGGGTTAGCATCTGCCCTAGGATAGTGTTAGGGTTAGGGTTAGGGTTAGCATAAGCCCAAGGATAGTGTTAGGGTTAGGGTTAGCATCAGCCCTAGGATAGTGTTAGGGTTAGGGTTAGGGTTAGCATCAGGCCCAGGATAGTGTTAGGGTTAGGGTTAGCATCAGCCCTAGGATAGTGTTAGGGTTAGGGTTAGGGTTAGCATCAGCCCTAGGATAGTGTTAGGGTTAGGGTTAGCATCAACCCTAGGATAGTGTTTGGGTTAGGGTTAGGGTTAGCATCAGCCCTAGGATAGTGTTAGGGATAGGGTTACCCTCAGCCCTAGGAGAGTGTTAGGGTTAGGGATAGGGTTAGCATCAGGCCTAGGATAGTGTTAGGGTTAGGGTTAGGGTTAGCATCAGCCCTAGGATAGTGTTAGGGTTAGGGTTAGCATCAGGCCTAGGATAGTGTTAGGGTTAGGGTTAGCATCAGACCTAGGATAGTGTTAGGGTTAGGGTTAGGGTTAGCATCAGCCCTAGGATAGTGTTAAAGTTATGGTTAGATTTAGCATCAGCCCTAGGATAGTGTTAGGGTAAGGGTTAGGGTTATCATCAGGCCTATGATAGTGTTAGGGTTAGGGTTAGCGTCAGCCCTAGGATAGTGTTAGGGTTAGGGTTAGGGTTAGTATCAGCCCTAGGATAGTGTTAGGGTTAGGGTTAGCATCAGCCCTAGGATAGTGTTAGGGTTAGGTTTAGGGTTATCATCAGGCCTAGGATAGTGTTAGGGTTAGGGTTAACATAAACCCTAGGATAGTGTTAGGGTTAGGTTTAGGGTTATCATCAGGCCTAGGATAGTGTTAGGGTTAGGGTTAGGGTTAGCATCATTTCAAGGATAGTGTTAGGGTTAGCGTTAGGGTTAGCATCTGCCCTAGGATAGTGTTAGGGTTAGGGTTAGGGTTAGCATCAGCCCAAGGATAGTGTTAGGGTTAGGGTTAGCATCAGCCCTAGGATAGTGTTAGGGTTAGGGTTAGGGTTAGCATCAGGCCCTGGATAGTGTTAGGGTTAGGGTTAGCATCAGCCCTAGGATAGTGTTAGGGTTAGGGTTAGGGTTAGCGTCAGCCCTAGGATAGTGTTAGGGTTAGGGTTAGGGTTAGTATCAGCCCTAGGATAGTGTTCGGGTTAGGGTTAGCATCAGACCTAGGATATTGTTAGGGTTAGGGTTAGGGTTAGCATCAGCCCTAGGATAGTGTTAGTGTTAGGCTTAGCATCAGCCCTAGGATAGTGTTAGGGTTAGGGTTAGGGTTAGCATCCGCCCTAGGATAGTGTTAGGGTTAGGGTTAGGCTTAGCATCAGCCCTAGGATAGTGTTAGGGTTAGGGTTAACATAAACCCTAGGATAGTGTTAGGGTTAGGGTTAGGGTTATCATCAGGCCTAGGATAGTGTTAGGGTTAGGGTTAGGGTTAGCACCAGTTCAAGGATAGTGTTAGGGTTAGCGTTAGGGTTAGCATCTGCCCTAGGATAGTGTTAGGGTTAGGGTTAGGGTTAGCATAAGCCCAAGGATAGTGTTAGGGTTAGGGTTAGCATCAGCCCTAGGATAGTGTTAGGGTTAGGGTTAGGGTTAGCATCAGGCCCAGGATAGTGTTAGGGTTAGGGTTAGCATCAGCCCTAGGATAGTGTTAGGGTTAGGGTTAGGGTTAGCATCAGCCCTAGGATAGTGTTAGGGTTAGGGTTAGCATCAACCCTAGGATAGTGTTTGGGTTAGGGTTAGGGTTAGCATCAGCCCTAGGATAGTGTTAGGGTTAGGGTTAGCCTCAGCCCTAGGAGAGTGTTAGGGTTAGGGATAGGGTTAGCATCAGGCCTAGGATAGTGTTAGGGTTAGGGTTAGGGTTAGCAGCAGCCCTAGGATAGTGTTAGGTTTAGGGTTAGCATCAGGCCTAGGATAGTGTTAGGGTTAGGGTTAGCATTAGCCCTAGGATAGTGTTAGGGTTAGGGTTAGGGTTAGCATCAGCCCTAGGATAGTGTTAAAGTTATGGTTAGATTTAGCATCAGCCCTAGGATAGTGTTAGGGTAAGGGTTAGGGTTAGCATCAGGCCTAGGATAGTGTTAGGGTTACGGTTAGAATCAGCCCTAGGATAGCGTTAGGGTTAGGGTTAAGTTTAGCATCAGCCCTAGGATAGTGTTAGGGTTAGGGTTAGGGTTAGCATCAGCCCTAGGATAGTGTTAGGGTTAGGGTTAGCATCAGCCCTAGGATAGTGTTAGGGTTAGGGTTAGGGTTATCATCAGGCCTAGGATAGTGTTAGGGTTAGGGTTAGCATCAGCCCTAGGATAGTGTTAGGGTTAGGGTTAGGGTTAGCATCAGCCCTAGGATAGTGTTAGGGTTAGGGTTAGGGTTAGCATCAGCCCTAGGATAGTGTTAGGGTTAGGGTTAGCATCAGCCCTAGGATAGTGTTAGGGTTAGGGTTATTGGTAGGATCAGGCCTAGGATAGTGTTAGGATTAGGGTTAGCATCAGCCCTAGGATAGTGTTAGGGTTAGGGTTAGGGTTATCATCAGGCCTATGATAGTGTTAGTGTTAGGGTTAGCATCAGCCCTAGGATAGTGTTAGGGTTAGGGTTAGGGTTAGTATCAGCCCTAGGATAGTGTTAGGGTTAGGGTTAGCATCAGCCCTAGGATAGTGTTAGTGTTAGGGTTAGCATCAGCCCTAGGATAGTGTTAGGGTTAGGGTTAGGGTTAGCATCCGCCCTAGGATAGTGTTAGGGTTAGGGTTAGGGTTAGCATCAGCCCTAGGATAGTGTTAGGGTTAGGGTTAACATAAACCCTAGGATAGTGTTAGGGTTAGGGTTAGCGTTAGCATCAGGCCTAGGATAGTGTTAGTGTTAGGGTTAGCATCAGCCCTAGGATAGTGTTAGGGTTAGGGTTAGGGTTAGCATCCGCCCTAGGATAGTGTTAGGGTTAGGGTTAGGGTTAGCATCAGCCCTAGTATAGTGTTAGGGTTAGGGTTAACATAAACCCTAGGATAGTGTTAGGGTTAGGGTTAGGGTTATCATCAGGCCCAGGATAGTGTTAGGGTTAGGGTTAGGGTTAGCATCAGTTCAAGGATAGTGTTAGGGTTAGCGTTAGGGTTAGCATCTGCCCTAGGATAGTGTTAGGGTTAGGGTTAGGGTTAGCATCAGCCCAAGGATAGTGTTAGGGTTAGGGTTAGCATCAGCCCTAGGATAGTGTTAGGGTTAGGGTTAGGGTTAGCATTAGGCCTGGGATAGTGTTAGGGTTAGGGTTAGCATCAGCCCTAGGATAGTGTTAGGGTTAGGCTTAGCGTTAGCATCAGCCCTAGGATAATGTTAGGGTTAGGGTTAGCATCAACCCTAGAATAGTGTTTGGGTTAGGGTTAGGGTTAGCATCAGCCCTAGGATAGTGTTAGGGTTAGGGTTAGCCTCAGCCCTAGGAGACTGTTAGGGTTAGGGATAGGGTTAGCATCAGGCCTAGGATAGTGTTAGGGTTAGGGTTAGGGTTAGCATCAGGCCTAGGATAGTGTTAGGGTTAGGGTTAGCATAAGCCCTAGGATAGTGTTAGGGTTAGGGTTAGGGTTAGCATCAGCCCTAGGATAGTGTTAGGGTTAGGGTTAGCATCAGCCCTAGGATAGTTTTAGGGTTAGGGTTAGCATCAGGCCTAGGATAGTGTTAGGGTTAGGGTTAGCATCAGCCCTAGGATAGTGTTAGGGTTAGGGTTAGGGTTAGCATCAGCCCTAGGATAGTGTTAGTGTTATGGTTAGCATCAGCCCTAGGATAGTGTTAGGGTTAGGGTTAGGGTTAGCATCAGCCCTAGGGTAGTGTTAGGGTTAGGGTTAGGGTTAGCATCAGCCCTAGGATAGTGTTAGGGTTAGGGTTAACATAAACCCTAGGATAGTGTTAGGGTTAGGGTTAGGGTTATCATCAGGCCTAGGATAGTGTTAGGGTTAGGGTTAGGGTTAGCATTAGTTCAAGGATCGTGTTAGGGTTAGCGTTAGGGTTAGCATCAGCCCTAGGATAGTGTTAGGGTTAGGGTTAGGGTTAGCATCAGCCCTAGGATAGTGTTAGGGTTAGGGTTAGCATCAGCCCTAGGATAGTGTTAGGGTTAGGGTTAACATAAACCCTAGGATAGTGTTAGGGTTAGGGTTAGGGTTATCATCAGGCCTAGGATAGTGTTAGGGTTAGGGTTAGGGTTAGCATCAGTTCAAGGATAGTTTTAGGGTTAGCGTTAGGGTTAGCATCAGCCCTAGGATAGTGTTACGGTTAGGGTTAGGGTTAGCATCAGCCCTAGGATAGTGTTAAGGTTAGGGTTAGGGTTATTATCAGGCCTAGGATAGTGTGAGGGCTAGGGTTAGCATCAGACTTTGGATAGTGTTAGGGTTAGGGTTAGGGTTAGCATCAGCCCTAGGATAGTGTTAGGGTTAGGGTTAGCATCAGCCCTAGGATAGTGTTAGGGTTAGGGTTAGGGTTATCATCAGGCCTATGATAGTGTTATTGTTAGGGTTAGCATCAGCCATAGGATAGTGTTAGGGTTAGGGTTAGGGTTAGCATCAGGCCTAGGATAGTGTTAGGGTTAGGGTTAGTATCAGCCCTAGGATAGTGTTAGGGTTAGGGTTAGGGTTAGCATCAGCCGTAGGATAGTGTTAGGGTCAGGGTTAGCCTCAGCCCTAAGATAGTGTTAGAGTTAGGGTTAGGGTTAGCATCAGCCCTAGGATAGTGTTAGGGTTAGGGTTAGGGTTAGCATCAGCCCTTGGAGAGTGTTAGGGTTAGGGTTAGGGTTAGCATCAGCACTAGGATAGTGTTAGTGTTAGGGTTAGCATCAGCCCTATGATAGTGTTAGGGTTAGGGTTAGGGTTAGCATCAGCCCTAGGATAGTGTTGGGTTTAGGGTTAGGGTTATCATCAGGCCTAGGATAGTGTTAGGGTTAGGGTTAGGGTTAGCATTAGTTCAAGGATAGTGTTAGGGTTAGCGTTAGGGTTAGCACCAGCCCTAGGATAGTGTTAGGGTTAGGGTTAGGGTTAGCATCAGCCCTAGGATAGTGTTAGGGTTAGGGTTAGCATCAGCCCTAGGATAGTGTTAATGTTAGGGTTAGGGTTAGCATCAGGCCCAAGATAGTGGTAGGGTTAGGGTTAGCATCAGCCCTAGGATAGTGTTAGGGTTAGGGTTAACATAAACCCTAGGATAGTGTTAGGGTTAGGGTTAGGGTTAGCATCAGTTCAAGGATAGTTTTAGTGTTAGCGTTAGGGTTAGCATCAGCACTAGGATAGGGTTAGGGTTAGGGTTAGGGTTAGCATCAGCCCTAGGATAGTGTTAGGGTTAGGGTTAGGGTTAGCATCAGCCCTAGGATAGTGTTAGGGTTAGGGTTAGGGTTAGCATCCACCGTAGGATAGTGTTAGGGTTAGGGTTAGGGTTAGCATCAGTCCTAGGATAGTGTTAGTTTTAGGGTTAACATAAACCCTAGGATAGTGTTATGGTTACGGTTAGGGTTATCATCAGGAGTAGGATAGTGTTAGGGTTAGGGTTAGGGTTAGCATCAGTTCAAGGATAGTGTTAGGCTTAGCGTTAGGGTTAGCATCAGCCCTAGGATAGTCTTAGGGTAGGTTTAGGGTTATCATCAGGCCTAGGATAGTGTTAGGGTTAGGGTTAGCATCAGCTCTAGGATAGTGTTAGGGTTACGGTTGGGGTTAGCATCAGCCCTAGGATAGTGTTAAGGTTAGGGTTAGGGTTATCATCAGGCCTAGGATAGTGTGAGGGCTAGAGTTAGCATCAGACTTAGGATAGTGTTAGGGGTAGGGTTAGGGTTAGCATCAGCCCTAGGATAGTGTTAGGGTTTGGGTTAGCATCAGCCCTAGGATAGTGTTAGGGTTAGGGTTAGGCTTATCATCAGGCCTAGGATAGTGTTATTGTTAGGGTTAGCATCAGCCCTAGGATAGTGTTAGGGTTAGGGTTAGGGTTAGCATCAGCCCTAGGATAGTGTTAGGGTTAGGGTTAGCATCAGCCCTAGGATAGTGTTAGGGTTAGAGTTAGGGTTAGCATCAGCCGTACGATAGTGTTAGGGTCAGGGTTAGCCTCAGCCCTAAGATAGTGTTTGAGTTAGGGTTAGGGTTAGCATCAGCCCTAGGATAGTGTTAGGGTTAGGGTTAGGGTTAGCATCAGCCCTTGGAGAGTGTTAGGGTTAGGGTTAGGGTTAGCATCAGCACTAGGATAGTGTTAGTGTTAGGGTTAGCATCAGCCCTAGGATAGTGTTAGGGTTAGGGTTAGCATCCGCCCTAGGATAGTGTTAGGGTTAGGGTTAACATAAACCCTAGGATAGTGTTAGGGTTAGGGTTAGGGTTATCATCAGGCCTAGGATAGTGTTAGGGTTAGGGTTAGGGTTAGCATCAGTTCAAGGATAGTGTTAGGGTTAGCGTTAGCGTTAGCACCAGCCCTAGGATAGCGTTAGGGTTAGGGTTAGGGTTAGCATCAGCCCTAGGATAGTGTTAGGATTAGGGTTAGCATCAGCCCTAGGATAGTGTTACGGTTAGGGTTAGGGATAACATCAGTCCTAGGATAGTTTTAGGGTTAGGGTTAGCATCAGACCTAGGATAGTGTTAGGGTTGGGGTTAGCATCAGCCCTAGGATAGTGTTAGGGTTAGGGTTAGGGTTAGCATCAGCCGTGGGATAGTGTTAGGGTCAGGGTTAGCCTCAGCCCTAAGATAGTGTTAGAGTTAGGGTTAGGGTTAGCATCAGCCCTAGGATAGTGTTAGGGTTAGGGTTAGGGTTAGCATCAGCCCTTGGAGAGTGTTAGGGTTAGGGTTAGGGTTAGCATCAGCACTAGGATAGTGTTAATGTTAGGGTTAGCATCAGCCCTAGGATAGTGTTAGGGTTAGGGTTAGGGTTAGCATCCGCCCTAGGATAGTGTTGGGTTTAGCGTTAGGGTTAGCATCAGCCCTAGGATAGTGTTAGGGTTAGGGTTAGGGTTATCATCAGGCCTAGGATAGTGTTAGGGTTAGGGTTAGGGTTAGCATTAGTTCAAGGATAGTGTTAGGGTTGGCGTTAGGGTTAGCACCAGCCCTAGGATAGCGTTAGGGTTAGGGTTAGGGTTAGCATCAGCCCTAGGATAGTGTTAGGGTTAGGGTTAGCATCAGCCCTAGGATAGTGTCAATGTTAGGGTTAGGGTTATCATCAGGCCCAAGATAGTGGTAGGGTTAGGGTTAGCATCAGCCCTAGGATAGTGTTAGGGTTAGGGTTAACATAAACCCTAGGATAGTGTTAGGGTTAGGGTTAGGGTTATCATCAGGCCTAGGATAGTGTTAGGGTTAGGGTTAGGGTTAGCATCAGTTCAAGGATAGTTTTAGTGTTAGCGTTAGGGTTAGCATCAGCACTAGTATAGGGTTAGGGTTAGGGTTAGGGTTATCATCAGGCCTAGGATAGTGTTATTGTTAGGGTTAGCATCAGCCATAGGATAGTGTTAGGGTTAGGGTTAGGGTTAGCATCAGGCCTAGGATAGTGTTAGGGTTAGGGTTAGCATCAGCCCTAGGATAGTGTTATGGTTAGGGTTAGGGTTAGCATCAGCCGTAGGATAGTGTTAGGGTCAGGGTTAGCCTCAGCCCTAAGATAGTGTTAGAGTTAGGGTTAGGGTTAGCATCAGCCCTAGGATAGTGTTAGGGTTAGGGTTAGGGTTAGCATCAGCCCTTGGAGAGTGTTAGGGTTAGGGTTAGGGTTAGCATCAGCACTAGGATAGTGTTAGTGTTAGGGTTAGCATCAGCCCTATGATAGTGTTAGGGTTAGGGTTAGGGTTAGCATCAGCCCTAGGATAGTGTTGGCTTTAGGGTTAGGGTTATCATCAGGCCTAGGATAGTGTTAGGGTTAGGGTTAGGGTTAGCATTAGTTCAAGGATAGTGTTAGGGTTAGCGTTAGGGTTAGCACCAGCCCTAGGATAGTGTTAGGGTTAGGGTTAGGGTTAGCATCAGCCCTAGGATAGTGTTAGGGTTAGGGTTAGCATCAGCCCTAGGATAGTGTTAATGTTAGGGTTAGGGTTAGCATCAGGCCCAAGATAGTGGTAGAGTTAGGGTTAGCATCAGCCCTAGGATAGTGTTAGGGTTAGGGTTAACATAAACCCTAGGATAGTGTTAGGGTTAGGGTTAGGGTTATCATCAGGCATAGGATAGTGTTAGGGTTAGAGTTAGGGTTAGCATCAGTTCAAGGATAGTTTTAGTGTTAGCGTTAGGGTTAGCATCAGCACTAGGATAGGGTTAGGGTTAGGGTTAGGGTTAGCATCAGCCCTAGGATAGTGTTAGGGTTAGGGTTAGGGTTAGCATCCACCCTAGGATAGTGTTAGGGTTAGGGTTAGGGTTAGCATCAGTCCTAGGATGGTGTTAGGGTTAGGGTTAACATAAACCCTAGGATAGTGTTAGGGTTACGGTTAGGGTTATCATCAGGAGTAGGATAGTGTTAGGGTTAGGGTTAGGGTTAGCATCAGTTCAAGGATAGTGTTAGGCTTAGCGTTAGGGTTAGCATCAGCCCTAGGATAGTGTTAGGGTAGGTTTAGGGTTATCATCAGGCCTAGGATAGTGTTAGGGTTAGGGTTAGCATCAGCTCTAGGATAGTGTTAGGGTTACGGTTGGGGTTAGCATCAGCCCTAGGATAGTGTTAAGGTTAGGGTTAGGGTTATCATCAGGCCTAGGATAGTGTGAGGGCTAGAGTTAGCATCAGACTTAGGATAGTGTTAGGGGTAGGGTTAGGGTTAGCATCAGCCCTAGGATAGTGTTAGGGTTTGGGTTAGCATCAGCCCTAGGATAGTGTTAGGGTTAGGGTTAGGCTTATCATCAGGCCTAGGATAGTGTTATTGTTAGGGTTAGCATCAGCCCTAGGATAGTGTTAGGGTTAGGGTTAGGGTTAGCATCAGCCCTAGGATAGTGTTAGGGTTAGGGTTAGCATCAGCCCTAGGATAGTGTTAGGGTTAGAGTTAGGGTTAGCATCAGCCGTAGGATAGTGTTAGGGTCAGGGTTAGCCTCAGCCCTAAGATAGTGTTAGAGTTAGGGTTAGGGTTAGCATCAGCCCTAGGATAGTGTTAGGGTTAGGGTTAGGGTTAGCATCAGCCCTTGGAGAGTGTTAGGGTTAGGGTTAGGGTTAGCATCAGCACTAGGATAGTGTTAGTGTTAGGGTTAGCATCAGCCCTAGGATAGTGTTAGGGTTAGGGTTAGCATCCGCCCTAGGATAGTGTTACGGTTAGGGTTAACATAAACCCTAGGATAGTGTTAGGGTTAGGGTTAGGGTTATCATCAGGCCTAGGATAGTGTTAGGGTTAGGGTTAGGGTTAGCATCAGTTCAAGGATAGTGTTAGGGTTAGCGTTAGGGTTAGCACCAGCCCTAGGATAGCGTTAGGGTTAGGGTTAGGGTTAGCATCAGCCCTAGGATAGTGTTAGGATTAGGGTTAGCATCAGCCCTAGGATAGTGTTACGGTTAGGGTTAGGGATAGCATCAGTCCTAGGATAGTTTTAGGGTTAGGGTTAGCATCAGGCCTAGGATAGTGTTAGGGTTGGGGTTAGCATCAGCCCTAGGATAGTGTTAGGGTTAGGGTTAGGGTTAGCATCAGCCGTAGGATAGTGTTAGGGTCAGGGTTAGCCTCAGCCCTAAGATAGTGTTAGAGTTAGGGTTAGGGTTAGCATCAGCCCTAGGATAGTGTTAGGGTTAGGGTTAGGGTTAGCATCAGCCCTTGGAGAGTGTTAGGGTTAGGGTTAGGGTTAGCATCAGCACTAGGATAGTGTTAATGTTAGGGTTAGCATCAGCCCTAGGATAGTGTTAGGGTTAGGGTTAGGGTTAGCATCCGCCCTAGGATAGTGTTGGGTTTAGGGTTAGGGTTAGCATCAGCCCTAGGATAGTGTTAGGGTTAGGGTTAGGGTTATCATCAGGCCTAGGATAGTGTTAGGGTTAGGGTTAGGGTTAGCATTAGTTCAAGGATAGTGTTAGGGTTGGCGTTAGGGTTAGCACCAGCCCTAGGATAGCGTTAGGGTTAGGGTTAGGGTTAGCATCAGCCCTAGGATAGTGTTAGGGTTAGGGTTAGCATCAGCCCTAGGATAGTGTCAATGTTAGGGTTAGGGTTATCATCAGGCCCAAGATAGTGGTAGGGTTAGGGTTAGCATCAGCCCTAGGATAGTGTTAGGGTTAGGGTTAACATAAACCCTAGGATAGTGTTAGGGTTAGGGTTAGGGTTATCATCAGGCCTAGGATAGTGTTAGGGTTAGGGTTAGGGTTAGCATCAGTTCAAGGATAGTTTTAGTGTTAGCGTTAGGGTTAGCATCAGCACTAGGATAGGGTTAGGGTTAGGGTTAGGGTTATCATCAGGCCTAGGATAGTGTTATTGTTAGGGTTAGCATCAGCCATAGGATAGTGTTAGGGTTAGGGTTAGGGTTAGCATCAGGCCTAGGATAGTGTTAGGGTTAGGGTTAGCATCAGCCCTAGGATAGTGTTATGGTTAGGGTTAGGGTTAGCATCAGCCGTAGGATAGTGTTAGGGTCAGGGTTAGCCTCAGCCCTAAGATAGTGTTAGAGTTAGGGTTAGGGTTAGCATCAGCCCTAGGATAGTGTTAGGGTTAGGGTTAGGGTTAGCATCAGCCCTTGGAGAGTGTTAGGGTTAGGGTTAGGGTTAGCATCAGCACTAGGATAGTGTTAGTGTTAGGGTTAGCATCAGCCCTAGGATAGTGTTAGGGTTAGGGTTAGGGTTAGCATCCGCCCTAAGATAGTGTTGGGTTTAGGGTTAGGGTTAGCATCAGCCCTAGGATAGTGTTAGGTTTAGGGTTAGGGTTATCATCAGGCCTAGGATAGTGTTAGGGTTAGGGTTAGGGTTAGGGTTAGCATTAGTTCAAGGATAGTGTTAGGGTTAGCGTTAGGGTTAGCACCAGCCCTAGGATAGTGTTAGGGTTAGGGTTGGGGTTAGCATCAGCCCTAGGATAGTGTTAGGGTTAGGGTTAGCATCAGCCCTAGGATAGTGTCAATGTTACGGTTAGGGTTATCATCAGGCCCAAGATAGTGGTAGGGTTAGGGTTAGCATCAGCCCTAGGATAGTGTTAGGGTTAGCGTTAACATAAACCCTAGGATAGTGTTAGGGTTAGGGTTAGGGTTATCATCAGGCCTAGGATAGTGTTAGGGTTAGGGTTAGGGTTAGCATCAGTTCAAGGATAGTTTTAGTGTTAGCGTTAGGGTTAGCATCCGCCCTAGGATAGTGTTAGGGTTAGGGTTAGGGTTAGCATCAGCCCTAGGATAGTGTTAGGGTTAGGGTTAGCATCAGCCCTAGGATAGTGTTAGGGTTAGGGTTAGGGTTATCATCAGGCCTAGGATAGTGTTAGGGTTAGGGTTAGCATCAGCTCTAGGATAGTGTTAGGGTTAGGGTTAGGGTTAGCATCAGCCCTAGGATAGTGTTAAGGTTAGGGTTAGGGTTATCATCAGGCCTTGGATAGTGTGAGGGCTAGAGTTAGCATCAGACTTAGGATAGTGTTAGGGTTTTGTTAGGGTTAGCATCAGCCCTAGGATAGTGTTAGGGTTTGGGTTAGCATCAGCCCTAGGATAGTGTTAGGGTTAGGGTTAGGGTTATCATCAGGCCTAGGATAGTGTTATTCTTAGGGTTAGCATCAGCCCTAGGATAGTGTTAGGGTTAGGGTTAGGGTTAGCATCAGCCCTAGGATAGTGTTAGGGTTAGGGTTAGCATCAGCCCTAGGATAGTGTTAGGGTTAGAGTTAGGGTTAGCATCAGCCGTACGATAGTGTTAGGGTCAGGGTTAGCCTCAGCCCTAAGATAGTGTTTGAGTTAGGGTTAGGGTTAGCATCAGCCCTAGGATAGTGTTCGGGTTAGGGTTAGCATCAGACCTAGGATATTGTTAGGGTTAGGGTTAGGGTTAGCATCAGCCCTAGGATAGTGTTAGGGTTAGGGTTAGCATCAGCCCTAGGATAGTGTTAGGGTTAGGGTTAGGGTTAGCATCCGCCCTAGGATAGTGTTAGGGTTAGGATTAGGGTTAGCATCAGCCCTAGGATAGTGTTAGGGTTAGGGTTAACATAAACCCTAGGATAGTGTTAGGGTTAGGGTTAGGGTTATCATCAGGCCTAGGATAGTGTTAGGGTTAGGGTTAGGGTTAGCATCAGTTCAAGGATAGTGTTAGGGTTAGCGTTAGGGTTAGCATCTGCCCTAGGATAGTGTTAGGGTTAGGGTTAGGGTTAGCATCAGCCCAAGGATAGTGTTAGGGTTAGGGTTAGCATCAGCCCTAGGATAGTGTTAGGGTTAGGGTTAGGGTTAGCATCAGGCCCAGGATAGTGTTAGGGTTAGGGTTAGCATCAGTCCTAGGATAGTGTTAGGGTTAGGGTTAGGGTTAGCCTCAGCCCTAGGATAGTGTTAGTGTTAGGGTTAGGGTTAGTATCAGCCCTAGGATAGTGTTAGGGTTAGGGTTAGCATCAGCCCTAGGATAGTGTTAGTGTTAGGGTTAGGGTTAGCATCAGCCCTAGGATAGTGTTATGGTTAGGGTTAGCATCAGCCCTAGGATAGTGTTAGGGTTAGGGTTAGGGTTAGCATCAGCCCTAGAATAGTGTTAGGGTTAGGGTTAGCATCAGCCCTAGGATAGTGTTAGGGTTAGGGTTAGGGTTAGCATCAGGCCTAAGATAGTGTTAGGGTTTGGGTTAGCATCAGCCCTAGGATAGTGTTAGGGTTAGGGTTAGGGTTAGCATCAGCCCTAGGATAGTGTTAGGGTTAGGGTTAGCATTAGCCCTAGGATAGTGTTAGGGTTAGGGTTAGGGTTAGCATCAGGCCTAGGATAGTGTTAGGATTAGGGTTAGCATCAGCCCTAGGATAGTGTTAGGGTTAGGGTTAGGGTTATCATCAGGCCTATGATAGTGTTAGGGTTAGGGTTAGCGTCAGCCCTAGGATAGTGTTAGGGTTAGGATTAGGGTTAGTATCAGCCCTAGGATAGTGTTAGGGTTAGGGTTAGCATCAGCCATAGGATAGTGTTAGGGTTAGGGTTAGGGTTAGCATCAGCCCTAGGATAGTGTTAGTGTTAGGGTTAGCATCAGCCCTAGGATAGTGTTAGGGTTAGGGTTAGGGTTAGCATCCGCCCTAGGATAGTGTTAGGGTTAGGGTTAGGGTTAGCATCAGCACTAGGATAGTGTTAGGGTTAGGGTTAACATAAACCCTAGGATAGTGTTAGGGTTAGGTTTAGGGTTATCATCAGGCCTAGGATAGTGTTAGGGTTAGGGTTAGGGTTAGCATCTGCCCTAGGATAGTGTTAGGGTTAGGGTTAGGGTTAGGGTTAGCATCAGCCCAAGGATAGTGTTAGGGTTAGGGTTAGCATCAGCCCTAGGATAGTGTTAGGGTTAGGGTTAGGGTTAGCATCAGGCCCTGGATAGTGTTAGGGTTAGGGTTAGCATCAGCCCTAGGATAGTGTTAGGGTTAGGGTTAGGGTTAGCGTCAGCCCTAGGATAGTGTTAGGGTTAGGGTTAGGGTTAGTATCAGCCCTAGCATAGTGTTCGGGTTAGGGTTAGCATCAGACCTAGGATATTGTTAGGGTTAGGGTTAGGGTTAGCATCAGCCCTAGGATAGTGTTAGTGTTAGGGTTAGCATCAGCCCTAGGATAGTGTTAGGGTTAGGGTTAGGGTTAGCATCCGCCCTAGGAGAGTGTTAGGGTTAGGGTTAGGGTTAGCATCAGCCCTAGGATAGTGTTAGGGTTAGGGTTAACATAAACCCTAGGATAGTGTTTGGGTTAGGGTTAGGGTTATCATCAGGCCTAGGATAGTGTTAGGGTTAGGGTTAGCGTTAGCATCAGTTCAAGGATAGTGTTAGGGTTAGCGTTAGGGTTAGCATCTGCCCTAGGATAGTGTTAGGGTTAGGGTTAGGGTTAGCATCAGCCCAAGGATAGTGTTAGGGTTAGGGTTAGCATCAGCCCTAGGATAGTGTTAGGGTTAGGGTTAGGGTTAGCATCAGGCCCAGGATAGTGTTAGGGTTAGGGTTAGCATCAGCCCTAGGATAGTGTTAGGGTTAGGGTTAGGGTTAGCCTCAGCCCTAGGATAGTGTTAGTGTTAGGGTTAGGGTTAGTATCAGCCCTAGGATAGTTTTAGGGTTAGGGTTAGCATCAGCCCTAGGATAGTGTTAGTGTTAGGGTTAGGGTTAGCATCAGCCCTAGGATAGTGTTAGGGTTAGGGTTAGCATCAGCCCTAGGATAGTGTTAGGGTTAGGGTTAGGGTTAGCATCAGCCCTAGGATAGTGGTAGGGTTAGGGTTAGCATCAGCCCTAGGATAGTGTTAGGGTTAGGGTTAGGGTTAGCATCAGGCCTAGGATAGTGTTAGGGTTAGGGTTAGCATCAGCCCTAGGATAGTGTTAGGGTTAGGGTTAGGGTTAGCATCAGCCCTAGGATAGTGTTAGGGTTAGGGTTAGCATCAGCCCTAGGATAGTGTTAGGGTTAGGGTTAGGGTTAGCATCAGGCCTAGGATAGTGTTAGGATTAGGGTTAGCATCAGCCCTAGGATAGTGTTAGGGTTAGGGTTAGGGTTATCATCAGGCCTATGATAGTGTTAGGGTTAGGGTTAGAGTCAGCCCTAGGATAGTGTTAGGGTTAGGGTTAGGGTTAGTATCAGCCCTAGGATAGTGTTAGGGTTAGGGTTAGCATCAGCCCTAGGATAGTGTTAGGGTTAGGGTTAGGGTTAGCATCAGCCCTAGGATAGTGTTAGTGTTAGGGTTAGCATCAGCCCTAGGATAGTGTTAGGGTTAGGGTTAGGGTTAGCATCCGCCCTAGGATAGTGTTAGGGTTAGGGTTAGGGTTAGCATCAGCCCTAGGATAGTGTTAGGTTTAGGGTTAACATAAACCCTAGGATAGTGTTAGGGTTAGGTTTAGGGTTATCATCAGGCCTAGGATAGTGTTAGGGTTAGGGTTAGGGTTAGCATCAGTTCAAGGATAGTGTTAGGGTTAGCGTTAGGGTTAGCATCTGCCCTAGGATAGTGTTAGGGTTAGGGTTAGGGTTAGCATCAGCCCAAGGATAGTGTTAGGGTTAGGGTTAGCATCAGCCCTAGGATAGTGTTAGGGTTAGGGTTAGGGTTAGCATCAGGCCCAGGATAGTGTTAGGGTTAGGGTTAGCATCAGTCCTAGGATAGTGTTAGGGTTAGGGTTAGGGTTAGCCTCAGCCCTAGGATAGTGTTAGTGTTAGGGTTAGGGTTAGTATCAGCCCTAGGATAGTGTTAGGGTTAGGGTTAGCATCAGCCCTAGGATAGTGTTAGTGTTAGGGTTAGGGTTAGCATCAGCCCTAGGATAGTGTTAGGGTTAGGGTTAGCATAAGCCCTAGGATAGTGTTAGGGTTAGGGTTAGGGTTAGCATCAGCCCTAGGATAGTGTTAGGGTTAGGGTTAGCATCAGCCCTAGGATAGTGTTAGGGTTAGGGTTAGGGTTAGCATCAGGCCTAGGATAGTGTTAGGGTTAGGGTTATCGTCAGCCCTAGGATAGTGTTAGGGTTAGGGTTAGGGTTAGCATCAGCCCTAGGATAGTGTTAGGGTTAGGGTTAGCATTAGCCCTAGGATAGTGTTAGGGTTAGGGTTAGGGTTAGCATCAGGCCTAGGATAGTGTTAGGATTAGGGTTAGCATCAGCCCTAGGATAGTGTTAGGGTTAGGGTTAGGGTTATCATCAGGCCTATGATAGTGTTAGGGTTAGGGTTAGCGTCAGCCCTAGGATAGTGTTAGGGTTAGGATTAGGGTTAGTATCAGCCCTAGGATAGTGTTAGGGTTAGGGTTACCATCAGCCCTAGGATAGTGTTAGGGTTAGGGTTAGGGTTAGCATCAGCCCTAGGATAGTGTTAGTGTTAGGGTTAGCATCAGCCCTAGGATAGTGTTAGGGTTAGGGTTAGGGTTAGCATCCGCCCTAGGATAGTGTTAGGGTTAGGGTTAGGGTTAGCATCAGCCCTAGGATAGTGTTAGGGTTAGGGTTAACATAAACCCTAGGATAGTGTTAGGGTTAGGTTTAGGGTTATCATCAGGCCTAGGATAGTGTTAGGGTTAGGGTTAGGGTTAGCATCAGTTCAAGGATAGTGTTAGGGTTAGCGTTAGGGTTAGCATCTGCCCTAGGATAGTGTTAGGGTTAGGGTTAGGGTTAGCATCTGCCCAAGGATAGTGTTAGGGTTAGGGTTAGCATCAGCCCTAGGATAGTGTTAGGGTTAGGGTTAGGGTTAGCATCAGGCCCTGGATAGTGTTAGGGTTAGGGTTAGCATCAGCCCTAGGATAGTGTTAGGGTTAGGGTTAGGGTTAGCGTCAGCCCTAGGATAGTGTTAGTGTTAGGGTTAGGGTTAGTATCAGCCCTAGGATAGTGTTCGGGTTAGGGTTAGCATCAGACCTAGGATATTGTTAGGGTTAGGGTTAGGGTTAGCATCAGCCCTAGGATAGTGTTAGTGTTAGGGTTAGCATCAGCCCTAGGATAGTGTTAGGGTTAGGGTTAGGGTTAGCATCAGCCCTAGGATAGTGTTAGGGTTAGGGTTAGGGTTAGCATCAGCCCTAGGATAGTGTTAGGGTTAGGGTTAACATAAACCCTAGGATAGTGTTAGGGTTAGGGTTAGGGTTAGCATCAGGCCTAGGATAGTGTAAGGGTTAGGGTTAGGGTTAGCATCAGTTCAAGGATAGTGTTAGGGTTAGCGTTAGGGTTAGCATCTGCCCTAGGATAGTGTTAGGGTTAGGGTTAGGGTTAGCATCAGCCCAAGGATAGTGTTAGGGTTAGGGTTAGCATCAGCCCTAGGATAGTGTTAGGGTTAGGGTTAGGGTTAGCATCAGGCCCAGGATAGTGTTAGGGTTAGGGTTAGCATCAGCCCTAGGATAGTGTTAGGGTTAGGGTTAGGGTTAGCCTCAGCCCTAGGATAGTGTTAGTGTTAGGGTTAGGGTTAGTATCAGCCCTAGGATAGTGTTAGGGTTAGGGTTAGCATCAGCCCTAGGATAGTGTTAGTGTTAGGGTTAGGGTTAGCATCAGCCCTAGGATAGTGTTAGGGTTAGGGTTAGCATCAGCCCTAGGATAGTGTTAGGGTTAGGGTTAAGGTTAGCATCAGCCCTAGGATAGTGTTAGGGTTAGGGTTATCATCAGCCCTAGGATAGTGTTAGGGTTAGGGTTAGGGTTAGCATCAGGCCTAGGATAGTGTTAGTTTTAGGGTTAGCATCAGCCCTAGGATAGTGTTAGGGTTAGGGTTAGGGTTAGCATCAGCCCTAGGATAGTGTTAGGGTTAGGGTTAGCATTAGCCCTAGGATAGTGTTAGGGTTAGGGTTAGGGTTAGCATCAGGCCTAGGATAGTGTTAGGATTAGGGTTAGCATCAGCCCTAGGATAGTGTTAGGGTTAGGCTTAGGGTTATCATCAGGCCTATGATAGTGTTAGGGTTAGGGTTAGCGTCAGCCCTAGGATAGTGTTAGGGTTAGGGTTAGGGTTAGTATCAGCCCTAGGATAGTGTTAGTGTTAGGGTTAGCATCAGCCCTAGGATAGTGTTAGGGTTAGGGTTATCGTCAGCCCTAGGATAGTGTTAGGGTTAGGGTTAGGGTTAGCATCAGCCCTAGGATAGTGTTAGGGTTAGGGTTAGCATTAGCCCTAGGATAGTGTTAGGGTTAGGGTTAGGGTTAGCATCAGGCCTAGGATAGTGTTAGGATTAGGGTTAGCATCAGCCCTAGGATAGTGTTAGGGTTAGGGTTAGGGTTATCATCAGGCCTATGATAGTGTTAGGGTTAGGGTTAGCGTCAGCCCTAGGATAGTGTTAGGGTTAGGATTAGGGTTAGTATCAGCCCTAGGATAGTGTTAGGGTTAGGGTTACCATCAGCCCTAGGATAGTGTTAGGGTTAGTGTTAGGGTTAGCATCAGCCCTAGGATAGTGTTAGTGTTAGGGTTAGCATCAGCCCTAGGACAGTGTTAGGGTTAGGGTTAGGGTTAGCATCCGCCCTAGGATAGTGTTAGGGTTAGGGTTAGGGTTAGCATCAGCCCTAGGATAGTGTTAGGGTTAGGGTTAACATAAACCCTAGGATAGTGTTAGGGTTAGGTTTAGGGTTATCATCAGGCCTAGGATAGTGTTAGGGTTAGGGTTAGGGTTAGCATCAGTTCAAGGATAGTGTTAGGGTTAGCGTTAGGGTTAGCATCTGCCCTAGGATAGTGTTAGGGTTAGGGTTAGGGTTAGCATCTGCCCTAGGATAGTGTTAGGGTTAGGGTTAACATAAACCCTAGGATAGTGTTAGGGTTAGGGTTAGGGTTAGCATCAGGCCTAGGATAGTGTAAGGGTTAGGGTTAGGGTTAGCATCAGTTCAAGGATAGTGTTAGGGTTAGCGTTAGGGTTAGCATCTGCCCTAGGATAGTGTTAGGGTTAGGGTTAGGGTTAGCATCAGCCCAAGGATAGTGTTAGGGTTAGGGTTAGCATCAGCCCTAGGATAGTGTTAGGGTTAGGGTTAGGGTTAGCATCAGGCCCAGGATAGTGTTAGGGTTAGGGTTAGCATCAGCCCTAGGATAGTGTTAGGGTTAGGGTTAGGGTTAGCCTCAGCCCTAGGATAGTGTTAGTGTTAGGGTTAGGGTTAGTATCAGCCCTAGGATAGTGTTAGGGTTAGGGTTAGCATCAGCCCTAGGATAGTGTTAGTGTTAGGGTTAGGGTTAGCATCAGCCCTAGGATAGTGTTAGGGTTAGGGTTAGCATCAGCCCTAGGATAGTGTTAGGGTTAGGGTTAAGGTTAGCATCAGCCCTAGGATAGTGTTAGGGTTAGGGTTATCATCAGCCCTAGGATAGTGTTAGGGTTAGGGTTAGGGTTAGCATCAGGCCTAGGATAGTGTTAGTTTTAGGGTTAGCATCAGCCCTAGGATAGTGTTAGGGTTAGGGTTAGGGTTAGCATCAGCCCTAGGATAGTGTTAGGGTTAGGGTTATCATTAGCCCTAGGATAGTGTTAGGGTTAGGGTTAGGGTTAGCATCAGGCCTAGGATAGTGTTAGGATTAGGGTTAGCATCAGCCCTAGGATAGTGTTAGGGTTAGGGTTAGGGTTATCATCAGGCCTATGATAGTGTTAGGGTTAGGGTTAGCGTCAGCCCTAGGATAGTGTTAGGGTTAGGGTTAGGGTTAGTATCAGCCCTAGGATAGTGTTAGTGTTAGGGTTAGCATCAGCCCTAGGATAGTGTTAGGGTTAGGGTTAGGGTTAGCATCCGCCCTAGGATAGTGTTAGGGTTAGGGTTAGGGTTAGCATCAGCCCTAGGATAGTGTTAGGGTTAGGGTTAACATAAACCCTAGGATAGTGTTAGGGTTAGCGTTAGGGTTATCATCAGGCCTAGGATAGTGTTAGGGTTAGGGTTAGGGTTAGCATCAGTTCAAGGATAGTGTTAGGGTTAGCGTTAGGGTTAGCATCTGCCCTAGGATAGTGTTAGGGTTAGGGTTAGGGTTAGCATCAGCCCAAGGATAGTGTTAGGGTTAGGGTTAGCATCAGCCCTAGTATAGTGTTAGGGTTAGGGTTAGGGTTAGCATCAGGCCCTGGATAGTGTTAGGGTTAGGGTTAGCATCAGCCCTAGGATAGTGTTAGGGTTAGGGTTAGGGTTAGCGTCAGCCCTAGGATAGTGTTAGGGTTAGGGTTAGGGTTAGTATCAGCCCTAGGATAGTGTTAGGGTTAGGGTTAGGGTTAGCATGAGCCCTAGGATAGTGTTAGGGTTAGGGTTAGCCTCAGCCCTAGGAGAGTGTTAGGGTTAGGGATAGGGTTAGCATCAGGCCTAGGATAGTCTTAGGGTTAGGGTTAGGGTTAGCATCAGCCCTAGGATAGTGTTAGGGTTAGGGTTAGCATCAGGCCTAGGATAGTGTTAGGGTTAGGGTTAGCATCAGCCCTAGGATAGTGTTAGGGTTAGGGTTAGGGTTAGCATCAGCCCTAGGATAGTGTTAAAGTTATGGTTAGATTTAGCATCTGCCCTAGGATAGTGTTAGGGTAAGGGTTAGGGTTAGCATCAGGCCTAGGATAGTGTTAGGGTTACGGTTAGAATCAGCCCTAGGATAGCGTTAGGGTTAGGGTTAAGTTTAGCATCAGCCCTAGGATAGTGTTAGGGTTAGGGTTAGGGTTAGCATCAGCCCTAGGATAGTGTTAGGGTTAGGGTTAGCATCAGCCCTAGGATACTGTTAGGGTTAGGGTTAGGGTTATCATCAGGCCTAGGATAGTGTTAGAGTTAGGGTTAGAATCAGCCCTAGGATAGTGTTAGGGTTAGGGTTAGGGTTAGCATCAGCCCTAGGATAGTGTTAGGGTTAGGGTTAGCATCAGCCCTAGGATAGTGTTATCGTTAGGGTTAGGGTTAGCATCAGCCCTAGGATAGTGTTAGGGTTAGGGTTAGCATCAGCCCTAGGATAGTGTTAGGGTTAGGGTTAGGGGTAGGATCAGGCCTAGGATAGTGTTAGGATTAGGGTTAGCATCAGCCGTAGGATAGTGTTAGGGTTAGGGTTAGGGTTATCATCAGGCCTATGATAGTGTTAGTGTTAGGGTTAGCATCAGCCCTAGGATAGTGTTAGGGTTAGGGTTAGGGTTAGTATCAGCCCTAGGATATTGTTAGGGTTAGGGTTAGCTTCAGCCCTAGGATAGTGTTAGGGTTAGGGTTAGGGTTAGCATCAGCCCTAGGATAGTGTTAGGGTTAGGGTTAGCATCAGGCCTAGGATAGTGTTAGGATTAGGGTTAGCATCAGCCCTAGGATAGTGTTAGGGTTAGGGTTAGGGTTATCATCAGGCCTATGATAGTGTTAGGGTTAGGGTTAGCGTCAGCCCTAGGATAGTGTTAGGGTTAGGGTTTGGGTTAGTATCAGCCCTAGGATAGTGTTAGGGTTAGGGTTAGCATCAGCCCTAGGATAGTGTTACGGTTAGGGTTAGGGTTAGCATCAGCCCTAGGATAGTGTTAGTGTTAGGGTTAGGGTTAGCATCAGCCCTAGGATAGTGTTAGGGTTAGGGTTAGCATAAGCCCTAGGATAGTGTTAGGGTTAGGGTTAGGGTTAGCATCAGCCCTAGGATAGTGTTAGGGTTAGGGTTAGCATCAGCCCTAGGATAGTGTTAGGGTTAGGGTTAGGGTTAGCATCAGGCCTAGGATAGTGTTAGGGTTAGGGTTATCGTCAGCCCTAGGATAGTGTTAGGGTTAGGGTTAGGGTTAGCATCAGCCCTAGGATAGTGTTAGGGTTAGGGTTAGCATTAGCCCTAGGATAGTGTTAGGGTTAGGGTTAGGGTTAGCATCAGGCCTAGGATAGTGTTAGGATTAGGGTTAGCATCAGCCCTAGGATAGTGTTAGGGTTAGGGTTAGGGTTATCATCAGGCCTATGATAGTGTTAGGGTTAGGGTTAGCGTCAGCCCTAGGATAGTGTTAGGGTTAGGATTAGGGTTAGTATCAGCCCTAGGATAGTGTTAGGGTTAGGGTTACCATCAGCCCTAGGATAGTGTTAGGGTTAGGGTTAGGGTTAGCATCAGCCCTAGGATAGTGTTAGTGTTAGGGTTAGCATCAGCCCTAGGATAGTGTTAGGGTTAGGGTTAGGGTTAGCATCCGCCCTAGGATAGTGTTAGGGTTAGGGTTAGGGTTAGCATCAGCCCTAGGATAGTGTTAGGGTTAGGGTTAACATAAACCCTAGGATAGTGTTAGGGTTAGGTTTAGGGTTATCATCAGGCCTAGGATAGTGTTAGGGTTAGGGTTAGGGTTAGCATCAGTTCAAGGATAGTGTTAGGGTTAGCGTTAGGGTTAGCATCTGCCCTAGGATAGTGTTAGGGTTAGGGTTAGGGTTAGCATCTGCCCAAGGATAGTGTTAGGGTTAGGGTTAGCATCAGCCCTAGGATAGTGTTAGGGTTAGGGTTAGGGTTAGCATCAGGCCCTGGATAGTGTTAGGGTTAGGGTTAGCATCAGCCCTAGGATAGTGTTAGGGTTAGGGTTAGGGTTAGCGTCAGCCCTAGGATAGTGTTAGTGTTAGGGTTAGGGTTAGTATCAGCCCTAGGATAGTGTTCGGGTTAGGGTTAGCATCAGACCTAGGATATTGTTAGGGTTAGGGTTAGGGTTAGCATCAGCCCTAGGATAGTGTTAGTGTTAGGGTTAGCATCAGCCCTAGGATAGTGTTAGGGTTAGGGTTAGGGTTAGCATCAGCCCTAGGATAGTGTTAGGGTTAGGGTTAGGGTTAGCATCAGCCCTAGGATAGTGTTAGGGTTAGGGTTAACATAAACCCTAGGATAGTGTTAGGGTTAGGGTTAGGGTTAGCATCAGGCCTAGGATAGTGTAAGGGTTAGGGTTAGGGTTAGCATCAGTTCAAGGATAGTGTTAGGGTTAGCGTTAGGGTTAGCATCTGCCCTAGGATAGTGTTAGGGTTAGGGTTAGGGTTAGCATCAGCCCAAGGATAGTGTTAGGGTTAGGGTTAGCATCAGCCCTAGGATAGTGTTAGGGTTAGGGTTAGGGTTAGCATCAGGCCCAGGATAGTGTTAGGGTTAGGGTTAGCATCAGCCCTAGGATAGTGTTAGGGTTAGGGTTAGGGTTAGCCTCAGCCCTAGGATAGTGTTAGTGTTAGGGTTAGGGTTAGTATCAGCCCTAGGATAGTGTTAGGGTTAGGGTTAGCATCAGCCCTAGGATAGTGTTAGTGTTAGGGTTAGGGTTAGCATCAGCCCTAGGATAGTGTTAGGGTTAGGGTTAGCATCAGCCCTAGGATAGTGTTAGGGTTAGGGTTAAGGTTAGCATCAGCCCTAGGATAGTGTTAGGGTTAGGGTTATCATCAGCCCTAGGATAGTGTTAGGGTTAGGGTTAGGGTTAGCATCAGGCCTAGGATAGTGTTAGTTTTAGGGTTAGCATCAGCCCTAGGATAGTGTTAGGGTTAGGGTTAGGGTTAGCATCAGCCCTAGGATAGTGTTAGGGTTAGGGTTAGCATTAGCCCTAGGATAGTGTTAGGGTTAGGGTTAGGGTTAGCATCAGGCCTAGGATAGTGTTAGGATTAGGGTTAGCATCAGCCCTAGGATAGTGTTAGGGTTAGGCTTAGGGTTATCATCAGGCCTATGATAGTGTTAGGGTTAGGGTTAGCGTCAGCCCTAGGATAGTGTTAGGGTTAGGGTTAGGGTTAGTATCAGCCCTAGGATAGTGTTAGTGTTAGGGTTAGCATCAGCCCTAGGATAGTGTTAGGGTTAGGGTTATCGTCAGCCCTAGGATAGTGTTAGGGTTAGGGTTAGGGTTAGCATCAGCCCTAGGATAGTGTTAGGGTTAGGGTTAGCATTAGCCCTAGGATAGTGTTAGGGTTAGGGTTAGGGTTAGCATCAGGCCTAGGATAGTGTTAGGATTAGGGTTAGCATCAGCCCTAGGATAGTGTTAGGGTTAGGGTTAGGGTTATCATCAGGCCTATGATAGTGTTAGGGTTAGGGTTAGCGTCAGCCCTAGGATAGTGTTAGGGTTAGGATTAGGGTTAGTATCAGCCCTAGGATAGTGTTAGGGTTAGGGTTACCATCAGCCCTAGGATAGTGTTAGGGTTAGTGTTAGGGTTAGCATCAGCCCTAGGATAGTGTTAGTGTTAGGGTTAGCATCAGCCCTAGGACAGTGTTAGGGTTAGGGTTAGGGTTAGCATCCGCCCTAGGATAGTGTTAGGGTTAGGGTTAGGGTTAGCATCAGCCCTAGGATAGTGTTAGGGTTAGGGTTAACATAAACCCTAGGATAGTGTTAGGGTTAGGTTTAGGGTTATCATCAGGCCTAGGATAGTGTTAGGGTTAGGGTTAGGGTTAGCATCAGTTCAAGGATAGTGTTAGGGTTAGCGTTAGGGTTAGCATCTGCCCTAGGATAGTGTTAGGGTTAGGGTTAGGGTTAGCATCTGCCCTAGGATAGTGTTAGGGTTAGGGTTAACATAAACCCTAGGATAGTGTTAGGGTTAGGGTTAGGGTTAGCATCAGGCCTAGGATAGTGTAAGGGTTAGGGTTAGGGTTAGCATCAGTTCAAGGATAGTGTTAGGGTTAGCGTTAGGGTTAGCATCTGCCCTAGGATAGTGTTAGGGTTAGGGTTAGGGTTAGCATCAGCCCAAGGATAGTGTTAGGGTTAGGGTTAGCATCAGCCCTAGGATAGTGTTAGGGTTAGGGTTAGGGTTAGCATCAGGCCCAGGATAGTGTTAGGGTTAGGGTTAGCATCAGCCCTAGGATAGTGTTAGGGTTAGGGTTAGGGTTAGCCTCAGCCCTAGGATAGTGTTAGTGTTAGGGTTAGGGTTAGTATCAGCCCTAGGATAGTGTTAGGGTTAGGGTTAGCATCAGCCCTAGGATAGTGTTAGTGTTAGGGTTAGGGTTAGCATCAGCCCTAGGATAGTGTTAGGGTTAGGGTTAGCATCAGCCCTAGGATAGTGTTAGGGTTAGGGTTAAGGTTAGCATCAGCCCTAGGATAGTGTTAGGGTTAGGGTTATCATCAGCCCTAGGATAGTGTTAGGGTTAGGGTTAGGGTTAGCATCAGGCCTAGGATAGTGTTAGTTTTAGGGTTAGCATCAGCCCTAGGATAGTGTTAGGGTTAGGGTTAGGGTTAGCATCAGCCCTAGGATAGTGTTAGGGTTAGGGTTATCATTAGCCCTAGGATAGTGTTAGGGTTAGGGTTAGGGTTAGCATCAGGCCTAGGATAGTGTTAGGATTAGGGTTAGCATCAGCCCTAGGATAGTGTTAGGGTTAGGGTTAGGGTTATCATCAGGCCTATGATAGTGTTAGGGTTAGGGTTAGCGTCAGCCCTAGGATAGTGTTAGGGTTAGGGTTAGGGTTAGTATCAGCCCTAGGATAGTGTTAGTGTTAGGGTTAGCATCAGCCCTAGGATAGTGTTAGGGTTAGGGTTAGGGTTAGCATCCGCCCTAGGATAGTGTTAGGGTTAGGGTTAGGGTTAGCATCAGCCCTAGGATAGTGTTAGGGTTAGGGTTAACATAAACCCTAGGATAGTGTTAGGGTTAGCGTTAGGGTTATCATCAGGCCTAGGATAGTGTTAGGGTTAGGGTTAGGGTTAGCATCAGTTCAAGGATAGTGTTAGGGTTAGCGTTAGGGTTAGCATCTGCCCTAGGATAGTGTTAGGGTTAGGGTTAGGGTTAGCATCAGCCCAAGGATAGTGTTAGGGTTAGGGTTAGCATCAGCCCTAGTATAGTGTTAGGGTTAGGGTTAGGGTTAGCATCAGGCCCTGGATAGTGTTAGGGTTAGGGTTAGCATCAGCCCTAGGATAGTGTTAGGGTTAGGGTTAGGGTTAGCGTCAGCCCTAGGATAGTGTTAGGGTTAGGGTTAGGGTTAGTATCAGCCCTAGGATAGTGTTAGGGTTAGGGTTAGGGTTAGCATGAGCCCTAGGATAGTGTTAGGGTTAGGGTTAGCCTCAGCCCTAGGAGAGTGTTAGGGTTAGGGATAGGGTTAGCATCAGGCCTAGGATAGTCTTAGGGTTAGGGTTAGGGTTAGCATCAGCCCTAGGATAGTGTTAGGGTTAGGGTTAGCATCAGGCCTAGGATAGTGTTAGGGTTAGGGTTAGCATCAGCCCTAGGATAGTGTTAGGGTTAGGGTTAGGGTTAGCATCAGCCCTAGGATAGTGTTAAAGTTATGGTTAGATTTAGCATCTGCCCTAGGATAGTGTTAGGGTAAGGGTTAGGGTTAGCATCAGGCCTAGGATAGTGTTAGGGTTACGGTTAGAATCAGCCCTAGGATAGCGTTAGGGTTAGGGTTAAGTTTAGCATCAGCCCTAGGATAGTGTTAGGGTTAGGGTTAGGGTTAGCATCAGCCCTAGGATAGTGTTAGGGTTAGGGTTAGCATCAGCCCTAGGATACTGTTAGGGTTAGGGTTAGGGTTATCATCAGGCCTAGGATAGTGTTAGAGTTAGGGTTAGAATCAGCCCTAGGATAGTGTTAGGGTTAGGGTTAGGGTTAGCATCAGCCCTAGGATAGTGTTAGGGTTAGGGTTAGCATCAGCCCTAGGATAGTGTTATCGTTAGGGTTAGGGTTAGCATCAGCCCTAGGATAGTGTTAGGGTTAGGGTTAGCATCAGCCCTAGGATAGTGTTAGGGTTAGGGTTAGGGGTAGGATCAGGCCTAGGATAGTGTTAGGATTAGGGTTAGCATCAGCCGTAGGATAGTGTTAGGGTTAGGGTTAGGGTTATCATCAGGCCTATGATAGTGTTAGTGTTAGGGTTAGCATCAGCCCTAGGATAGTGTTAGGGTTAGGGTTAGGGTTAGTATCAGCCCTAGGATATTGTTAGGGTTAGGGTTAGCTTCAGCCCTAGGATAGTGTTAGGGTTAGGGTTAGGGTTAGCATCAGCCCTAGGATAGTGTTAGGGTTAGGGTTAGCATCAGGCCTAGGATAGTGTTAGGATTAGGGTTAGCATCAGCCCTAGGATAGTGTTAGGGTTAGGGTTAGGGTTATCATCAGGCCTATGATAGTGTTAGGGTTAGGGTTAGCGTCAGCCCTAGGATAGTGTTAGGGTTAGGGTTTGGGTTAGTATCAGCCCTAGGATAGTGTTAGGGTTAGGGTTAGCATCAGCCCTAGGATAGTGTTACGGTTAGGGTTAGGGTTAGCATCAGGCCTAGGATAGTGTTAGGGTTAGGGTTAGCATCAGCCCTAGGATAGTGTTAGGGTTAGGGTTAGGGTTAGCATCAGCCCTAGGATAGTGTTAGGGTTAGGGTTAGCATCAGCCCTAGGATAGTGTTAGGGTTAGGGTTAGGGTTAGCATCAGCCCTAGGATAGTGTTAGTGTTAGGGTCAGCATCAGCCCTAGGATAGTGTTAGGGTTAGGGTTAGGGTTAGCATCCGCCCTAGGATAGTGTTAGGGTTAGGGTTAGGGTTAGCATCAGCCCTAGGATAGTGTTAGGGTTAGGGTTAACATAAACCCTAGGATAGTGTTAGGGTTAGGGTTAGGGTTATCATCAGGCCAAGGATAGTGTTAGGGTTAGGGTTAGGGTTAGCATCAGTTCAAGGATAGTGTTAGGGTTAGCGTTAGGGTTAGCATCTGCCCTAGGATAGTGTTAGGGTTAGGGTTAGGGTTAGCATAAGCCCAAGGATAGTGTTAGGGTTAGGGTTAGCATCAGCCCTAGGATAGTGTTAGGGTTAGGGTTAGGGTTAGCATCAGGCCCAGGATAGTGTTAGGGTTAGGGTTAGCATCAGCCCTAGGATAGTGTTAGGGTTAGGGTTAGGGTTAGCATCAGCCCTAGGATAGTGTTAGGGTTAGGGTTAGCATCAACCCTAGGATAGTGTTTGGGTTAGGGTTAGGGTTAGCATCAGCCCTAGGATAGTGTTAGGGATAGGGTTACCCTCAGCCCTAGGAGAGTGTTAGGGTTAGGGATAGGGTTAGCATCAGGCCTAGGATAGTGTTAGGGTTAGGGTTAGGGTTAGCATCAGCCCTAGGATAGTGTTAGGGTTAGGGTTAGCATCAGGCCTAGGATAGTGTTAGGGTTAGGGTTAGCATCAGACCTAGGATAGTGTTAGGGTTAGGGTTAGGGTTAGCATCAGCCCTAGGATAGTGTTAAAGTTATGGTTAGATTTAGCATCAGCCCTAGGATAGTGTTAGGGTAAGGGTTAGGGTTATCATCAGGCCTATGATAGTGTTAGGGTTAGGGTTAGCGTCAGCCCTAGGATAGTGTTAGGGTTAGGGTTAGGGTTAGTATCAGCCCTAGGATAGTGTTAGGGTTAGGGTTAGCATCAGCCCTAGGATAGTGTTAGGGTTAGGTTTAGGGTTATCATCAGGCCTAGGATAGTGTTAGGGTTAGGGTTAACATAAACCCTAGGATAGTGTTAGGGTTAGGTTTAGGGTTATCATCAGGCCTAGGATAGTGTTAGGGTTAGGGTTAGGGTTAGCATCATTTCAAGGATAGTGTTAGGGTTAGCGTTAGGGTTAGCATCTGCCCTAGGATAGTGTTAGGGTTAGGGTTAGGGTTAGCATCAGCCCAAGGATAGTGTTAGGGTTAGGGTTAGCATCAGCCCTAGGATAGTGTTAGGGTTAGGGTTAGGGTTAGCATCAGGCCCTGGATAGTGTTAGGGTTAGGGTTAGCATCAGCCCTAGGATAGTGTTAGGGTTAGGGTTAGGGTTAGCGTCAGCCCTAGGATAGTGTTAGGGTTAGGGTTAGGGTTAGTATCAGCCCTAGGATAGTGTTCGGGTTAGGGTTAGCATCAGACCTAGGATATTGTTAGGGTTAGGGTTAGGGTTAGCATCAGCCCTAGGATAGTGTTAGTGTTAGGCTTAGCATCAGCCCTAGGATAGTGTTAGGGTTAGGGTTAGGGTTAGCATCCGCCCTAGGATAGTGTTAGGGTTAGGGTTAGGCTTAGCATCAGCCCTAGGATAGTGTTAGGGTTAGGGTTAACATAAACCCTAGGATAGTGTTAGGGTTAGGCTTAGGGTTATCATCAGGCCTAGGATAGTGTTAGGGTTAGGGTTAGGGTTAGCACCAGTTCAAGGATAGTGTTAGGGTTAGCGTTAGGGTTAGCATCTGCCCTAGGATAGTGTTAGGGTTAGGGTTAGGGTTAGCATAAGCCCAAGGATAGTGTTAGGGTTAGGGTTAGCATCAGCCCTAGGATAGTGTTAGGGTTAGGGTTAGGGTTAGCATCAGGCCCAGGATAGTGTTAGGGTTAGGGTTAGCATCAGCCCTAGGATAGTGTTAGGGTTAGGGTTAGGGTTAGCATCAGCCCTAGGATAGTGTTAGGGTTAGGGTTAGGGTTAGCATCAGCCCTAGGATAGTGTTAGGGTTAGGGTTAGCCTCAGCCCTAGGAGAGTGTTAGGGTTAGGGATAGGGTTAGCATCAGGCCTAGGATAGTGTTAGGGTTAGGGTTAGGGTTAGCAGCAGCCCTAGGATAGTGTTAGGTTTAGGGTTAGCATCAGGCCTAGGATAGTGTTAGGGTTAGGGTTAGCATTAGCCCTAGGATAGTGTTAGGGTTAGGGTTAGGGTTAGCATCAGCCCTAGGATAGTGTTAAAGTTATGGTTAGATTTAGCATCAGCCCTAGGATAGTGTTAGGGTAAGGGTTAGGGTTAGCATCAGGCCTAGGATAGTGTTAGGGTTACGGTTAGAATCAGCCCTAGGATAGCGTTAGGGTTAGGGTTAAGTTTAGCATCAGCCCTAGGATAGTGTTAGGGTTAGGGTTAGGGTTAGCATCAGCCCTAGGATAGTGTTAGGGTTAGGGTTAGCATCAGCCCTAGGATAGTGTTAGGGTTAGGGTTAACATAAACCCTAGGATAGTGTTAGGGTCAGGGTTAGCCTCAGCCCTAAGATAGTGTTTGAGTTAGGGTTAGGGTTAGCATCAGCCCTAGGATAGTGTTAGGGTTAGGGTTAGGGTTAGCATCAGCCCTTGGAGAGTGTTAGGGTTAGGGTTAGGGTTAGCATCAGCACTAGGATAGTGTTAGTGTTAGGGTTAGCATCAGCCCTAGGATAGTGTTAGGGTTAGGGTTAGCATCCGCCCTAGGATAGTGTTAGGGTTAGGGTTAACCTAAACCCTAGGATAGTGTTAGGGTTAGGGTTAGGGTTATCATCAGGCCTAGGATAGTGTTAGGGTTAGGGTTAGGGTTAGCATCAGTTCAAGGATAGTGTTAGGGTTAGCGTTAGGGTTAGCACCAGCCCTAGGATAGCGTTAGGGTTAGGGTTAGGGTTAGCATCAGCCCTAGGATAGTGTTAGGATTAGGGTTAGCATCAGCCCTAGGATAGTGTTACGGTTAGGGTTAGGGATAGCATCAGTCCTAGGATAGTTTTAGGGTTAGGGTTAGCATCAGGCCTAGGATAGTGTTAGGGTTGGGGTTAGCATCAGCCCTAGGATAGTGTTAGGGTTAGGGTTAGGGTTAGCATCAGCCGTAGGATAGTGTTAGGGTCAGGGTTAGCCTCAGCCCTAAGATAGTGTTAGAGTTAGGGTTAGGGTTAGCATCAGCCCTAGGATAGTGTTAGGGTTAGGGTTAGGGTTAGCATCAGCCCTTGGAGAGTGTTAGGGTTAGGGTTAGGGTTAGCATCAGCACTAGGATAGTGTTAATGTTAGGGTTAGCATCAGCCCTAGGATAGTGTTAGGGTTAGGGTTAGGGTTAGCATCCGCCCTAGGATAGTGTTGGGTTTAGGGTTAGGGTTAGCATCAGCCCTAGGATAGTGTTAGGGTTAGGGTTAGGGTTATCATCAGGCCTAGGATAGTGTTAGGGTTAGGTTTAGGGTTAGCATTAGTTCAAGGATAGTGTTAGGGTTGGCGTTAGGGTTAGCACCAGCCCTAGGATAGCGTTAGGGTTAGGGTTAGGGTTAGCATCAGCCCTAGGATAGTGTTAGGGTTAGGGTTAGCATCAGCCCAAGGATAGTGTCAATGTTAGGGTTAGGGTTATCATCAGGCCCAAGATAGTGGTAGGGTTAGGGTTAGCATCAGCCCTAGGATAGTGTTAGGGTTAGGGTTAACATAAACCCTAGGATAGTGTTAGGGTTAGGGTTAGGGTTATCATCAGGCCTAGGATAGTGTTAGGGTTAGGGTTAGGGTTAGCATCAGTTCAAGGATAGTTTTAGTGTTAGCGTTAGGGTTAGCATCAGCACTAGGATAGGGTTAGGGTTAGGGTTAGGGTTATCATCAGGCCTAGGATAGTGTTATTTTTAGGGTTAGCATCAGCCATAGGATAGTGTTAGGGTTAGGGTTAGGGTTAGCATCAGGCCTAGGATAGTGTTAGGGTTAGGGTTAGCATCAGCCCTAGGATAGTGTTATGGTTAGGGTTAGGGTTAGCATCAGCCGTAGGATAGTGTTAGGGTCAGGGTTAGCCTCAGCCCTAAGATAGTGTTAGAGTTAGGGTTAGGGTTAGCATCAGCCCTAGGATAGTGTTAGGGTTAGGGTTAGGGTTAGCATCAGCCCTTGGAGAGTGTTAGGGTTAGGGTTAGGGTTAGCATCAGCACTAGGATAGTGTTAGTGTTAGGGTTAGCATCAGCCCTAGGATAGTGTTAGGGTTAGGGTTAGGGTTAGCATCCGCCCTAAGATAGTGTTGGGTTTAGGGTTAGGGTTAGCATCAGCCCTAGGATAGTGTTAGGTTTAGGGTTAGGGTTATCATCAGGCCTAGGATAGTGTTAGGGTTAGGGTTAGGGTTAGGGTTAGCATTAGTTCAAGGATAGTGTTAGGGTTAGCGTTAGGGTTAGCACCAGCCCTAGGATAGTGTTAGGGTTAGGGTTAGGGTTAGCATCAGCCCTAGGATAGTGTTAGGGTTAGGGTTAGCATCAGCCCTAGGATAGTGTCAATGTTACGGTTAGGGTTATCATCAGGCCCAAGATAGTGGTAGGGTTAGGGTTAGCATCAGCCCTAGGATAGTGTTAGGGTTGGCGTTAACATAAACCCTAGGATAGTGTTAGGGTTAGGGTTAGGGTTATCATCAGGCCTAGGATAGTGTTAGGGTTAGGGTTAGGGTTAGCATCAGTTCAAGGATAGTTTTAGTGTTAGCGTTAGGGTTAGCATCCGCCCTAGGATAGTGTTAGGGTTAGGGTTAGGGTTAGCATCAGCCCTAGGATAGTGTTAGGGTTAGGGTTAGCATCAGCCCTAGGATAGTGTTAGGGTTAGGGTTAGGGTTATCATCAGGCCTTGGATAGTGTGAGGGCTAGAGTTAGCATCAGACTTAGGATAGTGTTAGGGTTTTGTTAGGGTTAGCATCAGCCCTAGGATAGTGTTAGGGTTTGGGTTAGCATCAGCCCTAGGATAGTGTTAGGGTTAGGGTTAGGGTTATCATCAGGCCTAGGATAGTGTTATTCTTAGGGTTAGCATCAGCCCTAGGATAGTGTTAGGGTTAGGGTTAGGGTTAGCATCAGCCCTAGGATAGTGTTAGGGTTAGGGTTAGCATCAGCCCTAGGATAGTGTTAGGGTTAGAGTTAGGGTTAGCATCAGCCGTACGATAGTGTTAGGGGCAGGGTTAGCCTCAGCCCTAAGATAGTGTTTGAGTTAGGGTTAGGGTTAGCATCAGCCCTAGGATAGTGTTAGGGTTAGGGTTAGGGTTAGCATCAGCCCTTGGAGAGTGTTAGGGTTAGGGTTAGGGTTAGCATCAGCACTAGGATAGTGTTAGTGTTAGGGTTAGCATCAGCCCTAGGATAGTGTTAGGGTTAGGGTTAGCATCCGCCCTAGGATAGTGTTAGGGTTAGGGTTAACATAAACCCTAGGATAGTGTTAGGTTTAGGGTTAGGGTTATCATCAGGCCTAGGATAGTGTTAGGGTTAGGGTTAGGGTTAGCATCAGTTCAAGGATAGTGTTAGGGTTAGCGTTAGGTTTAGCATCAGCCCAAGGATAGTGTTAGGGTTAGGGTTAGGGTTAGCATCAGCCCTAGGATAGTGTTAGGGTTAGGGTTTGCATCAGCCCTAGGATAGTGTTAGGGTTAGGGTTAGTGTTATCATCAGGCCTAGGATAGTGTTAGGGTTAGGGTTAGCATCAGCCCTAGGATAGCGTTAGGGTTAGGGTTAGGGTTAGCATCAGCCCTAGGATAGTGTTAGGTTTAGGGTTAGCATCAGCCCTAGGATAGTGTTAGGGTTAGGGTTAGGGTTAGCATCAGTTCAAGTATAGTTTTAGGGTTAGCGTTAGGGTTAGCATCAGCCCTAGGATAGTGTTACGGTTAGGGTTAGGGTTAGCATCAGCCCTAGGATAGTGTGAGGGCTAGAGTTAGCATCAGACTTAGGATAGTGTTAGGGGTAGGGTTAGGGTTAGCATCAGCCCTAGGATAGTGTTAGGGTTTGGGTTAGCATCAGCCCTAGGATAGTGTTAGGGTTAGGGTTAGGCTTATCATCAGGCCTAGGATAGTGTTATTGTTAGGGTTAGCATCAGCCCTAGGATAGTGTTAGGGTTAGGGTTAGGGTTAGCATCAGCCCTAGGATAGTGTTAGGGTTAGGGTTAGCATCAGCCCTAGGATAGTGTTAGGGTTAGAGTTAGGGTTAGCATCAGCCGTACGATAGTGTTAGGGTCAGGGTTAGCCTCAGCCCTAAGATAGTGTTTCAGTTAGGGTTAGGGTTAGCATCAGCCCTAGGATAGTGTTAGGGTTAGGGTTAGGGTTAGCATCAGCCCTTGGAGAGTGTTAGGGTTAGGGTTAGGGTTAGCATCAGCACTAGGATAGTGTTAGTGTTAGGGTTAGCATCAGCCCTAGGATAGTGTTAGGGTTAGGGTTAGCATCCGCCCTAGGATAGTGTTACGGTTAGGGTTAACATAAACCCTAGGATAGTGTTAGGGTTAGGGTTAGGGTTATCATCAGGCCTAGGATAGTGTTAGGGTTAGGGTTAGGGTTAGCATCAGTTCAAGGATAGTGTTAGGGTTAGCGTTAGGGTTAGCACCAGCCCTAGGATAGCGTTAGGGTTAGGGTTAGGGTTAGCATCAGCCCTAGGATAGTGTTAGGATTAGGGTTAGCATCAGCCCTAGGATAGTGTTACGGTTAGGGTTAGGGATAGCATCAGTCCTAGGATAGTTTTAGGGTTAGGGTTAGCATCAGGCCTAGGATAGTGTTAGGGTTGGGGTTAGCATCAGCCCTAGGATAGTGTTAGGGTTAGGGTTAGGGTTAGCATCAGCCGTAGGATAGTGTTAGGGTCAGGGTTAGCCTCAGCCCTAAGATAGTGTTAGAGTTAGGGTTAGGGTTAGCATCAGCCCTAGGATAGTGTTAGGGTTAGGGTTAGGGTTAGCATCAGCCCTTGGAGAGTGTTAGGGTTAGGGTTAGGGTTAGCATCAGCACTAGGATAGTGTTAATGTTAGGGTTAGCATCAGCCCTAGGATAGTGTTAGGGTTAGGGTTAGGGTTAGCATCCGCCCTAGGATAGTGTTGGGTTTAGGGTTAGGGTTAGCATCAGCCCTAGGATAGTGTTAGGGTTAGGGTTAGGGTTATCATCAGGCCTAGGATAGTGTTAGGGTTAGGGTTAGGGTTAGCATTAGTTCAAGGATAGTGTTAGGGTTGGCGTTAGGGTTAGCACCAGCCCTAGGATAGCGTTAGGGTTAGGGTTAGGGTTAGCATCAGCCCTAGGATAGTGTTAGGGTTAGGGTTAGCATCAGCCCTAGGATAGTGTCAATGTTAGGGTTAGGGTTATCATCAGGCCCAAGATAGTGGTAGGGTTAGGGTTAGCATCAGCCCTAGGATAGTGTTAGGGTTAGGGTTAACATAAACCCTAGGATAGTGTTAGGGTTAGGGTTAGGGTTATCATCAGGCCTAGGATAGTGTTAGGGTTAGGGTTAGGGTTAGCATCAGTTCAAGGATAGTTTTAGTGTTAGCGTTAGGGTTAGCATCAGCACTAGGATAGGGTTAGGGTTAGGGTTAGGGTTATCATCAGGCCTAGGATAGTGTTATTTTTAGGGTTAGCATCAGCCATAGGATAGTGTTAGGGTTAGGGTTAGGGTTAGCATCAGGCCTAGGATAGTGTTAGTGTTAGGGTTAGCATCAGCCCTAGGATAGTGTTATGGTTAGGGTTAGGGTTAGCATCAGCCGTAGGATAGTGTTAGGGTCAGGGTTAGCCTCAGCCCTAAGATAGTGTTAGAGTTAGGGTTAGGGTTAGCATCAGCCCTAGGATAGTGTTAGGGTTAGGGTTAGGGTTAGCATCAGCCCTTGGAGAGTGTTAGGGTTAGGGTTAGGGTTAGCATCAGCACTAGGATAGTGTTAGTGTTAGGGTTAGCATCAGCCCTAGGATAGTGTTAGGGTTAGGGTTAGGGTTAGCATCCGCCCTAAGATAGTGTTGGGTTTAGGGTTAGGGTTAGCATCAGCCCTAGGATAGTGTTAGGTTTAGGGTTAGGGTTATCATCAGGCCTAGGATAGTGTTAGGGTTAGGGTTAGGGTTAGGGTTAGCATTAGTTCAAGGATAGTGTTAGGGTTAGCGTTAGGGTTAGCACCAGCCCTAGGATAGTGTTAGGGTTAGGGTTAGGGTTAGCATCAGCCCTAGGATAGTGTTAGGGTTAGGGTTAGCATCAGCCCTAGGATAGTGTCAATGTTACGGTTAGGGTTATCATCAGGCCCAAGATAGTGGTAGGGTTAGGGTTAGCATCAGCCCTAGGATAGTGTTAGGGTTAGCGTTAACATAAACCCTAGGATAGTGTTAGGGTTAGGGTTAGGGTTATCATCAGGCCTAGGATAGTGTTAGGGTTAGGGTTAGGGTTAGCATCAGTTCAAGGATAGTTTTAGTGTTAGCGTTAGGGTTAGCATCCGCCCTAGGATAGTGTTAGGGTTAGGGTTAGGGTTAGCATCAGCCCTAGGATAGTGTTAGGGTTAGGGTTAGCATCAGCCCTAGGATAGTGTTAGGGTTAGGGTTAGGGTTATCATCAGGCCTAGGATAGTGTTAGGGTTAGGGTTAGCATCAGCTCTAGGATAGTGTTAGGGTTAGGGTTAGGGTTAGCATCAGCCCTAGGATAGTGTTAAGGTTAGGGTTAGGGTTATCATCAGGCCTTGGATAGTGTGAGGGCTAGAGTTAGCATCAGACTTAGGATAGTGTTAGGGTTTTGTTAGGGTTAGCATCAGCCCTAGGATAGTGTTAGGGTTTGGGTTAGCATCAGCCCTAGGATAGTGTTAGGGTTAGGGTTAGGGTTATCATCAGGCCTAGGATAGTGTTATTCTTAGGGTTAGCATCAGCCCTAGGATAGTGTTAGGGTTAGGGTTAGGGTTAGCATCAGCCCTAGGATAGTGTTAGGGTTAGGGTTAGCATCAGCCCTAGGATAGTGTTAGGGTTAGAGTTAGGGTTAGCATCAGCCGTACGATAGTGTTAGGGTCAGGGTTAGCCTCAGCCCTAAGATAGTGTTTGAGTTAGGGTTAGGGTTAGCATCAGCCCTAGGATAGTGTTAGGGTTAGGGTTAGGGTTAGCATCAGCCCTTGGAGAGTGTTAGGGTTAGGGTTAGGGTTAGCATCAGCACTAGGATAGTGTTAGTGTTAGGGTTAGCATCAGCCCTAGGATAGTGTTAGGGTTAGGGTTAGCATCCGCCCTAGGATAGTGTTAGGGTTAGGGTTAACATAAACCCTAGGATAGTGTTAGGTTTAGGGTTAGGGTTATCATCAGGCCTAGGATAGTGTTAGGGTTAGGGTTAGGGTTAGCATCAGTTCAAGGATAGTGTTAGGGTTAGCGTTAGGTTTAGCATCAGCCCAAGGATAGTGTTAGGGTTAGGGTTAGGGTTAGCATCAGCCCTAGGATAGTGTTAGGGTTAGGGTTTGCATCAGCCCTAGGATAGTGTTAGGGTTAGGGTTAGTGTTATCATCAGGCCTAGGATAGTGTTAGGGTTAGGGTTAGCATCAGCCCTAGGATAGCGTTAGGGTTAGGGTTAGGGTTAGCATCAGCCCTAGGATAGTGTTAGGTTTAGGGTTAGCATCAGCCCTAGGATAGTGTTAGGGTTAGGGTTAGGGTTAGCATCAGTTCAAGTATAGTTTTAGGGTTAGCGTTAGGGTTAGCATCAGCCCTAGGATAGTGTTACGGTTAGGGTTAGGGTTAGCATCAGCCCTAGGATAGTGTGAGGGCTAGAGTTAGCATCAGACTTAGGATAGTGTTAGGGGTAGGGTTAGGGTTAGCATCAGCCCTAGGATAGTGTTAGGGTTTGGGTTAGCATCAGCCCTAGGATAGTGTTAGGGTTAGGGTTAGGCTTAGCATCAGGCCTAGGATAGTGTTATTGTTAGGGTTAGCATCAGCCCTAGGATAGTGTTAGGGTTAGGGTTAGGGTTAGCATCAGCCCTAGGATAGTGTTAGGGTTAGGGTTAGCATCAGCCCTAGGATAGTGTTAGGGTTAGAGTTAGGGTTAGCATCAGCCGTACGATAGTGTTAGGGTCAGGGTTAGCCTCAGCCCTAAGATAGTGTTTGAGTTAGGGTTAGGGTTAGCATCAGCCCTAGGATAGTGTTAGGGTTAGGGTTAGGGTTAGCATCAGCCCTTGGAGAGTGTTAGGGTTAGGGTTAGGGTTAGCATCAGCACTAGGATAGTGTTAGTGTTAGGGTTAGCATCAGCCCTAGGATAGTGTTAGGGTTAGGGTTAGCATCCGCCCTAGGATAGTGTTAGGGTTAGGGTTAACATAAACCCTAGGATAGTGTTAGGGTTAGGGTTAGGGTTATCATCAGGCCTAGGATAGTGTTAGGGTTAGGGTTAGGGTTAGCATCAGTTCAAGGATAGTGTTAGGGTTAGCGTTAGGGTTAGCACCAGCCCTAGGATAGCGTTAGGGTTAGGGTTAGGGTTAGCATCAGCCCTAGGATAGTGTTAGGATTAGGGTTAGCATCAGCCCTAGGATAGTGTTACGGTTAGGGTTAGGGATAGCATCAGTCCTAGGATAGTTTTAGGGTTAGGGTTAGCATCAGACCTAGGATAGTGTTAGGGTTGGGGTTAGCATCAGCCCTAGGATAGTGTTAGGGTTAGGGTTAGGGTTAGCATCAGCCGTAGGATAGTGTTAGGGTCAGGGTTAGCCTCAGCCTTAAGATAGTGTTAGAGTTAGGGTTAGGGTTAGCATCAGCCCTAGGATAGTGTTAGGGTTAGGGTTAGGGTTAGCATCAGCCCTTGGAGAGTGTTAGGGTTAGGGTTAGGGTTAGCATCAGCACTAGGATAGTGTTAATGTTAGGGTTAGCATCAGCCCTAGGATAGTGTTAGGGTTAGGGTTAGGGTTAGCATCCGCCCTAGGATAGTGTTGGGTTTAGGGTTAGGGTTAGCATCAGCCCTAGGATAGTGTTAGGGTTAGGGTTAGGGTTATCATCAGGCCTAGGATAGTGTTAGGGTTAGGGTTAGGGTTAGCATTAGTTCAAGGATAGTGTTAGGGTTGGCGTTAGGGTTAGCACCAGCCCTAGGATAGCGTTAGGGTTAGGGTTAGGGTTAGCATCAGCCCTAGGATAGTGTTAGGGTTAGGGTTAGCATCAGCCCTAGGATAGTGTCAATGTTAGGGTTAGGGTTATCATCAGGCCCAAGATAGTGGTAGGGTTAGGGTTAGCATCAGCCCTAGGATAGTGTTAGGGTTAGGGTTAACATAAACCCTAGGATAGTGTTAGGGTTAGGGTTAGGGTTATCATCAGGCCTAGGATAGTGTTAGGGTTAGGGTTAGGGTTAGCATCAGTTCAAGGATAGTTTTAGTGTTAGCGTTAGGGTTAGCATCAGCACTAGGATAGGGTTAGGGTTAGGGTTAGGGTTATCATCAGGCCTAGGATAGTGTTATTGTTAGGGTTAGCATCAGCCATAGGATAGTGTTAGGGTTAGGGTTAGGGTTAGCATCAGGCCTAGGATAGTGTTAGGGTTAGGGTTAGCATCAGCCCTAGGATAGTGTTATGGTTAGGGTTAGGGTTAGCATCAGCCGTAGGATAGTGTTAGGGTCAGGGTTAGCCTCAGCCCTAAAATAGTGTTAGAGTTAGGGTTAGGGTTAGCATCAGCCCTAGGATAGTGTTAGGGTTAGGGTTAGGGTTAGCATCAGCCCTTGGAGAGTGTTAGGGTTAGGGTTAGGGTTAGCATCAGCACTAGGATATTGTTAGTGTTAGGGTTAGCATCAGCCCTATGATAGTGTTAGGGTTAGGGTTAGGGTTAGCATCAGCCCTAGGATAGTGTTGGGTTTAGGGTTAGGGTTATCATCAGGCCTAGGATAGTGTTAGGGTTAGGGTTAGGGTTAGCATTAGTTCAAGGATAGTGTTAGGGTTAGCGTTAGGGTTAGCACCAGCCCTAGGATAGTGTTAGGGTTAGGGTTAGGGTTAGCATCAGCCCTAGGATAGTGTTAGGGTTAGGGTTAGCATCAGCCCTAGGATAGTGTTAATGTTAGGGTTAGGGTTAGCATCAGGCCCAAGATAGTGGTAGGGTTAGGGTTAGCATCAGCCCTAGGATAGTGTTAGGGTTAGGGTTAACATAAACCCTAGGATAGTGTTAGGGTTAGGGTTAGGGTTATCATCAGGCCTAGGATAGTGTTAGGGTTAGGGTTAGGGTTAGCATCAGTTCAAGGATAGTTTTAGTGTTAGCGTTAGGGTTAGCATCAGCACTAGGATAGGGTTAGGGTTAGGGTTAGGGTTAGCATCAGCCCTAGGATAGTGTTAGGGTTAGGGTTAGGGTTAGCATCCACCCTAGGATAGTGTTAGGGTTAGGGTTAGGGTTAGCATCAGTCCTAGGATAGTGTTAGGGTTAGGGTTAACATAAACCCTAGGATAGTGTTAGGGTTACGGTTAGGGTTATCATCAGGAGTAGGATAGTGTTAGGGTTAGGGTTAGGGTTAGCATCAGTTCAAGGATAGTGTTAGGCTTAGCGTTAGGGTTAGCATCAGCCCTAGGATAGTGTTAGGGTAGGTTTAGGGTTATCATCAGGCCTAGGATAGTGTTAGGGTTAGGGTTAGCATCAGCTCTAGGATAGTGTTAGGGTTACGGTTGGGGTTAGCATCAGCCCTAGGATAGTGTTAAGGTTAGGGTTAGGGTTATCATCAGGCCTAGGATAGTGTGAGGGCTAGAGTTAGCATCAGACTTAGGATAGTGTTAGGGGTAGGGTTAGGGTTAGCATCAGCCCTAGGATAGTGTTAGGGTTTGGGTTAGCATCAGCCCTAGGATAGTGTTAGGGTTAGGGTTAGGCTTATCATCAGGCCTAGGATAGTGTTATTGTTAGGGTTAGCATCAGCCCTAGGATAGTGTTAGGGTTAGGGTTAGGGTTAGCATCAGCCCTAGGATAGTGTTAGGGTTAGGGTTAGCATCAGCCCTAGGATAGTGTTAGGGTTAGAGTTAGGGTTAGCATCAGCCGTACGATAGTGTTAGGGTCAGGGTTAGCCTCAGCCCTAAGATAGTGTTTGAGTTAGGGTTAGGGTTAGCATCAGCCCTAGGATAGTGTTAGGGTTAGGGTTAGGGTTAGCATCAGCCCTTGGAGAGTGTTAGGGTTAGGGTTAGGGTTAGCATCAGCACTAGGATAGTGTTAGTGTTAGGGTTAGCATCAGCCCTAGGATAGTGTTAGGGTTAGGGTTAGCATCCGCCCTAGGATAGTGTTACGGTTAGGGTTAACATAAACCCTAGGATAGTGTTAGGGTTAGGGTTAGGGTTATCATCAGGCCTAGGATAGTGTTAGGGTTAGGGTTAGGGTTAGCATCAGTTCAAGGATAGTGTTAGGGTTAGCGTTAGGGTTAGCACCAGCCCTAGGATAGCGTTAGGGTTAGGGTTAGGGTTAGCATCAGCCCTAGGATAGTGTTAGGATTAGGGTTAGCATCAGCCCTAGGATAGTGTTACGGTTAGGGTTAGGGATAGCATCAGTCCTAGGATAGTTTTAGGGTTAGGGTTAGCATCAGGCCTAGGATAGTGTTAGGGTTGGGGTTAGCATCAGCCCTAGGATAGTGTTAGGGTTAGGGTTAGGGTTAGCATCAGCCGTAGGATAGTGTTAGGGTCAGGGTTAGCCTCAGCCCTAAGATAGTGTTAGAGTTAGGGTTAGGGTTAGCATCAGCCCTAGGATAGTGTTAGGGTTAGGGTTAGGGTTAGCATCAGCCCTTGGAGAATGTTAGGGTTAGGGTTAGGGTTAGCATCAGCACTAGGATAGTGTTAATGTTAGGGTTAGCATCAGCCCTAGGATAGTGTTAGGGTTAGGGTTAGGGTTAGCATCCGCCCTAGGATAGTGTTGGGTTTAGGGTTAGGGTTAGCATCAGCCCTAGGATAGTGTTAGGGTTAGGGTTAGGGTTATCATCAGGCCTAGGATAGTGTTAGGGTTAGGGTTAGGGTTAGCATTAGTTCAAGGATAGTGTTAGGGTTGGCGTTAGGGTTAGCACCAGCCCTAGGATAGCGTTAGGGTTAGGGTTAGGGTTAGCATCAGCCCTAGGATAGTGTTAGGGTTAGGGTTAGCATCAGCCCTAGGATAGTGTCAATGTTAGGGTTAGGGTTATCATCAGGCCCAAGATAGTGGTAGGGTTAGGGTTAGCATCAGCCCTAGGATAGTGTTAGGGTTAGGGTTAACATAAACCCTAGGATAGTGTTAGGGTTAGGGTTAGGGTTATCATCAGGCCTAGGATAGTGTTAGGGTTAGGGTTAGGGTTAGCATCAGTTCAAGGATAGTTTTAGTGTTAGCGTTAGGGTTAGCATCAGCACTAGGATAGGGTTAGGGTTAGGGTTAGGGTTATCATCAGGCCTAGGATAGTGTTATTTTTAGGGTTAGCATCAGCCATAGGATAGTGTTAGGGTTAGGGTTAGGGTTAGCATCAGGCCTAGGATAGTGTTAGGGTTAGGGTTAGCATCAGCCCTAGGATAGTGTTATGGTTAGGGTTAGGGTTAGCATCAGCCGTAGGATAGTGTTAGGGTCAGGGTTAGCCTCAGCCCTAAGATAGTGTTAGAGTTAGGGTTAGGGTTAGCATCAGCCCTAGGATAGTGTTAGGGTTAGGGTTAGGGTTAGCATCAGCCCTTGGAGAGTGTTAGGGTTAGGGTTAGGGTTAGCATCAGCACTAGGATAGTGTTAGTGTTAGGGTTAGCATCAGCCCTAGGATAGTGTTAGGGTTAGGGTTAGGGTTAGCATCCGCCCTAAGATAGTGTTGGGTTTAGGGTTAGGGTTAGCATCAGCCCTAGGATAGTGTTAGGTTTAGGGTTAGGGTTATCATCAGGCCTAGGATAGTGTTAGGGTTAGGGTTAGGGTTAGGGTTAGCATTAGTTCAAGGATAGTGTTAGGGTTAGCGTTAGGGTTAGCACCAGCCCTAGGATAGTGTTAGGGTTAGGGTTAGGGTTAGCATCAGCCCTAGGATAGTGTTAGGGTTAGGGTTAGCATCAGCCCTAGGATAGTGTCAATGTTACGGTTAGGGTTATCATCAGGCCCAAGATAGTGGTAGGGTTAGGGTTAGCATCAGCCCTAGGATAGTGTTAGGGTTAGCGTTAACATAAACCCTAGGATAGTGTTAGGGTTAGGGTTAGGGTTATCATCAGGCCTAGGATAGTGTTAGGGTTAGGGTTAGGGTTAGCATCAGTTCAAGGATAGTTTTAGTGTTAGCGTTAGGGTTAGCATCCGCCCTAGGATAGTGTTAGGGTTAGGGTTAGGGTTAGCATCAGCCCTAGGATAGTGTTAGGGTTAGGGTTAGCATCAGCCCTAGGATAGTGTTAGGGTTAGGGTTAGGGTTATCATCAGGCCTAGGATAGTGTTAGGGTTAGGGTTAGCATCAGCTCTAGGATAGTGTTAGGGTTAGGGTTAGGGTTAGCATCAGCCCTAGGATAGTGTTAAGGTTAGGGTTAGGGTTATCATCAGGCCTTGGATAGTGTGAGGGCTAGAGTTAGCATCAGACTTAGGATAGTGTTAGGGTTTTGTTAGGGTTAGCATCAGCCCTAGGATAGTGTTAGGGTTTGGGTTAGCATCAGCCCTAGGATAGTGTTAGGGTTAGGGTTAGGGTTATCATCAGGCCTAGGATAGTGTTATTCTTAGGGTTAGCATCAGCCCTAGGATAGTGTTAGGGTTAGGGTTAGGGTTAGCATCAGCCCTAGGATAGTGTTAGGGTTAGGGTTAGCATCAGCCCTAGGATAGTGTTAGGGTTAGAGTTAGGGTTAGCATCAGCCGTACGATAGTGTTAGGGTCAGGGTTAGCCTCAGCCCTAAGATAGTGTTTGAGTTAGGGTTAGGGTTAGCATCAGCCCTAGGATAGTGTTAGGGTTAGGGTTAGGGTTAGCATCAGCCCTTGGAGAGTGTTAGGGTTAGGGTTAGGGTTAGCATCAGCACTAGGATAGTGTTAGTGTTAGGGTTAGCATCAGCCCTAGGATAGTGTTAGGGTTAGGGTTAGCATCCGCCCTAGGATAGTGTTAGGGTTAGGGTTAACATAAACCCTAGGATAGTGTTAGGTTTAGGGTTAGGGTTATCATCAGGCCTAGGATAGTGTTAGGGTTAGGGTTAGGGTTAGCATCAGTTCAAGGATAGTGTTAGGGTTAGCGTTAGGTTTAGCATCAGCCCAAGGATAGTGTTAGGGTTAGGGTTAGGGTTAGCATCAGCCCTAGGATAGTGTTAGGGTTAGGGTTTGCATCAGCCCTAGGATAGTGTTAGGGTTAGGGTTAGTGTTATCATCAGGCCTAGGATAGTGTTAGGGTTAGGGTTAGCATCAGCCCTAGGATAGCGTTAGGGTTAGGGTTAGGGTTAGCATCAGCCCTAGGATAGTGTTAGGTTTAGGGTTAGCATCAGCCCTAGGATAGTGTTAGGGTTAGGGTTAGGGTTAGCATCAGTTCAAGTATAGTTTTAGGGTTAGCGTTAGGGTTAGCATCAGCCCTAGGATAGTGTTACGGTTAGGGTTAGGGTTAGCATCAGCCCTAGGATAGTGTGAGGGCTAGAGTTAGCATCAGACTTAGGATAGTGTTAGGGGTAGGGTTAGGGTTAGCATCAGCCCTAGGATAGTGTTAGGGTTTGGGTTAGCATCAGCCCTAGGATAGTGTTAGGGTTAGGGTTAGGCTTATCATCAGGCCTAGGATAGTGTTATTGTTAGGGTTAGCATCAGCCCTAGGATAGTGTTAGGGTTAGGGTTAGGGTTAGCATCAGCCCTAGGATAGTGTTAGGGTTAGGGTTAGCATCAGCCCTAGGATAGTGTTAGGGTTAGAGTTAGGGTTAGCATCAGCCGTACGATAGTGTTAGGGTCAGGGTTAGCCTCAGCCCTAAGATAGTGTTTGAGTTAGGGTTAGGGTTAGCATCAGCCCTAGGATAGTGTTAGGGTTAGGGTTAGGGTTAGCATCAGCCCTTGGAGAGTGTTAGGGTTAGGGTTAGGGTTAGCATCAGCACTAGGATAGTGTTAGTGTTAGGGTTAGCATCAGCCCTAGGATAGTGTTAGGGTTAGGGTTAGCATCCGCCCTAGGATAGTGTTAGGGTTAGGGTTAACATAAACCCTAGGATAGTGTTAGGGTTAGGGTTAGGGTTATCATCAGGCCTAGGATAGTGTTAGGGTTAGGGTTAGGGTTAGCATCAGTTCAAGGATAGTGTTAGGGTTAGCGTTAGGGTTAGCACCAGCCCTAGGATAGCGTTAGGGTTAGGGTTAGGGTTAGCATCAGCCCTAGGATAGTGTTAGGATTAGGGTTAGCATCAGCCCTAGGATAGTGTTACGGTTAGGGTTAGGGATAGCATCAGTCCTAGGATAGTTTTAGGGTTAGGGTTAGCATCAGACCTAGGATAGTGTTAGGGTTGGGGTTAGCATCAGCCCTAGGATAGTGTTAGGGTTAGGGTTAGGGTTAGCATCAGCCGTAGGATAGTGTTAGGGTCAGGGTTAGCCTCAGCCCTAAGATAGTGTTAGAGTTAGGGTTAGGGTTAGCATCAGCCCTAGGATAGTGTTAGGGTTAGGGTTAGGGTTAGCATCAGCCCTTGGAGAGTGTTAGGGTTAGGGTTAGGGTTAGCATCAGCACTAGGATAGTGTTAATGTTAGGGTTAGCATCAGCCCTAGGATAGTGTTAGGGTTAGGGTTAGGGTTAGCATCCGCCCTAGGATAGTGTTGGGTTTAGGGTTAGGGTTAGCATCAGCCCTAGGATAGTGTTAGGGTTAGGGTTAGGGTTATCATCAGGCCTAGGATAGTGTTAGGGTTAGGGTTAGGGTTAGCATTAGTTCAAGGATAGTGTTAGGGTTGGCGTTAGGGTTAGCACCAGCCCTAGGATAGCGTTAGGGTTAGGGTTAGGGTTAGCATCAGCCCTAGGATAGTGTTAGGGTTAGGGTTAGCATCAGCCCTAGGATAGTGTCAATGTTAGGGTTAGGGTTATCATCAGGCCCAAGATAGTGGTAGGGTTAGGGTTAGCATCAGCCCTAGGATAGTGTTAGGGTTAGGGTTAACATAAACCCTAGGATAGTGTTAGGGTTAGGGTTAGGGTTATCATCAGGCCTAGGATAGTGTTAGGGTTAGGGTTAGGGTTAGCATCAGTTCAAGGATAGTTTTAGTGTTAGCGTTAGGGTTAGCATCAGCACTAGGATAGGGTTAGGGTTAGGGTTAGGGTTATCATCAGGCCTAGGATAGTGTTATTGTTAGGGTTAGCATCAGCCATAGGATAGTGTTAGGGTTAGGGTTAGGGTTAGCATCAGGCCTAGGATAGTGTTAGGGTTAGGGTTAGCATCAGCCCTAGGATAGTGTTATGGTTAGGGTTAGGGTTAGCATCAGCCGTAGGATAGTGTTAGGGTCAGGGTTAGCCTCAGCCCTAAAATAGTGTTAGAGTTAGGGTTAGGGTTAGCATCAGCCCTAGGATAGTGTTAGGGTTAGGGTTAGGGTTAGCATCAGCCCTTGGAGAGTGTTAGGGTTAGGGTTAGGGTTAGCATCAGCACTAGGATATTGTTAGTGTTAGGGTTAGCATCAGCCCTATGATAGTGTTAGGGTTAGGGTTAGGGTTAGCATCAGCCCTAGGATAGTGTTGGGTTTAGGGTTAGGGTTATCATCAGGCCTAGGATAGTGTTAGGGTTAGGGTTAGGGTTAGCATTAGTTCAAGGATAGTGTTAGGGTTAGCGTTAGGGTTAGCACCAGCCCTAGGATAGTGTTAGGGTTAGGGTTAGGGTTAGCATCAGCCCTAGGATAGTGTTAGGGTTAGGGTTAGCATCAGCCCTAGGATAGTGTTAATGTTAGGGTTAGGGTTAGCATCAGGCCCAAGATAGTGGTAGGGTTAGGGTTAGCATCAGCCCTAGGATAGTGTTAGGGTTAGGGTTAACATAAACCCTAGGATAGTGTTAGGGTTAGGGTTAGGGTTATCATCAGGCCTAGGATAGTGTTAGGGTTAGGGTTAGGGTTAGCATCAGTTCAAGGATAGTTTTAGTGTTAGCGTTAGGGTTAGCATCAGCACTAGGATAGGGTTAGGGTTAGGGTTAGGGTTAGCATCAGCCCTAGGATAGTGTTAGGGTTAGGGTTAGGGTTAGCATCCACCCTAGGATAGTGTTAGGGTTAGGGTTAGGGTTAGCATCAGTCCTAGGATAGTGTTAGGGTTAGGGTTAACATAAACCCTAGGATAGTGTTAGGGTTACGGTTAGGGTTATCATCAGGAGTAGGATAGTGTTAGGGTTAGGGTTAGGGTTAGCATCAGTTCAAGGATAGTGTTAGGCTTAGCGTTAGGGTTAGCATCAGCCCTAGGATAGTGTTAGGGTAGGTTTAGGGTTATCATCAGGCCTAGGATAGTGTTAGGGTTAGGGTTAGCATCAGCTCTAGGATAGTGTTAGGGTTACGGTTGGGGTTAGCATCAGCCCTAGGATAGTGTTAAGGTTAGGGTTAGGGTTATCATCAGGCCTAGGATAGTGTGAGGGCTAGAGTTAGCATCAGACTTAGGATAGTGTTAGGGGTAGGGTTAGGGTTAGCATCAGCCCTAGGATAGTGTTAGGGTTTGGGTTAGCATCAGCCCTAGGATAGTGTTAGGGTTAGGGTTAGGCTTATCATCAGGCCTAGGATAGTGTTATTGTTAGGGTTAGCATCAGCCCTAGGATAGTGTTAGGGTTAGGGTTAGGGTTAGCATCAGCCCTAGGATAGTGTTAGGGTTAGGGTTAGCATCAGCCCTAGGATAGTGTTAGGGTTAGAGTTAGGGTTAGCATCAGCCGTACGATAGTGTTAGGGTCAGGGTTAGCCTCAGCCCTAAGATAGTGTTTGAGTTAGGGTTAGGGTTAGCATCAGCCCTAGGATAGTGTTAGGGTTAGGGTTAGGGTTAGCATCAGCCCTTGGAGAGTGTTAGGGTTAGGGTTAGGGTTAGCATCAGCACTAGGATAGTGTTAGTGTTAGGGTTAGCATCAGCCCTAGGATAGTGTTAGGGTTAGGGTTAGCATCCGCCCTAGGATAGTGTTAGGGTTAGGGTTAACATAAACCCTAGGATAGTGTTAGGGTTAGGGTTAGGGTTATCATCAGGCCTAGGATAGTGTTAGGGTTAGGGTTAGGGTTAGCATCAGTTCAAGGATAGTGTTAGGGTTAGCGTTAGGGTTAGCACCAGCCCTAGGATAGCGTTAGGGTTAGGGTTAGGGTTAGCATCAGCCCTAGGATAGTGTTAGGATTAGGGTTAGCATCAGCCCTAGGATAGTGTTACGGTTAGGGTTAGGGATAGCATCAGTCCTAGGATAGTTTTAGGGTTAGGGTTAGCATCAGGCCTAGGATAGTGTTAGGGTTGGGGTTAGCATCAGCCCTAGGATAGTGTTAGGGTTAGGGTTAGGGTTAGCATCAGCCGTAGGATAGTGTTAGGGTCAGGGTTAGCCTCAGCCCTAAGATAGTGTTAGAGTTAGGGTTAGGGTTAGCATCAGCCCTAGGATAGTGTTAGGGTTAGGGTTAGGGTTAGCATCAGCCCTTGGAGAGTGTTAGGGTTAGGGTTAGGGTTAGCATCAGCACTAGGATAGTGTTAATGTTAGGGTTAGCATCAGCCCTAGGATAGTGTTAGGGTTAGGGTTAGGGTTAGCATCCGCCCTAGGATAGTGTTGGGTTTAGGGTTAGGGTTAGCATCAGCCCTAGGATAGTGTTAGGGTTAGGGTTAGGGTTATCATCAGGCCTAGGATAGTGTTAGGGTTAGGGTTAGGGTTAGCATTAGTTCAAGGATAGTGTTAGGGTTGGCGTTAGGGTTAGCACCAGCCCTAGGATAGCGTTAGGGTTAGGGTTAGGGTTAGCATCAGCCCTAGGATAGTGTTAGGGTTAGGGTTAGCATCAGCCCTAGGATAGTGTCAATGTTAGGGTTAGGGTTATCATCAGGCCCAAGATAGTGGTAGGGTTAGGGTTAGCATCAGCCCTAGGATAGTGTTAGGGTTAGGGTTAACATAAACCCTAGGATAGTGTTAGGGTTAGGGTTAGGGTTATCATCAGGCCTAGGATAGTGTTAGGGTTAGGGTTAGGGTTAGCATCAGTTCAAGGATAGTTTTAGTGTTAGCGTTAGGGTTAGCATCAGCACTAGGATAGGGTTAGGGTTAGGGTTAGGGTTATCATCAGGCCTAGGATAGTGTTATTGTTAGGGTTAGCATCAGCCATAGGATAGTGTTAGGGTTAGGGTTAGGGTTAGCATCAGGCCTAGGATAGTGTTAGGGTTAGGGTTAGCATCAGCCCTAGGATAGTGTTATGGTTAGGGTTAGGGTTAGCATCAGCCGTAGGATAGTGTTAGGGTCAGGGTTAGCCTCAGCCCTAAGATAGTGTTAGAGTTAGGGTTAGGGTTAGCATCAGCCCTAGGATAGTGTTAGGGTTAGGGTTAGGGTTAGCATCAGCCCTTGGAGAGTGTTAGGGTTAGGGTTAGGGTTAGCATCAGCACTAGGATAGTGTTAGTGTTAGGGTTAGCATCAGCCCTAGGATAGTGTTAGGGTTAGGGTTAGGGTTAGCATCCGCCCTAAGATAGTGTTGGGTTTAGGGTTAGGGTTAGCATCAGCCCTAGGATAGTGTTAGGTTTAGGGTTAGGGTTATCATCAGGCCTAGGATAGTGTTAGGGTTAGGGTTAGGGTTAGGGTTAGCATTAGTTCAAGGATAGTGTTAGGGTTAGCGTTAGGGTTAGCACCAGCCCTAGGATAGTGTTAGGGTTAGGGTTAGGGTTAGCATCAGCCCTAGGATAGTGTTAGGGTTAGGGTTAGCATCAGCCCTAGGATAGTGTCAATGTTACGGTTAGGGTTATCATCAGGCCCAAGATAGTGGTAGGGTTAGGGTTAGCATCAGCCCTAGGATAGTGTTAGGGTTAGCGTTAACATAAACCCTAGGATAGTGTTAGGGTTAGGGTTAGGGTTATCATCAGGCCTAGGATAGTGTTAGGGTTAGGGTTAGGGTTAGCATCAGTTCAAGGATAGTTTTAGTGTTAGCGTTAGGGTTAGCATCCGCCCTAGGATAGTGTTAGGGTTAGGGTTAGGGTTAGCATCAGCCCTAGGATAGTGTTAGGGTTAGGGTTAGCATCAGCCCTAGGATAGTGTTAGGGTTAGTGTTAGGGTTATCATCAGGCCTAGGATAGTGTTAGGGTTAGGGTTAGCATCAGCTCTAGGATAGTGTTAGGGTTAGGGTTAGGGTTAGCATCAGCCCTAGGATAGTGTTAAGGTTAGGGTTAGGGTTATCATCAGGCCTTGGATAGTGTGAGGGCTAGAGTTAGCATCAGACTTAGGATAGTGTTAGGGTTTTGTTAGGGTTAGCATCAGCCCTAGGATAGTGTTAGGGTTTGGGTTAGCATCAGCCCTAGGATAGTGTTAGGGTTAGGGTTAGGGTTATCATCAGGCCTAGGATAGTGTTATTCTTAGGGTTAGCATCAGCCCTAGGATAGTGTTAGGGTTAGGGTTAGGGTTAGCATCAGCCCTAGGATAGTGTTAGGGTTAGGGTTAGCATCAGCCCTAGGATAGTGTTAGGGTTAGAGTTAGGGTTAGCATCAGCCGTACGATAGTGTTAGGGTCAGGGTTAGCCTCAGCCCTAAGATAGTGTTTGAGTTAGGGTTAGGGTTAGCATCAGCCCTAGGATAGTGTTAGGGTTAGGGTTAGGGTTAGCATCAGCCCTTGGAGAGTGTTAGGGTTAGGGTTAGGGTTAGCATCAGCACTAGGATAGTGTTAGTGTTAGGGTTAGCATCAGCCCTAGGATAGTGTTAGGGTTAGGGTTAGCATCCGCCCTAGGATAGTGTTAGGGTTAGGGTTAACATAAACCCTAGGATAGTGTTAGGTTTAGGGTTAGGGTTATCATCAGGCCTAGGATAGTGTTAGGGTTAGGGTTAGGGTTAGCATCAGTTCAAGGATAGTGTTAGGGTTAGCGTTAGGTTTAGCATCAGCCCAAGGATAGTGTTAGGGTTAGGGTTAGGGTTAGCATCAGCCCTAGGATAGTGTTAGGGTTAGGGTTTGCATCAGCCCTAGGATAGTGTTAGGGTTAGGGTTAGTGTTATCATCAGGCCTAGGATAGTGTTAGGGTTAGGGTTAGCATCAGCCCTAGGATAGCGTTAGGGTTAGGGTTAGGGTTAGCATCAGCCCTAGGATAGTGTTAGGTTTAGGGTTAGCATCAGCCCTAGGATAGTGTTAGGGTTAGGGTTAGGGTTAGCATCAGTTCAAGTATAGTTTTAGGGTTAGCGTTAGGGTTAGCATCAGCCCTAGGATAGTGTTACGGTTAGGGTTAGGGTTAGCATCAGCCCTAGGATAGTGTTAGGGTTAGGGTTAGGGTTAGCATCCGCCCTAGGATAGTGTTAGGGTTAGGGTTAGGGTTAGCATCAGCCCTAGGATAGTGTTAGGGTTAGGGTTAGGGTTAGCATCAGCCCTAGGATAGTGTTAGGGTTAGGGTTAGGGTTAGCATCAGCCCTAGGATAGTGTTAGGGTTAGGGTTAGCATCAGCCCTAGGATAGTGTTAGGGTTAAGGTTAGGGTTACCATCAGGCCTAGGATAGTGTTAGGGTTAGGGTTAGCATCAGCTCTAGGATAGTGTTAGGGTTAGGGTTAGGGTTAGCATCAGCCCTAGGATAGTGTTAAGGTTAGGGTTAGGGTTATTATCAGGCCTAGGATAGTGTGAGGGCTAGGGTTAGCATCAGACTTTGGATAGTGTTAGGGTTAGGGTTAGGGTTAGCATCAGCCCTAGGATAGTGTTAGGGTTAGGGTTAGCATCAGCCCTAGGATAGTGTTAGGGTTAGGGTTAGGGTTATCATCAGGCCTATGATAGTGTTATTGTTAGGGTTAGCATCAGCCATAGGATAGTGTTAGGGTTAGGGTTAGGGTTAGCATCAGGCCTAGGATAGTGTTAGGGTTAGGGTTAGCATCAGCCCTAGGATAGTGTTAGGGTTAGGGTTAGGGTTAGCATCAGCCGTAGGATAGTGTTAGGGTCAGGGTTAGCCTCAGCCCTAAGATAGTGTTAGAGTTAGGGTTAGGGTTAGCATCAGCCCTAGGATAGTGTTAGGGTTAGGGTTAGGGTTAGCATCAGCCCTTGGAGAGTGTTAGGGTTAGGGTTAGGGTTAGCATCAGCACTAGGATAGTGTTAGTGTTAGGGTTAGCATCAGCCCTATGATAGTGTTAGGGTTAGGGTTAGGGTTAGCAACAGCCCTAGGATAGTGTTGGGTTTAGGGTTAGGGTTATCATCAGGCCTAGGATAGTGTTAGGGTTAGGGTTAGGGTTAGCATTATTTCAAGGATAGTGTTAGGGTTAGCGTTAGGGTTAGCACCAGCCCTAGGATAGTGTTAGGGTTAGGGTTAGGGTTAGCATCAGCCCTAGGATAGTGTTAGGGTTAGGGTTAGCATCAGCCCTAGGATAGTGTTAATGGTAGGGTTAGGGTTAGCATCAGGCCCAAGATAGTGGTAGGGTTAGGGTTAGCATCAGCCCTAGGATAGTGTTAGGGTTAGGGTTAACATAAACCCTAGGATAGTGTTAGGGTTAGGGTTAGGGTTATCATCAGGAATAGGATAGTGTTAGGGTTAGGGTTAGGGTTAGCATCAGTTCAAGGATAGTTTTAGTGTTAGCGTTAGGGTTAGCATCAGCACTAGGATAGGGTTAGGGTTAGGGGTAGGGTTAGCATCAGCCCTAGGATAGTGTTAGGGTTAGGGTTAGGGTTAGCATCCACCCTAGGATAGTGTTAGGGTTAGGGTTAGGGTTAGCATCAGTCCTAGGATAGTGTTAGGGTTAGGGTTAACATAAACCCTAGGATAGTGTTAGGGTTACGGTTAGGGTTATCATCAGGAGTAGGATAGTGTTAGGGTTAGCGTTAGGGTTAGCATCAGTTCAAGGATAGTGTTAGGCTTAGCGTTAGGGTTAGCATCAGCCCTAGGATAGTGTTAGGGTTAGGGTTAGGGTTAGCATCAGCCCTAGGATAGTGTTAGGGTTAGGGTTAGCATCAGCCCTAGGATAGTGTTAGGGTTAGGTTTAGGGTTATCATCAGGCCTAGGATAGTGTTAGGGTTAGGGTTAGCATCAGCTCTAGGATAGTGTTAGGGTTAGGGTTGGGGTTAGCATCAGCCCTAGGATAGTGTTAAGGTTAGGGTTAGGGTTATCATCAGGCCTAGGATAGTGTGAGGGCTAGAGTTAGCATCAGACTTAGGATAGTGTTAGTGGTAGGGTTAGGGTTAGCATCAGCCCTAGGATAGTGTTAGGGTTTGGGTTAGCATCAGCCCTAGGATAGTGTTAGGGTTAGGGTTAGGCTTATCATCAGGCCTAGGATAGTGTTATTGTTAGGGTTAGCATCAGCCCTAGGATAGTGTTAGGGTTAGGGTTAGGGTTAGCATCAGCCCTAGGATAGTGTTAGGGTTAGGGTTAGCATCAGCCCTAGGATAGTGTTAGGGTTAGAGTTAGGGTTAGGATCAGCCGTACGATAGTGTTAGGGTCAGGGTTAGCCTCAGCCCTAAGAGAGTGTTTGAGTTAGGGTTAGGGTTAGCATCAGCCCTAGGATAGTGTTAGGGTTAGGGTTAGGGTTAGCATCAGCCCTTGGAGAGTGTTAGGGTTAGGGTTAGGGTTAGCATCAGCACTAGGATAGTGTTAGTGTTAGGGTTAGCATCAGCCCTAGGATAGTGTTAGGGTTAGGGTTAGCATCCGCCCTAGGATAGTGTTAGGGTTAGGGTTAACATAAACCCTAGGATAGTGTTAGGGTTAGGGTTAGGGTTATCATCAGGCCTAGGATAGTGTTAGGGTTAGGGTTAGGGTTAGCATCAGTTCAAGGATAGTGTTAGGGTTAGCGTTAGGTTTAGCATCAGCCCAAGGATAGTGTTAGGGTTAGGGTTAGGATTAGCATCAGCCCTAGGATAGTGTTAGGGTTAGGGTTTGCATCAGCCCTAGGATAGTGTTAGGGTTAGGGTTAGTGTTATCATCAGGCCTAGGATAGTGTTAGTGTTAGGGTTTGCATCAGCCCTAGGATAGTGTTAGGGTTAGGGTTAGGGTTAGCATCAGCCTTAGGATAGTGTTAGGGTTAGGGTTAGCATCAGCCCTAGGATAGTGTTAGGGTTAGGGTTAGGGTTAGCATCAGGCCTAGGATAGTGTTAGGATTAGGGTTAACATCAGCCCTAAGATAGTGTTAGGGTTAGGGTTAGGGTTAGCATCATGCCTAGGATAGTGTTAGGATTAGGGTTAGCATCAGCCCTAGGATAGTGTTACGGTTAGGGTTAGGGATAGCATCAGTCCTAGGATAGTTTTAGGGTTAGGGTTAGCATCAGGCCTAGGATAGTTTTAGGGTTGGGGTTAGCATCAGCCCTAGGATAGTGTTAGGGTTAGGGTTAGGGTTAGCATCAGCCGTAGGATAGTGTTAGGGTCAGGGTTAGCCTCAGCCCTAAGATAGTGTTAGAGTTAGGGTTAGGGTTAGCATCAGCCCTAGGATAGTGTTAGGGTTAGGGTTAGGGTTAGCATCAGCCCTTGGAGAGTGTTAGGGTTAGGGTTAGGGTTAGCATCAGCACTAGGATAGTGTTAATGTTAGGGTTAGCATCAGCCCTAGGATAGTGTTAGGGTTAGGGTTAGGGTTAGCATCCGCCCTAGGATAGTGTTGGGTTTAGGGTTAGGGTTAGCATCAGCCCTAGGATAGTGTTAGGGTTAGGGTTAGGGTTATCATCAGGCCTAGGATAGTGTTAGGGTTAGGGTTAGGGTTAGCATTAGTTCAAGGATAGTGTTAGGGTTGGCGTTAGGGTTAGCACCAGCCCTAGGATAGCGTTAGGGTTAGGGTTAGGGTTAGCATCAGCCCTAGGATAGTGTTAGGGTTAGGGTTAGGGTTAGCATCAGGCCTAGGATAGTGTTAGGGTTAGGGTTAGCATGAGCCCTAGGATAGTGTTATGGTTAGGGTTAGGGTTAGCATCAGCCGTAGGATAGTGTTAGGGTCAGGGTTAGCCTCAGCCCTAAGATAGTGTTAGAGTTAGGGTTAGGGTTAGCATCAGCCCTAGGATAGTGTTAGGGTTAGGGTTAGGGTTAGCATCAGCCCTTGGAGAGTGTTAGGGTTAGGGTTAGGGTTAGCATCAGCACTAGGATAGTGTTAGTGTTAGGGTTAGCATCAGCCCTAGGATAGTGTTAGGGTTAGGGTTGGGGTTAGCATCCGCCCTAAGATAGTGTTGGGTTTAGGGTTAGGGTTAGCATCAGCCCTAGGATAGTGTTAGGTTTAGGGTTAGGGTTATCATCAGGCCTAGGATAGTGTTAGGGTTAGGGTTAGGGTTAGGGTTAGCATTAGTTCAAGGATAGTGTTAGGGTTAGCGTTAGGGTTAGCACCAGCCCTAGGATAGTGTTAGGGTTAGGGTTAGGGTTAGCATCAGCCCTAGGATAGTGTTAGGGTTAGGGTTAGCATCAGCCCTAGGATAGTGTCAATGTTACGGTTAGGGTTATCATCAGGCCCAAGATAGTGGTAGGGTTAGGGTTAGCATCAGCCCTAGGATAGTGTTAGGGTTAGCGTTAACATAAACCCTAGGATAGTGTTAGGGTTAGGGTTAGGGTTATCATCAGGCCTAGGATAGTGTTAGGGTTAGGGTTAGGGTTAGCATCAGTTCAAGGATAGTTTTAGTGTTAGCGTTAGGGTTAGCATCCGCCCTAGGATAGTGTTAGGGTTAGGGTTAGGGTTAGCATCAGCCCTAGGATAGTGTTAGGGTTAGGGTTAGCATCAGCCCTAGGATAGTGTTAGGGTTAGGGTTAGGGTTATCATCAGGCCTAGGATAGTGTTAGGGTTAGGGTTAGCATCAGCTCTAGGATAGTGTTAGGGTTAGGGTTAGGGTTAGCATCAGCCCTAGGATAGTGTTAAGGTTAGGGTTAGGGTTATCATCAGGCCTTGGATAGTGTGAGGGCTAGAGTTAGCATCAGACTTAGGATAGTGTTAGGGTTTTGTTAGGGTTAGCATCAGCCCTAGGATAGTGTTAGGGTTTGGGTTAGCATCAGCCCTAGGATAGTGTTAGGGTTAGGGTTAGGGTTATCATCAGGCCTAGGATAGTGTTATTCTTAGGGTTAGCATCAGCCCTAGGATAGTGTTAGGGTTAGGGTTAGGGTTAGCATCAGCCCTAGGATAGTGTTAGGGTTAGGGTTAGCATCAGCCCTAGGATAGTGTTAGGGTTAGAGTTAGGGTTAGCATCAGCCGTACGATAGTGTTAGGGTCAGGGTTAGCCTCAGCCCTAAGATAGTGTTTGAGTTAGGGTTAGGGTTAGCATCAGCCCTAGGATAGTGTTAGGGTTAGGGTTAGGGTTAGCATCAGCCCTTGGAGAGTGTTAGGGTTAGGGTTAGGGTTAGCATCAGCACTAGGATAGTGTTAGTGTTAGGGTTAGCATCAGCCCTAGGATAGTGTTAGGGTTAGGGTTAGCATCCGCCCTAGGATAGTGTTAGGGTTAGGGTTAACATAAACCCTAGGATAGTGTTAGGTTTAGGGTTAGGGTTATCATCAGGCCTAGGATAGTGTTAGGGTTAGGGTTAGGGTTAGCATCAGTTCAAGGATAGTGTTAGGGTTAGCGTTAGGTTTAGCATCAGCCCAAGGATAGTGTTAGGGTTAGGGTTAGGGTTAGCATCAGCCCTAGGATAGTGTTAGGGTTAGGGTTTGCATCAGCCCTAGGATAGTGTTAGGGTTAGGGTTAGTGTTATCATCAGGCCTAGGATAGTGTTAGGGTTAGGGTTAGCATCAGCCCTAGGATAGCGTTAGGGTTAGGGTTAGGGTTAGCATCAGCCCTAGGATAGTGTTAGGTTTAGGGTTAGCATCAGCCCTAGGATAGTGTTAGGGTTAGGGTTAGGGTTAGCATCAGTTCAAGTATAGTTTTAGGGTTAGCGTTAGGGTTAGCATCAGCCCTAGGATAGTGTTACGGTTAGGGTTAGGGTTAGCATCAGCCCTAGGATAGTGTTAGGGTTAGGGTTAGGGTTAGCATCCGCCCTAGGATAGTGTTAGGGTTAGGGTTAGGGTTAGCATCAGCCCTAGGATAGTGTTAGGGTTAGGGTTAGGGTTAGCATCAGCCCTAGGATAGTGTTAGGGTTAGGGTTAGGGTTAGCATCAGCCCTAGGATAGTGTTAGGGTTAGGGTTAGCATCAGCCCTAGGATAGTGTTAGGGTTAAGGTTAGGGTTACCATCAGGCCTAGGATAGTGTTAGGGTTAGGGTTAGCATCAGCTCTAGGATAGTGTTAGGGTTAGGGTTAGGGTTAGCATCAGCCCTAGGATAGTGTTAAGGTTAGGGTTAGGGTTATTATCAGGCCTAGGATAGTGTGAGGGCTAGGGTTAGCATCAGACTTTGGATAGTGTTAGGGTTAGGGTTAGGGTTAGCATCAGCCCTAGGATAGTGTTAGGGTTAGGGTTAGCATCAGCCCTAGGATAGTGTTAGGGTTAGGGTTAGGGTTATCATCAGGCCTATGATAGTGTTATTGTTAGGGTTAGCATCAGCCATAGGATAGTGTTAGGGTTAGGGTTAGGGTTAGCATCAGGCCTAGGATAGTGTTAGGGTTAGGGTTAGCATCAGCCCTAGGATAGTGTTAGGGTTAGGGTTAGGGTTAGCATCAGCCGTAGGATAGTGTTAGGGTCAGGGTTAGCCTCAGCCCTAAGATAGTGTTAGAGTTAGGGTTAGGGTTAGCATCAGCCCTAGGATAGTGTTAGGGTTAGGGTTAGGGTTAGCATCAGCCCTTGGAGAGTGTTAGGGTTAGGGTTAGGGTTAGCATCAGCACTAGGATAGTGTTAGTGTTAGGGTTAGCATCAGCCCTATGATAGTGTTAGGGTTAGGGTTAGGGTTAGCAACAGCCCTAGGATAGTGTTGGGTTTAGGGTTAGGGTTATCATCAGGCCTAGGATAGTGTTAGGGTTAGGGTTAGGGTTAGCATTATTTCAAGGATAGTGTTAGGGTTAGCGTTAGGGTTAGCACCAGCCCTAGGATAGTGTTAGGGTTAGGGTTAGGGTTAGCATCAGCCCTAGGATAGTGTTAGGGTTAGGGTTAGCATCAGCCCTAGGATAGTGTTAATGGTAGGGTTAGGGTTAGCATCAGGCCCAAGATAGTGGTAGGGTTAGGGTTAGCATCAGCCCTAGGATAGTGTTAGGGTTAGGGTTAACATAAACCCTAGGATAGTGTTAGGGTTAGGGTTAGGGTTATCATCAGGAATAGGATAGTGTTAGGGTTAGGGTTAGGGTTAGCATCAGTTCAAGGATAGTTTTAGTGTTAGCGTTAGGGTTAGCATCAGCACTAGGATAGGGTTAGGGTTAGGGGTAGGGTTAGCATCAGCCCTAGGATAGTGTTAGGGTTAGGGTTAGGGTTAGCATCCACCCTAGGATAGTGTTAGGGTTAGGGTTAGGGTTAGCATCAGTCCTAGGATAGTGTTAGGGTTAGGGTTAACATAAACCCTAGGATAGTGTTAGGGTTACGGTTAGGGTTATCATCAGGAGTAGGATAGTGTTAGGGTTAGCGTTAGGGTTAGCATCAGTTCAAGGATAGTGTTAGGCTTAGCGTTAGGGTTAGCATCAGCCCTAGGATAGTGTTAGGGTTAGGGTTAGGGTTAGCATCAGCCCTAGGATAGTGTTAGGGTTAGGGTTAGCATCAGCCCTAGGATAGTGTTAGGGTTAGGTTTAGGGTTATCATCAGGCCTAGGATAGTGTTAGGGTTAGGGTTAGCATCAGCTCTAGGATAGTGTTAGGGTTAGGGTTGGGGTTAGCATCAGCCCTAGGATAGTGTTAAGGTTAGGGTTAGGGTTATCATCAGGCCTAGGATAGTGTGAGGGCTAGAGTTAGCATCAGACTTAGGATAGTGTTAGTGGTAGGGTTAGGGTTAGCATCAGCCCTAGGATAGTGTTAGGGTTTGGGTTAGCATCAGCCCTAGGATAGTGTTAGGGTTAGGGTTAGGCTTATCATCAGGCCTAGGATAGTGTTATTGTTAGGGTTAGCATCAGCCCTAGGATAGTGTTAGGGTTAGGGTTAGGGTTAGCATCAGCCCTAGGATAGTGTTAGGGTTAGGGTTAGCATCAGCCCTAGGATAGTGTTAGGGTTAGAGTTAGGGTTAGGATCAGCCGTACGATAGTGTTAGGGTCAGGGTTAGCCTCAGCCCTAAGAGAGTGTTTGAGTTAGGGTTAGGGTTAGCATCAGCCCTAGGATAGTGTTAGGGTTAGGGTTAGGGTTAGCATCAGCCCTTGGAGAGTGTTAGGGTTAGGGTTAGGGTTAGCATCAGCACTAGGATAGTGTTAGTGTTAGGGTTAGCATCAGCCCTAGGATAGTGTTAGGGTTAGGGTTAGCATCCGCCCTAGGATAGTGTTAGGGTTAGGGTTAACATAAACCCTAGGATAGTGTTAGGGTTAGGGTTAGGGTTATCATCAGGCCTAGGATAGTGTTAGGGTTAGGGTTAGGGTTAGCATCAGTTCAAGGATAGTGTTAGGGTTAGCGTTAGGTTTAGCATCAGCCCAAGGATAGTGTTAGGGTTAGGGTTAGGATTAGCATCAGCCCTAGGATAGTGTTAGGGTTAGGGTTTGCATCAGCCCTAGGATAGTGTTAGGGTTAGGGTTAGTGTTATCATCAGGCCTAGGATAGTGTTAGTGTTAGGGTTTGCATCAGCCCTAGGATAGTGTTAGGGTTAGGGTTAGGGTTAGCATCAGCCTTAGGATAGTGTTAGGGTTAGGGTTAGCATCAGCCCTAGGATAGTGTTAGGGTTAGGGTTAGGGTTAGCATCAGGCCTAGGATAGTGTTAGGATTAGGGTTAACATCAGCCCTAAGATAGTGTTAGGGTTAGGGTTAGGGTTAGCATCATGCCTAGGATAGTGTTAGGATTAGGGTTAGCATCAGCCCTAGGATAGTGTTACGGTTAGGGTTAGGGATAGCATCAGTTCTAGGATAGTTTTAGGGTTAGGGTTAGCATCAGGCCTAGGATAGTTTTAGGGTTGGGGTTAGCATCAGCCCTAGGATAGTGTTAGGGTTAGGGTTAGGGTTAGCATCAGCCGTAGGATAGTGTTAGGGTCAGGGTTAGCCTCAGCCCTAAGATAGTGTTAGAGTTAGGGTTAGGGTTAGCATCAGCCCTAGGATAGTGTTAGGGTTAGGGTTAGGGTTAGCATCAGCCCTTGGAGAGTGTTAGGGTTAGGGTTAGGGTTAGCATCAGCACTAGGATAGTGTTAATGTTAGGGTTAGCATCAGCCCTAGGATAGTGTTAGGGTTAGGGTTAGGGTTAGCATCCGCCCTAGGATAGTGTTGGGTTTAGGGTTAGGGTTAGCATCAGCCCTAGGATAGTGTTAGGGTTAGGGTTAGGGTTATCATCAGGCCTAGGATAGTGTTAGGGTTAGGGTTAGGGTTAGCATTAGTTCAAGGATAGTGTTAGGGTTGGCGTTAGGGTTAGCACCAGCCCTAGGATAGCGTTAGGGTTAGGGTTAGGGTTAGCATCAGCCCTAGGATAGTGTTAGGGTTAGGGTTAGCATCAGCCCTAGGATAGTGTCAATGTTAGGGTTAGGGTTATCATCAGGCCCAAGATAGTGGTAGGGTTAGGGTTAGCATCAGCCCTAGGATAGTGTTAGGGTTAGGGTTAACATAAACCCTAGGATAGTGTTAGGGTTAGGGTTAGGGTTATCATCAGGCCTAGGATAGTGTTAGGGTTAGGGTTAGGGTTAGCATCAGTTCAAGGATAGTTTTAGTGTTAGCGTTAGGGTTAGCATCAGCACTAGGATAGGGTTAGGGTTAGGGTTAGGGTTATCATCAGGCCTAGGATAGTGTTATTGTTAGGGTTAGCATCAGCCATAGGATAGTGTTAGGGTTAGGGTTAGGGTTAGCATCAGGCCTAGGATAGTGTTAGGGTTAGGGTTAGCATCAGCCCTAGGATAGTGTTATGGTTAGGGTTAGGGTTAGCATCAGCCGTAGGATAGCGTTAGGGTCAGGGTTAGCCTCAGCCCTAAGATAGTGTTAGAGTTAGGGTTAGGGTTAGTATCAGCCCTAGGATAGTGTTAGGGTTAGGGTTAGGGTTAGCATCAGCCCTTGGAGAGTGTTAGGGTTAGGGTTAGGGTTAGCATCAGCACTAGGATAGTGTTAGTGTTAGGGTTAGCATCAGCCCTTGGAGAGTGTTAGGGTTAGGGTTAGGGTTAGCATCCGCCCTAAGATAGTGTTGGGTTTAGGGTTAGGGTTAGCATCAGCCCTAGGATAGTGTTAGGTTTAGGGTTAGGGTTATCATCAGGCCTAGGATAGTGTTAGGGTTAGGGTTAGGGTTAGCATTAGTTCAAGGATAGTGTTAGGGTTAGCGTTAGGGTTAGCACCAGCCCTAGGATAGTGTTAGGGTTAGGGTTAGGGTTAGCATCAGCCCTAGGATAGTGTTAGGGTTAGGGTTAGCATCAGCCCTAGGATAGTGTCAATGTTAGGGTTAGGGTTATCATCAGGCCCAAGATAGTGGTAGGGTTAGGGTTAGCATCAGCCCTAGGATAGTGTTAGGGTTAGGGTTAACATAAACCCTAGGATAGTGTTAGGGTTAGGGTTCGGATTATCATCAGGCCTAGGATAGTGTTAGGGTTAGGGTTAGGGTTAGCATCAGTTCAAGGATAGTTTTAGTGTTAGCGTTAGGGTTACCATCCGCCCTAGGATAGTGTTAGGGTTAGGGTTAGGGTTAGCATCAGCCCTAGGATAGTGTTAGGGTTAGGGTTAGCATCAGCCCTAGGATAGTGTTAGGGTTAGGGTTAGGGTTATCATCAGGCCTAGGATAGTGTTAGGGTTAGGGTTAGCATCAGCTCTAGGATAGTGTTAGGGTTAGGGTTAGGGTTAGCATCAGCCCTAGGATAGTGTTAAGGTTAGGGTTAGGGTTATCATCAGGCCTTGGATAGTGTGAGGGCTAGAGTTAGCATCAGACTTAGGATAGTGTTAGGGTTTTGTTAGGGTTAGCATCAGCCCTAGGATAGTGTTAGGGTTTGGGTTAGCATCAGCCCTAGGATAGTGTTAGGGTTAGGGTTAGGGTTATCATCAGGCCTAGGATAGTGTTATTCTTAGGGTTAGCATCAGCCCTAGGATAGTGTTAGGGTTAGGGTTAGGGTTAGCATCAGCCCTAGGATAGTGTTAGGGTTAGGGTTAGCATCAGCCCTAGGATAGTGTTAGGGTTAGAGTTAGGGTTAGCATCAGCCGTACGATAGTGTTAGGGTGAGGGTTAGCCTCAGCCCTAAGATAGTGTTTGAGTTAGGGTTAGGGTTAGCATCAGCCCTAGGATAGTGTTAGGGTTAGGGTTAGGGTTAGCATCAGCCCTTGGAGAGTGTTAGGGTTAGGGTTAGGGTTAGCATCAGCACTAGGATAGTGTTAGTGTTAGGGTTAGCATCAGCCCTAGGATAGTGTTAGGGTTAGGGTTAGCATCCGCCCTAGGATAGTGTTAGGGTTAGGGTTAACATAAACCCTAGGATAGTGTTAGGTTTAGGGTTAGGGTTATCATCAGGCCTAGGATAGTGTTAGGGTTAGGGTTAGGGTTAGCATCAGTTCAAGGATAGTGTTAGGGTTAGCGTTAGGTTTAGCATCAGCCCAAGGATAGTGTTAGGGTTAGGGTTAGGGTTAGCATCAGCCCTAGGATAGTGTTAGGGTTAGGGTTTGCATCAGCCCTAGGATAGTGTTAGGGTTAGGGTTAGTGTTATCATCAGGCCTAGGATAGTGTTAGGGTTAGGGTTAGCATCAGCCCTAGGATAGCGTTAGGGTTAGGGTTAGGGTTAGCATCAGCCCTAGGATAGTGTTAGGTTTAGGGTTAGCATCAGCCCTAGGATAGTGTTAGGGTTAGGGTTAGGGTTAGCATCAGGCCTAGGATAGTGTTAGGGTTAGGGTTTGCATCAGCCCTAGGATAGTGTTAGGGTTAGGGTGAGGGTTAGCATCAGCCTTAGGATAGTGTTAGGGTTAGGGTTAGCATCAGCCCTAGGATAGTGTTAGGGTTAGGGTTAGGGTTAGCATCAGCCCTAGGATAGTGTTAGGGTTAGGGTTAGCATCAGCCCTGGGATAGTGTTAGGGTTAGGGTTAGGGTTCGCATCAGCCCTAAGATAGTGTTAGGGTTAGGGTTAGGGTTAGCATCAGCCCTAAGATAGTGTTAGGGTTAGGGTTAGCATCAGCCCTAGGATAGTGTTAGGGTTAGGGTTAGGGTTATCATCAGGCCTAGGATAGTGTTAGGGTTAGGGTTAGCATCAGCCCTAGGATAGTGTTAGGGTTAGGGTTAGGGTTAGCATCAGCCCTAGGATAGTGTTAGGGTTAGGGTTAGGGTTAGCATCAGCCCTAGGATAGTGTTAGGGTTAGGGTTAGCATCAGCCCTAGGATAGTGTTAGGGTTAGGGTTAGGGGTAGGATCAGGCCTAGGATAGTATTAGGATTAGGGTTAGCATCGGCCCTAGGATAGTGTTAGGGTTAGGGTTAGGGTTAAGATCAGGCCTATGATAGTGTTAGTGTTAGGGTTAGCATCAGCCCTAGGATAGTGTTAGGGTTAGGGTTAGGGTTAGTATCAGCCCTAGGATAGTGCTAGGGTTGGGTTAGCATCAGCCCTAGGATAGTGTTAGGGTTAGGGTTAGGGTTAGCATCAGCCCTAGGATAGTGTTAGTGTTAGGGTTAGCATCAGCCCTAGGATAGTGTTAGGGTTAGGGTTAGGGTTAGCATCCGCCCTAGGATAGTGTTAGGGTTAGGGTTAGGGTTAGCATCAGCCCTAGGATAGTGTTAGGGTTAGGGTTAACATAAACCCTAGGATAGTGTTAGGGTTAGGGTTAGGGTTATCATCAGGCCTAGGATAGTGTTAGGGTTAGGGTTAGGGTTAGCATCAGTTCAAGGATAGTGTTAGGGTTAGCGTTAGGGTTAGCATCTGCCCTAGGATAGTGTTAGGGTTAGGGTTAGGGTTAGCATCAGCCCAAGGATAGTGTTAGGGTTAGGGTTAGCATCAGCCCTAGGATAGTGTTAGGGTTAGGGTTAGGGTTAGCATTAGGCCTAGGATAGTGTTAGGGTTACGGTTAGCATCAGCCCTAGGATAGTGTTAGGGTTAGGCTTAGCGTTAGCATAAGCCCTAGGATAATGTTAGGGTTATGGTTAGCATCAACCCTAGGATAGTGTTTGGGTTACGGTTAGGGTTAGCATCAGCCCTAGGATAGTGTTAGGGTTAGGGTTAGCCTCAGCCCTAGGAGAGTGTTAGGGTAAGGGATAGGGTTAGCATCAGGCCTAGGATAGTGTTAGGGTTAGGGTTAGGGTTAGCATCAGGCCTAGGATAGTGTTAGGGTTAGGGTTAGCATCAGCCCTAGGATAGTGTTAGGGTTAGGGTTAGCATCAGCCCTAGGATAGTTTTAGGGTTAGTGTTAGCATCAGGCCTAGGATAGTGTTAGGGTTAGGGTTAGCATCAGCCCTAGGATAGTGTTAGGGTTAAGGTTAGGGTTAGCATCAGCCGTAGGATAGTGTTAAGGTTAGGGTAAGCCTCAGCCATAAGATAGTGTTAGAGTTAGGGTTAGGGTTAGCATCAGCCCTAGGATAGTGTTAGGGTTAGGGTTAGGGTTAGCATCAGCCCTAGGATAGTGTTAGTGTTATGGTTAGCATCAGCCCTAGGATAGTGTTAGGGTTAGGGTTAGGGTTAGCATCAGCCCTAGGGTAGTGTTAGGGTTAGGGCTAGGGTTAGCATCAGCCCTAGGATAGTGTTAGGGTTAGGGTTAACATAAACCCTAGGATAGTGTTAGGGTTAGGGTTAGGGTTATCATCAGGCCTAGGATAGTGTTAGGGTTAGGGTTAGGGTTAGCATTAGTTCAAGGATAGTGTTAGGGCTAGCGTTAGGGTTAGCATCAGCCCTAGGATAGTGTTAGGGTTAGGGTTAGGGTTAGCATCAGCCCTAGGATAGTGTTAGGGTTAGCGTTAGCATCAGCCCTAGGATAGTGTTAGTGTTAGGGTTAGGGTTAGCATCAGGCCCAAGATAGTGGTAGGGTTAGGGTTAGCATCAGCCCTAGCATAGTGTTAGGGTTAGGGTTAACATAAACCCTAGGATAGTGTTAGGGTTAAGGTTAGGGTTATCATCAGGCCTAGGATAGTGTTAGGGTTAGGGTTAGGGTTAGCATCAGCCCAAGGATAGTGTTAGGGTTAGGGTTAGGGTTAGCATCAGCCCTAGGATAGTGTTAGGATTAGGGTTTGCATCAGCCCTAGGATAGTGTTAGGGTTAGGGTTAGTGTTATCATCAGGCCTAGGATAGTGTTAGGGTTAGGGTTAGCATCAGCCCTAGGATAGCGTTAGGGTTAGGGTTAGGGTTAGCATCAGCCCTAGGATAGTGTTAGGTTTAGGGTAAGCATCAGCCCTAGGATAGTGTTAGGGTTAGGGTTAGGGTTAGCATCAGGCCTAGGATAGTGTAGGGGTTAGGGTTTGCATCAGCCCTAGGATAGTGTTAGGGTTAGGGTGAGGGTTAGCATCAGCCTTAGGATAGTGTTAGGGTTAGGGTTAGCATCAGCCCTAGGATAGTGTTAGGGTTAGGGTTAGGGTTAGCATCAGGCCTAGGATAGTGTTAGGGTTAGGGTTAGCATCAGCCCTAAGATAGTGTTAGGGTTAGGGTTAGGGTTAGCATCAGCCCTAGGATAGTGTTAGGGTTAGGGTTAGCATCAGCCCTAGGATAGTGTTAGGGTTAGGGTTAGGGTTAGCATCATGCCTAGGATAGTGTTAGGATTAGGGTTAGCATCAGCCCTAGGATAGTGTTAGGGTTAGGGTTAGGGTTAGCATCAGCCCTAGGATAGTGTTAGGGTTAGGGTTAGCATCAGCCCTGGGATAGTGTTAGGGTTAGGGTTAGGGTTCGCATCAGCCCTAAGATAGTGTTAGGGTTAGGGTTAGGGTTAGCATCAGCCCTAGGATAGTGTTAGGGTTAGGGTTAGCATCAGCCCTAGGATAGTGTTAGGGTTAGGGTTAGGGTTATCATCAGGCCTAGGATAGTGTTAGGGTTAGGGTTAGCATCAGCCCTAGGATAGTGTTAGGGTTAGGGTTAGGGTTAGCATCAGCCCTAGGATAGTGTTAGGGTTAGGGTTAGGGTTAGCATCAGCCCTAGGATAGTGTTAGTGTTAGGGTTAGCATCAGCCCTAGGATAGTGTTAGGGTTAGGGTTAGGGTTAGCATCAGCCCTAGGATAGTGTTAGGGTTGGGTTAGCATCAGCCCTAGGATAGTGTTAGGGTTAGGGTTAGGGTTAGCATCAGCCCTAGGATAGTGTTAGTGTTAGGGTTAGCATCAGCCCTAGGATAGTGTTAGGGTTAGGGTTAGGGTTAGGATCAGGCCTAGGATAGTGTTAGGATTAGGGTTAGCATCAGCCCTAGGATAGTGTTAGGTTTAGGGTTAGGGTTATCATCAGGCCTAGGATAGTGTTAGGGTTAGGGTTAGGGTTAGCATCAGTTCAAGGATAGTGTTAGGGTTAGCGTTAGGTTTAGCATCAGCCCAAGGATAGTGTTAGGGTTAGGGTTAGGGTTAGCATCAGCCCTAGGATAGTGTTAGGGTTAGGGTTTGCATCAGCCCTAGGATAGTGTTAGGGTTAGGGTTAGTGTTATCATCAGGCCTAGGATAGTGTTAGGGTTAGGGTTAGCATCAGCCCTAGGATAGCGTTAGGGTTAGGGTTAGGGTTAGCATCAGCCCTAGGATAGTGTTAGGTTTAGGGTTAGCATCAGCCCTAGGATAGTGTTAGGGTTAGGGTTAGGGTTAGCATCAGTTCAAGTATAGTTTTAGGGTTAGCGTTAGGGTTAGCATCAGCCCTAGGATAGTGTTACGGTTAGGGTTAGGGTTAGCATCAGCCCTAGGATAGTGTTAGGGTTAGGGTTAGGGTTAGCATCCGCCCTAGGATAGTGTTAGGGTTAGGGTTAGGGTTAGCATCAGCCCTAGGATAGTGTTAGGGTTAGGGTTAGGGTTAGCATCAGCCCTAGGATAGTGTTAGGGTTAGGGTTAGGGTTAGCATCAGCCCTAGGATAGTGTTAGGGTTAGGGTTAGCATCAGCCCTAGGATAGTGTTAGGGTTAAGGTTAGGGTTACCATCAGGCCTAGGATAGTGTTAGGGTTAGGGTTAGCATCAGCTCTAGGATAGTGTTAGGGTTAGGGTTAGGGTTAGCATCAGCCCTAGGATAGTGTTAAGGTTAGGGTTAGGGTTATTATCAGGCCTAGGATAGTGTGAGGGCTAGGGTTAGCATCAGACTTTGGATAGTGTTAGGGTTAGGGTTAGGGTTAGCATCAGCCCTAGGATAGTGTTAGGGTTAGGGTTAGCATCAGCCCTAGGATAGTGTTAGGGTTAGGGTTAGGGTTATCATCAGGCCTATGATAGTGTTATTGTTAGGGTTAGCATCAGCCATAGGATAGTGTTAGGGTTAGGGTTAGGGTTAGCATCAGGCCTAGGATAGTGTTAGGGTTAGGGTTAGCATCAGCCCTAGGATAGTGTTAGGGTTAGGGTTAGGGTTAGCATCAGCCGTAGGATAGTGTTAGGGTCAGGGTTAGCCTCAGCCCTAAGATAGTGTTAGAGTTAGGGTTAGGGTTAGCATCAGCCCTAGGATAGTGTTAGGGTTAGGGTTAGGGTTAGCATCAGCCCTTGGAGAGTGTTAGGGTTAGGGTTAGGGTTAGCATCAGCACTAGGATAGTGTTAGTGTTAGGGTTAGCATCAGCCCTATGATAGTGTTAGGGTTAGGGTTAGGGTTAGCATTAGCCCTAGGATAGTGTTGGGTTTAGGGTTAGGGTTATCATCAGGCCTAGGATAGTGTTAGGGTTAGGGTTAGGGTTAGCATTATTTCAAGGATAGTGTTAGGGTTAGCGTTAGGGTTAGCACCAGCCCTAGGATAGTGTTAGGGTTAGGGTTAGGGTTAGCATCAGCCCTAGGATAGTGTTAGGGTTAGGGTTAGCATCAGCCCTAGGATAGTGTTAATGGTAGGGTTAGGGTTAGCATCAGGCCCAAGATAGTGGTAGGGTTAGGGTTAGCATCAGCCCTAGGATAGTGTTAGGGTTAGGGTTAACATAAACCCTAGGATAGTGTTAGGGTTAGGGTTAGGGTTATCATCAGGAATAGGATAGTGTTAGGGTTAGGGTTAGGGTTAGCATCAGTTCAAGGATAGTTTTAGTGTTAGCGTTAGGGTTAGCATCAGCACTAGGATAGGGTTAGGGTTAGGGGTAGGGTTAGCATCAGCCCTAGGATAGTGTTAGGGTTAGGGTTAGGGTTAGCATCCACCCTAGGATAGTGTTAGGGTTAGGGTTAGGGTTAGCATCAGTCCTAGGATAGTGTTAGGGTTAGGGTTAACATAAACCCTAGGATAGTGTTAGGGTTACGGTTAGGGTTATCATCAGGAGTAGGATAGTGTTAGGGTTAGCGTTAGGGTTAGCATCAGTTCAAGGATAGTGTTAGGCTTAGCGTTAGGGTTAGCATCAGCCCTAGGATAGTGTTAGGGTTAGGGTTAGGGTTAGCATCAGCCCTAGGATAGTGTTAGGGTTAGGGTTAGCATCAGCCCTAGGATAGTGTTAGGGTTAGGTTTAGGGTTATCATCAGGCCTAGGATAGTGTTAGGGTTAGGGTTAGCATCAGCTCTAGGATAGTGTTAGGGTTAGGGTTGGGGTTAGCATCAGCCCTAGGATAGTGTTAAGGTTAGGGTTAGGGTTATCATCAGGCCTAGGATAGTGTGAGGGCTAGAGTTAGCATCAGACTTAGGATAGTGTTAGTGGTAGGGTTAGGGTTAGCATCAGCCCTAGGATAGTGTTAGGGTTTGGGTTAGCATCAGCCCTAGGATAGTGTTAGGGTTAGGGTTAGGCTTATCATCAGGCCTAGGATAGTGTTATTGTTAGGGTTAGCATCAGCCCTAGGATAGTGTTAGGGTTAGGGTTAGGGTTAGCATCAGCCCTAGGATAGTGTTAGGGTTAGGGTTAGCATCAGCCCTAGGATAGTGTTAGGGTTAGAGTTAGGGTTAGGATCAGCCGTACGATAGTGTTAGGGTCAGGGTTAGCCTCAGCCCTAAGAGAGTGTTTGAGTTAGGGTTAGGGTTAGCATCAGCCCTAGGATAGTGTTAGGGTTAGGGTTAGGGTTAGCATCAGCCCTTGGAGAGTGTTAGGGTTAGGGTTAGGGTTAGCATCAGCACTAGGATAGTGTTAGTGTTAGGGTTAGCATCAGCCCTAGGATAGTGTTAGGGTTAGGGTTAGCATCCGCCCTAGGATAGTGTTAGGGTTAGGGTTAACATAAACCCTAGGATAGTGTTAGGGTTAGGGTTAGGGTTATCATCAGGCCTAGGATAGTGTTAGGGTTAGGGTTAGGGTTAGCATCAGTTCAAGGATAGTGTTAGGGTTAGCGTTAGGTTTAGCATCAGCCCAAGGATAGTGTTAGGGTTAGGGTTAGGATTAGCATCAGCCCTAGGATAGTGTTAGGGTTAGGGTTTGCATCAGCCCTAGGATAGTGTTAGGGTTAGGGTTAGTGTTATCATCAGGCCTAGGATAGTGTTAGTGTTAGGGTTTGCATCAGCCCTAGGATAGTGTTAGGGTTAGGGTTAGGGTTAGCATCAGCCTTAGGATAGTGTTAGGGTTAGGGTTAGCATCAGCCCTAGGATAGTGTTAGGGTTAGGGTTAGGGTTAGCATCAGGCCTAGGATAGTGTTAGGATTAGGGTTAACATCAGCCCTAAGATAGTGTTAGGGTTAGGGTTAGGGTTAGCATCATGCCTAGGATAGTGTTAGGATTAGGGTTAGCATCAGCCCTAGGATAGTGTTACGGTTAGGGTTAGGGATAGCATCAGTCCTAGGATAGTTTTAGGGTTAGGGTTAGCATCAGGCCTAGGATAGTTTTAGGGTTGGGGTTAGCATCAGCCCTAGGATAGTGTTAGGGTTAGGGTTAGGGTTAGCATCAGCCGTAGGATAGTGTTAGGGTCAGGGTTAGCCTCAGCCCTAAGATAGTGTTAGAGTTAGGGTTAGGGTTAGCATCAGCCCTAGGATAGTGTTAGGGTTAGGGTTAGGGTTAGCATCAGCCCTTGGAGAGTGTTAGGGTTAGGGTTAGGGTTAGCATCAGCACTAGGATAGTGTTAATGTTAGGGTTAGCATCAGCCCTAGGATAGTGTTAGGGTTAGGGTTAGGGTTAGCATCCGCCCTAGGATAGTGTTGGGTTTAGGGTTAGGGTTAGCATCAGCCCTAGGATAGTGTTAGGGTTAGGGTTAGGGTTATCATCAGGCCTAGGATAGTGTTAGGGTTAGGGTTAGGGTTAGCATTAGTTCAAGGATAGTGTTAGGGTTGGCGTTAGGGTTAGCACCAGCCCTAGGATAGCGTTAGGGTTAGGGTTAGGGTTAGCATCAGCCCTAGGATAGTGTTAGGGTTAGGGTTAGGGTTAGCATCAGGCCTAGGATAGTGTTAGGGTTAGGGTTAGCATGAGCCCTAGGATAGTGTTATGGTTAGGGTTAGGGTTAGCATCAGCCGTAGGATAGTGTTAGGGTCAGGGTTAGCCTCAGCCCTAAGATAGTGTTAGAGTTAGGGTTAGGGTTAGCATCAGCCCTAGGATAGTGTTAGGGTTAGGGTTAGGGTTAGCATCAGCCCTTGGAGAGTGTTAGGGTTAGGGTTAGGGTTAGCATCAGCACTAGGATAGTGTTAGTGTTAGGGTTAGCATCAGCCCTAGGATAGTGTTAGGGTTAGGGTTGGGGTTAGCATCCGCCCTAAGATAGTGTTGGGTTTAGGGTTAGGGTTAGCATCAGCCCTAGGATAGTGTTAGGTTTAGGGTTAGGGTTATCATCAGGCCTAGGATAGTGTTAGGGTTAGGGTTAGGGTTAGGGTTAGCATTAGTTCAAGGATAGTGTTAGGGTTAGCGTTAGGGTTAGCACCAGCCCTAGGATAGTGTTAGGGTTAGGGTTAGGGTTAGCATCAGCCCTAGGATAGTGTTAGGGTTAGGGTTAGCATCAGCCCTAGGATAGTGTCAATGTTACGGTTAGGGTTATCATCAGGCCCAAGATAGTGGTAGGGTTAGGGTTAGCATCAGCCCTAGGATAGTGTTAGGGTTAGCGTTAACATAAACCCTAGGATAGTGTTAGGGTTAGGGTTAGGGTTATCATCAGGCCTAGGATAGTGTTAGGGTTAGGGTTAGGGTTAGCATCAGTTCAAGGATAGTTTTAGTGTTAGCGTTAGGGTTAGCATCCGCCCTAGGATAGTGTTAGGGTTAGGGTTAGGGTTAGCATCAGCCCTAGGATAGTGTTAGGGTTAGGGTTAGCATCAGCCCTAGGATAGTGTTAGGGTTAGGGTTAGGGTTATCATCAGGCCTAGGATAGTGTTAGGGTTAGGGTTAGCATCAGCTCTAGGATAGTGTTAGGGTTAGGGTTAGGGTTAGCATCAGCCCTAGGATAGTGTTAAGGTTAGGGTTAGGGTTATCATCAGGCCTTGGATAGTGTGAGGGCTAGAGTTAGCATCAGACTTAGGATAGTGTTAGGGTTTTGTTAGGGTTAGCATCAGCCCTAGGATAGTGTTAGGGTTTGGGTTAGCATCAGCCCTAGGATAGTGTTAGGGTTAGGGTTAGGGTTATCATCAGGCCTAGGATAGTGTTATTCTTAGGGTTAGCATCAGCCCTAGGATAGTGTTAGGGTTAGGGTTAGGGTTAGCATCAGCCCTAGGATAGTGTTAGGGTTAGGGTTAGCATCAGCCCTAGGATAGTGTTAGGGTTAGAGTTAGGGTTAGCATCAGCCGTACGATAGTGTTAGGGTCAGGGTTAGCCTCAGCCCTAAGATAGTGTTTGAGTTAGGGTTAGGGTTAGCATCAGCCCTAGGATAGTGTTAGGGTTAGGGTTAGGGTTAGCATCAGCCCTTGGAGAGTGTTAGGGTTAGGGTTAGGGTTAGCATCAGCACTAGGATAGTGTTAGTGTTAGGGTTAGCATCAGCCCTAGGATAGTGTTAGGGTTAGGGTTAGCATCCGCCCTAGGATAGTGTTAGGGTTAGGGTTAACATAAACCCTAGGATAGTGTTAGGTTTAGGGTTAGGGTTATCATCAGGCCTAGGATAGTGTTAGGGTTAGGGTTAGGGTTAGCATCAGTTCAAGGATAGTGTTAGGGTTAGCGTTAGGTTTAGCATCAGCCCAAGGATAGTGTTAGGGTTAGGGTTAGGGTTAGCATCAGCCCTAGGATAGTGTTAGGGTTAGGGTTTGCATCAGCCCTAGGATAGTGTTAGGGTTAGGGTTAGTGTTATCATCAGGCCTAGGATAGTGTTAGGGTTAGGGTTAGCATCAGCCCTAGGATAGCGTTAGGGTTAGGGTTAGGGTTAGCATCAGCCCTAGGATAGTGTTAGGTTTAGGGTTAGCATCAGCCCTAGGATAGTGTTAGGGTTAGGGTTAGGGTTAGCATCAGTTCAAGTATAGTTTTAGGGTTAGCGTTAGGGTTAGCATCAGCCCTAGGATAGTGTTACGGTTAGGGTTAGGGTTAGCATCAGCCCTAGGATAGTGTTAGGGTTAGGGTTAGGGTTAGCATCCGCCCTAGGATAGTGTTAGGGTTAGGGTTAGGGTTAGCATCAGCCCTAGGATAGTGTTAGGGTTAGGGTTAGGGTTAGCATCAGCCCTAGGATAGTGTTAGGGTTAGGGTTAGGGTTAGCATCAGCCCTAGGATAGTGTTAGGGTTAGGGTTAGCATCAGCCCTAGGATAGTGTTAGGGTTAAGGTTAGGGTTACCATCAGGCCTAGGATAGTGTTAGGGTTAGGGTTAGCATCAGCTCTAGGATAGTGTTAGGGTTAGGGTTAGGGTTAGCATCAGCCCTAGGATAGTGTTAAGGTTAGGGTTAGGGTTATTATCAGGCCTAGGATAGTGTGAGGGCTAGGGTTAGCATCAGACTTTGGATAGTGTTAGGGTTAGGGTTAGGGTTAGCATCAGCCCTAGGATAGTGTTAGGGTTAGGGTTAGCATCAGCCCTAGGATAGTGTTAGGGTTAGGGTTAGGGTTATCATCAGGCCTATGATAGTGTTATTGTTAGGGTTAGCATCAGCCATAGGATAGTGTTAGGGTTAGGGTTAGGGTTAGCATCAGGCCTAGGATAGTGTTAGGGTTAGGGTTAGCATCAGCCCTAGGATAGTGTTAGGGTTAGGGTTAGGGTTAGCATCAGCCGTAGGATAGTGTTAGGGTCAGGGTTAGCCTCAGCCCTAAGATAGTGTTAGAGTTAGGGTTAGGGTTAGCATCAGCCCTAGGATAGTGTTAGGGTTAGGGTTAGGGTTAGCATCAGCCCTTGGAGAGTGTTAGGGTTAGGGTTAGGGTTAGCATCAGCACTAGGATAGTGTTAGTGTTAGGGTTAGCATCAGCCCTATGATAGTGTTAGGGTTAGGGTTAGGGTTAGCAACAGCCCTAGGATAGTGTTGGGTTTAGGGTTAGGGTTATCATCAGGCCTAGGATAGTGTTAGGGTTAGGGTTAGGGTTAGCATTATTTCAAGGATAGTGTTAGGGTTAGCGTTAGGGTTAGCACCAGCCCTAGGATAGTGTTAGGGTTAGGGTTAGGGTTAGCATCAGCCCTAGGATAGTGTTAGGGTTAGGGTTAGCATCAGCCCTAGGATAGTGTTAATGGTAGGGTTAGGGTTAGCATCAGGCCCAAGATAGTGGTAGGGTTAGGGTTAGCATCAGCCCTAGGATAGTGTTAGGGTTAGGGTTAACATAAACCCTAGGATAGTGTTAGGGTTAGGGTTAGGGTTATCATCAGGAATAGGATAGTGTTAGGGTTAGGGTTAGGGTTAGCATCAGTTCAAGGATAGTTTTAGTGTTAGCGTTAGGGTTAGCATCAGCACTAGGATAGGGTTAGGGTTAGGGGTAGGGTTAGCATCAGCCCTAGGATAGTGTTAGGGTTAGGGTTAGGGTTAGCATCCACCCTAGGATAGTGTTAGGGTTAGGGTTAGGGTTAGCATCAGTCCTAGGATAGTGTTAGGGTTAGGGTTAACATAAACCCTAGGATAGTGTTAGGGTTATGGTTAGGGTTATCATCAGGAGTAGGATAGTGTTAGGGTTAGCGTTAGGGTTAGCATCAGTTCAAGGATAGTGTTAGGCTTAGCGTTAGGGTTAGCATCAGCCCTAGGATAGTGTTAGGGTTAGGGTTAGGGTTAGCATCAGCCCTAGGATAGTGTTAGGGTTAGGGTTAGCATCAGCCCTAGGATAGTGTTAGGGTTAGGTTTAGGGTTATCATCAGGCCTAGGATAGTGTTAGGGTTAGGGTTAGCATCAGCTCTAGGATAGTGTTAGGGTTAGGGTTGGGGTTAGCATCAGCCCTAGGATAGTGTTAAGGTTAGGGTTAGGGTTATCATCAGGCCTAGGATAGTGTGAGGGCTAGAGTTAGCATCAGACTTAGGATAGTGTTAGTGGTAGGGTTAGGGTTAGCATCAGCCCTAGGATAGTGTTAGGGTTTGGGTTAGCATCAGCCCTAGGATAGTGTTAGGGTTAGGGTTAGGCTTATCATCAGGCCTAGGATAGTGTTATTGTTAGGGTTAGCATCAGCCCTAGGATAGTGTTAGGGTTAGGGTTAGGGTTAGCATCAGCCCTAGGATAGTGTTAGGGTTAGGGTTAGCATCAGCCCTAGGATAGTGTTAGGGTTAGAGTTAGGGTTAGGATCAGCCGTACGATAGTGTTAGGGTCAGGGTTAGCCTCAGCCCTAAGAGAGTGTTTGAGTTAGGGTTAGGGTTAGCATCAGCCCTAGGATAGTGTTAGGGTTAGGGTTAGGGTTAGCATCAGCCCTTGGAGAGTGTTAGGGTTAGGGTTAGGGTTAGCATCAGCACTAGGATAGTGTTAGTGTTAGGGTTAGCATCAGCCCTAGGATAGTGTTAGGGTTAGGGTTAGCATCCGCCCTAGGATAGTGTTAGGGTTAGGGTTAACATAAACCCTAGGATAGTGTTAGGGTTAGGGTTAGGGTTATCATCAGGCCTAGGATAGTGTTAGGGTTAGGGTTAGGGTTAGCATCAGTTCAAGGATAGTGTTAGGGTTAGCGTTAGGTTTAGCATCAGCCCAAGGATAGTGTTAGGGTTAGGGTTAGGATTAGCATCAGCCCTAGGATAGTGTTAGGGTTAGGGTTTGCATCAGCCCTAGGATAGTGTTAGGGTTAGGGTTAGTGTTATCATCAGGCCTAGGATAGTGTTAGTGTTAGGGTTTGCATCAGCCCTAGGATAGTGTTAGGGTTAGGGTTAGGGTTAGCATCAGCCTTAGGATAGTGTTAGGGTTAGGGTTAGCATCAGCCCTAGGATAGTGTTAGGGTTAGGGTTAGGGTTAGCATCAGGCCTAGGATAGTGTTAGGATTAGGGTTAACATCAGCCCTAAGATAGTGTTAGGGTTAGGGTTAGGGTTAGCATCATGCCTAGGATAGTGTTAGGATTAGGGTTAGCATCAGCCCTAGGATAGTGTTACGGTTAGGGTTAGGGATAGCATCAGTTCTAGGATAGTTTTAGGGTTAGGGTTAGCATCAGGCCTAGGATAGTTTTAGGGTTGGGGTTAGCATCAGCCCTAGGATAGTGTTAGGGTTAGGGTTAGGGTTAGCATCAGCCGTAGGATAGTGTTAGGGTCAGGGTTAGCCTCAGCCCTAAGATAGTGTTAGAGTTAGGGTTAGGGTTAGCATCAGCCCTAGGATAGTGTTAGGGTTAGGGTTAGGGTTAGCATCAGCCCTTGGAGAGTGTTAGGGTTAGGGTTAGGGTTAGCATCAGCACTAGGATAGTGTTAATGTTAGGGTTAGCATCAGCCCTAGGATAGTGTTAGGGTTAGGGTTAGGGTTAGCATCCGCCCTAGGATAGTGTTGGGTTTAGGGTTAGGGTTAGCATCAGCCCTAGGATAGTGTTAGGGTTAGGGTTAGGGTTATCATCAGGCCTAGGATAGTGTTAGGGTTAGGGTTAGGGTTAGCATTAGTTCAAGGATAGTGTTAGGGTTGGCGTTAGGGTTAGCACCAGCCCTAGGATAGCGTTAGGGTTAGGGTTAGGGTTAGCATCAGCCCTAGGATAGTGTTAGGGTTAGGGTTAGCATCAGCCCTAGGATAGTGTCAATGTTAGGGTTAGGGTTATCATCAGGCCCAAGATAGTGGTAGGGTTAGGGTTAGCATCAGCCCTAGGATAGTGTTAGGGTTAGGGTTAACATAAACCCTAGGATAGTGTTAGGGTTAGGGTTAGGGTTATCATCAGGCCTAGGATAGTGTTAGGGTTAGGGTTAGGGTTAGCATCAGTTCAAGGATAGTTTTAGTGTTAGCGTTAGGGTTAGCATCAGCACTAGGATAGGGTTAGGGTTAGGGTTAGGGTTATCATCAGGCCTAGGATAGTGTTATTGTTAGGGTTAGCATCAGCCATAGGATAGTGTTAGGGTTAGGGTTAGGGTTAGCATCAGGCCTAGGATAGTGTTAGGGTTAGGGTTAGCATCAGCCCTAGGATAGTGTTATGGTTAGGGTTAGGGTTAGCATCAGCCGTAGGATAGCGTTAGGGTCAGGGTTAGCCTCAGCCCTAAGATAGTGTTAGAGTTAGGGTTAGGGTTAGTATCAGCCCTAGGATAGTGTTAGGGTTAGGGTTAGGGTTAGCATCAGCCCTTGGAGAGTGTTAGGGTTAGGGTTAGGGTTAGCATCAGCACTAGGATAGTGTTAGTGTTAGGGTTAGCATCAGCCCTTGGAGAGTGTTAGGGTTAGGGTTAGGGTTAGCATCCGCCCTAAGATAGTGTTGGGTTTAGGGTTAGGGTTAGCATCAGCCCTAGGATAGTGTTAGGTTTAGGGTTAGGGTTATCATCAGGCCTAGGATAGTGTTAGGGTTAGGGTTAGGGTTAGCATTAGTTCAAGGATAGTGTTAGGGTTAGCGTTAGGGTTAGCACCAGCCCTAGGATAGTGTTAGGGTTAGGGTTAGGGTTAGCATCAGCCCTAGGATAGTGTTAGGGTTAGGGTTAGCATCAGCCCTAGGATAGTGTCAATGTTAGGGTTAGGGTTATCATCAGGCCCAAGATAGTGGTAGGGTTAGGGTTAGCATCAGCCCTAGGATAGTGTTAGGGTTAGGGTTAACATAAACCCTAGGATAGTGTTAGGGTTAGGGTTCGGATTATCATCAGGCCTAGGATAGTGTTAGGGTTAGGGTTAGGGTTAGCATCAGTTCAAGGATAGTTTTAGTGTTAGCGTTAGGGTTACCATCCGCCCTAGGATAGTGTTAGGGTTAGGGTTAGGGTTAGCATCAGCCCTAGGATAGTGTTAGGGTTAGGGTTAGCATCAGCCCTAGGATAGTGTTAGGGTTAGGGTTAGGGTTATCATCAGGCCTAGGATAGTGTTAGGGTTAGGGTTAGCATCAGCTCTAGGATAGTGTTAGGGTTAGGGTTAGGGTTAGCATCAGCCCTAGGATAGTGTTAAGGTTAGGGTTAGGGTTATCATCAGGCCTTGGATAGTGTGAGGGCTAGAGTTAGCATCAGACTTAGGATAGTGTTAGGGTTTTGTTAGGGTTAGCATCAGCCCTAGGATAGTGTTAGGGTTTGGGTTAGCATCAGCCCTAGGATAGTGTTAGGGTTAGGGTTAGGGTTATCATCAGGCCTAGGATAGTGTTATTCTTAGGGTTAGCATCAGCCCTAGGATAGTGTTAGGGTTAGGGTTAGGGTTAGCATCAGCCCTAGGATAGTGTTAGGGTTAGGGTTAGCATCAGCCCTAGGATAGTGTTAGGGTTAGAGTTAGGGTTAGCATCAGCCGTACGATAGTGTTAGGGTGAGGGTTAGCCTCAGCCCTAAGATAGTGTTTGAGTTAGGGTTAGGGTTAGCATCAGCCCTAGGATAGTGTTAGGGTTAGGGTTAGGGTTAGCATCAGCCCTTGGAGAGTGTTAGGGTTAGGGTTAGGGTTAGCATCAGCACTAGGATAGTGTTAGTGTTAGGGTTAGCATCAGCCCTAGGATAGTGTTAGGGTTAGGGTTAGCATCCGCCCTAGGATAGTGTTAGGGTTAGGGTTAACATAAACCCTAGGATAGTGTTAGGTTTAGGGTTAGGGTTATCATCAGGCCTAGGATAGTGTTAGGGTTAGGGTTAGGGTTAGCATCAGTTCAAGGATAGTGTTAGGGTTAGCGTTAGGTTTAGCATCAGCCCAAGGATAGTGTTAGGGTTAGGGTTAGGGTTAGCATCAGCCCTAGGATAGTGTTAGGGTTAGGGTTTGCATCAGCCCTAGGATAGTGTTAGGGTTAGGGTTAGTGTTATCATCAGGCCTAGGATAGTGTTAGGGTTAGGGTTAGCATCAGCCCTAGGATAGCGTTAGGGTTAGGGTTAGGGTTAGCATCAGCCCTAGGATAGTGTTAGGTTTAGGGTTAGCATCAGCCCTAGGATAGTGTTAGGGTTAGGGTTAGGGTTAGCATCAGGCCTAGGATAGTGTTAGGGTTAGGGTTTGCATCAGCCCTAGGATAGTGTTAGGGTTAGGGTGAGGGTTAGCATCAGCCTTAGGATAGTGTTAGGGTTAGGGTTAGCATCAGCCCTAGGATAGTGTTAGGGTTAGGGTTAGGGTTAGCATCAGCCCTAGGATAGTGTTAGGGTTAGGGTTAGCATCAGCCCTGGGATAGTGTTAGGGTTAGGGTTAGGGTTCGCATCAGCCCTAAGATAGTGTTAGGGTTAGGGTTAGGGTTAGCATCAGCCCTAAGATAGTGTTAGGGTTAGGGTTAGCATCAGCCCTAGGATAGTGTTAGGGTTAGGGTTAGGGTTATCATCAGGCCTAGGATAGTGTTAGGGTTAGGGTTAGCATCAGCCCTAGGATAGTGTTAGGGTTAGGGTTAGGGTTAGCATCAGCCCTAGGATAGTGTTAGGGTTAGGGTTAGGGTTAGCATCAGCCCTAGGATAGTGTTAGGGTTAGGGTTAGCATCAGCCCTAGGATAGTGTTAGGGTTAGGGTTAGGGGTAGGATCAGGCCTAGGATAGTATTAGGATTAGGGTTAGCATCGGCCCTAGGATAGTGTTAGGGTTAGGGTTAGGGTTAAGATCAGGCCTATGATAGTGTTAGTGTTAGGGTTAGCATCAGCCCTAGGATAGTGTTAGGGTTAGGGTTAGGGTTAGTATCAGCCCTAGGATAGTGCTAGGGTTGGGTTAGCATCAGCCCTAGGATAGTGTTAGGGTTAGGGTTAGGGTTAGCATCAGCCCTAGGATAGTGTTAGTGTTAGGGTTAGCATCAGCCCTAGGATAGTGTTAGGGTTAGGGTTAGGGTTAGCATCCGCCCTAGGATAGTGTTAGGGTTAGGGTTAGGGTTAGCATCAGCCCTAGGATAGTGTTAGGGTTAGGGTTAACATAAACCCTAGGATAGTGTTAGGGTTAGGGTTAGGGTTATCATCAGGCCTAGGATAGTGTTAGGGTTAGGGTTAGGGTTAGCATCAGTTCAAGGATAGTGTTAGGGTTAGCGTTAGGGTTAGCATCTGCCCTAGGATAGTGTTAGGGTTAGGGTTAGGGTTAGCATCAGCCCAAGGATAGTGTTAGGGTTAGGGTTAGCATCAGCCCTAGGATAGTGTTAGGGTTAGGGTTAGGGTTAGCATTAGGCCTAGGATAGTGTTAGGGTTACGGTTAGCATCAGCCCTAGGATAGTGTTAGGGTTAGGCTTAGCGTTAGCATAAGCCCTAGGATAATGTTAGGGTTATGGTTAGCATCAACCCTAGGATAGTGTTTGGGTTACGGTTAGGGTTAGCATCAGCCCTAGGATAGTGTTAGGGTTAGGGTTAGCCTCAGCCCTAGGAGAGTGTTAGGGTAAGGGATAGGGTTAGCATCAGGCCTAGGATAGTGTTAGGGTTAGGGTTAGGGTTAGCATCAGGCCTAGGATAGTGTTAGGGTTAGGGTTAGCATCAGCCCTAGGATAGTGTTAGGGTTAGGGTTAGCATCAGCCCTAGGATAGTTTTAGGGTTAGTGTTAGCATCAGGCCTAGGATAGTGTTAGGGTTAGGGTTAGCATCAGCCCTAGGATAGTGTTAGGGTTAAGGTTAGGGTTAGCATCAGCCGTAGGATAGTGTTAAGGTTAGGGTAAGCCTCAGCCATAAGATAGTGTTAGAGTTAGGGTTAGGGTTAGCATCAGCCCTAGGATAGTGTTAGGGTTAGGGTTAGGGTTAGCATCAGCCCTAGGATAGTGTTAGTGTTATGGTTAGCATCAGCCCTAGGATAGTGTTAGGGTTAGGGTTAGGGTTAGCATCAGCCCTAGGGTAGTGTTAGGGTTAGGGCTAGGGTTAGCATCAGCCCTAGGATAGTGTTAGGGTTAGGGTTAACATAAACCCTAGGATAGTGTTAGGGTTAGGGTTAGGGTTATCATCAGGCCTAGGATAGTGTTAGGGTTAGGGTTAGGGTTAGCATTAGTTCAAGGATAGTGTTAGGGCTAGCGTTAGGGTTAGCATCAGCCCTAGGATAGTGTTAGGGTTAGGGTTAGGGTTAGCATCAGCCCTAGGATAGTGTTAGGGTTAGCGTTAGCATCAGCCCTAGGATAGTGTTAGTGTTAGGGTTAGGGTTAGCATCAGGCCCAAGATAGTGGTAGGGTTAGGGTTAGCATCAGCCCTAGCATAGTGTTAGGGTTAGGGTTAACATAAACCCTAGGATAGTGTTAGGGTTAAGGTTAGGGTTATCATCAGGCCTAGGATAGTGTTAGGGTTAGGGTTAGGGTTAGCATCAGCCCAAGGATAGTGTTAGGGTTAGGGTTAGGGTTAGCATCAGCCCTAGGATAGTGTTAGGATTAGGGTTTGCATCAGCCCTAGGATAGTGTTAGGGTTAGGGTTAGTGTTATCATCAGGCCTAGGATAGTGTTAGGGTTAGGGTTAGCATCAGCCCTAGGATAGCGTTAGGGTTAGGGTTAGGGTTAGCATCAGCCCTAGGATAGTGTTAGGTTTAGGGTAAGCATCAGCCCTAGGATAGTGTTAGGGTTAGGGTTAGGGTTAGCATCAGGCCTAGGATAGTGTAGGGGTTAGGGTTTGCATCAGCCCTAGGATAGTGTTAGGGTTAGGGTGAGGGTTAGCATCAGCCTTAGGATAGTGTTAGGGTTAGGGTTAGCATCAGCCCTAGGATAGTGTTAGGGTTAGGGTTAGGGTTAGCATCAGGCCTAGGATAGTGTTAGGGTTAGGGTTAGCATCAGCCCTAAGATAGTGTTAGGGTTAGGGTTAGGGTTAGCATCAGCCCTAGGATAGTGTTAGGGTTAGGGTTAGCATCAGCCCTAGGATAGTGTTAGGGTTAGGGTTAGGGTTAGCATCATGCCTAGGATAGTGTTAGGATTAGGGTTAGCATCAGCCCTAGGATAGTGTTAGGGTTAGGGTTAGGGTTAGCATCAGCCCTAGGATAGTGTTAGGGTTAGGGTTAGCATCAGCCCTGGGATAGTGTTAGGGTTAGGGTTAGGGTTCGCATCAGCCCTAAGATAGTGTTAGGGTTAGGGTTAGGGTTAGCATCAGCCCTAGGATAGTGTTAGGGTTAGGGTTAGCATCAGCCCTAGGATAGTGTTAGGGTTAGGGTTAGGGTTATCATCAGGCCTAGGATAGTGTTAGGGTTAGGGTTAGCATCAGCCCTAGGATAGTGTTAGGGTTAGGGTTAGGGTTAGCATCAGCCCTAGGATAGTGTTAGGGTTAGGGTTAGGGTTAGCATCAGCCCTAGGATAGTGTTAGTGTTAGGGTTAGCATCAGCCCTAGGATAGTGTTAGGGTTAGGGTTAGGGTTAGCATCAGCCCTAGGATAGTGTTAGGGTTGGGTTAGCATCAGCCCTAGGATAGTGTTAGGGTTAGGGTTAGGGTTAGCATCAGCCCTAGGATAGTGTTAGTGTTAGGGTTAGCATCAGCCCTAGGATAGTGTTAGGGTTAGGGTTAGGGTTAGGATCAGGCCTAGGATAGTGTTAGGATTAGGGTTAGCATCAGCCCTAGGATAGTGTTAGGGTTAGGGTTAGGGTTATCATCAGGCCTATGATAGTGTTAGTGTTAGGGTTAGCATCAGCCCTAGGATAGTGTTAGGGTTAGGGTTAGGGTTAGTATCAGCCCTAGGATAGTGTTAGGGTTGGGTTAGCATCAGCCCTAGGATAGTGTTAGGGTTAGGGTTAGGGTTAGCATCAGCCCTAGGATAGTGTTAGTGTTAGGGTTAGCATCAGCCCTAGGATAGTGTTAGGGTTAGGGTTAGGGTTAGCATCCGCCCTAGGATAGTGTTAGGGTTAGGGTTAGGGTTAGCATCAGCCCTAGGATAGTGTTAGGGTTAGGGTTAACATAAACCCTAGGATAGTGTTAGGGTTAGGGTTAGGGTTAGCATCAGGCCTAGGATAGTGTTAGTGTTCGGGTTAGCATCAGCCCTAGGATAGTATTAGGGTTAGGGTTAGGGTTAGCATCCGCCCTAGGATAGTGTTAGGGTTAGGGTTAGGGTTAGCATCAGCCCTAGGGTAGTGTTAGGGTTAGGGCTAGGGTTAGCATCAGCCCTAGGATAGTGTTAGGGTTAGGGTTAACATAAACCCTAGGATAGTGTTAGGGTTAGGGTTAGGGTTATCATCAGGCCTAGGATAGTGTTAGGGTTAGGGTTAGGGTTAGCATTAGTTCAAGGATAGTGTTAGGGTTAGAGTTAGGGTTAGCATCAGCCCTAGGATAGTGTTAGGGTTAGGGTTAGGGTTAGCATCAGCCCTAGGATAGTGTTAGGGTTAGGGTTAGCATCAGCCCTAGGATAGTGTTAGGGTTAGGGTTAGGGTTAGTATCAGCCCTAGGATAGTGTTAGGGTTGGGTTAGCATCAGCCCTAGGATAGTGTTAGGGTTAGGGTTAGGGTTAGCATCAGCCCTAGGATAGTGTTAGTGTTAGGGTTAGCATCAGCCCTAGGATAGTGTTAGGGTTAGGGTTAGGGTTAGCATCCGCCCTAGGATAGTGTTAGGGTTAGGGTTAGGGTTAGCATCAGCCCTAGGATAGTGTTAGGGTTAGGGTTAACATAAACCCTAGGATAGTGTTAGGGTTAGGGTTAGGGTTAGCATCAGGCCTAGGATAGTGTTAGTGTTCGGGTTAGCATCAGCCCTAGGATAGTATTAGGGTTAGGGTTAGGGTTAGCATCCGCCCTAGGATAGTGTTAGGGTTAGGGTTAGGGTTAGCATCAGCCCTAGGGTAGTGTTAGGGTTAGGGCTAGGGTTAGCATCAGCCCTAGGATAGTGTTAGGGTTAGGGTTAACATAAACCCTAGGATAGTGTTAGGGTTAGGGTTAGGGTTATCATCAGGCCTAGGATAGTGTTAGGGTTAGGGTTAGGGTTAGCATTAGTTCAAGGATAGTGTTAGGGTTAGAGTTAGGGTTAGCATCAGCCCTAGGATAGTGTTAGGGTTAGGGTTAGGGTTAGCATCAGCCCTAGGATAGTGTTAGGGTTAGGGTTAGCATCAGCCCTAGGATAGTGTTAGGGTTAGGGTTAGGGTTATCATCAGGCCTAGGATAGTGTTAGGGTTAGGGTTAGCATCAGCCCTAGGATAGTGTTAGGGTTAGGGTTAGGGTTAGCATCAGCCCTAGGATAGTGTTAGGGTTAGGGTTAGGGTTAGCATCAGCCCTAGGATAGTGTTAGGGTTGGGTTAGCATCAGCCCTAGGATAGTGTTAGGGTTAGGGTTAGGGTTAGCATCAGCCCTAGGATAGTGTTACGGTTGGGTTAGCATCAGCCCTAGGATAGTGTTAGGGTTAGGGTTAGGGTTAGCATCAGCCCTAGGATAGTGTTAGTGTTAGGGTTAGCATCAGCCCTAGGATAGTGTTAGGGTTAGGGTTAGGGTTAGGATCAGGCCTAGGATAGTGTTAGGATTAGGGTTAGCATCAGCCCTAGGATAGTGTTAGGGTTAGGGTTAGGGTTATCATCAGGCCTATGATAGTGTTAGTGTTAGGGTTAGCATCAGCCCTAGGATAGTGTTAGGGTTAGGGTTAGGGTTAGTATCAGCCCTAGGATAGTGTTAGGGTTGGGTTAGCATCAGCCCTAGGATAGTGTTAGGGTTAGGGTTAGGGTTAGCATCAGCCCTAGGATAGTGTTAGTGTTAGGGTTAGCATCAGCCCTAGGATAGTGTTAGGGTTAGGGTTAGGGTTAGCATCCGCCCTAGGATAGTGTTAGGGTTAGGGTTAGGGTTAGCATCAGCCCTAGGATAGTGTTAGGGTTAGGGTTAACATAAACCCTAGGATAGTGTTAGGGTTAGGGTTAGGGTTAGCATCAGGCCTAGGATAGTGTTAGTGTTCGGGTTAGCATCAGCCCTAGGATAGTATTAGGGTTAGGGTTAGGGTTAGCATCCGCCCTAGGATAGTGTTTGGGTTAGGGTTAGGGTTAGCATCCGCCCTAGGGTAGTGTTAGGGTTAGGGCTAGGGTTAGCATCAGCCCTAGGATAGTGTTAGGGTTAGGGTTAACATAAACCCTAGGATAGTGTTAGGGTTAGGGTTAGGGTTATCATCAGGCCTAGGATAGTGTTAGGGTTAGGGTTAGGGTTAGCATTAGTTCAAGGATAGTGTTAGGGTTAGAGTTAGGGTTAGCATCAGCCCTAGGATAGTGTTAGGGTTAGGGTTAGGGTTAGCATCAGCCCTAGGATAGTGTTAGGGTTAGGGTTAGCATCAGCCCTAGGATAGTGTTAGTGTTAGGGTTAGGGTTAGCATCAGGCCCAAGATAGTGGTAGGGTTAGGGTTAGCATCAGCCCTAGGATAGTGTTAGGGTTAGGGTTAACATAAACCCTAGGATAGTGTTAGGGTTAGGGTTAGGGTTATCATCAGGCCTAGGATAGTGTTAGGGTTAGGGTTAGGGTTAGCATCAGTTCAAGGATAGTGTTAGGGTTAGCGTTAGGTTCAGCATCAGCCCAAGGATAGTGTTAGGGTTAGGGTTAGGGTTAGCATCAGCCCAAGGATAGTGTTAGGGTTAGGGTTAGCATCAGCCGTAGGATAGTGTTAGGGTTAGGGTTAGTGTTATCATCAGGCCTAGGATAGTGTTAGGGTTAGGGTTAGCATCAGCCCTAGGATAGCGTTAGGGTTAGGGTTAGGGTTAGCATCAGCCCTAGGATAGTGTTAGGTTTAGGGTTAGCATCAGCCCTAGGATAGTGTTAGGGTTAGGGTTAGGGTTAGCATCAGGCCTAGGATAGTGTTAGGGTTAGGGTTTGCATCAGCCCTAGGATAGTGTTAGGGTTAGGGTTAGGGTTAGCATCAGCCTTAGGATAGTGTTAGGGTTAGGGTTAGCATCAGCCCTAGGATAGTGTTAGGGTTAGGGTTAGGGTTAGCATCAGGCCTAGGATAGTGTTAGGGTTAGGGTTAGCATCAGCCCTAAGATAGTGTTAGGTTTAGGGTTAGGGATAGCATCAGCCCTAGGATAGTGTTAGGGTTAGGGTTAGCATCAGCCCTAGGATAGTGTTAGGGTTAGGGTTAGGGTTAGCATCATGCCTAGGATAGTGTTAGGATTAGGGTTAGCATCAGCCCTAGGATAGTGTTAGGGTTAGGGTTAGGGTTAGCATCAGCCCTAGGATAGTGTTAGGGTTAGGGTTAGCATCAGCCCTAGGATAGTGTTAGGGTTAGGGTTAGGGTTATCATCAGGCCTAGGATAGTGTTATTGTTAGGGTTAGCATCAGCAATAGGATAGTGTTAGGGTTAGGGTTAGGGTTAGCATCAGGCCTAGGATAGTGTTAGGGTTAGGGTTAGCATCAGCCCTAGGATAGTGTTAGGGTTAGGGTTAGGGTTAGCATCAGCCGTAGGATAGTGTTTGGGTCAGGGTTAGCCTCAGCCCTAAGATAGTGTTAGAGTTAGGGTTAGGGTTAGCATCAGCCCTAGGATAGTGTTAGGGTTAGGGTTAGGGTTAGCATCAGCCCTTGGAGAGTGTTAGGGTTAGGGTTAGGGTTAGCATCAGCACTAGGATAGTGTTAGTGTTAGGGTTAGCATCAGCCCTAGGATAGTGTTAGGGTTAGGGTTAGGGTTAGCATCCGCCCTAGGATAGTTTTGGGTTTAGGGTTAGGGTTAGCATCAGCCCTAGGATAGTGTTAGTGTTAGGGTTAGGGTTATCATCAGGCCTAGGATAGTGTTAGGGTTAGGGTTAGGGTTAGCATTAGTTCAAGGATAGTGTTAGGGTTAGCGTTAGGGTTAGCACCAGCCCTAGGATAGTGCTAGGGTTAGGGTTAGGGTTAGCATCAGCCCTAGGATAGTGTTAGGGTTAGGGTTAGCATCAGCCCTAGGATAGTGTTAGGGTTAGGGTTAGGGTTAGCATCAGCCCTAGGATAGTGTTAGTGTTAGGGTTAGCATCAGCCCTAGGATAGTGTTAGGGTTAGGGTTAGGGTTAGGATCAGGCCTAGGATAGTGTTAGGATTAGGGTTAGCATCAGCCCTAGGATAGTGTTAGGGTTAGGGTTAGGGTTATCATCAGGCCTATGATAGTGTTAGTGTTAGGGTTAGCATCAGCCCTAGGATAGTGTTAGGGTTAGGGTTAGGGTTAGTATCAGCCCTAGGATAGTGTTAGGGTTGGGTTAGCATCAGCCCTAGGATAGTGTTAGGGTTAGGGTTAGGGTTAGCATCAGCCCTAGGATAGTGTTAGTGTTAGGGTTAGCATCAGCCCTAGGATAGTGTTAGGGTTAGGGTTAGGGTTAGCATCCGCCCTAGGATAGTGTTAGGGTTAGGGTTAGGGTTAGCATCAGCCCTAGGATAGTGTTAGGGTTAGGGTTAACATAAACCCTAGGATAGTGTTAGGGTTAGGGTTAGGGTTAGCATCAGGCCTAGGATAGTGTTAGTGTTCGGGTTAGCATCAGCCCTAGGATAGTATTAGGGTTAGGGTTAGGGTTAGCATCCGCCCTAGGATAGTGTTAGGGTTAGGGTTAGGGTTAGCATCAGCCCTAGGGTAGTGTTAGGGTTAGGGCTAGGGTTAGCATCAGCCCTAGGATAGTGTTAGGGTTAGGGTTAACATAAACCCTAGGATAGTGTTAGGGTTAGGGTTAGGGTTATCATCAGGCCTAGGATAGTGTTAGGGTTAGGGTTAGGGTTAGCATTAGTTCAAGGATAGTGTTAGGGTTAGAGTTAGGGTTAGCATCAGCCCTAGGATAGTGTTAGGGTTAGGGTTAGGGTTAGCATCAGCCCTAGGATAGTGTTAGGGTTAGGGTTAGCATCAGCCCTAGGATAGTGTTAGTGTTAGGGTTAGGGTTGGCATCAGGCCCAAGATAGTGGTAGGGTTAGGGTTAGCATCAGCCCTAGGATAGTGTTAGGTTTAGGGTTAGGGTTATCATCAGGCCTAGGATAGTGTTAGGGTTAGGGTTAGGGTTAGGGTTAGCATTAGTTCAAGGATAGTGTTAGGGTTAGCGTTAGGGTTAGCACCAGCCCTAGGATAGTGTTAGGGTTAGGGTTAGGGTTAGCATCAGCCCTAGGATAGTGTTAGGGTTAGGGTTAGCATCAGCCCTAGGATAGTGTCAATGTTACGGTTAGGGTTATCATCAGGCCCAAGATAGTGGTAGGGTTAGGGTTAGCATCAGCCCTAGGATAGTGTTAGGGTTAGCGTTAACATAAACCCTAGGATAGTGTTAGGGTTAGGGTTAGGGTTATCATCAGGCCTAGGATAGTGTTAGGGTTAGGGTTAGGGTTAGCATCAGTTCAAGGATAGTTTTAGTGTTAGCGTTAGGGTTAGCATCCGCCCTAGGATAGTGTTAGGGTTAGGGTTAGGGTTAGCATCAGCCCTAGGATAGTGTTAGGGTTAGGGTTAGCATCAGCCCTAGGATAGTGTTAGGGTTAGGGTTAGGGTTATCATCAGGCCTAGGATAGTGTTAGGGTTAGGGTTAGCATCAGCTCTAGGATAGTGTTAGGGTTAGGGTTAGGGTTAGCATCAGCCCTAGGATAGTGTTAAGGTTAGGGTTAGGGTTATCATCAGGCCTTGGATAGTGTGAGGGCTAGAGTTAGCATCAGACTTAGGATAGTGTTAGGGTTTTGTTAGGGTTAGCATCAGCCCTAGGATAGTGTTAGGGTTTGGGTTAGCATCAGCCCTAGGATAGTGTTAGGGTTAGGGTTAGGGTTATCATCAGGCCTAGGATAGTGTTATTCTTAGGGTTAGCATCAGCCCTAGGATAGTGTTAGGGTTAGGGTTAGGGTTAGCATCAGCCCTAGGATAGTGTTAGGGTTAGGGTTAGCATCAGCCCTAGGATAGTGTTAGGGTTAGAGTTAGGGTTAGCATCAGCCGTACGATAGTGTTAGGGTCAGGGTTAGCCTCAGCCCTAAGATAGTGTTTGAGTTAGGGTTAGGGTTAGCATCAGCCCTAGGATAGTGTTAGGGTTAGGGTTAGGGTTAGCATCAGCCCTTGGAGAGTGTTAGGGTTAGGGTTAGGGTTAGCATCAGCACTAGGATAGTGTTAGTGTTAGGGTTAGCATCAGCCCTAGGATAGTGTTAGGGTTAGGGTTAGCATCCGCCCTAGGATAGTGTTAGGGTTAGGGTTAACATAAACCCTAGGATAGTGTTAGGTTTAGGGTTAGGGTTATCATCAGGCCTAGGATAGTGTTAGGGTTAGGGTTAGGGTTAGCATCAGTTCAAGGATAGTGTTAGGGTTAGCGTTAGGTTTAGCATCAGCCCAAGGATAGTGTTAGGGTTAGGGTTAGGGTTAGCATCAGCCCTAGGATAGTGTTAGGGTTAGGGTTTGCATCAGCCCTAGGATAGTGTTAGGGTTAGGGTTAGTGTTATCATCAGGCCTAGGATAGTGTTAGGGTTAGGGTTAGCATCAGCCCTAGGATAGCGTTAGGGTTAGGGTTAGGGTTAGCATCAGCCCTAGGATAGTGTTAGGTTTAGGGTTAGCATCAGCCCTAGGATAGTGTTAGGGTTAGGGTTAGGGTTAGCATCAGTTCAAGTATAGTTTTAGGGTTAGCGTTAGGGTTAGCATCAGCCCTAGGATAGTGTTACGGTTAGGGTTAGGGTTAGCATCAGCCCTAGGATAGTGTTAGGGTTAGGGTTAGGGTTAGCATCCGCCCTAGGATAGTGTTAGGGTTAGGGTTAGGGTTAGCATCAGCCCTAGGATAGTGTTAGGGTTAGGGTTAGGGTTAGCATCAGCCCTAGGATAGTGTTAGGGTTAGGGTTAGGGTTAGCATCAGCCCTAGGATAGTGTTAGGGTTAGGGTTAGCATCAGCCCTAGGATAGTGTTAGGGTTAAGGTTAGGGTTACCATCAGGCCTAGGATAGTGTTAGGGTTAGGGTTAGCATCAGCTCTAGGATAGTGTTAGGGTTAGGGTTAGGGTTAGCATCAGCCCTAGGATAGTGTTAAGGTTAGGGTTAGGGTTATTATCAGGCCTAGGATAGTGTGAGGGCTAGGGTTAGCATCAGACTTTGGATAGTGTTAGGGTTAGGGTTAGGGTTAGCATCAGCCCTAGGATAGTGTTAGGGTTAGGGTTAGCATCAGCCCTAGGATAGTGTTAGGGTTAGGGTTAGGGTTATCATCAGGCCTATGATAGTGTTATTGTTAGGGTTAGCATCAGCCATAGGATAGTGTTAGGGTTAGGGTTAGGGTTAGCATCAGGCCTAGGATAGTGTTAGGGTTAGGGTTAGCATCAGCCCTAGGATAGTGTTAGGGTTAGGGTTAGGGTTAGCATCAGCCGTAGGATAGTGTTAGGGTCAGGGTTAGCCTCAGCCCTAAGATAGTGTTAGAGTTAGGGTTAGGGTTAGCATCAGCCCTAGGATAGTGTTAGGGTTAGGGTTAGGGTTAGCATCAGCCCTTGGAGAGTGTTAGGGTTAGGGTTAGGGTTAGCATCAGCACTAGGATAGTGTTAGTGTTAGGGTTAGCATCAGCCCTATGATAGTGTTAGGGTTAGGGTTAGGGTTAGCATTAGCCCTAGGATAGTGTTGGGTTTAGGGTTAGGGTTATCATCAGGCCTAGGATAGTGTTAGGGTTAGGGTTAGGGTTAGCATTATTTCAAGGATAGTGTTAGGGTTAGCGTTAGGGTTAGCACCAGCCCTAGGATAGTGTTAGGGTTAGGGTTAGGGTTAGCATCAGCCCTAGGATAGTGTTAGGGTTAGGGTTAGCATCAGCCCTAGGATAGTGTTAATGGTAGGGTTAGGGTTAGCATCAGGCCCAAGATAGTGGTAGGGTTAGGGTTAGCATCAGCCCTAGGATAGTGTTAGGGTTAGGGTTAACATAAACCCTAGGATAGTGTTAGGGTTAGGGTTAGGGTTATCATCAGGAATAGGATAGTGTTAGGGTTAGGGTTAGGGTTAGCATCAGTTCAAGGATAGTTTTAGTGTTAGCGTTAGGGTTAGCATCAGCACTAGGATAGGGTTAGGGTTAGGGGTAGGGTTAGCATCAGCCCTAGGATAGTGTTAGGGTTAGGGTTAGGGTTAGCATCCACCCTAGGATAGTGTTAGGGTTAGGGTTAGGGTTAGCATCAGTCCTAGGATAGTGTTAGGGTTAGGGTTAACATAAACCCTAGGATAGTGTTAGGGTTACGGTTAGGGTTATCATCAGGAGTAGGATAGTGTTAGGGTTAGCGTTAGGGTTAGCATCAGTTCAAGGATAGTGTTAGGCTTAGCGTTAGGGTTAGCATCAGCCCTAGGATAGTGTTAGGGTTAGGGTTAGGGTTAGCATCAGCCCTAGGATAGTGTTAGGGTTAGGGTTAGCATCAGCCCTAGGATAGTGTTAGGGTTAGGTTTAGGGTTATCATCAGGCCTAGGATAGTGTTAGGGTTAGGGTTAGCATCAGCTCTAGGATAGTGTTAGGGTTAGGGTTGGGGTTAGCATCAGCCCTAGGATAGTGTTAAGGTTAGGGTTAGGGTTATCATCAGGCCTAGGATAGTGTGAGGGCTAGAGTTAGCATCAGACTTAGGATAGTGTTAGTGGTAGGGTTAGGGTTAGCATCAGCCCTAGGATAGTGTTAGGGTTTGGGTTAGCATCAGCCCTAGGATAGTGTTAGGGTTAGGGTTAGGCTTATCATCAGGCCTAGGATAGTGTTATTGTTAGGGTTAGCATCAGCCCTAGGATAGTGTTAGGGTTAGGGTTAGGGTTAGCATCAGCCCTAGGATAGTGTTAGGGTTAGGGTTAGCATCAGCCCTAGGATAGTGTTAGGGTTAGAGTTAGGGTTAGGATCAGCCGTACGATAGTGTTAGGGTCAGGGTTAGCCTCAGCCCTAAGAGAGTGTTTGAGTTAGGGTTAGGGTTAGCATCAGCCCTAGGATAGTGTTAGGGTTAGGGTTAGGGTTAGCATCAGCCCTTGGAGAGTGTTAGGGTTAGGGTTAGGGTTAGCATCAGCACTAGGATAGTGTTAGTGTTAGGGTTAGCATCAGCCCTAGGATAGTGTTAGGGTTAGGGTTAGCATCCGCCCTAGGATAGTGTTAGGGTTAGGGTTAACATAAACCCTAGGATAGTGTTAGGGTTAGGGTTAGGGTTATCATCAGGCCTAGGATAGTGTTAGGGTTAGGGTTAGGGTTAGCATCAGTTCAAGGATAGTGTTAGGGTTAGCGTTAGGTTTAGCATCAGCCCAAGGATAGTGTTAGGGTTAGGGTTAGGATTAGCATCAGCCCTAGGATAGTGTTAGGGTTAGGGTTTGCATCAGCCCTAGGATAGTGTTAGGGTTAGGGTTAGTGTTATCATCAGGCCTAGGATAGTGTTAGTGTTAGGGTTTGCATCAGCCCTAGGATAGTGTTAGGGTTAGGGTTAGGGTTAGCATCAGCCTTAGGATAGTGTTAGGGTTAGGGTTAGCATCAGCCCTAGGATAGTGTTAGGGTTAGGGTTAGGGTTAGCATCAGGCCTAGGATAGTGTTAGGATTAGGGTTAACATCAGCCCTAAGATAGTGTTAGGGTTAGGGTTAGGGTTAGCATCATGCCTAGGATAGTGTTAGGATTAGGGTTAGCATCAGCCCTAGGATAGTGTTACGGTTAGGGTTAGGGATAGCATCAGTCCTAGGATAGTTTTAGGGTTAGGGTTAGCATCAGGCCTAGGATAGTTTTAGGGTTGGGGTTAGCATCAGCCCTAGGATAGTGTTAGGGTTAGGGTTAGGGTTAGCATCAGCCGTAGGATAGTGTTAGGGTCAGGGTTAGCCTCAGCCCTAAGATAGTGTTAGAGTTAGGGTTAGGGTTAGCATCAGCCCTAGGATAGTGTTAGGGTTAGGGTTAGGGTTAGCATCAGCCCTTGGAGAGTGTTAGGGTTAGGGTTAGGGTTAGCATCAGCACTAGGATAGTGTTAATGTTAGGGTTAGCATCAGCCCTAGGATAGTGTTAGGGTTAGGGTTAGGGTTAGCATCCGCCCTAGGATAGTGTTGGGTTTAGGGTTAGGGTTAGCATCAGCCCTAGGATAGTGTTAGGGTTAGGGTTAGGGTTATCATCAGGCCTAGGATAGTGTTAGGGTTAGGGTTAGGGTTAGCATTAGTTCAAGGATAGTGTTAGGGTTGGCGTTAGGGTTAGCACCAGCCCTAGGATAGCGTTAGGGTTAGGGTTAGGGTTAGCATCAGCCCTAGGATAGTGTTAGGGTTAGGGTTAGGGTTAGCATCAGGCCTAGGATAGTGTTAGGGTTAGGGTTAGCATGAGCCCTAGGATAGTGTTATGGTTAGGGTTAGGGTTAGCATCAGCCGTAGGATAGTGTTAGGGTCAGGGTTAGCCTCAGCCCTAAGATAGTGTTAGAGTTAGGGTTAGGGTTAGCATCAGCCCTAGGATAGTGTTAGGGTTAGGGTTAGGGTTAGCATCAGCCCTTGGAGAGTGTTAGGGTTAGGGTTAGGGTTAGCATCAGCACTAGGATAGTGTTAGTGTTAGGGTTAGCATCAGCCCTAGGATAGTGTTAGGGTTAGGGTTGGGGTTAGCATCCGCCCTAAGATAGTGTTGGGTTTAGGGTTAGGGTTAGCATCAGCCCTAGGATAGTGTTAGGTTTAGGGTTAGGGTTATCATCAGGCCTAGGATAGTGTTAGGGTTAGGGTTAGGGTTAGGGTTAGCATTAGTTCAAGGATAGTGTTAGGGTTAGCGTTAGGGTTAGCACCAGCCCTAGGATAGTGTTAGGGTTAGGGTTAGGGTTAGCATCAGCCCTAGGATAGTGTTAGGGTTAGGGTTAGCATCAGCCCTAGGATAGTGTCAATGTTACGGTTAGGGTTATCATCAGGCCCAAGATAGTGGTAGGGTTAGGGTTAGCATCAGCCCTAGGATAGTGTTAGGGTTAGCGTTAACATAAACCCTAGGATAGTGTTAGGGTTAGGGTTAGGGTTATCATCAGGCCTAGGATAGTGTTAGGGTTAGGGTTAGGGTTAGCATCAGTTCAAGGATAGTTTTAGTGTTAGCGTTAGGGTTAGCATCCGCCCTAGGATAGTGTTAGGGTTAGGGTTAGGGTTAGCATCAGCCCTAGGATAGTGTTAGGGTTAGGGTTAGCATCAGCCCTAGGATAGTGTTAGGGTTAGGGTTAGGGTTATCATCAGGCCTAGGATAGTGTTAGGGTTAGGGTTAGCATCAGCTCTAGGATAGTGTTAGGGTTAGGGTTAGGGTTAGCATCAGCCCTAGGATAGTGTTAAGGTTAGGGTTAGGGTTATCATCAGGCCTTGGATAGTGTGAGGGCTAGAGTTAGCATCAGACTTAGGATAGTGTTAGGGTTTTGTTAGGGTTAGCATCAGCCCTAGGATAGTGTTAGGGTTTGGGTTAGCATCAGCCCTAGGATAGTGTTAGGGTTAGGGTTAGGGTTATCATCAGGCCTAGGATAGTGTTATTCTTAGGGTTAGCATCAGCCCTAGGATAGTGTTAGGGTTAGGGTTAGGGTTAGCATCAGCCCTAGGATAGTGTTAGGGTTAGGGTTAGCATCAGCCCTAGGATAGTGTTAGGGTTAGAGTTAGGGTTAGCATCAGCCGTACGATAGTGTTAGGGTCAGGGTTAGCCTCAGCCCTAAGATAGTGTTTGAGTTAGGGTTAGGGTTAGCATCAGCCCTAGGATAGTGTTAGGGTTAGGGTTAGGGTTAGCATCAGCCCTTGGAGAGTGTTAGGGTTAGGGTTAGGGTTAGCATCAGCACTAGGATAGTGTTAGTGTTAGGGTTAGCATCAGCCCTAGGATAGTGTTAGGGTTAGGGTTAGCATCCGCCCTAGGATAGTGTTAGGGTTAGGGTTAACATAAACCCTAGGATAGTGTTAGGTTTAGGGTTAGGGTTATCATCAGGCCTAGGATAGTGTTAGGGTTAGGGTTAGGGTTAGCATCAGTTCAAGGATAGTGTTAGGGTTAGCGTTAGGTTTAGCATCAGCCCAAGGATAGTGTTAGGGTTAGGGTTAGGGTTAGCATCAGCCCTAGGATAGTGTTAGGGTTAGGGTTTGCATCAGCCCTAGGATAGTGTTAGGGTTAGGGTTAGTGTTATCATCAGGCCTAGGATAGTGTTAGGGTTAGGGTTAGCATCAGCCCTAGGATAGCGTTAGGGTTAGGGTTAGGGTTAGCATCAGCCCTAGGATAGTGTTAGGTTTAGGGTTAGCATCAGCCCTAGGATAGTGTTAGGGTTAGGGTTAGGGTTAGCATCAGTTCAAGTATAGTTTTAGGGTTAGCGTTAGGGTTAGCATCAGCCCTAGGATAGTGTTACGGTTAGGGTTAGGGTTAGCATCAGCCCTAGGATAGTGTTAGGGTTAGGGTTAGGGTTAGCATCCGCCCTAGGATAGTGTTAGGGTTAGGGTTAGGGTTAGCATCAGCCCTAGGATAGTGTTAGGGTTAGGGTTAGGGTTAGCATCAGCCCTAGGATAGTGTTAGGGTTAGGGTTAGGGTTAGCATCAGCCCTAGGATAGTGTTAGGGTTAGGGTTAGCATCAGCCCTAGGATAGTGTTAGGGTTAAGGTTAGGGTTACCATCAGGCCTAGGATAGTGTTAGGGTTAGGGTTAGCATCAGCTCTAGGATAGTGTTAGGGTTAGGGTTAGGGTTAGCATCAGCCCTAGGATAGTGTTAAGGTTAGGGTTAGGGTTATTATCAGGCCTAGGATAGTGTGAGGGCTAGGGTTAGCATCAGACTTTGGATAGTGTTAGGGTTAGGGTTAGGGTTAGCATCAGCCCTAGGATAGTGTTAGGGTTAGGGTTAGCATCAGCCCTAGGATAGTGTTAGGGTTAGGGTTAGGGTTATCATCAGGCCTATGATAGTGTTATTGTTAGGGTTAGCATCAGCCATAGGATAGTGTTAGGGTTAGGGTTAGGGTTAGCATCAGGCCTAGGATAGTGTTAGGGTTAGGGTTAGCATCAGCCCTAGGATAGTGTTAGGGTTAGGGTTAGGGTTAGCATCAGCCGTAGGATAGTGTTAGGGTCAGGGTTAGCCTCAGCCCTAAGATAGTGTTAGAGTTAGGGTTAGGGTTAGCATCAGCCCTAGGATAGTGTTAGGGTTAGGGTTAGGGTTAGCATCAGCCCTTGGAGAGTGTTAGGGTTAGGGTTAGGGTTAGCATCAGCACTAGGATAGTGTTAGTGTTAGGGTTAGCATCAGCCCTATGATAGTGTTAGGGTTAGGGTTAGGGTTAGCAACAGCCCTAGGATAGTGTTGGGTTTAGGGTTAGGGTTATCATCAGGCCTAGGATAGTGTTAGGGTTAGGGTTAGGGTTAGCATTATTTCAAGGATAGTGTTAGGGTTAGCGTTAGGGTTAGCACCAGCCCTAGGATAGTGTTAGGGTTAGGGTTAGGGTTAGCATCAGCCCTAGGATAGTGTTAGGGTTAGGGTTAGCATCAGCCCTAGGATAGTGTTAATGGTAGGGTTAGGGTTAGCATCAGGCCCAAGATAGTGGTAGGGTTAGGGTTAGCATCAGCCCTAGGATAGTGTTAGGGTTAGGGTTAACATAAACCCTAGGATAGTGTTAGGGTTAGGGTTAGGGTTATCATCAGGAATAGGATAGTGTTAGGGTTAGGGTTAGGGTTAGCATCAGTTCAAGGATAGTTTTAGTGTTAGCGTTAGGGTTAGCATCAGCACTAGGATAGGGTTAGGGTTAGGGGTAGGGTTAGCATCAGCCCTAGGATAGTGTTAGGGTTAGGGTTAGGGTTAGCATCCACCCTAGGATAGTGTTAGGGTTAGGGTTAGGGTTAGCATCAGTCCTAGGATAGTGTTAGGGTTAGGGTTAACATAAACCCTAGGATAGTGTTAGGGTTACGGTTAGGGTTATCATCAGGAGTAGGATAGTGTTAGGGTTAGCGTTAGGGTTAGCATCAGTTCAAGGATAGTGTTAGGCTTAGCGTTAGGGTTAGCATCAGCCCTAGGATAGTGTTAGGGTTAGGGTTAGGGTTAGCATCAGCCCTAGGATAGTGTTAGGGTTAGGGTTAGCATCAGCCCTAGGATAGTGTTAGGGTTAGGTTTAGGGTTATCATCAGGCCTAGGATAGTGTTAGGGTTAGGGTTAGCATCAGCTCTAGGATAGTGTTAGGGTTAGGGTTGGGGTTAGCATCAGCCCTAGGATAGTGTTAAGGTTAGGGTTAGGGTTATCATCAGGCCTAGGATAGTGTGAGGGCTAGAGTTAGCATCAGACTTAGGATAGTGTTAGTGGTAGGGTTAGGGTTAGCATCAGCCCTAGGATAGTGTTAGGGTTTGGGTTAGCATCAGCCCTAGGATAGTGTTAGGGTTAGGGTTAGGCTTATCATCAGGCCTAGGATAGTGTTATTGTTAGGGTTAGCATCAGCCCTAGGATAGTGTTAGGGTTAGGGTTAGGGTTAGCATCAGCCCTAGGATAGTGTTAGGGTTAGGGTTAGCATCAGCCCTAGGATAGTGTTAGGGTTAGAGTTAGGGTTAGGATCAGCCGTACGATAGTGTTAGGGTCAGGGTTAGCCTCAGCCCTAAGAGAGTGTTTGAGTTAGGGTTAGGGTTAGCATCAGCCCTAGGATAGTGTTAGGGTTAGGGTTAGGGTTAGCATCAGCCCTTGGAGAGTGTTAGGGTTAGGGTTAGGGTTAGCATCAGCACTAGGATAGTGTTAGTGTTAGGGTTAGCATCAGCCCTAGGATAGTGTTAGGGTTAGGGTTAGCATCCGCCCTAGGATAGTGTTAGGGTTAGGGTTAACATAAACCCTAGGATAGTGTTAGGGTTAGGGTTAGGGTTATCATCAGGCCTAGGATAGTGTTAGGGTTAGGGTTAGGGTTAGCATCAGTTCAAGGATAGTGTTAGGGTTAGCGTTAGGTTTAGCATCAGCCCAAGGATAGTGTTAGGGTTAGGGTTAGGATTAGCATCAGCCCTAGGATAGTGTTAGGGTTAGGGTTTGCATCAGCCCTAGGATAGTGTTAGGGTTAGGGTTAGTGTTATCATCAGGCCTAGGATAGTGTTAGTGTTAGGGTTTGCATCAGCCCTAGGATAGTGTTAGGGTTAGGGTTAGGGTTAGCATCAGCCTTAGGATAGTGTTAGGGTTAGGGTTAGCATCAGCCCTAGGATAGTGTTAGGGTTAGGGTTAGGGTTAGCATCAGGCCTAGGATAGTGTTAGGATTAGGGTTAACATCAGCCCTAAGATAGTGTTAGGGTTAGGGTTAGGGTTAGCATCATGCCTAGGATAGTGTTAGGATTAGGGTTAGCATCAGCCCTAGGATAGTGTTACGGTTAGGGTTAGGGATAGCATCAGTTCTAGGATAGTTTTAGGGTTAGGGTTAGCATCAGGCCTAGGATAGTTTTAGGGTTGGGGTTAGCATCAGCCCTAGGATAGTGTTAGGGTTAGGGTTAGGGTTAGCATCAGCCGTAGGATAGTGTTAGGGTCAGGGTTAGCCTCAGCCCTAAGATAGTGTTAGAGTTAGGGTTAGGGTTAGCATCAGCCCTAGGATAGTGTTAGGGTTAGGGTTAGGGTTAGCATCAGCCCTTGGAGAGTGTTAGGGTTAGGGTTAGGGTTAGCATCAGCACTAGGATAGTGTTAATGTTAGGGTTAGCATCAGCCCTAGGATAGTGTTAGGGTTAGGGTTAGGGTTAGCATCCGCCCTAGGATAGTGTTGGGTTTAGGGTTAGGGTTAGCATCAGCCCTAGGATAGTGTTAGGGTTAGGGTTAGGGTTATCATCAGGCCTAGGATAGTGTTAGGGTTAGGGTTAGGGTTAGCATTAGTTCAAGGATAGTGTTAGGGTTGGCGTTAGGGTTAGCACCAGCCCTAGGATAGCGTTAGGGTTAGGGTTAGGGTTAGCATCAGCCCTAGGATAGTGTTAGGGTTAGGGTTAGCATCAGCCCTAGGATAGTGTCAATGTTAGGGTTAGGGTTATCATCAGGCCCAAGATAGTGGTAGGGTTAGGGTTAGCATCAGCCCTAGGATAGTGTTAGGGTTAGGGTTAACATAAACCCTAGGATAGTGTTAGGGTTAGGGTTAGGGTTATCATCAGGCCTAGGATAGTGTTAGGGTTAGGGTTAGGGTTAGCATCAGTTCAAGGATAGTTTTAGTGTTAGCGTTAGGGTTAGCATCAGCACTAGGATAGGGTTAGGGTTAGGGTTAGGGTTATCATCAGGCCTAGGATAGTGTTATTGTTAGGGTTAGCATCAGCCATAGGATAGTGTTAGGGTTAGGGTTAGGGTTAGCATCAGGCCTAGGATAGTGTTAGGGTTAGGGTTAGCATCAGCCCTAGGATAGTGTTATGGTTAGGGTTAGGGTTAGCATCAGCCGTAGGATAGCGTTAGGGTCAGGGTTAGCCTCAGCCCTAAGATAGTGTTAGAGTTAGGGTTAGGGTTAGTATCAGCCCTAGGATAGTGTTAGGGTTAGGGTTAGGGTTAGCATCAGCCCTTGGAGAGTGTTAGGGTTAGGGTTAGGGTTAGCATCAGCACTAGGATAGTGTTAGTGTTAGGGTTAGCATCAGCCCTTGGAGAGTGTTAGGGTTAGGGTTAGGGTTAGCATCCGCCCTAAGATAGTGTTGGGTTTAGGGTTAGGGTTAGCATCAGCCCTAGGATAGTGTTAGGTTTAGGGTTAGGGTTATCATCAGGCCTAGGATAGTGTTAGGGTTAGGGTTAGGGTTAGCATTAGTTCAAGGATAGTGTTAGGGTTAGCGTTAGGGTTAGCACCAGCCCTAGGATAGTGTTAGGGTTAGGGTTAGGGTTAGCATCAGCCCTAGGATAGTGTTAGGGTTAGGGTTAGCATCAGCCCTAGGATAGTGTCAATGTTAGGGTTAGGGTTATCATCAGGCCCAAGATAGTGGTAGGGTTAGGGTTAGCATCAGCCCTAGGATAGTGTTAGGGTTAGGGTTAACATAAACCCTAGGATAGTGTTAGGGTTAGGGTTCGGATTATCATCAGGCCTAGGATAGTGTTAGGGTTAGGGTTAGGGTTAGCATCAGTTCAAGGATAGTTTTAGTGTTAGCGTTAGGGTTACCATCCGCCCTAGGATAGTGTTAGGGTTAGGGTTCGGGTTAGCATCAGCCCTAGGATAGTGTTAGGGTTAGGGTTAGCATCAGCCCTAGGATAGTGTTAGGGTTAGGGTTAGGGTTATCATCAGGCCTAGGATAGTGTTAGGGTTAGGGTTAGCATCAGCTCTAGGATAGTGTTAGGGTTAGGGTTAGGGTTAGCATCAGCCCTAGGATAGTGTTAAGGTTAGGGTTAGGGTTATCATCAGGCCTTGGATAGTGTGAGGGCTAGAGTTAGCATCAGACTTAGGATAGTGTTAGGGTTTTGTTAGGGTTAGCATCAGCCCTAGGATAGTGTTAGGGTTTGGGTTAGCATCAGCCCTAGGATAGTGTTAGGGTTAGGGTTAGGGTTATCATCAGGCCTAGGATAGTGTTATTCTTAGGGTTAGCATCAGCCCTAGGATAGTGTTAGGGTTAGGGTTAGGGTTAGCATCAGCCCTAGGATAGTGTTAGGGTTAGGGTTAGCATCAGCCCTAGGATAGTGTTAGGGTTAGAGTTAGGGTTAGCATCAGCCGTACGATAGTGTTAGGGTGAGGGTTAGCCTCAGCCCTAAGATAGTGTTTGAGTTAGGGTTAGGGTTAGCATCAGCCCTAGGATAGTGTTAGGGTTAGGGTTAGGGTTAGCATCAGCCCTTGGAGAGTGTTAGGGTTAGGGTTAGGGTTAGCATCAGCACTAGGATAGTGTTAGTGTTAGGGTTAGCATCAGCCCTAGGATAGTGTTAGGGTTAGGGTTAGCATCCGCCCTAGGATAGTGTTAGGGTTAGGGTTAACATAAACCCTAGGATAGTGTTAGGTTTAGGGTTAGGGTTATCATCAGGCCTAGGATAGTGTTAGGGTTAGGGTTAGGGTTAGCATCAGTTCAAGGATAGTGTTAGGGTTAGCGTTAGGTTTAGCATCAGCCCAAGGATAGTGTTAGGGTTAGGGTTAGGGTTAGCATCAGCCCTAGGATAGTGTTAGGGTTAGGGTTTGCATCAGCCCTAGGATAGTGTTAGGGTTAGGGTTAGTGTTATCATCAGGCCTAGGATAGTGTTAGGGTTAGGGTTAGCATCAGCCCTAGGATAGCGTTAGGGTTAGGGTTAGGGTTAGCATCAGCCCTAGGATAGTGTTAGGTTTAGGGTTAGCATCAGCCCTAGGATAGTGTTAGGGTTAGGGTTAGGGTTAGCATCAGGCCTAGGATAGTGTTAGGGTTAGGGTTTGCATCAGCCCTAGGATAGTGTTAGGGTTAGGGTGAGGGTTAGCATCAGCCTTAGGATAGTGTTAGGGTTAGGGTTAGCATCAGCCCTAGGATAGTGTTAGGGTTAGGGTTAGGGTTAGCATCAGCCCTAGGATAGTGTTAGGGTTAGGGTTAGCATCAGCCCTGGGATAGTGTTAGGGTTAGGGTTAGGGTTCGCATCAGCCCTAAGATAGTGTTAGGGTTAGGGTTAGGGTTAGCATCAGCCCTAAGATAGTGTTAGGGTTAGGGTTAGCATCAGCCCTAGGATAGTGTTAGGGTTAGGGTTAGGGTTATCATCAGGCCTAGGATAGTGTTAGGGTTAGGGTTAGCATCAGCCCTAGGATAGTGTTAGGGTTAGGGTTAGGGTTAGCATCAGCCCTAGGATAGTGTTAGGGTTAGGGTTAGGGTTAGCATCAGCCCTAGGATAGTGTTAGGGTTAGGGTTAGCATCAGCCCTAGGATAGTGTTAGGGTTAGGGTTAGGGGTAGGATCAGGCCTAGGATAGTATTAGGATTAGGGTTAGCATCGGCCCTAGGATAGTGTTAGGGTTAGGGTTAGGGTTAAGATCAGGCCTATGATAGTGTTAGTGTTAGGGTTAGCATCAGCCCTAGGATAGTGTTAGGGTTAGGGTTAGGGTTAGTATCAGCCCTAGGATAGTGCTAGGGTTGGGTTAGCATCAGCCCTAGGATAGTGTTAGGGTTAGGGTTAGGGTTAGCATCAGCCCTAGGATAGTGTTAGTGTTAGGGTTAGCATCAGCCCTAGGATAGTGTTAGGGTTAGGGTTAGGGTTAGCATCCGCCCTAGGATAGTGTTAGGGTTAGGGTTAGGGTTAGCATCAGCCCTAGGATAGTGTTAGGGTTAGGGTTAACATAAACCCTAGGATAGTGTTAGGGTTAGGGTTAGGGTTATCATCAGGCCTAGGATAGTGTTAGGGTTAGGGTTAGGGTTAGCATCAGTTCAAGGATAGTGTTAGGGTTAGCGTTAGGGTTAGCATCTGCCCTAGGATAGTGTTAGGGTTAGGGTTAGGGTTAGCATCAGCCCAAGGATAGTGTTAGGGTTAGGGTTAGCATCAGCCCTAGGATAGTGTTAGGGTTAGGGTTAGGGTTAGCATTAGGCCTAGGATAGTGTTAGGGTTACGGTTAGCATCAGCCCTAGGATAGTGTTAGGGTTAGGCTTAGCGTTAGCATAAGCCCTAGGATAATGTTAGGGTTATGGTTAGCATCAACCCTAGGATAGTGTTTGGGTTACGGTTAGGGTTAGCATCAGCCCTAGGATAGTGTTAGGGTTAGGGTTAGCCTCAGCCCTAGGAGAGTGTTAGGGTAAGGGATAGGGTTAGCATCAGGCCTAGGATAGTGTTAGGGTTAGGGTTAGGGTTAGCATCAGGCCTAGGATAGTGTTAGGGTTAGGGTTAGCATCAGCCCTAGGATAGTGTTAGGGTTAGGGTTAGCATCAGCCCTAGGATAGTTTTAGGGTTAGTGTTAGCATCAGGCCTAGGATAGTGTTAGGGTTAGGGTTAGCATCAGCCCTAGGATAGTGTTAGGGTTAAGGTTAGGGTTAGCATCAGCCGTAGGATAGTGTTAAGGTTAGGGTAAGCCTCAGCCATAAGATAGTGTTAGAGTTAGGGTTAGGGTTAGCATCAGCCCTAGGATAGTGTTAGGGTTAGGGTTAGGGTTAGCATCAGCCCTAGGATAGTGTTAGTGTTATGGTTAGCATCAGCCCTAGGATAGTGTTAGGGTTAGGGTTAGGGTTAGCATCAGCCCTAGGGTAGTGTTAGGGTTAGGGCTAGGGTTAGCATCAGCCCTAGGATAGTGTTAGGGTTAGGGTTAACATAAACCCTAGGATAGTGTTAGGGTTAGGGTTAGGGTTATCATCAGGCCTAGGATAGTGTTAGGGTTAGGGTTAGGGTTAGCATTAGTTCAAGGATAGTGTTAGGGCTAGCGTTAGGGTTAGCATCAGCCCTAGGATAGTGTTAGGGTTAGGGTTAGGGTTAGCATCAGCCCTAGGATAGTGTTAGGGTTAGCGTTAGCATCAGCCCTAGGATAGTGTTAGTGTTAGGGTTAGGGTTAGCATCAGGCCCAAGATAGTGGTAGGGTTAGGGTTAGCATCAGCCCTAGCATAGTGTTAGGGTTAGGGTTAACATAAACCCTAGGATAGTGTTAGGGTTAAGGTTAGGGTTATCATCAGGCCTAGGATAGTGTTAGGGTTAGGGTTAGGGTTAGCATCAGCCCAAGGATAGTGTTAGGGTTAGGGTTAGGGTTAGCATCAGCCCTAGGATAGTGTTAGGATTAGGGTTTGCATCAGCCCTAGGATAGTGTTAGGGTTAGGGTTAGTGTTATCATCAGGCCTAGGATAGTGTTAGGGTTAGGGTTAGCATCAGCCCTAGGATAGCGTTAGGGTTAGGGTTAGGGTTAGCATCAGCCCTAGGATAGTGTTAGGTTTAGGGTAAGCATCAGCCCTAGGATAGTGTTAGGGTTAGGGTTAGGGTTAGCATCAGGCCTAGGATAGTGTAGGGGTTAGGGTTTGCATCAGCCCTAGGATAGTGTTAGGGTTAGGGTGAGGGTTAGCATCAGCCTTAGGATAGTGTTAGGGTTAGGGTTAGCATCAGCCCTAGGATAGTGTTAGGGTTAGGGTTAGGGTTAGCATCAGGCCTAGGATAGTGTTAGGGTTAGGGTTAGCATCAGCCCTAAGATAGTGTTAGGGTTAGGGTTAGGGTTAGCATCAGCCCTAGGATAGTGTTAGGGTTAGGGTTAGCATCAGCCCTAGGATAGTGTTAGGGTTAGGGTTAGGGTTAGCATCATGCCTAGGATAGTGTTAGGATTAGGGTTAGCATCAGCCCTAGGATAGTGTTAGGGTTAGGGTTAGGGTTAGCATCAGCCCTAGGATAGTGTTAGGGTTAGGGTTAGCATCAGCCCTGGGATAGTGTTAGGGTTAGGGTTAGGGTTCGCATCAGCCCTAAGATAGTGTTAGGGTTAGGGTTAGGGTTAGCATCAGCCCTAGGATAGTGTTAGGGTTAGGGTTAGCATCAGCCCTAGGATAGTGTTAGGGTTAGGGTTAGGGTTATCATCAGGCCTAGGATAGTGTTAGGGTTAGGGTTAGCATCAGCCCTAGGATAGTGTTAGGGTTAGGGTTAGGGTTAGCATCAGCCCTAGGATAGTGTTAGGGTTAGGGTTAGGGTTAGCATCAGCCCTAGGATAGTGTTAGTGTTAGGGTTAGCATCAGCCCTAGGATAGTGTTAGGGTTAGGGTTAGGGTTAGCATCAGCCCTAGGATAGTGTTAGGGTTGGGTTAGCATCAGCCCTAGGATAGTGTTAGGGTTAGGGTTAGGGTTAGCATCAGCCCTAGGATAGTGTTAGTGTTAGGGTTAGCATCAGCCCTAGGATAGTGTTAGGGTTAGGGTTAGGGTTAGGATCAGGCCTAGGATAGTGTTAGGATTAGGGTTAGCATCAGCCCTAGGATAGTGTTAGGGTTAGGGTTAGGGTTATCATCAGGCCTATGATAGTGTTAGTGTTAGGGTTAGCATCAGCCCTAGGATAGTGTTAGGGTTAGGGTTAGGGTTAGTATCAGCCCTAGGATAGTGTTAGGGTTGGGTTAGCATCAGCCCTAGGATAGTGTTAGGGTTAGGGTTAGGGTTAGCATCAGCCCTAGGATAGTGTTAGTGTTAGGGTTAGCATCAGCCCTAGGATAGTGTTAGGGTTAGGGTTAGGGTTAGCATCCGCCCTAGGATAGTGTTAGGGTTAGGGTTAGGGTTAGCATCAGCCCTAGGATAGTGTTAGGGTTAGGGTTAACATAAACCCTAGGATAGTGTTAGGGTTAGGGTTAGGGTTAGCATCAGGCCTAGGATAGTGTTAGTGTTCGGGTTAGCATCAGCCCTAGGATAGTATTAGGGTTAGGGTTAGGGTTAGCATCCGCCCTAGGATAGTGTTAGGGTTAGGGTTAGGGTTAGCATCAGCCCTAGGGTAGTGTTAGGGTTAGGGCTAGGGTTAGCATCAGCCCTAGGATAGTGTTAGGGTTAGGGTTAACATAAACCCTAGGATAGTGTTAGGGTTAGGGTTAGGGTTATCATCAGGCCTAGGATAGTGTTAGGGTTAGGGTTAGGGTTAGCATTAGTTCAAGGATAGTGTTAGGGTTAGAGTTAGGGTTAGCATCAGCCCTAGGATAGTGTTAGGGTTAGGGTTAGGGTTAGCATCAGCCCTAGGATAGTGTTAGGGTTAGGGTTAGCATCAGCCCTAGGATAGTGTTAGGGTTAGGGTTAGGGTTAGTATCAGCCCTAGGATAGTGTTAGGGTTGGGTTAGCATCAGCCCTAGGATAGTGTTAGGGTTAGGGTTAGGGTTAGCATCAGCCCTAGGATAGTGTTAGTGTTAGGGTTAGCATCAGCCCTAGGATAGTGTTAGGGTTAGGGTTAGGGTTAGCATCCGCCCTAGGATAGTGTTAGGGTTAGGGTTAGGGTTAGCATCAGCCCTAGGATAGTGTTAGGGTTAGGGTTAACATAAACCCTAGGATAGTGTTAGGGTTAGGGTTAGGGTTAGCATCAGGCCTAGGATAGTGTTAGTGTTCGGGTTAGCATCAGCCCTAGGATAGTATTAGGGTTAGGGTTAGGGTTAGCATCCGCCCTAGGATAGTGTTAGGGTTAGGGTTAGGGTTAGCATCAGCCCTAGGGTAGTGTTAGGGTTAGGGCTAGGGTTAGCATCAGCCCTAGGATAGTGTTAGGGTTAGGGTTAACATAAACCCTAGGATAGTGTTAGGGTTAGGGTTAGGGTTATCATCAGGCCTAGGATAGTGTTAGGGTTAGGGTTAGGGTTAGCATTAGTTCAAGGATAGTGTTAGGGTTAGAGTTAGGGTTAGCATCAGCCCTAGGATAGTGTTAGGGTTAGGGTTAGGGTTAGCATCAGCCCTAGGATAGTGTTAGGGTTAGGGTTAGCATCAGCCCTAGGATAGTGTTAGGGTTAGGGTTAGGGTTATCATCAGGCCTAGGATAGTGTTAGGGTTAGGGTTAGCATCAGCCCTAGGATAGTGTTAGGGTTAGGGTTAGGGTTAGCATCAGCCCTAGGATAGTGTTAGGGTTAGGGTTAGGGTTAGCATCAGCCCTAGGATAGTGTTAGGGTTGGGTTAGCATCAGCCCTAGGATAGTGTTAGGGTTAGGGTTAGGGTTAGCATCAGCCCTAGGATAGTGTTAGGGTTGGGTTAGCATCAGCCCTAGGATAGTGTTAGGGTTAGGGTTAGGGTTAGCATCAGCCCTAGGATAGTGTTAGTGTTAGGGTTAGCATCAGCCCTAGGATAGTGTTAGGGTTAGGGTTAGGGTTAGGATCAGGCCTAGGATAGTGTTAGGATTAGGGTTAGCATCAGCCCTAGGATAGTGTTAGGGTTAGGGTTAGGGTTATCATCAGGCCTATGATAGTGTTAGTGTTAGGGTTAGCATCAGCCCTAGGATAGTGTTAGGGTTAGGGTTAGGGTTAGTATCAGCCCTAGGATAGTGTTAGGGTTGGGTTAGCATCAGCCCTAGGATAGTGTTAGGGTTAGGGTTAGGGTTAGCATCAGCCCTAGGATAGTGTTAGTGTTAGGGTTAGCATCAGCCCTAGGATAGTGTTAGGGTTAGGGTTAGGGTTAGCATCCGCCCTAGGATAGTGTTAGGGTTAGGGTTAGGGTTAGCATCAGCCCTAGGATAGTGTTAGGGTTAGGGTTAACATAAACCCTAGGATAGTGTTAGGGTTAGGGTTAGGGTTAGCATCAGGCCTAGGATAGTGTTAGTGTTCGGGTTAGCATCAGCCCTAGGATAGTATTAGGGTTAGGGTTAGGGTTAGCATCCGCCCTAGGATAGTGTTTGGGTTAGGGTTAGGGTTAGCATCCGCCCTAGGGTAGTGTTAGGGTTAGGGCTAGGGTTAGCATCAGCCCTAGGATAGTGTTAGGGTTAGGGTTAACATAAACCCTAGGATAGTGTTAGGGTTAGGGTTAGGGTTATCATCAGGCCTAGGATAGTGTTAGGGTTAGGGTTAGGGTTAGCATTAGTTCAAGGATAGTGTTAGGGTTAGAGTTAGGGTTAGCATCAGCCCTAGGATAGTGTTAGGGTTAGGGTTAGGGTTAGCATCAGCCCTAGGATAGTGTTAGGGTTAGGGTTAGCATCAGCCCTAGGATAGTGTTAGTGTTAGGGTTAGGGTTAGCATCAGGCCCAAGATAGTGGTAGGGTTAGGGTTAGCATCAGCCCTAGGATAGTGTTAGGGTTAGGGTTAACATAAACCCTAGGATAGTGTTAGGGTTAGGGTTAGGGTTATCATCAGGCCTAGGATAGTGTTAGGGTTAGGGTTAGGGTTAGCATCAGTTCAAGGATAGTGTTAGGGTTAGCGTTAGGTTCAGCATCAGCCCAAGGATAGTGTTAGGGTTAGGGTTAGGGTTAGCATCAGCCCAAGGATAGTGTTAGGGTTAGGGTTAGCATCAGCCGTAGGATAGTGTTAGGGTTAGGGTTAGTGTTATCATCAGGCCTAGGATAGTGTTAGGGTTAGGGTTAGCATCAGCCCTAGGATAGCGTTAGGGTTAGGGTTAGGGTTAGCATCAGCCCTAGGATAGTGTTAGGTTTAGGGTTAGCATCAGCCCTAGGATAGTGTTAGGGTTAGGGTTAGGGTTAGCATCAGGCCTAGGATAGTGTTAGGGTTAGGGTTTGCATCAGCCCTAGGATAGTGTTAGGGTTAGGGTTAGGGTTAGCATCAGCCTTAGGATAGTGTTAGGGTTAGGGTTAGCATCAGCCCTAGGATAGTGTTAGGGTTAGGGTTAGGGTTAGCATCAGGCCTAGGATAGTGTTAGGGTTAGGGTTAGCATCAGCCCTAAGATAGTGTTAGGTTTAGGGTTAGGGATAGCATCAGCCCTAGGATAGTGTTAGGGTTAGGGTTAGCATCAGCCCTAGGATAGTGTTAGGGTTAGGGTTAGGGTTAGCATCATGCCTAGGATAGTGTTAGGATTAGGGTTAGCATCAGCCCTAGGATAGTGTTAGGGTTAGGGTTAGGGTTAGCATCAGCCCTAGGATAGTGTTAGGGTTAGGGTTAGCATCAGCCCTAGGATAGTGTTAGGGTTAGGGTTAGGGTTATCATCAGGCCTAGGATAGTGTTATTGTTAGGGTTACCATCAGCAATAGGATAGTGTTAGGGTTAGGGTTAGGGTTAGCATCAGGCCTAGGATAGTGTTAGGGTTAGGGTTAGCATCAGCCCTAGGATAGTGTTAGGGTTAGGGTTAGGGTTAGCATCAGCCGTAGGATAGTGTTTGGGTCAGGGTTAGCCTCAGCCCTAAGATAGTGTTAGAGTTAGGGTTAGGGTTAGCATCAGCCCTAGGATAGTGTTAGGGTTAGGGTTAGGGTTAGCATCAGCCCTTGGAGAGTGTTAGGGTTAGGGTTAGGGTTAGCATCAGCACTAGGATAGTGTTAGTGTTAGGGTTAGCATCAGCCCTAGGATAGTGTTAGGGTTAGGGTTAGGGTTAGCATCCGCCCTAGGATAGTTTTGGGTTTAGGGTTAGGGTTAGCATCAGCCCTAGGATAGTGTTAGGGTTAGGGTTAGGGTTATCATCAGGCCTAGGATAGTGTTAGGGTTAGGGTTAGGGTTAGCATTAGTTCAAGGATAGTGTTAGGGTTAGCGTTAGGGTTAGCACCAGCCCTAGGATAGTGCTAGGGTTAGGGTTAGGGTTAGCATCAGCCCTAGGATAGTGTTAGGGTTAGGGTTAGCATCAGCCCTAGGATAGTGTTAGGGTTAGGGTTAGGGTTAGCATCAGCCCTAGGATAGTGTTAGTGTTAGGGTTAGCATCAGCCCTAGGATAGTGTTAGGGTTAGGGTTAGGGTTAGGATCAGGCCTAGGATAGTGTTAGGATTAGGGTTAGCATCAGCCCTAGGATAGTGTTAGGGTTAGGGTTAGGGTTATCATCAGGCCTATGATAGTGTTAGTGTTAGGGTTAGCATCAGCCCTAGGATAGTGTTAGGGTTAGGGTTAGGGTTAGTATCAGCCCTAGGATAGTGTTAGGGTTGGGTTAGCATCAGCCCTAGGATAGTGTTAGGGTTAGGGTTAGGGTTAGCATCAGCCCTAGGATAGTGTTAGTGTTAGGGTTAGCATCAGCCCTAGGATAGTGTTAGGGTTAGGGTTAGGGTTAGCATCCGCCCTAGGATAGTGTTAGGGTTAGGGTTAGGGTTAGCATCAGCCCTAGGATAGTGTTAGGGTTAGGGTTAACATAAACCCTAGGATAGTGTTAGGGTTAGGGTTAGGGTTAGCATCAGGCCTAGGATAGTGTTAGTGTTCGGGTTAGCATCAGCCCTAGGATAGTATTAGGGTTAGGGTTAGGGTTAGCATCCGCCCTAGGATAGTGTTAGGGTTAGGGTTAGGGTTAGCATCAGCCCTAGGGTAGTGTTAGGGTTAGGGCTAGGGTTAGCATCAGCCCTAGGATAGTGTTAGGGTTAGGGTTAACATAAACCCTAGGATAGTGTTAGGGTTAGGGTTAGGGTTATCATCAGGCCTAGGATAGTGTTAGGGTTAGGGTTAGGGTTAGCATTAGTTCAAGGATAGTGTTAGGGTTAGAGTTAGGGTTAGCATCAGCCCTAGGATAGTGTTAGGGTTAGGGTTAGGGTTAGCATCAGCCCTAGGATAGTGTTAGGGTTAGGGTTAGCATCAGCCCTAGGATAGTGTTAGTGTTAGGGTTAGGGTTGGCATCAGGCCCAAGATAGTGGTAGGGTTAGGGTTAGCATCAGCCCTAGGATAGTGTTAGGGTTAGGGTTAACATAAAACCTAGGATAGTGTTAGGGTTAGGGTTAGGGTTATCATCAGGCCTAGGATAGTGTTAGGGTTAGGGTTAGGGTTAGCATCAGTTCAAGGATAGTGTTAGGGTTAGCGTTAGGTTCAGCATCAGCCCAAGGATAGTGTTAGGGTTAGGGTTAGGGTTAGCATCAGCCCAAGGATAGTGTTAGGGTTAGGGTTAGCATCAGCCCTAGGATAGTGTTAGGGTTAGGGTTAGTGTTATCATCAGGCCTAGGATAGTGTTAGGGTTAGGGTTAGCATCAGCCCTAGGATAGCGTTAGGGTTAGGGTTAGGGTTAGCATCAGCCCTAGGATAGTGTTAGGTTTAGGGTTAGCATCAGCCCTAGGATAGTGTTAGGGTTAGGGTTAGGGTTAGCATCAGGCCTAGGATAGTGTTAGGGTTAGGGTTTGCATCAGCCCTAGGATAGTGTTAGGGTTAGGGTTAGGGTTACCATCAGCCTTAGGATAGTGTTAGGGTTAGGGTTAGCATCAGCCCTAGGATAGTGTTAGGGTTAGGGTTAGGGTTAGCATCAGGCCTAGGATAGTGTTAGGGTTAGGGTTAGCATCAGCCCTAAGATAGTGTTAGGTTTAGGGTTAGGGATAGCATCAGCCCTAGGATAGTGTTAGGGTTAGGGTTAGCATCAGCCCTAGGATAGTGTTAGGGTTAGGGTTAGGGTTAGCATCATGCCTAGGATAGTGTTAGGATTAGGGTTAGCATCAGCCCTAGGATAGTGTTAGGGTTAGGGTTAGGGTTAGCATCAGCCCTAGGATAGTGTTAGGGTTAGGGTTAGCATCAGCCCTAGGATAGTGTTAGGGTTAGGGTTAGGGTTATCATCAGGCCTAGGATAGTGTTATTGTTAGGGTTAGCATCAGCAATAGGATAGTGTTAGGGTTAGGGTTAGGGTTAGCATCAGGCCTAGGATAGTGTTAGGGTTAGGGTTAGCATCAGCCCTAGGATAGTGTTAGGGTTAGGGTTAGGGTTAGCATCAGCCGTAGGATAGTGTTTGGGTCAGGGTTAGCCTCAGCCCTAAGATAGTGTTAGAGTTAGGGTTAGGGTTAGCATCAGCCCTAGGATAGTGTTAGGGTTAGGGTTAGGGTTAGCATCAGCCCTTGGAGAGTGTTAGGGTTAGGGTTAGGGTTAGCATCAGCACTAGGATAGTGTTAGTGTTAGGGTTAGCATCAGCCCTAGGATAGTGTTAGGGTTAGGGTTAGGGTTAGCATCCGCCCTAGGATAGTTTTGGGTTTAGGGTTAGGGTTAGCATCAGCCCTAGGATAGTGTTAGGGTTAGGGTTAGGGTTATCATCAGGCCTAGGATAGTGTTAGGGTTAGGGTTAGGGTTAGCATTAGTTCAAGGATAGTGTTAGGGTTAGCGTTAGGGTTAGCACCAGCCCTAGGATAGTGCTAGGGTTAGGGTTAGGGTTAGCATCAGCCCTAGGATAGTGTTAGGGTTAGGGTTAGCATCAGCCCTAGGATAGTGTTAATGTTAGGGTTAGGGTTAGCATCAGGCCCAAGATAGTGGTAGGGTTAGGGTTAGCATCAGCCCTAGGATAGTGTTAGGGTTAGGGTTAACATAAACCCTAGGATAGTGTTAGGGTTAGGGTTAGGGTTAGCATCAGCCCTAGGATAGTGTTAGGGTTAGGGTTAGCATCAGCCCTAGGATAGTGTTAGTGATAGGGTTAGGGTTATCATCAGGCCTAGGATAGTGTTAGGGTTAGGGTTAGCAACAGCTCTAGGATAGTGTTAGGGTTAGGGTTAGGGTTAGCATCATCCCTAGGATAGTGTTAGGGTTAGGGTTAGCATCAGCCCTAGGATAGTGTTAGGGTTAGGGTTAGGGTTAGCATCATCCCTAGGATAGTGTTAGGGTTAGGGTTATCATCAGCCCTAGGATAGTTTTAGGGTTAGGGTTAGGGTTAGCATCAGCCCTAGGATAGTGTTAGTGTTAGGGTTAGCATCAGCCCTAGGATAGTGTTAGGGTTAGGGTTAGGGTTAGCATCCGCCCTAGGATAGTTTTAGGGTTAGGGTTAGGGTTAGCATCAGCCCTAGGATAGTGTTAGGGTTAGGGTTAACATAAACCCTAGGATAGTGTTAGGGTTAGGGTTAGGGTTAGCATCAGGCCTAGGATAGTGTTAGTGTTAGGGTTAGCATCAGCCCTAGGATAGTGTTAGGGTTAGGGTAGGGTTAGCATCCGCCCTAGGATAGTGTTAGGGTTAGGGTTAACATAAACCCTAGGATAGTGTTAGGGTTAGGGTTAGGGTTATCATCAGGCCTAGGATAGTGTTAGGGTTAGGGTTAGGGTTAGCATCAGTTCAAGGATAGTGTTAGGGTTAGCGTTAGGGTTAGCATCTGCCCTAGGATAGTGTTAGGGTTAGGGTTAGGGTTAGCATCAGCCCAAGGATAGTGTTAGGGTTAGGGTTAGCATCAGCCCTAGGATAGTGTTAGGGTTAGGGTTAGGGTTAGCATTAGGCCTAGGATAGTGTTAGGGTTAGGGTTAGCATCAGCCCTAGGATAGTGTTAGGGTTAGGCTTAGCGTTAGCATCAGCCCTAGGATAATGTTAGGGTTAGGGTTAGCATCAACCCTAGGATAGTGTTTGGGTTAGGGTTAGGGTTAGCATCAGCCCTAGGATAGTGTTAGGGTTAGGGTTAGCCTCAGCCCTAGGAGAGTGTTAGGGTTAGGGATAGGGTTAGCATCAGGCCTAGGATAGTGTTAGGGTTAGGGTTAGGGTTAGCATCAGGCCTAGGATAGTGTTAGGGTTAGGGTTAGCATCAGCCCTAGGATAGTGTTAGGGTTAGGGTTAGGGTTAGCATCAGCACTAGGATAGTGTTAGGGTTAGGGTTAGCATCAGCCCTAGGATAGTTTTAGGGTTAGGGTTAGCATCAGGCCTAGGATACTGTTAGGGTTAGGGTTAGCATCAGCCCTAGGATAGTGTCAGGGTTAAGGTTAGGGTTAGCATCAGCCGTAGGATAGTGTTAAGGTTAGGGTAAGCCTCAGCCATAAGATAGTGTTAGAGTTAGGGTTAGGGTTAGCATCAGCACTAGGATAGTGTTAGGGTTAGAGTTAGGGTTAGCATCAGCCCTAGGATAGTGTTAGTGTTATGGTTAGCATCAGCCCTAGGATAGTGTTAGGGTTAGGGTTAACATAAACCCTAGGATAGTGTTAGGGTTAGGGTTAGGGTTATCATCAGGCCTAGGATAGTGTTAGGGTTAGGGTTAGGGTTAGCATTAGTTCAAGGATAGTGTTACGGTTAGCGTTAGGGTTAGCATCAGCCCTAGGATAGTGTTAGGGTTAGGGTTAGGGTTAGCATCAGCCCTAGGATAGTGTTAGGGTTAGGGTTAGCATCAGCCCTAGGATAGTGTTAGTGTTAGGGTTAGGGTTAGCATCAGGCCCAAGATAGCGGTAGGGTTAGGGTTAGCATCAGCCCTAGGATAGTGTTAGGGTTAGGGTTAACATAAACCCTAGGATAGTGTTAGGGTTAGGGTTAGGGTTATCATCAGGCCTAGGATAGTGTTAGGGTTAGGGTTAGGGTTAGCATCAGTTCAAGGATAGTGTTAGGGTTAGCGTTAGGTTTAGCATCAGCCCAAGGATAGTGTTAGGGTTAGGGTTAGGGTTAGCATCAGCCCTAGGATAGTGTTAGGGTTAGGGTTTGCATCAGCCCTAGGATAGTGTTAGGGTTAGGGTTAGTGTTATCCTCAGGCCTAGGATAGTGTTAGGGTTAGGGTTAGCATCAGCCCTAGGATAGCGTTAGGGTTAGGGTTAGGGTTAGCATCAGCCCTAAGATAGTGTTAGGTTTAGGGTTAGCATCAGCCCTAGGATAGTGTTAGGGTTAGGGTTAGGGTTAGCATCAGGCCTAGGATAGTGTTAGGGTTAGGGTTTGCATCAGCCCTAGGATAGTGTTAGGGTTAGGGTGAGGGTAGCATCAGCCTTAGGATAGTGTTAGGGTTAGGGTTAGCATCAGCCCTAGGATAGTGTTAGGGTTAGGGTTAGGGTTAGCATCAGGCCTAGGATAGTGTTAGGCTTAGGGTTAGCATCAGGCCTAAGATAGTGTTAGGGTTAGGGTTAGGGTTAGCATCAGCCCTAGGATAGTGTTAGGGTTAGGGTTAGCATCAGCCCTAGGATAGTGTTAGGGTTAGGGTTAGGGTTAGCATCATGCCTAGGATAGTGTTAGGATTAGGGTTAGCATCAGCCCTAGGATAGTGTTAGGGTTAGGGTTAGGGTTAGCATCAGCCCTAAGATAGTGTTAGGGTTAGGGTTAGCATCAGCCCTGGGATAGTGTTAGGGTTAGGGTTAGGGTTCGCATCAGCCCTAAGATAGTGTTAGGGTTAGGGTTAGGGTTAGCATCAGCCCTAGGATAGTGTTAGGGTTAGGGTTAGCATCAGCCCTAGGATAGTGTTAGGGTTAGGGTTAGGGTTATCATCAGGCCTAGGATAGTGTTAGGGTTAGGGTTAGCATCAGCCCTAGGATAGTGTTAGGGTTAGGGTTAGGGTTAGCATCAGCCCTAGGATAGTGTTAGGGTTAGGGTTAGCATCAGCCCTAGTATAGTGTTAGGGTTAGGGTTAGGGGTAGGATCAGGCCTAGGATAGTGTTAGGATTAGGGTTAGCATCAGCCCTAGGATAGTGTTAGGGTTAGGGTTAGGGTTATCATCAGGCCTATGATAGTGTTAGTGTTAGGGTTAGCATCAGCCCTAGGATAGTGTTAGGGTTAGGGTTAGGGTTAGTATCAGCCCTAGGATAGTGTTAGGGTTGGGTTAGCATCAGCCCTAGGATAGTGTTAGGGTTAGGGTTAGGGTTAGCATCAGCCCTAGGATAGTGTTAGTGTTAGGGTTAGCATCAGCCCTAGGATAGTGTTAGGGTTAGGGTTAGGGTTAGCATCCGCCCTACTATAGTTTTAGGGTTAGGGTTAGGGTGAGCATCAGCCCTAGGATAGTGTTAGGGTTAGGGTTAACATAAACCCTAGGATAGTGTTAGGGTTAGGGTTAGGGTTAGCATCAGGCCTAGGATAGTGTTAGTGTTAGGGTTAGCATCAGCCCTAGGATAGTGTTAGGGTTAGGGTTAGGGTTAGCATCCGCCCTAGGATAGTGTTAGGGTTAGGGTTAGGGTTAGCATCAGCCCTAGGATAGTGTTAGGGTTAGGGTTAACATAAACCCTAGGATAGTGTTAGGGTTAGGGTTAGGGTTATCATCAGGCCTAGGATAGTGTTAGGGTTAGGGTTAGGGTTAGCATCAGTTCAAGGATAGTGTTAGGGTTAGCGTTAGGATTAGCATCTGCCCTAGGATAGTGTTAGGGTTCGGGTTAGGGTTAGCATCAGCCCAAGGATAGTGTTAGGGTTAGGGTTAGCATCAGCCCTAGGATAGTGTTAGGGTTAGGGTTAGCATCAGCCCTAGGATAGTGTTAGGGTTAGGGTTAGGGTTATCATCAGGCCTAGGATAGTGTTATTGTTAGGGTTAGCATCAGCAATAGGATAGTGTTAGGGTTAGGGTTAGGGTTAGCATCAGGCCTAGGATAGTGTTAGGGTTAGGGTTAGCATCAGCCCTAGGATAGTGTTAGGGTTAGGGTTAGGGTTAGCATCAGCCGTAGGATAGTGTTTGGGTCAGGGTTAGCCTCAGCCCTAAGATAGTGTTAGAGTTAGGGTTAGGGTTAGCATCAGCCCTAGGATAGTGTTAGGGTTAGGGTTAGGGTTAGCATCAGCCCTTGGAGAGTGTTAGGGTTAGGGTTAGGGTTAGCATCAGCACTAGGATAGTGTTAGTGTTAGGGTTAGCATCAGCCCTAGGATAGTGTTAGGGTTAGGGTTAGGGTTAGCATCCGCCCTAGGATAGTTTTGGGTTTAGGGTTAGGGTTAGCATCAGCCCTAGGATAGTGTTAGGGTTAGGGTTAGGGTTATCATCAGGCCTAGGATAGTGTTAGGGTTAGGGTTAGGGTTAGCATTAGTTCAAGGATAGTGTTAGGGTTAGCGTTAGGGTTAGCACCAGCCCTAGGATAGTGCTAGGGTTAGGGTTAGGGTTAGCATCAGCCCTAGGATAGTGTTAGGGTTAGGGTTAGCATCAGCCCTAGGATAGTGTTAATGTTAGGGTTAGGGTTAGCATCAGGCCCAAGATAGTGGTAGGGTTAGGGTTAGCATCAGCCCTAGGATAGTGTTAGGGTTAGGGTTAACATAAACCCTAGGATAGTGTTAGGGTTAGGGTTAGGGTTAGCATCAGCCCTAGGATAGTGTTAGGGTTAGGGTTAGCATCAGCCCTAGGATAGTGTTAGTGATAGGGTTAGGGTTATCATCAGGCCTAGGATAGTGTTAGGGTTAGGGTTAGCAACAGCTCTAGGATAGTGTTAGGGTTAGGGTTAGGGTTAGCATCATCCCTAGGATAGTGTTAGGGTTAGGGTTAGCATCAGCCCTAGGATAGTGTTAGGGTTAGGGTTAGGGTTAGCATCAGCCCTAGGATAGTGTTAGGGTTAGGGTTAGCATCAGCCCTAGGATAGTGTTAGGGTTAGGGTTAGGGGTAGGATCAGGCCTAGGATAGTGTTAGGATTAGGGTTAGCATCAGCCCTAGGATACTGTTAGGGTTAGGGTTAGGGTTATCATCAGGCCTATGATAGTGTTAGTGTTAGGGTTAGCATCAGCCCTAGGATAGTGTTAGGGTTAGGGTTAGGGTTAGTATCAGCCCTAGGATAGTGTTAGGGTTGGGTTAGCATCAGCCCTAGGATAGTTTTAGGGTTAGGGTTAGGGTTAGCATCAGCCCTAGGATAGTGTTAGTGTTAGGGTTAGCATCAGCCCTAGGATAGTGTTAGGGTTAGGGTTAGGGTTAGCATCCGCCCTAGGATAGTTTTAGGGTTAGGGTTAGGGTTAGCATCAGCCCTAGGATAGTGTTAGGGTTAGGGTTAACATAAACCCTAGGATAGTGTTAGGGTTAGGGTTAGGGTTAGCATCAGGCCTAGGATAGTGTTAGTGTTAGGGTTAGCATCAGCCCTAGGATAGTGTTAGGGTTAGGGTACGGTTAGCATCCGCCCTAGGATAGTGTTAGGGTTAGGGTTAACATAAACCCTAGGATAGTGTTAGGGTTAGGGTTAGGGTTATCATCAGGCCTAGGATAGTGTTAGGGTTAGGGTTAGGGTTAGCATCAGTTCAAGGATAGTGTTAGGGTTAGCGTTAGGGTTAGCATCTGCCCTAGGATAGTGTTAGGGTTAGGGTTAGGGTTAGCATCAGCCCAAGGATAGTGTTAGGGTTAGGGTTAGCATCAGCCCTAGGATAGTGTTAGGGTTAGGGTTAGGGTTAGCATTAGGCCTAGGATAGTGTTAGGGTTAGGGTTAGCATCAGCCCTAGGATAGTGTTAGGGTTAGGCTTAGCGTTAGCATCAGCCCTAGGATAATGTTAGGGTTAGGGTTAGCATCAACCCTAGGATAGTGTTTGGGTTAGGGTTAGGGTTAGCATCAGCCCTAGGATAGTGTTAGGGTTAGGGTTAGCCTCAGCCCTAGGAGAGTGTTAGGGTTAGGGATAGGGTTAGCATCAGGCCTAGGATAGTGTTAGGGTTAGGGTTAGGGTTAGCATCAGGCCTAGGATAGTGTTAGGGTTAGGGTTGGCATCAGCCCTAGGATAGTGTTAGGGTTAGGGTTAGGGTTAGCATCAGCACTAGGATAGTGTTAGGGTTAGGGTTAGCATCAGCCCTAGGATAGTTTTAGGGTTAGGGTTAGCATCAGGCCTAGGATACTGTTAGGGTTAGGGTTAGCATCAGCCCTAGGATAGTGTCAGGGTTAAGGTTAGGGTTAGCATCAGCCGTAGGATAGTGTTAAGGTTAGGGTAAGCCTCAGCCATAAGATAGTGTTAGAGTTAGGGTTAGGGTTAGCATCAGCACTAGGATAGTGTTAGGGTTAGAGTTAGGGTTAGCATCAGCCCTAGGATAGTGTTAGTGTTATGGTTAGCATCAGCCCTAGGATAGTGTTAGGGTTAGGGTTAACATAAACCCTAGGATAGTGTTAGGGTTAGGGTTAGGGTTATCATCAGGCCTAGGATAGTGTTAGGGTTAGGGTTAGGGTTAGCATTAGTTCAAGGATAGTGTTACGGTTAGCGTTAGGGTTAGCATCAGCCCTAGGATAGTGTTAGGGTTAGGGTTAGGGTTAGCATCAGCCCTAGGATAGTGTTAGGGTTAGGGTTAGCATCAGCCCTAGGATAGTGTTAGTGTTAGGGTTAGGGTTAGCATCAGGCCCAAGATAGCGGTAGGGTTAGGGTTAGCATCAGCCCTAGGATAGTGTTAGGGTTAGGGTTAACATAAACCCTAGGATAGTGTTAGGGTTAGGGTTAGGGTTATCATCAGGCCTAGGATAGTGTTAGGGTTAGGGTTAGGGTTAGCATCAGTTCAAGGATAGTGTTAGGGTTAGCGTTAGGTTTAGCATCAGCCCAAGGATAGTGTTAGGGTTAGGGTTAGGGTTAGCATCAGCCCTAGGATAGTGTTAGGGTTAGGGTTTGCATCAGCCCTAGGATAGTGTTAGGGTTAGGGTTAGTGTTATCCTCAGGCCTAGGATAGTGTTAGGGTTAGGGTTAGCATCAGCCCTAGGATAGCGTTAGGGTTAGGGTTAGGGTTAGCATCAGCCCTAAGATAGTGTTAGGTTTAGGGTTAGCATCAGCCCTAGGATAGTGTTAGGGTTAGGGTTAGGGTTAGCATCAGGCCTAGGATAGTGTTAGGGTTAGGGTTTGCATCAGCCCTAGGATAGTGTTAGGGTTAGGGTGAGGGTAGCATCAGCCTTAGGATAGTGTTAGGGTTAGGGTTAGCATCAGCCCTAGGATAGTGTTAGGGTTAGGGTTAGGGTTAGCATCAGGCCTAGGATAGTGTTAGGCTTAGGGTTAGCATCAGGCCTAAGATAGTGTTAGGGTTAGGGTTAGGGTTAGCATCAGCCCTAGGATAGTGTTAGGGTTAGGGTTAGCATCAGCCCTAGGATAGTGTTAGGGTTAGGGTTAGGGTTAGCATCATGCCTAGGATAGTGTTAGGATTAGGGTTAGCATCAGCCCTAGGATAGTGTTAGGGTTAGGGTTAGGGTTAGCATCAGCCCTAAGATAGTGTTAGGGTTAGGGTTAGCATCAGCCCTGGGATAGTGTTAGGGTTAGGGTTAGGGTTCGCATCAGCCCTAAGATAGTGTTAGGGTTAGGGTTAGGGTTAGCATCAGCCCTAGGATAGTGTTAGGGTTAGGGTTAGCATCAGCCCTAGGATAGTGTTAGGGTTAGGGTTAGGGTTATCATCAGGCCTAGGATAGTGTTAGGGTTAGGGTTAGCATCAGCCCTAGGATAGTGTTAGGGTTAGGGTTAGGGTTAGCATCAGCCCTAGGATAGTGTTAGGGTTAGGGTTAGCATCAGCCCTAGTATAGTGTTAGGGTTAGGGTTAGGGGTAGGATCAGGCCTAGGATAGTGTTAGGATTAGGGTTAGCATCAGCCCTAGGATAGTGTTAGGGTTAGGGTTAGGGTTATCATCAGGCCTATGATAGTGTTAGTGTTAGGGTTAGCATCAGCCCTAGGATAGTGTTAGGGTTAGGGTTAGGGTTAGTATCAGCCCTAGGATAGTGTTAGGGTTGGGTTAGCATCAGCCCTAGGATAGTGTTAGGGTTAGGGTTAGGGTTAGCATCAGCCCTAGGATAGTGTTAGTGTTAGGGTTAGCATCAGCCCTAGGATAGTGTTAGGGTTAGGGTTAGGGTTAGCATCCGCCCTAGGATAGTTTTAGGGTTAGGGTTAGGGTGAGCATCAGCCCTAGGATAGTGTTAGGGTTAGGGTTAACATAAACCCTAGGATAGTGTTAGGGTTAGGGTTAGGGTTAGCATCAGGCCTAGGATAGTGTTAGTGTTAGGGTTAGCATCAGCCCTAGGATAGTGTTAGGGTTAGGGTTAGGGTTAGCATCCGCCCTAGGATAGTGTTAGGGTTAGGGTTAGGGTTAGCATCAGCCCTAGGATAGTGTTAGGGTTAGGGTTAACATAAACCCTAGGATAGTGTTAGGGTTAGGGTTAGGGTTATCATCAGGCCTAGGATAGTGTTAGGGTTAGGGTTAGGGTTAGCATCAGTTCAAGGATAGTGTTAGGGTTAGCGTTAGGATTAGCATCTGCCCTAGGATAGTGTTAGGGTTCGGGTTAGGGTTAGCATCAGCCCAAGGATAGTGTTAGGGTTAGGGTTAGCATCAGCCCTAGGATAGTGTTAGGGTTAGGGTTAGGGTTAGCATTAGGCCTAGGATAGTGTTAGGGTTACGGTTAGCATCAGCCCTAGGATAGTGTTAGGGTTAGGCTTAGCGTTAGCATCAGCCCTAGGATAATGTTAGGGTTAGGGTTAGCATCAACCCTAGGATAGTGTTTGGGTTAGGGTTAGGGTTAGCATCAGCCCTAGGATAGTGTTAGGGTTAGGGTTAGCCTCAGCCCTAGGAGAGTGTTAGGGTTAGGGATAGGGTTAGCATCAGGCCTAGGATAGTGTTAGGGTTAAGGTTAGGGTTAGCATCAGGCCTAGGATAGTGTTAGGGTTAGGGTTAGCATCAGCCCTAGGATAGTGTTAGGGTTAGGGTTAGGGTTAGCATCAGCCCTAGGATAGTGTTAGGGTTAGGGTTAGCATCAGCCCTAGGATAGTTTTAGGGTTAGGGTTAGCATCAGGCCTAGGATAGTGTTAGGGTTAGGGTTAGCATCAGCCCTAGGATAGTGTTAGGGTTAAGGTTAGGGTTAGCCTTAGCCGTAGGATAGTGTTAAGGTTAGGGTAAGCCTCAGCCATAAGATAGTGTTAGAGTTAGGGTTAGGGTTAGCATCAGCCCTAGGATAGTGTTAGGGTTAGGGTTAGGGTTAGCATCAGCCCTAGGATAGTGTTAGTGTTATGGTTAGCATCAGCCCTAGGATAGTGTTAGGGTTAGGGTTAGGGTTAGCATCAGCCCTAGGGTAGTGTTAGGGTTAGGGCTAGGGTTAGCATCAGCCCTAGGATAGTGTTAGGGTTAGGGTTAACATAAACCCTAGGATAGTGTTAGGGTTAGGGTTAGGGTTATCATCAGGCCTAGGATAGTGTTAGGGTTAGGGTTAGGGTTAGCATTAGTTCAAGGATAGTGTTAGGGCTAGCGTTAGGGTTAGCATCAGCCCTAGGATAGTGTTAGGGTTAGGGTTAGGGTTAGCATCAGCCCTAGGATAGTGTTAGGGTTAGGGTTAGCATCAGCCCTAGGATAGTGTTAGTGTTAGGGTTAGGGTTAGCATCAGGCCCAAGATAGTGGTAGGGTTAGGGTTAGCATCAGCCCTAGAATAGTGTTAGGGTTAGGGTTAACATAAACCCTAGGATAGTGTTAGGGTTAGGGTTAGGGTTATCATCAGGCCTAGGATAGTGTTAGGGTTAGGGTTAGGGTTAGCATCAGTTCAAGGATAGTGTTAGGGTTAGCGTTAGGTTTAGCATCAGCCCAAGGATAGTGTTAGGGTTAGGGTTAGGGTTAGCATCAGCCCTAGGATAGTGTTAGGGTTAGGGTTTGCATCAGCCCTAGGATAGTGTTAGGGTTAGGGTTAGTGTTATCATCAGGCCTAGGATAGTGTTAGGGTTAGGGTTAGCATCAGCCCTAGGATAGCGTTAGGGTTAGGGTTAGGGTTAGCATCAGCCCTAGGATAGTGTTAGGTTTAGGGTTAGCATCAGCCCTAGGATAGTGTTAGGGTTAGGGTTAGGGTTAGCATCAGGCCTAGGATAGTGTTAGGGTTAGGGTTTGCATCAGCCCTAGGATAGTGTTAGGGTTAGGGTGAGGGTTAGCATCAGCCTTAGGATAGTGTTAGGGTTAGGGTTAGCATCAGCCCTAGGATAGTGTTAGGGTTAGGGTTAGGGTTAGCATCAGCCCTAGGATAGTGTTAGGATTAGGGTTAGCATCAGCCCTAGGATAGTGTTAGGGTTAGGTTTAGGGTTAGCATCAGCCCTAGGATAGTGTTAGGGTTAGGGTTAGCATCAGCCCTGGGATAGTCTTAGGGTTAGGGTTAGGGTTCGCATCAGCCCTAAGATAGTGTTAGGGTTAGGGTTAGGGTTAGCATCAGCCCTAGGATAGTGTTAGGGTTAGGGTTAGCATCAGCCCTAGGATAGTGTTAAGGTTAGGGTTAGGGTTATCATCAGGCCTAGGATAGTGTTAGGGTTAGGGTTAGCATCAGCCCTAGGATAGTGTTAGGGTTAGGGTTAGGGTTAGCATCAGCCCTAGGATAGTGTTAGGGTTAGGCTTAGCATCAGCCCTAGGATAGTGTTAGGGTTAGGGTTAGGGGTAGGATCAGGGCTAGGATAGTGTTAGGATTAGGGTTAGCATCAGCCCTAGGATAGTGTTAGGGTTAGGGTTAGGGTTATCATCAGGCCTATGATAGTGTTAGTGTTAGGGTTAGCATCAGCCCTAGGATAGTGTTAGGGTTAGGGTTAGGGTTAGTATCAGCCCTAGGATAGTGTTAGGGTTGGGTTAGCATCAGCCCTAGGATAGTGTTAGGGTTAGGGTTAGGGTTAGCATCAGCCCTAGGATAGTGTTAGTGTTAGGGTTAGCATCAGCCCTAGGATAGTGTTAGGGTTAGGGTTAGGGTTAGCATCCGCCCTAGGATAGTTTTAGGGTTAGGGTTAGGGTTAGCATCAGCCCTAGGATAGTGTTAGGGTTAGGGTTAACATAAACCCTAGCATAGTGTTAGGGTTAGGGTTAGGGTTAGCATCAGGCCTAGGATAGTGTTAGTGTTCGGGTTAGCATCAGCCCTAGGATAGTATTAGGGTTAGGGTTAGGGTTAGCATCCGCCCTAGGATAGTGTTAGGGTTAGGGTTAGGGTTAGCATCAGCCCTAGGATAGTGTTAGGGTTAGGGTTAACATAAACCCTAGGATAGTGTTAGGGTTAGGGTTAGGGTTATCATCAGGCCTAGGATAGTGTTAGGGTTAGGGTTAGGGTTAGCATCAGTTCAAGGATAGTGTTAGGGTTAGCGTTAGGGTTAGCATCTGCCCTAGGATAGTGTTAGGGTTAGGGTTAGGGTTAGCATCAGCCCAAGGATAGTGTTAGGGTTAGGGTTAGCATCAGAACTAGGATAGTGTTAGGGTTAGGGTTAGGGTTAGCATTAGGCCTAGGATAGTGTTAGGGTTACGGATAGCATCAGCCCTAGGATAGTGTTAGGGTTAGGCTTAGCGTTAGCATCAGCCCTAGGATAATGTTAGGGTTAGGGTTAGCATCAACCCTAGGATAGTGTTTGGGTTAGGGTTACGGTTAGCATCAGCCCTAGGATAGTGTTAGGGTTAGGGTTAGCCTCAGCCCTAGGAGAGTGTTAGGGTTAGGGATAGGGTTAGCATCAGGCCTAGGATAGTGTTAGGGTTAGGGTTAGGGTTAGCATCAGGCCTAGGATAGTGTTAGGGTTAGGGTTAGCATCAGCCCTAGGATAGTGTTAGGGTTAGGGTTAGGGTTAGCATCAGCCCTAGGATAGTGTTAGGGTTAGGGTTAGCATCAGCCCTAGGATAGTTTTAGGGTTAGGGTTAGCATCAGGCCTAGGATAGTGTTAGGGTTAGGGTTAGCATCAGCCCTAGGATAGTGTTAGGGTTAAGGTTAGGGTTAGCATCAGCCGTAGGATAGTGTTAAGGTTAGGGTAAGCCTCAGCCATAAGATAGTGTTAGAGTTAGGGTTAGGGTTAGCATCAGCCCTAGGATAGTGTTAGGGTTAGGGTTAGGGTTAGCATCAGCCCTAGGATAGTGTTAGTGTTATGGTTAGCATCAGCCCTAGGATAGTGTTAGGGTTAGGGTTAGGGTTAGCATCAGCCCTAGGGTAGTGTTAGGGTTAGGGCTAGGGTTAGCATCAGCCCTAGGATAGTGTTAGGGTTAGGGTTAACATAAACCCTAGGATAGTGTTAGGGTTAGGGTTAGGGTTATCATCAGGCCTAGGATAGTGTTAGGGTTAGGGTTAGGGTTAGCATTAGTTCAAGGATAGTGTTAGGGTTAGCGTTAGGGTTAGCATCAACCCTAGGATAGTGTTAGGGTTAGGGTTAGGGTTAGCATCCGCCCTAGGATAGTTTTAGGGTTAGGGTTAGCATCAGGCCTAGGATAGTGTTACGGTTAGGGTTAGCATCAGCCGTAGGATAGTGTTTGGGTTAGGGTTAGCCTCAGCCCTAAGATAGTGTTAGAGTTAGGGTTGGGTTAGCATCAGCCCTATGTTAGTGTTAGGGTTAGGGTTAGGGTTAGCATCAGCCCTAGGATAGTGTTAGTGTTAGGGTTAGAATCAGCCCTATTATAGTGTTAGGTTTAGGGTTAGGGTTAGCATCAGCCCTAGGATACTGTTAGCTTTAGGGTTATGGATATCATCAGGCCTAGGATATTGTTAGTGTTGGGGTTAGCATCAGCCCTAGGATAGTGTTAGGGTTAGGGTTAGGGTTAGCATCAGCCCTAGGGTAGTGTTAGGGTTAGGGTTAGGGTTAGCATCAGCCCTAGGATAGTGTTAGGGTTAGGGTTAGGGTTAGCATCAGCCCTAGGATATTATTAGGTTTAGGGTTAGCATCAGCCATAGAATAGTGTTAGGGTTAGGGTTAGGTTTAGCATCAGCCCTAGGATAGTGTTAGGGTAAGGGTTAGGGTTATCATCAGGCCTAGGATAGTGTTAGGGTTACGGTTAGAATCAGCCCTAGGATAGTGTTAGGGTTAGGGTTAACATAAACCCTAGGATAGTGTTAGGGTTAGGGTTAGGGTTATCATCAGGCCTAGGATAGTGTAAGGGTTAGGGTTAGCATCAGTTCAAGGATAGTGTTAGGGTTAGCGTTAGGGTTAGCATCAGCCCTAGGATAGTGTTAGGGTTAGGGTTAGCATCAGCCCTAGGATAATGTTAGGGTTAGGGTTAGAGTTATCATCAGACCTAGGATAGTGTTAGGGTTAGGGTTAGCATCAGCTCTAGGATAGTGTTAGGGATAGGGATAGGGTTAGCATCAGCCCTAGGATAGTGTTAAGATTAGGGTTAGGGTTATCATCAGGCCTAGGATAGTGTGAGGGCTAGGGTTAGCATCAGACTTAGGATAGTGTTAGGGTTAGGGTTAGGGTTAGCATCAGCCCTAGGATAGTGTTAGGGTTAGGGTTAGCCTCAGCCCTAGGAGAGTGTTAGGGTTAGGGATAGGGTTAGCATCAGGCCTAGGATAGTGTTAGGGTTAGGGTTAGCATCATCCCTAGAATAGTGTTAGGGTTAGGGTTAGGGTTAGCATCAGCCCTAGGATAGTGTTAGGGTTAGGGTTAGGGTTAGCATCAGCCCTAGGATAGTATTAGGGTTAGGGTTAGCATCAGCCCTAGGATAGTGTTAGGGTTAGGGTTAGGGATAGCACCAGGACCAGGATAGTGTTAGTGTTAGGGTTAGCATCAGCCTTAGGATAGTGTTAGGGTTATGGTTAGGTTTAGCATCAGCCGTAGGATAGTGTTTGGGTTAGGGTTAGCCTCAGCCCTAAGATAGTGATAGAGTTAGGGTTGGGTTAGCATCAGCCCTAGGATAGTGTTAGGGAAAGGGTTAGGGTTAGCATCAGCCCTAGAATAGTGTTAGGGTTAGGGTTAGGGTTAGCACCAGGCCTAGGATAGTGTTAGTGTTAGGGTTATTATCAGCCTTAGGATAGTGTTACGGTTAGGGTTAGGGTTAGCATCAGCCGTAGGATAGTGTTAGGGTTAGGTTTAGCCTCAGCCCTAGGATAGTGTTAGAGTTAGGGTTAGTGTTAGCATCAGCCCTAGGATAGTGTTAGGGTTAGGGTTTGGGTTAGCATCAGCCCTAGGATAGTGTTAGTGTTAGGGTTAGCATCAACCCTAGGATAGAGTTAGCGTTAGGGTTAGGGTTAGCATCAGCCCTAGGATAGTATTAGGGTTAGGGTTAGGGTTAGGGTTAGGGTTAGCATCAGCTCTAGGATAGTGTTAGGGTTAGGGTTAGGGTTAGCATCAGCCCTACGATAGTGTTAGGGTTAGGGTTAGGGTTAGCATCAGGCCTAGGATAGTGTTAGGGTTACGGTTAGAATCAGCCCTAGGATAGTGTTAGTGTTAGGTTTAGGGTTAGCATCAGCCCTAGGATAGTGTTAGGTTTAGGGTTAAGGATATCATCAGGCCTAGGATATTGTTAGTGTTAGGGTTAGCATCAGCCCTAGGATAGTGTTAGGGTTAGGGTTAGGGTTAGCATCAGCCCTAGGATAGTGTTAGGGTTAGGGTTAGGGTTAGCATCAGCCCTCTGATAGTGTTAGGGTTAGGGTTAGGGTTAGCATCAGCCCTAGGATATTATGAGGTTTAGGGTTAGCATCAGCCCTAGAATAGTGTTAGGGTTAGGGTTAGGTTTAGCATCAGCCCTAGGGTAGTGTTAGGGTAAGGGTTAGGGTTAGCATCAGGCCTAGGATAGTGTTAGGGTTACGGTTAGAATCAGCCCTAGGATAGTGTTAGGGTTAGGGTTAGGGTTAGCATCAGCCCTAGGATAGTGTTAGGTTTAGGGTTAGCATCAGCCCTAGGATAGTGTTAGGGTTAGGGTTAGGGTTAGCATCAGCCCTAGGATAGTATTAGGGTTAGGGTTAGCATCAGCCCTATGATAGTGTTAGGGTTAGGGTTAGGGTTAGCACCAGGCCTAGGATACTGTTAGTGTTAGGGTTAGCATCAGCCTTAGGATAGTGCTGGGTTAATGTTAGGGTTAGCATCAGCTGTAGGATAGTGTTTGGGTTAGGGTTAGCCTCAGCCCTAAGATAGTGTTAGAGTTAGGGTTAGGGTTAGCATCAGCCCTAGGATAGTGTTAGGGTTAGGGTTAGGGTTAGCATCAGCCCTAGGATAGTGTTAGTGTTAGGGTTAGCATCAGCCCTAGGGTAGTGTTAGTGTTAGGGTTAGGGTTAGCATCCGCCCTAGGATAGTGTTAGGGTTAGGGTTAGGGTTAGCATCAGCCCTAGGATAGTGTTAGGGTTAGGGTTAACATAAACCCTAGGATAGTGTTAGGGTTAGGGTTAGGGTATCATCAGGCCTAGGATAGTGTTAGGGTTAGGGTTAGGGTTAGCATCAGTTCAAGGATAGTGTTAGGGTTAGCGTTAGGGTTAGCATCAGCCCTAGGATAGTGTTAGGGTTAGGGTTAGCATCAGCCCTAGGATAATGTTAGGGTTAGGGCTAGGGTTATCATCAGGCCTAGGATAGTGTTAGGGTTAGGGTTAGCATGAGCTCTAGGATCGTGTTAGGGATAGGGTTAGGGTTAGCATCAGCCCTAGGATAGTGTTAAGGTTAGGGTTAGGGTTATCATCAGGCCTAGGATAGTGTGGGGGCTAGGGTTAGCATCAGACTTAGGATAGTGTTAGGGTTAGGGTTAGGGTTAGCATCAGCCCTAGGATAGTGTTAGGGTTAGGGTTAGCATCAGCCCTAGGAGAGTGTTATGGTTAGGGATACGTTTAGCATCGTGCCTAGGATAGTGTTAGGGTTAGGGTTAGGGTTAGCATCAGCCCTAGGATAGTGTTAGGGTTAGGGTTATTGTTAGCATCAGCCCTAGGATAGTGTTAGGGTTAGGGTTAGCATCAGCCCTAGGAGAGTGTTAGGGTTAGGGTTAGGGATAGCATCAGCCCTAGGATAGTGTTAGGGTTAGGGTTAGCAACAACCCTAGGATAGTGTTAGGGTTAGTGTTAGGGTTAGCATCAGCCCTAGGATAGTGTTAAGTTTAGGGTTAGCCTCAGCCCTAGGAGAGTGTTAGGGTTAGGGATAGGGTTATCATCAGGCCTAGGATAGTGTTAGGGTTAGGGTTAGCATCAGCCCTAGGAGAGCGTTAGGGTTAGGGTTAGGGTTAGGATCAGCCCTAGGATAGTGTTAGGGTTAGGGTTAACATCAGCCCTAGGATAGTGTTAGGGTTAGGGTTAGGGTTAGCATCAGCCCTAGGATAGTGTTAGGTTTAGGGTTAGCATCAGCCCTAGGATAGTGTTAGGGTTAGGGTTTGGGTTAGCATCAGCCCTAGGATAGTGTTAGTGTTAGGGTTAGCATCAACCCTAGGACAGAGTTAGCGTTAGGGTTAGGGTTAGCATCAGCCCTAGGATAGTATTAGGGTTAGGGTTAGGGTTAGGGTTAGGGTTAGCATCAGCTCTAGGATAGTGTTAGGGTTAGGGTTAGGGTTAGCATCAGCCCTACAATAGTGTTAGGGTTAGGATTAGGGTTAGCATCAGGCCTAGGATAGTGTTAGGGTTACGGTTAGAATCAGCCCTAGGATAGTGTTAGGGTTAGGGTTAGGGTTAGCATCAGCCCTAGGATAGTGTTAGGTTTAGGGTTATGGATATCATCAGGCCTAGGATATTGTTAGTGTTAGGGTTAGCATCAGCCCTAGGATAGTGTTAGGGTTAGGGTTAGGGTTAGCATCAGCCCTAGGATAGTGTTAGGGTTAGGGTTAGGGTTAGCATCAGCCCTCTGATAGTGTTAGGGTTAGGGTTAGGGTTAGCATCAGCCCTAGGATATTATTAGGTTTAGGGTTAGCATCAGCCCTAGAATAGTGTTAGGGTTAGGGTTAGGTTTAGCATCAGCCCTAGGGTAGTGTTAGGGTAAGGGTTAGGGTTAGCATCAGGCCAAGGATAGTGTTAGGGTTACGGTTAGAATCAGCCCTAGGATAGTGTTAGGGTTAGGGTTAGGGTTAGCATCAGCCCTAGGATAGTGTTAGGTTTAGGGTTAGCATCAGCCCTAGGATAGTGTTAGGGTTAGGGTTAGGGTTAGCATCAGCCCTAGGATAGTATTAGGGTTAGGGTTAGCATCAGCCCTATGATAGTGTTAGGGTTAGGGTTAGGGTTAGCACCAGGCCTAGGATAATGTTAGTGTTAGGGTTAGCATCAGCCTTAGGATAGTGTTAGGGTTAGGGTTAGTGTTAGCATCAGCCGTAGGATAGTGTTTGGGTTAGGGTTAGCCTCAGCCCTAAGATAGTGTTAGAGTTAGGGTTAGGGTTAGCATCAGCCCTAGGATAGTGTTAGGGTTAGGGTTAGGGTTAGCATCAGCCCTAGGATAGTGTTAGTGTTAGGGTTAGCATCAGCCCTAGGGTAGTGTTAGTGTTAGGGTTAGGGTTAGCATCCGCCCTAGGATAGTGTTAGGGTTAGGGTTAGGGTTAGGGTTAGCATCAGCCCTAGGATAGTGTTAGGGTTAGGGTTAACATAAACCCTAGGATAGTGTTAGGGTTAGGGTTAGGGTTATCATCAGGCCTAGGATAGTGTTAGGGTTAGGGTTAGGGTTAGCATCAGTTCAAGGATAGTGTTAGGGTTAGCGTTAGGGTTAGCATCAGCCCTAGGATAGTGTTAGGGTTAGGGTTAGCATCAGCCCTAGGATAATGTTAGGGTTAGGGCTAGGGTTTTCATCAGGCCTAGGATAGTGTTAGGGTTAGGGTTAGCATGAGCTCTAGGATCGTGTTAGGGATAGGGTTAGGGTTAGCATCAGCCCTAGGATAGTGTTAAGGTTAGGGTTAGGGTTATCATCAGGCCTAGGATAGTGTGAGGGCTAGGGTTAGCATCAGACTTCTGATAGTGTTAGGGTTAGGGTTAGGGTTAGCATCAGCCCTAGGATAGTGTTAGGGTTAGGGTTAGCATCAGCCCTAGGAGAGTGTTATGGTTAGGGATACGTTTAGCATCAGGCCTAGGATAGTGTTAGGGTTAGGGTTAGGGTTAGCATCAGTCCTAGGATAGTGTTAGGGTTAGGGTTATTGTTAGCATCAGCCCTAGGATAGTGTTAGGGTTAGGGTTAGCCGCAGCCCTAGGAGAGTGTTAGGGTTAGGGTTAGGGTTAGCATCAGCCCTAGGATAGTGTTAGGGTTAGGGTTAGCATCAACCCTAGGATAGTGTTAGGGTTAGGGTTAGGGTTAGCATCAGCCCTAGGATAGTGTTAGGGTTAGGGTTAGCCTCAGCCCTAGGAGAGTGTTAGGGTTAGGGATAGGGTTAGCATCAGGCCTAGGATAGTGTTAGGGTTAGGGTTAGCATCAGGCCTAGGATAGTGTTAGGGTTAGGGTTAGCATCAGCCCTAGGAGAGTGTTACGGTTAGGGTTAGGGTTAGGATCAGCCCTAGGATAGTGTTATGGTTAGGGTTAACATCAGCCCTAGGATAGTGTTAGGGTTAGGGTTAGGGTTAGCATCAGCCCTAGGATAGTGTTAGGTTTAGGGTTAGCATCAGCCCTAGGATAGTGTACGTGTTAGGGTTAGGGTTAGCATCAGGCCTAGGATAGTGTTAGGGTTAGGGTTAGCATCAGCCCTAGGACAGTGTTAGGGTTAAGGTTAGGGTTAGCATCAGCCCTAGGATAGTGTTAGGGTTAGGGTTAGGGTTAGCATCAGCCCTAGGATAGTATTAGGGTTAGGGTTAGCATCAGCCCTAGGATAGTGTTAGGGTTAGGGTTAGGGTTAGCACCAGGCCCAGGATAGTGTTAGTGTTAGGGTTATCATCAGCGTTAGGATAGTGTTAGGGTTAGGGTTAGGGTTAGCATCAGCTGTAGGATAGTGTTTGGGTTAGGGTTAGACTCAGCCCTAAGATAGTGTTAGAGTTAGGGTTGGGTTAGCATCAGGCCTAGGATAGTGTTAGGGTTAGGGTTAGGGTTAGCATCAGCCCTAGGATAGTGTTAGTGTTAGGGTTAGAATCAGCCCTAGGATAGTGTTAGGGTTAGGGTTAGGGTTAGCATCAGCCCTAGGATAGTGTTAGCTTTAGGGTTATGGATATCATCAGGCCTAGGATATTGTTAGTGTTAGGGTTAGCATCAGCCCTAGGATAGTGTTAGGGTTAGGGTTAGGGTTAGCATCAGCCCTAGGATAGTGTTAGGGTTAGGGTTAGGGTTAGCATCAGCCCTAGGATAGTGTTAGGGTTAGGGTTAGGGTTAGCATCAGCCCTAGGATATTATTAGGTTTACGGTTAGCATCAGCCCTAGAATAGTGTTAGGGTTAGGGTTAGGTTTAGCATCAGCCCTAGGATAGTGTTAGGGTAAGGGTTAGGGTTATCATCAGGCCTAGGATAGTGTTAGGGTTACGGTTAGAATCAGCCCTAGCATAGTGTTAGGGTTAGGATTAACATAAACCCTAGGATAGTGTTAGGGTTAGGGTTAGGGTTATCATCAGGCCTAGGATAGTGTTAGGGTTAGGGTTAGCATCAGTTCAAGGATAGTGTTAGGGTTAGCGTTAGGGTTAGCATCAGCCCTAGGATAGTGTTAGGGTTAGGGTTAGCATCAGCCCTAGGATAATGTTAGGGTTAGGGTTAGGGTTATCATCAGACCTAGGATAGTGTTAGGGTTAGGGTTAGCATCAGCTCTAGGATAGTGTTAGGGATAGGGTTAGGGTTAGCATCAGCCCTAGGATAGTGTTAAGATTAGGGTTAGGGTTATCATCAGGCCTAGGATAGTGTGAGGGCTAGGGTTAGCCTCAGACTTAGGATAGTGTTAGGGTTAGTGTTAGGGTTAGCATCAGCCCTAGGATAGTGTTAGGGTTAGGGTTAGCATCAGCCCTAGGATAGTGTTAGGGTTAGGGTTCGGGTTAGCATCAGCCCTAGGAGAGTGTTAGGGTTAGGGTTAGCATCAGCCCTAGAATAGTGTTAGGGTTAGGGTTAGGTTTAGCATCAGCCCTAGGATAGTGTTAGGGTAAGGGTTAGGGTTAGCATCAGGCCTAGGATAGTGTTAGGGTTACGGTTAGAATCAGCCCTAGGATAGTGTTAGGGTTAGGGTTAGGGTTAGCATCAGCCCTAGGATAGTGTTAGGTTTAGGGATATGGATATCATCAGGCCTAGGATATTGTTAGTGTTAGGGTTAGCATCAGCCCTAGGATAGTGTTAGGGTTAGGGTTAGGGTTAGCATCAGCCCTCGGATAGTGTTAGGGTTAGGGTTAGGGTTAGCATCAGCCCTAGGATAGTGTTAGGTTTAGGGTTAGGGTTAGAATAAGCCCTAGGATATTATTAGGGTTAGGGTTAGCATCAGCCCTAGAATAGTGTTAGGGTTAGGGTTAGGGTTAGCACCAGGCCTAGGATAGTGTTAGTGTTAGGGTTATTATCAGCCTTAGGATAGTGTTAGGGTTAGGGTTAGGGTTAGCATCAGCCGTAGGATAGTGTTAGGATTAGGTTTAGCCTCAGCCCTAGGATAGTGTTAGAGTTAGGGTTAGTGTTAGCATCAGCCCTAGGATAGTGTTAGGGTTAGGGTTTGGGTTAGCATCAGCCCTAGGATAGTGTTAGTGTTAGGGTTAGCATCAACCCTAGGATAGTGTTAGCGTTAGGGTTAGGGTTAGCATCAGCCCTAGGATAGTATTAGGGTTAGGGTTAGGGTTAGGGTTAGGGTTAGCATCAGCTCTAGGATAGTGTTAGGGTTAGGGTTAGGGTTAGCATCAGTCCTACGATAGTGTTAGGGTTAGGGTTAGGGTTAGCATCAGGCCTAGGATAGTGTTAGGGTTAGGGTTAGCATCAGCCCTAGGATAGTGTTAGGGTTAGGGTTAGGGTTAGCATAAGCCCTAGGATAGTGTCAGGGTTAGTGTTAGCATCAACCCTAGGATAGTGTTAGGGTTAGGGATAGGGTTAGCATCATCCCTAGGATAGTGTTAGGGTTATGCTTAGGTTTAGCATCAGCCCTAGGATAGTGTTAGGGTAAGGGATAGGGTTAGCATCAGGCCTAGGATAGTGTTAGGGTTACGGTTAGAATCAGCCCTAGGATAGTGTTAGGTTTAGGGTTAGGGTTAGCATCAGCCCTAGGATAGTGTTAGGTTTAGGGTTATGGATATCATCAGGCCTAGGATATTGTTAGTGTTAGGGTTAGCATCAGCCCTAGGATAGTGTTAGGGTTAGGGTTAGGGTTAGCATCAGCCCTAGGATAGTGTTAGGGTTAGGGTTAGGGTTAGCATCAGCCCTCTGATAGTGTTAGGGTTAGGGTTAGGTTTAGCATCAGCCCTAGGATAGTGTTAGGGTAAGGGTTAGGGTTAGAATCAGGCCTAGGATAGTGTTAGGGTTACGGTTAGAATCAGCCCTAGGATAGTGTTAGGGTTAGGGTTAGGGTTAGCATCAGCCCTAGGATAGTGTTAGGTTTAGGGTTAGCATCAGCCCTAGGATAGTGTGAGGGTTAGGGTTAGGGTTAGCATCAGCCCTAGGATAGTATTAGGGTTAGGGTTAGCATCAGCCCTAGGATAGTGTTAGGGTTAGGGTTAGGGTTAGCACCAGGCCTAGGATAGTGTTAGTGTTAGGGTTAGCATCAGCCTTAGGATAGTGTTAGGGTTAGGGTTAGGGTTAGCATCAGCCGTAGGATAGTGTTTGTGTTAGGGTTAGCCTCAGCCCTAAGTTAGTGTTAGAGTTAGGGTTAGGGTTAGCATCAGCCCTAGGATAGTGTTAGCGTTAGGGTTAGGGTTAGCATCAGCCCTAGGATAGTGTTAGTGTTAGGGTTAGCATCAGCCCTAGGATAGTGTTAGGGTTAGGGTTAGGGTTAGCATCCGCCCTAGGATAGTGTTAGGGTTAGGGTTAGGGTTAGCATCAGCCCTAGGATAGTGTTAGTGTTAGGGTTAACATAAACCCTAGGATAGTGTTAGGGTTAGGGTTAGGGTTATCATCAGGCCTAGGATAGTGTTAGGGTTAGGGTTAGGGTTAGCATCAGTTCAAGGATAGTGTTAGGGTTAGCGTTAGGGTTAGCATCAGCCCTAGGATAGTGTTAGGGTTAGGGTTAGCATCAGCCCTAGGATAATGTTAGGGTTAGGGTTAGTGTTATCATCAGGCCTAGGATAGTGTTAGGGTTAGGGTTAGCATGAGCTCTAGGATAGTGTTAGGGATAGGGTTAGGGTTAGCATCAGCCCTAGGATAGTGTTAAGGTTAGGGTTAGGGTTATCATCAGGCCTAGGATAGTGTGAGGGCTAGGGTTAGCATCAGACTTAGGATAGTGTTAGGGTTAGGGTTAGGGTTAGCATCAGCCCTAGGATAGTGTTAGGGTTAGGGTTAGGGTTAGCATCAGCCCTAGGATAGTGTTAGGGTTAGGGTTAGCATCAGCCCTAGGAGAGTGTTATGGATAGGGATACGTTTAGCATCAGGCCTAGGATAGTGTTAGGGATAGGGTTAGGGTTAGCATCAGCCCTAGGATAGTGTTAGGGTTAGGGTTAGCATCAGCCCTAGGAGAGTGTTAGGGTTAGGGTTGGGGTTAGCATCAGCCCTAGGATAGTGTTAGGGTTAGGGTTAGCGTCAACCCTAGGATAGTGTTAGGTTTAGGGATATGGATATCATCAGGCCTAGGATATTGTTAGTGTTAGGGTTAGCATCAGCCCTAGGATAGTGTTAGGGTTAGGGTTAGGGTTAGCATCAGCCCTAGGGTTGTGTTAGGGTTAGGGTTAGGGTTAGCATCAGCCCTAGGATAGTGTTAGGTTTAGGGTTAGGGTTAGAATAAGCCCTAGGATATTATTAGGGTTAGGGTTAGCATCAGCCCTAGAATAGTGTTAGGGTTAGGGTTAGGGTTAGCACCAGGCCTAGGATAGTGTTAGTGTTAGGGTTATTATCAGCCTTAGGATAGTGTTAGGGTTAGGGTTAGGGTTAGCATCAGCCGTAGGATAGTGTTAGGGTTAGGTTTAGCCTCAGCCCTAGGATAGTGTTAGAGTTAGGGTTAGTGTTAGCATCAGCCCTAGGATAGTGTTAGGGTTAGGGTTTGGGTTAGCATCAGCCCTAGGATAGTGTTAGTGTTAGGGTTAGCATCAACCCTAGGATAGTGTTAGCGTTAGGGTTAGGGTTAGCATCAGCCCTAGGATAGTATTAGGGTTAGGGTTAGGGTTAGGGTTAGGGTTAGCATCAGCTCTAGGATAGTGTTAGGGTTAGGGTTAGGGTTAGCATCAGTCCTACGATAGTGTTAGGGTTAGGGTTAGGGTTAGCATCAGGCCTAGGATAGTGATAGGGTTAGGGTTAGCATCAGCCCTAGGATAGTGTTAGGGTTAGGGTTAGGGTTAGCATAAGCCCTAGGATAGTGTCAGGGTTAGTGTTAGCATCAACCCTAGGATAGTGTTAGGGTTAGGGATAGGGTTAGCATCATCCCTAGGATAGTGTTAGGGTTATGCTTAGGTTTAGCATCAGCCCTAGGATAGTGTTAGGGTAAGGGTTAGGGTTAGAATCAGGCCTAGGATAGTGTTAGGGTTACGGTTAGAATCAGCCCTAGGATAGTGTTAGGTTTAGGGTTAGGGTTAGCATCAGCCCTAGGATAGTGTTAGGTTTAGGGTTATGGATATCATCAGGCCTAGGATATTGTTAGTGTTAGGGTTAGCATCAGCCCTAGGATAGTGTTAGGGTTAGGGTTATGGTTAGCATCAGCCCTAGGATAGTGTTAGGGTTAGGGTTAGGGTTAGCATCAGCCCTCTGATAGTGTTAGGGTTAGGGTTAGGTTTAGCATCAGCCCTAGGATAGTGTTAGGGTAAGGGTTAGGGTTAGCATCAGGCCTAGGATAGTGTTAGGGTTACGGTTAGAATCAGCCCTAGGATAGTGTTAGGGTTAGGGTTAGGGTTAGCATCAGCCCTAGGATAGTGTTAGGTTTAGGGTTAGCATCAGCCCTAGGATAGTGTGAGGGTTAGGGTTAGGGTTAGCATCAGCCCTAGGATAGTATTAGGGTTAGGGTTAGCATCAGCCCTAGGATAGTGTTAGGGTTAGGGTTAGGGTTAGCACCAGGCCTAGGATAGTGTTAGTGTTAGGGTTAGCATCAGCCTTAGGATAGTGTTAGGGTTAGGGTTAGGGTTAGCATCAGCTGTAGGATAGTGTTTGTGTTAGGGTTAGCCTCAGCCCTAAGTTAGTGTTAGAGTTAGGGTTAGGGTTAGCATCAGCCCTAGGATAGTGTTAGCGTTAGGGTTAGGGTTAGCATCAGCCCTAGGATAGTGTTAGTGTTAGGGTTAGCATCAGCCCTAGGGTAGTGTTAGGGTTAGGGTTAGGGTTAGCATCCGCCCTAGGATAGTGTTAGGGTTAGGGTTAGGGTTAGCATCAGCCCTAGGATAGTGTTAGTGTTAGGGTTAACATAAACCCTAGGATAGTGTTAGGGTTAGGGTTAGGGTTATCATCAGGCCTAGGATAGTGTTAGGGTTAGGGTTAGGGTTAGCATCAGTTCAAGGATAGTGTTAAGGTTAGCGTTAGGGTTAGCATCAGCCCTAGGATAGTGTTAGGGTTAGGGTTAGCATCAGCCCTAGGATAATGTTAGGGTTAGGGTTAGGGTTATCATCAGGCCTAGGATAGTGTTAGGGTTAGGGTTAGCATGAGCTCTAGGATAGTGTTAGGGATAGGGTTAGGGTTAGCATCAGCCCTAGGATAGTGTTAAGGTTAGGGTTAGGGTTATCATCAGGCCTAGGATAGTGTGAGGGCTAGGGTTAGCATCAGACTTAGGATAGTGTTAGGGTTAGGGTTAGGGTTAGCATCAGCCCTAGGATAGTGTTAGGGTTAGGGTTAGGGTTAGCATCAGCCCTAGGATAGTGTTAGGGTTAGGGTTAGCATCAGCCCTAGGAGAGTGTTATGGATAGGGATACGTTTAGCATCAGGCCTAGGATAGTGTTAGGGTTAGGGTTAGGGTTAGCATCAGCCCTAGGATAGTGTTAGGGTTAGGGTTAGCATCAGCCCTAGGAGAGTGTTAGGGTTAGGGTTGGGGTTAGCATCAGCCCTAGGATAGTGTTAGGGTTAGGGTTAGCATCAACCCTAGGATAGTGTTAGGGTTAGGGTTAGGGTTAGCATCAGCCCTAGGATAGTGTTAGGGTTAGGGTTAGCCTCAGCCCTAGGAGAGTGTTAGGGTTAGGGATAGGGTTAGCATCAGGCCTAGGATAGTGTTAGGGTTAGGGTTAGGGTTAGCATCAGCCCTAGGATAGTGTTAGGGTTAGGGTTAGCATCAGGCCTAGGATAGTGTTAGGGTTAGGGTTAGCATCAGCCCTAGGAGAGTGTTAGGGTTAGGGTTAGGGTTAGGAGCAGCCCTAGGATAGTGTTAGGGTTAGGGTTAACATCAGCCCTAGGATAGTGTTAGGGTTAGGGTTAGGGTTAGCATCAGCCCTAGGATAGTGTTAGGTTTAGGGTTAGCATCAGACCTAGGATAGTGTTAGGGTTAGGGTTAGGGTTAGCATCAGCCCTAGGATAGTGTAAGTGTTAGGGTTAGGGTTAGCATCAGGCCTAGGATAGTGTTAGGGTTAGGGTTAGCAACAGCCCTAGGATAGTGTTAGGGTTAAGGTTAGGGTTAGCATCAGCCCTAGGATAGTGTTAGGGTTAGGGTTAGGGTTAGCATCAGCCCTAGGATAGTATTAGGGTTAGGGTTAGCATCAGCCCTAGGATAGTGTTAGGGTTAGGGTTAGGGTTAGCACCAGGCCCAGGATAGTGTTAGTGTTAGGATTATCATCAGCCTTAGGATATTGTTAGGGTTAGGGTTACGGTTAGCATCAGTCGTAGGATAGTGTTTGGGTTAGGGTTAGCCTCAGCCCTAAGATAGTGTTAGTGTTAGGGTTGGGTTAGCATCAGCCCTAGGATAGTGTTAGGGTTAGGGTTAGGGTTAGCACCAGGCCCAGGATAGTGTTAGTGTTAGGGTTAGCATCAGCCTTAGGATAGTGTTAGGGTTATGGTTACGGTTAGCATCAGCCGTAGGATAGTGTTTGTGTTAGGGTTAGCCTCAGCCCTAAGATAGTGTTAGAGTTAGGGTTGGGTTAGCATCAGCCCTAGGATACTGTTAGGGTTAGGGTTAGGGTTAGCATCAGCCCTAGGATAGTGTTAGTGTTAGGGTTAGAATCAGCCCTAGGATAGTGTTAGTATTAGGGTTAGGGTTAGCATCAGCCCTAGGATAGTGTTAGGTTTAGGGTTATGGATATCATCAGGCCTAGGATATTGTTAGTGTTAGGGTTAGCATCAGCCCTAGGATAGTGTTAGGGTTAGGGTTAGGGTTAGCATCAGCCCTAGGATAGTGTTAGGGTTAGGGTTAGGGTTAGCATCAGCCCTAGGATAGTGTTAGGGTTAGGGTTCGGGTTAGCATCAGCCCTAGGATAGTGTTAGGGTTAGGGTTAGCATCAGCCCTAGAATAGTGTTAGGGTTAGGGTTAGGTTTAGCATCAGCCCTAGGATAGTGTTAGGGTAAGGGTTAGGGTTAGCATCAGGCCTAGGATAGTGTTAGGGTTACGGTTAGAATCAGCCCTAGGATAGTGTTAGGGTTAGGGTTAGGGTTAGCATCAGCCCTAGGATAGTGTTAGGTTTAGGGTTATGGATATCATCAGGCCTAGGATATTGTTAGTGTTAGGGTTAGCATCAGCCATAGGATAGTGTTAGGGTTAGGGTTAGGGTTAGCATCAGCCCTAGGATAGTGTTAGGGTTAGGGTTAGCCTCAGCCCTAGGAGAGTGTTCGGGTTAGGGATAGGGTTAGCATCAGGCCTAGGATAGTGTTAGGGTTAGGGTTAGGGTTAGCATCAGCCCTAGGATAGTGTTAGGGTTAGGGTTAGCATCAGGCCTAGGATAGTTTTAGGGTTAGGGTTAGCATCAGCCCTAGGAGAGTGTTAGGGTTAGGGTTAGGGTTAGGATCAGCCCTAGGATAGTTTTAGGGTTAGGGTTAACATCAGCCCTAGGATAGTGTTAGGGTTAGGGTTAGGGTTAGCATCAGCCCTAGGATAGTGTTAGGTTTATGGTTAGCATCAGACCTAGGATAGTGTTAGGGTTAGGGTTAGGGTTAGCATCAGCCCTAGGATAGTGTAAGTGTTAGGGTTAGGGTTAGCATCAGGCCTAGGATAGTGTTAGGGTTAGGGTTAGCATCAGCCCTAGGATAGTGTTAGGGTTAGGGTTAGGGTTAGCATCAGCCCTAGGATAGTGTGAGGGTTAGGGTTAGGGTTAGCATCAGCCCTAGGATAGTATTAGGGTTAGGGTTAGCATCAGCCCTAGGATAATGTTAGGGTTAGGGTTAGGGTTAGCACCAGGCCCAGGATAGTGTTACTGTTAGGGTTATCATCAGCCTTAGGATAGTGTTAGGGTTAGGGTTAGGGTTAGCATCAGCCATAGGATAGTGTTTGGGTTAGGGTTAGCCTCAGCCCTAAGATAGTGTTAGAGTTAGGGTTGGGTTAGCATCAGCCCTAGGATACTGTTAGGGTTAGGGTTAGGGTTAGCATCAGCCCTAGGATAGTGTTAGTGTTAGGGTTAGGGTTAGCATCAGCCCTAGGATAGTGTTAGCTTTAGGGTTATGGATATCATCAGGCCTAGGATATTGTTAGTGTTAGGGTTAGCATCAGCCCTAGTATAGTGTTAGTTTTAGGGTTAGGGTTAGCATCAGCCCTAGGATAGTGTTAGGGTTAGGGTTAGGGTTAGCATCAGCCCTAGGATAGTGTTAGGGTTAGGGTTAGGGTTAGCATCAGCCCTAGGATATTATTAGGTTTAGGGTTAGCATCAGCCCTAGAATAGTGTTAGGGTTAGGGTTAGGTTTAGCATCAGCCCTAGGATAGTGTTAGGGTAAGGGTTAGGGTTATCATCAGGCCTAGGATAGTGTTAGGGTTACGGTTAGAATCAGCCCTAGGATAGTGTTAGGGTTAGGGTTAACATAAACCCTAGGATAGTGTTAGGGTTAGGGTTAGGGTTATCATCAGGCCTAGGATAGTGTTAGGGTTAGGGTTAGCATCAGTTCAAGGATAGTGTTAGGGTTAGCGTTAGGGTTAGCATCAGCCCTAGGATAGTGTTAGGGTTAGGGTTAGCATCAGCCCTAGGATAATGTTAGGGTTAGGGTTAGGGTTATCATCAGACCTAGGATAGTGTTAGGGTTAGGGTTAGCATCAGCTCTAGGATAGTGTTAGGGATAGGATTAGGGTTAGCATCAGCCCTAGGATAGTGTTAAGATTAGGGTTAGGGTTATCATCAGGCCTAGGATAGTGTGAGGGCTAGGGTTAGCATCAGACTTAGGATAGTGTTAGGGTTAGGGTTAGGGTTAGCATCAGCCCTAGGATAGTGTTAGGGTTAGGGTTTGCATCAGCCCTAGGAGAGTGTTATGGTTAGGGATAGGTTTAGCATCAGGCCTAGGATAGTGTTAGGGTTAGGGTTAGGGTTAGCATCAGCCCTAGGATAGTGTTAGGGTTAGGGTTAGGGTTAGCATCAGCCCTAGGATAGTGTTAGGGTTGGGGTTAGCATCAGCCCTAGGAGAGTGTTAGGGTTAGGGTTAGGGTTAGCATCAGCCCTAGGATAGTGTTAGGGTTAGGGTTAGCATCAACCCTAGGATAGTGTTAGGGTTAGGGTTAGGGTTAGCATCAGCCCTAGGATAGTGTTAGGGTTAGGGTTAGCCTCAGCCCTAGGAGAGTGTTAGGGTTAGGGATAGGGTTAGCATCAGGCCTAGGATAGTGTTAGGGTTAGGGTTAGGGTTAGCATCAGCCCTAGGATAGTGGTAGGGTTAGGGTTAGCATCAGGCCTAGGATAGTGTTAGGGTTAGGGTTAGCATCAGCCCTAGGAGAGTGTTAGGGATAGGGTTAGGGTTAGCATCAGCGCTAGGATAGTGTTAGGGTTAGGGTTAACATCAGCCCTAGGATAGTTTTAGAGTTAGGGTGAGGGTTAGCATCAGCCCTAGGGTAGTGTTAGGTTTAGGGTTAGCATCAGACCTAGGATAGTGTTAGGGTTAGGGTTAGGTTTAGCATCAGCCCTAGGATAGTGTTAGGGTAAGGGTTAGGGTTGGCATCAGGCCTAGGATAGTGTTAGGGTTACGGTTAGAATCAGCCCTAGGATAGTGTTAGGGTTAGGGTTAGGGTTAGCATCAGCCCTAGGATAGTGTTAGGGTTAGGGTTAGGGTTAGCATCAGCCCTAGGATAGTGTTAAGTTTAGGGTTATGGATATCATCAGGCCTAGGATATTGTTAGTGTTAGGGTTAGCATCAGCCCTAGGATAGTGTTAGGGTTAGGGTTAGGGTTAGCATCAGCCCTAGGATAGTGTTAGGGTTAGGGTTAGGGTTAGCATCAGCCCTAGGATAGTGTTAGGGTTAGGGTTAGGGTTAGCATCAGCCCTAGGATAGTGTTAGGGTTAGGGTTAGCATCAACCCTAGGATAGTGTTAGGGTTAGGGTTAGGGTTAGCATCAGCCCTAGGATAGTGTTAGGGTTAGGGTTAGCCTCAGCCCTAGGAGAGTGTTAGGGTTAGGGATAGGGTTTGCCTCAGGCCTAGGATAGTGTTAGGGTTAGGGTTAGGGTTAGCATCAGCCCTAGGATAGTGTTAGGGTTAGGGTTAGCATCAGGCCTAGGATAGTGTTAGGGTTAGGGTTAGCATCAGCCCTAGGAGAGTGTTAGGGTTAGGGTTAGGGTTAGGATCAGCCCTAGGATAGTGTTAGGGTTAGGGTTAACATCAGCCCTAGGATAGTGTTAGGGTTAGGGTTAGGGTTAGCATCAGCCCTAGGATAGTGTTAGGTTTAGGGTTAGCATCACACCTAGGATAGTGTTAGGGTTAGGGTTAGGGTTAGCATCAGCCCTAGTATAGTGTAAGTGTTAGGGTTAGGGTTAGCATCAGGCCTAGGATAGTGTTAGGGTTAGGGTTAGCATCAGCCCTAGGATAGTGTTAGGGTTAGGGTTAGGGTTAGCATCAGCCCTAGGATAGTGTTAATGTTAGGGTTAGGGTTAGTATCAGCCCTAGGATAGTATTAGGGTTAGGGTTAGCATCAGCCCTAGGATAGTGTTAGGGTTAGGGTTAGGGTTAGCACCAGGCCCAGGATAGTGTTAGTGTTAGGGTTATCATCAGCCTTAGGATAGTGTTAGGGTTTGGGTTAGGGTTAGCCTCAGCCCTAAGATAGTGTTAGAGTTAGGTTTGGGTTAGCATCAGCCCTAGGATAGTGTTAGGGTTAGGGTTAGGGTTAGCATCAGCCCTAGGATAGTGTTAGTGTTAGGGTTAGAATTAGCCCTAGGATAGTGTTAGGGTTAGGTTTAGGGTTAGCATCAGCTCTAGGATAGTGTTAGCTTTAGGGTTATGGATATCATCAGGCCTAGGATATTGTTAGTGTTAGGGTTAGCGTCAGCCCTAGGATAGTGTTAGGGTTAGGGTTAGGGTTAGCATCAGCCCTAGGATAGTGTTAGGGTTATGGATAGGGTTAGCATCAGCCCTAGGATAGTGTTAGGGTTAGGGTTAGGGTTAGCATCAGCCCTAGGATATTATTAGGTTTAGGGTTAGCATCAGCCCTAGAATTGTGTTAGGGTTAGGGTTAGGTTTAGCATCAGCCCTAGGATAGTGTTAGTGTAAGGTTTAGGGTTATCATCAGGCCTAGGATAGTGTTAGGGTTACGGTTAGAATCAGCCCTAGGATAGTGTTAGGGTTAGGGTTAACATAAACCCTAGGATAGTGTTAGGGTTAGGGTTAGGGTTATCATCAGGCCTAGGATAGTGTTAGGGTTAGGGTTAACATCAGTTCAAGGATAGTGTTAGGGTTAGCGTTAGGGTTAGCATCAGCCCTAGGATAGTGTTAGGGTTAGGGTTAGCATCAGCCCTAGGATAATGTTAGGGTTAGGGTTAGGGTTATCATCAGACCTAGGATAGTGTTAGGGTTAGGGTTAGCATCAGCTCTAGGATAGTGTTAGCGATAGGGTTAGGGTTAGCATCAGCCCTAGGATAGTGTTAAGATTAGGGTTAGGGTTATCATCAGGCCTAGGATAGTGTGAGGGCTAGGGTTAGCATCAGACTTAGGATAGTGTTAGGGTTAGGGTTAGGGTTAGAATCAGCCCTAGGATAGTGTTAGGATTAGGGTTAGGGTTAGCATCAGCCCTAGCATAGTGTTAGGTTTAGGGTTATGGATATCATCAGGCCTAGGATATTGTTAGTGTTAGGGTTAGCATCAGGCCTAGGATAGTGTTAGGGTTACGGTTAGAATCAGCCCTAGGATAGTGTTAGGGTTAGGGTTAGGGTTAGCATCAGCCCTAGGATAGTGTTAGGGTAAGGGTTAGGGTTGGCATCAGGCCTAGGATAGTGTTAGGGTTACGGTTAGAATCAGCCCTAGGATAGTGTTAGGGTTAGGGTTAGGGTTAGCATCAGCCCTAGGATAGTGTTAGGGTTAGGGTTAGGGTTAGCATCAGCCCTAGGATAGTGTTAAGTTTAGGGTTATGGATATCATCAGGCCTAGGATATTGTTAGTGTTAGGGTTAGCATCAGCCCTAGGATAGTGTTAGGGTTAGGGTTAGGGTTAGCATCAGCCCTAGGATAGTGTTAGGGTTAGGGTTAGGGTTAGCATCAGCCCTAGGATAGTGTTAGGGTTAGGGTTAGGGTTAGCATCAGCCCTAGGATAGTGTTAGGGTTAGGGTTAGCATCAACCCTAGGATAGTGTTAGGGTTAGGGTTAGGGTTAGCATCAGCCCTAGGATAGTGTTAGGGTTAGGGTTAGCCTCAGCCCTAGGAGAGTGTTAGGGTTAGGGATAGGGTTTGCCTCAGGCCTAGGATAGTGTTAGGGTTAGGGTTAGGGTTAGCATCAGCTCTAGGATAGTGTTAGGGTTAGGGTTAGCATCAGGCCTAGGATAGTGTTAGGGTTAGGGTTAGCATCAGCCCTAGGAGAGTGTTAGGGTTAGGGTTAGGGTTAGGATCAGCCCTAGGATAGTGTTAGGGTTAGGGTTAACATCAGCCCTAGGATAGTGTTAGGGTTAGGGTTAGGGTTAGCATCAGCCCTAGGATAGTGTTAGGTTTAGGGTTAGCATCACACCTAGGATAGTGTTAGGGTTAGGGTTAGGGTTAGCATCAGCCCTAGTATAGTGTAAGTGTTAGGGTTAGGGTTAGCATCAGGCCTAGGATAGTGTTAGGGTTAGGGTTAGCATCAGCCCTAAGATAGTGTTAGGGTTAGGGTTAGGGTTAGCATCAGCCCTAGGATAGTATTAGGGTTAGGGTTAGCATCAGCCCTAGGATAGTGTTAGGGTTAGGGTTAGGGTTAGCACCAGGCCCAGGATAGTGTTAGTGTTAGGGTTATCATCAGCCTTAGGATAGTGTTAGGGTTTGGGTTAGGGTTAGCCTCAGCCCTAAGATAGTGTTAGAGTTAGGTTTGGGTTAGCATCAGCCCTAGGATAGTGTTAGGGTTAGGGTTAGGGTTAGCATCAGCCCTAGGATAGTGTTAGTGTTAGGGTTAGAATCAGCCCTAGGATAGTGTTAGGGTTAGGTTTAGGGTTAGCATCAGCCCTAGGATAGTGTTAGCTTTAGGGTTATGGATATCATCAGGCCTAGGATATTGTTAGTGTTAGGGTTAGCGTCAGCCCTAGGATAGTGTTAGGGTTAGGGTTAGGGTTAGCATCAGCCCTAGGATAGTGTTAGGGTTATGGATAGGGTTAGCATCAGCCCTAGGATAGTGTTAGGGTTAGGGTTAGGGTTAGCATCAGCCCTAGGATATTATTAGGTTTAGGGTTAGCATCAGCCCTAGAATTGTGTTAGGGTTAGGGTTAGGTTTAGCATCAGCCCTAGGATAGTGTTAGTGTAAGGTTTAGGGTTATCATCAGGCCTAGGATAGTGTTAGGGTTACGGTTAGAATCAGCCCTAGGATAGTGTTAGGGTTAGGGTTAACATAAACCCTAGGATAGTGTTAGGGTTAGGGTTAGGGTTATCATCAGGCCTAGGATAGTGTTAGGGTTAGGGTTAACATCAGTTCAAGGATAGTGTTAGGGTTAGCGTTAGGGTTAGCATCAGCCCTAGGATAGTGTTAGGGTTAGGGTTAGCATCAGCCCTAGGATAATGTTAGGGTTAGGGTTAGGGTTATCATCAGACCTAGGATAGTGTTAGGGTTAGGGTTAGCATCAGCTCTAGGATAGTGTTAGCGATAGGGTTAGGGTTAGCATCAGCCCTAGGATAGTGTTAAGATTAGGGTTAGGGTTATCATCAGGCCTAGGATAGTGTGAGGGCTAGGGTTAGCATCAGACTTAGGATAGTGTTAGGGTTAGGGTTAGGGTTAGAATCAGCCCTAGGATAGTGTTAGGATTAGGGTTAGGGTTAGCATCAGCCCTAGCATAGTGTTAGGTTTAGGGTTATGGATATCATCAGGTCTAGGATATTGTTAGTGTTAGGGTTAGCATCAGCCCTAGGATAGTGTTAGGGTTAGGGTTAGGGTTAGCATCAGCCCTAGGATAGTGTTAGGGTTAGGGTTAGGGTTAGCATCAGCCCTAGGATAGTGTTAGGGTTAGGGTTCGGGTTAGCATCAGCCCTAGGATAGTGTTAGGGTTAGGGTTAGCATCAGCCCTAGAATAGTGTTAGGGTTAGGGTTAGGTTTAGCATCAGCCCTAGGATAGTGTTAGGGTAAGGGTTAGGGTTAGCATCAGGCCTAGGATAGTGTTAGGGTTACGGTTAGAATCAGCCCTAGGATAGTGTTAGGGTTAGGGTTAGGGTTAGCATCAGCCCCAGGATAGTGTTAGGTTTAGGGTTATGGATATCATCAGGCCTAGGATATTGTTAGTGTTAGGGTTAGCATCAGCCCTAGGATAGTGTTAGGGTTAGGGTTAGGTTTAGCATCAGCCCTAGGATAGTGTTAGGTTTAGGGTTATGGATATCATCAGGCCTAGGATATTGTTAGTGTTAGGGTTAGCATCAGCCCTAGGATAGTGTTAGGGTTAGGGTTAGGGTTAGCATGAGGCCTAGGATAGTGTTAGGGTTAGGGTTAGGGTTAGCATCAGCCCTAGGATAGTGTTAGGGTTAGGGTTAGGGTTAGCATCAGCCCTAGGATATTATTAGGGTTAGGGTTAGCATCAGCCCTAGAATAGTGTTAGGGTTAGGGTTAGGGTTAGCACCAGGCCTAGGATAGTGTTAGTGTTAGGGTTATTATCAGCCTTAGGATAGTGTTAGCGTTAGGTTTAGGGTTAGCATCAGCCCTAGGATAGTATTAGGGTTAGGGTTAGGGTTAGGGTTAGGGTTAGCATCAGCTCTAGGATAGTGTTAGGGTTAGGGGTAGGGTTAGCATCAGCCCTACGATAGTGTTAGGGTTAGGGTTAGGGTTAGCATCAGGCCTAGGATAGTGTTAGGGTTAGGGTTAGCATCAGCCCTAGGATAGTGTTAGGGTTAGGGTTAGGGTTAGCATCAGCCCTAGTATAGTGTCAGGGTTAGGGTTAGCATCAACCCTAGGATAGTGTTAGGGTTAGGGATAGGGTTAGCATCATCCCTAGGATAGTGTTAGGGTTATGCTTAGGTTTAGCATCAGCCCTAGGATAGTGTTAGGGTAAGGGTTAGGGTTAGCATCAGCCCTAGGATAGTGTTAGGGTTAGGGTTAGGGTTAGCATCAGCCCTAGTATAGTGTCAGGGTTAGGGTTAGCATCAACCCTAGGATAGTGTTTGGGTTAGGGTTAGGGTTAGCATCACCCTAGGATAGTGTTAGGGTTAGGGTTAGCCTCAGCCCTAGGAGAGTGTTAGGGTTAGGGATAGGGTTAGCATCAGGCCTAGGATAGTGTTAGGGTTAGGGTTAGGGTTAGCATCAGGCCTAGGATAGTGTTAGGGTTACGGTTAGAATCAGCCATAGGATAGTGTTAGGGTTAGGGTTAGGGTTAGCATCAGCCCTAGGATAGTGTTAGGTTTAGGGTTAGGGATATGATCAGGCCTAGGATATTGTTAGGGTTAGGGTTAGCATCAGCCCTAGGATAGTGTTAGAGTTAGGGTTAGGGTTAGCATCAGCCCTAGGATAGTGTTAGGGTTAGGGTTAGGGTTAGCATGAGCCCTAGGATAGTGTTAGGGTTAGGGTTAGGGTTAGCACCAGGCCTAGGATAGTGTTAGTGTTAGGGTTAGCATCAGCCTTAGGGTAGTGTTAGGGTTAGGGTTGGGGTTAGCATCAGCCGTAAGATAGTGTTAGGGTTAGGGTTAGCCTCAGCCCTAGGATAGTGTTAGAGTTAGGGTTAGAATCAGCCCTAGGTTAGTGTTAGGATTAGGGTTAGGGTTAGCATCAGCCCTAGGATAGTGTTAGGTTTAGGGTTATGGATATCATCAGGCCTAGGATATTGTTAGTGTTAGGGTTAGCATCAGCCCTAGGATAGTGTTAGGGTTAGTGTTAGGGTTAGCATCAGCCCTAGGATAGTGTTTGGGTGAGGGTTAGGGTTAGCATCAGCCCTAGGATAGTGTTAGGGTTAGGGTTCGGGTTAGCATCAGCCCTAGAGTAGTGTTAGGGTTAGGGTTATCATCAGCCCTAGAGTAGTGTTAGGGTTAGGGTTAGGTTTAGCATCAGCCCTAGGATAGTGTTAAGTTAAGGGTTAGGGTTAGCATCAGGCCTAGAATAGTGTTAGGGTTACGGTTAGAATCAGCCCTAGGATAGTGTTAGGGTTAGGGTTAGGGTTAGCATCAGCCCTAGGATAGTGTTAGGTTTAGGGTTATGGATATCATCAGGCCTAGGATATTGTTAGTGTTAGGGTTAGCATCAGCCCTAGGATAGTGTTAGGGTTAGGGTTAGGGTTAGCATCACCCCTAGGATAGTGTTAGGGTTAGGGTTAGGGTTAGCATGAGCCCTCGGATAGTGTTAGGGTTAGGGTTAGGGTTAGCATCAGCCCTAGGATATTATTAGGGTTAGGGTTAGCATCAGCCCTAGAATAGTGTTAGGGTTAGGGTTAGGGTTAGCACCAGGCCTAGGATAGTGTTAGTGTTAGGGTTATTATCAACCTTAGGATAGTGTTAGGGTTAGGGTTAGGGTTAGCATCAGCCGTAGGATAGTGTTAGGGTTAGGTTTAGCCTCAGCCCTAGGATAGCGTTAGAGTTAGGGTTAGTGTTAGCATCAGCCCTAGGATACTGTTAGGGTTAGGGTTTGGGTTAGCATCAGCCCTAGGATAGTGTTACTGTTAGGGTTAGCATCAGCCCTAGGATAGTGTTAGCGTTAGGGTTAGGGTTAGCATCAGCCCTAGGATAGTATTAGGGTTAGGGTTAGGGTTTTGGTTAGGGTTAGCATCAGCTCTAGGATAGTGTTAGGGTTAGGGTTAGGGTTAGCATCAGCCCTACGATAGTGTTAGGGTTAGGGTTAGGGTTAGCATCAGGCCTAGGATAGTGTTAGGTTTAGGGTTAGCATCAGCCCTAGGATAGTGTTAGGGTTAGGGTTTGGGTTAGCATCAGCCCTAGGATAGTGTCAGGGTTAGGGTTAGCATCAACCCTAGGATAGTGTTTGGGTTAGGGATAGGGTTAGCATCATCCCTAGGATAGTGTTAGGGTTATGCTTAGGTTTAGCATCAGATCTAGGATAGTGTTAGGGTAAGGGTTAGGGTTAGCATCAGGCCTAGGATAGTGTTAGGGTTACGGTTAGAATCAGCCCTAGGATAGTGTTAGGGTTAGGGTTAGGGTTAGCATCAGCCCTAGGATAGTGTTAGGTTTAGGGTTATGGATATCATCAGGCCTAGGATATTGTTAGTGTTAGGGTAAGCATCAGCCCTAGGATAGTGTTACAGTTAGGGTTAGGGTTAGCATCAGCCCTAGGATAGTGTTAGGGTGAGGGTTAGGGTTAGCATCATCCCTAGGATAGTGTTAGGGTTAGGGTTAGGGTTAGCATCAGCCCTAGGATATTATTAGGGTTAGGGTTAGCATCAGCCCTAGAATAGTGTTAGGGTTAGGGTTAGGTTTAGCATCAGCCCTAGGATAGTGTTAGGGTAAGGGTTAGTGTTAGCATCAGGCCTAGGATAGTGTTAGGGTTACGTTTAGAATCAGCCCTAGGATAGTGTTAGGGTTAGGGTTAGGGTTAGCATCAGCCCTAGGATAGTGTTAGGTTTAGGGTTATGGATATCATCAGGCCTAGGATATTGTTAGTGTTAGGGTTAGCATCAGCCCTAGGATAGTGTTAGGGTTAGGGTTAGGGTTAGCATCAGCCCTAGGATAGTGTTAGGGTTAGTGTTAGGGTTAGCATCAGCCCTAGGATATTATTAGGGTTAGGGTTAGCATCAGCCCTAGAATAGTGTTAGGGTTAGGGTTAGGGTTAGCACCAGGCCTAGGATAGTGTTAGTGTTAGGGTTAGCATCAGCCTTAGGATGGTGTTAGGGTTAGGGTTAGGGTTAGCATCAGCCGTAGGATAGTGTTAGTGTTAGGGATAGCCTCAGCCCTAGGATAGTGTTAGAGTTAGGGTTAGGGTTAGCATCAGCCCTAGGATAGTGTTAGGGTTAGGGTTTGGGTTAGCATCAGCCCTAGGATAGTGTTAGTGTTAGGGTTAGCATCAGCCCTAGGATAGTGTTAGCGTTAGGGTTAGGGTTAGCATCAGCCATAGGATAGTATTAGGGTTAGGGTTAGGGTTAGGGTTAGGGTTAGCATCAGCTCTAGGATAGTGTTAGGGTTAGGGTTTGGGTTAGCATCAGCCCTAGGATAGTGTTAGTGTTAGGGTTAGCATCAGCCCTAGCATAGTGTTAGCGTTAGGGTTAGGGTTAGCATCAGCCCTATTATAGTATTAGGGTTAGGGTTGGGGTTAGGGTTAGGGTTAGCATCAGCTCTAGGATAGTGTTAGGGTTAGGGTTAGGGTTAGCATCACCCCTACGATAGTGTTAGTGTTAGGGTTAGGGTTAGCATCAGGCCTAGGATAGTGTTAGGGTTAGGGTTAGCAACAGCCCTAGGATAGTGTTAGGGTTAGGGTTAGGGTTAGCATCAGCCCTAGGATAGTGTCAGGGTTAGGGTTAGCATCAACCCTAGGATAGTGTTTGGGTTAGGGTTAGGGTTAGCATCAGCCCTAGGATAGTGGTAGGGTTAGGGTTAGCCTCAGCCCTAGGAGAGTGTTAGGGTTAGGGATAGGGTTAGCATCAGGCCTAGGATAGTGTTAGGGTTAGGGTTAGCATCAGCCCTAGGATAGTGTTTGGGTTAGGGTTAGGGTTAGCATCAGCCCTAGGATAGTGTTAGGGTTAGGGTTCGGGTTAGCATCAGCCCTAGGGTAGTGTTAGGGTTAGGGTTATCATCAGCCCTAGAGTAGTGTTAGGGTTAGGGTTAGGTTTAGCATCAGCCCTAGGATAGTGTTAGGGAAAGGGTTAGGGTTAGCATCAGGCCTAGAATAGTGTTAGGGTTACGGTTAGAATCAGCCCTAGGATAGTGTTAGGGTTAGGGTTAGGGTTAGCATCAGCCCTAGGATAGTGTTAGGTTTAGGGTTATGGATATCATCAGGCCTAGGATATTGTTAGTGTTAGGGTTAGCATCAGCCCTAGGATAGTGTTAGGGTTAGGGTTAGGGTTAGCATCAGCCCTAGGATAGTGTTAGTGTTAGGGTTAGGGTTAGCATGAGCCCTCGGAGAGTGTTAGGGTTAGGGTTAGGGTTAGCATCAGCCCTAGGATATTATTAGGGTTAGGGTTAGCATCAGCCCTAGAATAGTGTTAGGGTTAGGGTTAGGGTTAGCACCAGGCCTAGGATAGTGTTAGTGTTAGGGTTATTATCAACCTTAGGATAGTGTTAGGGTTAGGGTTAGGGTTAGCATCAGCCGTAGGATAGTGTTAGGGTTAGGTTTAGCCTCAGCCCTAGGATAGCGTTAGAGTTAGGGTTAGTGTTAGCATCAGCCCTAGGATACTGTTAGGGTTAGGGTTTGGGTTAGCATCAGCCCTAGGATAGTGTTAGTGTTAGGGTTAGCATCAACCCTAGGATAGTGTTAGCGTTAGGGTTAGGGTTAGCATCAGCCCTAGGATAGTATTAGGGTTAGGGTTAGGGTTTTGGTTAGGGTTAGCATCAGCTCTAGGATAGTGTTAGGGTTAGGGTTAGGGTTAGCATCAGCCCTACGATAGTGTTAGGGTTAGGGTTAGGGTTAGCATCAGGCCTAGGATAGTGTTAGGTTTAGGGTTAGCATCAGCCCTAGGATAGTGTTAGGGTTAGGGTTTGGGTTAGCATCAGCCCTAGGATAGTGTCAGGGTTAGGGTTAGCATCAACCCTAGGATAGTGTTTGGGTTAGGGATAGGGTTAGCATCATCCCTAGGATAGTGTTAGGGTTATGCTTAGGTTTAGCATTAGATCTAGGATAGTGTTAGGGTAAGGGTTAGGGTTAGCATCAGGCCTAGGATAGTGTTAGGGTTACGGTTAGAATCAGCCCTAGGATAGTGTTAGGGTTAGGGTTAGGGTTAGCATCAGCCCTAGGATAGTGTTAGGTTTAGGGTTATGGATATCATCAGGCCTAGGATATTGTTAGTGTTAGGGTTAGCATCAGCCCTAGGATAGTGTTACAGTTAGGGTTAGGGTTAGCATCAGCCCTAGGATAGTGTTAGGGTGAGGGTTAGGGTTAGCATCAGCCCTAGGATAGTGTTAGGGTTAGGGTTAGGGTTAGCATCAGCCCTAGGATATTATTAGGGTTAGGGTTAGCATCAGCCCTAGAATAGTGTTAGGGTTAGGGTTAGGTTTAGCATCAGCCCTAGGATAGTGTTAGGGTAAGGGTTAGTGTTAGCATCAGGCCTAGGATAGTGTTAGGGTTACGTTTAGAATCAGCCCTAGGATAGTGTTAGGGTTAGGGTTAGGGTTAGCATCAGCCCTAGGATAGTGTTAGGTTTAGGGTTATGGATATCATCAGGCCTAGGATATTGTTAGTGTTAGGGTTAGCATCAGCCCTAGGATAGTGTTAGGGTTAGGGTTACGGTTAGCATCAGCCCTAGGATAGTGTTAGGGTTAGGGTTAGGGTTAGCATCAGCCCTAGGATAGTGTTAGGGTTAGTGTTAGGGTTAGCATCAGCCCTAGGATATTATTAGGGTTAGGGTTAGCATCAGCCCTAGAATAGTGTTAGGGTTAGGGTTAGGGTTAGCACCAGACCTAGGATAGTGTTAGTGTTAGGGTTAGCATCAGCCTTAGGATGGTGTTAGGGTTAGGGTTAGGGTTAGCATCAGCCGTAGGATAGTGTTAGTGTTAGGGATAGCCTCAGCCCTAGGATAGTGTTAGAGTTAGGGTTAGTGTTAGCATCAGCCCTAGGATAGTGTTAGGGTTAGGGTTTGGGTTAGCATCAGCCCTAGGATAGTGTTAGTGTTAGGGTTAGCATCAGCCCTAGGATATGGTTAGCGTTAGGGTTAGGGTTAGCATCAGCCATAGGATAGTATTAGGGTTAGGGTTAGGGTTAGGGTTAGGGTTAGCATCAGCTCTAGTATAGTGTTAGGGTTAGGGTTTGGGTTAGCATCAGCCCTAGGATAGTGTTAGTGTTAGGGTTAGCATCAGCCCTAGGATAGTGTTAGCGTTAGGGTTAGGGTTAGCATCAGCCCTATTATAGTATTAGGGTTAGGGTTGGGGTTAGGGTTAGGGTTAGCATCAGCTCAAGGATAGTGTTAGGGTTAGGGTTAGGGTTAGCATCACCCCTACGATAGTGTTAGTGTTAGGGTTAGGGTTAGCATCAGGCCTAGGATAGTGTTAGGGTTAGGGTTAGCAACAGCCCTAGGATAGTGTTAGGGTTAGGGTTAGGGTTAGCATCAGCCCTAGGATAGTGTCAGGGTTAGGGTTAGCATCAACCCTAGGATAGTGTTTGGGTTAGGGTTAGGGTTAGCATCAGCCCTAGGATAGTGGTAGGGTTAGGGTTAGCCTCAGCCCTAGGAGAGTGTTAGGGTTAGGGATAGGGTTAGCATCAGGCCTAGGATAGTGTTAGGGTTAGGGTTAGGGTTAGCATCAGGCCTAGGATAGTGTTAGGGTTACGGTTAGAATCAGCCCTAGGATAGTGTTAGGGTTAGGGTTAGGGTTAGCATCAGCCCTAGGATAGTGTTAGGTTTAGGGTTAGGGATATCATCAGGCCTAGGATATTGTTAGGGTTAGGGTTAGCATCAGCCCTAGGATAGTGTTAGAGTTTGGGTTAGGGTTAGCATCAGCACTAGGATAGTATTAGGGTTAGGGTTAGGGTTAGCATGAGCCCTAGGATAGTGTTAGGGTTAGGGTTAGGGTTAGCACCAGGCCTAGGATAGTGTTAGTGTTAGGGTTAGCATCAGCCTTAGGGTAGTGTTAGGGTTAGGGTTGGGGTTAGCATCAGCCTTAGGATAGTGTTAGGGTTAGGGTTAGCCTCAGCCCTAGGATAGTGTTAGAGTTAGGGTTAGGGTTAGCATCAGCCCTAGGATAGTGTTAGGGTTAGGGGTAGGGTTAGCATCAGCCCTAGGATAGTGTTAGTTTTAGGGTTAGCATCAGCCCTAGGATAGTGTTAGGGGTAGGGTTAAGGTTAGCATCAGCCCTAGGATAGTATTAGGGTTAGGGTTAGGGTTAGGGTTAGCGTTAGCATCAGCTCTAGGATAGTGTTAGGGTTAGGGTTAGGGTTAGCATCAGCCCTAGGATAGTGTTAGGGTTAGGGTTAGGGTTAGCATCAGCCCTAGGATAGTGTTAGGGTTAGGGTTAGCATCAGCCCTAGGATAGTGTTAGGGTTAGGGTTAGAATCAGCCCTAGGTTAGTGTTAGGATTAGGGTTAGGCTTAGCATCAGCCCTAGGATAGTGTTGGGTTTAGGGTTATGGATATCATCAGGCCTAGGATATTGTTAGTGTTAGGGTTAGCATCAGCCCTAGCATAGTGTTAGGGTTAGGGTTAGGGTTAGCATCAGCCCTAGGATAGTGTTAGGGTTAGGGTTAGGGTTAGCATCAGCCCTAGGGTAGTGTTAGGGTTAGGGTTCGGGTTAGCATCAGCCCTAGGATAGTGTTAGGGTTAGGGATAGCATCAGCCCTAGAATAGTGTTAGGGTTAGGGTTAGGTTTAGCATCAGCCCTAGGATAGTGTTAGGGTAAGGGTTAGGGTTAGCATCAGGCCTAGGATAGTGTTAGGGTTACGGTTAGAATCAGCCCTAGGATAGTGTTAGGGTTAGGGTTAGGGTTAGCATCAGCCCTAGGATAGTGTTAGGGTAAGGGTTAGGGTTAGCATCAGGCCTAGGATAGTGTTAGGGTTACGGTTAGAATCAGCCCTAGGATAGTGTTAGGGTTAGGGTTAGGGTTAGCATCAGCCTTAGGATAGTGTTAGGTTTAGGGTTATGGATATCATCAGGCCTAGGATATTGTTAGTGTTAGGGTTAGCATCAGCCCTAGGATAGTGTTAGGGTTAGGGTTAGGGTTAGCATCAGCCCTAGGATAGTGTTAGGGTTAGGGTTAGGTTTAGCATCAGCCCTAGGATAGTGTTAGGTTTAGGGTTAGGGTTAGCATCAGCCCTAGGATATTATTAGGGTTAGGGTTAGCATCAGCCCTAGAATAGTGTTAGGGTTAGGGTTAGGGTTAGCACCAGGCCTAGGATAGTGTTAGTGTTAGGGTTATTATCAGCCTTAGGATAGTGTTAGCGTTAGGTTTAGGGTTAGCATCAGCCCTAGGATAGTATTAGGGTTAGGGTTAGGGTTAGGGTTAGGGTTAGCATCAGCTCTAGGATAGTGTTAGGGTTAGGGGTAGGGTTAGCATCAGCCCTACGATAGTGTTAGGGTTAGGGTTAGGGTTAGCATCAGGCCTAGGATAGTGTTAGGGTTAGGGTTAGCATCAGCCCTAGGATAGTGTTAGGGTTAGGGTTAGGGTTAGCATCAGCCCTAGGATAGTGTCAGGGTTAGGGTTAGCATCAACCCTAGGATAGTGTTAGGGTTAGGGATAGGGTTAGCATCATCCCTAGGATAGTGTTAGGGTTATGCTTAGGTTTAGCATCAGCCCTAGGATAGTGTTAGGGTAAGGGTTAGGGTTAGCATCAGGCCTAGGATAGTGTTAGGGTTACGGTTAGAATCAGCCCTAGGATAGTGTTAGGGTTAGTGTTAGGGTTAGCATCAGCCCTAGGATAGTGTTATGTTTAGGTTTATGGATATCATCAGGCCTAGGATATTGTTAGTGTTAGGGTTAGCATCAGCCCTAGGATAGTGTTAGAGTTAGGGTTAGGATTAGCATCAGCCCTAGGATAGTGTTAGGGTTAGGGTTAGGGTTAGCATCAGCCCTCGGATAGTGTTAGGGTTAGGGTTCGGGTTAGCATCAGCCCTAGGATAGTGTTAGGGTGAGGGTTAGCATCAGCCCTAGAATAGTGTTAGGGTTAGGGTTAGGTTTAGCATCAGCCCTAGGATAGTGTTAGGGTAAGGGTTAGGGTTAGCATCAGGCCTAGGATAGTGTTAGGGTTACGGTTAGAATCAGCCATAGGATAGTGTTAGGGTTAGGGTTAGGGTTAGCATCAGCCCTAGGATAGTGTTAGGTTTAGGGTTATGGATATCATCAGGCCTAGGATATTGTTAGTGTTAGGGTTAGCATGAGCCCTAGGATAGTGTTAGGGTTAGGGTTAGGGTTAGCATCAGCCCTAGGATAGTGTTAGGGTTAGTGTTAGGGTTAGCATCAGCCCTAGGATATTATTAGGGTTAGGGTTAGCATCAGCCCTAGGATAGTATTAGGGTTAGGGTTTGGGTTAGCATCAGCCCTAGGATAGTGTTAGTGTTAGGGTTAGCATCAGCCCTAGGATAGTGTTAGCGTTAGGGTTAGGGTTAGCATCAGCCCTAGGATAGTATTAGGGTTAGGGTTAGGTTTAGGGTTAGGGTTAGCATCAGCTCTAGGATAGTGTTAGGGTTAGGGTTAGGGTTAGCATCACCCCTACGATAGTGTTAGGGTTAGGGTTAGGGTTAGCATCAGGCCTAGGATAGTGTTAGGGTTAGGGTTAGCATCAGCCCTAGGATAGTGTTAGGGTTAGGGTTAGGGTTAGCATCAGCCCTAGTATAGTGTCAGGGTTAGGGTTAGCATCAACCCTAGGATAGTGTTTGGGTTAGGGTTAGGGTTAGCATCAGCCCTAGGATAGTGTTAGGGTTAGGGTCAGCCTCAGCCCTAGGAGAGTGTTAGGGTTAGGGATAGGGTTAGCATCAGGCCTAGGATAGTGTTAGGGTTAGGGTTAGGGTTAGCATCAGGCCTAGGATAGTGTTAGGGTTACGGTTAGAATCAGCCCTAGGATAGTGTTAGGGTTAGGGTTAGGGTTAGCATCAGCCCTAGGATAGTGTTAGGTTTAGGGTTAGGGATATGATCAGGCCTAGGATATTGTTAGGGTTAGGGTTAGCATCAGCCCTAGGATAGTGTTAGAGTTAGGGTTAGGGTTAGCATCAGCCCTAGGATAGTGTTAGGGTTAGGGTTAGGGTTAGCATGAGCCCTAGGATAGTGTTAGGGTTAGGGTTAGGGTTAGCACCAGGCCTAGGATAGTGTTAGTGTTAGGGTTAGCCTCAGCCTTAGGGTAGTGTTAGGGTTAGGGTTGGGGTTAGCATCAGCCGTAAGATAGTGTTAGGGTTAGGGTTAGCCTCAGCCCTAGGATAGTGTTAGAGTTAGGGTTAGAATCAGCCCTAGGTTAGTGTTAGGATTAGGGTTAGGGTTAGCATCAGCCCTAGGATAGTGTTAGGTTTAGGGTTATGGATATCATCAGGCCTAGGATATTGTTAGTGTTAGGGTTAGCATCAGCCCTAGGATAGTGTTAGGGTTAGGGTTAGGGTTAGCATCAGCCCTAGGATAGTGTTAGGGTTAGGGTTAGGGTTAGCATGAGCCCTCGGATAGTGTTAGGGTTAGGGTTAGGGTTAGCATCAGCCCTAGGATATTATTAGGGTTAGGGTTAGCATCAGCCCTAGAATAGTGTTAGGGTTAGGGTTAGGGTTAGCACCAGGCCTAGGATAGTGTTAGTGTTAGGGTTATTATCAACCTTAGGATAGTGTTAGGGTTAGGGTTAGGGTTAGCATCAGCCGTAGGATAGTGTTAGGGTTAGGTTTAGCCTCAGCCCTAGGATAGCGTTAGAGTTAGGGTTAGTGTTAGCATCAGCCCTAGGATACTGTTAGGGTTAGGGTTTGGGTTAGCATCAGCCCTAGGATAGTGTTAGTGTTAGGGTTAGCATCAGCCCTAGGATAGTGTTAGCGTTAGGGTTAGGGTTAGCATCAGCCCTAGGATAGTATTAGGGTTAGGGTTAGGGTTTTGGTTAGGGTTAGCATCAGCTCTAGGATAGTGTTAGGGTTAGGGTTAGGGTTAGCATCAGCCCTACGATAGTGTTAGGGTTAGGGTTAGGGTTAGCATCAGGCCTAGGATAGTGTTAGGTTTAGGGTTAGCATCAGCCCTAGGATAGTGTTAGGGTTAGGGTTTGGGTTAGCATCAGCCCTAGGATAGTGTCAGGGTTAGGGTTAGCATCAACCCTAGGATAGTGTTTGGGTTAGGGATAGGGTTAGCATCATCCCTAGGATAGTGTTAGGGTTATGCTTAGGTTTAGCATCAGATCTAGGATAGTGTTAGGGTAAGGGTTAGGGTTAGCATCAGGCCTAGGATAGTGTTAGGGTTACGGTTAGAATCAGCCCTAGGATAGTGTTAGGGTTAGGGTTAGGGTTAGCATCAGCCCTAGGATAGTGTTAGGTTTAGGGTTATGGATATCATCAGGCCTAGGATATTGTTAGTGTTAGGGTTAGCATCAGCCCTAGGATAGTGTTACAGTTAGGGTTAGGGTTAGCATCAGCCCTAGGATAGTGTTAGGGTGAGGGTTAGGGTTAGCATCAGCCCTAGGATAGTGTTAGGGTTAGGGTTAGGGTTAGCATCAGCCCTAGGATATTATTAGGGTTAGGGTTAGCATCAGCCCTAGAATAGTGTTAGGGTTAGGGTTAGGTTTAGCATCAGCCCTAGGATAGTGTTAGGGTAAGGGTTAGTGTTAGCATCAGGCCTAGGATAGTGTTAGGGTTACGTTTAGAATCAGCCCTAGGATAGTGTTAGGGTTAGGGTTAGGGTTAGCATCAGCCCTAGGATAGTGTTAGGTTTAGGGTTATGGATATCATCAGGCCTAGGATATTGTTAGTGTTAGGGTTAGCATCAGCCCTAGGATAGTGTTAGGGTTAGGGTTAGGGTTAGCATCAGCCCTAGGATAGTGTTAGGGTTAGGGTTAGGGTTAGCATCAGCCCTAGGATAGTGTTAGGGTTAGTGTTAGGGTTAGCATCAGCCCTAGGATATTATTAGGGTTAGGGTTAGCATCAGCATAGAATAGTGTTAGGGTTAGGGTTAGGGTTAGCACCAGGCCTAGGATAGTGTTAGTGTTAGGGTTAGCATCAGCCTTAGGATGGTGTTAGGGTTAGGGTTAGGGTTAGCATCAGGCGTAGGATAGTGTTAGGGTTAGGGATAGCCTCAGCCCTAGGATAGTGTTAGAGTTAGGGTTAGTGTTAGCATCAGCCCTAGGATAGTGTTAGGGTTAGGGTTTGGGTTAGCATCAGCCCTAGGATAGTGTTAGTGTTAGGGTTAGCATCAGCCCTAGGATAGTGTTAGCGTTAGGGTTAGGGTTAGCATCAGCCATAGGATAGTATTAGGGTTAGGGTTAGGGTTAGGGTTAGGGTTAGCATCAGCTCTAGGATAGTGTTAGGGTTAGGGTTTGGGTTAGCATCAGCCCTAGGATAGTGTTAGTGTTAGGGTTAGCATCAGCCCTAGGATAGTGTTAGCGTTAGGGTTAGGGTTAGCATCAGCCCTATTATAGTATTAGGGTTAGGGTTGGGGTTAGGGTTAGGGTTAGCATCAGCTCTAGGATAGTGTTAGGGTTAGGGTTAGGGTTAGCATCACCCCTACGATAGTGTTAGTGTTAGGGTTAGGGTTAGCATCAGGCCTAGGATAGTGTTAGGGTTAGGGTTAGCAAGAGCCCTAGGATAGTGTTAGGGTTAGGGTTAGGGTTAGCATCAGCCCTAGGATAGTGTCAGTGTTAGGGTTAGCATCAACCCTAGGATAGTGTTTGGTTTAGGGTTAGGGTTAGCATCAGCCCTAGGATAGTGGTAGGGTTAGGGTTAGCCTCAGCCCTAGGAGAGTGTTAGGGTTAGGGATAGGGTTAGCATCAGGCCTAGGATAGTGTTAGGGTTAGGGTTAGGGTTAGCATCAGGCCTAGGATAGTGTTAGGGTTACGGTTAGAATCAGCCCTAGGATAGTGTTAGGGTTAGGGTTAGGGTTAGCATCAGCCCTAGGATAGTGTTAGGTTTAGGGTTAGGGATATCATCAGGCCTAGGATATTGTTAGGGTTAGGGTTAGCATCATCCCTAGCATAGTGTTAGAGTTTGGGTTAGGGTTAGCATCAGCACTAGGATAGTATTAGGGTTAGGGTTAGGGTTAGCATGAGCCCTAGGATAGTGTTAGGGTTAGGGTTAGGGTTATCACCAGGCCTAGGATAGTGTTAGTGTTAGGGTTAGCATAAGCCTTAGGGTAGTGTTAGGGTTAGGGTTGGGGTTAGCATCAGCCTTAGGATAGTGTTAGGGTTAGGGTTAGCCTCAGCCCTAGGATAGTGTTAGAGTTAGGGTTAGGGTTAGCATCAGCCCTAGGATAGTGTTAGGGTTAGGGGTAGGGTTAGCATCAGCCCTAGGATAGTGTTAGTTTTAGGGTTAGCATCAGCCCTAGGATAGTGTTAGGGGTAGGGTTAGGGTTAGCATCAGCCCTAGGATAGTATTAGGGTTAGGGTTAGGGTTAGGGTTAGCGTTAGCATCAGCTCTAGGATAGTGTTAGGGTTAGGGTTAGGGTTAGCATCAGCCCTAGGATAGTGTTAGGGTTAGGGTTAGGGTTAGCATCAGCCCTAGGATAGTGTTAGGGTTAGGGTTAGCATCAGCCCTAGGATAGTGTTAGGGTTAGGGTTAGAATCAGCCCTAGGTTAGTGTTAGGATTAGGGTTAGGCTTAGCATCAGCCCTAGGATAGTGTTGGGTTTAGGGTTATGGATATCATCAGGCCTAGGATATTGTTAGTGTTAGGGTTAGCATCAGCCCTAGGATAGTGTTAGGGTTAGGGTTAGGGTTAGCATCAGCCCTAGGATAGTGTTAGGGTTAGGGTTAGGGTTAGCATCAGCCCTAGGGTAGTGTTAGGGTTAGGGTTCGGGTTAGCATCAGCCCTAGGATAGTGTTAGGGTTAGGGATAGCATCAGCCCTAGAATAGTGTTAGGGTTAGGGTTAGGTTTAGCATCAGCCCTAGGATAGTGTTAGGGTAAGGGTTAGGGTTAGCATCAGGCCTAGGATAGTGTTAGGGTTACGGTTAGAATCAGCCCTAGGATAGTGTTAGGGTTAGGGTTAGGGTTAGCAGCAGCCCTAGGATAGTGTTAGGGTTAGGGTTAGGGTTAGCATCAGCCCTAGGATAGTGTTAGGGTTAGGGTTCGGGTTAGCATCAGCCCTAGGATAGTGTTAGGGTTAGGGTTAGCATCAGCCCTAGAATAGTGTTAGGGTTAGGGTTAGGTTTAGCATCAGCCCTAGGATAGTGTTAGGGTAAGGGTTAGGGTTAGCATCAGGCCTAGGATAGTGTTAGGTTTAGGGTTATGGATATCATCAGGCCTAGGATATTGTTATTGTTAGGGTAAGCATCAGCCCTAGGATAGTGTTAGGGTTAGGGTTAGGGTTAGCATCAGCCCTAGGATAGTGTTAGGGTTAGGGTTAGGATTAGCATCAGCCCTAGGAGAGTGTTAGGGATAGGGTTAGGGTTAGCATCAGCGCTAGGATAGTGTTAGGGTTAGGGTTAACATCAGCCCTAGGATAGTGTTAGAGTTAGCGTGAGGGTTAGCATCAGCCCTAGGGTAGTGTTAGGTTTAGGGTTAGCATCAGACCTAGGATAGTGTTAGGGTTAGGGTTAGGTTTAGCATCAGCCCTAGGATAGTGTTAGGGTAAGGGTTAGGGTTGGCATCAGGCCTAGGATAGTGTTAGGGTTACGGTTAGAATCAGCCCTAGGATAGTGTTAGGGTTAGGGTTAGGGTTAGCATCAGCCCTAGGATAGTGTTAGGGTTAGGGTTAGGGTTAGCATCAGCCCTAGGATAGTGTTAAGTTTAGGGTTATGGATATCATCAGGCCTAGGATATTGTTAGTGTTAGGGTTAGCATCAGCCCTAGGATAGTGTTAGGGTTAGGGTTAGGGTTAGCATCAGCCCTAGGATAGTGTTAGGGTTAGGGTTAGGGTTAGCATCAGCCCTAGGATAGTGTTAGGGTTAGGGTTAGGGTTAGCATCAGCCCTAGGATAGTGTTAGGGTTAGGGTTAGCATCAACCCTAGGATAGTGTTAGGGTTAGGGTTAGGGTTAGCATCAGCCCTAGGATAGTGTTAGGGTTAGGGTTAACCTCAGCCCTAGGAGAGTGTTAGGGTTAGGGATAGGGTTTGCCTCAGGCCTAGGATAGTGTTAGGGTTAGGGTTAGGGTTAGCATCAGCCCTAGGATAGTGTTAGGGTTAGGGTTAGCATCAGGCCTAGGATAGTGTTAGGGTTAGGGTTAGCATCAGCCCTAGGAGAGTGTTAGGGTTAGGGTTAGGGTTAGGATCAGCCCTAGGATAGTGTTAGGGTTAGGGTTAACATCAGCCCTAGGATAGTGTTAGGGTTAGGGTTAGGGTTAGCATCAGCCCTAGGATAGTGTTAGGTTTAGGGTTAGCATCACACCTAGGATAGTGTTAGGGTTAGGGTTAGGGTTAGCATCAGCCCTAGTATAGTGTAAGTGTTAGGGTTAGGGTTAGCATCAGGCCTAGGATAGTGTTAGGGTTAGGGTTAGCATCAGCCCTAGGATAGTGTTAGGGTTAGGGTTAGGGTTAGCATCAGCCCTAGGATAGTGTTAGTGTTAGGGTTAGGGTTAGCATCAGCCCTAGGATAGTATTAGGGTTAGGGTTAGCATCAGCCCTAGGATAGTGTTATGGTTAGGGTTAGGGTTAGCACCAGGCCCAGGATAGTGTTAGTGTTAGGGTTATCATCAGCCTTAGGATAGTGTTAGGGTTTGGGTTAGGGTTAGCCTCAGCCCTAAGATAGTGTTAGAGTTAGGTTTGGGTTAGCATCAGCCCTAGGATAGTGTTAGGGTTAGGGTTAGGGTTAGCATCAGCCCTACGATAGTGTTAGTGTTAGGGTTAGCATCAGCCCTAGGATAGTGTTAGGGTTAGGTTTAGGGTTAGCATCAGCCCTAGGATAGTGTTAGCTTTAGGGTTATGGATATCATCAGGCCTAGGATATTGTTAGTGTTAGGGTTAGCGTCAGCCCTAGGATAGTGTTAGGGTTAGGGTTAGGGTTAGCATCAGCCCTAGGATAGTGTTAGGGTTATGGATAGGGTTAGCATCAGCCCTAGGATAGTGTTAGGGTTAGGGTTAGGGTTAGCATCAGCCCTAGGATATTATTAGGTTTAGGGTTAGCATCAGCCCTAGAATTGTGTTAGGGTTAGGGTTAGGTTTAGCATCAGCCCTAGGATAGTGTTAGTGTAAGGTTTAGGGTTATCATCAGGCCTAGGATAGTGTTAGGGTTACGGTTAGAATCAGCCCTAGGATAGTGTTAGGGTTAGGGTTAACATAAACCCTAGGATAGTGTTAGGGTTAGGGTTAGGGTTATCATCAGGCCTAGGATAGTCTTAGGGTTAGGGTTAACATCAGTTCAAGGATAGTGTTAGGGTTAGCATTAGGGTTAGCATCAGCCCTAGGATAGTGTTAGGGTTAGGGTTAGCATCAGCCCTAGGATAATGTTAGGGTTAGGGTTAGGGTTATCATCAGACCTAGGATAGTGTTAGGGTTAGGGTTAGCATCAGCTCTAGGATAGTGTTAGCGATAGGGTTAGGGTTAGCATCAGCCCTAGGATAGTGTTAAGATTAGGGTTAGGGTTATCATCAGGCCTAGGATAGTGTGAGGGCTAGGGTTAGCATCAGACTTAGGATAGTGTTAGGGTTAGGGTTAGGGTTAGAATCAGCCCTAGGATAGTGTTAGGATTAGGGTTAGGGTTAGCATCAGCCCTAGCATAGTGTTAGGTTTAGGGTTATGGATATCATCAGGCCTGGGATATTGTTAGTGTTAGGGTTAGCATCAGCCCTAGGTTAGTGTTAGGGTTAGGGTTAGGGTTAGCATCAGCCCTAGGATAGTGTTAGGGTTAGGGTTAGCATCAGCCCTAGAATAGTGTTAGGGTTAGGGTTAGGTTTAGCATCAGCCCTAGGATAGTGTTAGGGTAAGGGTTAGGGTTAGCATCAGGCCTAGGATAGTGTTAGGGTTACGGTTAGAATCAGCCCTAGGATAGTGTTAGGGTTAGGGTTAGGGTTAGCATCAGCCCTAGGATAGTGTTAGGTTTAGGGTTATGGATATCATCAGGCCTAGGATATTGTTAGTGTTAGGGTTAGCATCAGCCCTAGGATAGTGTTAGGGTTAGGGTTAGGGTTAGCATCAGCCCTAGGATAGTGTTAGGGTTAGGGTTAGGGTTAGCATCAGCCCTAGGATAGTGTTAGGGTTAGTGTTAGGGTTAGCATCAGCCCTAGGATATTATTAGGGTTAGGGTTAGCATCAGCCCTAGAATAGTGTTAGGGTTAGGGTTAGGGTTAGCACCAGGCCTAGGATAGTGTTAGTGTTAGGGTTAGCATCAGCCTTAGGATGGTGTTAGGGTTAGGGTTAGGGTTAGCATCAGCCGTAGGATAGTGTTAGGGTTAGGGATAGCCTCAGCCCTAGGATAGTGTTAGAGTTAGGGTTAGTGTTAGCATCAGCCCTAGGATAGTGTTAGGGTTAGGGTTTGGGTTAGCATCAGCCCTAGGATAGTGTTAGTGTTAGGGTTAGCATCAGCCCTAGGATAGTGTTAGCGTTAGGGTTAGGGTTAGCATCAGCCATAGGATAGTATTAGGGTTAGGGTTAGGGTTAGGGTTAGGGTTAGCATCAGCTCTAGGATAGTGTTAGGGTTAGGGTTTGGGTTAGCATCAGCCCTAGGATAGTGTTAGTGTTAGGGTTAGCATCAGCCCTAGGATAGTGTTAGCGTTAGGGTTAGGGTTAGCATCAGCCTTATTATAGTATTAGGGTTAGGGTTGGGGTTAGGGTTAGGGTTAGCATCAGCTCTAGGATAGTGTTAGGGTTAGGGTTAGGGTTAGCATCACCCCTACGATAGTGTTAGTGTTAGGGTTAGGGTTAGCATCAGGCCTAGGATAGTGTTAGGGTTAGGGTTAGCAACAGCCCTAGGATAGTGTTAGGGTTAGGGTTAGGGTTAGCATCAGCCCTAGGATAGTGTCAGGGTTAGGGTTAGCATCAACCCTAGGATAGTGTTTGGGTTAGGGTTAGGGTTAGCATCAGCCCTAGGATAGTGGTAGGGTTAGGGTTAGCCTCAGCCCTAGGAGAGTGTTAGGGTTAGGGATAGGGTTAGCATCAGGCCTAGGATAGTGTTAGGGTTAGGGTTAGGGTTAGCATCAGGCCTAGGATAGTGTTAGGGTTACGGTTAGAATCAGCCCTAGGATAGTGTTAGGGTTAGGGTTAGGGTTAGCATCAGCCCTAGGATAGTGTTAGGGTTAGTGTTAGGGTTAGCATCAGCCCTAGGATATTATTAGGGTTAGGGTTAGCATCAGCCCTAGAATAGTGTTAGGGTTAGGGTTAGGGTTAGCACCAGGCCTAGGATAGTGTTAGTGTTAGGGTTAGCATCAGCCTTAGGATGGTGTTAGGGTTAGGGTTAGGGTTAGCATCAGCCGTAGGATAGTGTTAGGGTTAGGGATAGCCTCAGCCCTAGGATAGTGTTAGAGTTAGGGTTAGTGTTAGCATCAGCCCTAGGATAGTGTTAGGGTTAAGGTTTGGGTTAGCATCAGCCCTAGGATAGTGTTAGTGTTAGGGTTAGCATCAGCCCTAGGATAGTGTTAGCGTTAGGGTTAGGGTTAGCATCAGCCATAGGATAGTATTAGGGTTAGGGTTAGGGTTAGGGTTAGGGTTAGCATCAGCTCTAGGATAGTGTTAGGGTTAGGGTTTGGGTTAGCATCAGCCCTAGGATAGTGTTAGTGTTAGGGTTAGCATCAGCCCTAGGATAGTGTTAGCGTTAGGGTTAGGGTTAGCATCAGCCTTATTATAGTATTAGGGTTAGGGTTGGGGTTAGGGTTAGGGTTAGCATCAGCTCTAGGATAGTGTTAGGGTTAGGGTTAGGGTTAGCATCACCCCTACGATAGTGTTAGTGTTAGGGTTAGGGTTAGCATAAGGCCTAGGATAGTGTTAGGGTTAGGGTTAGCAACAGCCCTAGGATAGTGTTAGGGTTAGGGTTAGGGTTAGCATCAGCCCTAGGATAGTGTCAGGGTTAGGGTTAGCATCAACCCTAGGATAGTGTTTGGGTTAGGGTTAGGGTTAGCATCAGCCCTAGGATAGTGGTAGGGTTAGGGTTAGCCTCAGCCCTAGGAGAGTGTTAGGGTTAGGGATAGGGTTAGCATCAGGCCTAGGATAGTGTTAGGGTTAGGGTTAGGGTTAGCATCAGGCCTAGGATAGTGTTAGGGTTACGGTTAGAATCAGCCCTAGGATAGTGTTAGGGTTAGGGTTAGGGTTAGCATCAGCCCTAGGATAGTGTTAGGTTCAGGGTTAGGGATATCATCAGGCCTAGGATATTGTTAGGGTTAGGGTTAGCATCAGCCCTAGGATAGTGTTAGAGTTTGGGTTAGGGTTAGCATCAGCACTAGGATAGTATTAGGGTTAGGGTTAGGGTTAGCATGAGCCCTAGGATAGTGTTAGGGTTAGGGTTAGGGTTATCACCAGGCCTAGGATAGTGTTAGTGTTAGGGTTAGCATCAGCCTTAGGGTAGTGTTAGGGTTAGGGTTGGGGTTAGCATCAGCCTTAGGATAGTGTTAGGGTTAGGGTTAGCCTCAGCCCTAGGATAGTGTTAGAGTTAGGGTTAGGGTTAGCATCAGCCCTAGGATAGTGTTAGGGTTAGGGGTAGGGTTAGCATCAGCCCTAGGATAGTGTTAGTTTTAGGGTTAGCATCAGCCCTAGGATAGTGTTAGGGGTAGGGTTAGGGTTAGCATCAGCCCTAGGATAGTATTAGGGTTAGGGTTAGGGTTAGGGTTAGCGTTAGCATCAACTCTAGGATAGTGTTAGGGTTAGGGTTAGGGTTAGGATCAGCCCTAGGATAGTGTTAGGGTTAGGGTTAGGGTTAGCATCAGCCCTAGGATAGTGTTAGGGTTAGGGTTAGCATCAGCCCTAGGATAGTGTTAGGGTTAGGGTTAGAATCAGCCCTAGGTTAGTGTTAGGATTAGGGTTAGGCTTAGCATCAGCCCTAGGATAGTGTTGGGTTTAGGGTTATGGATATCATCAGGCCTAGGATATTGTTAGTGTTAGGGTTAGCATCAGCCCTAGGATAGTGTTAGGGTTAGGGTTAGGGTTAGCATCAGCCCTAGGATAGTGTTAGGGTTAGGGTTAGGGTTAGCATCAGCCCTAGGGTAGTGTTAGGGTTAGGGTTCGGGTTAGCATCAGCCCTAGGATAGTGTTAGGGTTAGGGATAGCATCAGCCCTAGAATAGTGTTAGGGTTAGGGTTAGGTTTAGCATCAGCCCTAGGATAGTGTTAGGGTAAGGGTTAGGGTTAGCATCAGGCCTAGGATAGTGTTAGGGTTACGGTTAGAATCAGCCCTAGGATAGTGTTAGGGTTAGGGTTAGGGTTAGCAGCAGCCCTAGGATAGTGTTAGGGTTAGGGTTAGGGTTAGCATCAGCCCTAGGATAGTGTTAGGGTTAGGGTTCGGGTTAGCATCAGCCCTAGGATAGTGTTAGGGTTAGGGTTAGCATCAGCCCTAGAATAGTGTTAGGGTTAGGGTTAGGTTTAGCATCAGCCCTAGGATAGTGTTAGGGTAAGGGTTAGGGTTAGCATCAGGCCTAGGATAGTGTTAGGGTTACGGTTATAATCAGCCCTAGGATAGTGTTAAGGTTAGGGTTAGGGTTAGCATCAGCCCTAGGATAGTGTTAGGTTTAGGGTTATGGATATCATCAGGCCTAGGATATTGTTATTGTTAGGGTAAGCATCAGCCCTAGGATAGTGTTAGGGTTAGGGTTAGGGTTAGCATCAGCCCTAGGATAGTGTTAGGGTTAGGGTTAGGGTTAGCATCAGCCCTAGGAGAGTGTTAGGGATAGGGTTAGGGTTAGCATCAGCGCTAGGATAGTGTTAGGGTTAGGGTTAACATCAGCCCTAGGATAGTGTTAGAGTTAGGGTGAGGGTTAGCATCAGCCCTAGGGTAGTGTTAGGTTTAGGGTTAGCATCAGACCTAGGATAGTGTTAGGGTTAGGGTTAGGTTTAGCATCAGCCCTAGGATAGTGTTAGGGTAAGGGTTAGGGTTGGCATCAGGCCTAGGATAGTGTTAGGGTTACGGTTAGAATCAGCCCTAGGATAGTGTTAGGGTTAGGGTTAGGGTTAGCATCAGCCCTAGGATAGTGTTAGGGTTAGGGTTAGGGTTAGCATCAGCCCTAGGATAGTGTTAAGTTTAGGGTTATGGATATCATCAGGCCTAGGATATTGTTAGTGTTAGGGTTAGCATCAGCCCTAGGATAGTGTTAGGGTTAGGGTTAGGGTTAGCATCAGCCCTAGGATAGTGTTAGGGTTAGGGTTAGGGTTAGCATCAGCCCTAGGATAGTGTTAGGGTTAGGGTTAGGGTTAGCATCAGCCCTAGGATAGTGTTAGGGTTAGGGTTAGCATCAACCCTAGGATAGTGTTAGGGTTAGGGTTAGGGTTAGCATCAGCCCTAGGATAGTGTTAGGGTTAGGGTTAACCTCAGCCCTAGGAGAGTGTTAGGGTTAGGGATAGGGTTTGCCTCAGGCCTAGGATAGTGTTAGGGTTAGGGTTAGGGTTAGCATCAGCCCTAGGATAGTGTTAGGGTTAGGGTTAGCATCAGGCCTAGGATAGTGTTAGGGTTAGGGTTAGCATCAGCCCTAGGAGAGTGTTAGGGTTAGGGTTAGGGTTAGGATCAGCCCTAGGATAGTGTTAGGGTTAGGGTTAACATCAGCCCTAGGATAGTGTTAGGGTTAGGGTTAGGGTTAGCATCAGCCCTAGGATAGTGTTAGGTTTAGGGTTAGCATCACACCTAGGATAGTGTTAGGGTTAGGGTTAGGGTTAGCATCAGCCCTAGTATAGTGTAAGTGTTAGGGTTAGGGTTAGCATCAGGCCTAGGATAGTGTTAGGGTTAGGGTTAGCATCAGCCCTAGGATAGTGTTAGGGTTAGGGTTAGGGTTAGCATCAGCCCAAGGATAGTGTTAGTGTTAGGGTTAGGGTTAGCATCAGCCCTAGGATAGTATTAGGGTTAGGGTTAGCATCAGCCCTAGGATAGTGTTAGGGTTAGGGTTAGGGTTAGCACCAGGCCCAGGATAGTGTTAGTGTTAGGGTTATCATCAGCCTTAGGATAGTGTTAGGGTTTGGGTTAGGGTTAGCCTCAGCTCTAAGATAGTGTTAGAGTTAGGTTTGGGTTAGCATCAGCCCTAGGATAGTGTTAGGGTTAGGGTTAGGGTTAGCATCAGCCCTAGGATAGTGTTAGTGTTAGGGTTAGAATCAGCCCTAGGATAGTGTTAGGGTTAGGTTTAGGGTTAGCATCAGCCCTAGGATAGTGTTAGCTTTAGGGTTATGGATATCATCAGGCCTAGGATATTGTTAGTGTTAGGGTTAGCGTCAGCCCTAGGATAGTGTTAGGGTTAGGGTTAGGGTTAGCATCAGCCCTAGGATAGTGTTAGGGTTATGGATAGGGTTAGCATCAGCCCTAGGATAGTGTTAGGGTTAGGGTTAGGGTTAGCATCAGCCCTAGGATATTATTAGGTTTAGGGTTAGCATCAGCCCTAGAATTGTGTTAGGGTTAGGGTTAGGTTTAGCATCAGCCCTAGGATAGTGTTAGTGTAAGGTTTAGGGTTATCATCAGGCCTAGGATAGTGTTAGGGTTACGGTTAGAATCAGCCCTAGGATAGTGTTAGGGTTAGGGTTAACATAAACCCTAGGATAGTGTTAGGGTTAGGGTTAGGGTTATCATCAGGCCTAGGATAGTGTTAGGGTTAGGGTTAACATCAGTTCAAGGATAGTGTTAGGGTTAGCGTTAGGGTTAGCATCAGCCCTAGGATAGTGTTAGGGTTAGGGTTAGCATCAGCCCTAGGATAATGTTAGGGTTAGGGTTAGGGTTATCATCAGACCTAGGATAGTGTTAGGGTTAGGGTTAGCATCAGCTCTAGGATAGTGTTAGCGATAGGGTTAGGGTTAGCATCAGCCCTAGGATAGTGTTAAGATTAGGGTTAGGGTTATCATCAGGCCTAGGATAGTGTGAGGGCTAGGGTTAGCATCAGACTTAGGATAGTGTTAGGGTTAGGGTTAGGGTTAGAATCAGCCCTAGGATAGTGTTAGGATTAGGGTTAGGGTTAGCATCAGCCCTAGCATAGTGTTAGGTTTAGGGTTATGGATATCATCAGGCCTGGGATATTGTTAGTGTTAGGGTTAGCATCAGCCCTAGGATAGTGTTAGGGTTAGGGTTAGGGTTAGCATCAGCCCTAGGATAGTGTTAGGGTTAGGGTTAGCATCAGCCCTAGAATAGTGTTAGGGTTAGGGTTAGGTTTAGCATCAGCCCTAGGATAGTGTTAGGGTAAGGGTTAGGGTTAGCATCAGGCCTAGGATAGTGTTAGGGTTACGGTTAGAATCAGCCCTAGGATAGTGTTAGGGTTAGGGTTAGGGTTAGCATCAGCCCTAGGATAGTGTTAGGTTTAGGGTTATGGATATCATCAGGCCTAGGATATTGTTAGTGTTAGGGTTAGCATCAGCCCTAGGATAGTGTTAGGGTTAGGGTTAGGGTTAGCATCAGCCCTAGGATAGTGTTAGGGTTAGGGTTAGGGTTAGCATCAGCCCTAGGATAGTGTTAGGGTTAGAGTTAGGGTTAGCAACAGCCCTAGGATATTATTAGGGTTAGGGTTAGCATCAGCCCTAGAATAGTGTTAGGGTTAGGGTTAGGGTTAGCACCAGGCCTAGGATAGTGTTAGTGTTAGGGTTATTATCAGCCTTAGGATAGTGTTAGCGTTAGGTTTAGGGTTAGCATCAGCCCTAGGATAGTATTAGGGTTAGGGTTAGGGTTAGGGTTAGGGTTAGCATCAGCTCTAGGATAGTGTTAGGGTTAGGGGTAGGGTTAGCATCAGCCCTACGATAGTGTTAGGGTTAGGGTTAGGGTTAGCATCAGGCCTAGGATAGTGTTAGGGTTAGGGTTAGCATCAGCCCTAGGATAGTGTTAGGGTTAGGGTTAGGGTTAGCATCAGCCCTAGGATAGTGTCAGGGTTAGGGTTAGCATCAACCCTAGGATAGTGTTAGGGTTAGGGATAGGGTTAGCATCATCCCTAGGATAGTGTTAGGGTTATGCTTAGGTTTAGCATCAGCCCTAGGATAGTGTTAGAGTTAGGGTTAGGATTAGCATCAGCCCTAGGATAGTGTTAGGGTTAGGGTTAGGGTTAGCATCAGCCCTAGGATAGTGTTAGGGTTAGGGTTCGGGTTAGCATCAGCCCTAGGATAGTGTTAGGGTGAGGGTTAGCATCAGCCCTAGAATAGTGTTAGGGTTAGGGTTATGTTTAGCATCAGCCCTAGGATAGTGTTAGGGTAAGGGTTAGGGTTAGCATCAGGCCTAGGATAGTGTTAGGGTTACGGTTAGAATCAGCCATAGGATAGTGTTAGGGTTAGGGTTAGGGTTAGCATCAGCCCTAGGATAGTGTTAGGTTTAGGGTTATGGATATCATCAGGCCTAGGATATTGTTAGTGTTAGGGTTAGCATGAGCCCTAGGATAGTGTTAGGGTTAGGGTTAGGGTTAGCATCAGCCCTAGGATAGTGTTAGGGTTAGTGTTAGGGTTAGCATCAGCCCTAGGATATTATTAGGGTTAGGGTTAGCATCAGCCCTAGGATAGTATTAGGGTTAGGGTTTGGGTTAGCATCAGCCCTAGGATAGTGTTAGTGTTAGGGTTAGCATCAGCCCTAGGATAGTGTTAGCGTTAGGGTTAGGGTTAGCATCAGCCCTAGGATAGTATTAGGGTTAGGGTTAGGTTTAGGGTTAGGGTTAGCATCAGCTCTAGGATAGTGTTAGGGTTAGGGTTAAGGTTAGCATCACCCCTACGATAGTGTTAGGGTTAGGGTTAGGGTTAGCATCAGGCCTAGGATAGTGTTAGGGTTAGGGTTAGCATCAGCCCTAGGATAGTGTTAGGGTTAGGGTTAGGGTTAGCATCAGCCCTAGTATAGTGTCAGGGTTAGGGTTAGCATCAACCCTAGGATAGTGTTAGGGTTAGGGTTAGGGTTAGCATCAGCCCTAGGATAGTGTTAGGGTTAGGGTTAGCCTAAGCCCTAGGAGAGTGTTAGGGTTAGGGATAGGGTTAGCATCAGGCCTAGGATAGTGTTAGGGTTAGGGTTAGGGTTAGCATCAGGCCTAGGATAGTGTTAGGGTTACGGTTAGAATCAGCCCTAGGATAGTGTTAGGGTTAGGGTTAGGGTTAGCATCAGCCCTAGGATAGTGTTAGGTTTATGGTTAGGGTTAGCATCAGCCCTAGGATATTATTAGGGTTAGGGTTAGCATCAGCCCTAGGATAGTATTAGGGTTAGGGTTTGGGTTAGCATCAGCCCTAGGATAGTGTTAGTGTTAGGGTTAGCATCAGCCCTAGGATAGTGTTAGCGTTAGGGTTAGGGTTAGCATCAGCCCTAGGATAGTATTAGGGTTAGGGTTAGGTTTAGGGTTAGGGTTAGCATCAGCTCTAGGATAGTGTTAGGGTTAGGGTTAGGGTTAGCATCACCCCTACGATAGTGTTAGGGTTAGGGTTAGGGTTAGCATCAGGCCTAGGATAGTGTTAGGGTTAGGGTTAGCATCAGCCCTAGGATAGTGTTAGGGTTAGGGTTAGGGTTAGCATCAGCCCTAGTATAGTGTCAGGGTTAGGGTTAGCATCAACCCTAGGATAGTGTTAGGGTTAGGGTTAGGGTTAGCATCAGCCCTAGGATAGTGTTAGGGTTAGGGTTAGCCTAAGCCCTAGGAGAGTGTTAGGGTTAGGGATAGGGTTAGCATCAGGCCTAGGATAGTGTTAGGGTTAGGGTTAGGGTTAGCATCAGGCCTAGGATAGTGTTAGGGTTACGGTTAGAATCAGCCCTAGGATAGTGTTAGGGTTAGGGTTCGGGTTAGCATCAGCCCTAGGGTAGTGTTAGGGTTAGGGTTATCATCAGCCCTAGAGTAGTGTTAGGGTTAGGGTTAGGTTTAGCATCAGCCCTAGGATAGTGTTAGGGTAAGGGTTAGGGTTAGCATCAGGCCTAGAATAGTGTTAGGGTTACGGTTAGAATCAGCCCTAGGATAGTGTTAGGGTTAGGGTTAGGGTTAGCATCAGCCCTAGGATAGTGTTAGGTTTAGGGTTATGGATATCATCAGGCCTAGGATATTGTTAGTGTTAGGGTTAGCATCAGCCCTAGGATAGTGTTAGGGTTAGGGTTAGGGTTAGCATCAGCCCTAGGATAGTGTTAGGGTTAGGGTTAGGGTTAGCATGAGCCCTCGGATAGTGTTAGGGTTAGGGTTAGGGTTAGCATCAGCCCTAGGATATTATTAGGGTTAGGGTTAGCATCAGCCCTAGAATAGTGTTAGGGTTAGGGTTAGGGTTAGCACCAGGCCTAGGATAGTGTTAGTGTTAGGGTTATTATCAACCTTAGGATAGTGTTAGGGTTAGGGTTAGGGTTAGCCTCAGCCGTAGGATAGTGTTAGGGTTAGGTTTAGCCTCAGCCCTAGGATAGCGTTAGAGTTAGGGTTAGTGTTAGCATCAGCCCTAGGATACTGTTAGGGTTAGGGTTTGGGTTAGCATCAGCCCTAGGATAGTGTTAGTGTTAGGGTTAGCATCAGCCCTAGGATAGTGTTAGCGTTAGGGTTAGGGTTAGCATCAGCCCTAGGATAGTATTAGGGTTAGGGTTAGGGTTTTGGTTAGGGTTAGCATCAGCTCTAGGATAGTGTTAGGGTTAGGGTTAGGGTTAGCATCAGCCCTACGATAGTGTTAGGGTTAGGGTTAGGGTTAGCATCAGGCCTAGGATAGTGTTAGGTTTAGGGTTAGCATCAGCCCTAGGATAGTGTTAGGGTTAGGGTTTGGGTTAGCATCAGCCCTAGGATAGTGTCAGGGTTAGGGTTAGCATCAACCCTAGGATAGTGTTTGGGTTAGGGATAGGGTTAGCATCATCCCTAGGATAGTGTTAGGGTTATGCATAGGTTTAGCATCAGATCTAGGATAGTGTTAGGGTAAGGGTTAAGGTTAGCATCAGGCCTAGGATAGTGTTAGGGTTACGGTTAGAATCAGCCCTAGGATAGTGTTAGGGTTAGGGTTAGGGTTAGCAACAGCCCTAGGATAGTGTTAGGTTTAGGGTTATGGATATCATCAGGCCTAGGATATTGTTAGTGTTAGGGTTAGCATCAGCCCTAGGATAGTGTTACAGTTAGGGTTAGGGTTAGCATCAGCCCTAGGATAGTGTTAGGGTGAGGGTTAGGGTTAGCATCAGCCCTAGGATAGTGTTAGGGTTAGGGTTAGGGTTAGCATCAGCCCTAGGATATTATTAGGGTTAGGGTTAGCATCAGCCCTAGAATAGTGTTAGGGTTAGGGTTAGGTTTAGCATCAGCCCTAGGATAGTGTTAGGGTAAGGGTTAGTGTTAGCATCAGGCCTAGGATAGTGTTAGGGTTACGTTTAGAATCAGCCCTAGGATAGTGTTAGGATTCGGGTTAGGGTTAGCATCAGCCCTAGGATAGTGTTAGGTTTAGGGTTATGGATATCATCAGGCCTAGGATATTGTTAGTGTTAGGGTTAGCATCAGCCCTAGGATAGTGTTAGGGTTAGGGTTAGGGTTAGCATCAGCCCTAGGATAGTGTTAGGGTTAGGGTTAGGGTTAGCATCAGCCCTAGGATAGTGTTAGGGTTAGTGTTAGGGTTAGCATCAGCCCTAGGATATTATTAGGGTTAGGGTTAGCATCAGCCCTAGAATAGTGTTAGGGTTAGGGTTAGGGTTAGCACCAGGCCTAGGATAGTGTTAGTGTTAGGGTTAGCATCAGCCTTAGGATGGTGTTAGGGTTAGGGTTAGGGTTAGCATCAGCCGTAGGATAGTGTTAGGGTTAGGGATAGCCTCAGCCCTAGGATAGTGTTAGAGTTAGGGTTAGTGTTAGCATCAGCCCTAGGATAGTGTTAGGGTTAGGGTTTGGGTTAGCATCAGCCCTAGGATAGTGTTAGTGTTAGGGTTAGCATCAGCCCTAGGATAGTGTTAGCGTTAGGGTTAGGGTTAGCATCAGCCATAGGATAGTATTAGGGTTAGGGTTAGGGTTAGGCTTAGGGTTAGCATCAGCTCTAGGATAGTGTTAGGGTTAGGGTTTGGGTTAGCATCAGCCCTAGGATAGTGTTAGTGTTAGGGTTAGCATGAGCCCTAGGATAGTGTTATCGTTAGGGTTAGGGTTAGCATCAGCCTTATTATAGTATTAGGGTTAGGGTTGGGGTTAGGGTTAGGGTTAGCATCAGCTCTAGGATAGTGTTAGGGTTAGGGTTAGGGTTAGCATCACCCCTACGATAGTGTTAGTGTTAGGGTTAGGGTTAGCATCAGGCCTAGGATAGTGTTAGGGTTAGGGTTAGCAACAGCCCTAGGATAGTGTTAGGGTTAGGGTTAGGGTTAGCATCAGCCCTAGGATAGTGTCAGGGTTAGGGTTAGCATCAACCCTAGGATAGTGTTTGGGTTAGGGTTAGGGTTAGCATCAGCCCTAGGATAGTGGTAGGGTTAGGGTTAGCCTCAGCCCTAGGAGAGTGTTAGGGTTAGGGATAGGGTTAGCATCAGGCCTAGGATAGTGTTAGGGTTAGGGTTAGGGTTAGCATCAGGCCTAGGATAGTGTTAGGGTTACGGTTAGAATCAGCCCTAGGATAGTGTTAGGGTTAGGGTTAGGGTTAGCATCAGCCCTAGGATAGTGTTAGGTTTAGGGTTAGGGATATCATCAGGCCTAGGATATTGTTAGGGTTAGAGTTAGCATCAGCCCTAGGATAGTGTTAGAGTTTGGGTTAGGGTTAGCATCAGCACTAGGATAGTATTAGGGTTAGGGTTAGGGTTAGCATGAGCCCTAGGATAGTGTTAGGGTTAGGGTTAGGGTTAGCACCAGGCCTAGGATAGTGTTAGTGTTAGGGTTAGCATCAGCCTTAGGGTAGTGTTAGGGTTAGGGTTGGGGTTAGCATCAGCCTTAGGATAGTGTTAGGGTTAGGGTTAGCATCAGCCCTAGGATAGTGTTAGAGTTAGGGTTAGGGTTAGCATCAGCCCTAGGATAGTGTTAGGGTTAGGGTTAGAATCAGCCCTAGGTTAGTGTTAGGATTAGGGTTAGGCTTAGCATCAGCCCTAGGATAGTGTTGGGTTTAGGGTTATGGATATCATCAGGCCTAGGATATTGTTAGTGTTAGGGTTAGCATCAGCCCTAGGATAGTGTTAGGGTTAGGGTTAGGGTTAGCATCAGCCCTAGGATAGTGTTAGGGTTAGGGTTAGGGTTAGCATCAGCCCTAGGGTAGTGTTAGGGTTAGGGTTCGGGTTAGCATCAGCCCTAGGATAGTGTTAGGGTTAGGGATAGCATCAGCCCTAGAATAGTGTTAGGGTTAGGGTTAGGTTTAGCATCAGCCCTAGGATAGTGTTAGGGTAAGGGTTAGGGTTAGCATCAGGCCTAGGATAGTGTTAGGGTTACGGTTAGAATCAGCCCTAGGATAGTGTTAGGGTTAGGGTTAGGGTTAGCAGCAGCCCTAGGATAGTGTTAGGGTTAGGGTTAGGGTTAGCATCAGCCCTAGGATAGTGTTAGGGTTAGGGTTCGTTTTAGCATCAGCCCTAGGATAGTGTTAGGGTTAGGGTTAGCATCAGCCCTAGAATAGTGTTAGGGTTAGGGTTAGGTTTAGCATCAGCCCTAGGATAGTGTTAGGGTAAGGGTTAGGGTTAGCATCAGGCCTAGGATAGTGTTAGGGTTACGGTTATAATCAGCCCTAGGATAGTGTTAGGGTTAGGGTTAGGGTTAGCATCAGCCCTAGGATAGTGTTAGGTTTAGGGTTATGGATATCATCAGGCCTAGGATATTGTTATTGTTAGGGTAAGCATCAGCCCTAGGATAGTGTTAGGGTTAGGGTTAGGGTTAGCATCAGCCCTAGGATAGTGTTAGGGTTAGGGTTAGGGTTAGCATGAGCCCTCGGATAGTGTTAGGGTTAGGGTTAGGGTTAGCATCAGCCCTAGGATATTATTAGGGTTAGGGTTAGCATCAGCCCTAGAATAGTGTTAGGGTTAGGGTTAGGGTTAGCACCAGGCCTAGAATAGTGTTAGTGTTAGGGTTATTATCAGCCTTAGGATAGTGTTAGGGTTAGGGTTAGGGTTAGCATCAGCCGTAGTATAGTGTTAGGGTTAGGTTTAGCCTCAGCCCTAGGATAGTGTTAGAGTTAGGGTTAGTGTTAGCATCAGCCCTAGGATAGTGTTAGGGTTAGGGTTTGGGTTAGCATCAGCCCTAGGATAGTGTTAGTGTTAGGGTTAGCATCAGCCCTAGGATAGTGTTAGGGTTAGGGTTAGGGTTAGCATCTGCCCTAGGATAGTGTTAGTGTTAGGGTTAGCATCAGCCCTAAGATAGTGTTAGGGTTAGGGTTAGGGTTAGCATCAGCCCTAGGATAGTGTTAGGGTTAGGGTTAGCATCATCCCTAGGATACTGTTAGGGTTAGGGTTAGGATTATCATCGGCCCTAAGATAGTGTTAGGGTTAGGGTTTGCATCAGCCCTAGGATAATGTTAGGGTTAGGTTTGGGTTAGCTTCAGCCCTAGGATAGTGTTAGGGTTAGGGTTAGCATCAGCCCTACGATAGTGTTAGGGTTAGGATTAGGGTTAGCATCAGCCCTCGGATAGTGTTAGGGTTAAGGTTAGTGTTAGCATCAGACCTAGGATAGTGTTAGGGTTATGGTTAGCATCAGCCCTAGGATAGTGTTTGCGTTAGGCTTAGGGTTAGCATCAGCCCTAGGATAGTGTTAGGGTTAGGGTTAGGGTTAGCATCAGCCTTTGGATAGTGTTACCGTTAGGGTTAGGGTTATCATCAGGCCTAGGATAGTGTTAGGGTTACGGTTAGCATCAGCTCTAGGATAGTGTTAGGGTTAGGGATAGCATCAGCCCTAGGATATGTTAGGGTAAGGGTTAGCATCAGCCCTAGGATAGTGTTAGTGTTAGGGTTAGGGTTTTCATCAGCCCGAGGATAGTGTTAGGGTTAGGATTAGCATCAGCCCTAGGATAGTGTTAGGGTTAGGGTTAGGATCAGCCCTAGGATAGTGTTAGGGTTAGGGTTGGGGTTAGCATCAGGCCTAGGATAGTGTCAGGGTTAGGGTTAGCCTCAGCCCTAGGAGAGTGATAGGGGTAGGGTGAGGGTTAGCATCAGCCCTAGGATAGTGTTAGGGTTAGGATTAGCATCAGCCCTAGGATAGTGTTAGGGTTAGGGTTAGTGTTAGCATCAGCCCTAGGATAGTGTTAGGGTTAGGATTAGCATCAGCCCTAGGATAGTGTTAGGGTTAGGGTTAGCATCAGCCCTAGGATAGTGGTAGGGTTAGGGTTAGCATCAGCCCTAGTATAGTGTTAGGGTTAGGGTTGGGGTTAGCATTCAGGCCTAGGATAGTGTCAGGGTTAGGGTTAGCCTCAGCCCTAGGAGAGTGTTAGCGGTAGGGTTAGGGTTAGCATCAGCCCTAGGATAGTGTCAGGGTTAGGGTTAGCATCAACCCTAGGATAGTGTTAGGGTTAGGGTTAGGGTTAGCATCAGCCCTAGGATAGTGTTAGGGTTAGGGTTAGGGTTAGCATCAACCCTAGGATAGTGTTAGGGTTAGGGTTAGGGTTAGCATCAGCCCTAAGATATTGTTAGGGTTAGGGTTAGCATGAGCCCTAGGATAGTGTTAGGGTTAGGGTTAGTGTAAGCATCAGACCTAGGACAGTGTTAGGGTTAGGGTTAGCAGCAGCCCTAGGACAGTGTTAGTGTTAGGGTTAGGGTTAGCATCAGCCCTTGGATAGTGTTAGGTTTAGGGTTAACCTCAGCCCCAGGAGAATGTTGGGTTAGGGTTAGGGTTAGCATCAGCCATAGGATAGTGTTAGGGTTAGGGTTAGCATCAGCCCTAGGATAGTGTTAGGGCTAGTGTTAGTGTTAGCATCAGACCTAGGATAGTGTTAGGGTGATGGTTAGCATCAGCCCTAGGATAGTGTTTGGGTTAGGGTTAGGGTTCGCATCAGCCCTAGGATAGTGTTAGGGTTAGGTTTAGCATCAGACCTAGGACAGTGTTAGGGTTAGGGTTAGGTTTAGCATCAGGCCCAGGATAGAGTTAGGGTTAGTGTTAGGGTTAGCAGCAGCCCTAGGATAGTGTTAGGGTTAGGATTAGCATCAGCTCTAGGATAGTGTTAGGGTTAGGGTTAGTGTAAGCATCAGCCCTAGGATAGTGTTAGGGTTAGGATTAGCATCTGCCCTAGGAGAGTGTTAGGGTTAGGGTTAGGTTTAGCATCAGCCCTAGGATAGTGTTAGGGTTAGGCTTAGGGTTAGCATCAGCCCTAAGATAGTGTTACGGTTAAGGTTACAATCAGTCCTAGGATAATGTTAGGGATAGGGTTAGGGTTTGCATCAGCCCTAGGATAGTGTTAGGGTTAGGGTTAGCATCAGCCCTAGGATACTGTTAGGGTTAGGGTTAGGGTTATCATCAGCCCTAAGATAGTGTTAGGGTTAGGGTTTGCATCAGCCCTAGGATAGTGTTAGGGTTAGGGTTAGGGTTAGCATCAGGCCTAGGATATTGTTAGGGTTAGCATCAGCCTTAGGATAGTGTTAGTGTTAGTGTTAGGGTTAGCATCAGCCCTACGATAGTGCTAGGGTTAGGGTTATGGTTAGCATCAGCCCTAGGATAGTTTTAGGGTAAGGGTTAGCATCAGCCTTAGGATAGTGTTAGGGTTAGGGTTAGCATCACCTCTAGGATACTGTTAGTATTAGGGTTAGGGTTTGCATCAGCCCTAGGATACTGTTAGGGTTAGGGTTATGGTTAGCATCAGCCTTAGGATAGTGTTAGGGTTAGGGTTAGCATCAGCCCTAGGATAGTGTTGGGGTTAGGGTTATCATCAGGCCTAGCATAGTGTTAGGGTTTGGGTTAGGGTTATCACCAGGCCTAGGATAGTGTTAGTGTTAGGGTTAGCAACAGCCCTAGGATACTGTTAGGGTTAGTTTTAGGATTAGAATCAGCCCTCGGATAGTGTTAGGGTTAAGGTTAGTGTTAGCATCAGACCTAGGATAGTGTTAGGGTTATGGTTAGCATCAGCCCTAGGATAGTGTTTGGGTTAGGCTTAGGGTCAGCATCAGCCCTAGGATAGTGTTAGGGTTAGGGTTAGGGTTAGCATCAGCCCTTGGATAGTGTTACGGTTAGGGTTAGGGTTATCATCAGGCCTACGATACTGTTAGTGTTAGGGTTAGCATCAGCCCTAAGATAGTGTTAGGGTTAGGGTTAGGGTTAGCATCAGCCCTAGGATAGTGTTAGGGTTAGGGTTAGGGATAGCATCAGCCCTAGGATAGTGTTAGGGTTAGGGTTACGGTTAGCATCAGCTCTAGGATAGTGTTAGAGTTAGGGTTAGCATCAGGCCTAGTATAGTGTTAGGGTTAGGGTTAGCATGAGCCTTAGGGTAGTGTTAGGGTTAGGGTTAGGGTTAGCATCAGCCCTAGGAGAGTGTTAGGGTTAGGGTTAGCATCAGCTCTAGGATAGTGTTAGGGTTAGGGTTAGGGTTAGCATCAGCCCTAGGATAGTTTTACGGTTAGGGTTAGCATGAGCCCTAGGATAGTGTTAGGGTTAGGGTTAGGGTTAGCGTCAGCCCTAGGATAGTGTTAGGGTTAGGGTTAACCTCAGCCCTAGGAGAATGTTGGGTTAGGGTTAGGGTTAGCATCAGCCCTATTATAGTGTTAGGGTTAGGGTTAGCATCAACCCTAGGATAGTGTTAGGGCTAGGCTTAGTGTTAGCATCAGACCTAGGATAGTGTTAGGGTGATGGTTAGCATCAGCCCTAGGATAGTGTTTGGGTTAGGGTTAGGGTTCGCATCAGCCCTATGATAGTGTTAGGGTTAGGTTTAGCATCAGACCTAGGACAGTGTTAGGGTTAGGGTTAGGTTTAGCATCAGGCCTAGGATAGTGTTAGGGTTAGAGTTAGGGTTAGCATCAGCCCTAGGATAGTGTTAGGGTTAGGATTAGCATCAGCCCTAGGAGAGTGTTAGGGTTAGGGTTAGGTTTAGCATCAGCCCAAGGATAGTGTTGGGGTTAGGGTTAGGGTTAGCATCGGCCGTAAGATAGTGTTACGGATAGGGTTGGCATCAGCCCTAGGATAGTGTTAGGGTTAGGGTTAGGGTTAGCATCAGCCCTAGGATAGTGTTAGGGTTAGGGTTAGCATCAGCCCCAGGATACTGTTAGGGTTAGGTTTAGGGTTATCATCAGCCCTAAGATAGTGTTAGGGTTAGGGTTTGCATCAGCCCTAGGATAGTGTTAGGGTTAGGTTTGGGTTAGCATCAGCCCTAGGATAGTGTTAGGGTTAGGGTTAGCATCAGCCCTAGGATATTGTTACGGTTAGGGTTAGGGTTAGCATCAGGCCTAGGATAGTGTTACGGTTAGCATCAGCCTTAGGATAGTGTTAGTGTTAGGGTTAGGGTTAGCATCAGCCCTACGATAGTGTTAGGGTTAGGGTTAACATAAACCCTAGGATACTGTTAGGGTTAGGGTTAGGGTTATCATCAGGCCTAGGATAGTGTTAGGGTTAGGTTTAGCATCAGCCCTAGGGTAGTGTTAGGGTTAGGGTTACGGTTAGCATCCGCCGTAGGATAGTGTTAGGGTTAGGGTTAGGGTTAGCATCAGCCCTAGGATAGTGTTAGGGTTAGGGTTAACATAAACCCTAGGATAGTGTTAGGGTTAGGGTTAGGGTTATCATCAGGCCTAGGATAGTGTTAGGGTTAGGGTTAGTGTTAGCATCAGTTCAAGGATAGTGTTAGGGTTAGGGTTAGCATGAGCTCTAGGATAGTGTTAGGGATAGGGTTAGGGTTAGCATCAGCCCTAGGATAGTGTTAAGGTTAGGGTTAGGGTCATCATTAGGCCTAGGATAGTGTGAGGGCTAGGGTTAGCATCAGACTTAGGATAGTGTTAGGGTTAGGGTTAGGGTTAGCATCAGCCTTAGGATAGTGTTAGGATTAGGGTTAGCGTCAGCCCTAGGAGAGTGTTATGGTTAGGGATACGTTTAGCATCAGGCTTAGGATAGTGTTAGGGTTAGGGTTAGGGTTAGCATCAGCCCTAGGATAGTGTTAGGGTTAGGGTTATTGTTAGCATCAGCCCTAGGATAGTGTTAGGGTTAGGGTTAGCATCAGCACTAGGAGAGTGTTAGGGTTAGGGTTAGGGTTAGCATCAGCCCTAGGATAGTGTTAGGGTTAGGGTTAGCATCAACCCTAGGATAGTGTTAGGGTTAGGGTTAGGGTTAGCATCAGCCCTAGGATAGTGTTAGGGTTAGGGTTAGCCTCAGCCCTAGGAGAGTGTTAGGGTTAGGGACAGGGTTAGCATTAGGCCTAGGATAGTGTTAGGGTTGGGGTTAGGGTTAGCATCAGCCCTAGGATAGTGTTAGGGTTAGGGTTAGCATAAGGCCTAGGATAGTGTTAGGGTTAGGGTTAGCATCAGCCCTAGGAGAGTGTTAGGGTTAGGGTTAGGGTTAGGATCAGCCCTAGGATAGTGTTAGGGTTAGGGTTAACATCAGCCCTAGGATAGTGTTAGGGTTAGGGTTAGGGTTAGCATCAGCCCTAGGATAGTGTTAGGTTTAGGGTTAGCATCAGACCTAGGATAGTGTTAGCGTTAGGGTTAGGGTTAGCATCAGCCCTAGGATAGTGTAAGTGTTAGGGTTAGGGTTAGCATCAGGCCTAGGATAGTGTTAGGGTTAGGGTTAGCATCAGCCCTAGGATAGTGTTAGGGTTAGGGTTAGGGTTAGCATCAGTCCTAGGATAGTGTTAGGGTTAGGGTTAGGGTTAGCATCAGCCCTAGGATAGTATTAGGGTTAGGGTTAGCATCAGCCCTAGGATAGTGTTAAGGTTAGGGTTAGGGTTAGCACCAGGCCCAGGATAGTGTTAGTGTTAGGGTTATCATCAGCCTTAGGATAGTGTTAGGGTTAGGGTTAGGGTTAGCATCAGCCGTAATATAGTGTTTGGGTTAGTGTTAGCCTCAGCCCTAAGATAGTGTTAGAGTTAGGGTTGGGTTAGCATCAGCCCTAGGTTAGTGTTAGGGTTAGGGTTAGGGTTAGCATCAGCCCTAGGATAGTGTTAGTGTTAGGGTTAGCATCAGCCCTAGGATAGTGTTAGGGTTAGGGTTAGGGTTAGCATCAGCCCTAGGATAGTGTTAGGGTTAGGGTTAGGGTTAGCATCAGCCCTCTGATAGTGTTAGGGTTAGGGTTAGGGTTAGCATCAGCCCTAGGATATTATTAGGTTTAGGGTTAGCATCAGCCCTAGAATAGTGTTAGGGTTAGGGTTAGGGTTAGCACCAGGCCTAGAATAGTGTTAGTGTTAGGGTTATTATCAGCCTTAGGATAGTGTTAGGGTTAGGGTTAGGGTTAGCATCAGCCGTAGTATAGTGTTAGGGTTAGGTTTAGCCTCAGCCCTAGGATAGTGTTGGAGTTAGGGTTAGTGTTAGCATCAGCCCTAGGATAGTGTTAGGGTTAGGGTTTGGGTTAGCATCAGCCCTAGGATAGTGTTAGTGTTAGGGTTAGCATCAGCCCTAGGATAGTGTTAGGGTTAGGGTTAGGGTTAGCATCTGCCCTAGGATAGTGTTAGTGTTAGTGTTAGCATCAGCCCTAAGATAGTGTTAGGGTTAGGGTTAGGGTTAGCATCAGCCCTAGGATAGTGTTAGGGTTAGGGTTAGCATCATCCCTAGGATACTGTTAGGGTTAGGGTTAGGATTATCATCGGCCCTAAGATAGTGTTAGGGTTAGGGTTTGCATCAGCCCTAGGATAATGTTAGGGTTAGGTTTGGGTTAGCTTCAGCCCTAGGATAGTGTTAGGGTTAGGGTTAGCATCAGCCCTACGATAGTGTTAGGGTTAGGATTAGGGTTAGCATCAGCCCTCGGATAGTGTTAGGGTTAAGGTTAGTGTTAGCATCAGACCTAGGATAGTGTTAGGGTTATGGTTAGCATCAGCCCTAGGATAGTGTTTGCGTTAGGCTTAGGGTTAGCATCAGCCCTAGGATAGTGTTAGGGTTAGGGTTAGGGTTAGCATCAGCCTTTGGATAGTGTTACCGTTAGGGTTAGGGTTATCATCAGGCCTAGGATAGTGTTAGGGTTACGGTTAGCATCAGCTCTAGGATAGTGTTAGGGTTAGGGATAGCATCAGCCCTAGGATATGTTAGGGTAAGGGTTAGCATCAGCCCTAGGATAGTGTTAGTGTTAGGGTTAGGGTTTTCATCAGCCCGAGGATAGTGTTAGGGTTAGGATTAGCATCAGCCCTAGGATAGTGTTAGGGTTAGGGTTAGGATCAGCCCTAGGATAGTGTTAGGGTTAGGGTTGGGGTTAGCATCAGGCCTAGGATAGTGTCAGGGTTAGGGTTAGCCTCAGCCCTAGGAGAGTGATAGGGGTAGGGTGAGGGTTAGCATCAGCCCTAGGATAGTGTTAGGGTTAGGATTAGCATCAGCCCTAGGATAGTGTTAGGGTTAGGGTTAGTGTTAGCATCAGCCCTAGGATAGTGTTAGGGTTAGGATTAGCATCAGCCCTAGGATAGTGTTAGGGTTAGGGTTAGCATCAGCCCTAGGATAGTGGTAGGGTTAGGGTTAGCATCAGCCCTAGTATAGTGTTAGGGTTAGGGTTGGGGTTAGCATCAGGCCTAGGATAGTGTCAGGGTTAGGGTTAGCCTCAGCCCTAGGAGAGTGTTAGCGGTAGGGTTAGGGTGAGCATCAGCCCTAGGATAGTGTCAGGGTTAGGGTTAGCATCAACCCTAGGATAGTGTTAGGGTTAGGGTTAGGGTTAGCATCAGCCCTAGGATAGTGTTAGGGTTAGGGTTAGGGTTAGCATCAACCCTAGGATAGTGTTAGGGTTAGGGTTAGGGTTAGCATCAGCCCTAAGATATTGTTAGGGTTAGGGTTAGCATGAGCCCTAGGATAGTGTTAGGGTTAGGGTTAGTGTAAGCATCAGACCTAGGACAGTGTTAGGGTTAGGGTTAGCAGCAGCCCTAGGACAGTGTTAGGGTTAGGGTTAGGGTTAGCATCAGGCCTAGGATAGTGTTAGGGTTAGGGTTAGCATGAGCCTTAGGATAGTGTTAGGGTTACGGTTAGGGTTAGCATCAACCCTAGGAGGGTGTTAGGTTTAGGGTTAGCATTAGCCCTAGGATATTGTTAGGGTTAGGGTTCGGGTTAGCATCAGCCCTAGTATAGTGTTACGGTTAGGGTTAGCATCAGCCCTAGGATAGTGTTAGTGTTAGGGTTAGGGTTAGCATCAGCCCTTGGATAGTGTTAGGTTTAGGGTTAACCTCAGCCCTAGGAGAATGTTGGGTTAGGGTTAGGGTTAGCATCAGCCCTAGGATAGTGTTAGGGTTAGGGTTAGCATCAGCCCTAGGATAGTGTTAGGGCTAGTGTTAGTGTTAGCATCAGACCTAGGATAGTGTTAGGGTGATGGTTAGCATCAGCCCTAGGATAGTGTTTGGGTTAGGGTTAGGGTTCGCATCAGCCCTAGGATAGTGTTAGTGTTAGGGTTAGCATCAGCCCTAGGATAGTGTTAGGGTTAGGGTTAGGGTTAGCATCAGCCCTAGGATAGTGTTAGGGTTAGGATTAGCATCAGCCCTAGGAGAGTGTTAGGGTTAGGGTTAGGTTTAGCATCAGCCCAAGGATAGTGTTAGGGTTAGGGTTAGGGTTAGCATCGGCCGTAAGATCGTGTTACGGATAGGGTTGGCATCAGCCCTAGGATAGTGTTAGGGTTAGGGTTAGGGTTAGCATCAGCCCTAGGATAGTGTTAGGGTTAGGGTTAGCATCAGCCCCAGGATACTGTTAGGGTTAGGTTTAGGGTTATCATCAGCCCTAAGATAGTGTTAGGGTTAGGGTTTGCATCAGCCCTAGGATAGTGTTAGGGTTAGGTTTGGGTTAGCATCAGCCCTAGGATAGTGTTAGGGTTAGGGTTAGCATCAGCCCTAGGATATTGTTACGGTTACGGTTAGGGTTAGCATCAGGCCTAGGATAGTGTTACGGTTAGCATCAGCCTTAGGATAGTGTTAGTGTTAGGGTTAGGGTTAGCATCAGCCCTACGATAGTGTTAGGGTTAGGGTTAACATAAACCCTAGGATAGTGTTAGGGTTAGGGTTAGGGTTATCATCAGGCCTAGGATAGTGTTAGGGTTAGGTTTAGCATCAGCCCTAGGGTAGTGTTAGGGTTAGGGTTAGGGTTAGCATCCGCCGTAGGATAGTGTTAGGGTTAGGGTTAGGGTTATCATCAGCCCTAGGATAGTGTTAGGGTTAGGGTTAACATAAACCCTAGGATAGTGTTAGGGTTAGGGTTATCATCAGGCCTAGGATAGTGTTAGGGTTAGGGTTAGTGTTAGCATCAGTTCAAGGATAGTGTTAGGGTTAGGGTTAGCATGAGCTCTAGGATAGTGTTAGGGATAAGGTTAGGGTTAGCATCAGCCCTAGGATAGTGTTAAGGTTAGGGTTAGGGTCATCATTAGGCCTAGGATAGTGTGAGGGCTAGGGTTAGCATCAGACTTAGGATAGTGTTAGGGTTAGGGTTAGGGTTAGCATCAGCCTTAGGATAGTGTTAGGATTAGGGTTAGCATCAGCCCTGGGAGAGTGTTATGGTTAGGGATACGTTTAGCATCAGGCCTAGGATAGTGTTAGGGTTAGGGTTAGGGTTAGCATCAGCCCTAGGATAGTGTTAGGGTTAGGGTTATTGTTAGCATCAGCCCTAGGATAGTGTTAGGGTTAGGGTTAGCATCAGCACTAGGAGAGTGTTAGGGTTAGGGTTAGGGTTAGCATCAGCCCTAGGATAGTGTTAGGGTTAGGGTTAGCATCAACCCTAGGATAGTGTTAGGGTTAGGGTTAGGGTTAGCATCAGCCCTAGGATAGTGTTAGGGTTAGGGTTAGCCTCAGCCCTAGGAGAGTGTTAGGGTTAGGGACAGGGTTAGCATTAGGCCTAGGATAGTGTTAGGGTTAGGGTTAGGGTTAGCATCAGCCCTAGGATAGTGTTAGGGTTAGGGTTAGCATCAGGCCTAGGATAGTGTTAGGGTTAGGGTTAGCATCAGCCCTAGGAGAGTGTTAGGGTTAGGGTTAGGGTTAGGATCAGCCCTAGGATAGTGTTAGGGTTAGGGTTAACATCAGCCCTAGGATAGTGTTAGGGTTAGGGTTAGGGTTAGCATCAGCCCTCTGATAGTGTTAGGGTTAGGGTTAGGGTTAGCATCAGCCCTAGGATATTATTAGGTTTAGGGTTAGCATCAGCCCTAGAATAGTGTTAGGGTTAGGGTTAGGTTTAGCATCAGCCCTAGGATAGTGTTAGGGTAAGGGTTAGGGTTATCATCAGGCCTAGGATAGTGTTAGGGTTACGGTTAGAATCAGCCCTAGGATAGTGTAGGGTTAGGGTTAACATAAACCCTAGGATAGTGTTAGGGTTAGGGTTAGGGTTATCATCAGGCCTAGGATAGTGTTAGGGTTAGGGTTAGCATCAGCCCGAGGATAGTGTTAGGGTTAGGATTAGCATCAGCCCTAGGATAGTGTTAGGGTTAGGGTTAGGATCAGCCCTAGGATAGTGTTAGGGTTAGGGTTGGGGTTAGCATCAGGCCTAGGATAGTGTCAGGGTTAGGGTTAGCCTCAGCCCTAGGAGAGTGATAGGGGTAGGGTGAGGGTTAGCATCAGCCCTAGGATAGTGTTAGGGTTAGGATTAGCATCAGCCCTAGGATAGTGTTAGGGTTAGGGTTAGTGTTAGCATCAGCCCTAGGATAGTGTTAGTGTTAGGATTAGCATCAGCCCTAGGATAGTGTTAGGGTTAGGGTTAGCATCAGCCCTAGGATAGTGGTAGGGTTAGGGTTAGCATCAGCCCTAGTATAGTGTTAGGGTTAGGGTTGGGGTTAGCATCAGGCCTAGGATAGTGTCAGGGTTAGGGTTAGCCTCAGCCCTAGGAGAGTGTTAGCGGTAGGGTTAGGGTTAGCATCAGCCCTAGGATAGTGTCAGGGTTAGGGTTAGCATCAACCCTAGGATAGTGTTAGGGTTAGGGTTAGGGTTAGCATCAGCCCTAGGATAGTGTTAGGGTTAGGGTTAGGGTTAGCATCAACCCTAGGATAGTGTTAGGGTTAGGGTTAGGGTTAGCATCAGCCCTAAGATATTGTTAGGGTTAGGGTTAGCATGAGCCCTAGGATAGTGTTAGGGTTAGGGTTAGTGTAAGCATCAGACCTAGGACAGTGTTAGGGTTAGGGTTAGCAGCAGCCCTAGGACAGTGTTAGGGTTAGGGTTAGGGTTAGCATCAGGCCTAGGATAGTGTTAGGGTTAGGGTTAGCATGAGCCTTAGGATAGTGTTAGGGTTACGGTTAGGGTTAGCATCAGCCCTAGGAGGGTGTTAGGTTTAGGGTTAGCATTAGCCCTAGGATATTGTTAGGGTTAGGGTTCGGGTTAGCATCAGCCCTAGTATAGTGTTACGGTTAGGGTTAGCATCAGCCCTAGGATAGTGTTAGTGTTAGGGTTAGGGTTAGCATCAGCCCTTGGATAGTGTTAGGTTTAGGGTTAACCTCAGCCCTAGGAGAATGTTGGGTTAGGGTTAGGGTTAGCATCAGCCCTAGGATAGTGTTAGGGTTAGGGTTAGCATCAGCCCTAGGATAGTGTTAGGGCTAGTGTTAGTGTTAGCATCAGACCTAGGATAGTGTTAGGGTGATGGTTAGCATCAGCCCTAGGATAGTGTTTGGGTTAGGGTTAGGGTTCGCATCAGCCCTAGGATAGTGTTAGGGTTAGGTTTAGCATCAGACCTAGGACAGTGTTAGGGTTAGGGTTAGGTTTAGCATCAGGCCCAGGATAGAGTTAGGGTTAGTGTTAGGGTTAGCAGCAGCCCTAGGATAGTGTTAGGGTTAGGATTAGCATCAGCTCTAGGATAGTGTTAGGGTTAGGGTTAGTGTAAGCATCAGCCCTAGGATAGTGTTAGGGTTAGGATTAGCATCTGCCCTAGGAGAGTGTTAGGGTTAGGGTTAGGTTTAGCATCAGCCCTAGGGTAGTGTTAGGGTTAGGGTTAGGGTTAGCATCAGCCCTAAGATAGTGTTACGGTTAAGGTTACAATCAGTCCTAGGATAATGTTAGGGTTACGGTTAGGGTTTGCATCAGCCCTAGGATAGTGTTAGGGTTAGGGTTAGCATCAGCCCTAGGATACTGTTAGGGTTAGGGTTAGGGTTATCATCAGCCCTAAGATAGTGTTAGGGTTAGGGTTTGCATCAGCCCTAGGATAGTGTTAGGGTTAGGGTTAGGGTTAGCATCAGGCCTAGGATATTGTTAGGGTTAGCATCAGCCTTAGGATAGTGTTAGTGTTAGTGTTAGGGTTAGCATCAGCCCTACGATAGTGCTAGGGTTAGGGTTAGGGTTAGCATCAGCCCTAGGATAGTTTTAGGGTAAGGGTTAGCATCAGCCTTAGGATAGTGTTAGGGTTAGGGTTAGCATCACCTCTAGGATACTGTTAGTATTAGGGTTAGGGTTTGCATCAGCCCTAGGATACTGTTAGGGTTAGGGTTATGGTTAGCATCAGCCTTAGGATAGTGTTAGGGTTAGGGTTAGCATCAGCCCTAGGATAGTGTTGGGGTTAGGGTTATCATCAGGCCTAGCATAGTGTTAGGGTTTGGGTTAGGGTTATCACCAGGCCTAGGATAGTGTTAGTGTTAGGGTTAGCAACAGCCCTAGGATACTGTTAGGGTTAGTTTTAGGATTAGCATCAGCCCTCGGATAGTGTTAGGGTTAAGGTTAGTGTTAGCATCAGACCTAGGATAGTGTTAGGGTTATGGTAAGCATCAGCCCTAGGATAGTGTTTGGGTTAGGCTTAGGGTCAGCATCAGCCCTAGGATAGTGTTAGGGTTAGGGTTAGGGTTAGCATCAGCCCTTGGATAGTGTTACGGTTAGGGTTAGGGTTATCATCAGGCCTACGATACTGTTAGGGTTAGGGTTAGCATCAGCCCTAAGATAGTGTTAGGGTTAGGGTTAGGGTTAGCATCAGCCCTAGGATAGTGTTAGGGTTAGGGTTAGGGATAGCATCAGCCCTAGGATAGTGTTAGGGTTAGGGTTACGGTTAGCATCAGATCTAGGATAGTGTTAGAGTTAGGGTTAGCATCAGGCCTAGTATAGTGTTAGGGTTAGGGTTAGCATGAGCCTTAGGGTAGTGTTAGGGTTAGGGTTAGGGTTAGCATCAGCCCTAGGAGAGTGTTAGGGTTAGGGTTAGCATCAGCTCTAGGATAGTGTTAGGGTTAGGGTTAGGGTTAGCATCAGCCCTAGGATAGTTTTACGGTTAGGGTTAGCATGAGCCCTAGGATAGTGTTAGGGTTAGGGTTAGGGTTAGCGTCAGCCCTAGGATAGTGTTAGGGTTAGGGTTAACCTCAGCCCTAGGAGAATGTTGGGTTAGGGTTAGGGTTAGCATCAGCCCTATTATAGTGTTAGGGTTAGGGTTAGCATCAACCCTAGGATAGTGTTAGGGCTAGGCTTAGTGTTAGCATCAGACCTAGGATAGTGTTAGGGTGATGGTTAGCATCAGCCCTAGGATAGTGTTTGGGTTAGGGTTAGGGTTAGCATCAGGCCTAGGATAGTGTTAGGGTTAGAGTTAGGGTTAGCATCAGCCCTAGGATAGTGTTAGGGTTAGGATTAGCATCAGCCCTAGGAGAGTGTTAGGGTTAGGGTTAGGTTTAGCATCAGCCCAAGGATAGTGTTAGGGTTAGGGTTAGGGTTAGCATCGGCCGTAAGATAGTGTTACGGATAGGGTTGGCATCAGCCCTAGGATAGTGTTAGGGTTAGGGTTAGGGTTAGCATCAGCCCTAGGATAGTGTTAGGGTTAGGGTTAGCATCAGCCCCAGGATACTATTAGGGTTAGGTTTAGGGTTATCATCAGCCCTAAGATAGTGTTAGGGTTAGGGTTTGCATCAGCCCTAGGATAGTGTTAGGGTTAGGTTTGGGTTAGCATCAGCCCTAGGATAGTGTTAGGGTTAGGGTTAGCATCAGCCCTAGGATATTGTTAGGGTTAGGGTTAGGGTTAGCATCAGGCCTAGGATAGTGTTACGGTTAGCATCAGCCTTAGGATAGTGTTAGTGTTAGGGTTAGGGTTAGCATCAGCCCTACGATAGTGTTAGGGTTAGGGTTAACATAAACCCTAGGATACTGTTAGGGTTAGGGTTAGGGTTATCATCAGGCCTAGGATAGTGTTAGGGTTAGGTTTAGCATCAGCCCTAGGGTAGTGTTAGGGTTAGGGTTACGGTTAGCATCCGCCGTAGGATAGTGTTAGGGTTAGGGTTAGGGTTAGCATCAGCCCTAGGATAGTGTTAGGGTTAGGGTTAACATAAACCCTAGGATAGTGTTAGGGTTAGGGTTAGGGTTATCATCAGGCCTAGGATAGTGTTAGGGTTAGGGTTAGTGTTAGCATCAGTTCAAGGATAGTGTTAGGGTTAGGGTTAGCATGAGCTCTAGGATAGTGTTAGGGATAGGGTTAGGGTTAGCATCAGCCCTAGGATAGTGTTAAGGTTAGGGTTAGGGTCATCATTAGGCCTAGGATAGTGTGAGGGCTAGGGTTAGCATCAGACTTAGGATAGTGTTAGGGTTAGGGTTAGGGTTAGCATCAGCCTTAGGATAGTGTTAGGATTAGGGTTAGCATCAGCCCTAGGAGAGTGTTATGGTTAGGGATACGTTTAGCATCAGGCCTAGGATAGTGTTAGGGTTAGGGTTAGGGTTAGCATCAGCCCTAGGATAGTGTTAGGGTTAGGGTTATTGTTAGCATCAGCCCTAGGATAGTGTTAGGGTTAGGGTTAGCATCAGCACTAGGAGAGTGTTAGGGTTAGGGTTAGGGTTAGCATCAGCCCTAGGATAGTGTTAGGGCTAGGGTTAGCATCAGCCCTAGGATAGTGTTAGGGTTAGGGTTAGCATCAGCACTAGGAGAGTGTTAGGGTTAGGGTTAGGGTTAGCATCAGCCCTAGGATAGTGTTAGTGTTAGGGTTAGCATCAACCCTAGGATAGTGTTAGGGTTAGGGTTAGGGTTAGCATCAGCCCTAGGATAGTGTTAGGGTTAGGGTTAGCCTCAGCCCTAGGAGAGTGTTAGGGTTAGGGACAGGGTTAGCATTAGGCCTAGGATAGTGTTAGGGTTAGGGTTAGGGTTAGCATCAGCCCTAGGATAGTGTTAGGGTTAGGGTTAGCGTCAGGCCTAGGATAGTGTTAGGGTTAGGGTTAGCATCAGCCCTAGGAGAGTGTTAGGGTTAGGGTTAGGGTTAGGATCAGCCCTAGGATAGTGTTAGGGTTAGGGTTAACATCAGCCCTAGGATAGTGTTAGGGTTAGGGTTAGGGTTAGCATCAGCCCTAGGATAGTGTTAGGTTTAGGGTTAGCATCAGACCTAGGATAGTGTTAGCGTTAGGGTTAGGGTTAGCATCAGCCCTAGGATAGTGTAAGTGTTAGGGTTAGGGTTAGCATCAGGCCTAGGATAGTGTTAGGGTTAGGGTTAGCATCAGCCCTAGGATAGTGTTAGGGTTAGGGTTAGGGTTAGCATCAGCCCTAGGATAGTGTTAGGGTTAGGGTTAGGGTTAGCATCAGCCCTAGGATAGTATTAGGGTTAGGGTTAGCATCAGCCCTAGGATAGTGTTAAGGTTAGGGTTAGGGTTAGCACCAGGCCCAGGATAGTGTTAGTGTTAGGGTTATCATCAGCCTTAGGATAGTGTTAGGGTTAGGGTTAGGGTTAGCATCAGCCGTAATATAGTGTTTGGGTTAGTGTTAGCCTCAGCCCTAAGATAGTGTTAGAGTTAGGGTTGGGTTAGCATCAGCCCTAGGTTAGTGTTAGGGTTAGGGTTAGGGTTAGCATCAGCCCTAGGATAGTGTTAGTGTTAGGGTTAGCATCAGCCCTAGGATAGTGTTAGGGTTAGGGTTAGGGTTAGCATCAGCCCTAGGATAGTGTTAGGGTTAGGGTTAGGATTAGCACCAGGCCTACGATAGTGTTAGGGTTAGGGTTAGGGTTAGCATCAGCCCTAGGATATTATTAGGTTTAGGGTTAGCATCAGCCCTAGAATAGTGTTAGGGTTAGGGTTAGGTTTAGCATCAGCCCTAGGATAGTGTTAGGGTAAGGGTTAGGGTTATCATCAGGCCTAGGATAGTGTTAGGGTTACGGTTAGAATCAGCCCTAGGATAGTGTAGGGTTAGGGTTAACATAAACCCTAGGATAGTGTTAGGGTTAGGGTTAGGGTTATCATCAGGCCTAGGATAGTGTTAGGGTTAGGGTTAGCATCAGTTCAAGGATAGTGTTAGGGTTAGCGTTAAGGTTAGCATCAGCCCTAGGATAGTGTTAGGGTTAGGGTTAGCATCAGCCCTAGGATAATGTTAGGGTTAGGGTTAGGGTTATCATCAGACCTAGGATAGTGTTAGGGTTAGGGTTAGCATCAGCTCTAGGATAGTGTTAGGGTTAGGGTTAGGGTTATCATCAGGCCTAGGATAGTGTGAGGGCTAGGGTTAGCATCAGACTTAGGATAGTGTTAGGGTTAGGGTTAGGGTTAGCATCAGCCCTAGGATAGTGTTAGGGTTAGGGTTAGCATCAGCCCTAGGAGATTGTTATGGTTAGGGATAGGTTTAGCATCAGGCCTAGGATAGTGTTAGGGTTAGGGTTAGGGTTAGCATCAGCCCTAGGATAGTGTTAGGGTAAGGGTTAGGGTTAGCATCAGCCCTAGGATAGTGTTAGGGTTAGCGTTAGCATCAGCCCTAGGAGAGTGTTAGGGTTAGGGTTAGGGTTAGCATCAGCCCTAGGATAGTGTTAGGGTTAGGGTTAGCATCCACCCTAGGATAGTGTTAGGGTTAGGGTTAGGGTTAGCATCAGCCCTAGGATAGTGTTAGGGTTAGGGATAGGGTTAGCATCAGGCCTAGGATAGTGTTAGGGTTAGGGTTAGGGTTAGCATCAGCCCTAGGATATTGTTAGGGTTAGGGTTAGCATCAGGCCTAGGATAGTGTTAGGGTTAGGGTTAGCATCAGCCCTAGGAGAGTGTTAGGGTTAGGGTTAGGGTTAGCATCAGCCCTAGGATAGTGTTAGGGTTAGGGTTAACATCATCCCTAGGATAGTGTTAGGGTTAGGGTTAGCCTCAGCCCTAGGAGAGTGTTAGGGTTAGGGACAGGGTTAGCATTAGGCCTAGGATAGTGTTAGGGTTAGGGTTAGGGTTAGCATCAGCCCTAGGATAGTGTTAGGGTTAGGGTTAGCATCAGGCCTAGGATAGTGTTAGGGTTAGGGTTAGCATCAGCCCTAGGAGAGTGTTAGGGTTAGGGTTAGGGTTAGGATCAGCCCTAGGATAGTGTTAGGGTTAGGGTTAACATCAGCCCTAGGATAGTGTTAGGGTTAGGGTTAGGGTTAGCATCAGCCCTAGGATAGTGTTAGGTTTAGGGTTAGCATCAGACCTAGGATAGTGTTAGCGTTACGGTTAGGGTTAGCATCAGCCCTAGGATAGTGTAAGTGTTAGGGTTAGGGTTAGCATCAGGCCTAGGATAGTGTTAGGGTTAGGGTTAGCATCAGCCCTAGGATAGTGTTAGGGTTAGGGTTAGGGTTAGCATCAGCCCTAGGATAGTGTTAGGGTTAGGGTTAGGGTTAGCATCAGCCCTAGGATAGTATTAGGGTTAGGGTTAGCATCAGCCCTAGGATAGTGTTAAGGTTAGGGTTAGGGTTAGCACCAGGCCCAGGATAGTGTTAGTGTTAGGGTTATCATCAGCCTTAGGATAGTGTTAGGGTTAGGGTTAGGGTTAGCATCAGCCGTAATATAGTGTTTGGGTTAGTGTTAGCCTCAGCCCTAAGATAGTGTTAGAGTTAGGGTTGGGTTAGCATCAGCCCTAGGTTAGTGTTAGGGTTAGGGTTAGGGTTAGCATCAGCCCTAGGATAGTGTTAGTGTTAGGGTTAGCATCAGCCCTAGGATAGTGTTAGGGTTAGGGTTAGGGTTAGCATCAGCCCTAGGATAGTGTTAGGGTTAGGGTTAGGGTTAGCATCAGCCCTCTGATAGTGTTAGGGTTAGGGTTAGGGTTAGCATCAGCCCTAGGATATTATTAGGTTTAGGGTTAGCATCAGCCCTAGAATAGTGTTAGGGTTAGGGTTAGGTTTAGCATCAGCCCTAGGATAGTGTTAGGGTAAGGGTTAGGGTTATCATCAGGCCTAGGATAGTGTTAGGGTTACGGTTAGAATCAGCCCTAGGATAGTGTAGGGTTAGGGTTAACATAAACCCTAGGATAGTGTTAGGGTTAGGGTTAGGGTTATCATCAGGCCTAGGATAGTGTTAGGGTTAGGGTTAGCATCAGTTCAAGGATAGTGTTAGGGTTAGCGTTAAGGTTAGCATCAGCCCTAGGATAGTGTTAGGGTTAGGGTTAGCATCAGCCCTAGGATAATGTTAGGGTTAGGGTTAGGGTTATCATCAGACCTAGGATAGTGTTAGGGTTAGGGTTAGCATCAGCTCTAGGATAGTGTTAGGGTTAGGGTTAGGGTTATCATCAGGCCTAGGATAGTGTGAGGGCTAGGGTTAGCATCAGACTTAGGATAGTGTTAGGGTTAGGGTTAGGGTTAGCATCAGCCCTAGGATAGTGTTAGGGTTAGGGTTAGCATCAGCCCTAGGAGATTGTTATGGTTAGGGATAGGTTTAGCATCAGGCCTAGGATAGTGTTAGGGTTAGGGTTAGGGTTAGCATCAGCCCTAGGATAGTGTTAGGGTTAGGGTTAGGGTTAGCATCAGCCCTAGGATAGTGTTAGGGTTAGGGTTAGCATCAGCCCTAGGAGAGTGTTAGGGTTAGGGTTAGGGTTAGCATCAGCCCTAGGATAGTGTTAGGGTTAGGGTTAGCATCCACCCTAGGATAGTGTTAGGGTTAGGGTTAGGGTTAGCATCAGCCCTAGGATAGTGTTAGGGTTAGGGATAGGGTTAGCATCAGGCCTAGGATAGTGTTAGGGTTAGGGTTAGGGTTAGCATCAGCCCTAGGATATTGTTAGGGTTAGGGTTAGCATCAGGCCTAGGATAGTGTTAGGGTTAGTGTTAGCATCAGCCCTAGGAGAGTGTTAGGGTTAGGGATAGGGTTAGCATCAGCCCTAGGATAGTGTTAGGGTTAGGGTTAACATCAGCCCTAGGATAGTGTTAGGGTTAGGGTTAGGGTTAGCATCAGCCCTAGGACAGTGTTAGGTTTAGGGTTAGCATCAGACCTAGGATAGTGTTAGGGTTAGGGTTAGGGTTAGCATCAGCCCTAGGATAGTGTAAGTGTTACGGTTAGGGTTAGCATCAGGCCTAGGATAGTGTTAGGGTTAGGGTTAGCATCAGCCCTAGAATAGTGTTAGGGTTAGGGTTAGGGTTAGCATCAGCCCTAGGATAGTGTTAGGGTTAGGGTTAGGGTTAGCATCAGCCCTAGGATAGTATTAGTGTTAGGGTTAGCATCAGCCCTAGGATAGTGTTAGGGTTAGGGTTAGGGTTAGCACCAGGCCCAGGATAGTGTTAGTGTTAGGGTTAGCATCAGCCTTAGGATAGTGTTAGGGTTATGGTTAGGGTTAGCATCAGCCGTAGGATAGTGTTTGGGTTAGGGTTAGCCTCAGCCCTAAGATAGTGTTAGAGTTAGGGTTGGGTTAGCATCAGCCCTAGGATAGAGTTAGGGTTAGGGTTAGGGTTAGCATCAGCCCTAGGATAGTGTTAGTGTTAGGGTTAGAATCAGCCCTAGGATAGTGTTAGGATTAGGGTTAGGGTTAGCATCAGCCCTAGGATAGTGTTAGTGTTAGGGTTAGCATCAACCCTAGGATAGAGTTAGCGTTAGGGTTAGGGTTAGCATCAGTCCTAGGATAGTATTAGGGTTAGGGTTAGGGTTAGGGTTAGGGTTAGCATCAGCTCTAGGATACTGTTAGGGTTAGGGTTAGGGTTAGCATCAGCCCTACGATAGTGTTAGGGTTAGGGTTAGGGTTAGCATCAGGCCTAGGATAGTGTTAGGGTTAGGGTTAGCATCAGCCCTAGGATACTGTTAGGGTTAGGGTTAGGGTTAGCATCAGCCCTAGGATAGTGTCAGTGTTAGGGTTAGCATCAACCCTAGGATAGTGTTAGGGTTAGGGATAGGGTTAGCATCATCCCTAGGATAGTGTTAGGGTTATGCTTAGGTTTAGCATCAGCCCTAGGATAGTGTTAGGGTAAGGGTTAGGGTTAGCATCAGGCCTAGGATAGTGTTAGGGTTACGTTTAGAATCAGCCCTAGGATAGTGTTAGGGTTACGGTTAGGGTTAGCATCAGCCCTAGGATAGTGTTAGGTTTAGGGTTATGGATATCATCAGGCCTAGGATATTGTTAGTGTTAGGGTTAGCATCAGCCCTAGGATAGTGTTAGGGTTAGGGTTAGGGTTAGCATCAGCCCTAGGATAGTGTTAGGGTTAGGGTTAGGGTTAGCATCAGCCCTCTGATAGTGTTAGGGTTAGGGTTAGGGTTAGCATCAGCCCTAGGATATTATTAGGTTTAGGGTTAGCATCAGCCCTAGAATAGTGTTAGGGTTAGGGTTAGGTTTAGCATCAGCCCTAGGGTAGTGTTAGGGTAAGGGTTAGGGTTAGCATCAGGCCTAGGATAGTGTTAGGGTTACGGTTAGAATCAGCCCTAGGATAGTGTTAGGGTTAGGGTTAGGGTTAGCGTCAGCTCTAGGATAGTGTTAGGTTTAGGGTTAGCATCAGCCCTAGGATAGTGTTAGGGTTAGGGTTAGGGTTAGCATCAGCCCTAGGATAGTATTAGGGTTAGGGTTAGCATCAGCCCTAGGATAGTGTTAGGGTTAGGGTTAGGGTTAGCACCAGGCCTATGAGACTGTTAGTGTTAGTGTTAGCATCAGCCTTAGGATAGTGTTAGGGTTAGGGTTAGGGTTAGCATCAGCCGTAGGATAGTGTTTGGGTTAAGGTTAGCCTCAGCCCTAAGATAGTGTTAGAGTTAGGGTTAGGGTTAGCATCAGCCCTAGGATACTGTTAGGGTTAGGGTTAGGGTTAGCATCAGCCCTAGGATAGTGTTAGTGTTAGGGTTAGCATCAGCCCTAGGGTAGTGTTAGGGTTAGGGTTAGGGTTAGCATCCGCCCTAGGATAGTGTTAGGGTTAGGGTTAGGGTTAGCATCAGCCCTAGCATAGTGTTAGGGTTAGGGTTAACATAAACCCTAGGATAGTGTTAGGGTTAGGGTTAGGGTTATCATCAGGCCTAGGATAGTGTTAGGGTTAGGGTTAGGGTTAGCATCAGTTCAAGGATAGTGTTAGGGTTAGCGTTAGGGTTAGCATCAGCCCTAGGATAGTGTTAGGGTTAGGGTTAGCATCAGCCCTAGCATAATGTTAGGGTTAGGGTTAGGGTTATCATCAGGCCTAGGATAGTGTTAGGGTTAGGGTTAGCATGAGCTCTAGGATCGTGTTAGGGATAGGGTTAGGGTTAGCATCAGCCCTAGGATAGTGTTAAGGTTAGGGTTAGGGTTATCATCAGGCCTAGGATAGTGTGAGGGCTAGGGTTAGCATCAGACTTAGGATAGTGTTAGGGTTAGGGTTAGGGATAGCATCAGCCCTAGGATAGTGTTAGGGTTAGGGTTAGCATCAGCCCTAGGAGAGTGTTATGGTTAGGGATACGTTTAGCATCAGGCCTAGGATAGTGTTAGGGTTAGGGTTAGGGTTAGCATCAGCCCTAGGATAGTGTTAGGGTTAGGGTTATTGTTAGCATCAGCCCTAGGATAGTGTTAGGGTTAGGGTTAGCATCAGCCCTAGGAGAGTGTTAGGGTTAGGGATAGGGTTAGCATCAGCCCTAGGATAGTGTTAGGGTTAGGGTTAGCATCAACCCTAGGATAGTGTTAGGGTTAGGGTTAGGGTTAGCATCAGCCCTAGGATAGTGTTAGGGTTAGGGTTAGCCTCAGCCCTGGGAGAGTGTTAGGGTTAGGGATAGGGTTAGCATCAGGCCTAGGATAGTGTTAGGGTTAGGGTTAGGGTTAGCATCAGCCATAGGATAGTGTTAGGGTTAGGGTTAGCATCAGGCCTAGGATAGTGTTAGGGTTAGGGTTAGCATCAGCCCTAGGAGAGTGTTAGGGTTAGGGTTAGGGTTAGGATCAGCCCTAGGATAGTGTTAGGGTTAGGGTTAACATCAGCCCTAGGCTAGTGTTAGGGTTAGGGTTAGGGTTAGCATCAGCCCTAGGATAGTGTTAGGTTTAGGGTTAGCATCAGACCTAGGATAGTGTTAGGGTTAGGGATAGGGTTAGCATCAGCCCTAGGATAGTGTACGTGTTAGGGTTAGGGTTAGCATCAGGCCTAGGATAGTGGTAGGGTTAGGGTTAGCATCAGCCCTAGGACAGTGTTAGGGTTAGGGTTAGGGTTAGCATCAGCCATAGGATAGTGTTAGGGTTAGGGTTAGGGTTAGCATCAGCCCTAGGATAGTATTAGGGTTAGGGTTAGCATCAGCCCTAGGATAGTGTTAGGGTTAGGGTTAGGGTTAGCACCAGGCCCAGGATAGTGTTAGTGTTAGGGTTATCATCAGCTTTAGGATAGTGTTAGGGTTAGGGTTAGGGTTAGCATCAGCCGTAGGATAGTGTTTGGGTTAGCTTTAGCCTCAGCCCTAAGATAGTGTTAGAGTTAGGGTTGGGTTAGCATCAGGCCTAGGATAGTGTTAGGGTTAGGGTTAGGGTTAGCATCAGCCCTAGGATCGTGTTAGTGTTAGGGTTAGAATCAGCCCTAGGATAGTGTTAGGGTTAGGGTTAGGGTTAGCATCAGCCCTAGGATAGTGTTAGCTTTAGGGTTATGGATATCATCAGGCCTAGGATATTGTTAGTGTTAGGGTTAGCATCAGCCCTAGGATAGTGTTAGGGTTACGGTTAGGGTTAGCATCAGCCCTAGGATAGTGTTAGGGTTACGGTTAGGGTTAGCATCAGCCCTAGGATAGTGTTAGGGTTAGGGTTAGGGTTAGCATAAGCCCTAGGATAGTGTTAGGGTTAGGGTTAGGGTTAGCATCAGCCCTAGGATATTATTAGGTTTAGGGTTAGCATCAGCCCTAGAATAGTGTTAGGGTTATGGTTAGGTTTAGCATCAGCCCTAGGATAGTGTTAGGGTAAGGGTTAGGGTTATCATCAGGCCTAGGATAGTGTTAGGGTTACGGTTAGAATCAGCCCTAGGATAGTGTTAGGGTTAGGGTTAACATAAACCCTAGGATAGTGTTAGGGTTATGGTTAGGGTTATCATCAGGCCTAGGATAGTGTTAGGGTTAGGGTTAGCATCAGTTCAAGGATAGTGTTAGGGTTAGCGTTAGGGTTAGCATCAGCCCTAGGATAGTGTTAGGGTTAGGGTTAGCATCAGCCCTAGGATAATGTTAGGGTTAGGGTTAGGGTTATCATCAGACCTAGGATAGTGTTAGGGTTAGGGTTAGCATCAGCTCTAGGATAGTGTTAGGGATAGGGTTAGGGTTAGCATCAGCCCTAGGATAGTGTTAGGGTTAGGGTTCGGGTTAGCATCAGCTCTAGGATAGTGTTAGGGTTAGGGTTAGGGTTAGCATCAGCCCTAGGATAGTGTTAGGGTTAGGGTTAGGGTTAGGGTTAGCATCAGTTCAAGGATAGTGTTAGGGTTAGCGTTAGGGTTAGCATCAGCCCTAGGATAGTGTTAGGGTTAGGGTTAGCATCAGCCCTAGGATAGTGTTAGGGTTAGGGTTAGGGTTATCATCAGGCCTAGGATAGTGTTAGGGGTAGCATCAGCTCTAGGATAGTGTTAATGTTAGAGTTAGGGTTATCATCAGGCCTAGGATAGTGTGAGGGCTAGGGTTAGCATCAGACTTAGGATAGTGTTAGGGTTAGGGTTAGGGTTAGCATCAGCCCTAGGATAGTGTTAGGGTTAGGGTTAGCATCAGCCCTAGGATAGTGTTAGGGTTAGGGTTAACATCAGCCCTAGTATAATGTTAGGGTTAGGGTTAGTGTTAGCATCAGCCCTAGGATAGTCTTAGGTTTAGGGTTATCATCAGCCCTAGGATAGTGTATGTGTTAGGGTTAGGGTTAGCATCAGGCCTAGGATAGTGTTAGGGTTAGGGTTAGCATCAGCCCTAGGATAGTGTAAGTGTTAGGGTTAGGGTTAGCATCAGGCCTAGGATAGTGTTAGGGTTAGGGTTAGCATCAGCCCTAGGATAGCGTTAGGGTTAGGGATAGGGTTAGCATCAGCCCTAGGATAGTGTTAGGGTTAGGGTTAGGGTTAGCTTCAGCCCTAGGATAGTATTAGGGTTAGGGTTAGCATCAGCCCTAGGATAGTGTTAGGGTTAGGGTTAGGGTTAGCACCAGGCCTACGATAGTGTTAGTGTTAGGGTTAGCATCAGCCTTAGGATAGAGTTATGGTTAGCGTTAGGGTTAGCATCAGCCTTAGGATAGTGTTTGGGTTAGGGTTAGCCTCAGCCCTAAGATAGTGTTAGAGTTAGGGTTGGGGTTAGCATCAGCCCTAGGATAGTGTTAGGTTTAGGGTTAGGGTTAGCATCAGCCCTAGGATAGTGTTAGTGTTATGGTTAGCTTCAGCCCTAGGATAGTGTTAGGGTTAGGGTTAGGGTTAGCATCCGCCCTAGGATAGTGTTAGGGTTAGGGTTAAGATTAGCATCAGCCCTAGGATAGTGTTAGGGTTAGGGTTAACATAAACCCTAGGATAGTGTTAGGGTTAGGGTTAGGGTTATCATCAGGCCTAGGATAGTGTTAGGGTTAGGGTTAGGGTTAGGGTTAGCATCAGTTCAAGGATAGTGTTAGGGTTAGCGTTAGGGTTAGCATCAGCCCTAGGATAGTGTTAGGGTTAGGGTTAGCATCAGCCCTAGGATAGTGTTAGGGTTAGGGTTAGGGTTATCATCAGGCCTAGGATAGTGTTAGGGTTAGCATCAGCTCTAGGATAGTGTTAATGTTAGAGTTAGGGTTATCATCAGGCCTAGGATAGTGTGAGGGCTAGGGTTAGCATCAGACTTAGGATAGTGTTAGGGTTAGGGTTAGGGTTAGCATCAGCCCTAGGATAGTGTTAGGGTTAGGGTTAGCATCAGCCCTAGGATAGTGTTAGGGTTAGGGTTAACATCAGCCCTAGTATAGTGTTAGGGTTAGGGTTAGTGTTAGCATCAGCCCTAGGATAGTGTTAGGTTTAGGGTTATCATCAGACCTAGGATAGTGTTAGGGTTAGGGTTAGGGTTAGCATCAGCCCTAGGATAGTGTAAGTGTTAGGGTTAGGGTTAGCATCAGGCCTAGGATAGTGTTAGGGTTAGGGTTAGCATCAGGCCTAGGATAGTGTTAGGGTTAGGGTTAGCATCAGCCCTAGGATAGTGTTAGGGTTAGGGTTAGGATTAGCACCAGGCCTACGATAGTGTTAGTGTTAGGGTTAGCTTCAGCCCTAGGATAGTGTTAGGGTTAGGGTTAGGGTTAGCATCCGCCCTAGGATAGTGTTAGGGTTAGGGTTAAGATTAGCATCAGCCCTAGGATAGTGTTAGGGTTAGGGTTAACATAAACCCTAGGATAGTGTTAGGGTTAGGGTTAGGGTTATCATCAGGCCTAGGATAGTGTTAGGGTTAGGGTTAGGGTTAGGGTTAGCATCAGTTCAAGGATAGTTTTAGGGTTAGCGTTAGGGTTAGCATCAGCCCTAGGATAGTGTTAGGGTTAGGGTTAGCATCAGCCCTAGGATAGTGTTAGGGTTAGGGTTAGGGTTATCATCAGGCCTAGGATAGTGTTAGGGTTACCATCAGCTCTAGGATAGTGTTAATGTTAGAGTTAGGGTTATCATCAGGCCTAGGATAGTGTGAGGGCTAGGGTTAGCATCAGACTTAGGATAGTGTTAGGGTTAGGGTTAGGGTTAGCATCAGCCCTAGGATAGTGTTAGGGTTAGGGTTAGCATCAGCCCTAGGATAGTGTTAGGGTTAGGGTTAACATCAGCCCTAGTATAGTGTTAGGGTTAGGGTTAGTGTTAGCATCAGCCCTAGGATAGTGTTAGGTTTAGGGTTATCATCAGACCTAGGATAGTGTTAGGGTTAGGGTTAGGGTTAGCATCAGCCCTAGGATAGTGTAAGTGTTAGGGTTAGGGTTAGCATCAGGCCTAGGATAGTGTTAGGGTTAGGGTTAGCATCAGCTCTAGGATAGTGTAAGTGTTAGGGTTAGGGTTAGCATCAGGCCTAGGATAGTGTTAGGGTTAGGGTTAGCATCAGCCCTAGGATAGTGTTAGGGTTAGGGATAGGGTTAGCATCAGCCCTAGGATAGTGTTAGGGTTAGGGTTAGGGTTAGCATCAGCCCTAGGATAGTATTAGGGTTAGGGTTAGCATCAGCCCTAGGATAGTGTTAGGGTTAGGGTTAGGGTTAGCACCAGGCCTACGATAGTGTTAGTGTTAGGGTTAGCATCAGCCTTAGAATAGTGTTAGGGTTAGCGTTAGGGTTAGCATCAGCCGTAGGATAGTGTTTGGGTTAGGGTTAGCCTCAGCCCTAAGATAGTGTTAGAGTTAGGGTTAGGGTTAGCATCAGCCCTAGGATAGTGTTAGGTTTAGGGTTAGGGTTAGCATCAGCCCTAGGATAGTGTTAGTGTTAGGGTTAGCTTCAGCCCTAGGATAGTGTTAGGGTTAGGGTTAGGGTTAGCATCCGCCCTAGGATAGTGTTAGGGTTAGGGTTAAGATTAGCATCAGCCCTAGGATAGTGTTAGGGTTAGGGATAGCATCAGCCCTAGGATATGTTAGGGTAAGGGTTAGCATCAGCCCTAGGATAGTGTTAGTGTTAGGGTTAGGGTTTTCATCAGCCCGAGGATAGTGTTAGGGTTAGGATTAGCATCAGCCCTAGGATAGTGTTAGGGTTAGGGTTAGGATCAGCCCTAGGATAGTGTTAGGGTTAGGGTTGGGGTTAGCATCAGGCCTAGGATAGTGTCAGGGTTAGGGTTAGCCTCAGCCCTAGGAGAGTGATAGGGGTAGGGTGAGGGTTAGCATCAGCCCTAGGATAGTGTTAGGGTTAGGATTAGCATCAGCCCTAGGATAGTGTTAGGGTTATGGTTAGTGTTAGCATCAGCCCTAGGATAGTGTTAGGGTTAGGATTAGCATCAGCCCTAGGATAGTGTTAGGGTTAGGGTTAGCATCAGCCCTAGGATAGTGGTAGGGTTAGGGTTAGCATCAGCCCTAGTATAGTGTTAGGGTTAGGGTTGGGGTTAGCATCAGGCCTAGGATAGTGTCAGGGTTAGGGTTAGCCTCAGCCCTAGGATAGTGTTAGCGGTAGGGTTAGGGTGAGCATCAGCCCTAGGATAGTGTCAGGGTTAGGGTTAGCATCAACCCTAGGATAGTGTTAGGGTTAGGGTTAGGGTTAGCATCAGCCCTAGGATAGTGTTAGGGTTAGGGTTAGGGTTAGCATCAACCCTAGGATAGTGTTAGGGTTAGGGTTAGGGTTAGCATCAGCCCTAAGATATTGTTAGGGTTAGGGTTAGCATGAGCCCTAGGATTGTGTTAGGGTTAGGGTTAGTGTAAGCATCAGACCTAGGACAGTGTTAGGGTTAGGGTTAGCAGCAGCCCTAGGACAGTGTTAGGGTTAGGGTTAGGGTTAGCATCAGGCCTAGGATAGTGTTAGGGTTAGGGTTAGCATGAGCCTTAGGATAGTGTTAGGGTTACGGTTAGGGTTAGCATCAACCCTAGGAGGGTGTTAGGTTTAGGGTTAGCATTAGCCCTAGGATATTGTTAGGGTTAGGGTTCGGGTTAGCATCAGCCCTAGTATAGTGTTACGGTTAGGGTTAGCATCAGCCCTAGGATAGTGTTAGTGTTAGGGTTAGGGTTAGCATCAGCCCTTGGATAGTGTTAGGTTTAGGGTTAACCTCAGCCCTAGGAGAATGTTGGGTTAGGGTTAGGGTTAGCATCAGCCCTAGGATAGTGTTAGGGTTAGGGTTAGCATCAGCCCTAGGATAGTGTTAGGGCTAGTGTTAGTGTTAGCATCAGACCTAGGATAGTGTTAGGGTGATGGTTAGCATCAGCCCTAGGATAGTGTTTGGGTTAGGGTTAGGGTTCGCATCAGCCCTAGGATAGTGTTAGTGTTAGGGTTAGCATCAGCCCTAGGATAGTGTTAGGGTTAGGGTTAGGGTTAGCATCAGCCCTAGGATAGTGTTAGGGTTAGGATTAGCATCAGCCCTAGGAGAGTGTTAGGGTTAGGGTTAGGTTTAGCATCAGCCCAAGGATAGTGTTAGGGTTAGGGTTAGGGTTAGCATCGGCCGTAAGATCGTGTTACGGATAGGGTTGGCATCAGCCCTAGGATAGTGTTAGGGTTAGGGTTAGGGTTAGCATCAGCCCTAGGATAGTGTTAGGGTTAGGGTTAGCATCAGCCCCAGGATACTGTTAGGGTTAGGTTTAGGGTTATCATCAGCCCTAAGATAGTGTTAGGGTTAGGGTTTGCATCAGCCCTAGGATAGTGTTAGGGTTAGGTTTGGGTTAGCATCAGCCCTAGGATAGTGTTAGGGTTAGGGTTAGCATCAGCCCTAGGATATTGTTACGGTTACGGTTAGGGTTAGCATCAGGCCTAGGATAGTGTTACGGTTAGCATCAGCCTTAGGATAGTGTTAGTGTTAGGGTTAGGGTTAGCATCAGCCCTACGATAGTGTTAGGGTTAGGGTTAACATAAACCCTAGGATAGTGTTAGGGTTAGGGTTAGGGTTATCATCAGGCCTAGGATAGTGTTAGGGTTAGGTTTAGCATCAGCCCTAGGGTAGTGTTAGGGTTAGGGTTAGGGTTAGCATCCGCCGTAGGATAGTGTTAGGGTTAGGGTTAGGGTTATCATCAGCCCTAGGATAGTGTTAGGGTTAGGGTTAACATAAACCCTAGGATAGTGTTAGGGTTAGGGTTATCATCAGGCCTATGATAGTGTTAGGGTTAGGGTTAGTGTTAGCATCAGTTCAAGGATAGTGTTAGGGTTAGTGTTAGCATGAGCTCTAGGATAGTGTTAGGGATAGGGTTAGGGTTAGCATCAGCCCTAGGATAGTGTTAAGGTTAGGGTTAGGGTCATCATTAGGCCTAGGATAGTGTGAGGGCTAGGGTTAGCATCAGACTTAGGATAGTGTTAGGGTTAGGGTTAGGGTTAGCATCAGCCTTAGGATAGTGTTAGGATTAGGGTTAGCATCAGCCCTGGGAGAGTGTTATGGTTAGGGATACGTTTAGCATCAGGCCTAGGATAGTGTTAGGGTTAGGGTTAGGGTTAGCATCAGCCCTAGGATAGTGTTAGGGTTAGGGTTATTGTTAGCATCAGCCCTAGGATAGTGTTAGGGTTAGGGTTAGCATCAGCACTAGGAGAGTGTTAGGGTTAGGGTTAGGGTTAGCATCAGCCCTAGGATAGTGTTAGGGTTAGGGTTAGCATCAACCCTAGGATAGTGTTAGGGTTAGGGTTAGGGTTAGCATCAGCCCTAGGATAGTGTTAGGGTTAGGGTTAGCCTCAGCCCTAGGAGAGTGTTAGGGTTAGGGACAGGGTTAGCATTAGGCCTAGGATAGTGTTAGGGTTAGGGTTAGGGTTAGCATCAGCCCTAGGATAGTGTTAGGGTTAGGGTTAGCATCAGGCCTAGGATAGTGTTAGGGTTAGGGTTAGCATCAGCCCTAGGAGAGTGTTAGGGTTAGGGTTAGGGTTAGGATCAGCCCTAGGATAGTGTTAGGGTTAGGGTTAACATCAGCCCTAGGATAGTGTTAGGGTTAGGGTTAGGGTTAGCATCAGCCCTCTGATAGTGTTAGGGTTAGGGTTAGGGTTAGCATCAGCCCTAGGATATTATTAGGTTTAGGGTTAGCATCAGCCCTAGAATAGTGTTAGGGTTAGGGTTAGGTTTAGCATCAGCCCTAGGATAGTGTTAGGGTAAGGGTTAGGGTTATCATCAGGCCTAGGATAGTGTTAGGGTTACGGTTAGAATCAGCCCTAGGATAGTGTAGGGTTAGGGTTAACATAAACCCTAGGATAGTGTTAGGGTTAGGGTTAGGGTTATCATCAGGCCTAGGATAGTGTTAGGGTTAGGGTTAGCATCAGCCCGAGGATAGTGTTAGGGTTAGGATTAGCATCAGCCCTAGGATAGTGTTAGGGTTAGGGTTAGGATCAGCCCTAGGATAGTGTTAGGGTTAGGGTTGGGGTTAGCATCAGGCCTAGGATAGTGTCAGGGTTAGGGTTAGCCTCAGCCCTAGGAGAGTGATAGGGGTAGGGTGAGGGTTAGCATCAGCCCTAGGATAGTGTTAGGGTTAGGATTAGCATCAGCCCTAGGATAGTGTTAGGGTTAGGGTTAGTGTTAGCATCAGCCCTAGGATAGTGTTAGTGTTAGGATTAGCATCAGCCCTAGGATAGTGTTAGGGTTAGGGTTAGCATCAGCCCTAGGATAGTGGTAGGGTTAGGGTTAGCATCAGCCCTAGTATAGTGTTAGGGTTAGGGTTGGGGTTAGCATCAGGCCTAGGATAGTGTCAGGGTTAGGGTTAGCCTCAGCCCTAGGAGAGTGTTAGCGGTAGGGTTAGGGTTAGCATCAGCCCTAGGATAGTGTCAGGGTTAGGGTTAGCATCAACCCTAGGATAGTGTTAGGGTTAGGGTTAGGGTTAGCATCAGCCCTAGGATAGTGTTAGGGTTAGGGTTAGGGTTAGCATCAACCCTAGGATAGTGTTAGGGTTAGGGTTAGGGTTAGCATCAGCCCTAAGATATTGTTAGGGTTAGGGTTAGCATGAGCCCTAGGATAGTGTTAGGGTTAGGGTTAGTGTAAGCATCAGACCTAGGACAGTGTTAGGGTTAGGGTTAGCAGCAGCCCTAGGACAGTGTTAGGGTTAGGGTTAGGATTAGCATCAGGCCTAGGATAGTGTTAGGGTTAGGGTTAGCATGAGCCTTAGGATAGTGTTAGGGTTACGGTTAGGGTTAGCATCAGCCCTAGGAGGGTGTTAGGTTTAGGGTTAGCATTAGCCCTAGGATATTGTTAGGGTTAGGGTTCGGGTTAGCATCAGCCCTAGTATAGTGTTACGGTTAGGGTTAGCATCAGCCCTAGGATAGTGTTAGTGTTAGGGTTAGGGTTAGCATCAGCCCTTGGATAGTGTTAGGTTTAGGGTTAACCTCAGCCCTAGGAGAATGTTGGGTTAGGGTTAGGGTTAGGATCAGCCCTAGGATAGTGTTAGGGTTAGGGTTAGCATCAGCCCTAGGATAGTTTTAGGGCTAGTGTTAGTGTTAGCATCAGACCTAGGATAGTGTTAGGGTGATGGTTAGCATCAGCCCTAGGATAGTGTTTGGGTTAGGGTTAGGGTTCGCATCAGCCCTAGGATAGTGTTAGGGTTAGGTTTAGCATCAGACCTAGGACAGTGTTAGGGTTAGGGTTAGGTTTAGCATCAGGCCCAGGATAGAGTTAGGGTTAGTGTTAGGGTTAGCAGCAGCCCTAGGATAGTGTTAGGGTTAGGATTAGCATCAGCTCTAGGATAGTGTTAGGGTTAGGGTTAGTGTAAGCATCAGCCCTAGGATAGTGTTAGGGTTAGGATTAGCATCTGCCCTAGGAGAGTGTTAGGGTTAGGGTTAGGTTTAGCATCAGCCCTAGGATAGTGTTAGGGTTAGGGTTAGGGTTAGCATCAGCCCTAAGATAGTGTTACGGTTAAGGTTACAATCAGTCCTAGGATAATGTTAGGGTTAGGGTTAGGGTTTGCATCAGCCCTAGGATAGTGTTAGGGTTAGGGTTAGCATCAGCCCTAGGATACTGTTAGGGTTAGGGTTAGGGTTATCATCAGCCCTAAGATAGTGTTAGGGTTAGGGTTTGCATCAGCCCTAGGATAGTGTTAGGGTTAGGGTTAGGGTTAGCATCAGGCCTAGGATATTGTTAGGGTTAGCATCAGCCTTAGGATAGTGTTAGTGTTAGTGTTAGGGTTAGCATCAGCCCTACGATAGTGCTAGGGTTAGGGTTAGGGTTAGCATCAGCCCTAGGATTGTTTTAGGGTAAGGGTTAGCATCAGCCTTAGGATAGTGTTAGGGTTAGGGTTAGCATCACCTCTAGGATACTGTTAGTATTAGGGTTAGGGTTTGCATCAGCCCTAGGATACTGTTAGGGTTAGGGTTATGGTTAGCATCAGCCTTAGGATAGTGTTAGGGTTAGGGTTAGCATCAGCCCTAGGATAGTGTTGGGGTTAGGGTTATCATCAGGCCTAGCATAGTGTTAGGGTTTGGGTTAGGGTTATCACCAGGCCTAGGATAGTGTTAGTGTTAGGGTTAGCAACAGCCCTAGGATACTGTTAGGGTTAGTTTTAGGATTAGCATCAGCCCTCGGATAGTGTTAGGGTTAAGGTTAGTGTTAGCATCAGACCTAGGATAGTGTTAGGGTTATGGTTAGCATCAGCCCTAGGATAGTGTTTGGGTTAGGCTTAGGGTCAGCATCAGCCCTAGGATAGTGTTAGGGTTAGGGTTAGGGTTAGCATCAGCCCTTGGATAGTGTTACGGTTAGGGTTAGGGTTATCATCAGGCCTACGATACTGTTAGGGTTAGGGTTAGCATCAGCCCTAAGATAGTGTTAGGGTTAGGGTTAGGGTTAGCATCAGCCCTAGGATAGTGTTAGGGTTAGGGTTAGGGATAGCATCAGCCCTAGGATAGTGTTAGGGTTAGGGTTACGGTTAGCATCAGCTCTAGGATAGTGTTAGAGTTAGGGTTAGCATCAGGCCTAGTATAGTGTTAGGGTTAGGGTTAGCATGAGCCTTAGGGTAGTGTTAGGGTTAGGGTTAGGGTTAGCATCAGCCCTAGGAGAGTGTTAGGGTTAGGGTTAGCATCAGCTCTAGGATAGTGTTAGGGTTAGGGTTAGGGTTAGCATCAGCCCTAGGATAGTTTTACGGTTAGGGTTAGCATGAGCCCTAGGATAGTGTTAGGGTTAGGGTTAGGGTTAGCGTCAGCCCTAGGATAGTGTTAGGGTTAGGGTTAACCTCAGCCCTAGGAGAATGTTGGGTTAGGGTTAGGGTTAGCATCAGCCCTATTATAGTGTTAGGGTTAGGGTTAGCATCAACCCTAGGATAGTGTTAGGGCTAGGCTTAGTGTTAGCATCAGACCTAGGATAGTGTTAGGGTGATGGTTAGCATCAGCCCTAGGATAGTGTTTGGGTTAGGGTTAGGGTTAGCATCAGGCCTAGGATAGTGTTAGGGTTAGAGTTAGGGTTAGCATCAGCCCTAGGATAGTGTTAGGGTTAGGATTAGCATCAGCCCTAGGAGAGTGTTAGGGTTAGGGTTAGGTTTAGCATCAGCCCAAGGATAGTGTTAGGGTTAGGGTTAGGGTTAGCATCGGCCGTAAGATAGTGTTACGGATAGGGTTGGCATCAGCCCTAGGATAGTGTTAGGGTTAGGGTTAGGGTTAGCATCAGCCCTAGGATAGTGTTAGGGTTAGGGTTAGCATCAGCCCCAGGATACTGTTAGGGTTAGGTTTAGGGTTATCATCAGCCCTAAGATAGTGTTAGGGTTAGGGTTTGCATCAGCCCTAGGATAGTGTTAGGGTTAGGTTTGGGTTAGCATCAGCCCTAGGATAGTGTTAGGGTTAGGGTTAGCATCAGCCCTAGGATATTGTTACGGTTAGGGTTAGGGTTAGCATCAGGCCTAGGATAGTGTTACGGTTAGCATCAGCCTTAGGATAGTGTTAGTGTTAGGGTTAGGGTTAGCATCAGCCCTACGATAGTGTTAGGGTTAGGGTTAACATAAACCCTAGGATACTGTTAGGGTTAGGGTTAGGGTTATCATCAGGCCTAGGATAGTGTTAGGGTTAGGTTTAGCATCAGCCCTAGGGTAGTGTTAGGGTTAGGGTTACGGTTAGCATCCGCCGTAGGATAGTGTTAGGGTTAGGGTTAGGGTTAGCATCAGCCCTAGGATAGTGTTAGGGTTAGGGTTAACATAAACCCTAGGATAGTGTTAGGGTTAGGGTTAGTGTTAGCATCAGTTCAAGGATAGTGTTAGGGTTAGGGTTAGCATGAGCTCTAGGATAGTGTTAGGGATAGGGTTAGGGTTAGCATCAGCCCTAGGATAGTGTTAAGGTTAGGGTTAGGGTCATCATTAGGCCTAGGATAGTGTGAGGGCTAGGGTTAGCATCAGACTTAGGATAGTGTTAGGGTTAGGGTTAGGGTTAGCATCAGCCTTAGGATAGTGTTAGGATTAGGGTTAGCATCAGCCCTAGGAGAGTGTTATGGTTAGGGATACGTTTAGCATCAGGCCTAGGATAGTGTTAGGGTTAGGGTTAGGGTTAGCATCAGCCCTAGGATAGTGTTAGGGTTAGGGTTATTGTTAGCATCAGCCCTAGGATAGTGTTAGGGTTAGGGTTAGCATCAGCACTAGGAGAGTGTTAGGGTTAGGGTTAGGGTTAGCATCAGCCCTAGGATAGTGTTAGGGTTAGGGTTAGCATCAGCCCTAGGATAGTGTTAGGGTTAGGGTTAGCATCAGCACTAGTAGAGTGTTAGGGTTAGGGTTAGGGTTAGCATCAGCCCTAGGATAGTGTTAGGGTTAGGGTTAGCATCAACCCTAGGATAGTGTTAGGGTTAGGGTTAGGGTTAGCATCAGCCCTAGGATAGTGTTAGGGTTAGGGTTAGCCTCAGCCCTAGGAGAGTGTTAGGGTTAGGGACAGGGTTAGCATTAGGCCTAGGATAGTGTTAGGGTTAGGGTTAGGGTTAGCATCAGCCCTAGGATAGTGTTAGGGTTAGGGTTAGCGTCAGGCCTAGGATAGTGTTAGGGTTAGGGTTAGCATCAGCCCTAGGAGAGTGTTAGGGTTAGGGTTAGGGTTAGGATCAGCCCTAGGATAGTGTTAGGGTTAGGGTTAACATCACCCTAGGATAGTGTTAGGGTTAGGGTTAGGGTTAGCATCAGCCCTAGGATAGTGTTAGGTTTAGGGTTAGCATCAGACCTAGGATAGTGTTAGCGTTAGGGTTAGGGTTAGCATCAGCCCTAGGATAGTGTAAGTGTTAGGGTTAGGGTTAGCATCAGGCCTAGGATAGTGTTAGGGTTAGGGTTAGCATCAGCCCTAGGATAGTGTTAGGGTTAGGGTTAGGGTTAGCATCAGCCCTAGGATAGTGTTAGGGTTAGGGTTAGGGTTAGCATCAGCCCTAGGATAGTATTAGGGTTAGGGTTAGCATCAGCCCTAGGATAGTGTTAAGGTTAGGGTTAGGGTTAGCACCAGGCCCAGGATAGTGTTAGTGTTAGGGTTATCATCAGCCTTAGGATAGTGTTAGGGTTAGGGTTAGGGTTAGCATCAGCCGTAATATAGTGTTTGGGTTAGTGTTAGCCTCAGCCCTAAGATAGTGTTAGAGTTAGGGTTGGGTTAGCATCAGCCCTAGGTTAGTGTTAGGGTTAGGGTTAGGGTTAGCATCAGCCCTAGGATAGTGTTAGTGTTAGGGTTAGCATCAGCCCTAGGATAGTGTTAGGGTTAGGGTTAGGGTTAGCATCAGCCCTAGGATAGTGTTAGGGTTAGGGTTAGGGTTAGCATCAGCCCTCTGATAGTGTTAGGGTTAGGGTTAGGGTTAGCATCAGCCCTAGGATATTATTAGGTTTAGGGTTAGCATCAGCCCTAGAATAGTGTTAGGGTTAGGGTTAGGTTTAGCATCAGCCCTAGGATAGTGTTAGGGTAAGGGTTAGGGTTATCATCAGGCCTAGGATAGTGTTAGGGTTACGGTTAGAATCAGCCCTAGGATAGTGTAGGGTTAGGGTTAACATAAACCCTAGGATAGTGTTAGGGTTAGGGTTAGGGTTATCATCAGGCCTAGGATAGTGTTAGGGTTAGGGTTAGCATCAGTTCAAGGATAGTGTTAGGGTTAGCGTTAAGGTTAGCATCAGCCCTAGGATAGTGTTAGGGTTAGGGTTAGCATCAGCCCTAGGATAATGTTAGGGTTAGGGTTAGGGTTATCATCAGACCTAGGATAGTGTTAGGGTTAGGGTTAGCATCAGCTCTAGGATAGTGTTAGGGTTAGGGTTAGGGTTATCATCAGGCCTAGGATAGTGTGAGGGCTAGGGTTAGCATCAGACTTAGGATAGTGTTAGGGTTAGGGTTAGGGTTAGCATCAGCCCTAGGATAGTGTTAGGGTTAGGGTTAGCATCAGCCCTAGGAGATTGTTATGGTTAGGGATAGGTTTAGCATCAGGCCTAGGATAGTGTTAGGGTTAGGGTTAGGGTTAGCATCAGCCCTAGGATAGTGTTAGGGTAAGGGTTAGGGTTAGCATCAGCCCTAGGATAGTGTTAGGGTTAGGGTTAGCATCAGCCCTAGGAGAGTGTTAGGGTTAGGGTTAGGGTTAGCATCAGCCCTAGGATAGTGTTAGGGTTAGGGTTAGCATCCACCCTAGGATAGTGTTAGGGTTAGGGTTAGGGTTAGCATCAGCCCTAGGATAGTGTTAGGGTTAGGGATAGGGTTAGCATCAGGCCTAGGATAGTGTTAGGGTTAGGGTTAGGGTTAGCATCAGCCCTAGGATATTGTTAGGGATAGGGTTAGCATCAGGCCTAGGATAGTGTTAGGGTTAGGGTTAGCATCAGCCCTAGGAGAGTGTTAGGGTTAGGGTTAGGGTTAGCATCAGCCCTAGGATAGTGTTAGGGTTAGGGTTAACATCATCCCTAGGATAGTGTTAGGGTTAGGGTTAGCCTCAGCCCTAGGAGAGTGTTAGGGTTAGGGACAGGGTTAGCATTAGGCCTAGGATAGTGTTAGGGTTAGGGTTAGGGTTAGCATCAGCCCTAGGATAGTGTTAGGGTTAGGGTTAGCATCAGGCCTAGGATAGTGTTAGGGTTAGGGTTAGCATCAGCCCTAGGAGAGTGTTAGGGTTAGGGTTAGGGTTAGGATCAGCCCTAGGATAGTGTTAGGGTTAGGGTTAACATCAGCCCTAGGATAGTGTTAGGGTTAGGGTTAGGGTTAGCATCAGCCCTAGGATAGTGTTAGGTTTAGGGTTAGCATCAGACCTAGGATAGTGTTAGCGTTACGGTTAGGGTTAGCATCAGCCCTAGGATAGTGTAAGTGTTAGGGTTAGGGTTAGCATCAGGCCTAGGATAGTGTTAGGGTTAGGGTTAGCATCAGCCCTAGGATAGTGTTAGTGTTAGGGTTAGGGTTAGCATCAGCCCTTGGATAGTGTTAGGTTTAGGGTTAACCTCAGCCTAGGAGAATGTTGGGTTAGGGTTAGGGTTAGCATCAGCCCTAGGATAGTGTTAGGGTTAGGGTTAGCATCAGCCCTAGGATAGTGTTAGGGCTAGTGTTAGTGTTAGCATCAGACCTAGGATAGTGTTAGGGTGATGGTTAGCATCAGCCCTAGGATAGTGTTTGGGTTAGGGTTAGGGTTCGCATCAGCCCTAGGATAGTGTTAGGGTTAGGTTTAGCATCAGACCTAGGACAGTGTTAGGGTTAGGGTTAGGTTTAGCATCAGGCCCAGGATAGAGTTAGGGTTAGTGTTAGGGTTAGCAGCAGCCCTAGGATAGTGTTAGGGTTAGGATTAGCATCAGCTCTAGGATAGTGTTAGGGTTAGGGTTAGTGTAAGCATCAGCCCTAGGATAGTGTTAGGGTTAGGATTAGCATCTGCCCTAGGAGAGTGTTAGGGTTAGGGTTAGGTTTAGCATCAGCCCTAGGATAGTGTTAGGGTTAGGGTTAGGGTTAGCATCAGCCCTAAGATAGTGTTACGGTTAAGGTTACAATCAGTCCTAGGATAATGTTAGGGTTACGGTTAGGGTTTGCATCAGCCCTAGGATAGTGTTAGGGTTAGGGTTAGCATCAGCCCTAGGATACTGTTAGGGTTAGGGTTAGGGTTATCATCAGCCCTAAGATAGTGTTAGGTTTAGGGTTTGCATCAGCCCTAGGATAGTGTTAGGGTTAGGGTTAGGGTTAGCATCAGGCCTAGGATATTGTTAGGGTTAGCATCAGCCTTAGGATAGTGTTAGTGTTAGTGTTAGGGTTAGCATTAGCCCTACGATAGTGCTAGGGTTAGGGTTAGGGTTAGCATCAGCCCTAGGATAGTTTTAGGGTAAGGGTTAGCATCAGCCTTAGGATAGTGTTAGGGTTAGGGTTAGCATCACCTCTAGGATACTGTTAGTATTAGGGTTAGGGTTTGCATCAGCCCTAGGATACTGTTAGGGTTAGGGTTATGGTTAGCATCAGCCTTAGGATAGTGTTAGGGTTAGGGTTAGCATCAGCCCTAGGATAGTGTTGGGGTTAGGGTTATCATCAGGCCTAGCATAGTGTTAGGGTTTGGGTTAGGGTTATCACCAGGCCTAGGATAGTGTTAGTGTTAGGGTTAGCAACAGCCCTAGGATACTGTTAGGGTTAGTTTTAGGATTAGCATCAGCCCTCGGATAGTGTTAGGGTTAAGGTTAGTGTTAGCATCAGACCTAGGATAGTGTTAGGGTTATGGTTAGCATCAGCCCTAGGATAGTGTTTGGGTTAGGCTTAGGGTCAGCATCAGCCCTAGGATAGTGTTAGGGTTAGGGTTAGGGTTAGCATCAGCCCTTGGATAGTGTTACGGTTAGGGTTAGGGTTATCATCAGGCCTACGATACTGTTAGGGTTAGGGTTAGCATCAGCCCTAAGATAGTGTTAGGGTTAGGGTTAGGGTTAGCATCAGCCCTAGGATAGTGTTAGGGTTAGGGTTAGGGATAGCATCAGCCCTAGGATAGTGTTAGGGTTAGGGTTACGGTTAGCATCAGATCTAGGATAGTGTTAGAGTTAGGGTTAGCATCAGGCCTAGTATAGTGTTAGGGTTAGGGTTAGCATGAGCCTTAGGGTAGTGTTAGGGTTAGGGTTAGGGTTAGCATCAGCCCTAGGAGAGTGTTAGGGTTAGGGTTAGCATCAGCTCTAGGATAGTGTTAGGGTTAGGGTTAGGGTTAGCATCAGCCCTAGGATAGTTTTACGGTTAGGGTTAGCATGAGCCCTAGGATAGTGTTAGGGTTAGGGTTAGGGTTAGCGTCAGCCCTAGGATAGTGTTAGGGTTAGGGTTAACCTCAGCCCTAGGAGAATGTTGGGTTAGGGTTAGGGTTAGCATCAGCCCTATTATAGTGTTAGGGTTAGGGTTAGCATCAACCCTAGGATAGTGTTAGGGCTAGGCTTAGTGTTAGCATCAGACCTAGGATAGTGTTAGGGTGATGGTTAGCATCAGCCCTAGGATAGTGTTTGGGTTAGGGTTAGGGTTAGCATCAGGCCTAGGATAGTGTTAGGGTTAGAGTTAGGGTTAGCATCAGCCCTAGGATAGTGTTAGGGTTAGGATTAGCATCAGCCCTAGGAGAGTGTTAGGGTTAGGGTTAGGTTTAGCATCAGCCCAAGGATAGTGTTAGGGTTAGGGTTAGGGTTAGCATCGGCCGTAAGATAGTGTTACGGATAGGGTTGGCATCAGCCCTAGGATAGTGTTAGGGTTAGGGTTAGGGTTAGCATCAGCCCTAGGATAGTGTTAGGGTTAGGGTTAGCATCAGCACCAGGATACTGTTAGGGTTAGGTTTAGGGTTATCATCAGCCCTAAGATAGTGTTAGGGTTAGGGTTTGCATCAGCCCTAGGATAGTGTTAGGGTTAGGTTTGGGTTAGCATCAGCCCTAGGATAGTGTTAGGGTTAGGGTTAGCATCAGCCCTAGGATATTGTTACGGTTAGGGTTAGGGTTAGCATCAGGCCTAGGATAGTGTTACGGTTAGCATCAGCCTTAGGATAGTGTTAGTGTTAGGGTTAGGGTTAGCATCAGCCCTACGATAGTGTTAGGGTTAGGGTTAACATAAACCCTAGGATACTGTTAGGGTTAGGGTTAGGGTTATCATCAGGCCTAGGATAGTGTTAGGGTTAGGTTTAGCATCAGCCCTAGGGTAGTGTTAGGGTTAGGGTTACGGTTAGCATCCGCCGTAGGATAGTGTTAGGGTTAGGGTTAGGGTTAGCATCAGCCCTAGGATAGTGTTAGGGTTAGGGTTAACATAAACCCTAGGATAGTGTTAGGGTTAGGGTTAGGATTATCATCAGGCCTAGGATAGTGTTAGGGTTAGGGTTAGTGTTAGCATCAGTTCAAGGATAGTGTTAGGGTTAGGGTTAGCATGAGCTCTAGGATAGTGTTAGGGATAGGGTTAGGGTTAGCATCAGCCCTAGGATAGTGTTAAGGTTAGGGTTAGGGTCATCATTAGGCCTAGGATAGTGTGAGGGCTAGGGTTAGCATCAGACTTAGGATAGTGTTAGGGTTAGGGTTAGGGTTAGCATCAGCCTTAGGATAGTGTTAGGATTAGGGTTAGCATCAGCCCTAGGAGAGTGTTATGGTTAGGGATACGTTTAGCATCAGGCCTAGGATAGTGTTAGGGTTAGGGTTAGGGTTAGCATCAGCCCTAGGATAGTGTTAGGGTTAGGGTTATTGTTAGCATCAGCCCTAGGATAGTGTTAGGGTTAGGGTTAGCATCAGCACTAGGAGAGTGTTAGGGTTAGGGTTAGGGTTAGCATCAGCCCTAGGATAGTGTTAGGGTTAGGGTTAGCATCAGCCCTAGGATACTGTTAGGGTTAGGGTTAGCATCAGCACTAGGAGAGTGTTAGGGTTAGGGTTAGGGTTAGCATCAGCCCTAGGATAGTGTTAGTGTTAGGGTTAGCATCAACCCTAGGATAGTGTTAGGGTTAGGGTTAGGGTTAGCATCAGCCCTAGGATAGTGTTAGGGTTAGGGTTAGCCTCAGCCCTAGGAGAGTGTTAGGGTTAGGGACAGGGTTAGCATTAGGCCTAGGATAGTGTTAGGGTTAGGGTTAGGGTTAGCATCAGCCCTAGGATAGTGTTAGGGTTAGGGTTAGCGTCAGGCCTAGGATAGTGTTAGGGTTAGGGTTAGCATCAGCCCTAGGAGAGTGTTAGGGTTAGGGTTAGGGTTAGGATCAGCCCTAGGATAGTGTTAGGGTTAGGGTTAACATCAGCCCTAGGATAGTGTTAGGGTTAGGGTTAGGGTTAGCATCAGCCCTAGGATAGTGTTAGGTTTAGGGTTAGCATCAGACCTAGGATAGTGTTAGCGTTAGGGTTAGGGTTAGCATCAGCCCTAGGATAGTGTAAGTGTTAGGGTTAGGGTTAGCATCAGGCCTAGGATAGTGTTAGGGTTAGGGTTAGCATCAGCCCTAGGATAGTGTTAGGGTTAGGGTTAGGGTTAGCATCAGCCCTAGGATAGTGTTAGGGTTAGGGTTAGGGTTAGCATCAGCCCTAGGATAGTATTAGGGTTAGGGTTAGCATCAGCCCTAGGATAGTGTTAAGGTTAGGGTTAGGGTTAGCACCAGGCCCAGGATAGTGTTAGTGTTAGGGTTATCATCAGCCTTAGGATAGTGTTAGGGTTAGGGTTAGGGTTAGCATCAGCCGTAATATAGTGTTTGGGTTAGTGTTAGCCTCAGCCCTAAGATAGTGTTAGAGTTAGGGTTGGGTTAGCATCAGCCCTAGGTTAGTGTTAGGGTTAGGGTTAGGGTTAGCATCAGCCCTAGGATAGTGTTAGTGTTAGGGTTAGCATCAGCCCTAGGATAGTGTTAGGGTTAGGGTTAGGGTTAGCATCAGCCCTAGGATAGTGTTAGGGTTAGGGTTAGGGTTAGCATCAGCCCTCTGATAGTGTTAGGGTTAGGGTTAGGGTTAGCATCAGCCCTAGGATATTATTAGGTTTAGGGTTAGCATCAGCCCTAGAATAGTGTTAGGGTTAGGGTTAGGTTTAGCATCAGCCCTAGGATAGTGTTAGGGTAAGGGTTAGGGTTATCATCAGGCCTAGGATAGTGTTAGGGTTACGGTTAGAATCAGCCCTAGGATAGTGTAGGGTTAGGGTTAACATAAACCCTAGGATAGTGTTAGGGTTAGGGTTAGGGTTATCATCAGGCCTAGGATAGTGTTAGGGTTAGGGTTAGCATCAGTTCAAGGATAGTGTTAGGGTTAGCGTTAAGGTTAGCATCAGCCCTAGGATAGTGTTAGGGTTAGGGTTAGCATCAGCCCTAGGATAATGTTAGGGTTAGGGTTAGGGTTATCATCAGACCTAGGATAGTGTTAGGGTTAGGGTTAGCATCAGCTCTAGGATAGTGTTAGGGTTAGGGTTAGGGTTATCATCAGGCCTAGGATAGTGTGAGGGCTAGGGTTAGCATCAGACTTAGGATAGTGTTAGGGTTAGGGTTAGGGTTAGCATCAGCCCTAGGATAGTGTTAGGGTTAGGGTTAGCATCAGCCCTAGGAGATTGTTATGGTTAGGGATAGGTTTAGCATCAGGCCTAGGATAGTGTTAGGGTTAGGGTTAGGGTTAGCATCAGCCCTAGGATAGTGTTAGGGTAAGGGTTAGGGTTAGCATCAGCCCTAGGATAGTGTTAGGGTTAGGGTTAGCATCAGCCCTAGGAGAGTGTTAGGGTTAGGGTTAGGGTTAGCATCAGCCCTAGGATAGTGTTAGGGTTAGGGTTAGCATCCACCCTAGGATAGTGTTAGGGTTAGGGTTAGGGTTAGCATCAGCCCTAGGATAGTGTTAGGGTTAGGGATAGGGTTAGCATCAGGCCTAGGATAGTGTTAGGGTTAGGGTTAGGGTTAGCATCAGCCCTAGGATATTGTTAGGGTTAGGGTTAGCATCAGGCCTAGGATAGTGTTAGGGTTAGGGTTAGCATCAGCCCTAGGAGAGTGTTAGGGTTAGGGTTAGGGTTAGCATCAGCCCTAGGATAGTGTTAGGGTTAGGTTTAACATCATCCCTAGGATAGTGTTAGGGTTAGGGTTAGCCTCAGCCCTAGGAGAGTGTTAGGGTTAGGGACAGGGTTAGCATTAGGCCTAGGATAGTGTTAGGGTTAGGGTTAGGGTTAGCATCAGCCCTAGGATAGTGTTAGGGTTAGGGTTAGCATCAGGCCTAGGATAGTGTTAGGGTTAGGGTTAGCATCAGCCCTAGGAGAGTGTTAGGGTTAGGGTTAGGGTTAGGATCAGCCCTAGGATAGTGTTAGGGTTAGGGTTAACATCAGCCCTAGGATAGTGTTAGGGTTAGGGTTAGGGTTAGCATCAGCCCTAGGATAGTGTTAGGTTTAGGGTTAGCATCAGACCTAGGATAGTGTTAGCGTTACGGTTAGGGTTACCATCAGCCCTAGGATAGTGTAAGTGTTAGGGTTAGGGTTAGCATCAGGCCTAGGATAGTGTTAGGGTTAGGGTTAGCATCAGCCCTAGGATAGTGTTAGGGTTAGGGTTAGGGTTAGCATCAGCCCTAGGATAGTGTTAGGGTTAGGGTTAGGGTTAGCATCAGCCCTAGGATAGTATTAGGGTTAGGGTTAGCATCAGCCCTAGGATAGTGTTAAGGTTAGGGTTAGGGTTAGCACCAGGCCCAGGATAGTGTTAGTGTTAGGGTTATCATCAGCCTTAGGATAGTGTTAGGGTTAGGGTTAGGGTTAGCATCAGCCGTAATATAGTGTTTGGGTTAGTGTTAGCCTCAGCCCTAAGATAGTGTTAGAGTTAGGGTTGGGTTAGCATCAGCCCTATGTTAGTGTTAGGGTTAGGGTTAGGGTTAGCATCAGCCCTAGGATAGTGTTAGTGTTAGGGTTAGCATCAGCCCTAGGATAGTGTTAGGGTTAGGGTTAGGGTTAGCATCAGCCCTAGGATAGTGTTAGGGTTAGGGTTAGGGTTAGCATCAGCCCTCTGATAGTGTTAGGGTTAGGGTTAGGGTTAGCATCAGCCCTAGGATATTATTAGGTTTAGGGTTAGCATCAGCCCTAGAATAGTGTTAGGGTTAGGGTTAGGTTTAGCATCAGCCCTAGGATAGTGTTAGGGTAAGGGTTAGGGTTATCATCAGGCCTAGGATAGTGTTAGGGTTACGGTTAGAATCAGCCCTAGGATAGTGTAGGGTTAGGGTTAACATAAACCCTAGGATAGTGTTAGGGTTAGGGTTAGGGTTATCATCAGGCCTAGGATAGTGTTAGGGTTAGGGTTAGCATCAGTTCAAGGATAGTGTTAGGGTTAGCGTTAAGGTTAGCATCAGCCCTAGGATAGTGTTAGGGTTAGGGTTAGCATCAGCCCTAGGATAATGTTAGGGTTAGGGTTAGGGTTATCATCAGACCTAGGATAGTGTTAGGGTTAGGGTTAGCATCAGCTCTAGGATAGTGTTAGGGTTAGGGTTAGGGTTATCATCAGGCCTAGGATAGTGTGAGGGCTAGGGTTAGCATCAGACTTAGGATAGTGTTAGGGTTAGGGTTAGGGTTAGCATCAGCCCTAGGATAGTGTTAGGGTTAGGGTTAGCATCAGCCCTAGGAGATTGTTATGGTTAGGGATAGGTTTAGCATCAGGCCTAGGATAGTGTTAGGGTTAGGGTTAGGGTTAGCATCAGCCCTAGGATAGTGTTAGGGTTAGGGTTAGGGTTAGCATCAGCCCTAGGATAGTGTTAGGGTTAGGGTTAGCATCAGCCCTAGGAGAGTGTTAGGGTTAGGGTTAGGGTTAGCATCAGCCCTAGGATAGTGTTAGGGTTAGGGTTAGCATCCACCCTAGGATAGTGTTAGGGTTAGGGTTACGGTTAGCATCAGCCCTAGGATAGTGTTAGGGTTAGGGATAGGGTTAGCATCAGGCCTAGGATAGTGTTAGGGTTAGGGTTAGGGTTAGCATCAGCCCTAGGATATTGTTAGGGTTAGGGTTAGCATCAGGCCTAGGATAGTGTTAGGGTTAGTGTTAGCATCAGCCCTAGGAGAGTGTTAGGGTTAGGGTTAGGGTTAGCATCAGCCCTAGGATAGTGTTAGGGTTAGGGTTAACATCAGCCCTAGGATAGTGTTAGGGTTAGGGTTAGGGTTAGCATCAGCCCTAGGACAGTGTTAGGTTTAGGGTTAGCATCAGACCTAGGATAGTGTTAGGGTTAGGGTTAGGGTTAGCATCAGCCCTAGGATAGTGTAAGTGTTACGGTTAGGGTTAGCATCAGGCCTAGGATAGTGTTAGGGTTAGGGTTAGCATCAGCCCTAGAATAGTGTTAGGGTTAGGGTTAGGGTTAGCATCAGCCCTAGGATAGTGTTAGGGTTAGGGTTAGGGTTAGCATCAGCCCTAGGATAGTATTAGTGTTAGGGTTAGCATCAGCCCTAGGATAGTGTTAGGGTTAGGGTTAGGGTTAGCACCAGGCCCAGGATAGTGTTAGTGTTAGGGTTAGCATCAGCCTTAGGATAGTGTTAGGGTTATGGTTAGGGTTAGCATCAGCCGTAGGATAGTGTTTGGGTTAGGGTTAGCCTCAGCCCTAAGATAGTGTTAGAGTTAGGGTTGGGTTAGCATCAGCCCTAGGATAGAGTTAGGGTTAGGGTTAGGGTTAGCATCAGCCCTAGGATAGTGTTAGTGTTAGGGTTAGAATCAGCCCTAGGATAGTGTTAGGATTAGGGTTAGGGTTAGCATCAGCCCTAGGATAGTGTTAGTGTTAGGGTTAGCATCAACCCTAGGATAGAGTTAGCGTTAGGGTTAGGGTTAGCATCAGTCCTAGGATAGTATTATGGTTAGGGTTAGGGTTAGGGTTAGGGTTAGCATCAGCTCTAGGATACTGTTAGGGTTAGGGTTAGGGTTAGCATCAGCCCTACGATAGTGTTAGGGTTAGGGTTAGGGTTAGCATCAGGCCTAGGATAGTGTTAGGGTTAGGGTTAGCATCAGCCCTAGGATACTGTTAGGGTTAGGGTTAGGGTTAGCATCAGCCCTAGGATAGTGTCAGTGTTAGGGTTAGCATCAACCCTAGGATAGTGTTAGGGTTAGGGATAGGGTTAGCATCATCCCTAGGATAGTGTTAGGGTTATGCTTAGGTTTAGCATCAGCCCTAGGATAGTGTTAGGGTAAGGGTTAGGGTTAGCATCAGGCCTAGGATAGTGTTAGGGTTACGTTTAGAATCAGCCCTAGGATAGTGTTAGGGTTAGGGTTAGGGTTAGCATCAGCCCTAGGATAGTGTTAGGTTTAGGGTTATGGATATCATCAGGCCTAGGATATTGTTAGTGTTAGGGTTAGCATCAGCCCTAGGATAGTGTTAGGGTTAGGGTTAGGGTTAGCATCAGCCCTAGGATAGTGTTAGGGTTAGGGTTAGGGTTAGCATCAGCCCTCTGATAGTGTTAGGGTTAGGGTTAGGGTTAGCATCAGCCCTAGGATATTATTAGGTTTAGGGTTAGCATCAGCCCTAGAATAGTGTTAGGGTTAGGGTTAGGTTTAGCATCAGCCCTAGGGTAGTGTTAGGGTAAGGGTTAGGGTTAGCATCAGGCCTAGGATAGTGTTAGGGTTACGGTTAGAATCAGCCCTAGGATAGTGTTAGGGTTAGGGTTAGGGTTAGCGTCAGCTCTAGGATAGTGTTAGGTTTAGGGTTAGCATCAGCCCTAGGATAGTGTTAGGGTTAGGGTTAGGGTTAGCATCAGCCCTAGGATAGTATTAGGGTTAGGGTTAGCATCAGCCCTAGGATAGTGTTAGGGTTAGGATTAGGGTTAGCACCAGGCCTATGATACTGTTAGTGTTAGTGTTAGCATCAGCCTTAGGATAGTGTTAGGGTTAGGGTTAGGGTTAGCATCAGCCGTAGGATAGTGTTTGGGTTAGGGTTAGCCTCAGCCCTAAGATAGTGTTAGAGTTAGGGTTAGGGTTAGCATCAGCCCTAGGATACTGTTAGGGTTAGGGTTAGGGTTAGCATCAGCCCAAGGATAGTGTTAGTGTTAGGGTTAGCATCAGCCCTAGGGTAGTGTTAGGGTTAGGGTTAGGGTTAGGATCCGCCCTAGGATAGTGTTAGGGTTAGGGTTAGGGTTAGCATCAGCCCTAGGATAGTGTTAGGGTTAGGGTTAACATAAACCCTAGGATAGTGTTAGGGTTAGGGTTAGGGTTATCATCAGGCCTAGGATAGTGTTAGGGTTAGGGTTAGGGTTAGCATCAGTTCAAGGATAGTGTTAGGGTTAGCGTTAGGGTTAGCATCAGCCCTAGGATAGTGTTAGGGTTAGGGTTAGCATCAGCCCTAGCATAATGTTAGGGTTAGGGTTAGGGTTATCATCAGGCCTAGGATAGTGTTAGGGTTAGGGTTAGCATGAGCTCTAGGATCGTGTTAGGGATAGGGTTAGGGTTAGCATCAGCCCTAGGATAGTGTTAAGGTTAGGGTTAGGGTTATCATCAGGCCTAGGATAGTGTGAGGGCTAGGGTTAGCATCAGACTTAGGATAGTGTTAGGGTTAGGGTTAGGGATAGCATCAGCCCTAGGATAGTGTTAGGGTTAGGGTTAGCATCAGCCCTAGGAGAGTGTTATGGTTAGGGATACGTTTAGCATCAGGCCTAGGATAGTGTTAGGGTTAGGGTTAGGGTTAGCATCAGCCCTAGGATAGTGTTAGGGTTAGGGTTATTGTTAGCATCAGCCCTAGGATAGTGTTAGGGTTAGGGTTAGCATCAGCCCTAGGAGAGTGTTAGGGTTAGGGATAGGGTTAGCATCAGCCCTAGGATAGTGTTAGGGTTAGGGTTAGCATCAACCCTAGGATAGTGTTAGGGTTAGGGTTAGGGTTAGCATCAGCCCTAGGATAGTGTTAGGGTTAGGGTTAGCCTCAGCCCTGGGAGAGTGTTAGGGTTAGGGATAGGGTTAGCATCAGGCCTAGGATAGTGTTAGGGTTAGGGTTAGGGTTAGCATCAGCCATAGGATAGTGTTAGGGTTAGGGTTAGCATCAGGCCTAGGATAGTGTTAGGGTTAGGGTTAGCATCAGCCCTAGGAGAGTGTTAGGGTTAGGGTTAGGGTTAGGATCAGCCCTAGGATAGTGTTAGGGTTAGGGTTAACATCAGCCCTAGGCTAGTGTTAGGGTTAGGGTTAGGGTTAGCATCAGCCCTAGGATAGTGTTAGGTTTAGGGTTAGCATCAGACCTAGGATAGTGTTAGGGTTAGGGATAGGGTTAGCATCAGCCCTAGGATAGTGTACGTGTTAGGGTTAGGGTTAGCATCAGGCCTAGGATAGTGGTAGGGTTAGGGTTAGCATCAGCCCTAGGACAGTGTTAGGGTTAGGGTTAGGGTTAGCATCAGCCATAGGATAGTGTTAGGGTTAGGGTTAGGGTTAGCATCAGCCCTAGGATAGTATTAGGGTTAGGGTTAGCATCAGCCCTAGGATAGTGTTAGGGTTAGGGTTAGGGTTAGCACCAGGCCCAGGATAGTGTTAGTGTTAGGGTTATCATCAGCTTTAGGATAGTGTTAGGGTTAGGGTTAGGGTTAGCATCAGCCGTAGGATAGTGTTTGGGTTAGCTTTAGCCTCAGCCCTAAGATAGTGTTAGAGTTAGGGTTGGGTTAGCATCAGGCCTAGGATAGTGTTAGGGTTAGGGTTAGGGTTAGCATCAGCCCTAGGATCGTGTTAGTGTTAGGGTTAGAATCAGCCCTAGGATAGTGTTAGGGTTAGGGTTAGGGTTAGCATCAGCCCTAGGATAGTGTTAGCTTTAGGGTTATGGATATCATCAGGCCTACGATATTGTTAGTGTTAGGGTTAGCATCAGCCCTAGGATAGTGTTAGGGTTACGGTTAGGGTTAGCATCAGCCCTAGGATAGTGTTAGGGTTAGGGTTAGGGTTAGCATAAGCCCTAGGATAGTGTTAGGGTTAGGGTTAGGGTTAGCATCAGCCCTAGGATATTATTAGGTTTAGGGTTAGCATCAGCCCTAGAATAGCGTTAGGGTTATGGTTAGGTTTAGCATCAGCCCTAGGATAGTGTTAGGGTAAGGGTTAGGGTTATCATCAGGCCTAGGATAGTGTTAGGGTTACGGTTAGAATCAGCCCTAGGATAGTGTTAGGGTTAGGGTTAACATAAACCCTAGGATAGTGTTAGGGTTATGGTTAGGGTTATCATCAGGCCTAGGATAGTGTTAGGGTTAGGGTTAGCATCAGTTCAAGGATAGTGTTAGGGTTAGCGTTAGGGTTAGCATCAGCCCTAGGATAGTGTTAGGGTTAGGGTTAGCATCAGCCCTAGGATAATGTTAGGGTTAGGGTTAGGGTTATCATCAGACCTAGGATAGTGTTAGGGTTAGGGTTAGCATCAGCTCTAGGATAGTGTTAGGGATAGGGTTAGGGTTAGCATCAGCCCTAGGATAGTGTTAGGGTTAGGGTTCGGGTTAGCATCAGCTCTAGGATAGTGTTAGGGTTAGGGTTAGGGTTAGCATCAGCCCTAGGATAGTGTTAGGGTTAGGGTTAGGGTTAGGGTTAGCATCAGTTCAAGGATAGTGTTAGGGTTAGCGTTAGGGTTAGCATCAGCCCTAGGATAGTGTTAGGGTTAGGGTTAGCATCAGCCCTAGGATAGTGTTAGGGTTAGGGTTAGGGTTATCATCAGGCCTAGGATAGTGTTAGGGGTAGCATCAGCTCTAGGATAGTGTTAATGTTAGAGTTAGGGTTATCATCAGGCCTAGGATAGTGTGAGGGCTAGGGTTAGCATCAGACTTAGGATAGTGTTAGGGTTAGGGTTAGGGTTAGCATCAGCCCTAGGATAGTGTTAGGGTTAGTGTTAGCATCAGCCCTAGGATAGTGTTAGGGTTAGGGTTAACATCAGCCCTAGTATAATGTTAGGGTTAGGGTTAGTGTTAGCATCAGCCCTAGGATAGTCTTAGGTTTAGGGTTATCATCAGCCCTAGGATAGTGTAAGTGTTAGGGTTAGGGTTAGCATCAGGCCTAGGATAGTGTTAGGGTTAGGGTTAGCATCAGCCCTAGGATAGTGTAAGTGTTAGGGTTAGGGTTAGCATCAGGCCTAGGATAGTGTTAGGGTTAGGGTTAGCATCAGCCCTAGGATAGCGTTAGGGTTAGGGATAGGGTTAGCATCAGCCCTAGGATAGTGTTAGGGTTAGGGTTAGGGTTAGCTTCAGCCCTAGGATAGTATTAGGGTTAGGGTTAGCATCAGCCCTAGGATAGTGTTAGGGTTAGGGTTAGGGTTAGCACCAGGCCTACGATAGTGTTAGTGTTAGGGTTAGCATCAGCCTTAGGATAGTGTTATGGTTAGCGTTAGGGTTAGCATCAGCCTTAGGATAGTGTTTGGGTTAGGGTTAGCCTCAGCCCTAAGATAGTGTTAGAGTTAGGGTTGGGGTTAGCATCAGCCCTAGGATAGTGTTAGGTTTAGGGTTAGGGTTAGCATCAGCCCTAGGATAGTGTTAGTGTTATGGTTAGCTTCAGCCCTAGGATAGTGTTAGGGTTAGGGTTAGGGTTAGCATCCGCCCTAGGATAGTGTTAGGGTTAGGGTTAAGATTAGCATCAGCCCTAGGATAGTGTTAGGGTTAGGGTAAACATAAACCCTAGGATAGTGTTAGGGTTAGGGTTAGGGTTATCATCAGGCCTAGGATAGTGTTAGGGTTAGGGTTAGGGTTAGGGTTAGCATCAGTTCAAGGATAGTGTTAGGGTTAGCGTTAGGGTTAGCATCAGCCCTAGGATAGTGTTAGGGTTAGGGTTAGCATCAGCCCTAGGATAGTGTTAGGGTTAGGGTTAGGGTTATCATCAGGCCTAGGATAGTGTTAGGGTTAGCATCAGCTCTAGGATAGTGTTAATGTTAGAGTTAGGGTTATCATCAGGCCTAGGATAGTGTGAGGGCTAGGGTTAGCATCAGACTTAGGATAGTGTTAGGGTTAGGGTTAGGGTTAGCATCAGCCCTAGGATAGTGTTAGGGTTAGGGTTAGCATCAGCCCTAGGATAGTGTTAGGGTTAGGGTTAACATCAGCCCTAGTATAGTGTTAGGGTTAGGGTTAGTGTTAGCATCAGCCCTAGGATAGTGTTAGGTTTAGGGTTATCATCAGACCTAGGATAGTGTTAGGGTTAGGGTTAGGGTTAGCATCAGCCCTAGGATAGTGTAAGTGTTAGGGTTAGGGTTAGCATCAGGCCTAGGATAGTGTTAGGGTTAGGGTTAGCATCAGGCCTAGGATAGTGTTAGGGTTAGGGTTAGCATCAGCCCTAGGATAGTGTTAGGGTTAGGGTTAGGATTAGCACCAGGCCTACGATAGTGTTAGTGTTAGGGTTAGCTTCAGCCCTAGGATAGTGTTAGGGTTAGGGTTAGGGTTAGCATCCGCCCTAGGATAGTGTTAGGGTTAGGGTTAAGATTAGCATCAGCCCTAGGATAGTGTTAGGGTTAGGGTTAACATAAACCCTAGGATAGTGTTAGGGTTAGGGTTAGGGTTATCATCAGGCCTAGGATAGTGTTAGGGTTAGGGTTAGGGTTAGGGTTAGCATCAGTTCAAGGATAGTTTTAGGGTTAGCGTTAGGGTTAGCATCAGCCCTAGGATAGTGTTAGGGTTAGGGTTAGCATCAGCCCTAGGATAGTGTTAGGGTTAGGGTTAGGGTTATCATCAGGCCTAGGATAGTGTTAGGGTTACCATCAGCTCTAGGATAGTGTTAATGTTAGAGTTAGGGTTATCATCAGGCCTAGGATAGTGTGAGGGCTAGGGTTAGCATCAGACTTAGGATAGTGTTAGGGTTAGGGTTAGGGTTAGCATCAGCCCTAGGATAGTGTTAGGGTTAGGGTTAGCATCAGCCCTAGGATAGTGTTAGGGTTAGGGTTAACATCAGCCCTAGTATAGTGTTAGGGTTAGGGTTAGTGTTAGCATCAGCCCTAGGATAGTGTTAGGTTTAGGGTTATCATCAGACCTAGGATAGTGTTAGGGTTAGGGTTAGGGTTAGCATCAGCCCTAGGATAGTGTAAGTGTTAGGGTTAGGGTTAGCATCAGGCCTAGGATAGTGTTAGGGTTAGGGTTAGCATCAGCCCTAGGATAGTGTAAGTGTTAGGGTTAGGGTTAGCATCAGGCCTAGGATAGTGTTAGGGTTAGGGTTAGCATCAGCCCTAGGATAGTGTTAGGGTTAGGGATAGGATTAGCATCAGCCCTAGGATAGTGTTAGGGTTAGGGTTAGGGTTAGCATCAGCCCTAGGATAGTATTAGGGTTAGGGTTAGCATCAGCCCTAGGATAGTGTTAGGGTTAGGGTTAGGGTTAGCACCAGGCCTACGATAGTGTTAGTGTTAGGGTTAGCATCAGCCTTAGAATAGTGTTAGGGTTAGCGTTAGGGTTAGCATCAGCCGTAGGATAGTGTTTGGGTTAGGGTTAGCCTCAGCCCTAAGATAGTGTTAGAGTTAGGGTTAGGGTTAGCATCAGCCCTAGGATAGTGTTAGGTTTAGGGTTAGGGTTAGCATCAGCCCTAGGATAGTGTTAGTGTTAGGGTTAGCTTCAGCCCTAGGATAGTGTTAGGGTTAGGGTTAGGGTTAGCATCCGCCCTAGGATAGTGTTAGGGTTAGGGTTAAGATTAGCATCAGCCCTAGGATAGTGTTAGGGTTAGGGATAGCATCAGCCCTAGGATATGTTAGGGTAAGGGTTAGCATCAGCCCTAGGATAGTGTTAGTGTTAGGGTTAGGGTTTTCATCAGCCCGAGGATAGTGTTAGGGTTAGGATTAGCATCAGCCCTAGGATAGTGTTAGGGTTAGGGTTAGGATCAGCCCTAGGATAGTGTTAGGGTTAGGGTTGGGGTTAGCATCAGGCCTAGGATAGTGTCAGGGTTAGGGTTAGCCTCAGCCCTAGGAGAGTGATAGGGGTAGGGTGAGGGTTAGCATCAGCCCTAGGATAGTGTTAGGGTTAGGATTAGCATCAGCCCTAGGATAGTGTTAGGGTTAGGGTTAGTGTTAGCATCAGCCCTAGGATAGTGTTAGGGTTAGGATTAGCATCAGCCCTAGGATAGTGTTAGGGTTAGGGTTAGCATCAGCCCTAGGATAGTGGTAGGGTTAGGGTTAGCATCAGCCCTAGTATAGTGTTAGGGTTAGGGTTGGGGTTAGCATCAGGCCTAGGATAGTGTCAGGGTTAGGGTTAGCCTCAGCCCTAGGATAGTGTTAGCGGTAGGGTTAGGGTGAGCATCAGCCCTAGGATAGTGTCAGGGTTAGGGTTAGCATCAACCCTAGGATAGTGTTAGGGTTAGGGTTAGGGTTAGCATCAGCCCTAGGATAGTGTTAGGGTTAGGGTTAGGGTTAGCATCAACCCTAGGATAGTGTTAGGGTTAGGGTTAGGGTTAGCATCAGCCCTAAGATATTGTTAGGGTTAGGGTTAGCATGAGCCCTAGGATTGTGTTAGGGTTAGGGTTAGTGTAAGCATCAGACCTAGGACAGTGTTAGGGTTAGGGTTAGCAGCAGCCCTAGGACAGTGTTAGGGTTAGGGTTAGGGTTAGCATCAGGCCTAGGATAGTGTTAGGGTTAGGGTTAGCATGAGCCTTAGGATAGTGTTAGGGTTACGGTTAGGGTTAGCATCAACCCTAGGAGGGTGTTAGGTTTAGGGTTAGCATTACCCCTAGGATATTGTTAGGGTTAGGGTTCGGGTTAGCATCAGCCCTAGTATAGTGTTACGGTTAGGGTTAGCATCAGCCCTAGGATAGTGTTAGTGTTAGGGTTAGGGTTAGCATCAGCCCTTGGATAGTGTTAGGTTTAGGGTTAACCTCAGCCCTAGGAGAATGTTGGGTTAGGGTTAGGGTTAGCATCAGCCCTAGGATAGTGTTAGGGTTAGGGTTAGCATCAGCCCTAGGATAGTGTTAGGGCTAGTGTTAGTGTTAGCATCAGACCTAGGATAGTGTTAGGGTGATGGTTAGCATCAGCCCTAGGATAGTGTTTGGGTTAGGGTTAGGGTTCGCATCAGCCCTAGGATAGTGTTAGTGTTAGGGTTAGCATCAGCCCTAGGATAGTGTTAGGGTTAGGGTTAGGGTTAGCATCAGCCCTAGGATAGTGTTAGGGTTAGGATTAGCATCAGCCCTAGGAGAGTGTTAGGGTTAGGGTTAGGTTTAGCATCAGCCCAAGGATAGTGTTAGGGTTAGGGTTAGGGTTAGCATCGGCCGTAAGATCGTGTTACGGATAGGGTTGGCATCAGCCCTAGGATAGTGTTAGGGTTAGGGTTAGGGTTAGCATCAGCCCTAGGATAGTGTTAGGGTTAGGGTTAGCATCAGCCCCAGGATACTGTTAGGGTTAGGTTTAGGGTTATCATCAGCCCTAAGATAGTGTTAGGGTTAGGGTTTGCATCAGCCCTAGGATAGTGTTAGGGTTAGGTTTGGGTTAGCATCAGCCCTAGGATAGTGTTAGGGTTAGGGTTAGCATCAGCCCTAGGATATTGTTACGGTTACGGTTAGGGTTAGCATCAGGCCTAGGATAGTGTTACGGTTAGCATCAGCCTTAGGATAGTGTTAGTGTTAGGGTTAGGGTTAGCATCAGCCCTACGATAGTGTTAGGGTTAGGGTTAACATAAACCCTAGGATAGTGTTAGGGTTAGGGTTAGGGTTATCATCAGGCCTAGGATAGTGTTAGGGTTAGGTTTAGCATCAGCCCTAGGGTAGTGTTAGGGTTAGGGTTAGGGTTAGCATCCGCCGTAGGATAGTGTTAGGGTTAGGGTTAGGGTTATCATCAGCCCTAGGATAGTGTTAGGGTTAGGGTTAACATAAACCCTAGGATAGTGTTAGGGTTAGGGTTATCATCAGGCCTAGGATAGTGTTAGGGTTAGGGTTAGTGTTAGCATCAGTTCAAGGATAGTGTTAGGGTTAGTGTTAGCATGAGCTCTAGGATAGTGTTAGGGATAGGGTTAGGGTTAGCATCAGCCCTAGGATAGTGTTAAGGTTAGGGTTAGGGTCATCATTAGGCCTAGGATAGTGTGAGGGCTAGGGTTAGCATCAGACTTAGGATAGTGTTAGGGTTAGGGTTAGGGTTAGCATCAGCCTTAGGATAGTGTTAGGATTAGGGTTAGCATCAGCCCTGGGAGAGTGTTATGGTTAGGGATACGTTTAGCATCAGGCCTAGGATAGTGTTAGGGTTAGGGTTAGGGTTAGCATCAGCCCTAGGATAGTGTTAGGGTTAGGGTTATTGTTAGCATCAGCCCTAGGATAGTGTTAGGGTTAGGGTTAGCATCAGCACTAGGAGAGTGTTAGGGTTAGGGTTAGGGTTAGCATCAGCCCTAGGATAGTGTTAGGGTTAGGGTTAGCATCAACCCTAGGATAGTGTTAGGGTTAGGGTTAGGGTTAGCATCAGCCCTAGGATAGTGTTAGGGTTAGGGTTAGCCTCAGCCCTAGGAGAGTGTTAGGGTTAGGGACAGGGTTAGCATTAGGCCTAGGATAGTGTTAGGGTTAGGGTTAGGGTTAGCATCAGCCCTAGGATAGTGTTAGGGTTAGGGTTAGCATCAGGCCTAGGATAGTGTTAGGGTTAGGGTTAGCATCAGCCCTAGGAGAGTGTTAGGGTTAGGGTTAGGGTTAGGATCAGCCCTAGGATAGTGTTAGGGTTAGGGTTAACATCAGCCCTAGGATAGTGTTAGGGTTAGGGTTAGGGTTAGCATCAGCCCTCTGATAGTGTTAGGGTTAGGGTTAGGGTTAGCATCAGCCCTAGGATATTATTAGGTTTAGGGTTAGCATCAGCCCTAGAATAGTGTTAGGGTTAGGGTTAGGTTTAGCATCAGCCCTAGGATAGTGTTAGGGTAAGGGTTAGGGTTATCATCAGGCCTAGGATAGTGTTAGGGTTACGGTTAGAATCAGCCCTAGGATAGTGTAGGGTTAGGGTTAACATAAACCCTAGGATAGTGTTAGGGTTAGGGTTAGGGTTATCATCAGGCCTAGGATAGTGTTAGGGTTAGGGTTAGCATCAGCCCGAGGATAGTGTTAGGGTTAGGATTAGCATCAGCCCTAGGATAGTGTTAGGGTTAGGGTTAGGATCAGCCCTAGGATAGTGTTAGGGTTAGGGTTGGGGTTAGCATCAGGCCTAGGATAGTGTCAGGGTTAGGGTTAGCCTCAGCCCTAGGAGAGTGATAGGGGTAGGGTGAGGGTTAGCATCAGCCCTAGGATAGTGTTAGGGTTAGGATTAGCATCAGCCCTAGGATAGTGTTAGGGTTAGGGTTAGTGTTAGCATCAGCCCTAGGATAGTGTTAGTGTTAGGATTAGCATCAGCCCTAGGATAGTGTTAGGGTTAGGGTTAGCATCAGCCCTAGGATAGTGGTAGGGTTAGGGTTAGCATCAGCCCTAGTATAGCGTTAGGGTTAGGGTTGGGGTTAGCATCAGGCCTAGGATAGTGTCAGGGTTAGGGTTAGCCTCAGCCCTAGGAGAGTGTTAGCGGTAGGGTTAGGGTTAGCATCAGCCCTAGGATAGTGTCAGGGTTAGGGTTAGCATCAACCCTAGGATAGTGTTAGGGTTAGGGTTAGGGTTAGCATCAGCCCTAGGATAGTGTTAGGGTTAGGGTTAGGGTTAGCATCAACCCTAGGATAGTGTTAGGGTTAGGGTTAGGGTTAGCATCAGCCCTAAGATATTGTTAGGGTTAGGGTTAGCATGAGCCCTAGGATAGTGTTAGGGTTAGGGTTAGTGTAAGCATCAGACCTAGGACAGTGTTAGGGTTAGGGTTAGCAGCAGCCCTAGGACAGTGTTAGGGTTAGGGTTAGGATTAGCATCAGGCCTAGGATAGTGTTAGGGTTAGGGTTAGCATGAGCCTTAGGATAGTGTTAGGGTTACGGTTAGGGTTAGCATCAGCCCTAGGAGGGTGTTAGGTTTAGGGTTAGCATTAGCCCTAGGATATTGTTAGGGTTAGGGTTCGGGTTAGCATCAGCCCTAGTATAGTGTTACGGTTAGGGTTAGCATCAGCCCTAGGATAGTGTTAGTGTTAGGGTTAGGGTTAGCATCAGCCCTTGGATAGTGTTAGGTTTAGGGTTAACCTCAGCCCTAGGAGAATGTTGGGTTAGGGTTAGGGTTAGCATCAGCCCTAGGATAGTGTTAGGGTTAGGGTTAGCATCAGCCCTAGGATAGTTTTAGGGCTAGTGTTAGTGTTAGCATCAGACCTAGGATAGTGTTAGGGTGATGGTTAGCATCAGCCCTAGGATAGTGTTTGGGTTAGGGTTAGGGTTCGCATCAGCCCTAGGATAGTGTTAGGGTTAGGTTTAGCATCAGACCTAGGACAGTGTTAGGGTTAGGGTTAGGTTTAGCATCAGGCCCAGGATAGAGTTAGGGTTAGTGTTAGGGTTAGCAGCAGCCCTAGGATAGTGTTAGGGTTAGGATTAGCATCAGCTCTAGGATAGTGTTAGGGTTAGGGTTAGTGTAAGCATCAGCCCTAGGATAGTGTTAGGGTTAGGATTAGCATCTGCCCTAGGAGAGTGTTAGGGTTAGGGTTAGGTTTAGCATCAGCCCTAGGATAGTGTTAGGGTTAGGGTTAGGGTTAGCATCAGCCCTAAGATAGTGTTACGGTTAAGGTTACAATCAGTCCTAGGATAATGTTAGGGTTAGGGTTAGGGTTTGCATCAGCCCTAGGATAGTGTTAGGGTTAGGGTTAGCATCAGCCCTAGGATACTGTTAGGGTTAGGGTTAGGGTTATCAACAGCCCTAAGATAGTGTTAGGGTTAGGGTTTGCATCAGCCCTAGGATAGTGTTAGGGTTAGGGTTAGGGTTAGCATCAGGCCTAGGATATTGTTAGGGTTAGCATCAGCCTTAGGATAGTGTTAGTGTTAGTGTTAGGGTTAGCATCAGCCCTACGATAGTGCTAGGGTTAGGGTTAGGGTTAGCATCAGCCCTAGGATTGTTTTAGGGTAAGGGTTAGCATCAGCCTTAGGATAGTGTTAGGGTTAGGGTTAGCATCACCTCTAGGATACTGTTAGTATTAGGGTTAGGGTTTGCATCAGCCCTAGGATACTGTTAGGGTTAGGGTTATGGTTAGCATCAGCCTTAGGATAGTGTTAGGGTTAGGGTTAGCATCAGCCCTAGGATAGTGTTGGGGTTAGGGTTATCATCAGGCCTAGCATAGTGTTAGGGTTTGGGTTAGGGTTATCACCAGGCCTAGGATAGTGTTAGTGTTAGGGTTAGCAACAGCCCTAGGATACTGTTAGGGTTAGTTTTAGGATTAGCATCAGCCCTCGGATAGTGTTAGGGTTAAGGTTAGTGTTAGCATCAGACCTAGGATAGTGTTAGGGTTATGGTTAGCATCAGCCCTAGGATAGTGTTTGGGTTAGGCTTAGGGTCAGCATCAGCCCTAGGATAGTGTTAGGGTTAGGGTTAGGGTTAGCATCAGCCCTTGGATAGTGTTACGGTTAGGGTTAGGGTTATCATCAGGCCTACGATACTGTTAGGGTTAGGGTTAGCATCAGCCCTAAGATAGTGTTAGGGTTAGGGTTAGGGTTAGCATCAGCCCTAGGATAGTGTTAGGGTTAGGGTTAGGGATAGCATCAGCCCTAGGATAGTGTTAGGGTTAGGGTTACGGTTAGCATCAGCTCTAGGATAGTGTTAGAGTTAGGGTTAGCATCAGGCCTAGTATAGTGTTAGGGTTAGGGTTAGCATGAGCCTTAGGGTAGTGTTAGGGTTAGGGTTAGGGTTAGCATCAGCCCTAGGAGAGTGTTAGGGTTAGGGTTAGCATCAGCTCTAGGATAGTGTTAGGGTTAGGGTTAGGGTTAGCATCAGCCCTAGGATAGTTTTACGGTTAGGGTTAGCATGAGCCCTAGGATAGTGTTAGGGTTAGGGTTAGGGTTAGCGTCAGCCCTAGGATAGTGTTAGGGTTAGGGTTAACCTCAGCCCTAGGAGAATGTTGGGTTAGGGTTAGGGTTAGCATCAGCCCTATTATAGTGTTAGGGTTAGGGTTAGCATCAACCCTAGGATAGTGTTAGGGCTAGGCTTAGTGTTAGCATCAGACCTAGGATAGTGTTAGGGTGATGGTTAGCATCAGCCCTAGGATAGTGTTTGGGTTAGGGTTAGGGTTAGCATCAGGCCTAGGATAGTGTTAGGGTTAGAGTTAGGGTTAGCATCAGCCCTAGGATAGTGTTAGGGTTAGGATTAGCATCAGCCCTAGGAGAGTGTTAGGGTTAGGGTTAGGTTTAGCATCAGCCCAAGGATAGTGTTAGGGTTAGGGTTAGGGTTAGCATCGGCCGTAAGATAGTGTTACGGATAGGGTTGGCATCAGCCCTAGGATAGTGTTAGGGTTAGGGTTAGGGTTAGCATCAGCCCTAGGATAGTGTTAGGGTTAGGGTTAGCATCAGCCCCAGGATACTGTTAGGGTTAGGTTTAGGGTTATCATCAGCCCTAAGATAGTGTTAGGGTTAGGGTTTGCATCAGCCCTAGGATAGTGTTAGGGTTAGGTTTGGGTTAGCATCAGCCCTAGGATAGTGTTAGGGTTAGGGTTAGCATCAGCCCTAGGATATTGTTACGGTTAGGGTTAGGGTTAGCATCAGGCCTAGGATAGTGTTACGGTTAGCATCAGCCTTAGGATAGTGTTAGTGTTAGGGTTAGGGTTAGCATCAGCCCTACGATAGTGTTAGGGTTAGGGTTAACATAAACCCTAGGATACTGTTAGGGTTAGGGTTAGGGTTATCATCAGGCCTAGGATAGTGTTAGGGTTAGGTTTAGCATCAGCCCTAGGGTAGTGTTAGGGTTAGGGTTACGGTTAGCATCCGCCGTAGGATAGTGTTAGGGTTAGGGTTAGGGTTAGCATCAGCCCTAGGATAGTGTTAGGGTTAGGGTTAACATAAACCCTAGGATAGTGTTAGGGTTAGGGTTAGTGTTAGCATCAGTTCAAGGATAGTGTTAGGGTTAGGGTTAGCATGAGCTCTAGGATAGTGTTAGGGATAGGGTTAGGGTTAGCATCAGCCCTAGGATAGTGTTAAGGTTAGGGTTAGGGTCATCATTAGGCCTAGGATAGTGTGAGGGCTAGGGTTAGCATCAGACTTAGGATAGTGTTAGGGTTAGGGTTAGGGTTAGCATCAGCCTTAGGATAGTGTTAGGATTAGGGTTAGCATCAGCCCTAGGAGAGTGTTATGGTTAGGGATACGTTTAGCATCAGGCCTAGGATAGTGTTAGGGTTAGGGTTAGGGTTAGCATCAGCCCTAGGATAGTGTTAGGGTTAGGGTTATTGTTAGCATCAGCCCTAGGATAGTGTTAGGGTTAGGGTTAGCATCAGCACTAGGAGAGTGTTAGGGTTAGGGTTAGGGTTAGCATCAGCCCTAGGATAGTGTTAGGGTTAGGGTTAGCATCAGCCCTAGGATAGTGTTAGGGTTAGGGTTAGCATCAGCACTAGTAGAGTGTTAGGGTTAGGGTTAGGGTTAGCATCAGCCCTAGGATAGTGTTAGGGTTAGGGTTAGCATCAACCCTAGGATAGTGTTAGGGTTAGGGTTAGGGTTAGCATCAGCCCTAGGATAGTGTTAGGGTTAGGGTTAGCCTCAGCCCTAGGAGAGTGTTAGGGTTAGGGACAGGGTTAGCATTAGGCCTAGGATAGTGTTAGGGTTAGGGTTAGGGTTAGCATCAGCCCTAGGATAGTGTTAGGGTTAGGGTTAGGGTTAGCATCAGCCCTAGGATAGTGTTAGGGTTAGGGTTAGCATCAGCCCTAGGTTAGTGTTAGTGTTAGGGTTAGGGTTAGCATCAGCCCTAGGATAGTGTTAGGGTTAGGGTTAGGGTTAGCATCAGCCTTAGGATAGTGTTAGGGTTAGGGTTAGGGATATCATCAGGCCTAGGATAGTGTTAGGGTTAGGGTTAGGGTTAGCATCAGTTCAAGGATAGTGTTAGGGTTAGCGTTACGGTTAGCATCTGCCCTAGGATAGTGTTAGGGTTAGGGTTAGGGTTAGCATCAGCCCAAGGATAGTGTTAGGGTTAGGGATAGCATCAGCCCTAGGATAGTGTTAGGGTTAGGGTTAGGGTTAACATCAGGCCCAGGATAGTGTTAGGGTTAGGGTTAGCATCAGCCCAAGGATAGTGTTAGGGTTAGGGTTAGGGTTAGCATCAGCCGTAGGATAGTGTTAGGGTTAGGGTTAGCATCAACCCTAGGATAGTGTTTGGGTTAGGGTTAGGGTTAGCATCAGCCCTAGGATAGTGTTAGGGTTAGGGTTAGGGTTAGCATCAGCCCTAGGATAGTGTTAGTGTTAGGGTTAGCATCAGCCCTAGGATAGTGTTAGGGTTAGGGTTAGGGTTAGCATCAGCCCTAGGATAGTGTTAGGGTTGGGGTTAGCATCAGCCCTAGGATAGCGTTAGGGTTAGGGTTAGGGTTAGCATCAGCCCTAGGATAGTGTTAGGGTTAGGGTTAGCATCAGCCCTATGTTAGTGTTAGTGTTAGGGTTAGGGTTAGCATCAGCCCTAGGATAGTGTTAGGGTTAGGGTTAGGGTTAGCATCAGTTCAAGGATAGTGTTAGGGTTAGCGTTAGGGTAGCATCAGCCCTAGGATAGTGTTAGGGTTAGGGTTAGGGTTAGCATCAGCCCTAGGATAGTGTTAGGGTTAGGGTTAGCATCAGCCCTAGGATAGTGTTAGGGTTAGGGTTAGGGTTAGCATCAGCCCTAGGATAGTGTTAGGGTTAGGGTTAGCATCAGCCCTAGGATAGTGTTAGGGTTAGGGTTAGGGTTAGCATCAGCCCTAGGATAGTGTTAGGGTTAGGGTTAGCATCAGCCCTAGGATAGTGTTAGGGTTAGGGTTAGGGTTAGCATCAGCCCTAGGATAGTGTTAGGGTTAGGGTTAGCATCAGCCCTAGGATAGTGTTAGGGTTAGGGTTAGGGTTAGCATCAGGCCTAGGATAGTGTTAGGGTTAGGGTTAGCATCAGCCCTAGGATAGTGTTAGGGTTAGGGTTCGGGTTAGCATGAGCCGTAGGATAGTGTTAGGGTTAGGGTTAGCCTCAGCCCTAAGATAGTGTTAGAGTTAGGGTTAGGGTTAGCATCAGCCCTAGGATAGTGTTAGGGTTAGGGTTAGCATCAGCCCTAGGATAGTGTTAGGGTTAGGGTTAGGGTTATCATCAGGCCTAGGATAGTGTTAGGGTTAGGGTTAGCATCAGCCCTAGGATAGTGTTAGGGTTAGGGTTCGGGTTAGCATCAGCCGTAGGATAGTGTTAGGGTTAGGGTTAGCCTCAGCCCTAAGATAGTGTTAGAGTTAGGGTTAGGGTTAGCATCAGCCCTAGGATAGTGTTATGGTTAGGGTTAGGGTTAGCATCAGCCCTAGGATAGTGTTAGGGTTAAGGTTAGCATCAGCCCTAGGATAGTGTTAGGGTTAGGGTTAGGGTTAGCATCAGGCCTAGGATAGTGTTAGGGTTAGGGTTAGCATCAGCCCTAGGATAGTGTTAGGGTTAGGGTTAGGGTTAGCATCAGCCGTAGGATAGTGTTAGGGTTAGGGTTAGCCTCAGCCCTAAGATAGTGTTAGAGTTAGGGTTAGGGTTAGCATCAGCCCTAGGATAGTGTTAGGGTTAGGGTTAGGGTTAGCATCAGCCCTAGGATAGTGTTAGTGTTAGGGTTAGCATCAGCCCTAGGATAGTGTTACGGTTAGGGTTAGGGTTAGCATCCGCCCTAGGATAGTGTTAGGGTTAGGGTTAGGGTTAGCATCAACCCTAGGATAGTGTTAGGGTTAGGGTTAACATAAACAATAGGATAGTGTTAGGGTTATGGTTAGGGTTATCATCAGGCCTAGGATAGTGTTAGGGTTAGGGTTAGGGTTAGCATCAGTTCAAGGATAGTGTTAGGGTTAGCGTTAGGGTTAGCATCTGCCCTAGGATAGTGTTAGGGTTAGGGTTAGGGTTAGCATCAGCCCAAGGATAGTGTTAGGGTTAGGGTTAGTATCAGCCCTAGGATAGTGTTAGGGTTAGGGTTAGGGTTAGCATCAGGCCCAGGATAGTGTTAGGGTTAGGGTTAGCATCAGCCCAAGGATAGTGTTAGGGTTAGGGTTAGGGTTAGAATCAGCCCTAGGATAGTGTTAGGGTTAGGGGTAGCATCAACCCTAGGATAGTGTTTGGGTTAGGGTTAGGGTTAGCATCAGCCCTAGGATAGTGTTAGGGTTAGGGTTACCCTCAGCCCTAGGAGAGTGTTAGGGTTAGGGATAGGGTTAGCATCAGGCCTAGGATAGTGTTAGGGTTAGGGTTAGGGTTAGCATCAGCCCTAGGATAGTGTTAGGGTTAGGGTTAGCATCAGCCCTAGGATAGTGTCAGGGTTAGGGTTAGGGTTATCATCAGGCCTAGGATAGTGTTAGGGTTAGGGTTAGCATCAGCCCTAGGATAGTGTTAGGGTTAGGGTTAGCATCAACCCTAGGATAGAGTTAGGGTTAGGGTTAGGGTTAGCATCAGGCCTAGGATAGTGTTATGGTTAGGGTTAGCATCAGCCCTAGGATAGTGTTAGGGTTAGGGTTCGTTTTAGTATCAGCCGTAGGATAGTGTTAGGGTTAGGGTTAGCCTCAGCCCTAAGATAGTGTTAGAGTTAGGGTTAGGGTTAGCATCAGCCCTAGGATAGTGTTAGGGTTAGGGTTAGGGTTTTCATCAGCCCTAGGATAGTGTTAGGGTTAGGGTTAAGGTTAGCATCAGGCCTAGGATAGTGTTAGGGTTAGGGTTAGCATCAGCCCTAGGATAGTGTTAGGGTTAGGGTTAGGGTTAGCATCAGCCGTAGGATAGTGTTATGGTTAGGGTTAGCCTCAGCCCTAAGATAGTGTTAGAGTTAGGGTTAGGGTTAGCATCAGCCCTAGGATAGTGTTAGGGTTAGGGTTAGGGTTAGCATCAGCCCTTGGAGAGTGTTAGGGTTAGGGTTAGGGTTAGCATCAGCCCTAGGATAGTGTTAGTGTTAGGGTAAGCATCAGCCCTAGGATAGTGTTAGGGTTAGGGTTAGCATTAGCCCTAGGATAGTGTTAGGGTTAGGGTTAGGGTTAGCATCAGGCCTAGGAAAGTGTTAGGGTTAGCGTTAGGGTTAGCATCCGCCCTAGGATAGTGTTAGGGTTAGGGTTAGGGTTAGCATCAGCCCTAGGATAGTGTTAGTGTTAGGGTTAGCATCAGCCCTAGGATAGTGTTAGGGTTAGGGTTAGGGTTAGCATCCGCCCTAGGATAGTGTTAGGGTTAGGGTTAGTGTTAGCATCAGCCCTAGGATAGTGTTAGGGTTAGGGTTAACATAAACCCTAGGATAGTGTTAGGGTTAGGGTTAGGGTTATCATCAGGCCTAGGATAGTGTTAGGGTTAGGGTTATGGTTAGCATCAGTTCAAGGATAGTGTTAGGGTTAGCGTTAGGGTTAGCATATGCCCTAGGATAGTGTTAGGGTTAGGGTTAGGGTTAGCATCAGCCCAAGGATAGTGTTAGGGTTAGGGTTAGCATCAGTCCTAGGATAGTGTTAGCGTTAGGGTTAGGGTTAGCATCAGGCCCAGGATAGTGTTAGGGTTAGTGTTAGCATCAGCCCAAGGATAGTGTTAGGGTTACGGTTAGGGTTAGCATCAGCCCTAGGATAGTGTTAGAGTTAGGGTTAGCATCAACCCTAGGATAGTGTTTGGGTTAGGGTTAGGGTTAGCATCAGCCCTAGGATAGTGTTAGGGTTAGGGTTAGGGTTAGCATCAGCCCTAGGATAGTGTTAGTGTTAGGGTTAGCATCAGCCCTAGGATAGTGTTAGGGTTAGGGTTAGGGTTAGCATCAGCCCTAGGATAGTGTTAGGGTTAGGGTTAGCATCAGGCCTAGGATAGTGTTACGGTTAGGGTTAGGGTTAGCATCAGCCCTAGGATAGTGTTAGGGTTAGGGTTAGCATCAGCCCTAGGTTAGTGTTAGTGTTAGGGTTAGGGTTAGCATCAGCCCTAGGATAGTGTTAGGGTTAGGGTTAGGGTTAGCATCAGCCTTAGGATAGTGTTAGGGTTAGGGTTAGGGTTATCATCAGGCCTAGGATAGTGTTAGGGTTAGGGTTAGGGTTAGCATCAGTTCAAGGATAGTGTTAGGGTTAGCGTTAGGGTTAGCATCTGCCCTAGGATAGTGTTAGGGTTAGGGTTAGGGTTAGCATCAGCCCAAGGATAGTGTTAGTGTTAGGGATAGCATCAGCCCTAGGATAGTGTTAGGGTTAGGGTTAGGGTTAGCATCAGGCCCAGGATAGTGTTAGGGTTAGGGTTAGCATCAGCCCAAGGATAGTGTTAGGGTTAGGGTTAGGGTTAGCATCAGCCGTAGGATAGTGTTAGGGTTAGGGTTAGCATCAACCCTAGGATAGTGTTTGGGTTAGGGTTAGGGTTAGCATCAGCCCTAGGATAGTGTTAGGGTTAGGGTTAGGGTTAGCATCAGCCCTAGGATAGTGTTAGTGTTAGGGTTAGCATCAGCCCTAGGATAGTGTTAGGGTTAGGGTTAGGGTTAGCATCAGCCCTAGGATAGTGTTAGGGTTAGGGTTAGCATCAGCCCTAGGATAGTGTTAGGGTTAGGGTTAGGGTTAGCATCAGCCCTAGGATAGTGTTAGGGGTAGGGTTAGCATCAGCCCTAGGATAGTGTTAGGGTTAGGGTTCGGGTTAGCATCAGCCGTAGGATAGTGTTAGGGTTAGGGTTAGCCTCAGCCCTAAGATAGTGTTAGAGTTAGGGTTAGGGTTAGCATCAGCCCTAGGATAGTGTTAGGGTTAGGGTTAGGGTTAGCATCAGCCCTAGGATAGTGTTAGGGTTAGGGTTAGCATCAGCCCTAGGATAGTGTTAGGGTTAGGGTTAGGGTTAGCATCAGGCCTAGGATAGTGTTAGGGTTAGGGTTAGCATCAGCCCTAGGATAGTGTTAGGGTTAGGGTTAGGGTTAGCATCAGCCGTAGGATAGTGTTAGGGTTAGGGTTAGCCTCAGCCCTAAGATAGTGTTAGAGTTAGGGTTAGGGTTAGCATCAGCCCTAGGATAGTGTTAGGGTTAGGGTTAGGGTTAGCATCAGCCCTAGGATAGTGTTCGTGTTAGGGTTAGCATCAGCCCTAGGATAGTGTTAGGGTTAGGGTTAGGGTTAGCATCCGCCCTAGGATAGTGTTAGGGTTAGGGTTAGGGTTAGCATCAACCCTAGGATAGTGTTAGGGTTAGGGTTAACATAAACCCTAGGATAGTGTTAGGGTTATGGTTAGGGTTATCATCAGGCCTAGGATAGTGTTAGGGTTAGGGTTAGGGTTAGCATCAGTTCAAGGATAGTGTTAGGGTTAGCGTTAGGGTTAGCATCTGCCCTAGGATAGTGTTAGGGTTAGGGTTAGGGTTAGCATCAGCCCAAGGATAGTGTTAGGGTTAGGGTTAGCATCAGCCCTAGGATAGTGTTAGGGTTAGGGTTAGGGTTAGCATCAGGCCCAGGATAGTGTTAGGGTTAGGGTTAGCATCAGCCCAAGGATAGTGTTAGGGTTAGGGTTAGGGTTAGCATCAGGCCCAGGATAGTGTTAGGGTTAGGGTTAGCCTCAGCCCTAAGATAGTGTTAGAGTTAGGGTTAGGGTTAGCATCAGCCCTAGGATAGTGTTAGGGTTAGGGTTAGGGTTAGCATCAGCCCTAGGATAGTGTTAGGGTTAGGGTTAGCATCAGCCCTAGGATAGTGTTAGCGTTAGGGTTAGGGTTAGCATCAGGCCTAGGATAGTGTTAGGGTTAGGGTTAGCATCAGCCCTAGGATAGTGTTAGGGTTAGGGTTAGGGTTAGCATCAGCCCTTGGAGAGTGTTAGGGTGAGGGTTAGGGCTAGCATCAGCCCTAGGGTAGTGTTAGTGTTAGGGTTAGCATCAGCCCTAGGATAGTGTTAGGGTTAGGGTTAGCATCAGCCCTAGGATAGTGTTAGGGTTAGGGTTAGGGTTAGCATAAGGCCTAGGATAGTGTTAGTGTTAGGGTTAGCATCAGCCCTAGGATAGTGTTAGGGTTTGGGTTAGGGTTAGCATCCGCCCTAGGATAATGTTAGGGTTAGGGTTAGGGTTAGCATCAGCCCTAGGATAGTGTTAGTGTTAGGGTTAGCATCAGCCCTAGGATAGTGTTAGGGTGAGGGTTAGGGTTAGCATCCGCCCTAGGATAGTGTTAGGGTTAGGGTTAGGGTTAGCATCAACCCTAGGATAGTGTTAGGGTTAGGGTTAACATAAACCCTAGGATAGTGTTAGGGTTATGGTTAGGGTTAGCATCAGTTCAAGGATAGTGTTAGGGTTAGCGTTAGGGTTAGCATCTGCCCTAGGATAGTGTTAGGGTTAGGGTTAGGGTTAGCATCAGCCCAAGGATAGTGTTAGGGTTAGGGTTAGCATCAGCCCTAGGATAGTGTTAGGGTTAGGGTTAGGGTTAGCATCAGGCCCAGGATAGTGTTAGCGTTAGGGTTAGCATCAGCCCAAGGATAGTGTTAGGGTTAGGGTTAGGGTTAGAATCAGCCCTAGGATAGTGTTAGGGTTAGGGTTAGCATCAACCCTAGGATAGTGTTTGGGTTAGGGTTAGGGTTAGCATCAGCCCTAGGATAGTGTTAGGGTTAGGGTTACCCTCAGCCCTAGGAGAGGGTTAGGGTTAGGGATAGGGTTAGCATCAGGCCTAGGATAGTGTTAGGGTTAGGGTTAGGGTTAGCATCAGCCCTAGGATAGTGTTAGGGTTAGGGTTAGCATCAGCCCTAGGATAGTGTCAGGGTTAGGGTTAGGGTTATCATCAGGCCTAGGATAGTGTTAGGGTTAGGGTTAGCATCAGCCCTAGGATAGTGTTAGGGTTAGGGTTAGCATCAACCCTAGGATAGAGTTAGGGTTAGGGTTAGGGTTAGCATCAGGCCTAGGATAGTGTTATGGTTAGGGTTAGCATCAGCCCTAGGATAGTGTTAGGGTTAGGGTTCGGGTTAGCATCAGCCGTAGGATAGTGTTAGGGTTAGGGTTAGCCTCAGCCCTAAGATAGTGTTAGAGTTAGGGTTAGGGTTAGCATCAGCCCTAGGATAGTGTTAGGGTTAGGGTTAGGGTTTTCATCAGCCCTAGGATAGTGTTAGGGTTAGGGTTAAGGTTAGCATCAGGCCTACGATAGTGTTAGGGTTAGGGTTAGCATCAGCCCTAGGATAGTGTTAGGGTTAGGGTTAGGGTTAGCATCAGCCGTAGGATAGTGTTATGGTTAGGGTTAGCCTCAGCCCTAAGATAGTGTTAGAGTTAGGGTTAGGGTTAGCATCAGCCCTAGGATAGTGTTAGGGTTAGGGTTAGGGTTAGCGTCAGCCCTTGGGGAGTGTTAGGGTTAGGGTTAGGGTTAGCATCAGCCCTAGGATAGTGTTAGTGTTAGGGTAAGCATCAGCCCTAGGATAGTGTTAGGGTTAGGGTTAGCATTAGCCCTAGGATAGTGTTAGGGTTAGGGTTAGGGTTAGCATCAGGCCTAGGATAGTGTTAGTGTTAGGGTTTGCATCAGCCCTAGGATAGTGTTAGGGTTAGGGTTAGGGTTAGCATCCGCCCTAGGATAATGTTAGGGTTAGGGTTAGGGTTAGCATCAGCCCTAGGATAGTGTTAGTGTTAGGGTTAGCATCAGCCCTAGGATAGTGTTAGGGTTTGGGTTAGGGTTAGCATCCGCCCTAGGATAGTGTTAGGGTTAGGGTTAGGGTTAGCATCAGCCCTACGATAGTGTTAGGGTTAGGGTTAACATAAACCCTAGGATAGTGTTAGGGTTAGGGTTAGGGTTATCATCAGGCCTAGGATAGTGTTAGGGTTAGGGTTAGGGTTAGCATCAGTTCAAGGATAGTGTTAGGGTTAGCGTTAGGGTTAGCATCTGCCCTAGGATAGTGTTAGGGTTAGGGTTATGGTTAGCATCAGCCCAAGGATAGTGTTAGGGTTAGGGTTAGCATCAGCCCTAGGATAGTGTTAGTGTTAGGTTTAGGGTTAGCATCAGGCCCACGATAGTGTTAGGGTTAGGGTTAGCATCAGCCCAAGGATAGTGTTAGGGTTAGGGTTAGGGTTAGCATCAGCCCTAGGATAGTGTTAGGGTTAGGGTTAGCATCAACCCTAGGATAGTGTTTGGGTTAGGGTTAGGGTTAGCATCAGCCCTAGGATAGTGTTAGTGTTAGGGTTAGGGTTAGCATCAGCCCTAGGATAGTGTTAGTGTTAGGGTTAGCATCAGCCCTAGGATAGTGTTAGGGTTAGGGTTAGGGTTAGCATCAGCCCTAGGATAGTGTTAGGGTTAGGGTTAGCATCAGCCCTAGGATAGTGTTAGGGTTAGGGTTAGGGTTAGCATCAGCCCTAGGATAGTGTTAGGGTTAGGGTTAGCATCAGCCCTAGGTTAGTGTTAGTGTTAGGGTTAGGGTTAGCATCAGCCCTAGGATAGTGTTAGGGTTAGGGTTAGGGTTAGCATCAGTTCAAGGATAGTGTTAGGGTTAGCGTTAGGGTTAGCAACAGCCCTAGGATAGTGTTAGGGTTAGGGTTAGCATCAGCCCTAGGATAGTGTTAGGGTTAGGGTTAGGGTTATCGTCAGGCCTAGGATAGTGTTAGGGTTAGGGTTAGCATCAGCCCTAGGATAGTGTTAGGGTTAGGGTTCGGGTTAGCATCAGCCGTAGGATAGTGTTAGGGTTAGGGTTAGCCTCAGCCCTAAGATAGTGTTAGAGTTAGGGTTAGGGTTAGCATCAGCCCTAGGATAGTGTTAGGGTTAGGGTTAGGGTTAGCATCAGCCCTAGGATAGTGTTAGGGTTAGGGTTAGGGTTAGCATCAGCCCTAGGATAGTGTTAGTGTTAGGGTTAGCATCAGCCCTAGGATAGTGTTAGGGTTAGGGTTAGCATCAGCCCTAGGATAGTGTTAGGCTTAGGGTTAGGGTTAGGATCCGCCCTAGGATAATGTTAGGGTTAGGGTTAGGGTTAGCATCAGCCCTAGGATAGTGTTAGTGTTAGGGTTAGCATCAGCCCTACGATAGTGTTAGGGTTAGGGTTAGGGTTAGCATCCGCCCTAGGATAGTGTTAGGGTTAGGGTTAGGGTTAGCATCAGCCCTAGGATAGTGTTAGGGTTAGGGTTATTGTTAGCATCAGCCCTAGGATAGTGTTAGGGTTAGGGTTAGCATCAGCACTAGGAGAGTGTTAGGGTTAGGGTTAGGGTTAGCATCAGCCCTAGGATAGTGTTAGGGTTAGGGTTAGCATCAGCCCTAGGATAGTGTTAGGGTTAGGGTTAGCATCAGCACTAGTAGAGTGTTAGGGTTAGGGTTAGGGTTAGCATCAGCCCTAGGATAGTGTTAGGGTTAGGGTTAGCATCAACCCTAGGATAGTGTTAGGGTTAGGGTTAGGGTTAGCATCAGCCCTAGGATAGTGTTAGGGTTAGGGTTAGCCTCAGCCCTAGGAGAGTGTTAGGGTTAGGGACAGGGTTAGCATTAGGCCTAGGATAGTGTTAGGGTTAGGGTTAGGGTTAGCATCAGCCCTAGGATAGTGTTAGGGTTAGGGTTAGGGTTAGCATCAGCCCTAGGATAGTGTTAGGGTTAGGGTTAGCATCAGCCCTAGGTTAGTGTTTGGGTTAGGGTTAGGGTTCGCATCAGCCCTAGGATAGTGTTAGGGTTAGGTTTAGCATCAGACCTAGGACAGTGTTAGGGTTAGGGTTAGGTTTAGCATCAGGCCCAGGATAGAGTTAGGGTTAGTGTTAGGGTTAGCAGCAGCCCTAGGATAGTGTTAGGGTTAGGATTAGCATCAGCTCTAGGATAGTGTTAGGGTTAGGGTTAGTGTAAGCATCAGCCCTAGGATAGTGTTAGGGTTAGGATTAGCATCTGCCCTAGGAGAGTGTTAGGGTTAGGGTTAGGTTTAGCATCAGCCCTAGGATAGTGTTAGGGTTAGGGTTAGGGTTAGCATCAGCCCTAAGATAGTGTTACGGTTAAGGTTACAATCAGTCCTAGGATAATGTTAGGGTTAGGGTTAGGGTTTGCATCAGCCCTAGGATAGTGTTAGGGTTAGGGTTAGCATCAGCCCTAGGATACTGTTAGGGTTAGGGTTAGGGTTATCAACAGCCCTAAGATAGTGTTAGGGTTAGGGTTTGCATCAGCCCTAGGATAGTGTTAGGGTTAGGGTTAGGGTTAGCATCAGGCCTAGGATATTGTTAGGGTTAGCATCAGCCTTAGGATAGTGTTAGTGTTAGTGTTAGGGTTAGCATCAGCCCTACGATAGTGCTAGGGTTAGGGTTAGGGTTAGCATCAGCCCTAGGATTGTTTTAGGGTAAGGGTTAGCATCAGCCTTAGGATAGTGTTAGGGTTAGGGTTAGCATCACCTCTAGGATACTGTTAGTATTAGGGTTAGGGTTTGCATCAGCCCTAGGATACTGTTAGGGTTAGGGTTATGGTTAGCATCAGCCTTAGGATAGTGTTAGGGTTAGGGTTAGCATCAGCCCTAGGATAGTGTTGGGGTTAGGGTTATCATCAGGCCTAGCATAGTGTTAGGGTTTGGGTTAGGGTTATCACCAGGCCTAGGATAGTGTTAGTGTTAGGGTTAGCAACAGCCCTAGGATACTGTTAGGGTTAGTTTTAGGATTAGCATCAGCCCTCGGATAGTGTTAGGGTTAAGGTTAGTGTTAGCATCAGACCTAGGATAGTGTTAGGGTTATGGTTAGCATCAGCCCTAGGATAGTGTTTGGGTTAGGCTTAGGGTCAGCATCAGCCCTAGGATAGTGTTAGGGTTAGGGTTAGGGTTAGCATCAGCCCTTGGATAGTGTTACGGTTAGGGTTAGGGTTATCATCAGGCCTACGATACTGTTAGGGTTAGGGTTAGCATCAGCCCTAAGATAGTGTTAGGGTTAGGGTTAGGGTTAGCATCAGCCCTAGGATAGTGTTAGGGTTAGGGTTAGGGATAGCATCAGCCCTAGGATAGTGTTAGGGTTAGGGTTACGGTTAGCATCAGCTCTAGGATAGTGTTAGAGTTAGGGTTAGCATCAGGCCTAGTATAGTGTTAGGGTTAGGGTTAGCATGAGCCTTAGGGTAGTGTTAGGGTTAGGGTTAGGGTTAGCATCAGCCCTAGGAGAGTGTTAGGGTTAGGGTTAGCATCAGCTCTAGGATAGTGTTAGGGTTAGGGTTAGGGTTAGCATCAGCCCTAGGATAGTTTTACGGTTAGGGTTAGCATGAGCCCTAGGATAGTGTTAGGGTTAGGGTTAGGGTTAGCGTCAGCCCTAGGATAGTGTTAGGGTTAGGGTTAACCTCAGCCCTAGGAGAATGTTGGGTTAGGGTTAGGGTTAGCATCAGCCCTATTATAGTGTTAGGGTTAGGGTTAGCATCAACCCTAGGATAGTGTTAGGGCTAGGCTTAGTGTTAGCATCAGACCTAGGATAGTGTTAGGGTGATGGTTAGCATCAGCCCTAGGATAGTGTTTGGGTTAGGGTTAGGGTTAGCATCAGGCCTAGGATAGTGTTAGGGTTAGAGTTAGGGTTAGCATCAGCCCTAGGATAGTGTTAGGGTTAGGATTAGCATCAGCCCTAGGAGAGTGTTAGGGTTAGGGTTAGGTTTAGCATCAGCCCAAGGATAGTGTTAGGGTTAGGGTTAGGGTTAGCATCGGCCGTAAGATAGTGTTACGGATAGGGTTGGCATCAGCCCTAGGATAGTGTTAGGGTTAGGGTTAGGGTTAGCATCAGCCCTAGGATAGTGTTAGGGTTAGGGTTAGCATCAGCCCCAGGATACTGTTAGGGTTAGGTTTAGGGTTATCATCAGCCCTAAGATAGTGTTAGGGTTAGGGTTTGCATCAGCCCTAGGATAGTGTTAGGGTTAGGTTTGGGTTAGCATCAGCCCTAGGATAGTGTTAGGGTTAGGGTTAGCATCAGCCCTAGGATATTGTTACGGTTAGGGTTAGGGTTAGCATCAGGCCTAGGATAGTGTTACGGTTAGCATCAGCCTTAGGATAGTGTTAGTGTTAGGGTTAGGGTTAGCATCAGCCCTACGATAGTGTTAGGGTTAGGGTTAACATAAACCCTAGGATACTGTTAGGGTTAGGGTTAGGGTTATCATCAGGCCTAGGATAGTGTTAGGGTTAGGTTTAGCATCAGCCCTAGGGTAGTGTTAGGGTTAGGGTTACGGTTAGCATCCGCCGTAGGATAGTGTTAGGGTTAGGGTTAGGGTTAGCATCAGCCCTAGGATAGTGTTAGGGTTAGGGTTAACATAAACCCTAGGATAGTGTTAGGGTTAGGGTTAGTGTTAGCATCAGTTCAAGGATAGTGTTAGGGTTAGGGTTAGCATGAGCTCTAGGATAGTGTTAGGGATAGGGTTAGGGTTAGCATCAGCCCTAGGATAGTGTTAAGGTTAGGGTTAGGGTCATCATTAGGCCTAGGATAGTGTGAGGGCTAGGGTTAGCATCAGACTTAGGATAGTGTTAGGGTTAGGGTTAGGGTTAGCATCAGCCTTAGGATAGTGTTAGGATTAGGGTTAGCATCAGCCCTAGGAGAGTGTTATGGTTAGGGATACGTTTAGCATCAGGCCTAGGATAGTGTTAGGGTTAGGGTTAGGGTTAGCATCAGCCCTAGGATAGTGTTAGGGTTAGGGTTATTGTTAGCATCAGCCCTAGGATAGTGTTAGGGTTAGGGTTAGCATCAGCACTAGGAGAGTGTTAGGGTTAGGGTTAGGGTTAGCATCAGCCCTAGGATAGTGTTAGGGTTAGGGTTAGCATCAGCCCTAGGATAGTGTTAGGGTTAGGGTTAGCATCAGCACTAGTAGAGTGTTAGGGTTAGGGTTAGGGTTAGCATCAGCCCTAGGATAGTGTTAGGGTTAGGGTTAGCATCAACCCTAGGATAGTGTTAGGGTTAGGGTTAGGGTTAGCATCAGCCCTAGGATAGTGTTAGGGTTAGGGTTAGCCTCAGCCCTAGGAGAGTGTTAGGGTTAGGGACAGGGTTAGCATTAGGCCTAGGATAGTGTTAGGGTTAGGGTTAGGGTTAGCATCAGCCCTAGGATAGTGTTAGGGTTAGGGTTAGCGTCAGGCCTAGGATAGTGTTAGGGTTAGGGTTAGCATCAGCCCTAGGAGAGTGTTAGGGTTAGGGTTAGGGTTAGGATCAGCCCTAGGATAGTGTTAGGGTTAGGGTTAACATCACCCTAGGATAGTGTTAGGGTTAGGGTTAGGGTTAGCATCAGCCCTAGGATAGTGTTAGGTTTAAGGTTAGCATCAGACCTAGGATAGTGTTAGCGTTAGGGTTAGGGTTAGCATCAGCCCTAGGATAGTGTAAGTGTTAGGGTTAGGGTTAGCATCAGGCCTAGGATAGTGTTAGGGTTAGGGTTAGCATCAGCCCTAGGATAGTGTTAGGGTTAGGGTTAGGGTTAGCATCAGCCCTAGGATAGTGTTAGGGTTAGGGTTAGGGTTAGCATCAGCCCTAGGATAGTATTAGGGTTAGGGTTAGCATCAGCCCTAGGATAGTGTTAAGGTTAGGGTTAGGGTTAGCACCAGGCCCAGGATAGTGTTAGTGTTAGGGTTATCATCAGCCTTAGGATAGTGTTAGGGTTAGGGTTAGGGTTAGCATCAGCCGTAATATAGTGTTTGGGTTAGTGTTAGCCTCAGCCCTAAGATAGTGTTAGAGTTAGGGTTGGGTTAGCATCAGCCCTAGGTTAGTGTTAGGGTTAGGGTTAGGGTTAGCATCAGCCCTAGGATAGTGTTAGTGTTAGGGTTAGCATCAGCCCTAGGATAGTGTTAGGGTTAGGGTTAGGGTTAGCATCAGCCCTAGGATAGTGTTAGGGTTAGGGTTAGGGTTAGCATCAGCCCTCTGATAGTGTTAGGGTTAGGGTTAGGGTTAGCATCAGCCCTAGGATATTATTAGGTTTAGGGTTAGCATCAGCCCTAGAATAGTGTTAGGGTTAGGGTTAGGTTTAGCATCAGCCCTAGGATAGTGTTAGGGTAAGGGTTAGGGTTATCATCAGGCCTAGGATAGTGTTAGGGTTACGGTTAGAATCAGCCCTAGGATAGTGTAGGGTTAGGGTTAACATAAACCCTAGGATAGTGTTAGGGTTAGGGTTAGGGTTATCATCAGGCCTAGGATAGTGTTAGGGTTAGGGTTAGCATCACTTCAAGGATAGTGTTAGGGTTAGCGTTAAGGTTAGCATCAGCCCTAGGATAGTGTTAGGGTTAGGGTTAGCATCAGCCCTAGGATAATGTTAGGGTTAGGGTTAGGGTTATCATCAGACCTAGGATAGTGTTAGGGTTAGGGTTAGCATCAGCTCTAGGATAGTGTTAGGGTTAGGGTTAGGGTTATCATCAGGCCTAGGATAGTGTGAGGGCTAGGGTTAGCATCAGACTTAGGATAGTGTTAGGGTTAGGGTTAGGGTTAGCATCAGCCCTAGGATAGTGTTAGGGTTAGGGTTAGCATCACCCCTAGGAGATTGTTATGGTTAGGGATAGGTTTAGCATCAGGCCTAGGATAGTGTTAGGGTTAGGGTTAGGGTTAGCATCAGCCCTAGGATAGTGTTAGGGTAAGGGTTAGGGTTAGCATCAGCCCTAGGATAGTGTTAGGGTTAGGGTTAGCATCAGCCCTAGGAGAGTGTTAGGGTTAGGGTTAGGGTTAGCATCAGCCCTAGGATAGTGTTAGGGTTAGGGTTAGCATCCACCCTAGGATAGTGTTAGGGTTTGGGTTAGGGTTAGCATCAGCCCTAGGATAGTGTTAGGGTTAGGGATAGGGTTAGCATCAGGCCTAGGATAGTGTTAGGGTTAGGGTTAGGGTTAGCATCAGCCCTAGGATATTGTTAGGGTTAGGGTTAGCATCAGGCCTAGGATAGTGTTAGGGTTAGGGTTAGCATCAGCCCTAGGAGAGTGTTAGGGTTAGGGTTAGGGTTAGCATCAGCCCTAGGATAGTGTTAGGGTTAGGGTTAACATCATCCCTAGGATAGTGTTAGGGTTAGGGTTAGCCTCAGCCCTAGGAGAGTGTTAGGGTTTGGGACAGGGTTAGCATTAGGCCTAGGATAGTGTTAGGGTTAGGGTTAGGGTTAGCATCAGCCCTAGGATAGTGTTAGGGTTAGGGTTAGCATCAGGCCTAGGATAGTGTTAGGGTTAGGGTTAGCATCAGCCCTAGGAGAGTGTTAGGGTTAGGGTTAGGGTTAGGATCAGCCCTAGGATAGTGTTAGGGTTAGGGTTAACATCAGCCCTAGGATAGTGTTAGGGTTAGGGTTAGGGTTAGCATCAGCCCTAGGATAGTGTTAGGTTTAGGGTTAGCATCAGACCTAGGATAGTGTTAGCGTTACGGTTAGGGTTAGCATCAGCCCTAGGATAGTGTAAGTGTTAGGGTTAGGGTTAGCATCAGGCCTAGGATAGTGTTAGGGTTAGGGTTAGCATCAGCCCTAGGATAGTGTTAGGGTTAGGGTTAGGGTTAGCATCAGCCCTAGGATAGTGTTAGGGTTAGGGTTAGGGTTAGCATCAGCCCTCTGATAGTGTTAGGGTTAGGGTTAGGGTTAGCATCAGCCCTAGGATATTATTAGGTTTAGGGTTAGCATCAGCCCTAGAATAGTGTTAGGGTTAGGGTTAGGTTTAGCATCAGCCCTAGGATAGTGTTAGGGTAAGGGTTAGGGTTATCATCAGGCCTAGGATAGTGTTAGGGTTACGGTTAGAATCAGCCCTAGGATAGTGTAGGGTTAGGGTTAACATAAACCCTAGGATAGTGTTAGGGTTAGGGTTAGGGTTATCATCAGGCCTAGGATAGTGTTAGGGTTAGGGTTAGCATCAGTTCAAGGATAGTGTTAGGGTTAGCGTTAAGGTTAGCATCAGCCCTAGGATAGTGTTAGGGTTAGGGTTAGCATCAGCCCTAGGATAATGTTAGGGTTAGGGTTAGGGTTATCATCAGACCTAGGATAGTGTTAGGGTTAGGGTTAGCATCAGCTCTAGGATAGTGTTAGGGTTAGGGTTAGGGTTATCATCAGGCCTAGGATAGTGTGAGGGCTAGGGTTAGCATCAGACTTAGGATAGTGTTAGGGTTAGGGTTAGGGTTAGCATCAGCCCTAGGATAGTGTTAGGGTTAGGGTTAGCATCAGCCCTAGGAGATTGTTATGGTTAGGGATAGGTTTAGCATCAGGCCTAGGATAGTGTTAGGGTTAGGGTTAGGGTTAGCATCAGCCCTAGGATAGTGTTAGGGTTAGGGTTAGGGTTAGCATCAGCCCTAGGATAGTGTTAGGGTTAGGGTTAGCATCAGCCCTAGGAGAGTGTTAGGGTTAGGGTTAGGGTTAGCATCAGCCCTAGGATAGTGTTAGGGTTAGGGTTAGCATCCACGCTAGGATAGTGTTAGGGTTAGGGTTAGGGTTAGCATCAGCCCTAGGATAGTGTTAGGGTTAGGGATAGGGTTAGCATCAGGCCTAGGATAGTGTTAGGGTTAGGGTTAGGGTTAGCATCAGCCCTAGGATATTGTTAGGGTTAGGGTTAGCATCAGGCCTAGGATAGTGTTAGGGTTAGTGTTAGCATCAGCCCTAGGAGAGTGTTAGGGTTAAAGTTAGGGTTAGCATCAGCCCTAGGATAGTGTTAGGGTTAGGGTTAACATCAGCCCTAGGATAGTGTTAGGGTTAGGGTTAGGGTTAGCATCAGCCCTAGGACAGTGTTAGGTTTAGGGTTAGCATCAGACCTAGGATAGTGTTAGGGTTAGGGTTAGGGTTAGCATCAGCCCTAGGATAGTGTAAGTGTTACGGTTAGGGTTAGCATCAGGCCTAGGATAGTGTTAGGGTTAGGGTTAGCATCAGCCCTAGAATAGTGTTAGGGTTAGGGTTAGGGTTAGCATCAGCCCTAGGATAGTGTTAGGGTTAGGGTTAGGGTTAGCATCAGCCCTAGGATAGTATTAGTGTTAGGGTTAGCATCAGCCCTAGGATAGTGTTAGGGTTAGGGTTAGGGTTAGCACCAGGCCCAGGATAGTGTTAGTGTTAGGGTTAGCATCAGCCTTAGGATAGTGTTAGGGTTATGGTTAGGGTTAGCATCAGCCGTAGGATAGTGTTTGGGTTAGGGTTAGCCTCAGCCCTAAGATAGTGTTAGAGTTAGGGTTGGGTTAGCATCAGCCCTAGGATAGAGTTAGGGTTAGGGTTAGGGTTAGCATCAGCCCTAGGATAGTGTTAGTGTTAGGGTTAGAATCAGCCCTAGGATAGTGTTAGGATTAGGGTTAGGGTTAGCATCAGCCCTAGGATAGTGTTAGTGTTAGGGTTAGCATCAACCCTAGGATAGAGTTAGCGTTAGGGTCAGGGTTAGCATCAGTCCTAGGATAGTATTAGGGTTAGGGTTAGGGTTAGGGTTAGGGTTAGCATCAGCTCTAGGATACTGTTAGGGTTAGGGTTAGGGTTAGCATCAGCCCTACGATAGTGTTAGGGTTAGGGTTAGGGTTAGCATCAGGCCTAGGATAGTGTTAGGGTTAGGGTTAGCATCAGCCCTAGGATACTGTTAGGGTTAGGGTTAGGGTTAGCATCAGCCCTAGGATAGTGTCAGTGTTAGGGTTAGCATCAACCCTAGGATAGTGTTAGGGTTAGGGATAGGGTTAGCATCATCCCTAGGATAGTGTTAGGGTTATGCTTAGGTTTAGCATCAGCCCTAGGATAGTGTTAGGGTAAGGGTTAGGGTTAGCATCAGGCCTAGGATAGTGTTAGGGTTACGTTTAGAATCAGCCCTAGGATAGTGTTAGGGTTAGGGTTAGGGTTAGCATCAGCCCTAGGATAGTGTTAGGTTTAGGGTTATGGATATCATCAGGCCTAGGATATTGTTAGTGTTAGGGTTAGCATCAGCCCTAGGATAGTGTTAGGGTTAGGGTTAGGGTTAGCATCAGCCCTAGGATAGTGTTAGGGTTAGGGTTAGGGTTAGCATCAGCACTCTGATAGTGTTAGGGTTAGGGTTAGGGTTAGCATCAGCCCTAGGATATTATTAGGTTTAGGGTTAGCATCAGCCCTAGAATAGTGTTAGGGTTAGGGTTAGGTTTAGCATCAGCCCTAGGGTAGTGTTAGGGTAAGGGTTAGGGTTAGCATCAGGCCTAGGATAGTGTTAGGGTTACGGTTAGAATCAGCCCTAGGATAGTGTTAGGGTTAGGGTTAGGGTTAGCGTCAGCTCTAGGATAGTGTTAGGTTTAGGGTTAGCATCAGCCCTAGGATAGTGTTAGGGTTAGGGTTAGGGTTAGCATCAGCCCTAGGATAGTATTAGGGTTAGGGTTAGCATCAGCCCTAGGATAGTGTTAGGGTTAGGGTTAGGGTTAGCACCAGGCCTATGATACTGTTAGTGTTAGTGTTAGCATCAGCCTTAGGATAGTGTTAGGGTTAGGGTTAGGGTTAGCATCAGCCGTAGGATAGTGTTTGGGTTAGGGTTAGCCTCAGCCCTAAGATAGTGTTAGAGTTAGGGTTAGGGTTAGCATCAGCCCTAGGATACTGTTAGGGTTAGGGTTAGGGTTAGCATCAGCCCTAGGATAGTGTTAGTGTTAGGGTTAGCATCAGCCCTAGGGTAGTGTTAGGGTTAGGGTTAGGGTTAGCATCCGCCCTAGGATAGTGTTAGGGTTAGGGTTAGGGTTAGCATCAGCCCTAGGATAGTGTTAGGGTTAGGGTTAACATAAACCCTAGGATAGTGTTAGGGTTAGGGTTAGGGTTATCATCAGGCCTAGGATAGTGTTAGGGTTAGGGTTAGGGTTAGCATCAGTTCAAGGATAGTGTTAGGGTTGGCGTTAGGGTTAGCATCAGCCCTAGGATAGTGTTAGGGTTAGGGTTAGCATCAGCCCTAGCATAATGTTAGGGTTAGGGTTAGGGTTATCATCAGGCCTAGGATAGTGTTAGGGTTAGGGTTAGCATGAGCTCTAGGATCGTGTTAGGGATAGGGTTAGGGTTAGCATCAGCCCTAGGATAGTGTTAAGGTTAGGGTTAGGGTTATCATCAGGCCTAGGATAGTGTGAGGGCTAGGGTTAGCATCAGACTTAGGATAGTGTTAGGGTTAGGGTTAGGGATAGCATCAGCCCTAGGATAGTGTTAGGGTTAGGGTTAGCATCAGCCCTAGGAGAGTGTTATGGTTAGGGATACGTTTAGCATCAGGCCTAGGATAGTGTTAGGGTTAGGGTTAGGGTTACCATCAGCCCTAGGATAGTGTTAGGGTTAGGGTTATTGTTAGCATCAGCCCTAGGATAGTGTTAGGGTTAGGGTTAGCATCAGCCCTAGGAGAGTGTTAGGGTTAGGGATAGGGTTAGCATCAGCCCTAGGATAGTGTTAGGGTTAGGGTTAGCATCAACCCTAGGATAGTGTTAGGGTTAGGGTTAGGGTTAGCATCAGCCCTAGGATAGTGTTAGGGTTAGGGTTAGCCTCAGCCCTAGGAGAGTGTTAGGGTTAGGGATAGGGTTAGCATCAGGCCTAGGATAGTGTTAGGGTTAGGGTTAGGGTTAGCATCAGCTATAGGATAGTGTTAGGGTTAGGGTTAGCATCAGGCCTAGGATAGTGTTAGGGTTAGGGTTAGCATCAGCCCTAGGAGAGTGTTAGGGTTAGGGTTAGGGTTAGGATCAGCCCTAGGATAGTGTTAGGGTTAGGGTTAACATCAGCCCTAGGCTAGTGTTAGGGTTAGGGTTAGGGTTAGCATCAGCCCTAGGATAGTGTTAGGTTTAGGGTTAGCATCAGACCTAGGATAGTGTTAGGGTTAGGGATAGGGTTAGCATCAGCCCTAGGATAGTGTACGTGTTAGGGTTAGGGTTAGCATCAGGCCTAGGATAGTGGTAGGGTTAGGGTTAGCATCAGCCCTAGGACAGTGTTAGGGTTAGGGTTAGGGTTAGCATCAGCCATAGGATAGTGTTAGGGTTAGGGTTAGGGTTAGCATCAGCCCTAGGATAGTATTAGGGTTAGGGTTAGCATCAGCCCTAGGATAGTGTTAGGGTTAGGGTTAGGGTTAGCACCAGGCCCAGGATAGTGTTAGTGTTAGGGTTATCATCAGCTTTAGGATAGTGTTAGGGTTAGGGTTAGGGTTAGCATCAGCCGTAGGATAGTGTTTGGGTTAGGGTTAGCCTCAGCCCTAAGATAGTGTTAGAGTTAGGGTTGGGTTAGCATCAGGCCTAGGATAGTGTTAGGGTTAGGGTTAGGGTTAGCATCAGCCCTAGGATCGTGTTAGTGTTAGGGTTAGAATCAGCCCTAGGATAGTGTTAGGGTTAGGGTTAGGGTTAGCATCAGCCCTAGGATAGTGTTAGCTTTAGGGTTATGGATATCATCAGGCCTAGGATATTGTTAGTGTTAGGGTTAGCATCAGCCCTAGGATAGTGTTAGGGTTACGGTTAGGGTTAGCATCAGCCCTAGGATAGTGTTAGGGTTAGGGTTAGGGTTAGCATAAGCCCTAGGATAGTGTTAGGGTTAGGGTTAGGGTTAGCATCAGCCCTAGGATATTATTAGGTTTAGGGTTAGCATCAGCCCTAGAATAGTGTTAGGGTTAGGGTTAGGTTTAGCATCAGCCCTAGGATAGTGTTAGGGTAAGGGTTAGGGTTATCATCAGGCCTAGGATAGTGTTAGGGTTACGGTTAGAATCAGCCCTAGGATAGTGTTAGGGTTAGGGTTAACATAAACCCTAGGATAGTGTTAGGGTTATGGTTAGGGTTATCATCAGGCCTAGGATAGTGTTAGGGTTAGGGTTAGCATCAGTTCAAGGATAGTGTTAGGGTTAGCGTTAGGGTTAGCATCAGCCCTAGGATAGTGTTAGGGTTAGGGTTAGCATCAGCCCTAGGATAATGTTAGGGTTAGGGTTAGGGTTATCATCAGACCTAGGATAGTGTTAGGGTTAGGGTTAGCATCAGCTCTAGGATAGTGTTAGGGATAGGGTTAGGGTTAGCATCAGCCCTAGGATAGTGTTAGGGTTAGGGTTCGGGTTAGCATCAGCTCTAGGATAGTGTTAGGGTTAGGGTTAGGGTTAGCATCAGCCCTAGGATAGTGTTAGGGTTAGGGTTAGGGTTAGGGTTAGCATCAGTTCAAGGATAGTGTTAGGGTTAGCGTTAGGGTTAGCATCAGCCCTAGGATAGTGTTAGGGTTAGGGTTAGCATCAGCCCTAGGATAGTGTTAGGGTTAGGGTTAGGGTTATCATCAGGCCTAGGATAGTGTTAGGGGTAGCATCAGCTCTAGGATAGTGTTAATGTTAGAGTTAGGGTTATCATCAGGCCTAGGATAGTGTGAGGGCTAGGGTTAGCATCAGACTTAGGATAGTGTTAGGGTTAGGGTTAGGGTTAGCATCAGCCCTAGGATAGTGTTAGGGTTAGGGTTAGCATCAGCCCTAGGATAGTGTTAGGGTTAGGGTTAACATCAGCCCTAGTATAATGTTAGGGTTAGGGTTAGTGTTAGCATCAGCCCTAGGATAGTCTTAGGTTTAGGGTTATCATCAGCCCTAGGATAGTGTAAGTGTTAGGGTTAGGGTTAGCATCAGGCCTAGAATAGTGTTAGGGTTAGGGTTATCATCAGCCCTAGGATAGTGTAAGTGTTAGGGTTAGGGTTAGCATCAGGCCTAGGATAGTGTTAGGGTTAGGGTTAGCATCAGCCCTAGGATAGCGTTAGGGTTAGGGATAGGGTTAGCATCAGCCCTAGGATAGTGTTAGGGTTAGGGTTAGGGTTAGCTTCAGCCCTAGGATAGTATTAGGGTTAGGGTTAGCATCAGCCCTAGGATAGTGTTAGGGTTAGGGTTAGGGTTAGCACCAGGCCTACGATAGTGTTAGTGTTAGGGTTAGCATCAGCCTTAGGATAGTGTTATGGTTAGCGTTAGGGTTAGCATCAGCCTTAGGATAGTGTTTGGGTTAGGGTTAGCCTCAGCCCTAAGATAGTGTTAGAGTTAGGGTTGGGGTTAGCATCAGCCCTAGGATAGTGTTAGGTTTAGGGTTAGGGTTAGCATCAGCCCTAGGATAGTGTTAGTGTTATGGTTAGCTTCAGCCCTAGGATAGTGTTAGGGTTAGGGTTAGGGTTAGCATCCGCCCTAGGATAGTGTTAGGGTTAGGGTTAAGATTAGCATCAGCCCTAGGATAGTGTTAGGGTTAGGGTTAACATAAACCCTAGGATAGTGTTAGGGTTAGGGTTAGGGTTATCATCAGGCCTAGGATAGTGTTAGGGTTAGGGTTAGGGTTAGGGTTAGCATCAGTTCAAGGATAGTGTTAGGGTTAGCGTTAGGGTTAGCATCAGCCCTAGGATAGTGTTAGGGTTAGGGTTAGCATCAGCCCTAGGATAGTGTTAGGGTTAGGGTTAGGGTTATCATCAGGCCTAGGATAGTGTTAGGGTTAGCATCAGCTCTAGGATAGTGTTAATGTTAGAGTTAGGGTTATCATCAGGCCTAGGATAGTGTGAGGGCTAGGGTTAGCATCAGACTTAGGATAGTGTTAGGGTTAGGGTTAGGGTTAGCATCAGCCCTAGGATAGTGTTAGGGTTAGGGTTAGCATCAGCCCTAGGATAGTGTTAGGGTTAGGGTTAACATCAGCTCTAGTATAGTGTTAGGGTTAGGGTTAGTGTTAGCATCAGCCCTAGGATAGTGTTAGGTTTAGGGTTATCATCAGACCTAGGATAGTGTTAGGGTTAGGGTTAGGGTTAGCATCAGCCCTAGGATAGTGTAAGTGTTAGGGTTAGGGTTAGCATCAGGCCTAGGATAGTGTTAGGGTTAGGGTTAGCATCAGGCCTAGGATAGTGTTAGGGTTAGGGTTAGCATCAGCCCTAGGATAGTGTTAGGGTTAGGGTTAGGATTAGCACCAGGCCTACGATAGTGTTAGTGTTAGGGTTAGCTTCAGCCCTAGGATAGTGTTAGGGTTAGGGTTAGGGTTAGCATCCGCCCTAGGATAGTGTTAGGGTTAGGGTTAAGATTAGCATCAGCCCTAGGATAGTGTTAGGGTTAGGGTTAACATAAACCCTAGGATAGTGTTAGGGTTAGGGTTAGGGTTATCATCAGGCCTAGGATAGTGTTAGGGTTAGGGTTAGGGTTAGGGTTAGCATCAGTTCAAGGATAGTTTTAGGGTTAGCGTTAGGGTTAGCATCAGCCCTAGGATAGTGTTAGGGTTAGGGTTAGCATCAGCCCTAGGATAGTGTTAGGGTTAGGGTTAGGGTTATCATCAGGCCTAGGATAGTGTTAGGGTTACCATCAGCTCTAGGATAGTGTTAATGTTAGAGTTAGGGTTATCATCAGGCCTAGGATAGTGTGAGGGCTAGGGTTAGCATCAGACTTAGGATAGTGTTAGGGTTAGGGTTAGGGTTAGCATCAGCCCTAGGATAGTGTTAGGGTTAGGGTTAGCATCAGCCCTAGGATAGTGTTAGGGTTAGGGTTAACATCAGCCCTAGTATAGTGTTAGGGTTAGGGTTAGTGTTAGCATCAGCCCTAGGATAGTGTTAGGTTTAGGGTTATCATCAGACCTAGGATAGTGTTAGGGTTAGGGTTAGGGTTAGCATCAGCCCTAGGATAGTGTAAGTGTTAGGGTTAGGGTTAGCATCAGGCCTAGGATAGTGTTAGGGTTAGGGTTAGCATCAGCCCTAGGATAGTGTAAGTGTTAGGGTTAGGGTTAGCATCAGGCCTAGGATAGTGTTAGGGTTAGGGTTAGCATCAGCCCTAGGATAGTGTTAGGGTTAGGGATAGGGTTAGCATCAGCCCTAGGATAGTGTTAGGGTTAGGGTTAGGGTTAGCATCAGCCCTAGGATAGTATTAGGGTTAGGGTTAGCATCAGCCCTAGGATAGTGTTAGGGTTAGGGTTAGGGTTAGCACCAGGCCTACGATAGTGTTAGTGTTAGGGTTAGCATCAGCCTTAGAATAGTGTTAGGGTTAGCGTTAGGGTTAGCATCAGCCGTAGGATAGTGTTTGGGTTAGGGTTAGCCTCAGCCCTAAGATAGTGTTAGAGTTAGGGTTAGGGTTAGCATCAGCCCTAGGATAGTGTTAGGTTTAGGGTTAGGGTTAGCATCAGCCCTAGGATAGTGTTAGTGTTAGGGTTAGCTTCAGCCCTAGGATAGTGTTAGGGTTAGGGTTAGGGTTAGCATCCGCCCTAGGATAGTGTTAGGGTTAGGGTTAAGATTAGCATCAGCCCTAGGATAGTGTTAGGGTTAGGGTTAACATAAACCCTAGGATAGTGTTAGGGTTAGGGTTAGGGTTATCATCAGGCCTAGGATAGTGTTAGGGTTAGGGTTAGGGTTAGGGTTAGCATCAGTTCAAGGATAGTGTTAGGGTTAGCGTTAGGGTTAGCATCAGCCCTAGGATAGTGTTAGGGTTAGGGTTAGCATCAGCCCTAGGATAGTGTTAGGGTTAGGGTTAGGGTTATCATCAGGCCTAGGATAGTGTTAGGGTTAGCATCAGCTCTAGGATAGTGTTAATGTTAGAGTTAGGGTTATCATCAGGCCTAGGATAGTGTGAGGGCTAGGGTTAGCATCAGACTTAGGATAGTGTTAGGGTTAGGGTTAGGGTTAGCATCAGCCCTAGGATAGTGTTAGGGTTAGGGTTAGCATCAGCCCTAGGATAGTGTTAGGGTTAGGCTTAACATCAGCCCTAGTATAGTGTTAGGGTTAGGGTTAGTGTTAGCATCATCCCTAGGATAGTGTTAGGTTTAGGGTTATCATCAGACCTAGGATAGTGTTAGCGTTAGGGTTAGGGTTAGCATCAGCCCTAGGATAGTGTAAGTGTTAGGGTTAGGGTTAGCTTCAGGCCTAGGATAGTGTTAGGGTTAGGGTTAGCATCAGCCCTAGGATAGTGTTAGGGTTAGGGTTAACATCAGCCCTAGTATAGTGTTAGGGTTAGTGTTAGTGTTAGCATCAGCCCTAGGATAGTGTTAGGTTTAGGGTTACCATCAGACCTAGGATAGTGTTAGGGTTAGGGTTAGGGTTAGCATCAGGCCTAGGATAGTGTAAGTGTTAGGGTTAGGGTTAGCATCAGGCCTAGGATAGTGTTAGGGTTAGGGTTAGCATTCAGCCCTAGGATAGTGTTAGGGTTAGGGATAGGGTTAGCATCAGCCCTAGGATAGTGTTAGGGTTAGGGTTAGGGTTAGCATCAGCCCTAGGATAGTATTAGGGTTAGGGTTAGCATCAGCCCTAGGATAGTGTTAGGGTTAGGGTTAGGGTTAGCACCAGGCCTAGGATAGTGTTAGTGTTAGGGTTAGCATCAGCCTTAGGATAGTGTTTGGGTTAGGGGTAGCTTCAGCCCTAGGATAGTGTTAGGGTTAGGGTTAGGGTTATCATCCGCCCTAGGATAGTGTTAGGGTTAGGGTTAAGATTAGCATCAGCCCTAGGATAGTGTTAGGGTTAGGGTTAACATAAACCCTAGGATAGTGTTAGGGTTAGGGTTAGGGTTATCATCAGGCCTAGGATAGTGTTAGGGTTAGGGTTAGGGTCAGGGTTAGCATCAGTTCAAGGATAGTGTTAGGGTTAGCGTTAGGGTTAGCATCAGCCCTAGGATAGTGTTAGGGTTAGGGTTAGCATCAGCCCTAGGATAGTGTTAGGGTTAGGGTTAGGGGTATCATCAGGCCTAGGATAGTGTTAGGGTTAGGGTTAGCATCAGCTCTAGGATAGTGTTAGGGATAGGGTTAGGGTTAGCATCAGCCCTAGGATAGTGTTAAGGTTAGAGTTAGGGTTATCATCAGGCCTAGGATAGTGTGAGGGCTAGGGTTAGCATCAGACTTAGGATACTGTTAGGGTTAGGTTTAGGGTTAGCATCAGCCCTAGGATAGTGTTAGGGTTAGGGTTAGCATCAGCCCTAGGAGAGTGTTATGGTTAGGGATAGGTTTAGCATCAGGCCTAGGATAGTGTTAGGGTTAGGGTTAGCATCAGGCCTAGGATAGTGTTATGGTTAGGGTTAGCATCGGCCCTAGGAGAGTGTTAGGGTTAGGGTTAGGGTTAGCATCAGCCCTAGGATAGTGTTAGGGTTAGGGTTAGCATCAGCCGTAGGATAGTGTTAGGGTTAGGGTTAGGGTTATCATCAGGCCTAGGATAGTGTTAGGGTTAGGGTTAGCATCAGCTCTAGGATAGTGTTAGGGTTAGGGTTAGGGTTAGCATCAGCCCTAGGATAGTGTTAGGGTTAGGGTTAACATCAGCCCTAGGATAGTGTTAGGGTTAGGGTTAGGGTTAGCATCAGCCCTAGGATACTGTTAGGTTTAGGGTTAACATCAGACCTAGGATAGTGTTAGGGTTAGGGTTAGGGTTAGCATCAGCCCTAGGATAGTGTTAGGGTTAGCGTTAGGGTTAGCATCAGCCGTAGGATAGTGTTTGGGTTAGGGTTAGCCTCAGCCCTAAGATAGTGTTAGAGTTAGGGTTAGGGTTAGCATCAGCCCTAGGATAGTGTTAGGTTTAGGGTTAGGGTTAGCATCAGCCCTAGAATAGTGTTAGTGTTAGGGTTAGCTTCAGCCCTAGGATAGTGTTAGGGTTAGGGTTAGTGTTAGCATCCGCCCTAGGATAGTGTTAGGGTTAGGGTTAAGATTAGCATCAGCCCTAGGATAGTGTTAGGGTTAGGGTTAACATAAACCCTAGGATAGTGTTAGGGTTAGGGTTAGGGTTATCATCAGGCCTAGTATAGTGTTAGGGTTAGGGTTAGGGTTAGGGTTAGCATCAGTTCAAGGATAGTGTTAGGGTTAGCGTTAGGGTTAGCATCAGCCCTAGGATAGTGTTAGGGTTAGGGTTAGCATCAGCCCTAGGATAGTGTTAGGGTTAGGGTTAGGGTTATCATCAGGCCTAGGATAGTGTTAGGGTTAGCATCAGCTCTAGGATAGTGTTAATGTTAGAGTTAGGGTTATCATCAGGCCTAGGATAGTGTGAGGGCTAGGGTTAGCATCAGACTTAGGATAGTGTTAGGGTTAGGGTTAGGGTTAGCATCAGCCCTAGGATAGTGTTAGGGTTAGGGTTAGCATCAGCCCTAGGATAGTGTTAGGGTTAGGGATAACATCAGCCCTAGTATAGTGTTAGGGTTAGGGTTAGTGTTAGCATCAGCCCTAGGATAGTGTTAGGTTTAGGGTTATCATCAGACCTAGGATAGTGTTAGGGTTAGGGTTAGGGTTAGCATCAGCCCTAGGATAGTGTAAGTGTTAGGGTTAGGGTTAGCATCAGGCCTAGGATAGTGTTAGGGTTAGGGTTAGCATCAGGCCTAGGATAGTGTTAGGGTTAGGGTTAGCATCAGCCCTAGGATAGTGTTAGGGTTAGGGTTAGGATTAGCACCAGGCCTACGATAGTGTTAGTGTTAGGGTTAGCATCAGCCTTAGGATAGTGTTAGGGTTAGCGTTAGGGTTAGCATCAGCCGTAGGATAGTGTTTGGGTTAGGGTTAGCCTCAGCCCTAAGATAGTGTTAGAGTTAGGGTTAGGGTTAGCATCAGCCCTAGGATAGTGTTAGGTTTAGGGTTAGGGTTAGCATCAGCCCTAGGATAGTGTTAGTGTTAGGGTTAGCTTCAGCCCTAGGATAGTGTTAGGGTTAGGGTTAGGGTTAGCATCCGCCCTAGGATAGTGTTAGGGTTAGGGTTAAGATTAGCATCAGCCCTAGGATAGTGTTAGGGTTAGGGTTAGCATCAGCCCTAGGATAGTGTAAGTGTTAGGGTTAGGGTTAGCATCAGGCCTAGGAGAGTGTTAGGGTTAGGGTTAGCATCAGCCCTAGGATAGTGTTAGGGTTAGGGATAGGGTTAGCATCAGCCCTAGGATAGTGTTAGGGTTAGGGTTAGGGTTAGCATCAGCCCTAGGATAGTATTAGGGTTAGGGTTAGCATCAGCCCTAGGATAGTGTTAGGGTTAGGGTTAGGGTTAGCACCAGGCCTACGATAGTGTTAGTGTTAGGGTTAGCATCAGCCTTAGGATAGTGTTAGGGTTAGCGTTAGGGTTAGCATCAGCCGTAGGATAGTGTTTGGGTTAGGGTTAGCCTCAGCCCTAAGATAGTGTTAGAGTTAGGGTTAGGGTTAGCATCAGCCCTAGGATAGTGTTAGGTTTAGGGTTAGGGTTAGCATCAGCCCTAGGATAGTGTTAGTGTTAGGGTTAGCTTCAGCCCTAGGATAGTGTTAGGGTTAGGGTTAGGGTTAGCATCCGCCCTAGGATAGTGTTAGGGTTAGGGTTAAGATTAGCATCAGCCCTAGGATAGTGTTAGGGTTAGGGTTAACATAAACCCTAGGATAGTGTTAGGGTTAGGGTTAGGGTTATCATCAGGCCTAGGAGAGTGTTAGGGTTAAGGTTAGGGTTAGGGTTAGCATCAGTTCAAGGATAGTGTTAGGGTTAGCGTTAGGGTTAGCATCAGCCCTAGGATAGTGTTAGGGTTAGGGTTAGCATCAGCCCTAGGATAGTGTTAGGGTTAGGGTTAGGGTTATCATCAGGCCTAGGATAGTGTTAGGGTTAGCATCAGCTCTAGGATAGTGTTAATGTTAGAGTTAGGGTTATCATCAGGCCTAGGATAGTGTGAGGGCTAGGGTTAGCATCAGACTTAGGATAGTGTTAGGGTTAGGGTTAGGGTTAGCATCAGCCCTAGGATAGTGTTAGGGTTAGGGTTAGCATCAGCCCTAGGATAGTGTTAGGGTTAGGGTTAACATCAGCCCTAGTATAGTGTTAGGGTTAGGGTTAGTGTTAGCATCATCCCTAGGATAGTGTTAGGTTTAGGGTTATCATCAGACCTAGGATAGTGTTAGGGTTAGGGTTAGGGTTAGCATCAGCCCTAGGATAGTGTAAGTGTTAGGGTTAGGGTTAGCATCAGGCCTAGGATAGTGTTAGGGTTAGGGTTAGCATCAGCCCTAGGATAGTGTTAGGGTTAGGGTTAACATCAGCCCTAGTATAGTGTTAGGGTTAGGGTTAGTGTTAGCATCAGCCCTAGGATAGTGTTAGGTTTAGGGTTATCATCAGACCTAGGATAGTGTTAGGGTTAGGGTTAGGGTTAGCATCAGCCCTAGGATAGTGTAAGTGTTAGGGTTAGGGTTAGCATCAGGCCTAGGATAGTGTTAGGGTTAGGGTTAGCATCAGCCCTAGGATAGTGTTAGGGTTAGGGATAGTGTTAGCATCAGCCCTAGGATAGTGTTAGGGTTAGGGTTAGGGTTAGCATCAGCCCTAGGATAGTATTAGGGTTAGGGTTAGCATCAGCCCTAGGATAGTGTTAGGGTTAGGGTTAGGGTTAGCACCAGGCCTAGGATAGTGTTAGTGTTAGGGTTAGCATCAGCCTTAGGATAGTGTTAGGGTTAGGGTTAGGGTTAGCATCAGCCGTAGGATAGTGTTTGGGTTAGGGTTGGCTTCAGCCCTAGGATAGTGTTAGGGTTAGGGTTAGGGTTATCATCCGCCCTAGGATAGTGTTAGGGTTAGGGTTAAGATTAGCATCAGCCCTAGGATAGTGTTAGGGTTAGGTTTAACATAAACCCTAGGATAGTGTTAGGGTTAGGGTTAGGGTTATCATCAGGCCTAGGATAGTGTTAGGGTTAGGGTTAGGGTTAGGGTTAGCATCAGTTCAAGGATAGTGTTAGGGTTAGCGTTAGGGTTAGCATCAGCCCTAGGATAGTGTTAGGGTTAGGGTTAGCATCAGCCCTAGGACAGTGTTAGGGTTAGGGTTAGGGGTATCATCAGGCCTAGAATAGTGTTAGGGTTAGGGTTAGCATCAGCTCTAGGATAGTGTTAGGGATAGGGTTAGGGTTAGCATCAGCCCTAGGATAGTGTTAAGGTTAGAGTTAGGGTTATCATCAGGCCTAGGATAGTGTGAGGGCTAGGGTTAGCATCAGACTTAGGATACTGTTAGGGTTAGGGTTAGGGTTAGCATCAGCCCTAGGATAGTGTTAGGGTTAGGGTTAGCATCAGCCCTAGGAGAGTGTTATGGTTAGGGATAGGTTTAGCATCAGGCCTAGGATAGTGTTAGGGTTAGGGTTAGCATCAGGCCTAGGATAGTGTTATGGTTAGGGTTAGCATCAGCCCTAGGAGAGTGTTAGGGTTAGGGTTAGGGTTAGCATCAGCCCTAGGATAGTGTTAGGGTTAGGGTTAGCATCAGCCGTAGGATAGTGTTAGGGTTAGGGTTAGGGTTATCATCAGGCCTAGGATAGTGTTAGGGTTCTGGTTAGCATCAGCTCTAGGATAGTGTTAGGGTTAGGGTTAGGGTTAGCATCAGCCCTAGGATAGTGTTAGGGTTAGGGTTAACATCAGCCCTAGGATAGTGTTAGGGTTAGGGTTAGGGTTAGCATCAGCCCTAGGATACTGTTAGGTTTAGGGTTAACATCAGACCTAGGATAGTGTTAGGGTTAGGGTTAGGGTTAGCATCAGCCCTAGGATAGTGTTAGGGTTAGTGTTAGGGTTAGCATCAGCCGTAGGATAGTGTTTGGGTTAGGGTTAGCCTCAGCCCTAAGATAGTGTTAGAGTTAGGGTTAGGGTTAGCATCAGCCCTAGGATAGTGTTAGGTTTAGGGTTAGGGTTAGCATCAGCCCTAGGATAGTGTTAGTGTTAGGGTTAGCTTCAGCCCTAGGATAGTGTTAGGGTTAGGGTTAGTGTTAGCATCCGCCCTAGGATAGTGTTAGGGTTAGGGTTAAGATTAGCATCAGCCCTAGGATAGTGTTAGGGTTAGGGTTAACATAAACCCTAGGATAGTGTTAGGGTTAGGGTTAGGGTTATCATCAGGCCTAGGATAGTGTTAGGGTTAGGGTTAGGGTTAGGGTTAGCATCAGTTCAAGGATAGTGTTAGGGTTAGCGTTAGGGTTAGCATCAGCCCTAGGATAGTGTTAGGGTTAGGGTTAGCATCAGCCCTAGGATAGTGTTAGGGTTAGGGTTAGGGTTATCATCAGGCCTAGGATAGTGTTAGGGTTAGCATCAGCTCTAGGATAGTGTTAATGTTAGAGTTAGGGTTATCATCAGGCCTAGGATAGTGTGAGGGCTAGGGTTAGCATCAGACTTAGGATAGTGTTAGGGTTAGGGTTAGGGTTAGCATCAGCCCTAGGATAGTGTTAGGGTTAGGGTTAGCATCAGCCCTAGGATAGTGTTAGGGTTAGGGTTAACATCAGCCCTAGTATAGTGTTAGGGTTAGGGTTAGTGTTAGCATCAGCCCTAGGATAGTGTTAGGTTTAGGGTTATCATCAGACCTAGGATAGTGTTAGGGTTAGGGTTAGGGTTAGCATCAGGCCTAGGATAGTGTTAGGGTTAGGGTTAGCATCAGCCCTAGGATAGTGTAAGTGTTAGGGTTAGGGTTAGCATCAGGCCTAGGATAGTGTAAGTGTTAGGGTTAGGGTTAGCATCAGGCCTAGGATAGTGTTAGGGTTAGGGTTAGCATCAGCCCTAGGATAGTGTTAGGGTTAGGGATAGGGTTAGCATCAGCCCTAGGATAGTGTTAGGTTTAGGGTTAGGGTTAGCATCAGCCGTAGGATAGTATTAGGGTTAGGGTTAGCATCAGCCCTAGGATAGTGTTAGGGTTAGGGTTAGGGTTAGCACCAGGCCTACGATAGTGTTAGTGTTAGGGTTAGCATCAGCCTTAGGATAGTGTTAGGGTTAGCGTTAGGGTTAGCATCAGCCGTAGGATAGTGTTTGGGTTAGGGTTAGCCTCAGCCCTAAGATAGTGTTAGAGTTAGGGTTAGGGTTAGCATCAGCCCTAGGATAGTGTTAGGTTTAGGGTTAGGGTTAGCATCAGCCCTAGGATAGTGTTAGTGTTAGGGTTAGCTTCAGCCCTAGGATAGTGTTAGGGTTAGGGTTAGGGTTAGCATCCGCCCTAGGATAGTGTTAGGGTTAGGGTTAAGATTAGCATCAGCCCTAGGATAGTGTTAGGGTTAGGGTTAACATAAACCCTAGGATAGTGTTAGGGTTAGGGTTAGGGTTATCATCAGGCCTAGGATAGTGTTAGGGTTAGGGTTAGGGTTAGGGTTAGCATCAGTTCAAGGATAGTGTTAGGGTTAGCGTTAGAGTTAGCATCAGCCCTAGGATAGTGTTAGGGTTAGGGTTAGCATCAGCCCTAGAATAGTGTTAGGGTTAGGGTTAGGGTTAGCACCAGGCCTAGGATAGTGTTAGGGTTAGGGTTAGCATCAGCTCTAGGATAGTGTTAGGGTTAGGGTTAGGGTTAGCATCAGGCCTAGGATAGTGTTAGGGTTAGGGTTAACATCAGCCCTAGGATAGTGTTAGGGTTAGGGTTAGGGTTAGCATCAGCCCTAGGATACTGTTAGGTTTAGGGTTAACATCAGACCTAGGATAGTGTTAGGGTTAGGGTTAGGGTTAGCATCAGCCCTAGGATAGTGTTAGGGTTAGCGTTAGGGTTAGCATCAGCCGTAGGATAGTGTTTGGGTTAGGGTTAGCCTCAGCCCTAAGATAGTGTTAGAGTTAGGGTTAGGGTTAGCATCAGCCCTAGGATAGTGTTAGGTTTAGGGTTAGGGTTAGCATCAGCCCTAGGATAGTGTTAGTGTTAGGGTTAGCTTCAGCCCTAGGATAGTGTTAGGGTTAGGGTTAGTGTTAGCATCCGCCCTAGGATAGTGTTAGGGTTAGGGTTAAGATTAGCATCAGCCCTAGGATAGTGTTAGGGTTAGGGTTAACATAAACCCTAGGATAGTGTTAGGGTTAGGGTTAGGGTTATCATCAGGCCTAGGATAGTGTTAGGGTTAGGGTTAGGGTTAGGGTTAGCATCAGTTCAAGGATAGTGTTAGGGTTAGCGTTAGGGTTAGCATCAGCCCTAGGATAGTGTTAGGGTTAGGGTTAGCATCAGCCCTAGGATAGTGTTAGGGTTAGGGTTATGGTTATCATCAGGCCTAGGATAGTGTTAGGGTTAGCATCAGCTCTAGGATAGTGTTAATGTTAGAGTTAGGGTTATCATCAGGCCTAGGATAGTGTGAGGGCTAGGGTTAGCATCAGACTTAGGATAGTGTTAGGGTTAGGGTTAGGGTTAGCATCAGCCCTAGGATAGTGTTAGGGTTAGGGTTAGCATCAGCCCTAGGATAGTGTTAGGGTTAGGGTTAACATCAGCCCTAGTATAGTGTTAGGGTTAGGGTTAGTGTTAGCATCAGCCCTAGGATAGTGTTAGGTTTAGGGTTATCATCAGACCTAGGATAGTGTTAGGGTTAGGGTTAGGGTTAGCATCAGCCCTAGGATAGTGTAAGTGTTAGGGTTAGGGTTAGCATCAGGCCTAGGATAGTGTTAGGGTTAGGGTTAGCATCAGGCCTAGGATAGTGTTAGGGTTAGCGTTAGGGTTAGCATCAGCCGTAGGATAGTGTTTGGGTTAGGGTTAGCCTCAGCCCTAAGATAGTGTTAGAGTTAGGGTTAGGGTTAGCATCAGCCCTAGGATAGTGTTAGGTTTAGGGTTAGGGTTAGCATCAGCCCTAGGATAGTGTTAGTGTTAGGGTTAGCTTCAGCCCTAGGATAGTGTTAGGGTTAGGGTTAGGGTTAGCATCCGCCCTAGGATAGTGTTAGGGTTAGGGTTAAGATTAGCATCAGCCCTAGGATAGTGTTAGGGTTAGGGTTAACATAAACCCTAGGATAGTGTTAGGGTTAGGGTTAGGGTTATCATCAGGCCTAGGATAGTGTTAGGGTTAGGGTTAGGGTTAGGGTTAGCATCAGTTCAAGGATAGTGTTAGGGTTAGCGTTAGGGTTAGCATCAGCCCTAGGATAGTGTTAGGGTTAGGGTTAGCATCAGCCCTAGGATAGTGTTAGGGTTAGGGTTAGGGTTATCATCAGGCCTAGGATAGTGTTAGGGATAGCATCAGCTCTAGGATAGTGTTAATGTTAGAGTTAGGGTTATCATCAGGCCTAGGATAGTGTGAGGGCTAGGGTTAGCATCAGACTTAGGATAGTGTTAGGGTTAGGGTTAGGGTTAGCATCAGCCCTAGGATAGTGTTAGGGTTAGGGTTAGCATCAGCCCTAGGATAGTGTTAGGGTTAGGGTTAACATCAGCCCTAGTATAGTGTTAGGGTTAGGGTTAGTGTTAGCATCAGCCCTAGGATAGTGTTAGGTTTAGGGTTATCATCAGACCTAGGATAGTGTTAGGGTTAGGGTTAGGGTTAGCATCAGCCCTAGGATAGTGTAAGTGTTAGGGTTAGGGTTAGCATCAGGCCTAGGATAGTGTTAGGGTTAGGGTTAGCATCAGCCCTAGGATAGTGTTAGGGTTAGGGTTAACATCAGCCCTAGTATAGTGTTAGGGTTAGGGTTAGTGTTAGCATCAGCCCTAGGATAGTGTTAGGTTTAGGGTTATCATCAGACCTAGGATAGTGTTAGGGTTAGGGTTAGGGTTAGCATCAGCCCTAGGATAGTGTAAGTGTTAGGGTTAGGGTTAGCATCAGGCCTAGGATAGTGTTAGGGTTAGGGTTAGCATCAGCCCTAGGATAGTGTTAGGGTTAGGGATAGGGTTAGCATCAGCCCTAGGATAGTGTTAGGGTTAGGGTTAGGGTTAGCATCAGCCCTAGGATAGTATTAGGGTTAGGGTTAGCATCAGCCCTAGGATAGTGTTAGGGTTAGGGTTAGCGTTAGCACCAGGCCTAGGATAGTGTTAGTGTTAGGGTTAGCATCAGCCTTAGGATAGTGTTAGGGTTAGGGTTAGGGTTAGCATCAGCCGTAGGATAGTGTTTGGGTTAGGGTTAGCTTCAGCCCTAGGATAGTGTTAGGGTTAGGGTTAGGGTTATCATCCGCCCTGGGATAGTGTTAGGGTTAGGGTTAAGATTAGCATCAGCCCTAGGATAGTGTTAGGGTTAGGTTTAACATAAACCCTAGGATAGTGTTAGGGTTAGGGTTAGGGTTATCATCAGGCCTAGGATAGTGTTAGGGTTAGGGTTAGGGTTAGGGTTAGCATCAGTTCAAGGATAGTGTTAGGGTTAGCGTTAGGGTTAGCATCAGCCCTAGGATAGTGTTAGGGTTAGGGTTAGCATCAGCCCTAGGACAGTGTTAGGGTTAGGGTTAGGGGTATCATCAGGCCTAGAATAGTGTTAGGGTTAGGGTTAGCATCAGCTCTAGGATAGTGTTAGGGATAGGGTTAGGGTTAGCATCAGCCCTAGGATAGTGTTAGGGTTAGAGTTAGGGTTATCATCAGGCCTAGGATAGTGTGAGGGCTAGGGTTAGCATCAGACTTAGGATACTGTTAGGGTTAGGGTTAGGGTTAGCATCAGCCCTAGGATAGTGTTAGGGTTAGGGTTAGCATCAGCCCTAGGAGAGTGTTATGGTTAGGGATAGGTTTAGCATCAGGCCTAGGATAGTGTTAGGGTTAGGGTTAGCATCAGGCCTAGGATAGTGTTATGGTTAGGGTTAGCATCAGCCCTAGGAGAGTGTTAGGGTTAGGGTTAGGGTTAGCATCAGCCCTAGGATAGTGTTAGGGTTAGGGTTAGCATCAGCCGTAGGATAGTGTTAGGGTTAGGGTTAGGGTTATCATCAGGCCTAGGATAGTGTTAGGGTTCTGGTTAGCATCAGCTCTAGGATAGTGTTAGGGTTAGGGTTAGGGTTAGCATCAGCCCTAGGATAGTGTTAGGGTTAGGGTTAACATCAGCCCTAGGATAGTGTTAGGGTTAGGGTTAGGGTTAGCATCAGCCCTAGGATACTGTTAGGTTTAGGGTTAACATCAGACCTAGGATAGTGTTAGGGTTAGGGTTAGGGTTAGCATCAGCCCTAGGATAGTGTTAGGGTTAGTGTTAGGGTTAGCATCAGCCGTAGGATAGTGTTTGGGTTAGGGTTAGCCTCAGCCCTAAGATAGTGTTAGAGTTAGGGTTAGGGTTAGCATCAGCCCTAGGATAGTGTTAGGTTTAGGGTTAGGGTTAGCATCAGCCCTAGGATAGTGTTAGTGTTAGGGTTAGCTTCAGCCCTAGGATAGTGTTAGGGTTAGGGTTAGTGTTAGCATCCGCCCTAGGATAGTGTTAGGGTTAGGGTTAAGATTAGCATCAGCCCTAGGATAGTGTTAGGGTTAGGGTTAACATAAACCCTAGGATAGTGTTAGGGTTAGGGTTAGGGTTATCATCAGGCCTAGGATAGTGTTAGGGTTAGGGTTAGGGTTAGGGTTAGCATCAGTTCAAGGATAGTGTTAGGGTTAGCGTTAGGGTTAGCATCAGCCCTAGGATAGTGTTAGGGTTAGGGTTAGCATCAGCCCTAGGATAGTGTTAGGGTTAGGGTTAGGGTTATCATCAGGCCTAGGATAGTGTTAGGGTTAGCATCAGCTCTAGGATAGTGTTAATGTTAGAGTTAGGGTTATCATCAGGCCTAGGATAGTGTGAGGGCTAGGGTTAGCATCAGACTTAGGATAGTGTTAGGGTTAGGGTTAGGGTTAGCATCAGCCCTAGGATAGTGTTAGGGTTAGGGTTAGCATCAGCCCTAGGATAGTGTTAGGGTTAGGGTTAACATCAGCCCTAGTATAGTGTTAGGGTTAGGGTTAGTGTTAGCATCAGCCCTAGGATAGTGTTAGGTTTAGGGTTATCATCAGACCTAGGATAGTGTTAGGGTTAGGGTTAGGGTTAGCATCAGGCCTAGGATAGTGTTAGGGTTAGGGTTAGCATCAGCCCTAGGATAGTGTAAGTGTTAGGGTTAGGGTTAGCATCAGGCCTAGGATAGTGTAAGTGTTAGGGTTAGGGTTAGCATCAGGCCTAGGATAGTGTTAGGGTTAGGGTTAGCATCAGCCCTAGGATAGTGTTAGGGTTAGGGATAGGGTTAGCATCAGCCCTAGGATAGTGTTAGGTTTAGGGTTAGGGTTAGCATCAGCCCTAGGATAGTATTAGGGTTAGGGTTAGCATCAGCCCTAGGATAGTGTTAGGGTTAGGGTTAGGGTTAGCACCAGGCCTACGATAGTGTTAGTGTTAGGGTTAGCATCAGCCTTAGGATAGTGTTAGGGTTAGCGTTAGGGTTAGCATCAGCCGTAGGATAGTGTTTGGGTTAGGGTTAGCCTCAGCCCTAAGATAGTGTTAGAGTTAGGGTTAGGGTTAGCATCAGCCCTAGGATAGTGTTAGGTTTAGGGTTAGGGTTAGCATCAGCCCTAGGATAGTGTTAGTGTTAGGGTTAGCTTCAGCCCTAGGATAGTGTTAGGGTTAGGGTTAGGGTTAGCATCCGCCCTAGGATAGTGTTAGGGTTAGGGTTAAGATTAGCATCAGCCCTAGGATAGTGTTAGGGTTAGGGTTAACATAAACCCTAGGATAGTGTTAGGGTTAGGGTTAGGGTTATCATCAGGCCTAGGATAGTGTTAGGGTTAGGGTTAGGGTTAGGGTTAGCATCAGTTCAAGGATAGTGTTAGGGTTAGCGTTAGAGTTAGCATCAGCCCTAGGATAGTGTTAGGGTTAGGGTTAGCATCAGCCCTAGAATAGTGTTAGGGTTAGGGTTAGGGTTAGCACCAGGCCTAGGATAGTGTTAGGGTTAGGGTTAGCATCAGCTCTAGGATAGTGTTAGGGTTAGGGTTAGGGTTAGCATCAGCCCTAGGATAGTGTTAGGGTTAGGGTTAACATCAGCCCTAGGATAGTGTTAGGGTTAGGGTTAGGGTTAGCATCAGCCCTAGGATACTGTTAGGTTTAGGGTTAACATCAGACCTAGGATAGTGTTAGGGTTAGGGTTAGGGTTAGCATCAGCCCTAGGATAGTGTTAGGGTTAGCGTTAGGGTTAGCATCAGCCGTAGGATAGTGTTTGGGTTAGGGTTAGCCTCAGCCCTAAGATAGTGTTAGAGTTAGGGTTAGGGTTAGCATCAGCCCTAGGATAGTGTTAGGTTTAGGGTTAGGGTTAGCATCAGCCCTAGGATAGTGTTAGTGTTAGGGTTAGCTTCAGCCCTAGGATAGTGTTAGGGTTAGGGTTAGTGTTAGCATCCGCCCTAGGATAGTGTTAGGGTTAGGGTTAAGATTAGCATCAGCCCTAGGATAGTGTTAGGGTTAGGGTTAACATAAACCCTAGGATAGTGTTAGGGTTAGGGTTAGGGTTATCATCAGGCCTAGGATAGTGTTAGGGTTAGGGTTAGGGTTAGGGTTAGCATCAGTTCAAGGATAGTGTTAGGGTTAGCGTTAGGGTTAGCATCAGCCCTAGGATAGTGTTAGGGTTAGGGTTAGCATCAGCCCTAGGATAGTGTTAGGGTTAGGGTTAGGGTTATCATCAGGCCTAGGAGAGTGTTAGGGTTAGCATCAGCTCTAGGATAGTGTTAATGTTAGAGTTAGGGTTATCATCAGGCCTAGGATAGTGTGAGGGCTAGGGTTAGCATCAGACTTAGGATAGTGTTAGGGTTAGGGTTAGGGTTAGCATCAGCCCTAGGATAGTGTTAGGGTTAGGGTTAGCATCAGCCCTAGGATAGTGTTAGGGTTAGGGTTAACATCAGCCCTAGTATAGTGTTAGGGTTAGGGTTAGTGTTAGCATCAGCCCTAGGATAGTGTTAGGTTTAGGGTTATCATCAGACCTAGGATAGTGTTAGGGTTAGGGTTAGGGTTAGCATCAGCCCTAGGATAGTGTAAGTGTTAGGGTTAGGGTTAGCATCAGGCCTAGGATAGTGTTAGGGTTAGGGTTAGCATCAGGCCTAGGATAGTGTTAGGGTTAGCGTTAGGGTTAGCATCAGCCGTAGGATAGTGTTTGGGTTAGGGTTAGCCTCAGCCCTAAGATAGTGTTAGAGTTAGGGTTAGGGTTAGCATCAGCCCTAGGATAGTGTTAGGTTTAGGGTTAGGGTTAGCATCAGCCCTAGGATAGTGTTAGTGTTAGGGTTAGCTTCAGCCCTAGGATAGTGTTAGGGTTAGGGTTAGGGTTAGCATCCGCCCTAGGATAGTGTTAGGGTTAGGGTTAAGATTAGCATCAGCCCTAGGATAGTGTTAGGGTTAGGGTTAACATAAACCCTAGGATAGTGTTAGGGTTAGGGTTAGGGTTATCATCAGGCCTAGGATAGTGTTAGGGTTAGGGTTAGGGTTAGGGTTAGCATCAGTTCAAGGATAGTGTTAGGGTTAGCGTTAGGGTTAGCATCAGCCCTAGGATAGTGTTAGGGTTAGGGTTAGCATCAGCCCTAGGATAGTGTTAGGGTTAGGGTTAGGGTTATCATCAGGCCTAGGATAGTGTTAGGGATAGCATCAGCTCTAGGATAGTGTTAATGTTAGAGTTAGGGTTATCATCAGGCCTAGGATAGTGTGAGGGCTAGGGTTAGCATCAGACTTAGGATAGTGTTAGGGTTAGGGTTAGGGTTAGCATCAGCCCTAGGATAGTGTTAGGGTTAGGGTTAGCATCAGCCCTAGGATAGTGTTAGGGTTAGGGTTAACATCAGCCCTAGTATAGTGTTAGGGTTAGGGTTAGTGTTAGCATCAGCCCTAGGATAGTGTTAGGTTTAGGGTTATCATCAGACCTAGGATAGTGTTAGGGTTAGGGTTAGGGTTAGCATCAGCCCTAGGATAGTGTAAGTGTTAGGGTTAGGGTTAGCATCAGGCCTAGGATAGTGTTAGGGTTAGGGTTAGCATCAGCCCTAGGATAGTGTTAGGGTTAGGGTTAACATCAGCCCTAGTATAGTGTTAGGGTTAGGGTTAGTGTTAGCATCAGCCCTAGGATAGTGTTAGGTTTAGGGTTATCATCAGACCTAGGATAGTGTTAGGGTTAGGGTTAGGGTTAGCATCAGCCCTAGGATAGTGTAAGTGTTAGGGTTAGGGTTAGCATCAGGCCTAGGATAGTGTTAGGGTTAGGGTTAGCATCAGCCCTAGGATAGTGTTAGGGTTAGGGATAGGGTTAGCATCAGCCCTAGGATAGTGTTAGGGTTAGGGTTAGGGTTAGCATCAGCCCTAGGATAGTATTAGGGTTAGGGTTAGCATCAGCCCTAGGATAGTGTTAGGGTTAGGGTTAGCGTTAGCACCAGGCCTAGGATAGTGTTAGTGTTAGGGTTAGCATCAGCCTTAGGATAGTGTTAGGGTTAGGGTTAGGGTTAGCATCAGCCGTAGGATAGTGTTTGGGTTAGGGTTAGCTTCAGCCCTAGGATAGTGTTAGGGTTAGGGTTAGGGTTATCATCCGCCCTGGGATAGTGTTAGGGTTAGGGTTAAGATTAGCATCAGCCCTAGGATAGTGTTAGTGTTAGGGTTAACATAAACCCTAGGATAGTGTTAGGGTTAGGGTTAGGGTTATCATCAGGCCTAGGATAGTGTTAGGGTTAGGGTTAGGGTTAGGGTTAGCATCAGTTCAAGGATAGTGTTAGGGTTAGCGTTAGGGTTAGCATCAGCCCTAGGATAGTGTTAGGGTTAGGGTTAGCATCAGCCCTAGGATAGTGTTAGGGTTAGGCTTAGGAGTATCATCAGGCCTAGGATAGTGTTAGGGTTAGGGTTAGCATCAGCTCTAGGATAGTGTTAGGGATAGGGTTAGGGTTAGCATCAGCCCTAGGATAGTGTTAAGGTTAGAGTTAGGGTTATCATCAGGCCTAGGACAGTGTGAGGGCTAGGGTTAGCATCAGACTTAGGATACTGTTAGGGTTAGGGTTAGGGTTAGCATCAGCCGTAGGATAGTGTTAGGGTTAGGGTTAGCATCAGCCCTAGGAGAGTGTTATGGTTAGGGATAGGTTTAGCATCAGGCCTAGGATAGTGTTAGGGTTAGGTTTAGCATCAGGCCTAGGATAGTGTTATGGTTAGGGTTAGCATCAGCCTTAGGAGAGTGTTAGGGTTAGGGTTAGGGTTAGCATCAGCCCTAGGATAGTGTTAGGGTTAGGGTTAGCATCAGCCGTAGGATAGTGTTAGGGTTAGGGTTAGGGTTATCATCAGGCCTAGGATAGTGTTAGGGTTAGGGTTAGCATCAGCTCTAGGATAGTGTTAGGGTTAGGGTTAGGGTTAGCATCAGCCCTAGGATAGTGTTAGGGTTAGGGTTAACATCAGCCCTAGGATAGTGTTAGGGTTAGGGTTAGGGTTAGCATCAGCCCTAGGATACTGTTAGGTTTAGGGTTAGCATCAGACCTAGGATAGTGTTAGGGTTAGGGTTAGGGTTAGCATCAGCCCTAGGATAGTGTAAGTGTTAGGGTTAGGGTTAGCATCAGGCCTAGGATAGTGTTAGGGTTAGGGTTAGCATCAGCCCTAGGATAGTGTTAGGGTTAGGGTTAGGGTTATCATCAGGCCTAGGATAGTGTTATGGTTAGGGTTAGCATCAGCTCTAGGATAGTGTTAGGGTTAGGGTTAGGGTTAGCATCAGCCCTAGGATAGTGTTAAGGTTAGGGTTAGGGTTATCATCAGGCCTAGGATAGTGTGAGGGCTAGGGTTAGCATCAGACTTAGGATAGTGTTAGGGTTAGGGTTAGGGTTAGCATCAGCCCTAGGATAGTGTTAGGGTTAGGGTGAGCATCAGCCCTAGGATAGTGTTAGGTTTAGGTTTAGGGTTAGCGTCAGCCCTAGGATAGTGTTAGGGTTAGGGTTAGCATCAGCCCTAGGATAGTGTTAGGGTTAGCGTTAGGGTTAGCATCAGCCCTAGGATAGTGTTAGGGTTAGGGTTAGCATCAACCCTAGGATAATGTTAGGGTTAGGGTTAGGGTTAGCATCAGCCCTAGGATAGTGTTAGGGTTAGGGTTAGGGTTAGCATCAGCCCTAGGATAGTGTTAGGGTTACGGTTAGCATCAGCCCTAGGAGAGTGTTAGGGTTAGGGTTAGGGTTAGCATCAGCCCTAGGATAGTGTTAGGGTTAGGGTTAACAACAGCCCTAGGATAGTGTTAGGGTTAAGGTTAGGGTTAGCATCAGCCCTAGGATAGTGTTAGGTTTAGGGTTAGCATCAGACCTAGGATAGTGTTAGGGTTAGGGTTAGGTTTAGCATCAGCCCTAGGATAGTGTAAGTGTTAGGGTTAGGGTTAGCATCAGGCCTAGGATAGTGTTAGGTTTAGGGATAGCATCAGCCCTAGGATAGTGTTAGGGTTAGGGTTAGTGGTAGCATCAGCCCTAGGATAGTATTAGGGTTAGGGTTAGCCTCAGCCCTAGGAGAGTGTTAGGGTTAGGGATAGGGTTAGCCTCAGGCCTAGGATAGTGTTAGGGTTAGGGTTAGGGTTAGCATCAGCCCTATGATAGTGTTAGGGTTAGGCCTAGGATAGTGTTAGGGTTACGGTTAGCATCAGCCCTAGGAGAGTGTTAGGGTTAGGGTTAGGGTTAGCATCAGCCCTAGGATAGTGTTAGGGTTAGGGTTAACAACAGCCCTAGGATAGTGTTAGGGTTAGGGTTAGGGTTAGCATCAGCCCTAGGATAGTGTTAGTGTTAGGGTTAAGATTAGCATCAGCCCTAGGATAGTGTTAGGGTTAGGGTTAACATAAACCCTAGGATAGTGTTAGGGTTAGGGTTAGGGTTATCATCAGGCCTAGGATAGTGTTAGGGTTAGGGTTAGGGTTAGGGTTAGCATCAGTTCAAGGATAGTGTTAGGGTTAGCGTTAGGGTTAGCATCAGCCCTAGGATAGTGTTAGGGTTAGGGTTAGCATCAGCCCTAGGATAGTGTTAGGGTTAGGGTTAGGGTTATCATCAGGCCTAGGATAGTGTTAGGGTTAGCATCAGCTCTAGGATAGTGTTAATGTTAGAGTTAGGGTTATCATCAGGCCTAGGATAGTGTGAGGGCTAGGGTTAGCATCAGACTTAGGATAGTGTTAGGGTTAGGGTTAGGGTTAGCATCAGCCCTAGGATAGTGTTAGGGTTAGGGATAGCATCAGCCCTAGGATAGTGTTAGGGTTAGGGTTAACATCAGCCCTAGTATAGTGTTAGGGTTAGTGTTAGTGTTAGCATCAGCCCTAGGATAGTGTTAGGTTTAGGGTTATCATCAGACCTAGGATAGTGTTAGGGTTAGGGATAGGGTTAGCATCAGCCCTAGGATAGTGTAAGTGTTAGGGTTAGGGTTAGCATCAGGCCTAGGATAGTGTTAGTGTTAGGGTTAGCATCAGGCCTAGGATAGTGTTAGGGTTAGCGTTAGGGTTAGCATCAGCCGTAGGATAGTGTTTGGGTTAGGGTTAGCCTCAGCCCTAAGATAGTGTTAGAGTTAGGGTTAGGGTTAGCATCAGCCCTAGGATAGTGTTAGGTTTAGGGTTAGGGTTAGCATCAGCCCTAGGATAGTGTTAGTGTTAGGGTTAGCTTCAGCCCTAGGATAGTGTTAGGGTTAGGGTTAGGGTTAGCATCCGCCCTAGGATAGTGTTAGGGTTAGGGTTAAGATTAGCATCAGCCCTAGGATAGTGTTAGGGTTAGGGTTAACATAAACCCTAGGATAGTGTTAGGGTTAGGGTTAGGGTTATCATCAGGCCTAGGATAGTGTTAGGGTTAGGGTTAGGGTTAGGGTTAGCATCAGTTCAAGGATAGTGTTAGGGTTAGCGTTAGGGTTAGCATCAGCCCTAGGATAGTGTTAGGGTTAGGGTTAGCATCAGCCCTAGGATAGTGTTAGGGTTAGGGTTAGGGTTATCATCAGGCCTAGGATAGTGTTAGGGATAGCATCAGCTCTAGGATAGTGTTAATGTTAGAGTTAGGGTTATCATCAGGCCTAGGATAGTGTGAGGGCTAGGGTTAGCATCAGACTTAGGATAGTGTTAGGGTTAGGGTTAGGGTTAGCATCAGCCCTAGGATAGTGTTAGGGTTAGGGTTAGCATCAGCCCTAGGATAGTGTTAGGGTTAGGGTTAACATCAGCCCTAGTATAGTGTTAGGGTTAGGGTTAGTGTTAGCATCAGCCCTAGGATAGTGTTAGGTTTAGGGTTATCATCAGACCTAGGATAGTGTTAGGGTTAGGGTTAGGGTTAGCATCAGCCCTAGGATAGTGTAAGTGTTAGGGTTAGCATCAGCCCTAGGATAGTGTTAGGGTTAGGGTTAGGGTTAGCACCAGGCCTACGATAGTGTTAGTGTTAGGGTTAGCATCAGCCTTAGGATAGTGTTAGGGTTAGCGTTAGGGTTAGCATCAGCCGTAGGATAGTGTTTGGGTTAGGGTTAGCCTCAGCCCTAAGATAGTGTTAGAGTTAGGGTTAGGGTTAGCATCAGCCCTAGGATGGTGTTAGGTTTAGGGTTAGCGTTAGCATCAGCCCTAGGATAGTGTTAGTGTTAGGGTTAGCTTCAGCCCTAGGATAGTGTTAGGGTTAGGGTTAGGGTTAGCATCCGCCCTAGGATAGTGTTAGGGTTAGGGTTAAGATTAGCATCAGCCCTAGGATAGTGTTAGGGTTAGGGTTAACATAAACCCTAGGATAGTGTTAGGGTTAGGGTTAGGGTTATCATCAGGCCTAGGATAGTGTTAGGGTTAGGGTTAGGGTTAGGGTTAGCATCAGTTCAAGGATAGTGTTAGGGTTAGCGTTAGGGTTAGCATCAGCCCTAGGATAGTGTTAGGGTTAGGGTTAGCATCAGCCCTAGGATAGTGTTAGGGTTACGGTTAGGGTTATCATCAGGCCTAGGATAGTGTTAGGGATAGCATCAGCTCTAGGATAGTGTTAATGTTAGAGTTAGGGTTATCATCAGGCCTAGGATAGTGTGAGGGCTAGGGTTAGCATCAGACTTAGGATAGTGTTAGGGTTAGGGTTAGCATCAGCCCTAGGATAGTGTTAGGGTTAGGGTTAGCATCAGCCCTAGGATAGTGTTAGGGTTAGGGTTAACATCAGCCCTAGTATAGTGTTAGGGTTAGGGTTAGTGTTAGCATCAGCCCTAGGATAGTGTTAGGTTTAGGGTTATCATCAGACCTAGGATAGTGTTAGGGTTAGGGTTAGGGTTAGCATCAGCCCTAGGATAGTGTAAGTGTTAGGGTTAGGGTTAGCATCAGGCCTAGGATAGTGTTAGGGTTAGGGTTAGCATCAGCCCTAGGATAGTGTTAGGGTTAGGGTTAACATCAGCCCTAGTATAGTGTTAGGGTTAGGGTTAGTGTTAGCATCAGCCCTAGGATAGTGTTAGGTTTAGGGTTATCATCAGACCTAGGATAGTGTTAGGGTTAGGGTTAGGGTTAGCATCAGCCCTAGGATAGTGTAAGTGTTAGGGTTAGGGTTAGCATCAGGCCTAGGATAGTGTTAGGGTTAGGGTTAGCATCAGCCCTAGGATAGTGTTAGGGTTAGTGATAGGGTTAGCATCAGCCCTAGGATAGTGTTAGGGTTAGGGTTAGGGTTAGCATCAGCCCTAGGATAGTATTAGGGTTAGGGTTAGCATCAGCCCTAGGATAGTGTTAGGGTTAGGGTTAGGGTTAGCACCAGGCCTAGGATAGTGTTAGTGTTAGGGTTAGCATCAGCCTTAGGATAGTGTTAGTGTTAGGGTTAACATAAACCCTAGGATAGTGTTAGGGTTAGGGTTAGGGTTATCATCCGCCCTGGGATAGTGTTAGGGTTAGGGTTAAGATTAGCATCAGCCCTAGGATAGTGTTAGTGTTAGGGTTAACATAAACCCTAGGATAGTGTTAGGGTTAGGGTTAGGGTTATCATCAGGCCTAGGATAGTGTTAGGGTTAGGGTTAGGGTTAGGGTTAGCATCAGTTCAAGGATAGTGTTAGGGTTAGCGTTAGGGTTAGCATCAGCCCTAGGATAGTGTTAGGGTTAGGGTTAGCATCAGCCCTAGGATAGTGTTAGGGTTAGGCTTAGGGGTATCATCAGGCCTAGGATAGTGTTAGGGTTAGGGTTAGCATCAGCTCTAGGATAGTGTTAGGGATAGGGTTAGGGTTAGCATCAGCCCTAGGATAGTGTTAAGGTTAGAGTTAGGGTTATCATCAGGCCTAGGACAGTGTGAGGGCTAGGGTTAGCATCAGACTTAGGATACTGTTAGGGTTAGGGTTAGGGTTAGCATCAGCCCTAGGATAGTGTTAGGGTTAGGGTTAGCATCAGCCCTAGGAGAGTGTTATGGTTAGGGATAGGTTTAGCATCAGGCCTAGGATAGTGTTAGGGTTAGGTTTAGCATCAGGCCTAGGATAGTGTTATGGTTAGGGTTAGCATCAGCCTTAGGAGAGTGTTAGGGTTAGGGTTAGGGTTAGCATCAGCCCTAGGATAGTGTTAGGGTTAGGGTTAGCATCAGCCGTAGGATAGTGTTAGGGTTAGGGTTAGGGTTATCATCAGGCCTAGGATAGTGTTAGGGTTAGGGTTAACATCAGCTCTAGGATAGTGTTAGGGTTAGGGTTAGGGTTAGCATCAGCCCTAGGATAGTGTTAGGGTTAGGGTTAACATCAGCCCTAAGATAGTGTTAGGGTTAGGGTTAGGGTTAGCATGAGCCCTAGGATACTGTTAGGTTTAGGGTTAGCATCAGACCTAGGATAGTGTTAGGGTTAGGGTTAGGGTTAGCATCAGCCCTAGGATAGTGTAAGTGTTAGTGTTAGGGTTAGCATCAGGCCTAGGATAGTGTTAGGGTTAGGGTTAGCATCAGCCCTAGGATAGTGTTAGGGTTAGGGTTAGGGTTATCATCAGGCCTAGGACAGTGTTATGGTTAGGGTTAGCATCAGCTCTAGGATAGTGTTAGGGTTAGGGTTAGGGTTAGCATCAGCCCTAGGATAGTGTTAAGGTTAGGGTTAGGGTTATCATCAGGCCTAGGATAGTGTGAGGGCTAGGGTTAGCATCAGACTTAGGATAGTGTTAGGGTTAGGGTTAGGGTTAGCATCAGCCCTAGGATAGTGTTAGGGTTAGGGTGAGCATCAGCCCTAGGATAGTGTTAGGTTTAGGTTTAGGGTTAGCGTCAGCCCTAGGATAGTGTTAGGGTTAGGGTTAGCATCAGCCCTAGGATAGTGTTAGGGTTAGCGTTAGGGTTAGCATCAGCCCTAGGATAGTGTTAGGGTTAGGGTTAGCATCAACCCTAGGATAATGTTAGGGTTAGGGTTAGGGTTAGCATCAGCCCTAGGATAGTGTTAGGGTTAGGCCTAGGATAGTGTTAGGGTTACGGTTAGCATCAGCCCTAGGAGAGTGTTAGGGTTAGGGTTAGGGTTAGCATCAGCCCTAGGATAGTGTTAGGGTTAGGGTTAACAACAGCCCTAGGATAGTGTTAGGGTTAAGGTTAGGGTTAGCATCAGCCCTAGGATAGTGTTAGGTTTAGGGTTAGCATCAGACCTAGGATAGTGTTAGGGTTAGGGTTAGGTTTAGCATCAGCCCTAGGATAGTGTAAGTGTTAGGGTTAGGGTTAGCATCAGGCCTAGGATAGTGTTAGGTTTAGGGATAGCATCAGCCCTAGGATAGTGTTAGGGTTAGGGTTAGTGGTAGCATCAGCCCTAGGATAGTATTAGGGTTAGGGTTAGCCTCAGCCCTAGGAGAGTGTTAGGGTTAGGGATAGGGTTAGCCTCAGGCCTAGGATAGTGTTAGGGTTAGGGTTAGGGTTAGCATCAGCCCTATGATAGTGTTAGGGTTAGGCCTAGGATAGTGTTAGGGTTACGGTTAGCATCAGCCCTAGGAGAGTGTTAGGGTTAGGGTTAGGGTTAGCATCAGCCCTAGGATAGTGTTAGGGTTAGGGTTAACAACAGCCCTAGGATAGTGTTAGGGTTAGGGTTAGGGTTAGCATCAGCCCTAGGATAGTGTTAGGGTTAGGGTTAAGATTAGCATCAGCCCTAGGATAGTGTTAGGGTTAGGGTTAACATAAACCCTAGGATAGTGTTAGGGTTAGGGTTAGGGTTATCATCAGGCCTAGGATAGTGTTAGGGTTAGGGTTAGGGTTAGGGTTAGCATCAGTTCAAGGATAGTGTTAGGGTTAGCGTTAGGGTTAGCATCAGCCCTAGGATAGTGTTAGGGTTAGGGTTAGCATCAGCCCTAGGATAGTGTTAGGGTTAGGGTTAGGGTTATCATCAGGCCTAGGATAGTGTTAGGGTTAGCATCAGCTCTAGGATAGTGTTAATGTTAGAGTTAGGGTTATCATCAGGCCTAGGATAGTGTGAGGGCTAGGGTTAGCATCAGACTTAGGATAGTGTTAGGGTTAGGGTTAGGGTTAGCATCAGCCCTAGGATAGTGTTAGGTTTAGGGTTATCATCAGACCTAGGATAGTGTTAGGGTTAGGGTTAGGGTTAGCATCAGCCCTAGGATAGTGTAAGTGTTAGGGTTAGGGTTAGCATCAGGCCTAGGATAGTGTTAGCGTTAGGGTTAGCATCAGCCCTAGGATAGTGTTAGCGTTATGGATAGGGTTAGCATCAGCCCTAGGATAGTGTTAGGGTTAGGGTTAGGGTTAGCATCAGCCCTAGGATAGTATTAGGGTTAGGGTTAGCATCAGCCCTAGGATAGTGTTAGGGTTAGGGTTAGGGTTAGCATCAGCCCTAGGATAGTGTTAAGGTTAGGGTTAGGGTTATCATCAGGCCTAGGATAGTGTGAGGGCTAGGGTTAGCATCAGACTTAGGATAGTGTTAGGGTTAGGGTTAGGGTTAGCATCAGCCCTAGGATAGTGTTAGGGTTAGGGTGAGCATCAGCCCTAGGATAGTGTTAGGTTTAGGGTTAGGGTTAGCGTCAGCCCTAGGATAGTGTTAGGTTTAGGGTTAGCATCAGCCCTAGGATAGTGTTAGGGTTAGCGTTAGGGTTAGCATCAGCCCTAGGATAGTGTTAGGGTTAGGGTTAGCATCAACCCTAGGATAATGTTAGGGTTAGGGTTAGGGTTAGCATCAGCCCTAGGATAGTGTTAGGGTTAGGCCTAGGATAGTGTTAGGGTTACGGTTAGCATCAGCCCTAGGAGGGTGTTAGGGTTAGGGTTAGGGTTAGCATCAGCCCTAGGATAGTGTTAGGGTTAGGGTTAACAACAGCCCTAGGATAGTGTTAGGGTTAAGGTTAGGGTTAGCATCAGCCCTAGGATAGTGTTAGGTTTAGGGTTAGCATCAGACCTAGGATAGTGTTAGGGTTAGGGTTAGGTTTAGCATCAGCCCTAGGATAGTGTAAGTGTTAGGGTTAGGGTTAGCATCAGGCCTAGGATAGCGTTAGGTTTAGGGATAGCATCAGCCCTAGGATAGTGTTAGGGTTAGGGTTAGTGGTAGCATCAGCCCTAGGATAGTATTAGGGTTAGGGTTAGCCTCAGCCCTAGGAGAGTGTTAGGGTTAGGGATAGGGTTAGCCTCAGGCCTAGGATAGTGTTAGGGTTAGGGTTAGGGTTAGCATCAGCCCTATGATAGTGTTAGGGTTAGGCCTAGGATAGTGTTAGGGTTACGGTTAGCATCAGCCCTAGGAGAGTGTTAGGGTTAGGGTTAGGGTTAGCATCAGCCCTAGGATAGTGTTAGGGTTAGGGTTAACAACAGCCCTAGGATAGTGTTAGGGTTAGGGTTAGGGTTAGCATCAGCCCTAGGATAGTGTTAGGGTTAGGGTTAAGATTAGCATCAGCCCTAGGATAGTGTTAGGGTTAGGGTTAACATAAACCCTAGGATAGTGTTAGGGTTAGGGTTAGGGTTATCATCAGGCCTAGGATAGTGTTAGGGTTAGGGTTAGGGTTAGGGTTAGCATCAGTTCAAGGATAGTGTTAGGGTTAGCGTTAGGGTTAGCATCAGCCCTAGGATAGTGTTAGGGTTAGGGTTAGCATCAGCCCTAGGATAGTGTTAGGGTTAGGGTTAGGGTTATCATCAGGCCTAGGATAGTGTTAGGGTTAGCATCAGCTCTAGGATAGTGTTAATGTTAGAGTTAGGGTTATCATCAGGCCTAGGATAGTGTGAGGGCTAGGGTTAGCATCAGACTTAGGATAGTGTTAGGGTTAGGGTTAGGGTTAGCATCAGCCCTAGGATAGTGTTAGGGTTAGGGTTAGCATCAGCCCTAGGATAGTGTTAGGGTTAGGGTTAACATCAGCCCTAGTATAGTGTTAGGGTTAGGGTTAGTGTTAGCATCAGCCCTAGGATAGTGTTAGGTTTAGGGTTATCATCAGACCTAGGATAGTGTTAGGGTTAGGGTTAGGGTTAGCATCAGCCCTAGGATAGTGTTAGGGTTAGTGATAGGGTTAGCATCAGCCCTAGGATAGTGTTAGGGTTAGGGTTAGGGTTAGCATCAGCCCTAGGATAGTATTAGGGTTAGGGTTAGCATCAGCCCTAGGATAGTGTTAGGGTTAGGGTTAGGGTTAGCACCAGGCCTAGGATAGTGTTAGTGTTAGGGTTAGCATCAGCCTTAGGATAGTGTTAGGGTTAGGGTTAGGGTTAGCATCAGCCGTAGGATAGTGTTTGGGTTAGGGTTAGCTTCAGCCCTAGGATAGTGTTAGGGTTAGGGTTAGGGTTATCATCCGCCCTAGGATAGTGTTAGGTTTAGGGTTAAGATTAGCATCAGCCCTAGGATAGTGTTAGGGTTAGGGTTAACATAAACCCTAGGATAGTGTTAGGGTTAGGGTTAGGGTTATCATCAGGCCTAGGATAGTGTTAGGGTTAGGGTTAGGGTTAGGGTTAGCATCAGTTCAAGGATAGTGTTAGGGTTAGCGTTAGGGTTAGCATCAGCCCTAGGATACTGTTAGGGTTAGGGTTAGCATCAGCCCTAGGATAGTGTTAGGGTTAGGGTTAGGGGTATCATCAGGCCTAGGATAGTGTTAGGGTTAGGGTTAGCATCAGCTCTAGGATAGTGTTAGGGATAGGGTTAGGGTTAGCATCAGCCCTAGGATAGTGTTAAGGTTAGAGTTAGGGTTATCATCAGGCCTAGGACAGTGTGAGGGCTAGGGTTAGCATCAGACTTAGGATACTGTTAGGGTTAGGGTTAGGGTTAGCATCAGCCCTAGGATAGTGTTAGGGTTAGGGTTAGCATCAGCCCTAGGAGAGTGTTATGGTTAGGGATAGGTTTAGCATCAGGCCTAGGATAGTGTTAGGGTTAGGGTTAGCATCAGGCCTAGGATAGTGTTATGGTTAGGGTTAGCATCAGCCCTAGGAGAGTGTTAGGGTTAGGGTTAGGGTTAGCATCAGCCCTAGGATAGTGTTAGGGTTAGGGTTAGCATCAGCCGTAGGATAGTGTTAGGGTTAGGGTTAGGGTTATCATCAGGCCTAGGATAGTGTTAGGGTTAGGGTTAGCATCAGCTCTAGGATAGTGTTAGGGTTAGGGTTAGGGTTAGCATCAGCCCTAGGATAGTGTTAGGGTTAGGGTTAACATCAGCCCTAGGATAGTGTTAGGGTTAGGGTTAGGGTTAGCATCAGCCCTAGGATACTGTTAGGTTTAGGGTTAGCATCAGACCTAGGATAGTGTTAGTGTTAGGGTTAGGGTTAGCATCAGCCCTAGGATAGTGTAAGTGTTAGGGTTAGGGTTAGCATCAGGCCTAGGATAGTGTTAGGTTTAGGGTTAGCATCAGCCCTAGGATAGTGTTAGGGTTAGGGTTAGGGTTATCATCAGGCCTAGGATAGTGTTATGGTTAGGGTTAGCATCAGCTCTAGGATAGTGTTAGGGTTAGGGTTAGGGATAGCATCAGCCCTAGGATAGTGTTAAGGTTAGGGTTAGGGTTATCATCAGGCCTAGGATAGTGTGAGGGCTAGGGTTAGCATCAGACTTAGGATAGTGTTAGGGTTAGGGTTAGGGTTAGCATCAGCCCTAGGATAGTGTTAGGGTAGGGTGAGCATCAGCCCTAGGATAGTGTTAGGTTTAGGGTTAGGGTTAGCGTCAGCCCTAGGATAGTGTTAGGGTTAGGGTTAGCATCAGCCCTAGGATAGTGTTAGGGTTAGCGTTAGGGTTAGCATCAGCCCTAGGATAGTGTTAGGTTTAGGGTTAGCATCAGACCTAGGATAGTGTTAGGGTTAGGGTTAGGTTTAGCATCAGCCCTAGGATAGTGTAAGTGTTAGGGTTAGGGTTAGCATCAGGCCTAGGATAGTGTTAGGTTTAGGGATAGCATCAGCCCTAGGATAGTGTTAGGGTTAGGGTTAGTGGTAGCATCAGCCCTAGGATAGTATTAGGGTTAGGGTTAGCCTCAGCCCTAGGAGAGTGTTAGGGTTAGGGATAGGGTTAGCCTCAGGCCTAGGATAGTGTTAGGGTTAGGGTTAGGGTTAGCATCAGCCCTATGATAGTGTTAGGGTTAGGCCTAGGATAGTGTTAGGGTTAGGGTTAGCATCAGCCCTAGGATAGTGTTAGGGTTAGGGTTAACAACAGCCCTAGGATAGTGTTAGGGTTAGGGTTAGGGTTAGCATCAGCCCTAGGATAGTGTTAGGGTTAGGGTTAAGATTAGCATCAGCCCTAGGATAGTGTTAGGGTTAGGGTTAACATAAACCCTAGGATAGTGTTAGGGTTAGGGTTAGGGTTATCATCAGCCCTAGGATAGTGTTAGGGTTAGGGTTAGCATCAGCCCTAGGATAGTGTTAGGGTTAGGGTTAGGGTTATCATCAGGCCTAGGATAGTGTTAGGGTTAGCATCAGCTCTAGGATAGTGTTAATGTTAGAGTTAGGGTTATCATCAGGCCTAGGATAGTGTGAGGGCTAGGGTTAGCATCAGACTTAGGATAGTGTTAGGGTTAGGGTTAGGGTTAGCATCAGCCCTAGGATAGTGTTAGGGTTAGGGTTAGCATCAGCCCTAGGATAGTGTTAGGGTTAGGGTTAACATCAGCCCTAGTATAGTGTTAGGGTTAGGGTTAGTGTTAGCATCAGCCCTAGGATAGTGTTAGGTTTAGGGTTATCATCAGACCTAGGATAGTGTTAGGGTTAGGGTTAGGGTTAGCATCAGCCCTAGGATAGTGTAAGTGTTAGGGTTAGGGTTAGCATCAGGCCTAGGATAGTGTTAGCGTTAGGGTTAGCATCAGCCCTAGGATAGTGTTAGCGTTAGGGATAGGGTTAGCATCAGCCCTAGGATAGTGTTAGGGTTAGGGTTAACAACAGCCCTAGGATAGTGTTAGGGTTAAGGTTAGGGTTAGCATCAGCCCTAGGATAGTGTTAGGTTTAGGGTTAGCATCAGACCTAGGATAGTGTTAGGGTTAGGGTTAGGTTTAGCATCAGCCCTAGGATAGTGTAAGTGTTAGGGTTAGGGTTAGCATCAGGCCTAGGATAGTGTTAGGTTTAGGGATAGCATCAGCCCTAGGATAGTGTTAGGGTTAGGGTTAGTGGTAGCATCAGCCCTAGGATAGTATTAGGGTTAGGGTTAGCCTCAGCCCTAGGAGAGTGTTAGGGTTAGGGATAGGGTTAGCCTCAGGCCTAGGATAGTGTTAGGGTTAGGGTTAGGGTTAGCATCAGCCCTATGATAGTGTTAGGGTTAGGCCTAGGATAGTGTTAGGGTTACGGTTAGCATCAGCCCTAGGAGAGTGTTAGGGTTAGGGTTAGGGTTAGCATCAGCCCTAGGATAGTGTTAGGGTTAGGGTTAACAACAGCCCTAGGATAGTGTTAGGGTTAGGGTTAGGGTTAGCATCAGCCCTAGGATAGTGTTAGGGTTAGGGTTAAGATTAGCATCAGCCCTAGGATAGTGTTAGGGTTAGGGTTAACATAAACCCTAGGATAGTGTTAGGGTTAGGGTTAGGGTTATCATCAGGCCTAGGATAGTGTTAGGGTTAGGGTTAGGGTTAGGGTTAGCATCAGTTCAAGGATAGTGTTAGGGTTAGCGTTAGGGTTAGCATCAGCCCTAGGATAGTGTTAGGGTTAGGGTTAGCATCAGCCCTAGGATAGTGTTAGGGTTAGGGTTAGGGTTATCATCAGGCCTAGGATAGTGTTAGGGTTAGCATCAGCTCTAGGATAGTGTTAATGTTAGAGTTAGGGTTATCATCAGGCCTAGGATAGTGTGAGGGCTAGGGTTAGCATCAGACTTAGGATAGTGTTAGGGTTAGGGTTAGGGTTAGCATCAGCCCTAGGATAGTGTTAGGGTTAGGGTTAGCATCAGCCCTAGGATAGTGTTAGGGTTAGGGTTAACATCAGCCCTAGTATAGTGTTAGGGTTAGGGTTAGTGTTAGCATCAGCCCTAGGATAGTGTTAGGTTTAGGGTTATCATCAGACCTAGGATAGTGTTAGGGTTAGGGTTAGGGTTAGCATCAGCCCTAGGATAGTGTAAGTGTTAGGGTTAGGGTTAGCATCAGGCCTAGGATAGTGTTAGCGTTAGGGTTAGCATCAGCCCTAGGATAGTGTTAGCGTTAGGGATAGGGTTAGCATCAGCCCTAGGATAGTGTTAGGGTTAGGGTTAGGGTTAGCATCAGCCCTAGGATAGTATTAGGGTTAGGGTTAGCATCAGCCCTAGGATAGTGTTAGGGTTAGGGTTAGGGTTAGCATCAGCCCTAGGATAGTGTTAAGGTTAGGGTTAGGGTTATCATCAGGCCTAGGATAGTGTGAGGGCTAGGGTTAGCATCAGACTTAGGATAGTGTTAGGGTTAGGGTTAGGGTTAGCATCAGCCCTAGGATAGTGTTAGGGTTAGGGTGAGCATCAGCCCTAGGATAGTGTTAGGTTTAGGGTTAGGGTTAGCGTCAGCCCTAGGATAGTGTTAGGTTTAGGGTTAGCATCAGCCCTAGGATAGTGTTAGGGTTAGCGTTAGGGTTAGCATCAGCCCTAGGATAGTGTTAGGGTTAGGGTTAGCATCAACCCTAGGATAATGTTAGGGTTAGGGTTAGGGTTAGCATCAGCCCTAGGATAGTGTTAGGGTTAGGCCTAGGATAGTGTTAGGGTTACGGTTAGCATCAGCCCTAGGAGGGTGTTAGGGTTAGGGTTAGGGTTAGCATCAGCCCTAGGATAGTGTTAGGGTTAGGGTTAACAACAGCCCTAGGATAGTGTTAGGGTTAAGGTTAGGGTTAGCATCAGCCCTAGGATAGTGTTAGGTTTAGGGTTAGCATCAGACCTAGGATAGTGTTAGGGTTAGGGTTAGGTTTAGCATCAGCCCTAGGATAGTGTAAGTGTTAGGGTTAGGGTTAGCATCAGGCCTAGGATAGTGTTAGGTTTAGGGATAGCATCAGCCCTAGGATAGTGTTAGGGTTAGGGTTAGTGGTAGCATCAGCCCTAGGATAGTATTAGGGTTAGGGTTAGCCTCAGCCCTAGGAGAGTGTTAGGGTTAGGGATAGGGTTAGCCTCAGGCCTAGGATAGTGTTAGGGTTAGGGTTAGGGTTAGCATCAGCCCTATGATAGTGTTAGGGTTAGGCCTAGGATAGTGTTAGGGTTACGGTTAGCATCAGCCCTAGGAGAGTGTTAGGGTTAGGGTTAGGGTTAGCATCAGCCCTAGGATAGTGTTAGGGTTAGGGTTAACAACAGCCCTAGGATAGTGTTAGGGTTAGGGTTAGGGTTAGCATCAGCCCTAGGATAGTGTTAGGGTTAGGGTTAAGATTAGCATCAGCCCTAGGATAGTGTTAGGGTTAGGGTTAACATAAACCCTAGGATAGTGTTAGGGTTAGGGTTAGGGTTATCATCAGGCCTAGGATAGTGTTAGGGTTAGGGTTAGGGTTAGGGTTAGCATCAGTTCAAGGATAGTGTTAGGGTTAGCGTTAGGGTTAGCATCAGCCCTAGGATAGTGTTAGGGTTAGGGTTAGCATCAGCCCTAGGATAGTGTTAGGGTTAGGGTTAGGGTTATCATCAGGCCTAGGATAGTGTTAGGGTTAGCATCAGCTCTAGGATAGTGTTAATGTTAGAGTTAGGGTTATCATCAGGCCTAGGATAGTGTGAGGGCTAGGGTTAGCATCAGACTTAGGATAGTGTTAGGGTTAGGGTTAGGGTTAGCATCAGCCCTAGGATAGTGTTAAGGTTAGGGTTAGCATCAGCCCTAGGATAGTGTTAGGGTTAGGGTTAACATCAGCCCTAGTATAGTGTTAGGGTTAGGGTTAGTGTTAGCATCAGCCCTAGGATAGTGTTAGGTTTAGGGTTATCATCAGACCTAGGATAGTGTTAGGGTTAGGGTTAGGGTTAGCATCAGCCCTAGGATAGTGTAAGTGTTAGGGTTAGGGTTAGCATCAGGCCTAGGATAGTGTTAGGGCTGGGTTAGCATCAGCCCTAGGATAGTGTTAGGGTTAGGGTTAACATCAGCCCTAGTATAGTGTTAGGGTTAGGGTTAGTGTTAGCATCAGCCCTAGGATAGTGTTAGGTTTAGGGTTATCATCAGACCTAGGATAGTGTTAGGGTTAGGGTTAGGGTTAGCATCAGCCCTAGGATAGTGTAAGTGTTAGGGTTAGGGTTAGCATCAGGCCTAGGATAGTGTTAGGGTTAGGGTTAGCATCAGCCCTAGGATAGTGTTAGGGTTAGTGATAGGGTTAGCATCAGCCCTAGGATAGTGTTAGGGTTAGGGTTAGGGTTAGCATCAGCCCTAGGATAGTATTAGGGTTAGGGTTAGCATCAGCCCTAGGATAGTGTTAGGGTTAGGGTTAGGGTTAGCACCAGGCCTAGGATAGTGTTAGTGTTAGGGTTAGCATCAGCCTTAGGATAGTGTTAGGGTTAGGGTTAGGGTTAGCATCAGCCGTAGGATAGTGTTTGGGTTAGGGTTAGCTTCAGCCCTAGGATAGTGTTAGGGTTAGGGTTAGGGTTATCATCCGCCCTAGGATAGTGTTAGGTTTAGGGTTAAGATTAGCATCAGCCCTAGGATAGTGTTAGGGTTAGGGTTAACATAAACCCTAGGATAGTGTTAGGGTTAGGGTTAGGGTTATCATCAGGCCTAGGATAGTGTTAGGGTTAGGGTTAGGGTTAGGGTTAGCATCAGTTCAAGGATAGTGTTAGGGTTAGCGTTAGGGTTAGCATCAGCCCTAGGATACTGTTAGGGTTAGGGTTAGCATCAGCCCTAGGATAGTGTTAGGGTTAGGGTTAGGGGTATCATCAGGCCTAGGATAGTGTTAGGGTTAAGGTTAGCATCAGCTCTAGGATAGTGTTAGGGATAGGGTTAGGGTTAGCATCAGCCCTAGGATAGTGTTAAGGTTAGAGTTAGGGTTATCATCAGGCCTAGGACAGTGTGAGGGCTAGGGTTAGCATCAGACTTAGGATACTGTTAGGGTTAGGGTTAGGGTTAGCATCAGCCCTAGGATAGTGTTAGGGTTAGGGTTACCATCAGCCCTAGGAGAGTGTTATGGTTAGGGATAGGTTTAGCATCAGGCCTAGGATAGTGTTAGGGTTAGGGTTAGCATCAGGCCTAGGATAGTGTTATGGTTAGGGTTAGCATCAGCCCTAGGAGAGTGTTAGGGTTAGGGTTAGGGTTAGCATCAGCCCTAGGATAGTGTTAGGGTTAGGGTTAGCATCAGCCGTAGGATAGTGTTAGGGTTAGGGTTAGGGTTATCATCAGGCCTAGGATAGTGTTAGGGTTAGGGTTAGCATCAGCTCTAGGATAGTGTTAGGGTTAGGGTTAGGGTTAGCATAAGCCCTAGGATAGTGTTAGGGTTAGGGTTAACATCAGCCCTAGGATAGTGTTAGGGTTAGGGTTAGGGTTAGCATCAGCCCTAGGATACTGTTAGGTTTAGGTTTAGCATCAGACCTAGGATAGTGTTAGGGTTAGGGTTAGGGTTAGCATCAGCCCTAGGATAGTGTAAGTGTTAGGGTTAGGGTTAGCATCAGGCCTAGGATAGTGTTAGGGTTAGGGTTAGCATCAGCCCTAGGATAGTGTTAGGGTTAGGGTTAGGGTTATCATCAGGCCTAGGATAGTGTTATGGTTAGGGTTAGCATCAGCTCTAGGATAGTGTTAGGGTTAGGGTTAGGGATAGCATCAGCCCTAGGATAGTGTTAAGGTTAGGGTTAGGGTTATCATCAGGCCTAGGATAGTGTGAGGGCTAGGGTTAGCATCAGACTTAGGATAGTGTTAGGGTTAGGGTTAGGGTTAGCATCAGCCCTAGGATAGTGTTAGGGTAGGGTGAGCATCAGCCCTAGGATAGTGTTAGGTTTAGGGTTAGGGTTAGCGTCAGCCCTAGGATAGTGTTAGGGTTAGGGTTAGCATCAGCCCTAGGATAGTGTTAGGGTTAGCGTTAGGGTTAGCATCAGCCCTAGGATAGTGTTAGGGTTAGGGTTAGCATCAACCCTAGGATAATGTTAGGGTTAGGGTTAGGGTTAGCATCAGCCCTAGGATAGTGTTAGGGTTAGGCCTAGGATAGTGTTAGGGTTACGGTTAGCATCAGCCCTAGGAGAGTGTTAGGGTTAGGGTTAGGGTTAGCATCAGCCCTAGGATAGTGTTAGGGTTAGGGTTAACAACAGCCCTAGGATAGTGTTAGGGTTAAGGTTAGGGTTAGCATCAGCCCTAGGATAGTGTTAGGTTTAGGGTTAGCATCAGACCTAGGATAGTGTTAGGGTTAGGGTTAGGTTTAGCATCAGCCCTAGGATAGTGTAAGTGTTAGGGTTAGGGTTAGCATCAGGCCTAGGATAGTGTTAGGTTTAGGGATAGCATCAGCCCTAGGATAGTGTTAGGGTTAGGGTTAGTGGTAGCATCAGCCCTAGGATAGTATTAGGGTTAGGGTTAGCCTCAGCCCTAGGAGAGTGTTAGGGTTAGGGATAGGGTTAGCCTCAGGCCTAGGATAGTGTTAGGGTTAGGGTTAGGGTTAGCATCAGCCCTATGATAGTGTTAGGGTTAGGCCTAGGATAGTGTTAGGGTTACGGTTAGCATCAGCCCTAGGAGAGTGTTAGGGTTAGGGTTAGGGTTAGCATCAGCCCTAGGATAGTGTTAGGGTTAGGGTTAACAACAGCCCTAGGATAGTGTTAGGGTTAGGGTTAGGGTTAGCATCAGCCCTAGGATAGTGTTAGGGTTAGGGTTAAGATTAGCATCAGCCCTAGGATAGTGTTAGGGTTAGGGTTAACATAAACCCTAGGATAGTGTTAGGGTTAGGGTTAGGGTTATCATCAGCCCTAGGATAGTGTTAGGGTTAGGGTTAGCATCAGCCCTAGGATAGTGTTAGGGTTAGGGTTAGGGTTATCATCAGGCCTAGGATAGTGTTAGGGTTAGCATCAGCTCTAGGATAGTGTTAATGTTAGAGTTAGGGTTATCATCAGGCCTAGGATAGTGTGAGGGCTAGGGTTAGCATCAGACTTAGGATAGTGTTAGGGTTAGGGTTAGGGTTAGCATCAGCCCTAGGATAGTGTTAGGGTTAGGGTTAGCATCAGCCCTAGGATAGTGTTAGGGTTAGGGTTAACATCAGCCCTAGTATAGTGTTAGGGTTAGGGTTAGTGTTAGCATCAGCCCTAGGATAGTGTTAGGTTTAGGGTTATCATCAGACCTAGGATAGTGTTAGGGTTAGGGTTAGGGTTAGCATCAGCCCTAGGATAGTGTAAGTGTTAGGGTTAGGGTTAGCATCAGGCCTAGGATAGTGTTAGCGTTAGGGTTAGCATCAGCCCTAGGATAGTGTTAGCGTTAGGGATAGGGTTAGCATCAGCCCTAGGATAGTGTTAGGGTTAGGGTTAGGGTTAGCATCAGCCCTACGATAGTATTAGGGTTAGGGTTAGCATCAGCCCTAGGATAGTGTTAGGGTTAGGGTTAGGGTTAGCATCAGCCCTAGGATAGTGTTAAGGTTAGGGTTAGGGTTATCATCAGGCCTAGGATAGTGTGAGGGCTAGGGTTAGCATCAGACTTAGGATAGTGTTAGGGTTAGGGTTAGGGTTAGCATCAGCCCTAGGATAGTGTTAGGGTTAGGGTGAGCATCAGCCCTAGGATAGTGTTAGGTTTAGGGTTAGGGTTAGCGTCAGCCCTAGGATAGTGTTAGGTTTAGGGTTAGCATCAGCCCTAGGATAGTGTTAGGGTTAGCGTTAGGGTTAGCATCAGCCCTAGGATAGTGTTAGGGTTAGGGTTAGCATCAACCCTAGGATAGTGTTAGGGTTAGGGTTAGGGTTAGCATCAGCCCTAGGATAGTGTTAGGGTTAGGCCTAGGATAGTGTTAGGGTTACGGTTAGCATCAGCCCTAGGAGAGTGTTAGGGTTAGGGTTAGGGTTAGCATCAGCCCTAGGATAGTGTTAGGGTTAGGGTTAACAACAGCCCTAGGATAGTGTTAGGGTTAAGGTTAGGGTTAGCATCAGCCCTAGGATAGTGTTAGGTTTAGGGTTAGCATCAGACCTAGGATAGTGTTAGGGTTAGGGTTAGGTTTAGCATCAGCCCTAGGATAGTGTAAGTGTTAGGGTTAGGGTTAGCATCAGGCCTAGGATAGTGTTAGGTTTAGGGATAGCATCAGCCCTAGGATAGTGTTAGGGTTAGGGTTAGTGGTAGCATCAGCCCTAGGATAGTATTAGGGTTAGGGTTAGCCTCAGCCCTAGGAGAGTGTTAGGGTTAGGGATAGGGTTAGCCTCAGGCCTAGGATAGTGTTAGGGTTAGGGTTAGGGTTAGCATCAGCCCTATGATAGTGTTAGGGTTAGGCCTAGGATAGTGTTAGGGTTACGGTTAGCATCAGCCCTAGGAGAGTGTTAGGGTTAGGGTTAGGGTTAGCATCAGCCCTAGGATAGTGTTAGGGTTAGGGTTAACAACAGCCCTAGGATAGTGTTAGGGTTAGGGTTAGGGTTAGCATCAGCCCTAGGATAGTGTTAGGGTTAGGGTTAAGATTAGCATCAGCCCTAGGATAGTGTTAGGGTTAGGGTTAACATAAACCCTAGGATAGTGTTAGGGTTAGGGTTAGGGTTATCATCAGCCCTAGGATAGTGTTAGGGTTAGGGTTAGCATCAGCCCTAGGATAGTGTTAGGGTTAGGGTTAGGGTTATCATCAGGCCTAGGATAGTGTTAGGGTTAGCATCAGCTCTAGGATAGTGTTAATGTTAGAGTTAGGGTTATCATCAGGCCTAGGATAGTGTGAGGGCTAGGGTTAGCATCAGACTTAGGATAGTGTTAGGGTTAGGGTTAGGGTTAGCATCAGCCCTAGGATAGTGTTAGGGTTAGGGTTAGCATCAGCCCTAGGATAGTGTTAGGGTTAGGGTTAACATCAGCCCTAGTATAGTGTTAGGGTTAGGGTTAGTGTTAGCATCAGCCCTAGGATAGTGTTAGGTTTAGGGTTATCATCAGACCTAGGATAGTGTTAGGGTTAGGGTTAGGGTTAGCATCAGCCCTAGGATAGTGTAAGTGTTAGGGTTAGGGTTAGCATCAGGCCTAGGATAGTGTTAGCGTTAGGGTTAGCATCAGCCCTAGGATAGTGTTAGCGTTAGGGATAGGGTTAGCATCAGCCCTAGGATAGTGTTAGGGTTAGGGTTAGGGTTAGCATCAGCCCTAGGATAGTATTAGGGTTAGGGTTAGCATCAGCCCTAGGATAGTGTTAGGGTTAGGGTTAGGGTTAGCATCAGCCCTAGGATAGTGTTAAGGTTAGGGTTAGGGTTATCATCAGGCCTAGGATAGTGTGAGGGCTAGGGTTAGCATCAGACTTAGGATAGTGTTAGGGTTAGGGTTAGGGTTAGCATCAGCCCTAGGATAGTGTTAGGGTTAGGGTGAGCATCAGCCCTAGGATAGTGTTAGGTTTAGGGTTAGGGTTAGCGTCAGCCCTAGGATAGTGTTAGGTTTAGGGTTAGCATCAGCCCTAGGATAGTGTTAGGGTTAGCGTTAGGGTTAGCATCAGCCCTAGGATAGTGTTAGGGTTAGGGTTAGCATCAACCCTAGGATAATGTTAGGGTTAGGGTTAGGGTTAGCATCAGCCCTAGGATAGTGTTAGGGTTAGGCCTAGGATAGTGTTAGGGTTACGGTTAGCATCAGCCCTAGGAGGGTGTTAGGGTTAGGGTTAGAGTTAGCATCAGCCCTAGGATAGTGTTAGGGTTAGGGTTAACAACAGCCCTAGGATAGTGTTAGGGTTAAGGTTAGGGTTAGCATCAGCCCTAGGATAGTGTTAGGTTTAGGGTTAGCATCAGACCTAGGATAGTGTTAGGGTTAGGGTTAGGTTTAGCATCAGCCCTAGGATAGTGTAAGTGTTAGGGTTAGGGTTAGCATCAGGCCTAGGATAGTGTTAGGTTTAGGGATAGCATCAGCCCTAGGATAGTGTTAGGGTTAGGGTTAGTGGTAGCATCAGCCCTAGGATAGTATTAGGGTTAGGGTTAGCCTCAGCCCTAGGAGAGTGTTAGGGTTAGGGATAGGGTTAGCCTCAGGCCTAGGATAGTGTTAGGGTTAGGGTTAGGGTTAGCATCAGCCCTATGATAGTGTTAGGGTTAGGCCTAGGATAGTGTTAGGGTTACGGTTAGCATCAGCCCTAGGAGAGTGTTAGGGTTAGGGTTAGGGTTAGCATCAGCCCTAGGATAGTGTTAGGGTTAGGGTTAACAACAGCCCTAGGTAGTGTTAGGGTTAGGGTTAGGGTTAGCATCAGCCCTAGGATAGTGTTAGGGTTAGGGTTAAGATTAGCATCAGCCCTAGGATAGTGTTAGGGTTAGGGTTAACATAAACCCTAGGATAGTGTTAGGGTTAGGGTTAGGGTTATCATCAGGCCTAGGATAGTGTTAGGGTTAGGGTTAGGGTTAGGGTTAGCATCAGTTCAAGGATAGTGTTAGGGTTAGCGTTAGGGTTAGCATCAGCCCTAGGATAGTGTTAGGGTTAGGGTTAGCATCAGCCCTAGGATAGTGTTAGGGTTAGGGTTAGGGTTATCATCAGGCCTAGGATAGTGTTAGGGTTAGCATCAGCTCTAGGATAGTGTTAATGTTAGAGTTAGGGTTATCATCAGGCCTAGGATAGTGTGAGGGCTAGGGTTAGCATCAGACTTAGGATAGTGTTAGGGTTAGGGTTAGGGTTAGCATCAGCCCTAGGATAGTGTTTGGGTTAGGGTTAACATCAGCCCTAGTATAGTGTTAGGGTTAGGGTTAGTGTTAGCATCAGCCCTAGGATAGTGTTAGGTTTAGGGTTATCATCATACCTAGGATAGTGTTAGGGTTAGGGTTAGGGTTAGCATCAGCCCTAGGATAGTGTAAGTGTTAGGGTTAGGGTTAGCATCAGGCCTAGGATAGTGTTAGGGTTAGGGTTAGCATCAGGCCTAGGATAGTGTTAGGGTTAGGGTTAGCATCAGCCCTAGGATAGTGTTAGGGTTAGGGTTAGGATTAGCACCAGGCCTACGATAGTGTTAGTGTTAGGGTTAGCATCAGCCTTAGGATAGTGTTAGGGTTAGCGTTAGGGTTAGCATCAGCCGTAGGATAGTGTTTGGGTTAGGGTTAGCCTCAGCCCTAAGGTAGTGTTAGAGTTAGGGTTAGGGTTAGCATCAGCCCTAGGATAGTGTTAGGTTTAGGGTTAGGGTTAGCATCAGCCCTAGGATAGTGTTAGTGTTAGGGTTAGCTTCAGCCCTAGGATAGTGTTAGGGTTAGGGTTAGTGTTAGCATCCGCCCCAGGATAGTGTTAGGGTTAGGGTTAAGATTAGCATCAGCCCTAGGATAGTGTTAGGGTTAGGGTTAACATAAACCCTAGGATAGTGTTAGGGTTAGGGTTAGGGTTATCATCAGGCCTAGGATAGTGTTAGGGTTAGGGTTAGGGTTAGGGTTAGCATCAGTTCAAGGATAGTGTTAGGGTTAGCGTTAGGGTTAGCATCAGCCCTAGGATAGTGTTAGGGTTAGGGTTAGGGTTATCATCAGGCCTAGGATAGTGTTAGGGTTAGCATCAGCTCTAGGATAGTGTTAATGTTAGAGTTAGGGTTATCATCAGGCCTAGGATAGTGTGAGGGCTAGGGTTAGCATCAGACTTAGGATAGTGTTAGGGTTAGGGTTAGGGTTAGCATCAGCCCTAGGATAGTGTTAGGGTTAGGGTTAGCATCAGCCCTAGGATAGTGTTAGGGTTAGGGTTAACATCAGCCCTAGTATAGTGTTAGGGTTAGGGTTAGTGTTAGCATCAGCCCTAGGATAGTGTTAGGTTTAGGGTTATCATCAGACCTAGGATAGTGTTAGGGTTAGGGTTAGGGTTAGCATCAGCCCTAGGATAGTGTAAGTGTTAGGGTTAGGGTTAGCATCAGGCCTAGGATAGTGTTAGGGTTAGGGTTAGCATCAGCCCTAGGATAGTGTTAGGGTTAGGGATAGGGTTAGCATCAGCCCTAGGATAGTGTTAGGGTTAGGGTTAGGGTTAGCATCAGCCCTAGGATAGTATTAGGGTTAGGGTTAGCATCAGCCCTAGGATAGTGTTAGGGTTAGGGTTAGGGTTAGCACCAGGCCTAGGATAGTGTTAGTGTTAGGGTTAGCATCAGCCTTAGGATAGTGTTAGGGTTAGGGTTAGGGTTAGCATCAGCCGTAGGATAGTGTTTGGGTTAGGGTTAGCTTCAGCCCTAGGATAGTGTTAGGGTTAGGGTTAGGGTTATCATCCGCCCTAGGATAGTGTTAGGGTTAGGGTTAAGATTAGCATCAGCCCTAGGATAGTGTTAGGGTTAGGGTTAACATAAACCCTAGGATAGTGTTAGGTTTAGGGTTAGGGTTATTATCAGGCCTAGGATAGTGTTAGGGTTAGGGTTAATGTTAGGGTTAGCATCAGTTCAAGGATAGTGTTAGGGTTAGCGTTAGGGTTAGCATCAGCCCTAGGATACTGTTAGGGTTAGGGTTAGCATCAGCCCTAGGATAGTGTTAGGGTTAGGGTTAGGGTTATCATCAGGCCTAGGATAGTGTTAGGGTTAGGGTTAGCATCAGCTCTAGGATAGTGTTAGGGATAGGGTTAGGGTTAGCATCAGCCCTAGGATACTGTTAAGGTTAGAGTTAGGGTTATCATCAGGCCTAGGATAGTGTGAGGGCTAGGGTTAGCATCAGACTTAGGATACTGTTAGGGTTAGGGTTAGGGTTAGCATCAGCCCTAGGATAGTGTTAGGGTTAGGGTTAGCATCAGCCCTAGGAGAGTGTTATGGTTAGGGATAGGTTTAGCATCAGGCCTAGGATAGTGTTAGGGTTAGGGTTAGCATCAGGCCTAGGATAGTGTTATGGTTAGGGTTAGCATCAGCCCTAGGAGAGTGTTAGGGTTAGGGTTAGTGTTAGCATCAGCCCTAGGATAGTGTTAGGGTTAGGGTTAGCATCAGCCGTAGGATAGTGTTAGGGTTAGGGTTAGGGTTATCATCAGGCCTAGGATAGTGTTAGGGTTAGGGTTAGCATCAGCTCTAGGATAGTGTTAGAGTTAGGGTTAGGGTTAGCATCAGCCCTAGGATAGTGTTAGGGTTAGGGTTAACATCAGCCCTAGGATAGTGTTAGGGTTAGGGTTAGGGTTAGCATCAGCCCTAGGATACTGTTAGGTTTAGGGTTAGCATCAGCCCTAGGATAGTGTAAGTGTTAGGGTTAGGGTTAGCATCAGGCCTAGGATAGTGTTAGGGTTAGGGTTAGCATCAGCCCTAGGATAGTGTAAATGTTAGGGTTAGGGTTAGCATCAGGCCTAGGATAGTGTTAGGGTTAGGGTTAGCATCAGCCCTAGGATAGTGTTAGTGTTAGGGATAGGGTTAGCATCAGCCCTAGGATACTGTTAGGGTTAGGGTTAGGGTTAGCATCAGCCCTAGGATACTATTAGGGTTAGGGTTAGCATCAGCCCTAGGATAGTGTTAGGGTTAGGGTTAGGGTTAGCACCAGGCCTACGATAGTGTTAGTGTTAGGGTTAGCATCAGCCTTAGGATAGTGTTAGGGTTAGCGTTAGGGTTAGCATCAGCCGTAGGATAGTGTTTGGGTTAGGGTTAGCCTCAGCCCTAAGATAGTGTTAGAGTTAGGGTTAGGGTTAGCATCAGCCCTAGGATAGTGTTAGGTTTAGGGTTAGGGTTAGCATCAGCCCTAGGATAGTGTTAGTGTTAGGGTTAGCTTCAGCCCTAGGATAGTGTTAGGGTTAGGGTTAGGGTTAGCATCCGCCCTAGGATAGTGTTAGGGTTAGGGTTAAGATTAGCATCAGCCCTAGGATAGTGTTAGGGTTAGGGTTAACATAAACCCTAGGATAGTGTTAGGGTTAGGGTTAGGGTTATCATCAGGCCTAGGATAGTGTTAGGGTTAGGGTTAGGGTTAGGGTTAGCATCAGTTCAAGGATAGTGTTAGGGTTAGCGTTAGGGTTAGCATCAGCCCTAGGATAGTGTTAGGGTTAGGGTTAGCATCAGCCCTAGGATAGTGTTAGGGTTAGGGTTAGGGTTATCATCAGGCCTAGGATAGTGTTAGGGTTAGCATCAGCTCTAGGATAGTGTTAATGTTAGAGTTAGGGTTATCATCAGGCCTAGGATAGTGTGAGGGCTAGGGTTAGCATCAGACTTAGGATAGTGTTAGGGTTAGGGTTAGGGTTAGCATCAGCCCTAGGATAGTGTTAGGGTTAGGGTTAGCATCAGCCCTAGGATAGTGTTAGGGTTAGGGTTAACATCAGCCCTAGTATAGTGTTAGGGTTAGGGTTAGTGTTAGCATCAGCCCTAGGATAGTGTTAGTTTTAGGGTTATCATCAGACCTAGGATAGTGTTAGTGTTAGTGTTAGGGTTAGCATCAGCCCTAGGATAGTGTAAGTGTTAGGGTTAGGGTTAGCATCAGGCCTAGGATAGTGTTAGGGTTAGGGTTAGCATCAGGCCTAGGATAGTGTTAGGGTTAGGGTTAGCATCAGCCCTAGGATAGTGTTAGGGTTAGGGTTAGGATTAGCACCAGGCCTACGATAGTGTTAGTGTTAGGGTTAGCATCAGCCTTAGGATAGTGTTAGGGTTAGCGTTAGGGTTAGCATCAGCCGTAGGATAGTGTTTGGGTTAGGGTTAGCCTCAGCCCTAAGATAGTGTTAGAGTTAGGGTTAGGGTTAGCATCAGCCCTAGGATAGTGTTAGGTTTAGGGTTAGGGTTAGCATCAGCCCTAGGATAGTGTTAGTGTTAGGGTTAGCTTCAGCCCTAGGATAGTGTTAGGGTTAGGGTTAGGGTTAGCATCCGCCCTAGGATAGTGTTAGGGTTAGGGTTAAGATTAGCATCAGCCCTAGGATAGTGTTAGGGTTAGGGTTAACATAAACCCTAGGATAGTGTTAGGGTTAGGGTTAGGGTTATCATCAGGCCTAGGATAGTGTTAGGGTTAGGGTTAGGGTTAGGGTTAGCATCAGTTCTAGGATAGCGTTAGGGTTAGCGTTAGGGTTAGCATCAGCCCTAGGATAGTGTTAGGGTTAGGGTTAGCATCAGCCCTAGGATAGTGTTAGGGTTAGGGTTAGGGTTATCATCAGGCCTAGGATAGTGTTAGGGTTAGCATCAGCTCTAGGATAGTGTTAATGTTAGAGTTAGGGTTATCATCAGGCCTAGGATAGTGTGAGGGCTAGGGTTAGCATCAGACTTAGGATAGTGTTAGGGTTAGGGTTAGGGTTAGCATCAGCCCTAGGATAGTGTTCGGGTTAGGGTTAGCATCAGCCCTAGGATAGTGTTAGGGTTAGGGTTAACATCAGCCCTAGTATAGTGTTAGGGTTAGGGTTAGTGTTAGCATCAGCCCTAGGATAGTGTTAGGTTTAGGGTTATCATCAGACCTAGGATAGTGTTAGGGTTAGGGTTAGGGTTAGCATCAGCCCTAGGATAGTGTAAGTGTTAGGGTTAGGGTTAGCATCAGGCCTAGGATAGTGTTAGGGTTAGGGTTAGCATCAGCCCTAGGATAGTGTAAGTGTTAGGGTTAGGGTTAGCATCAGGCCTAGGATAGTGTTAGGGTTAGGGTTAGCATCAGCCCTAGGATAGTGTTAGGGTTAGGGATAGGGTTAGCATCAGCCCTAGGATAGTGTTAGGGTTAGGGTTAGGGTTAGCATCAGCCCTAGGATAGTATTAGGGTTAGGGTTAGCATCAGCCCTAGGATAGTGTTAGGGTTAGGGTTAGGGTTAGCACCAGGCCTACGATAGTGTTAGTGTTAGGGTAGCATCAGCCTTAGGATAGTGTTAGGGTTAGCGTTAGGGTTAGCATCAGCCGTAGGATAGTGTTTGGGTTAGGGTTAGCCTCAGCCCTAAGATAGTGTTAGAGTTAGGGTTAGGGTTAGCATCAGCCCTAGGATAGTGTTAGGTTTAGGGTTAGGGTTAGCATCAGCCCTAGGATAGTGTTAGTGTTAGGGTTAGCTTCAGCCCTAGGATAGTGTTAGTGTTAGGGTTAGGGTTAGCATCCGCCCTAGGATAGTGTTAGGGTTAGGGTTAAGATTAGCATCAGCCCTAGGATAGTGTTAGGGTTAGGGTTAACATAAACCCTAGGATAGTGTTAGGGTTAGGGTTAGGGTTATCATCAGGCCTAGGATAGTGTTAGGGTTAGGGTTAGGGTTAGGGTTAGCATCAGTTCAAGGATAGTGTTAGGGTTAGCGTTAGGGTTAGCATCAGCCCTAGGATAGTGTTAGGGTTAGGGTTAGCATCAGCCCTAGGATAGTGTTAGGGTTAGGGTTAGGGTTATCATCAGGCCTAGGATAGTGTTAGGGTTAGCATCAGCTCTAGGATAGTGTTAATGTTAGAGTTAGGGTTATCATCAGGCCTAGGATAGTGTGAGGGCTAGGGTTAGCATCAGACTTAGGATAGTGTTAGGGTTAGGGTTAGGGTTAGCATCAGCCCTAGGATAGTGTTAGGGTTAGGGTTAGCATCAGCCCTAGGATAGTGTTAGGGTTAGGGTTAACATCAGCCCTAGTATAGTGTTAGGGTTAGGGTTAGTGTTAGCATCATCCCTAGGATAGTGTTAGGTTTAGGGTTATCATCAGACCTAGGATAGTGTTAGGGTTAGGGTTAGGGTTAGCATCAGCCCTAGGATAGTGTAAGTGTTAGGGTTAGGGTTAGCATCAGGCCTAGGATAGTGTTAGGGTTAGGGTTAGCATCAGCCCTAGGATAGTGTTAGGGTTAGGGTTAACATCAGCCCTAGTATAGTGTTAGGGTTAGGGTTAGTGTTAGCATCAGCCCTAGGATAGTGTTAGGTTTAGGGTTATCATCAGACCTAGGATAGTGTTAGGGTTAGGGTTAGGGTTAGCATCAGCCCTAGGATAGTGTAAGTGTTAGGGTTAGGGTTAGCATCAGGCCTAGGATAGTGTTAGGGTTAGGGTTAGCATCAGCCCTAGGATAGTGTTAGGGTTAGGGATAGGGTTAGCATCAGGCCTAGGATAGTGTTAGGGTTAGGGTTAGGGTTACCATCAGCCCTAGGATAGTATTAGGGTTAGGGTTAGCATCAGCCCTAGGATAGTGTTAGGGTTAGGGTTAGGGTTAGCACCAGGCCTACGATAGTGTTAGTGTTAGGGTTAGCATCAGCCTTAGGATAGTGTTAGGGTTAGCGTTAGGGTTAGCATCAGCCGTAGGATAGTGTTTGGGTTAGGGTTAGCCTCAGCCCTAAGATAGTGTTAGAGTTAGGGTTAGGGTTAGCATCAGCCCTAGGATAGTGTTAGGTTTAGGGTTAGGGTTAGCATCAGCCCTAGGATAGTGTTAGTGTTAGGGTTAGCTTCAGCCCTAGGATAGTGTTAGGGTTAGGGTTAGGGTTAGCATCCGCCCTAGGATAGTGTTAGGGTTAGGGTTAAGATTAGCATCAGCCCTAGGATAGTGTTAGGGTTAGGGTTAACATAAACCCTAGGATAGTGTTAGGGTTAGGGTTAGGGTTATCATCAGGCCTAGGATAGTGTTAGGGTTAGGGTTAGGGTTAGGGTTAGCATCAGTTCAAGGATAGTGTTAGGGTTAGCGTTAGGGTTAGCATCAGCCCTAGGATAGTGTTAGGGTTAGGGTTAGCATCAGCCCTAGGATAGTGTTAGGGTTAGGGTTAGGGTTATCATCAGGCCTAGGATAGTGTTAGGGTTAGCATCAGCTCTAGGATAGTGTTAATGTTAGAGTTAGGGTTATCATCAGGCCTAGGATAGTGTGAGGGCTAGGGTTAGCATCAGACTTAGGATAGTGTTAGGGTTAGGGTTAGGGTTAGCATCAGCCCTAGGATAGTGTTAGGGTTAGGGTTAGCATCAGCCCTAGGATAGTGTTAGGGTTAGGGTTAACATCAGCCCTAGTATAGTGTTAGGGTTAGGGTTAGTGTTAGCATCAGCCCTAGGATAGTGTTAGGTTTAGGGTTATCATCAGACCTAGGATAGTGTTAGTGTTAGGGTTAGGGTTAGCATCAGCCCTAGGATAGTGTAAGTGTTAGGGTTAGGGTTAGCATCAGGCCTAGGATAGTGTTAGGGTTAGGGTTAGCATCAGGCCTAGGATAGTGTTAGGGTTAGGGTTAGCATCAGCCCTAGGATAGTGTTAGGGTTAGGGTTAGGATTAGCACCAGGCCTACGATAGTGTTAGTGTTAGGGTTAGCATCAGCCTTAGGATAGTGTTAGGGTTAGCGTTAGGGTTAGCATCAGCCGTAGGATAGTGTTTGGGTTAGGGTTAGCCTCAGCCCTAAGATAGTGTTAGAGTTAGGGTTAGGGTTAGCATCAGCCCTAGGATAGTGTTAGGTTTAGGGTTAGGGTTAGCATCAGCCCTAGGATAGTGTTAGTGTTAGGGTTAGTTTCAGCCCTAGGATAGTGTTAGGGTTAGGGTTAGGGTTAGCATCCGCCCTAGGATAGTGTTAGGGTTAGGGTTAAGATTAGCATCAGCCCTAGGATAGTGTTAGGGTTAGGGTTAACATAAACCCTAGGATAGTGTTAGGGTTAGGGTTAGGGTTATCATCAGGCCTAGGATAGTGTTAGGGTTAGGGTTAGGGTTAGGGTTAGCATCAGTTCAAGGATAGTGTTACGGTTAGCGTTAGGGTTAGCATCAGCCCTAGGATAGTGTTAGGGTTAGGGTTAGCATCAGCCCTAGGATAGTGTTAGGGTTAGGGTTAGGGTTATCATCAGGCCTAGGATAGTGTTAGGGTTAGCATCAGCTCTAGGATAGTGTTAATGTTAGAGTTAGGGTTATCATCAGGCCTAGGATAGTGTGAGGGCTAGGGTTAGCATCAGACTTAGGATAGTGTTAGGGTTAGGGTTAGGGTTAGCATCAGCCCTAGGATAGTGTTAGGGTTAGGGTTAGCATCAGCCCTAGGATAGTGTTAGGGTTAGGGTTAACATCAGCCCTAGTATAGTGTTAGGGTTAGGGTTAGTGTTAGCATCAGCCCTAGGATAGTGTTAGGTTTAGGGTTATCATCAGACCTAGGATAGTGTTAGGGTTAGGGTTAGGGTTAGCATCAGCCCTAGGATAGTGTAAGTGTTAGGGTTAGGGTTAGCATCAGGCCTAGGATAGTGTTAGGGTTAGGGTTAGCATCAGCCCTAGGATAGTGTAAGTGTTAGGGTTAGGGTTAGCATCAGGCCTAGGATAGTGTTAGGGTTAGGGTTAGCATCAGCCCTAGGATAGTGTTAGGGTTAGGGATAGGGTTAGCATCAGCCCTAGGATAGTGTTAGGGTTAGGGTTAGGGTTAGCATCAGCCCTAGGATAGTATTAGGGTTAGGGTTAGCATCAGCCCTAGGATAGTGTTAGGGTTAGGGTTAGGGTTAGCACCAGGCCTACGATAGTGTTAGTGTTAGGGTAGCATCAGCCTTAGGATAGTGTTAGGGTTAGCGTTAGGGTTAGCATCAGCCGTAGGATAGTGTTTGGGTTAGGGTTAGCCTCAGCCCTAAGATAGTGTTAGAGTTAGGGTTAGGGTTAGCATCAGCCCTAGGATAGTGTTAGGTTTAGGGTTAGGGTTAGCATCAGCCCTAGGATAGTGTTAGTGTTAGGGTTAGCTTCAGCCCTAGGATAGTGTTAGTGTTAGGGTTAGGGTTAGCATCCGCCCTAGGATAGTGTTAGGGTTAGGGTTAAGATTAGCATCAGCCCTAGGATAGTGTTAGGGTTAGGGTTAACATAAACCCTAGGATAGTGTTAGGGTTAGGGTTAGGGTTATCATCAGGCCTAGGATAGTGTTAGGGTTAGGGTTAGGGTTAGGGTTAGCATCAGTTCAAGGATAGTGTTAGGGTTAGCGTTAGGGTTAGCATCAGCCCTAGGATAGTGTTAGGGTTAGGGTTAGCATCAGCCCTAGGATAGTGTTAGGGTTAGGGTTATGGTTATCATCAGGCCAAGGATAGTGTTAGGGTTAGCATCAGCTCTAGGATAGTGTTAATGTTAGAGTTAGGGTTATCATCAGGCCTAGGATAGTGTGAGGGCTAGGGTTAGCATCAGACTTAGGATAGTGTTAGGGTTAGGGTTAGGGTTAGCATCAGCCCTAGGATAGTGTTAGGGTTAGGGTTAGCATCAGCCCTAGGATAGTGTTAGGGTTAGGGTTAACATCAGCCCTAGTATAGTGTTAGGGTTAGGGTTAGTGTTAGCATCATCCCTAGGATAGTGTTAGGTTTAGGGTTATCATCAGACCTAGGATAGTGTTAGGGTTAGGGTTAGGGTTAGCATCAGCCCTAGGATACTGTAAGTGTTAGGGTTAGGGTTAGCATCAGGCCTAGGATAGTGTTAGGGTTAGGGTTAGCATCAGCCCTAGGATAGTGTTAGGGTTAGGGTTAACATCAGCCCTAGTATAGTGTTAGGGTTAGGGTTAGTGTTAGCATCAGCCCTAGGATAGTGTTAGGTTTAGGGTTATCATCAGACCTAGGATAGTGTTAGGGTTAGGGTTAGGGTTAGCATCAGCCCTAGGATAGTGTAAGTGTTAGGGTTAGGGTTAGCATCAGGCCTAGGATAGTGTTAGGGTTAGGGTTAGCATCAGCCCTAGGATAGTGTTAGGGTTAGGGATAGGGTTAGCATCAGCCCTAGGATAGTGTTAGGGTTAGGGTTAGGGTTACCATCAGCCCTAGGATAGTATTAGTGTTAGGGTTAGCATCAGCCCTAGGATAGTGTTAGGGTTAGGGTTAGGGTTAGCACCAGGCCTACGATAGTGTTAGTGTTAGGGTTAGCATCAGCCTTAGGATAGTGTTAGGGTTAGCGTTAGGGTTAGCATCAGCCGTAGGATAGTGTTTGGGTTAGGGTTAGCCTCAGCCCTAAGATAGTGTTAGAGTTAGGGTTAGGGTTAGCATCAGCCCTAGGATAGTGTTAGGTTTAGGGTTAGGGTTAGCATCAGCCCTAGGATAGTGTTAGTGTTAGGGTTAGCTTCAGCCCTAGGATAGTGTTAGGGTTAGGGTTAGGGTTAGCATCCGCCCTAGGATAGTGTTAGGGTTAGGGTTAAGATTAGCATCAGCCCTAGGATAGTATTAGGGTTAGGGTTAACATAAACCCTAGGATAGTGTTAGGGTTAGGGTTAGGGTTATCATCAGGCCTAGGATAGTGTTAGGGTTAGGGTTAGGGTTAGGGTTAGCATCAGTTCAAGGATAGTGTTAGGGTTAGCGTTAGGGTTAGCATCAGCCCTAGGATAGTGTTAGGGTTAGGGTTAGCATCAGCCCTAGGATAGTGTTAGGGTTAGGGTTAGGGTTATCATCAGGCCTAGGATAGTGTTAGGGTTAGCATCAGCTCTAGGATAGTGTTAATGTTAGAGTTAGGGTTATCATCAGGCCTAGGATAGTGTGAGGGCTAGGGTTAGCATCAGACTTAGGATAGTGTTAGGGTTAGGGTTAGGGTTAGCATCAGCCCTAGGATAGTGTTAGGGTTAGGGTTAGCATCAGCCCTAGGATAGTGTTAGGGTTAGGGTTAACATCAGCCCTAGTATAGTGTTAGGGTTAGGGTTAGTGTTAGCATCAGCCCTAGGATAGTGTTAGGTTTAGGGTTATCATCAGACCTAGGATAGTGTTAGTGTTAGGGTTAGGGTTAGCATCAGCCCTAGGATAGTGTAAGTGTTAGGGTTAGGGTTAGCATCAGGCCTAGGATAGTGTTAGGGTTAGGGTTAGCATCAGGCCTAGGATAGTGTTAGGGTTAGGGTTAGCATCAGCCCTAGGATAGTGTTAGGGTTAGGGTTAGGATTAGCACCAGGCCTACGATAGTGTTAGTGTTAGGGTTAGCATCAGCCTTAGGATAGTGTTAGGGTTAGCGTTAGGGTTAGCATCAGCCGTAGGATAGTGTTTGGGTTAGGGTTAGCCTCAGCCCTAAGATAGTGTTAGAGTTAGGGTTAGGGTTAGCATCAGCCCTAGGATAGTGTTAGGTTTAGGGTTAGGGTTAGCATCAGCCCTAGGATAGTATTACGGTTAGGGTTAGCATCAGCCCTAGGATAGTGTTAGGGTTAGGGTTAGGGTTAGCACCAGGCCTAGGATAGTGTTAGTGTTAGGGTTAGCATCAGCCTTAGGATAGTGTTAGGGTTAGGGTTAGGGTTAGCATCAGCCGTAGGATAGTGTTTGGGTTAGGGTTAGCTTCAGCCCTAGGATAGTGTTAGGGTTAGGGTTAGGGTTATCATCCGCCCTAGGATAGTGTTAGGGTTAGGGTTAAGATTAGCATCAGCCCTAGGATAGTGTTAGGGTTAGGGTTAACATAAACCCTAGGATAGTGTTAGGGTTAGGGTTAGGGTTATCATCAGGCCTAGGATAGTGTTAGGGTTAGGGTTAGGGTTAGGGTTAGCATCAGTTCAAGGATAGTGTTAGGGTTAGCGTTAGGGTTAGCATCAGCCCTAGGATAGTGTTAGGGTTAGGGTTAGCATCAGCCCTAGGATAGTGTTAGGGTTAGGGTTAGGGGTATCATCAGGCCTAGGATAGTGTTATGGTTAGGGTTAGCATCAGCTCTAGGATAGTGTTAGGGTTAGGGTTAGGGTTAGCATCAGCCCTAGGATAGTGTTAAGGTTAGGGTTAGGGTTATCATCAGGCCTAGGATAGTGTGAGGGCTAGGGTTAGCATCAGACTTAGGATAGTGTTAGGGTTAGGGTTAGGGTTAGCATCAGCCCTAGGATAGTGTTAGGGTTAGGGTGAGCATCAGCCCTAGGATAGTGTTAGGTTTAGGGTTAGGGTTAGCGTCAGCCCTAGGATAGTGTTAGGGTTAGGGTTAGCATCAGCCCTAGGATAGTGTTAGGGTTAGCGTTAGGGTTAGCATCAGCCCTAGGATAGTGTTAGGGTTAGGGTTAGCATCAACCCTAGGATAATGTTAGGGTTAGGGTTAGGGTTAGCATCAGCCCTAGGATAGTGTTAGGGTTAGGGTTAGGGTTACCATCAGCCCTAGGATAGTATTAGGGTTAGGGTTAGCATCAGCCCTAGGATAGTGTTAGGGGTAGGGTTAGGGTTAGCACCAGGCCTACGATAGTGTTAGTGTTAGGGTTAGCATCAGCCCTAGGATAGTGTTAGGGGTAGGGTTAGGGTTAGCACCAGGCCTACGATAGTGTTAGTGTTAGGGTTAGCATCAGCCTTAGGATAGTGTTAGGGTTAGCGTTAGGGTTAGCATCAGCCGTAGGATAGTGTTTGGGTTAGGGTTAGCCTCAGCCCTAAGATAGTGTTAGAGTTAGGGTTAGGGTTAGCATCAGCCCTAGGATAGTGTTAGGTTTAGGGTTAGGGTTAGCATCAGCCCTAGGATAGTGTTAGTGTTAGGGTTAGCTTCAGCCCTAGGATAGTGTTAGGGTTAGGGTTAGGGTTAGCATCCGCCCTAGGATAGTGTTAGGGTTAGGGTTAAGATTAGCATCAGCCCTAGGATAGTGTTAGGGTTAGGGTTAACATAAACCCTAGGATAGTGTTAGGGTTAGGGTTAGGGTTATCATCAGGCCTAGGATAGTGTTAGGGTTAGGGTTAGGGTTAGGGTTAGCATCAGTTCAGGGATAGTGTTAGGGTTAGCGTTAGGGTTAGCATCACCCCTAGGATAGTGTTAGGGTTAGGGTTAGCATCAGCCCTAGGATAGTGTTAGGGTTAGGGTTAGGGTTATCATCAGGCCTAGGATAGTGTTAGGGTTAGCATCAGCTCTAGGATAGTGTTAATGTTAGAGTTAGGGTTATCATCAGGCCTAGGATAGTGTGACGGCTAGGGTTAGCATCAGACTTAGGATAGTGTTAGGGTTAGGGTTAGGGTTAGCATCAGCCCTAGGATAGTGTTAGGGTTAGGGTTAGCATCAGCCCTAGGATAGTGTTAGGGTTAGGGTTAACATCAGCCCTAGTATAGTGTTAGGGTTAGGGTTAGTGTTAGCATCAGCCCTAGGATAGTGTTAGGTTTAGGGTTATCATCAGACCTAGGATAGTGTTAGGGTTAGGGTTAGGGTTAGCATCAGCCCTAGGATAGTGTAAGTGTTAGGGTTAGGGTTAGCATCAGGCCTAGGATAGTGTTAGGGTTAGGGTTAGCATCAGCCCTAGGATAGTGTTAGGGTTAGGGTTAACATCAGCCCTAGTATAGTGTTAGGGTTAGGGTTAGTGTTAGCATCAGCCCTAGGATAGTGTTAGGTTTAGGGTTATCATCAGACCTAGGATAGTGTTAGGGTTAGGGTTAGGGTTAGCATCAGCCCTAGGATAGTGTAAGTGTTAGGGTTAGGGTTAGCATCAGGCCTAGGATAGTGTTAGGGTTAGGGTTAGCATCAGCCCTAGGATAGTGTTGGGGTTAGGGATAGGGTTAGCATCAGCCCTAGGATAGTATTACGGTTAGGGTTAGCATCAGCCCTAGGATAGTGTTAGGGTTAGGGTTAGGGTTAGCACCAGGCCTAGGATAGTGTTAGTGTTAGGGTTAGCATCAGCCTTAGGATAGTGTTAGGGTTAGGGTTAGGGTTAGCATCAGCCGTAGGATAGTGTTTGGGTTAGGGTTAGCTTCAGCCCTAGGATAGTGTTAGGGTTAGGGTTAGGGTTATCATTCGCCCTAGGATAGTGTTAGGGTTAGGGTTAAGATTAGCATCAGCCCTAGGATAGTGTTAGGGTTAGGGTTAACATAAACCCTAGGATAGTGTTAGGGTTAGGGTTAGGGTTATCATCAGGCCTAGGATAGTGTTAGGGTTAGGGTTAGGGTTAGGGTTAGCATCAGTTCAAGGATAGTGTTAGGGTTAGCGTTAGGGTTAGCATCAGCCCTAGGATAGTGTTAGGGTTAGGGTTAGCATCAGCCCTAGGATAGTGTTAGGGTTAGGGTTAGGGGTATCATCAGGCCTAGGATAGTGTTATGGTTAGGGTTAGCATCAGCTCTAGGATAGTGTTAGGGTTAGGGTTAGGGTTAGCATCAGCCCTAGGATAGTGTTAAGGTTAGGGTTAGGGTTATCATCAGGCCTATGATATTGTGAGGGCTAGGGTTAGCATCAGACTTAGGATAGTGTTAGGGTTAGGGTTAGGGTTAGCATCAGCCCTAGGATAGTGTTAGGGTTAGGGTGAGCATCAGCCCTAGGATAGTGTTAGGTTTAGGGTTAGGGTTAGCGTCAGCCCTAGGATAGTGTTAGGGTTAGGGTTAGCATCAGCCCTAGGATAGTGTTAGGGTTAGCGTTAGGGTTAGCATCAGCCCTAGGATAGTGTTAGGGTTAGGGTTAGCATTACCCTAGGATAACGTTAGGGTTAGGGTTAGGGTTAGCATCAGCCCTAGGATAGTGTTAGGGTTAGGGTTAACAATAGCCCTAGGATAGTGTTAGGGTTAGGGTTAGGGTTAGCATCAGCCCTAGGATAGTGTTAGGTTTAGGGTTAGCATCAGACCTAGGATAGTGTTAGGGTTAGGCTTAGGTTTAGCATCAGCCCTAGGATAGTGTAAGTGTTAGGGTTAGGGTTAGCATCAGGCCTAGGATAGTGTTAGGTTTAGGGATAGCATCAGCCCTAGGATAGTGTTAGGGTTAGGGTTAGTGGTAGCATCAGCCCTAGGATAGTATTAGGGTTAGGGTTAGCCTCAGCCCTAGGAGAGTGTTAGGGTTAGGGATAGGGTTAGCCTCAGGCCTAGGATAGTGTTAGGGTTAGGGTTAGCATCAGCCCTAGGATAGTGTTAGGGTTTGGGTTAGCATCAGGCCTAGGTTAGTGTTAGGGTTAGGGTTAGCATCAGCCCTAGGAGAGTGTTAGGGTTAGGGTTAGTGTTAGCATCACCCCTAGGATAGTATTAGGTTTAGGGTTAGCATCAGCCCTAGGATAGTGTTAGGGTTAGGGTTGGGGTTAGCACCAGGCCTAGGATAGTGTTAGTGTTAGGGTTAGCATCAGCCTTAGGATAGTGGTAGGGTTAGGGTTAGGCTTAGCATCAGCCGTAGTATAGTGTTTGGGTTAGGGTTAGCCTCAGCCCAAAGATAGTGTTAGAGTTAGGGTTAGGGTTAGTATCAGCCCTAGGATACTGTTTGTGTTAGGGTTAGCATCAGCCCTAGGATAGTGTTAGGGTTAGGTTTAGGGTTATCATCAGGCCTAGGATAGTGTTAGGGTTAGGGTTAGCATCAGCGCTAGGATAGTGTTAGGGTTAGGGTTAGGGTTAGCATCAGCCCTAGGATAGTGTTAAGGTTAGGGTTAGGGTTATCATCAGGCCTAGGATAGTGTGAGGGCTAGGGGTAGCATCAGACTTAGGATAGTGTTAGCGTTAGGGTTAGGTTAGCATCAACCCTAGGATAGTGTTAGTGTTAGGTTTAGCATCAGCCCTAGGATAGTGTTAGGGTTAGGGTTATGGTTAGCATCAGCCCTAGGATAGTGTTAGTGTTAGGGTTAGCATCAGCCCTAGGATAGTGTTAGGGTTAGGGTTAGGGTTAGCATCAGCCCTAGGATAGTGTTAGGTTTAGGGTTAGCCTCAGCCCTAGGATAGTGTTAGGGTTAGGGTTAGGGTTAGCATCAGCCCTAGGATAATGTTAGGGTTAGGGTTAACATAAACCCTAGGATAGTGTTAGGCTTAGGGTTAGAGTTATCATCAGGCCTAGGATAGCGTTAGGGTTAGGGTTAGGGTTAGCATCAGTTCAAGGATAGTGTTAGGGTTAGCGTTAGGGTTAGCATCAGCCCAAGGATAGTGTTAGGGTTAGGGTTAGCATCAGCCCTAGGATAGTGTTAGGGTTAGGGTTAACATCAGCCCTAGTATAGTGTTAGGGTTAGGGTTAGTGTTAGCATCAGCCCTAGGATAGTGTTAGGTTTAGGGTTATCATCAGACCTAGGATAGTGTTAGGGTTAGGGTTAGGGTTAGCATCAGCCCTAGGATAGTGTAAGTGTTAGGGTTAGGGTTAGCATCAGGCCTAGGATAGTGTTAGGGTTAGGGTTAGCATCAGCCCTAGGATAGTGTAAGTGTTAGGGTTAGGGTTAGCATCAGGCCTAGGATAGTGTCAGGGTTAGGGTTAGCATCAGCCCTAGGATAGTGTTAGGTTTAGGGTTAGGGTTAGCATCAACCCTAGGATAGTGTTAGTGTTAGGGTGAGCTTCAGCCCTAGGATAGTGTTAGGGTTAGGGTTAAGATTAGCATCAGCCCTAGGATAGTGTTAGGGTTAGGGTTAACATAAACCCTAGGATAGTGTTAGGGTTAGGGTTAGGGTTATCATCAGGCCTAGGATAGTGTTAGGGTTAGGGTTAGGGTTAGGGTTAGCATCAGTTCAAGGATAGTGTTAGGGTTAGCGTTAGGGTTAGCATCAGCCCTAGGATAGTGTTAGGGTTAGGGTTAGCATCAGCCCTAGGATAGTGTTAGGGTTAGGGTTAGGGTTATCATCAGGCCTAGGATAGTGTTAGGGATAGCATCAGCTCTAGGATAGTGTTAATGTTAGAGTTAGGGTTATCATCAGGCCTAGGATAGTGTGAGGGCTAGGGTTAGCATCAGACTTAGGATAGTGTTAGGGTTAGGGTTAGGGTTAGCATCAGCCCTAGGATAGTGTTAGGGTTAGGGTTAGCATCAGCCCTAGGATAGTGTTAGGGTTAGGGTTAACATCAGCCCTAGTATAGTGTTAGGGTTAGGGATAGTGTTAGCATCAGCCCTAGGATAGTGTTAGGTTTAGGGTTATCATCAGACCTAGGATAGTGTTAGGGTTAGGGTTAGGGTTAGCATCAGCCCTAGGATAGTGTAAGTGTTAGGGTTAGGGTTAGCATCAGGCCTAGGATAGTGTTAGGGTTAGGGTTAGCATCAGCCCTAGGATAGTGTTAGGGTTAGGGTTAACATCAGCCCTAGTATAGTGTTAGGGTTAGGGTTAGTGTTAGCATCAGCCCTAGGATAGTGTTAGGTTTAGGGTTATCATCAGACCTAGGATAGTGTTAGGGTTAGGGTTAGGGTTAGCATCAGCCCTAGGATAGTGTAAGTGTTAGGGTTAGGGTTAGCATCAGGCCTAGGATAGTGTTAGGGTTAGGGTTAGCATCAGCCCTAGGATAGTGTTAGGGTTAGGGATAGGGTTAGCATCAGCCCTAGGATAGTGTTAGGGTTAGGGTTAGGGTTAGCATCAGCCCTAGGATAGTATTAGGGTTAGGGTTAGCATCAGCCCTAGGATAGTGTTAGGGTTAGGGTTAGGGTTAGCACCAGGCCTAGGATAGTGTTAGTGTTAGGGTTAGCATCAGCCTTAGGATAGTGTTAGGGTTAGGGTTAGGGTTAGCATCAGCCGTAGGATAGTGTTTGGGTTAGGGTTAGCTTCAGCCCTAGGATAGTGTTAGGTTTAGGGTTAGGGTTATCATCCGCCCTAGGATAGTGTTAGGGTTAGGGTTAAGATTAGCATCAGCCCTAGGATAGTGTTAGGGTTAGGGTTAACATAAACCCTAGGATAGTGTTAGGGTTAGGGTTAGGGTTATCATCAGGCCTAGGATAGTGTTAGGGTTAGGGTTAGGGTTAGGGTTAGCATCAGTTCAAGGATAGTGTTAGGGTTAGCGTTAGGGTTAGCATCAGCCCTAGGGTAGTGTTAGGGTTAGGGTTAGCATCAGCCCTAGGATAGTGTTAGGGTTAGGGTTAGGGGTATCATCAGGCCTAGGATAGTGTTATGGTTAGGGTTAGCATCAGCTCTAGGATAGTGTTAGGGTTAGGGTTAGGGTTAGCATCAGCCCTAGGATAGTGTTAAGGTTAGGGTTAGGGTTATCATCAGGCCTAGGATAGTGTGAGGGCTAGGGTTAGCATCAGACTTAGGATAGTGTTAGGGTTAGGGTTAGGGTTAGCATCAGCCCTAGGATAGTGTTAGGGTTAGGGTGAGCATCAGCCCTAGGATAGTGTTAGGGTTAGGGTTAACATAAACCCTAGGATAGTGTTAGGGTTAGGGTTAGGGTTAACAACAGGCCTAGGATAGCGTTAGGGTTAGGGTTAGGGTTAGCATCAGTTCAAGGATAGTGTTAGGGTTAGCGTTAGGGTTAGCATCAGCCCTAGGATAGTGTTAGGGTTAGGGTTAGCATCAGCCCTAGGATAGTGTTAGGGTTAGGGTTAGGGTTATCATCAGGCCTAGGATAGTGTTAGGGTTAGGGTTACCATCAGCTCTAGGATAGTGTTAGGGATAGGGTTAGGGTTAGCATCAGCCGTAGGATAGTGTTAAGGTTAGGGTTAGTGTTATCATCAGGCCTAGGATAGTGTGAGGGCTAGGGTTAGCATCAGTCTTAGGATAGTGTTAGGGTTAGGGTTAGGGTTAGCATCAGCCCTAGGATACTGTTAGGGTTAGGGTTAGCATCAGCCCTAGGAGAGTGTTAGGGTTACGGATAGGTTTAGCATCAGGCCTAGGATAGTGTTAGGGTTAGGGTGAGCATCAGCCCTAGGATAGTGTTAGGGTTTGGGTTAGCATCAGGCCTAGGTTAGTGTTAGGGTTAGGGTTAGGGTTAGCATCAGCCCTAGGATAGTGTTAGGTTTAGGGTTAGCATCAGACCTAGGATAGTGTTAGGGTTAGGGTTAGGCTTAGCATCAGCCCTAGGAGAGTGTTAGGGTTAGGGTTAGGGTTAGCATCAGCCCTAGGATAGTGTTAGGGTTAGGGTTAACATCAGCCCTAGGATAGTGTTAGGGTTAGGGTTAGGGTTAGCATCAGCCCTAGGATAGTGTTAGGTTTAGGGTTAGCATCAGACCTAGGATAGTGTTAGGGTTAGGGTTAGGGTTAGCATCAGCCCTAGGATAGTGTAAGTGTTAGGGTTAGGGTTAGCATCAGGCCTAGGATAGTGTTAGGGTTAGGCTTAGCATCAGCCCTAGGATAGTGTTAGGGTTAGGGTTAGGGTTAGCATCAGCCCTAGGAGAGTGTTAGGGTTAGGGTTAGGGTTACCATCAGCCCTAGCATAGTGTTAGGGTTAGGGTTAACATCAGCCCTAGGATAGTGTTAGGGTTAGGGTTAGGGTTAGCATCAGCCCTAGGATAGTGTTAGCTTTAGGGTTTGCATCAGACCTAGGATAGTGTCAGGGTTAGGGTTAGGGTTAGCATCAGCCAGAGGATAGTGTAAGTGTTAGGGTTAGGCTTAGCATCAGGCCTAGGATAGTGTTAGGGTTAGGGTTAGCATCAGCCTTAGGATAGTGTTAGGGTTAGGGATAGGGTTAGCATCAGCCCTAGGATAGTGTTAGGGTTAGGGTTAGGGTTAGCATCACCCCTAGGATAGTATTAGGTTTAGGGTTAGCATCAGCCCTAGGATAGTGTTAGGGTTAGGGTTGGGGTTAGCACCAGGCCTAGGATAGTGTTAGTGTTAGGGTTAGCATCAGCCTTAGGATAGTGTTAGGGTTAGGGTTAGGCTTAGCATCAGCCGTAGTATAGTGTTTGGGTTAGGGTTAGCCTCAGCCAAAAGATAGTGTTAGAGTTAGGGTTAGGGTTAGTATCAGCCCTAGGATAGCGTTAGTGTTAGGGTTAGCATCAGCCCTAGGATAGTGTTAGGGTTAGGTTTAGGGTTATCATCAGGCCTAGGATAGTGTTAGGGTTAGGGTTAGCATCAGCGCTAGGATAGTGTCAGGGTTAGGGTTAGTGTTAGCATCAGCCCTAGGATAGTGTTAAGGTTAGGGTTAGGGTTATCATCAGGCCTAGGATAGTGTGAGGGCTAGGGTTAGCATCAGACTTAGGATAGTGTTAGGGTTAGGGTTAGGTTAGCATCAACCCTAGGATAGTGTTAGTGTTAGGTTTAGCATCAGCCCTAGGATAGTGTTAGGGTTAGGGTTATGGTTAGCATCAGCCCTAGGATAGTGTTAGTGTTAGGGTTAGCATCAGCCCTAGGATAGTGTTAGGGTTAGGGTTAGGGTTAGCATCAGCCCTAGGATAGTGTTAGGGTTAGGGTTAGCATCAACCCTAGGATAGTGTTAGGGTTAGGGTTAGGGTTAGCATCAGCCCTAGGATAGTGTTAGGTTTAGGGTTAGCCTCAGCCCTAGGATAGTGTTAGGGTTAGGGTTAGGGTTAGCATCAGCCCTAGGATAGTGTTAGGGTTAGGGTTAACATAAACCCTAGGATAGTGTTAGGGTTAGGGTTAGAGTTATCATCAGGCCTAGGATAGCGTTAGGGTTAGGGTTAGGGTTAGCATCAGTTCAAGGATAGTGTTAGGGTTAGCGTTAGGGTTAGCATCAGCCCAAGGATAGTGTTAGGGTTAGGGTTAGCATCAGCCCTAGGATAGTGTTAGGGTTAGGGTTAGGGTTATCATCAGGCCTAGGATAGTGTTAGGGTTAGGGTTAGCATCAGATCTTGGATAGTGTTAGGGATAGGGTTAGGGTTAGCATCAGCCGTAGGATAGTGTTAAGGTTAGGGTTAGGGTTATCATCAATCCTAGGATAGTGTGAGGGCTAGGGTTAGCATCAGAATTAGGATAGTGTTAGGGTTAGGGTTAGGGTTAGCATCAGCCCTAGGATAGTGTTAGGGTTAGGGTTAGCATCAGCCCTAGGAGAGTGTTAGGGTTACGGATAGGTTTAGCATCAGGCCTAGGATAGTGTTAGGGTTAGGGTTAGCATCAGCCCTAGGATAGTGTTAGGGTTAGGGTTAGCATCAGGCCTAGGTTAGTGTTAGGGTTAGGGTTAGCATCAGCCCTAGGAGAGTGTTAGGGTTAGGGTTAGGGTTAGCATCAGCCCTAGGATAGTGTTAGGGTTAGGGTTAACATCAGCCCTAGGATAGTGTTAGGGTTAGGGTTAGGGTTAGCAACAGCCCTAGGATAGTGTTAGGTTTAGGGTTAGCATCAGACCTAGGATAGTGTTAGGGTTAGGGTTAGGGTTAGCATCAGCCCTAGGATAGTGTAAGTGTTAGGGTTAGGGTTAGCATCAGGCCTAGGATAGTGTTAGGGTTAGGGTTAGCATCAGCCCTAGGATAGTGTTAGGGTTAGGGTTAGGGTTAGCATCAGCCCTAGGATACTGTTAGGGTTAGGGTTAGGGTTAGCATCAGCCCTAGGGTAGTATTAGGGTTAGGGTTAGCATCAGCCCTAGGATAGTGTTAGGGTTAGGGTTAGCACCACGCCCAGGATAGTGTTAGTGTTAGGGTTAGCATCAGCCTTAGGATAGTGTTAGGGTTAGGGTTAGGGTTAGCATCAGCCGTAGGATAGTGTTTGTGTTAGGGTTAGCCTCAGCCCTAAGATAGTGTTAGAGTTAGGGTTAGGGTTAGCATCAGCCCTAGGATAGTGTTAGGGTTACGGTTAGGGTTAGCATCAGCCCTAGGATAGTGTTAGTGTTAGGGTTAGCATAAGCCCTAGGATAGTGTTAGGGTTAGGGTTAGGGTTAGCATCCGCCCTAGGATAGTGTTAGGGTTAGGGATAGGATTAGCATCAGCCCTAGGATAGTGTTAGGGTTAAGGTTAACATAAACCCTAGGATAGTGTTAGGGTTAGGGTTAGGGTTATCATCAGGCCTAGGATAGTGTTAGGGTTAGGGTTAGGGTTAGCATCCGCCCTAGGATAGTGTTAGGGTTAGGGATAGGATTACCATCAGCCCTAGGATAGTGTTAGGGTTAAGGTTAACATAAACCCTAGGATAGTGTTAGGGTTAGGGTTAGGGTTATCATCAGGCCTAGGATAGTGTTAGGGTTAGGGGTAGGGTTAGCATCAGTTCAAGGATAGTGTTAGGCTTAGCGTTAGGGTTAGCATCAGCCCTAGGATAGTGTTAGGGTTAGGTTTAGGGTTAGCATCAGCCGTAGGATAGTGTTAGGTTTAGGGTTAGCATCAGCCCTAGGATAGTGTTAGGGTTAGGTTTAGGGTTATCATCAGGCTGAGGATAGTGTTAGGGTTAGGGTTAGCATCAGCTCTAGGATAGTGTTAGGGTTAAGGTTAGGGTTAGCATCAGCCATAGGATAGTGTTAAGGTTAGGGTTAGGGTTATCATCAGGCCTAGGATAGTGTGAAGGCTAGGGTTAGCATCAGACTTAGGAGAGTGTTAGGGTTAGGGTTAGGTTAGCATCAACCCTAGGATAGTGTTAGTGTTAGGTTTAGCATCAGCTCTAGGATAGTGTTAGGGTTAGGGTTATGGTTAGCATCAGCCCTAGGATAGTGTTAGTGTTAGGGTTAGCATCAGCCCTAGGATAGTGTTAGGGTTAGGGTTAGGGTTAGCATCAGCCCTAGGATAGTGTTAGGGTTACGGTTAGCATCAACCCTAGGACAGTGTTAGGGTTAGGGTTAGGGTTAGCATCAGCCCTAGGATAGTGTTAGGTTTAGGGTTAGCCTCAGCCCTAGGAGAGTGTTAGGGTTAGGGATAGGGTTAGCATCAGGCCTAGGATAGAGTTAGGGTTAGGATTATGGTGAGCATCAGCTTTAGGATAGTGTTAGGGTTAGGGTTAGCATCAGGCCTAGGATAGTGTTAGGGTTAGGGTTAGCATCAGCCCTAGGAGAGTGTTAGTGTTAGGGTTAGCATCAGCCCTAGGATAGTGTTAGGGTTAGGGTTAGGGTTAGCATCAGCCCTAGGATAGTGTTAAGGTTAGGGTTAGGGTTATCATCAGGCCCAGGATACTGTGAGGGCTAGGGTTAGCATCAGCCCTACGATAGTGTTAGGGTTAGCGTTAGGGTTAGCACCAGGCCCAGGATAGTGTTAGTGTTAGGGTTAGCATCAGCCTTAGGATAGTGTTAGGGTTAGGGTTAGGGTTAGCATCAGCCGTAGGATAGTGTTTTGGTTAGCGTTAGCCTCAGCCCTAAGATAGTGTTAGAGTTAGGGTTAGGGTTAGCATCAGCCCTAGAATAGTGTTAGGGTTAGGGTTAGGGTTAGCATCAGCCCTAGGATAGTGTTAGAGTTAGGGTTAGCATCAGCCCTAGGATAGTGTTAGGGTTAGGGTTAGGTTTAGCATCCGCCCTAGGATAGTGTTAGGGTTAGGGTTAACATAAACCCTAGGATAGTGTTAGGGTTAGGGTTAGGGTTATCATCAGGCGTAGGATAGTGTTAGGGTTAGGGTTAGGGTTAGCATCAGTTCAAGGATAGTGTTAGGCTTAGCGTTAGGGTTAGCATCAGCCCTAGGATAGTGTTAGGGTTAGGGTTATGGTTAGCATCAGCCCTAGGATAGTGTTAGGGTTAGGGTTAGCATCAGCCCTAGGATAGTGTTAGGGTTAGGGTTAGGGTTACCATCAGGCCCAGGATAGTGTTAGGTTTAGTGTTAGCATCAGCTCTAGGATAGTGTTAGATTTAGGCTTAGGGTTAGCATCAGCCCTAGGATAGTGTTAAGGTTAGGGTTAGGGTTATCATCAGGCCTAGGATAGTGTGAGGGCTAGGGTTAGCATCAGACTTAGGATAGTGTTAGGGTTAGGGTTAGGGTTAGCATCAGCCCTAGGACAGTGTTAGGGTTAGGGTTAGCATCACCCCTAGGATAGTGTTAGGGTTAGGGTTAGGGTTAGCACCAGGCCTAGGATAGTGTTAGTGTTAGGGTTAGCATCAGCCTTAGGATAGTGTTAGGGTTAGGGTTAGGCTTAGCATCAGCCGTATAATAGTGTTTGGGTTAGGGTTAGCCTCAGCCCAAAGATAGTGTTAGAGTTAGGGTTAGGGTTAGCATCAGCCCTAGGATAGTGTTAGTGTTAGGGTTAGGGTTAGCATCAGCCCTAGGATAGTGTTAGTGTTAGGGTTAGCATCAGCCCTAGGATAGTGTTAGGGTAGGGTTAGGGTTAGCATCAGCCCTAGGATAGTGTTAGGGTTAGGGTTAACATAAACCCTAGGATAGTGTTAGGGTTAGGGTTAGGGTTATCATCAGGCCTAGGATAGCGTTAGGGTTAGGGTTAGGGTTAGCATCAGTTCAAGGATAGTGTTAGGGTTAGCGTTAGGGTTAGCATCAGCCCTAGGATAGTGTTAGGGTTAGGGTTAGCATCAGCCCTAGGATAGTGTTAGGGTTAGGGTTAGGGTTATCATCAGGCCTAGGATAGTGTTAGGGTTAGGGTTACCATCAGCTCGAGGATAGTGTTAGGAATAGGGTTAGGGTTAGCATCAGCCGTAGGATAGTGTTAAGGTTAGGGTTAGGGTTATCATCAGGCCTAGGATAGTGTGAGGGCTAGGGTTAGCATCAGACTTAGGATAGTGTTAGGGTTAGGGTTAGGGTTAGCATCAGCCCTAGGATAGTGTTAGGGTTAGGGTTAGCATCAGCCCTAGGAGAGTGTTAGGGTTAGGGATAGGTTTAGCATCAGGCCTAGGATAGTGTTAGGGTTAGGGTTAGCATCAGCCCTAGGATAGTGTTAGGGTTAGGGTTAGCATCAGGCCTAGGTTAGTGTTAGGGTTAGGGTTAGCATCAGCCTTAAGAGAGTGTTAGGGTTAGGGTTAGGGTTAGCATCAGCCCTAGGATAGTGTTAGGGTTAGGGTTAACATCAGCCCTAGGATAGTGTTAGGGTTAGGGTTAGCATCAGCCCTAGGATAGTGTTAGGTTTAGGGTTAGCATCAGACCTAGGATAGTGTTAGGGTTAGGGTTAGGGTTAGCATCAGCCCTAGGATAGTGTAATTGTTAGGGTTAGGGTTAGCATCAGGCCTAGGATAGTGTTAGGGTTAGGGTTACCATCAGCCCTAGGATAGTGTTAGGGTTAGGGTTAGGGTTAGCATCAGCCCTAGGATAGTGTTAGGGTTAGGATTAGGGTTAGGATCAGCCCTAGGATAGTATTAGGGTTAGGGTTAGCATCAGCCCTAGGATAGTGTTAGGGTTAGGGTTAGGGTTAGCACCAGGCCCAGGATAGTGTTAGTGTTAGGGTTAGCATCAGCCTTAGGATAGTGTCAGGGTTAGGGTTAGGGTTAGCATCAGCCGTAGGATAGTGTTTGGGTTAGGGTTAGCCTCAGCCCTAAGATAGTGTTAGAGTTAGGGTTAGGGTTAGCATCAGCCCTAGGATAGTGTTAGGGTTAGGGTTAGGGTTAGCATCCGCCCTAGGATAGTGTTAGGGTTAGGGATAGGATTAGCATCAGCCCTAGGATAGTGTTAGGGTTAGGGTTAACATAAACCCTAGGATAGTGTTAGGGTTAGGGTTAGGGTTATCATCAGGCCTAGGATAGTGTTAGGGTTAGGGTTAGGGTTAGCATCAGCTCTAGGATAGTGTTAGGGTTAGGGTTAGGGTTAGCATCAGCCCTAGGATAGTGTTAAGGTTAGGGTTAGGGTTATCATCAGGCCTAGGATAGTGTGAGGGCTAGGGTTAGCATCAGACTTAGGATAGTGTTAGGGTTAGGGTTAGGTAAGCATCAACCCTAGGATAGTGTTAGTGTTAGGTTTAGCATCAGCCCTAGGATAGTGTTAGGGTTAGGGTTATGGTTAGCATCAGCCCTAGGATAGTGTTAGTGTTAGGGTTAGCATCAGCCCTAGGATAGTGTTAGGGTTAGGGTTAGGGTTAGCATCAGCCCTAGGATAGTGTTAGGGTTAGGGTTAGCATCAACCCTAGGATAGTGTTAGGGTTAGGGTTAGGGTTAGCATCAGCCCTAGGATATTGTTAGGTTTAGGGTTAGCCTCAGCCCTAGGAGAGTGTTAGGGTTAGGGATAGGGTTAGCATCAGGCCTAGGATAGTGTTAGGGTTAGGGTTAGCATCAGCCCTAGGAGAGTGTTAGTGTTAGGGTTAGCATCAGCCCTAGGATAGTGTTAGGGTTAGGGTTAGGGTTAGCATCAGCCCTAGGATAGTGTTAAGGTTAGGGTTAGGGTTATCATCAGGCCCAGGATACTGTGAGGGCTAGGGTTAGCATCAGCCCTAGGATAGTGTTAGGGTTAGGGTTAGGGTTAGCATCAGCCCTAGGACAGTATTAGGGTTAGGGTTAGCATCAGCCATAGGATAGTGTTAGGGTTAGGGTTAGGGTTAGCACCAGGCCCAGGATAGTGTTAGTGTTAGGGTTAGCATCAGCCTTAGGATAGTGTTAGGGTTAGGGTTAGGGTTAGCATCAGCCGTAGGATAGTGTTTGGGTTAGGGTTAGCCTCAGCCCTAAGATAGTGTTAGAGTTAGGGTTAGGGTTAGCATCAGCCCTAGGATAGTGTTAGGGTTAGGGTTAGGGTTAGCATCAGCCCTAGGATAGTGTTAGTGTTAGGGTTAGCATAAGCCCTAGGATAGTGTTAGGGTTAGGGTTAGGGTTAGCATCCGCCCTAGGATAGTGTTAGGGTTAGGGATAGGATTAGCATCAGCCCTAGGATAGTGTTAGGGTTAGGGTTAACATAAACCCTAGGATAGTGTTAGGGTAGGGTTAGGGTTATGATCAGGCGTAGGATAGTGTTAGGGTTAGGGTTAGGGTTAGCATCAGTTCAAGGATACTGTTAGGCTTAGCGTTAGCGTTAGCATCAGCCCTAGGATAGTGTTAGGGTTAGGGTTAGGGTTAGCATCAGCCCTAAGATAGTGTTAGGTTTAGGGTTAGCATCAGCCCTAGGATAGTGTTAGGGTTAGGTTTAGGGTTATCATCAGGCCTAGGATAGTGTTAGGGTTAGGGTTAGCATCAGCCCTAGGATAGTGTTAGGGTTAGGGTTAGGGTTAGCATCAGCCCTAGGATAGTGTTAAGGTTAGGGTTAGGGTTATCATCAGGCCTAGGATAGTGTGAGGGCTAGGGTTAGCATCAGACTTAGGATAGTGTTAGGGTTAGGGTTAGGTTAGCATCAACCCTAGGATAGTGTTAGTGTTAGGTTTAGCATCAGCACTAGGATAGTGTTAGGGTTAGGGTTAGCCTCAGCCCTAGGATAGTGTTAGGGTTAGGGTTAGGGTTAGCATCAGCCCTAGGATAGTGTTAGGGTTAGGGTTAACATAAACCCTAGGATAGTGTTAGGGTTAGGGTTAGGGTTATCATCAGGCCTAGGATAGCGTTAGGGTTAGGGTTAGGGTTAGCATCAGTTCAAGGATAGTGTTAGGGTTAGCGTTAGGGTTAGCATCAGCCCTAGGATAGTGTTAGGGTTAGGGTTAGGGTTAGCATCAGCCCTAGGATAGTGTTAGGGTTAGGGTTAACATAAACCCTAGGATAGTGTTAGGGTTAGGGTTAGGGTTATCATCAGGCCTAGGATAGCGTTAGGGTTAGGGTTAGGGTTAGCATCAGTTCAAGGATAGTGTTAGGGTTAGCGTTAGGGTTAGCATCAGCCCTAGGATAGTGTTAGGGTTAGGGTTAGCATCAGCCCTAGGATAGTGTTAGGGTTAGGGTTAGGGTTATCATCAGGCCTAGGATAGTGTTAGGGTTAGGGTTAGCATCAGCTCTAGGATAGTGTTAGGGATAGGGTTAGGGTTAGCATCAGCCGTAGGATAGTGTTAAGGTTAGGGTTAGGGTTATCATCAGGCCTAGGATAGTGTGAGGGCTAGGGTTAGCATCAGACTTAGGATAGTGTTAGGGTTAGGGTTAGGGTTAGCATCAGCCCTAGGATAGTGTTAGGGTTAGGGTTAGCATCAGCCCTAGGAGAGTGTTAGGGTTACGGATAGGTTTAGCATCAGCCCTAGGATAGTGTTAGGGTTAGTGTTAGCATCAGGCCTAGGTTAGTGTTAGGGTTAGGGTTAGCATCAGCCCTAGGAGAGTGTTAGGGTTAGGGTTAGGGTTAGCATCAGCCCTAGGATAGTGTTAGGGTTAGGGTTAGCATCAGCCCTAGGATAGTGTTAGGTTTAGGGTTAGCATCAGACCCAGGATAGTGTTAGGGTTAGGGTTAGGGTTAGCATCAGCCCTAGGATAGTGTAAGTGTTAGGGTTAGGGTTAGCATCAGGCCTAGGATAGTGTTAGGGTTAGGGTTAGCATCAGCCCTAGGATAGTGTTAGGGTTAGGGTTAGGGTTAGCATCAGCCCTAGGATAGTGTTAGGGTTAGGGTTAGGGTTAGCATCAGCCCTAGGATAGTATTAGGATTAGGGTTAGCATCAGCCCTAGGATAGTGTTAGGGTTAGGGTTAGCACCAGGCCCAGGATAGTGTTAGTGTTAGGGTTAGCATCAGCCTTAGGATAGTGTTAGGGTTAGGGTTAGGGTTAGCATCAGCCGTAGGATAGTGTTTGGGTTAGGGTTAGCCTCAGCCGTAAGATAGTGTTAGAGTTAGGGTTAGGGTTAGCATCAGCCCTAGGATAGTGTTAGGGTTAGGGTTAGGGTTAGCATCAGCCCTAGGATAGTGTTAGTGTTAGGGTTAGCATAAGCCCTAGGATAGTGTTAGGGTTAGGGTTAGGGTTAGCATCCGCCCTAGGATAGTGTTAGGGTTAGGGATAGGATTAGCATCAGCCCTAGGATAGTGTTAGGGTTAGGGTTAACATAAACCCTAGGATAGTGTTAGGGTTAGGGTTAGGGTTATCATCAGGCCTAGGATAGTGTTAGGGTTAGGGTTAGGGTTAGCATCAGTTCAAGGATAGTGTTAGGCTTAGCGTTAGCATCAACCCTAGGATAGTGTTAGGGTTAGGTTTAGGGTTATCATCAGGCCTAGGATAGTGTTAGGGTTAGGGTTAGCATCAGCCCTAGGATAGTGTTAGGGTTAGGGTTAGCATCAACCCTAGGATAGTGTTAGGGTTAGGGTTAGGGTTAGCATCAGCCCTAGGATAGTGTTAGGTTTAGGGTTAGCCTCAGCCCTAGGAGAGTGTTAGGGTTAGGGATAGGGTTAGCATCAGGCCTAGGATAGTGTTAGGGTTAGGATTATGGTTAGCATCAGCTTTAGGATAGTGTTAGGGTTAGGGTTAGCATCAGCCCTAGGATAGTGTTAGGGTTAGGGTTAGGGTTAGCATCAGCCCTAGGATAGTGTTAGGGTTAGGGTTAGCACCACGCCCAGGATAGTGTTAGTGTTAGGGTTAACATCAGCCCTAGGATAGTGTTAGGGTTAGGGATAGGATTAGCATCAGCCCTAGGATAGTGTTAGGGTTAAGGTTAACATAAACCCTCGGATAGTGTTAGGGTTAGGGTTAGGGTTATCATCAGGCCTAGGATAGTGTTAGGGTTAGGGTTAGCATCAGCCCTAGGATAGTGTTAGGGTTAGGGTTAGCATCAACCCTAGGATAGTGTTAGGGTTAGGGTTAGGGTTAGCATCAGCCCTAGGATAGTGTTAGGTTTAGGGTTAGCCTCAGCCCTAGGAGAGTGTTAGGGTTAGGGATAGGGTTAGCATCAGGCCTAGGATAGTGTTAGGGTTAGGATTATGGTTAGCATCAGCTTTAGGATAGTGTTAGGGTTAGGGTTAGCATCAGCCCTAGGATAGTGTTAGTGTTAGGGTTAGGGTTAGCATCAGCCCTAGGATAGTGTTAGGGTTAGGGTTAGGGTTAGCACCAGGCCTAGGATAGTGTTAGTGTTAGGGTTAGCATCAGCCTTAGGATAGTGTTAGGGTTAGGGTTAGGCTTAGCATCAGCCGTAGGATAGTGTTTGGGTGAGGGTTAGCCTCAGCCCAAAGATAGTGTTAGAGTTAGGGTTAGGGTTAGCATCAGCCCTAGGATAGTGTTAGTGTTAGGGTTAGGGTTAGCATCAGCCCTAGGATAGTGTTAGTGTTAGGGTTAGCATCAGCCCTAGGATAGTGTTAGGGTTAGGGTTATGGTTAGCATCAGCCCTAGGATAGTGTTAGGGTTACGGTTAACATAAACCCTAGGATAGTGTTAGGGTTAGGGTTAGGGTTATCATCAGGCCTAGGATAGCGTTAGGGTTAGGGTTAGGGTTAGCATCAGTTCAAGGATAGTGTTAGGGTTAGCGTTAGGGTTAACATCAGCCCTAGGATAGTGTTAGGGTTAGGGTTAGCATCAGCCCTAGGATAGTGTTAGGGTTAGGGTTAGCATCAGGCCTAGGTTAGTGTTAGGGTTAGCGTTAGCATCAGCCTTAGGAGAGTGTTAGGGTTAGGGTTAGGGTTAGCATCAGCCCTAGGATAGTGTTAGGGTTAGGGTTAACATCAGCCCTAGGATAGTGTTAGGGTTAGGGTTAGGGTTAGCATCAGCCCTAGGATAGTGTTAGGTTTAGGGTTAGCATCAGACCTAGGATAGTGTTAGGGTTAGGGTTAGGGTTAGCATCAGCCCTAGGATAGTGTAAGTGTTAGGGTTAGGGTTAGCATCAGGCCTAGGATAGTGTTAGGGTTAGGGTTAGCATCAGCCCTAGGATAGTGTTAGGGTTAGGGTTAGGGTTAGCATCAGCCCTAGGATAGTGTTATGGTTAGGGTTAGGGTTAGCATCAGCCCTAGGATAGTATTAGGGTTAGGGTTAGCATCAGCCCTAGGATAGTGTTAGGGTTAGGGTTAGGGTTAGCACCAGGCCCAGGATAGTGTTAGTGTTAGGGTTAGCATCAGCCTTAGGATAGTGTTAGGGTTAGGGTTAGGGTTAGCATCAGCCGCAGGATAGTGTTTGGGTTAGGGTTAGCCTCAGCCCTAAGATAGTGTTAGAGTTAGGGTTAGGGTTAGCATCAGCCCTAGGATAGTGTTAGGGTTAGGGTTAGGGTTAGCATCAGCCCTAGGATAGTGTTAGTGTTAGGGTTAGCATAAGCCCTAGGATAGTGTTAGGGTTAGGGTTAGGGTTAGCATCCGCCCTAGGATAGTGTTAGGGTTAGGGATAGGATTAGCATCAGCCCTAGGATAGTGTTAGGGTTAGGGTTAACATAAACCCTAGGATAGTGTTAGGGTTAGGGTTAGGGTTATCATCAGGCCTAGGATAGTGTTAGGGTTAGGGTTAGGGTTAGCATCAGTTCAAGGATAGTGTTAGGCTTAGCGTTAGGGTTAGCATCAGCCCTAGGATAGTGTTAGGGTTAGGGTTAGGGTTAGCATCAGCCCTAGGATAGTGTTAGCGTTAGGGTTAGGGTTAGCATCAGCCCTAGGATAGTGTTAGGTTTAGGGTTAGCATCAGACCTAGGATAGTGTTAGGGTTAGGGTTAGGGTTAGTATCAGCCCTAGGATAGTGTAAGTGTTAGGGTTAGGGTTAGCATCAGGCCTAGGATAGTGTTAGGGTTAGGGTTAGCATCAGGCCTAGGATAGTGTTAGGGTTAGGGTTAGGGTTAGCATCAGCCCTAGGATAGTGTTAGGGTTAGGGTTAGGGTTAGCATCAGCCCTAGGATAGTATTAGGGTTAGGGTTAGCATCAGCCCTAGGATAGTGTTAGGGTTAGGGTTAGGGTTAGCACCAGGCCCAGGATAGTGTTAGTGTTAGGGATAGCATCAGCCTTAGGATAGTGTTAGGGTTAGGGTTAGGGTTAACATCAGCCGTAGGATAGTGTTTGGGTTAGGGTTAGCCTCAGCCCTAAGATAGTGTTAGAGTTAGGGTTAGGGTTAGCATCAGCCCTAGGATAGTGTTAGGGTTAGGGTTAGGGTTAGCATCAGCCCTAGGATAGTGTTAGTGTTAGGGTTAGCATAAGCCCTAGGATAGTGTTAGGGTTAGGGTTAGGGTTAGCATCCGCCCTAGGATAGTGTTAGGCTTAGGGATAGGATTAGCATCAGCCCTAGGATAGTGTTAGGGTTAGGGTTAACATAAACCCTAGGATAGTGTTAGGGTTAGGGTTAGGGTTAGCATCAGTTCAAGGATAGTGTTAGGCTTAGCGTTAGGGTTAGCATCAGCCCGAGGATAGTGTTAGGGTTAGGGTTAGGGTTAGCATCAGCCCTAGGATAGTGTTAGGTTTAGGGTTAGCATCAGCCCTAGGATAGTGTTAGGGTTAGGTTTAGGGTTATCATCAGGCCTAGGATAGTGTTAGGGTTAGGGTTAGCATCAGCCCTAGGATAGTGTTAGGGTTAGGGTTAGGGTTAGCATCAGCCCTAGGATAGTGTTAAGGTTAGGGTTAGGGTTATCATCAGGCCAAGGATAGTGTGAGGGCTAGGGTTAGCATCAGACTTAGGATAGTGTTAGGGTTAGGGTTAGGTTAGCATCAACCCTAGGATAGTGTTAGTGTTAGGTTTAGCATCAGCCCTAGGATAGTGTTCGGGTTAGGGTTAGCCTCAGCCCTAGGATAGTGTTAGGGTTAGGGTTAGGGTTAGCATCAGCCCTAGGATAGTGTTAGGGTTAGGGTTAACATAAACCCTAGGATAGTGTTAGGGTTAGGGTTAGGGTTATCATCAGGCCTAGGATAGCGTTAGGGTTAGGGTTAGGGTTAGCATCAGTTCAAGGATAGTGTTAGGGTTAGCGTTAGGGTTAGCATCAGCCCTAGGATAGTGTTAGGGTTAGGGTTAGCATCAGCCATAGGATAGTGTTAGGGTTAGGGTTAGGGTTATCATCAGGCCTAGGATAGTGTTAGGGTTAGGGTTAGCATCAGCTCTAGGATAGTGTTAGGGATAGGGTTAGGGTTAGCATCAGCCGTAGGATAGTGTTAAGGTTAGGGTTAGGGTTATCATCAGGCCTAGGATAGTGTGAGGGCTAGGGTTAGCATCAGACTTAGGATAGTGGTAGGGTTAGGGTTAGGGTTAGCATCAGCCCTAGGATAGTGTTAGGGTTAGGGTTAGCATCAGCCCTAGGAGAGTGTTAGGGTTACGGATAGGTTTAGCATCAGCCCTAGGATAGTGTTAGGGTTAGTGTTAGCATCAGGCCTAGGTTAGTGTTAGGGTTAGGGTTAGCATCAGCCCTAGGAGAGTGTTAGGGTTAGGGTTAGGGTTAGCATCAGCCCTAGGATAGTGTTAGGGTTAGGGTTAACATCAGCCCTAGGATAGTGCTAGGTTTAGGGTTAGGGTTAGCATCAGCCCTAGGATAGTGTTAGGTTTAGGGTTAGCATCCGCCCTAGGATAGTGTTAGGGTTAGGGTTAGGGTTAGCATCAGCCCTAGGATAGTGTAAGTGTTAGGGTTAGGGTTAGCATCAGGCCTAGGATAGTGTTAGTGTTAGGGTTAGCATCAGCCCTAGGATAGTGTTAGGGTTAGGGTTAGGGTTAGCATCAGCCCTAGGATAGTGTTAGGGTTAGGGTTAGGGTTAGCATCAGCCCTTGGATAGTATTAGGGTTAGGGTTAGCATCAGCCCTAGGATAGTGTTAGGGTTAGGGTTAGCACCAGGCCCAGGATAGTGTTAGTGTTAGGGTTAGCATCAGCCTTAGGATAGTGTTAGGGTTAGGGTTAGGGTTAGCATCAGCCGTAGGATAGTGTTTGGGTTAGGGTTAGCCTCAGCCCTAAGATAGTGTTAGAGTTAGGGTTAGGGTTAGCATCAGCCCTAGGATAGTGTTAGGGTTAGGGTTAGGGTTAGCATCATGCCTAGGATAGTGTTAGTGTTAGGGTTAGCATAAGCCCTAGGATAGTGTTAGGGTTAGGGTTAGGGTTAGCATCCGCCCTAGGATAGTGTTAGGGTTAGGGATAGGATTAGCATCAGCCCTAGGATAGTGTTAGGGTTAGGGTTAACATAAACCCTAGGATAGTGTTAGGGTTAGGGTTAGGGTTATCATCAGGCCTAGGATAGTGTTAGGGTTAGGGTTAGGGTTAGCATCAGTTCAAGGATAGTGTTAGGCTTAGCGTTAGCATCAGCCCTAGGATAGTGTTAGGGTTAGGTTTAGGGTTATCATCAGGCCTAGGATAGTGTTAGGGTTAGGGTTAGCATCAGCTCTAGGATAGTGTTAGGGTTAGGGTTAGCATCAACCCTAGGATAGTGTTAGGGTTAGGGTTAGGGTTAGCATCAGCCCTAGGATCGTGTTAGGTTTAGGGTTAGCCTGAGCCCTAGGAGAGTGTTAGAGTTAGGGATAGGGTTAGCATCAGGCCTAGGATAGTGTTAGGGTTAGGATTATGGTTAGCATCAGCTTTAGGATAGTGTTAGGGTTAGGGTTAGCATCAGGCCTAGGATAGTGTTAGGGTTAGGGTTAGGGTTAGCATCAGCCCTAGGATAGTGTTAAGGTTAGGGTTAGGGTTATCATCAGGCCCAGGATAGTGTGAGGGCTAGGGTTAGCATCAGCCCTACGATAGTGTTAGGGTTAGCGTTAGGGTTAGCACCAGGCCCAGGATAGTGTTAGTGTTAGGGTTAGCATCAGCCTTAGGATAGTGTTAGGGTTAGGGTTAGGGTTAGCATCAGCCGTAGGATAGTGTTTTGGTTAGCGTTAGCCTCAGCCCTAGGATAGTGTTAGAGTTAGGATTAGGGTTAGCATCAGCCCTAGAATAGTGTTAGGGTTAGGGTTAGGGTTAGCATCAGCCCTAGGATAGTGTTAGAGTTAGGGTTAGCATCAGCCCTAGGATAGTGTTAGGGTTAGGGTTAGGGTTAGCATCCGCCCTAGGATAGTGTTAGGGTTAGGGTTAACATAAACCCTAGGATAGTGTTAGGGTTAGGGTTAGGGTTATCATCAGGCGTAGGATAGTGTTAGGGTTAGGGTTAGTGTTAGCATCAGTTCAAGGATAGTGTTAGACTTAGCGTTAGGGTTAGCATCAGCCCTAGGATAGTGTTAGGGTTAGGGTTATGGTTAGCATCAGGCCTAGGGTAGTGTTAGGGTTAGGGTTAGCATCAGCCCTAGGATAGTGTTAGGGTTAGGGTTAGGGTTAGCATCAGCCCTAGGATAGTATTAGGGTTAGGGTTAGCATCAGCCCTAGGATAGTGTTAGGGTTAGGGTTAGGGTTAGCACCAGGCCCAGGATAGTGTTAGTGTTAGGGTTAGCATCAGCCTTAGGATAGTGTTAGGGTTAGGGTTAGGGTTAGCATCAGCCGCAGGATAGTGTTTGGGTTAGGGTTAGCCTCAGCCCTAAGATAGTGTTAGAGTTAGGGTTAGGGTTAGCATCAGCCCTAGGATAGTGTTAGGGTTAGGGTTAGGGTTAGCATCAGCCCTAGGATAGTGTTAGTGTTAGGGTTAGCATAAGCCCTAGGATAGTGTTAGGGTTAGGGTTAGGGTTAGCATCCGCCCTAGGATAGTGTTAGGGTTAGGGATAGGATTAGCATCAGCCCTAGGATAGTGTTAGGGTTAGGGTTAACATAAACCCTAGGATAGTGTTAGGGTTAGGGTTAGGGTTATCATCAGGCCTAGGATAGTGTTAGGGTTAGGGTTAGGGTTAGCATCAGTTCAAGGATAGTGTTAGGCTTAGCGTTAGGGTTAGCATCAGCCCTAGGATAGTGTTAGGGTTAGGGTTAGGGTTAGCATCAGCCCTAGGATAGTGTTAGGGTTAGGGTTAGGGTTAGCATCAGCCCTAGGATAGTGTTAGGTTTAGGGTTAGCATCAGACCTAGGATAGTGTTAGGGTTAGGGTTAGGGTTAGCATCAGCCCTAGGATAGTGTAAGTGTTAGGGTTAGGGTTAGCATCAGGCCTAGGATAGTGTTAGGGTTAGGGTTAGCATCAGGCCTAGGATAGTGTTAGGGTTAGGGTTAGGGTTAGCATCAGCCCTAGGATAGTGTTAGGGTTAGGGTTAGGGTTAGCATCAGCCCTAGGATAGTATTAGGGTTAGGGTTAGCATCAGCCGTAGGATAGTGTTAGGGTTAGGGTTAGGGTTAGCACCAGGCCCAGGATAGTGTTAGTGTTAGGGATAGCATCAGCCTTAGGATAGTGTTAGGGTTAGGGTTAGGGTTAACATCAGCCGTAGGATAGTGTTTGGGTTAGGGTTAGCCTCAGCCCTAAGATAGTGTTAGAGTTAGGGTTAGGGTTAGCATCAGCCCTAGGATAGTGTTAGGGTTAGGGTTAGGGTTAGCATCAGCCCTAGGATAGTGTTAGTGTTAGGGTTAGCATAAGCCCTAGGATAGTGTTAGGGTTAGGGTTAGGGTTAGCATCCGCCCTAGGATAGTGTTAGGCTTAGGGATAGGATTAGCATCAGCCCTAGGATAGTGTTAGGGTTAGGGTTAACATAAACCCTAGGATAGTGTTAGGGTTAGGGTTAGGGTTATGATCAGGCGTAGGATAGTGTTAGGGTTAGGGTTAGGGTTAGCATCAGTTCAAGGATAGTGTTAGGCTTAGCGTTAGGGTTAGCATCAGCCCTAGGATAGTGTTAGGGTTAGGGTTAGGGTTAGCATCAGCCCTAGGATAGTGTTAGGTTTAGGGTTAGCATCAGCCCTAGGATAGTGTTAGGGTTAGGTTTGGGGTTATCATCAGGCCTAGGATAGTGTTAGGGTTAGGGTTAGCATCAGCCCTAGGATAGTGTTAGGGTTAGGGTTAGGGTTAGCATCAGCCCTAGGATAGTGTTAAGGTTAGGGTTAGGGTTATCATCAGGCCTAGGATAGTGTGAGGGCTAGGGTTAGCATCAGACTTAGGATAGTGTTAGGGTTAGGGTTAGGTTAGCATCAACCCTAGGATAGTGTTAGTGTTAGGTTTAGCATCAGCCCTAGGATAGTGTTAGGGTTAGGGTTAGCCTCAGCCCTAGGATAGTGTTAGGGTTAGGGTTAGGGTTAGCATCAGCCCTAGGATAGTGTTAGGGTTAGGGTTAACATAAACCCTAGGATAGTGTTAGGGTTAGGGTTAGGGTTATCATCAGGCCTAGGATAGCGTTAGGGTTAGGGTTAGGGTTAGCATCAGTTCAAGGATAGTGTTAGGGTTAGCGTTAGGGTTAGCATCAGCCCTAGGATAGTGTTAGGGTTAGGGTTAGCATCAGCCCTAGGATAGTGTTAGGGTTAGGGTTAGGGTTATCATCAGGCCTAGGATAGTGTTAGGGTTAGGGTTAGCATCAGCTCTAGGATAGTGTTAGGGATAGGGTTAGGGTTAGCATCAGCCGTAGGATAGTGTTAAGGTTAGGGTTAGGGTTATCATCAGGCCTAGGATAGTGTGAGGGCTAGGGTTAGCATCAGACTTAGGATAGTGTTAGGGTTAGGGTTAGGGTTAGCATCAGCCCTAGGATAGTGTTAGGGTTAGGGTTAGCATCAGCCCTAGGAGAGTGTTAGGGTTACGGATAGGTTTAGCATCAGCCCTAGGATAGTGTTAGGGTTAGTGTTAGCATCAGGCCTAGGTTAGTGTTAGGGTTAGGGTTAGCATCAGCCCTAGGAGAGTGTTAGGGTTAGGGTTAGGGTTAGCATCAGCCCTAGGATAGTGTTAGGGTTAGGGTTAACATCAGCCCTAGGATAGTGCTAGGTTTAGGGTTAGGGTTAGCATCAGCCCTAGGATAGGTTTAGGTTTAGGTTTAGCATCAGACCTAGGATAGTGTTAGGGTTAGGGTTAGGGTTAGCATCAGCCCTAGGATAGTGTTTGGGTTAGGGTTAGCCTCAGCCCTAAGATAGTGTTAGAGTTAGGGTTAGGGTTAGCATCAACCCTAGGATAGTGTTAGGGTTAGGGTTAGGGTTAGCATCAGCACTAGGATAGTGTTAGTGTTAGGGTTAGCATAAGCCCGAGGATAGTGTTAGGGTTAGGGTTAGGGTTAGCATCCGCCCTAGGATAGTGTTAGGGTTAGGGATAGGATTAGCATCAGCCCTAGGATAGTGTTAGGGTTAGGGTTAACATAAACCCTAGGATAGTGTTAGGGTTAGGTTTAGGGTTATCATCAGGCCTAGGATAGTGTTAGGGTTAGGGTTAGGGTTAGCATCAGTTCAAGGATAGTGTTAGGCTTAGCGTTAGCATCAACCCTAGGATAGTGTTAGGGTTAGGGTTAGGGTTAGCATCAGCCGTAGGATAGTGTTAAGGTTAGGGTTAGGGTTATCATCAGGCCTAGGATAGTGTTAGGGTTAGGGTTAGCATCAGCTCTAGGATAGTGTTAGGCTTAGCGTTAGCATCAGCCCTAGGATAGTGTTAGGGTTAGGTTTAGGGTTATCATCAGGCCTAGGATAGTGTTAGGGTTAGGGTTAGCATCAGCTCTAGGATAGTGTTAGGGTTAGGGTTAGCATCAACCCTAGGATAGTGTTAGGGTTAGGGTTAGGGTTAGCATCAGCCCTAGGATAGTGTTAGGTTTAGGGTTAGCCTGAGCCCTAGGAGAGTGCTGGGTTAGGGATAGGGTTAGCATCAGGCCTAGGATAGTGTTAGGGTTAGGATTATGGTTAGCATCAGCTTTAGGATAGTGTTAGGGTTAGGGTTAGCATCAGGCCTAGGATAGTGTTAGGGTTAGGGTTAGGGTTAGCATCAGCCCTAGGATAGTGTTAAGGTTAGGGTTAGGGTTATCATCAGGCCCAGGATAGTGTGAGGGCTAGGGTTAGCATCAGCCCTACGATAGTGTTAGGGTTAGCGTTAGGGTTAGCACCAGGCCCAGGATAGTGTTAGTGTTAGGGTTAGCATCAGCCTTAGGATAGTGTTAGGGTCAGGGTTAGGGTTAGCATCAGCCATAGGATAGTGTTTTGGTTAGCGTTAGCCTCAGCCCTAGGATAGTGTTAGAGTTAGGATTAGGGTTAGCATCAGCCCTAGAATAGTGTTAGGGTTAGGGTTAGGGTTAGCATCAGCCCTAGGATAGTGTTAGAGTTAGGGTTAGCATCAGCCCTAGGATAGTGTTAGGGTTAGGGTTAGGGTTAGCATCCGCCCTAGGATAGTGTTAGGGTTAGGGTTAACATAAACCCTAGGATAGTGTTAGGGTTAGGGTTAGGGTTATCATCAGGCGTAGGATAGTGTTAGGGTTAGGGTTAGGGTTAGCATCAGTTCAAGGATAGTGTTAGACTTAGCGTTAGGGTTAGCATCAGCCCTAGGATAGTGTTAGGGTTAGGGTTATGGTTAGCATCAGGCCTAGGGTAGTGTTAGGGTTAGGGTTAGCATCAGCCCTAGGATAGTGTTAGGGTTAGGGTTAGGGTTACCATCAGGCCTAGGATAGTGTTAGGGTTAGGGTTAGCATCAGCTCTAGGATAGTGTTAGATTTAGGGTTAGGGTTAGCATCAGCCCTAGGATAGTGTTAAGGTTAGGGTTAGGGTTATCATCAGGCATAGGATAGTGTGAGGGCTAGGGTTAGCATCAGACTTAGGATAGTGTTAGGGTTATGGTTAGGGTTAGCATCAGCCCTAGGATAGTGTTAGGGTTAGGGTTAGCATCAGCCCTAGGATAGTGTTAGGGTTAGGGTTAGGGTTAGCACCAGGCCTAGGATAGTGTTAGGCTTAGCGTTAGCATCAACCCTAGGATAGTGTTAGGGTTAGGGTTAGGGTTAGCATCAGCCGTAGGATAGTGTTAAGGTTAGGGTTAGGGTTATCATCAGGCCTAGGATAGTGTTAGGGTTAGGGTTAGCATCAGCCCTAGGATAGTGTTAGGGTTAGGGTTAGCATCAACCCTAGGATAGTGTTAGGGTTAGGGTTAGGGTTAACATCAGCCGTAGGATAGTGTTAAGGTTAGGGTTAGGGTTATCATCATGCCTAGGATAGTGTGAGGGCTAGGGTTAGCATCAGACTTAGGATAGTGTTAGGGTTAGGGTTAGGGTTAGCATCAGCCCTAGGATAGTGTTAGGGTTAGGGTTAGCATCAGCCCTAGGAGAGTGTTAGGTTTAGGGTTAGCATCAGCCCTAGGAGAGTGTTAGGGTTAGGGTTAGGGTTAGCATCAGCCCTAGGATAGTGTTAGGGTTAGGGTTAACATCAGCCCTAGGATAGTGCTAGGTTTAGGGTTAGGGTTAGCATCCGCCCTAGGATAGTGTTAGGGTTAGGGATAGGATTAGCATCAGCCCTAGGATAGTGTTAGGGTTAGGGTTAACATAAACCCTAGGATAGTGTTAGGGTTAGGGTTAGGGTTATCATCAGGCCTAGGATAGTGTTAGGGTTAGGGTTAGGGTTAGCATCAGTTCAAGGATAGTGTTAGGCTTAGCGTTAGCATCAGCCCTAGGATAGTGTTAGGGTTAGGTTTAGGGTTATCATCAGGCCTAGGATAGTGTTAGGGTTAGGGTTAGCATCAGCTCTAGGATAGTGTTAGGGTTAGGGTTAGCATCAACCCTAGGATAGTGTTAGGGTTAGGGTTAGGGTTAGCATCAGCCCTAGGATAGTGTTAGGTTTAGGGTTAGCCTGAGCCCTAGGAGAGTGCTGGGTTAGGGATAGGGTTAGCATCAGGCCTAGGATAGTGTTAGGGTTAGGATTATGGTTAGCATCAGCTTTAGGATAGTGTTAGGGTTAGGGTTAGCATCAGGCCTAGGATAGTGTTAGGGTTAGGGTTAGGGTTAGCATCAGCCCTAGGATAGTGTTAAGGTTAGGGTTAGGGTTATCATCAGGCCCAGGATAGTGTGAGGGCTAGGGTTAGCATCAGCCCTACGATAGTGTTAGGGTTAGCGTTAGGGTTAGCACCAGGCCCAGGATAGTGTTAGTGTTAGGGTTAGCATCAGCCTTAGGATAGTGTTAGGGTTAGGGTTAGGGTTAGCATCAGCCGTAGGATAGTGTTTTGGTTAGCGTTAGCCTCAGCCCTAGGATAGTGTTAGAGTTAGGATTAGGGTTAGCATCAGCCCTAGAATAGTGTTAGGGTTAGGGTTAGGGTTAGCATCAGCCCTAGGATAGTGTTAGAGTTAGGGTTAGCATCAGCCCTAGGATAGTGTTAGGGTTAGGGTTAGGGTTAGCATCCGCCCTAGGATAGTGTTAGGGTTAGGGTTAACATAAACCCTAGGATAGTGTTAGGGTTAGGGTTAGGGTTATCATCAGGCGTAGGATAGTGTTAGGGTTAGGGTTAGGGTTAGCATCAGTTCAAGGATAGTGTTAGACTTAGCGTTAGGGTTAGCATCAGCCCTAGGATAGTGTTAGGGTTAGGGTTATGGTTAGCATCAGGCCTAGGGTAGTGTTAGGGTTAGGGTTAGCATCAGCCCTAGGATAGTGTTAGGGTTAGGGTTAGGGTTACCATCAGGCCTAGGATAGTGTTAGGGTTAGGGTTAGCATCAGCTCTAGGATAGTGTTAGATTTAGGGTTAGGGTTAGCATCAGCCCTAGGATAGTGTTAAGGTTAGGGTTAGGGTTATCATCAGGCATAGGATAGTGTGAGGGCTAGGGTTAGCATCAGACTTAGGATAGTGTTAGGGTTATGGTTAGGGTTAGCATCAGCCCTAGGATAGTGTTAGGGTTAGGGTTAGCATCAGCCCTAGGATAGTGTTAGGGTTAGGGTTAGGGTTAGCACCAGGCCTAGGATAGTGTTAGTGTTAGGGTTAGCATCAGCCTTAGGATAGTGTTAGGGTTAGGGTTAGGCTTAGCATCAGCCGTAGGATAGTGTTTGGGTGAGGGTTAGCCTCAGCCCAAAGATAGTGTTAGAGTAGGGTTAGGGTTAGCATCAGCCCTAGGATAGTGTTAGTGTTAGGGTTAGGGTTAGCATCAGCCCTAGGATAGTGTTAGTGTTAGGGTTAGCATCAGCCCTAGGATAGTGTTAGGGTTAGGGTTAGGGTTAGCATCAGCCCTAGGATAGTGTTAGGGTTAGGGTTAACATGAACCCTAGGATAGTGTTAGGGTTAGGGTTAGGGTTATCATCAGGCCTAGGATAGCGTTAGGGTTAGGGTTAGGGTTAGCATCAGTTCAAGGATAGTGTTAGGGTTAGCGTTAGGGTTAGCATCAGCCCTAGGATAGTGTTAGGGTTAGGGTTAGCATCAGCCCTAGGATAGTGTTAGGGTTAGGGTTAGGGTTATCATCAGGCCTAGGATAGTGTTAGGGTTAGGGTTAGGAACAGCTCTAGAATAGTGTTAGGAATAGGGTTAGGGTTAGCATCAGCCGTAGGATAGTGTTAAGGTTAGGGTTAGGGTTATCATCAGGCCTAGGATAGTGTGAGGGCTAGTGTTAGCATCAGACTTAGGATAGTGTTAGGGTTAGGGTTAGGGTTAGCATCAGCCCTAGGATAGTGTTAGGGTTAGGGTTAGCATCAGCCCTAGGAGAGTGTTAGGGTTAGGGATAGGTTTAGCATCAGGCCTAGGATAGTGTTAGGGTTAGGGTTAGCATCAGCCCTAGGATAGTGTTAGGGTTAGGGTTAGCATCAGGCCTAGGTTAGTGTTAGGGTTAGCGTTAGCATCAGCCTTAGGAGAGTGTTAGGGTTAGGGTTAGGGTTAGCATCAGCCCTAGGATAGTGTTAGGGTTAGGGTTAACATCAGCCCTAGGATAGTGTTAGGGTTAGGGTTAGGGTTAGCATCAGCCAGAGGATAGTGTTAGGTTTAGGGTTAGCATCAGACCTAGGATAGTGTTAGGGTTAGGGTTAGGGTTAGCATCAGCCCTAGGATAGTGTAAGTGTTAGGTTTAGGGTTAGCATCAGGCCTAGGATAGTGTTAGGGTTAGGGTTAGCATCAGCCCTAGGATAGTGTTAGGGTTAGGGTTAGGGTTAGCATCAGCCCTAGGATACTGTTATGGTTAGGGTTAGGGTTAGCATCAGCCATAGGATAGTATTAGGGTTAGGGTTAGCATCAGCCCTAGGATAATGTTAGGGTTAGGGTTAGGGTTAGCACCAGGCCCAGGATAGTGTTAGTGTTAGGGTTAGCATCAGCCTTAGGATAGTGTTAGGGTTAGGGTTAGGGTTAGCATCAGCCGTAGGATAGTGTTTGGGTTAGGGTTAGCCTCAGCCCTAAGATAGTGTTAGAGTTAGGGTTAGGGTTAGCATCAGCCCTAGGATAGTGTTAGGGTTAGGGTTAGGGTTAGCATCAGCCCTAGGATAGTGTTAGTGTTAGGGTTAGCATAAGTCCTAGGATAGTGTTAGGGTTAGGGTTAGGGTTAGCATCCGCCCTAGGATAGTGTTAGGGTTAGGGATAGGATTAGCATCAGCCCTAGGATAGTGTTAGGGTTAGGGTTAACATAAACCCTAGGATAGTGTTAGGGTTAGGGTTAGGGTTATCATCAGGCCTAGGATAGTGTTAGGGTTAGGGTTAGGGTTAGCATCAGTTCAAGGATAGTGTTAGGCTTAGCGTTAGGGTTAGCATCAGCCCTAGGATAGTGTTAGGGTTAGGGTTAGGGTAAGCATCAACCCTAGGATAGTGTTAGGTTTAGGGTTAGTATCAGCCCTAGGATAGTGTTAGGGTTAGGTTTATGGTTATCATCAGGCCTAGGATAGTGTTAGGGTTAGGGTTAGCATCAGCTCTAGGATAGTGTTAGGGTTAGGGTTAGGGTTAGCATCAGCCCTAGGATAGTGTTAAGGTTAGGGTTAGGGTTATCATCAGGCCTAGGATAGTGTGAGGGCTAGGGTTAGCATCAGACTTAGGATAGTGTTAGGGTTAGGGTTAGGTTAGCATCAACCCTAGGATAGTGTTAGTGTTAGGTTTAGCATCAGCCGTAGGATAGTGTTAGGGTTAGGGTTATGGTTAGCATCAGCCATAGGATAGTGTTAGTGTTAGGGTTAGCATCAGCCCTAGGATAGTGTTAGGGTTAGGGTTAGGGTTAGCATCAGCACTAGGATAGTGTTAGGGTTAGGGTTAGCATCAACCCTAGGATAGTGTTAGGGTTAGGGTTAGGGTTAGCATCAGCCCTAGGATAGTATTATGTTAAGGGTTAGCCTCAGCCCTAGGAGAGTGTTAGGGTTAGGGATAGGGTTAGCATCAGGCCTAGGATAGTGTTAGGGTTAGGGTTAGCATCAGCCCTAGGATAGTGTTAGGGTTAGGGTTTGGGTTAGCATCAGCCCTAGGATAGTGTTAGGGTTAGGGTTAGCATCAACCCTAGGATAGTGTTAGTGTGAGGGTTAGGGTTAGCATCAGCCCTAGGACAGTGTTAGGGTTAGGGTTAGCCTCAGCCCTAGGAGAGTGTTAGGGTTAGGGATAGGGTTAGCATCAGGCCTAGGATAGTGTTAGGGTTAGGGTTAGGGTTAGCATCAGGCCTAGGATAGTGCTAGGTTTAGGGTTAGGGTTAGCATCAGCCCTAGGATAGTGTTAGGTTTAGGGTTAGCATCAGACCTAGGATAGTGTTAGGGTTAGGGTTAGGGTTAGCATCAGCCCTAGGATAGTGTAAGTGTTAGGGTTAGGGTTAGCATCAGGCCTAGGATAGTGTTAGTGTTAGGGTTAGCATCAGCCCTAGGATAGTGTTAGGGTTAGGGTTAGGGTTAGCATAAGCCCTAGGATAGTGTTAGGGTTAGGGTTAGGGTTAGCATCAGCCCTTGGATAGTATTAGGGTTAGGGTTAGCATCAGCCCTAGGATAGTGTTAGGGTTAGGGTTAGCACCAGGCCCAGGATAGTGTTAGTGTTAGGGTTAGCATCAGCCTTAGGATAGTGTTAGGGTTAGGGTTAGGGTTAGCATCAGCCGTAGGATAGTGTTTGGGATAGGGTTAGCCTCAGCCCTAAGATAGTGTTAGAGTTAGGGTTAGGGTTAGCATCCGCCCTAGGATAGTGTTAGGGTTAGGGATAGGATTAGCATCAGCCCTAGGATAGTGTTAGGGTTAGGGTTAACATAAACCCTAGGATAGTGTTAGGGTTAGTGTTAGGGTTATCATCAGGCCTAGGATAGTGTTAGGGTTAGGGTTAGGGTTAGCATCAGTTCAAGGATAGTGTTAGGCTTAACGTTAGCATCAACCCTAGGATAGTGTTAGGGTTAGGGTTAGGGTTAGCATCAGCCGTAGGATAGTGTTAAGGTTGGGGTAGGGTCATCATCAGGCCTAGGATAGTGTTAGGGTTAGGGTTAGCATCAGCCCTAGGATAGTGTTAGGGTTAGGGTTAGCATCAACCCTAGGATAGTGTTAGGGTTAGGGTTAGGGTTAGCATCAGCCGTAGGATAGTGTTAAGGTTAGGGTTAGGGTTATCATCAGGCCTAGGATAGTGTGAGGGCTAGGGTTAGCATCAGACTTAGGATAGTGTTAGGGTTAGGGTTAGGGTTAGCATCAGCCCTAGGATAGTGTTAGGGTTAGGGTTAGCATCAGCCCTAGGAGAGTGTTAGGTTTAGGGTTAGCATCAGCCCTAGGAGAGTGTTAGGGTTAGGGTTAGGGTTAGCATCAGCCCTAGGATAGTGTTAGGGTTAGGGTTAACATCAGCCCTAGGATAGTGCTAGGTTTAGGGTTAGGGTTAGCATCAGCCCTAGGATAGTGTTAGGTTTAGGGTTAGCATCAGACCTAGGATAGTGTTAGGGTTAGGGTTCGGGTTAGCATCAGCCCTAGGATAGTGTAAGTGTTAGGGTTAGGGTTAGCATCAGGCCTAGGATAGTGTTAGGGTTAGGGTTAGCATCAGCCCTAGGATAGTGTTAGGGTTAGGGTTAGGGTTAGCATCAGCCCTAGGATAGTGTTAGGGTTAGGGTTAGGGTTAGCATCAGCCCTAGGATAGTGTTAGGTTTAGGGTTAGCCTGAGCCCTAGGAGAGTGTTAGGGTTAGGGATAGGGTTAGCATCAGGCCTAGGATAGTGTTAGGGTTAGGATTATGGTTAGCATCAGCTTTAGGATAGTGTTAGGGTTAGGGTTAGCATCAGGCCTAGGATAGTGTTAGGGTTAGGGTTAGGGTTAGCATCAGCCCTAGGATAGTGTTAAGGTTAGGGTTAGGGTTATCATCAGGCCCAGGATAGTGTTAGGGCTAGGGTTAGCATCAGCCCTACGATAGTGTTAGGGTTAGCGTTAGGGTTAGCACCAGGCCCAGGATAGTGTTAGTGTTAGGGTTAGCATCAGCCTTAGGATAGTGTTAGGCTTAGCGTTAGGGTTAGCATCAGCCGTAGGATAGTGTTTTGGTTAGCGTTAGCCTCAGCCCTAAGATAGTGTTAGAGTTAGGATTAGGGTTAGCATCAGCCCTAGAATAGTGTTAGGGTTAGGGTTAGGGTTAGCATCAGCCCTAGGATAGTGTTAGAGTTAGGGTTAGCATCAGCCCTAGGATAGTGTTAGGGTTAGGGTTAGGGTTAGCATCCGCCCTAGGATAGTGTTAGGGTTAGGGTTAACATAAACCCTAGGATAGTGTTAGGGTTAGGGTTAGGGTTGTCATCAGGCGTAGGATAGTGTTAGGGTTAGGGTTAGGGTTAGCATCAGTTCAAGGATAGTGTTAGGCTTAGCGTTAGGGTTAGCATCAGCCCTAGGATAGTGTTAGGGTTAGGGTTATGGTTAGCATCAGGCCTAGGGTAGTGTTAGGGTTAGGGTTAGCATCAGCCCTAGGATAGTGTTAGGGTTAGGGTTAGGGTTACCATCAGGCCTAGGATAGTGTTAGGGTTAGGGTTAGCATCAGCTCTAGGATAGTGTTAGATTTAGGGTTAGGGTTAGCATCAGCCCTAGGATAGTGTTAAGGTTAGGGTTAGGGTTATCATCAGGCATAGGATAGTGTGAGGGCTAGGGTTAGCATCAGACTTAGGATAGTGTTAGGGTTATGGTTAGGGTTAGCATCAGCCCTAGGATAGTGTTAGGGTTAGGGTTAGCATCAGCCCTAGGATAGTGTTAGGTTTAGGGTTAGGGTTAGCACCAGGCCTAGGATAGTGTTAGTGTTAGGGTTAGCATCAGCCTTAGGATAGTGTTAGGGTTAGGGTTAGGCTTAGCATCAGCCGTAGGATAGTGTTTGGGTGAGGGTTAGCCTCAGCCCAAAGATAGTGTTAGAGTTAGGGTTAGGGTTAGCATCAGCCCTAGGATAGTGTTAGTGTTAGGGTTAGGGTTAGCATCAGCCCTAGGATAGTGTTAGTGTTAGGGTTAGCATCAGCCCTAGGATAGTGTTAGGATTAGGGTTAGGGTTAGCATCAGCCCTAGGATAGTGTTAGGGTTAGGGTTAACATGAACCCTAGGATAGTGTTAGGGTTAGGGTTAGGGTTATCATCAGGCCTAGGATAGCGTTAGGGTTAGGGTTAGGGTTAGCATCAGTTCAAGGATAGTGTTAGGGTTAGCGTTAGGGTTAGCATCAGCCCTAGGATAGTTTTAGGGTTGGGGTTAGCATCAGCCCTAGGATAGTGTTAGGGTTAGGGTTAGGGTTATCATCAGGCCTAGGATAGTGTTAGGGTTAGGGTTAGGAACAGCTCTAGGATAGTGTTAGGAATAGGGTTAGGGTTAGCATCAGCCGTAGGATAGTGTTAAGGTTAGGGTTAGGGTTATCATCAGGCCTAGGATAGTGTGAGGGCTAGGGTTAGCATCAGACTTAGGATAGTGTTAGGGTTAGGGTTAGGGTTAGCATCAGCCCTAGGATAGTGTTAGGGTTAGGGTTAGCATCAGCCCTAGGAGAGTGTTAGGGTTAGGGATAGGTTTAGCATCAGGCCTAGGATAGTGTTAGGGTTAGGGTTAGCATCAGCCCTAGGATAGTGTTAGGGTTAGGGTTAGCATCAGGCCTAGGTTAGTGTTAGGGTTAGCGTTAGCATCAGCCTTAGGAGAGTGTTAGGGTTAGGGTTAGGGTTAGCATCAGCCCTAGGATAGTGTTAGGGTTAGGGTTAACATCAGCCCTAGGATAGTGTTAGGGTTAGGGTTAGGGTTAGCATCAGCCCTAGGATAGTGTTAGGTTTAGGGTTAGCATCAGACCTAGGATAGTGTTAGGGTTAGGGTTAGGGTTAGCATCAGCCCTAGGATAGTGTAAGTGTTAGGGTTAGGGTTAGCATCAGGCCTAGGATAGTGTTAGGGTTAGGGTTAGCATCAGCCCTAGGATAGTGTTAGGGTTAGGGTTAGGGTTAGCATCAGCCCTAGGATAGTGTTATGGTTAGGGTTAGGGTTAGCATCAGCCCTAGGATAGTATTAGGGTTAGGGTTAGCATCAGCCCTAGGATAGTGTTAGGGTTAGGGTTAGGGTTAGCACCAGGCCCAGGATAGTGTTAGTGTTAGGGTTAGCATCAGCCTTAGGATAGTGTTAGGGTTAGGGTTAGGGTTAGCATCAGCCGTAGGATAGTGTTTGGGTTAGGGTTAGCCTCAGCCCTAAGATAGTGTTAGAGTTAGGGTTAGGGTTAGCATCAGCCCTAGGATAGTGTTAGGGTTAGGGTTAGGGTTAGCATCAGCCCTAGGATAGTGTTAGTGTTAGGGTTAGCATAAGCCCTAGGATAGTGTTAGGGTTAGGGTTAGGGTTAGCATCCTCCCTAGGATAGTGTTAGGGTTAGGGATAGGATTAGCATCAGCCCTAGGATAGTGTTAGGGTTAGGGTTAACATAAACCCTAGGATAGTGTTAGGGTTAGGGTTAGGGTTATCATCAGGCCTAGGATAGTGTTAGGGTTAGGGTTAGGGTTAGCATCAGTTCAAGGATAGTGTTAGGCTTAGCGTTAGGGTTAGCATCAGCCCTAGGATAGTGTTAGGGTTAGGGTTAGGGTTAGCATCAACCCTAGGATAGTGTTAGGTTTAGGGTTAGTATCAGCCCTAGGATAGTGTTAGGGTTAGGTTTATGGTTATCATCAGGCCTAGGATAGTGTTAGGGTTAGGGTTAGCATCAGCTCTAGGATAGTGTTAGGGTTAGGGTTAGGGTTAGCATCAGCCCTAGGATAGTGTTAAGGTTAGGGTTAGGGTTATCATCAGGCCTAGGATAGTGTGAGGGCTAGGGTTAGCATCAGACGTAGGATAGTGTTAGGGTTAGGGTTAGGTTAGCATCAACCCTAGGATAGTGTTAGTGTTAGGTTTAGCATCAGCCGTAGGATAGTGTTAGGGTTAGGGTTATGGTTAGCATCAGCCATAGGATAGTGTTAGTGTTAGGGTTAGCATCAGCCCTAGGATAGTGTTAGGGTTAGGGTTAGGGTTAGCATCAGCACTAGGATAGTGTTAGGGTTAGGGTTAGCATCAACCCTAGGATAGTGTTAGGGTTAGGGTTAGGGTTAGCATCAGCCCTAGGATAGTGTTATGTTAAGGGTTAGCCTCAGCCCTAGGAGAGTGTTAGGGTTAGGGATAGGGTTAGCATCAGGCCTAGGATAGTGTTAGGGTTAGGGTTAGCATCAGCCCTAGGATAGTGTTAGGGTTAGGGTTTGGGTTAGCATCAGCCCTAGGATAGTGTTAGGGTTAGGGTTAGCATCAACCCTAGGATAGTGTTAGTGTTAGGGTTAGGGTTAGCATCATCCCTAGGACAGTGTTAGGGTTAGGGTTAGCCTCAGCCCTAGGAGAGTGTTAGGGTTAGGGATAGGGTTAGCATCAGGCCTAGGATAGTGTTAGGGTTAGGGTTAGGGTTAGCATCAGGCCTAGGATAGTGTTAGGGTTAGGGTTAGCATCAGCCCTAGGATAGTGTTAGGGTTAGGGTTAGGGTTAGCATCAGCCCTAGGAGAGTGATAGGGTTAGGGTTAGGGTTAGCATCAGCCCTAGGATAGTATTAGGGTTAGGGTTAGCATGAGCCCTAGGATAGTGTTAGGGTTAGGGTTAGGGTTAGCATCAGGCCTAGGATAGTGTTAGGGTTAGGGTTAGCATCAGCCTTAGGATAGTGTTAGGGTTAGGGATAGGGTTAGCATCAGCCCTAGGATAGTGTTAGTGTTAGGGTTAGCATCAGCCTTAGGATAGTGTTAGGGTTAGGGTTAGGCTTAGCATCAGCCGTAGGATAGTGTTTGGGTTAGGGTTAGCCTCAGCCCAAAGATAGTGTTAGAGTTAGGGTTAGGGTTAGCATCAACCCTAGGATAGTGTTAGTGTTAGGGTTAGCATCAGCCCTAGGATAGTGTTAGGGTTAGGGTTAGGGTTAGCATCAGCCCTAGGATAGTGTTAGGGTTAGGGTTATGGTTAGCATCAGCCATAGGATAGTGTTAGTGTTAGAGTTAGCATCAGCCCTAGGATAGTGTTAGGGTTAGGGTTAGGGTTAGCATCAGCCCTAGGATAGTGTTAGGGTTAGGGTTAGCATCAACCCTAGGATAGTGTTAGGGTTAGGGTTAGGGTTAGCATCAGCCCTAGGATAGTGTTAGGTTTAGGGTTAGCCTCAGCCCTACGAGAGTGTTAGGGTTAGGGATAGGGTTAGCATCAGGCCTACGATAGTGTTAGGGTTAGGGTTAGCATCAGCCCTAGGAGAGTGTTAGTGTTAGGGTTAGCATCAGCCCTAGGATAGTGTTAGGGTTAGGGTTAGGGTTAGCATCAGCCCTAGGATAGTGTTAAGGTTAGGGTTAGGGTTATCATCAGGCCCAGGATAGTGTGAGGGCTAGGGTTAGCATCAGCCCTACGATAGTGTTAGGGTTAGCGTTAGGGTTAGCACCAGGCCCAGGATAGGGTTAGTTTTAGGGTTAGCATCAGCCTGAGGATAGTGTTAGGGTTAGGGTTAGGGTTAGCATCAGCCGTAGGATAGTGTTTGGGTTAGGGTTAGCCTCAGCCCTAAGATAGTGTTAGAGTTAGGGTTAGGGTTAGCATCAGCCCTAGGATAGTGTTAGGGTTAGGGTTAGGGTTAACATCAGCCCTAGGATAGTGTTAGTGTTAGGGTTAGCATAAGCCCTAGGATAGTGTTAGGGTTAGGGTTAGGGTTAGCATCCGCCCTAGGATAGTGTTAGGGTTAGGGATAGGATTAGCATCAGCCCTAGGATAGTGTTAGGGTGAGGGTTAACATAAACCCTAGGATAGTGTTAGGGTTAGGGTTAGGGTTATCATCAGGCCTAGGATAGTGTTAGGGTTAGGGTTAGGGTTAGCATCAGTTCAAGGATAGTGTTAGGCTTAGCGTTAGGGTTAGCATCAGCCCTAGGATAGTGTTAGGGTTAGGGTTAGCATCAGCCCTAGGATAGTGTTAGGGTTAGGGTTAGGGTTATCATCAGGCCTAGGATAGTGTTAGGGTTAGGGTTAGCATCAGCTCTACGATAGTGTTAGGGATAGGGTTAGGGTTAGCATCAGCCGTAGGATAGTGTTAAGGTTAGGGTAAGGGTTATCATCAGGCCTAGGATAGTGTGAGGGCTCGGGTTAGCATCAGACTTAGGATAGTGTTAGGGTTAGGGTTAGGGTTAGCATCAGCCCTAGGATAGTGTTAGGGTTAGGGTTAGCATCAGCCCTAGGAGAGTGTTAGGGTTAGGGATAGGTTTAGCATCAGGCCTAGGATAGTGTTAGGGTTAGGGTTAGCATCAGCCCTAGGATAGTGTAAGGGTTAGGGTTAGCATCAGGCCTAGGTTAGTGTTAGGGTTAGGGTTAGCATCAGCCCTAGGAGAGTGTTAGGGTTAGGGTTAGGGTTAGCATCAGCCCTAGGATAGTGTTAGGTTTAGGGTTAACATCAGCCCTAAGATAGTGTTAGGTTTAGGGTTAGGGTTATCATGAGCCCTAGGATAGTGTTAGGTTTAGGGTTAGCATCAGACCTAGGATAGTGTTAGGGTTAGGGTTAGGGTTAGCATCAGCCCTAGGATAGTGTAAGTGTTAGGGTTAGGGTTAGCATCAGGCCTAGGATAGTGTTAGGGTTAGGGTTAGCATCAGCCCTAGGATAGTGTTAGGGTTAGGTTTAGGGTTATCATCAGGCCTAGGATAGTGTTAGGGTTAGGGTTAGCATCAGCTCTAGGATAGTGTTAGGGTTAGGGTTAGGGTTAGCATCAGCCCTACGATAGTGTTAAGGTTAGGGTTAGGGTTATCATCAGGCCTAGGATAGTGTGAGGGCTAGGGTTAGCATCAGACTTAGGATAGTGTTAGGGTTAGGGTTAGGTTAGCATCAACCCTAGGATAGTGTTAGTGTTAGGTTTAGCATCAGCCCTAGGATAGTGTTAGGGTTAGGGTTATGGTTAGCATCAGCCCTAGGATAGTGTTAGTGTTAGGGTTAGCATCAGCCCTAGGATAGTGTTAGGGTTAGGGTTAGGGTTAGCATCAGCCCTAGGATAGTGTTAGGGTTAGGGTTAGCATCAACCCTAGGATAGTGTTAGGGTTAGGGTTAGGGTTAGCATCAGCACTAGGATAGTGTTAGGTTTAGGGTTAGCCTCAGCCCTAGGAGAGTGTTAGGGTTAGGGATAGGGTTAGCATCAGGCCTAGGATAGTGTTAGGGTTAGGGTTAGCATCAGCCCTAGGAGAGTGTTAGGGTTAGGGTTAGCATCAGCCCTAGGATAGTGTTAGGGTTAGGGTTAGGGTTAGCATCAGCCCTAGGATAGTGTTAAGGTTAGGGTTAGGGTTATCATCAGGCCCAGGATAGTGTGAGGGCTAGGGTTAGCATCAGCCCTACGATAGTGTTAGGGTTAGCGTTAGGGTTAGCACCAGGCCCAGGATAGTGTTAGTGTTAGGGTTAGCATCAGCCTGAGGATAGTGTTAGGATTTGGGTTAGGGTTAGCATCAGCCGTAGGATAGTGTTTTGGTTAGCGTTAGCCTCAGCCCTAAGATAGTGTTAGAGTTAGGGTTAGGGTTAGCATCAGCCCTAGGATAGTGTTAGGGTTAGGGTTAGGGTTAGCATCAGCCCTAGGATAGTGTTATTGTTAGGGTTAGCATCAGCCCTAGGATAGTGTTAGGGTTAGGGTTAGGGTTAGCATCCGCCCTAGGATAGTGTTAGGGTTAGGGTTAGCATCAGCCCTAGGATAGTGTTAGGGTTAGGGTTAGGGTTACCATCAGGCCTAGGATAGTGTTAGGGTTAGGGTTAGCATCAGCTCTAGGATAGTGTTAGAATTAGGGTTAGGGTTAGCATCAGCCCTAGGATAGTGTTAAGGTTAGGGTTAGGGTTATCATCAGGCCTAGGATAGTGTGAGGGCTAAGGTTAGCATCAGACTTAGGATAGTGTTAGGGTTAGGGTTAGGGTTAGCATCAGACCTAGGATAGTGTTAGGGTTAGGGTTAGCATAAGCCCTAGGATAGTGTTAGGGTTAGGATTAGGGTTAGCATCAGCCATAGGATAGTGTTAGGGTTAGGGTTAGCATCAGCCCTAGGATAGTGTTAGGGTTAGGGTTAGGGTTAGCATCAGCCCTAGGATAGTGTTAGGGTTAGCGTTAGCATCAACCCTAGGATAGTGTTAGTGTTAGCGTTAGGGTTAGCATCAGCCCTAGGATAGTGTCAGGGTTAGGGTTAGCCTCAGCCCTAGGAGAGTGTTAGGGTTAGGGATAGGGTTAGCATCAGGCCTAGGATAGTGTTAGGGTTAGGGTTAGGGTTAGCATCAGGCCTAGGATAGTGTTAGGGTTAGGGTTAGCATCAGCCCTAGGATAGTGTTAGGCTTAGGGTTAGGGTTAGCATCAGCCCTAGGAGAGTGTTAGGGTTAGGGTTAGGGTTAGCATCAGCCCTAGGATAGTATTAGGATTAGGGTTAGCATCAGCCCTAGGATAGTGTTAGGGTTAGGGTTATGGTTAGCACCAGGCCCAGGATAGTGTTAGTGTTAGGGTTAGCATCAGCCTTAGGATAGTGTTAGGGTTAGGGTTAGGGTTAGCATCAGCCGTAGGATAGTGTTTGGGTTAGGGTTAGCCTCAGCCCTAAGATAGTGTTAGAGTTAGGGTTAGGGTTAGCATCAGCCCTAGGATAGTGTTAGGGTTAGGGTTAGGGTTAACATCAGCCCTAGGATTGTGTTAGTGTTAGGGTTAGCATAAGCCCTAGGGTAGTGTAAGGGTTAGGGTTAGGGTTAGCATCCGCCCTAGGATAGTGTTAGGGTAAGGGATAGGATTAGCATCAGCCCTAGGATAGTGTTAGGGATAGGGTTAACATAAACCCTAGGATAGTGTTAGGGTTAGTGTTAGGGTTATCATCAGGCCTAGGATAGTGTTAGGGTTAGGGTTAGGGTTAGCATCAGTTCAAGGATAGTGTTAGGCTTAGCGTTAGGGTTAGCATCAGCCCTAGGCTAGTGTTAGGGTTAGGGTTAGGGTTAGCATCAGCCCTAGGATAGTGTTAGGTTCAGGGTTAGCATCAGCCCTAGGATAGTGTTAGGGTTAGGGTTAGGGTTATCATCAGGCCTAGGATAGTGTTAGGGTTAGGGTTAGCAGCAGCTCTAGGATAGTGTTAGGGTTAGGGTTAGGGTTAGCATCAGCCCTAAGATAGTGTTAAGGTTAGAGTTAGGGTTATCATCAGGCCTAGGATAGTGTTAGGGTTAGGGTTAGCATCAGCTCTAGGATAGTGTTAGGGTTAGGGTTAGGGTTAGCATCAGCCCTAGGATAGTGTTAGGGTTAGGGTTAGCATCAGCCCTAGGATAGTGTTAGGGTTAGGGTTCGGGTTATCATCAGGCCTAGGACAGTGTTAGGGTTAGGGTTAGCATCAGCCCTAGGATAGTGTTAGTGTTAGGGTTATGGTTAGCATCAGCCCTAGGATAGTGTTAGTGTTAAGGTTAGCATCAGCCCTAGGATAGTGTTAGGGTTAGGGTTAGGGTTAGCATCAGCCCTAGGATAGTGTTAGGGTTAGGGTTAGCATCAACCCTAGGATAGTGTTAGGGTTAGGGTTAGGGTTAGCATCAGCCCTAGGATAGTGTTAGGTTTAGGGTTAGCCTCAGCCCTAGGAGAGTGTTAGGGTTAGGGATAGGGTTAGCATCAGGCCTAGGATAGTGTTAGGGTTAGGGTTAGCATCAGCCCTAGGAGAGTGTTAGTGTTAGGGTTAGCATCAGCCCTAGGATAGTGTTAGGGTTAGGGTTAGTTTTAGCATCAGCCCTAGGATAGTGTTAAGGTTAGGGTTAGGGTTATCATCAGGCCCAGGATAGTGTGAGGGCTAGGGTTAGCATCAGCCCTACGATAGTGTTAGGGTTAGCGTTAGGGTTAGCACCAGGCCCAGGATAGTGTTAGTGTTAGGGTTAGCATCAGCCCTAGGATAGTGTTAGGGTTAGGGTTAGCATCAGCCCTAGGATAGTGTTAGGGTTAGGGTTAGGGTTACCATCAGGCCTAGGATAGTGTTAGGGTTAGGGTTAGCATCAGCTCTAGAATAGTGTTAGAATTAGGGTTAGGGTTTGCATCAGCCCTAGGATAGAGTTAAGGTTAGGGTTAGGGTTATCATCAGGCCTAGGATAGTGTGAGGGCTAGGGTTAGCATCAGACTTAGGATAGTGTCAGGGTTAGGGTTAGGGTTAGCATCAGCCCTAGGATAGTGTTAGGGTTAGGGTTAGCATCAGCCCTAGGATAGTGTTAGGGTTAGGGTTAGGGTTAGCATCAGCCCTAGGATAGTGTTAGGGTTAGGGTTAGCATCAGCCCTAGGATAGTGTTAGGGTTAGGGTTAGGGTTAGCATCAGCCCTACGATAGTGTTACGGTTAGCGTTAGCATCAACCCTAGGATAGTGTTAGTGTTAGCGTTAGGGTTAGCATGAGCCCTAGGATAGTGTTAGGGTTAGGGTTAGCCACAGCCCTAGGAGAGTGTTAGGGTTAGGGATAGGGTTAGCATCAGGCCTAGGATAGTGTTAGGGTTCGGGTTAGGGTTAGCATCAGGCCTAGGATAGTGTTAGGGTTAGGGTTAGCATCAGCCCTAGGATAGTGTTAGGCTTAGGGTTAGGGTTAGCATCAGCCCTAGGAGAGTGTTAGGGTTAGGGTTAGGGTTAGCATCAGCCCTAGGATAGTATTAGGGTTAGGGTTAGCATCAGCCCTAGGATAGTGTTAGGGTTAGGGTTAGGGTTAGCACCAGGCCCAGGATAGTGTTAGTGTTATGGTTAGCATCAGCCTTAGGATAGTGTTAGGGTTAGCGTTAAGGTTAGCATCAGCCGTAGGATAGTGTTTGGGTTAGGGTTAGCCTCAGCCCTAAGATAGTTTTAGAGTTAGGGTTAGGGTTAGCATCAGCCCTAGGATAGTGTTAGGGTTAGGGTTAGGGTTAACATCAGCCCTAGGATAGTGTTAGTGTTAGGGTTAGCATAAGCCCTAGGATAGTGTTAGGGTTAGGGTTAGGGTTAGCATCCCCCCAGGATAGTGTTAGGGTTAGGGATAGGATTAGCATCAGCCCTAGGATAGTGTTAGGATTAGGGTTAACATAAACCCTAGGATAGTGTTAGGGTTAGGGTTAGTGTTATCATCAGGCCTAGGATAGAGTTAGGGTTAGGGTTAGGGTTAGCATCAGTTCAAGGATAGTGTTAGGCTTAGCGTTAGGGTTAGCATCAGCCCTAGGATAGTGTTAGGGTTAGGGTTAGCATCAGCCCTAGGATAGTGTTAGGGTTAGGGTTAGGGTTATCATCAGGCCTAGGATAGTGTTAGGGTTAGGGTTAGCATCAGCTCTAGGATAGTGTTAGGGTTAGGGTTAGGGTTAGCATCAGCCGTAGGATAGTGTTAGGGTTAGGGTTAGCATCAGCCCTAGGAGAGTGTTAGGGTTAGGGATAGGTTTAGCATCAGGCCTAGGATAGTGTTAGGGTTAGGGTTAGCATCAGCCCTAGGATAGTGTTAGGGTTAGGGTTAGCATCAGGCCTAGGTTAGTGTTAGGGTTAGGGTTAGCATCAGCCCTAGGAGAGTGTTAGGGTTAGGGTTAGGGTTAGCATCAGCCCTAGGATAGTGTTAGGGTTAGGGTTAACATCAGCCCTAGGATAGTGTTAGGGTTAGGGTTAGGGTTAGCATCAGCCCTAGGATAGTGTAAGTGTTAGGGTTAGGCTTAGCATCAGGCCTAGGATAGTGTTAGGGTTAGGGTTAGCATCAGCCCTAGGATACTGTTAGGTTTAGGGTTAGCATCAGACCTAGGATAGTGTTAGGGTTAGGGTTAGGGTTAGCATCAGCCCTAGGATAGTGTAAGTGTTAGGGTTAGGGTTAGCATCAGGCCTAGGATAGTGTTAGGGTTAGGGTTAGCATCAGCCCTAGGATAGTGTTAGGGTTAGGGTTAGGGTTAGCATCAGCCCTAGGATAGTGTTATGGTTAGGGTTAGGGTTAGCATCAGCCCTAGGATAGTATTAGGGTTAGGGTTAGCATCAGCCCTAGGATAGTGTTAGGGTTAGGGTTACGGTTAGCACCAGGCCCAGGATAGTGTTAGTGTTAGGGTTAGCATCAGCCTTAGGATAGTGTTAGGGTTAGGGTTAGGGTTAGCATCAGCCGTAGGATAGTGTTTGGGTTAGGGTTAGCCTCAGCCCTAAGATAGTGTTAGAGTTAGGGTTAGGGTTAGCATCAGCCCTAGGATAGTGTTAGGGTTAGGGTTAGGGTTAGCATCAGCCCTAGGATAGTGTTAGTGTTAGGGTTAGCATAAGACCTAGGATAGTGTTAGGGTTAGGGTTAGGGTTAGCATCCGCCCTAGGATAGTGTTAGGGTTAGTTATAGGATTAGCATCAGCCCTAGGATAGTGTTAGGGTTAGGGTTAACATAAACCCTAGGATAGTGTTAGGTTTAGGGTTAGGGTTATCATCAGGCCTAGGATAGTGTGAGGGTTAGGGTTAGGGTTAGCATCAGTTCAAGGATAGTGTTAGGCTTAGCGTTAGGGTTAGCATCAGCCCTAGGATAGTGTTAGGGTTAGGGTTAGGGTTAGCATCAACCCTAGGATAGTGTTAGGTTTAGGGTTAGTATCAGCCCTAGGATAGTGTTAGGGTTAGGTTTATGGTTATCATCAGGCCTAGGATAGTGTTAGGGTTAGGGTTAGCATCAGCTCTAGGATAGTGTTAGGGTTAGGGTTAGGGTTAGCATCAGCCCTAGGATAGTGTTAAGGTTAGGGTTAGGGTTATCATCAGGCCTAGGATAGTGTGAGGGTTAGGGTTAGCATCAACCCTAGGATAGTGTTAGTGTTAGGGTTAGGGTTAGCATCAGCCCTAGGACAGTGTTAGGGTTAGGGTTAGCCTCAGCCCTAGGAGAGTGTTAGGGTTAGGGATAGGGTTAGCATCAGGCCTAGGATAGTGTTAGGGTTAGGGTTAGCATCAGCCCTAGGATAGTGTTAGGGATAGGGTTTGGGTTAGCATCAGCCCTAGGATAGTGTTAGGGTTAGGGTTAGCATCAACCCTAGGATAGTGTTAGTGTTAGGGTTAGGGTTAGCATCAGCCCTAGGACAGTGTTAGGGTTAGGGTTAGCCTCAGCCCTAGGAGAGTGTTAGGGTTAGGGATAGGGTTAGCATCAGGCCTAGGATAGTGTTAGGGTTAGGGTTAGGGTTAGCATCAGGCCTAGGATAGTGTTAGGGTTAGGGTTAGCATCAGCCCTAGGATAGTGTTAGGGTTAGGGTTAGGGTTAGCATCAGCCCTAGGAGAGTGATAGGGTTAGGGTTAGGGTTAGAATCAGCCCTAGGATAGTATTAGGGTTAGGGTTAGCATGAGCCCTAGGATAGTGTTAGGGTTAGGGTTAGGGTTAGCATCAGGCCTAGGATAGTGTTAGGGTTAGGGTTAGCATCAGCCTTAGGATAGTGTTAGTGTTAGGGATAGGGTTAGCATCAGCCCTAGGATAGTGTTAGTGTTAGGGTTAGCATCAGCCTTAGGATAGTGTTAGGGTTAGGGTTAGGCTTAGCATCAGCCGTAGGATAGTGTTTGGGTTAGGGTTAGCCTCAGCCCAAAGATAGTGTTAGAGTTAGGGTTAGGGTTAGCATCAACCCTAGGATAGTGTTAGTGTTAGGGTTAGCATCAGCCCTAGGATAGTGTTAGGGTTAGGGTTAGGGTTAACATCAGCCCTAGGATAGTGTTAGTGTTAGGGTTAGCATAAGCCCTAGGATAGTGTTAGGGTTAGGGTTAGGGTTAGCATCCGCCCTAGGATAGTGTTAGGGTTAGGGATAGGATTAGCATCAGCCCTAGGATAGTGTTAGGGTGAGGGTTAACATAAACCCTAGGATAGTGTTAGGGTTAGGGTTAGGGTTATCATCAGGCCTAGGATAGTGTTAGGGTTAGGGTTAGGGTTAGCATCAGTTCAAGGATAGTGTTAGGCTTAGCGTTAGGGTTAGCATCAGCCCTAGGATAGTGTTAGGGTTAGGGTTAGCATCAGCCCTAGGATAGTGTTAGGGTTAGGGTTAGGGTTATCATCAGGCCTAGGATAGTGTTAGGGTTAGGGTTAGCATCAGCTCTACGATAGTGTTAGGGATAGGGTTAGGGTTAGCATCAGCCGTAGGATAGTGTTAAGGTTAGGGTAAGGGTTATCATCAGGCCTAGGATAGTGTGAGGGCTCGGGTTAGCATCAGACTTAGGATAGTGTTAGGGTTAGGGTTAGGGTTAGCATCAGCCCTAGGATAGTGTTAGGGTTAGGGTTAGCATCAGCCCTAGGAGAGTGTTAGGGTTAGGGATAGGTTTAGCATCAGGCCTAGGATAGTGTTAGGGTTAGGGTTAGCATCAGCCCTAGGATAGTGTAAGGGATAGGGTTAGCATCAGGCCTAGGTTAGTGTTAGGGTTAGGGTTAGCATCAGCCCTAGGAGAGTGTTAGGGTTAGGGTTAGGGTTAGCATCAGCCCTAGGATAGTGTTAGGTTTAGGGTTAACATCAGCCCTAAGATAGTGTTAGGGTTAGGGTTAGGGTTATCATGAGCCCTAGGATAGTGTTAGGTTTAGGGTTAGCATCAGACCTAGGATAGTGTTAGGGTTAGGGTTAGGGTTAGCGTCAGCCCTAGGATAGTGTAAGTGTTAGGGTTAGGGTTAGCATCAGGCCTAGGATAGTGTTAGGGTTAGGGTTAGCATCAGCCCTAGGATAGTGTTAGGGTTAGGTTTAGGGTTATCATCAGGCCTAGGATAGTGTTAGGGTTAGGGTTAGCATCAGCTCTAGGATAGTGTTAGGGTTAGGGTTAGGGTTAGCATCAGCCCTACGATAGTGTTAAGGTTAGGGTTAGGGTTATCATCAGGCCTAGGATAGTGTGAGGGCTAGGGTTAGCATCAGACTTAGGATAGTGTTAGGGTTAGGGTTAGGTTAGCATCAACCCTAGGATAGTGTTAGTGTTAGGTTTAGCATCAGCCCTAGGATAGTGTTAGGGTTAGGGTTATGGTTAGCATCAGCCCTAGGATAGTGTTAGTGTTAGGGTTAGCATCAGCCCTAGGATAGTGTTAGGGTTAGGGATAGGGTTAGCATCAGCCCTAGGATAGTGTTAGGGTTAGGGTTAGCATCAACCCTAGGATAGTGTTAGGTTTAGGGTTAGCCTCAGCCCTAGGAGAGTGTTAGGGTTAGGGATAGGCTTAGCATCAGGCCTAGGATAGTGTTAGGGTTAGGGTTAGCATCAGCCCTAGGAGAGTGTTAGGGTTAGGGTTAGCATCAGCCCTAGGATAGTGTTAGGGTTAGGGTTAGGGTTAGCATCAGCCCTAGGATAGTGTTAAGGTTAGGGTTAGGGTTATCATCAGGCCCAGGATAGTGTGAGGGCTAGGGTTAGCATCAGCCCTACGATAGTGTTAGGGTTAGCGTTAGGGTTAGCACCAGGCCCAGGATAGTGTTAGTGTTAGGGTTAGCATCAGCCTGAGGATAGTGTTAGGAATTGGGTTAGGGTTAGCATCAGCCGTAGGATAGTGTTTTGGTTAGCGTTAGCCTCAGCCCTAAGATAGTGTTAGAGTTAGGGTTAGGGTTAGCATCAGCCCTAGGATAGTGTTATTGTTAGGGTTAGCATCAGCCCTAGGATAGTGTTAGGGTTAGGGTTAGGGTTAGCATCCGCCCTAGGATAGTGTTAGGGTTAGGGTTAGCATCAGCCCTAGGATAGTGTTAGGGTTAGGGTTAGGGTTAGCATCCGCCCTAGGATAGTGTTAGGGTTAGGGTTAGCATCAGCCCTAGGATAGTGTTAGGGTTAGGGTTAGGGTTACCATCAGGCCTAGGATAGTGTTAGGGTTAGGGTTAGCATCAGCTCTAGGATAGTGTTAGAATTAGGGTTAGGGTTAGCATCAGCCCTAGGATAGTGTTAAGGTTAGGGTTAGGGTTATCATCAGGCCTAGGATAGTGTGAGGGCTAGGGTTAGCATCAGACTTAGGATAGTGTTAGGGTTAGGGTTAGGGTTAGCATCAGACCTAGGATAGTGTTAGGGTTAGGGTTAGCATAAGCCCTAGGATAGTGTTAGGGTTAGGATTAGGGTTAGCATCAGCCATAGGATAGTGTTAGGGTTAGGGTTAGCATCAGCCCTAGGATAGTGTTAGGGTTAGGGTTAGGGTTAGCATCAGCCCTAGGATAGTGTTAGGGTTAGCGTTAGCATCAACCCTAGGATAGTGTTAGTGTTAGCGTTAGGGTTAGCATCAGCCCTAGGATAGTGTCAGGGTTAGGGTTAGCCTCAGCCCTAGGAGAGTGTTAGGGTTAGGGATAGGGTTAGCATCAGGCCTAGGATAGTGTTAGGGTTAGGGTTAGGGTTAGCATCAGGCCTAGGATAGTGTTAGGGTTAGGGTTAGCATCAGCCCTAGGATAGTGTTAGGCTTAGGGTTAGGGTTAGCATCAGCCCTAGGAGAGTGTTAGGGTTAGGGTTAGGGTTAGCATCAGCCCTAGGATAGTATTAGGATTAGGGTTAGCATCAGCCCTAGGATAGTGTTAGGGTTAGGGTTATGGTTAGCACCAGGCCCAGGATAGTGTTAGTGTTAGGGTTAGCATCAGCCTTAGGATAGTGTTAGGGTTAGGGTTAGGGTTAGCATCAGCCGTAGGATAGTGTTTGGGTTAGGGTTAGCCTCAGCCCTAAGATAGTGTTAGAGTTAGGGTTAGGGTTAGCATCAGCCCTAGGATAGTGTTAGGGTTAGGGTTAGGGTTAACATCAGCCCTAGGATAGTGTTAGTGTTAGGGTTAGCATAAGCCCTAGGATAGTGTTAGGGTTAGGGTTAGGGTTAGCATCCGCCCTAGGATAGTGTTAGGGTAAGGGATAGGATTAGCATCAGCCCTAGGATAGTGTTAGGGTTAGGGTTAACATAAACCCTAGGATAGTGTTAGGGTTAGTGTTAGGGTTATCATCAGGCCTAGGATAGTGTTAGGGTTAGGGTTAGGGTTAGCATCAGTTCAAGGATAGTGTTAGGCTTAGCGTTAGGGTTAGCATCAGCCCTAGGCTAGTGTTAGGGTTAGGGTTAGGGTTAGCATCAGCCCTAGGATAGTGTTAGGTTCAGGGTTAGCATCAGCCCTAGGATAGTGTTAGGGTTAGGGTTAGGGTTATCATCAGGCCTAGGATAGTGTTAGGGTTAGGGTTAGCAGCAGCTCTAGGATAGTGTTAGGGTTAGGGTTAGGGTTAGCATCAGCCCTAGGATAGTGTTAAGGTTAGAGTTAGGGTTATCATCAGGCCTAGGATAGTGTTAGGGTTAGGGTTAGCATCAGCTCTAGGATAGTGTTAGGGTTAGGGTTAGGGTTAGCATCAGCCCTAGGATAGTGTTAGGGTTAGGGTTAGCATCAGCCCTAGGATAGTGTTAGGGTTAGGGTTCGGGTTATCATCAGGCCTAGGACAGTGTTAGGGTTAGGGTTAGCATCAGCCCTAGGATAGTGTTAGTGTTAGGGTTATGGTTAGCATCAGCCCTAGGATAGTGTTAGTGTTAAGGTTAGCATCAGCCCTAGGATAGTGTTAGGGTTAGGGTTAGGGTTAGCATCAGCCCTAGGATAGTGTTAGGGTTAGGGTTAGCATCAACCCTAGGATAGTGTTAGGGTTAGGGTTAGGGTTAGCATCAGCCCTAGGATAGTGTTAGGTTTAGGGTTAGCCTCAGCCCTAGGAGAGTGTTAGGGTTAGGGATAGGGTTAGCATCAGGCCTAGGATAGTGTTAGGGTTAGGGTTAGCATCAGCCCTAGGAGAGTGTTAGTGTTAGGGTTAGCATCAGCCCTAGGATAGTGTTAGGGTTAGGGTTAGTTTTAGCATCAGCCCTAGGATAGTGTTAAGGTTAGGGTTAGGGTTATCATCAGGCCCAGGATAGTGTGAGGGCTAGGGTTAGCATCAGCCCTACGATAGTGTTAGGGTTAGCGTTAGGGTTAGCACCAGGCCCAGGATAGTGTTAGTGTTAGGGTTAGCATCAGCCCTAGGATAGTGTTAGGGTTAGGGTTAGCATCAGCCCTAGGATAGTGTTAGGGTTAGGGTTAGGGTTACCATCAGGCCTAGGATAGTGTTAGGGTTAGGGTTAGCATCAGCTCTAGGATAGTGTTAGAATTAGGGTTAGGGTTTGCATCAGCCCTAGGATAGAGTTAAGGTTAGGGTTAGGGTTTTCATCAGGCCTAGGATAGTGTGAGGGCTAGGGTTAGCATCAGACTTAGGATAGTGTCAGGGTTAGGGTTAGGGTTAGCATCAGCCCTAGGATAGTGTTAGGGTTAGGGTTAGCATCAGCCCTAGGATAGTGTTAGGGTTAGGGTTAGGGTTAGCATCAGCCCTAGGATAGTGTTAGGGTTAGGGTTAGCATCAGCCCTAGGATAGTGTTAGGGTTAGGGTTAGAGTTAGCATCAGCCCTAGGATAGTGTTAGGGTTAGCGTTAGCATCAACCCTAGGATAGTGTTAGTGTTAGCGTTAGGGTTAGCATGAGCCCTAGGATAGTGTTAGGGTTAGGGTTAGCCACAGCCCTAGGAGAGTGTTAGGGTTAGGGATAGGGTTAGCATCAGGCCTAGGATAGTGTTAGGGTTCGGGTTAGGGTTAGCATCAGGCCTAGGATAGTGTTAGGGTTAGGGTTAGCATCAGCCCTAGGATAGTGTTAGGCTTAGGGTTAGGGTTAGCATCAGCCCTAGGAGAGTGTTAGGGTTAGGGTTAGGGTTAGCATCAGCCCTAGGATAGTATTAGGGTTAGGGTTAGCATCAGCCCTAGGATAGTGTTAGGGTTAGGGTTAGGGTTAGCACCAGGCCCAGGATAGTGTTAGTGTTATGGTTAGCATCAGCCTTAGGATAGTGTTAGGGTTAGCGTTAGGGTTAGCATCAGCCGTAGGATAGTGTTTGGGTTAGGGTTAGCCTCAGCCCTAAGATAGTTTTAGAGTTAGGGTTAGGGTTAGCATCAGCCCTAGGATAGTGTTAGGGTTAGGGTTAGGGTTAACATCAGCCCTAGGATAGTGTTAGTGTTAGGGTTAGCATAAGCCCTAGGATAGTGTTAGGGTTAGGGTTAGGGTTAGCATCCCCCCAGGATAGTGTTAGCGTTAGGGATAGGATTAGCATCAGCCCTAGGATAGTGTTAGGATTAGGGTTAACATAAACCCTAGGATAGTGTTAGGGTTAGGGTTAGGGTTATCATCAGGCCTAGGATAGAGTTAGGGTTAGGGTTAGGGTTAGCATCAGTTCAAGGATAGTGTTAGGCTTAGCGTTAGGGTTAGCATCAGCCCTAGGATAGTGTTAGGGTTGGGGTTAGCATCAGCCCTAGGATAGTGTTAGGGTTAGGGTTAGGGTTATCATCAGGCCTAGGATAGTGTTAGGGTTAGGGTTAGCATCAGCTCTAGGATAGTGTTAGGGTTAGGGTTAGGGTTAGCATCAGCCGTAGGATAGTGTTAGGGTTAGGGTTAGCATCAGCCCTAGGAGAGTGTTAGGGTTAGGGATAGGTTTAGCATCAGGCCTAGGATAGTGTTAGGGTTAGGGTTAGCATCAGCCCTAGGATAGTGTTAGGGTTAGGGTTAGCATCAGGCCTAGGTTAGTGTTAGGGTTAGGGTTAGCATCAGCCCTAGGAGAGTGTTAGGGTTAGGGTTAGGGTTAGCATCAGCCCTAGGATAGTGTTAGGGTTAGGGTTAACATCAGCCCTAGGATAGTGTTAGGGTTAGGGTTAGGGTTAGCATCAGCCCTAGGATAGTGTAAGTGTTAGGGTTAGGCTTAGCATCAGGCCTAGGATAGTGTTAGGGTTAGGGTTAGCATCAGCCCTAGGATAGTGTTAGGTTTAGGGTTAGCATCAGACCTAGGATAGTGTTAGGGTTAGGGTTAGGGTTAGCATCAGCCCTAGGATAGTGTAAGTGTTAGGGTTAGGGTTAGCATCAGGCCTAGGATCGTGTTAGGGTTAGGGTTAGCATCAGCCCTAGGATAGTGTTAGGGTTAGGGTTAGGGTTAGCATCAGCCCTAGGATAGTGTTATGGTTAGGGTTAGGGTTAGCATCAGCCCTAGGATAGTATTAGGGTTAGGGTTAGCATCAGCCCTAGGATAGTGTTAGGGTTAGGGTTACGGTTAGCACCAGGCCCAGGATAGTGTTAGTGTTAGGGTTAGCATCAGCCTTAGGATAGTGTTAGGGTTAGGGTTAGGGTTAGCATCAGCCGTAGGATAGTGTTTGGGTTAGGGTTAGCCTCAGCCCTAAGATAGTGTTAGAGTTAGGGTTAGGGTTAGCATCAGCCCTAGGATAGTGTTAGGGTTAGGGTTAGGGTTAGCATCAGCCCTAGGATAGTGTTAGTGTTAGGGTTAGCATAAGCCCTAGGACAGTGTTAGGGTTAGGGTTAGGGTTAGCATCCGCCCTAGGATAGTGTTAGGGTTAGGGATAGGATTAGCATCAGCCCTAGGATAGTGTTAGGGTTAGGGTTAACATAAACCCTAGGATAGGGTTAGGGTTAGGGTTAGGGTTATCATCAGGCCTAGGATAGTGTTAGGGTTAGGGTTAGGGTTAGCATCAGTTCAAGGATAGTGTTAGGCTTAGCGTTAGGGTTAGCATCAGCCCTAGGATAGTGTTAGGGTTAGGGTTAGGGTTAGCATCAACCCTAGGATAGTGTTAGGTTTAGGGTTAGTATCAGCCCTAGGATAGTGTTAGGGTTAGGTTTATGGTTATCATCAGGCCTAGGATAGTGTTAGGGTTAGGGTTAGCATCAGCTCTAGGATAGTGTTAGGGTTAGGGTTAGGGTTAGCATCAGCCCTAGGATAGTGTTAAGGTTAGGGTTAGGGTTATCATCAGGCCTAGGATAGTGTGAGGGTTAGGGTTAGCATCAACCCTAGGATAGTGTTAGTGTTAGGGTTAGGGTTAGCATCAGCCCTAGGACAGTGTTAGGGTTAGGGTTAGCCTCAGCCCTAGGAGAGTGTTAGGGTTAGGGATAGGGTTAGCATCAGGCCTAGGATAGTGTTAGGGTTAGGGTTAGCATCAGCCCTAGGATAGTGTTAGGGATAGGGTTTGGGTTAGCATCAGCCCTAGGATAGTGTTAGGGTTAGGGTTAGCATCAACCCTAGGATAGTGTTAGTGTTAGGGTTAGGGTTAGCATCAGCCCTAGGACAGTGTTAGGGTTAGGGTTAGCCTCAGCCCTAGGAGAGTGTTAGGGTTAGGGATAGGGTTAGCATCAGGCCTAGGATAGTGTTAGGGTTAGGGTTAGGGTTAGCATCAGCCCTAGGATAGTATTAGGGTTAGGGTTAGCATGAGCCCTAGGATAGTGTTAGGGTTAGGGTTAGGGTTAGCATCAGGCCTAGGATAGTGTTAGGGTTAGGGTTAGCATCAGCCTTAGGATAGTGTTAGGGTTAGGGATAGGGTTAGCATCAGCCCTAGGATAGTGTTAGTGTTAGGGTTAGCGTCAGCCTTAGGATAGTGTTAGGGTTAGGGTTAGGCTTAGCATCAGCCGTAGGATAGTGTTTGGGTTAGGGTTAGCCTCAGCCCAAAGATAGTGTTAGAGTTAGGGTTAGGGTTAGCATCAACCCTAGGATAGTGTTAGTGTTAGGGTTAGCATCAGCCCTAGGATAGTGTTAGGGTTAGGGTTAGGGTTAGCATCAGCCCTAGGATAGTGTTAGGGTTAGGGTAAGCATCAGTTCAAGGATAGTGTTAGTCTTAGTGTTAGGTTTAGCATCAGCCCTAGGATAGTGTTAGGGTTAGGGTTATGGTTAGCATCAGCCCTAGGATATTGTTAGTGTTAGAGTTAGCATCAGCCCTAGGATAGTGTTAGGGTTAGGGTTAGGGTTAGCATCAGCCCTAGGATAGTGTTAGGGTTAGGGTTAGCATCAACCCTAGGATAGTGTTAGGGTTAGGGTTAGGGTTAGCATCAGCCCTAGGATAGTGTTAGGTTTAGGGTTAGCCTCAGCCCTACGAGAGTGTTAGGGTTAGGGATAGGGTTAGCATCAGGCCTAGGATAGTGTTAGGGTTAGGGTTAGCATCAGCCCTAGGAGAGTGTTAGTGTTAGGGTTAGCATCAGCCCTAGGATAGTGTTAGGGTTAGGGTTAGGGTTAGCATCAGCCCTAGGATAGTGTTAAGGTTAGGGTTAGGGTTATCATCAGGCCCAGGATAGTGTGAGGGCTAGGGTTAGCATCAGCCCTACGATAGTGTTAGGGTTAGCGTTAGGGTTAGCACCAGGCCCAGGATAGGGTTAGTGTTAGGGTTAGCATCAGCCTGAGGATAGTGTTAGGGTTAGGGTTAGGGTTAGCATCAGCCGTAGGATAGTGTTTGGGTTAGGGTTAGCCTCAGCCCTAAGATAGTGTTAGAGTTAGGGTTAGGGTTAGCATCAGCCCTAGGATAGTGTTAGGGTTAGGGTTAGGGTTAACATCAGCCCTAGGATAGTGTTAGTGTTAGGGTTAGCATAAGCCCTAGGATAGTGTTAGGGTTAGGGTTAGGGTTAGCATCCGCCCTAGGATAGTGTTAGGGTTAGGGATAGGATTAGCATCAGCCCTAAGATAGTGTTAGGGTGAGGGTTAACATAAACCCTAGGATAGTGTTAGGGTTAGGGTTAGGGTTATCATCAGGCCTAGGATAGTGTTAGGGTTAGGGTTAGGGTTAGCATCAGTTCAAGGATAGTGTTAGGCTTAGCGTTAGGGTTAGCATCAGCCCTAGGATAGTGTTAGGGTTAGGGTTAGCATCAGCCCTAGGATAGTGTTAGGGTTAGGGTTAGGGTTATCATCAGGCCTAGGATAGTGTTAGGGTTAGGGTTAGCATCAGCTCTAGGATAGTGTTAGGGATAGGGTTAGGGTTAGCATCAGCCGTAGGATAGTGTTAAGGTTAGGGTTAGGGTTATCATCAGGCCTAGGATAGTGTGAGGGCTCAGGTTAGCATCAGACTTAGGATAGTGTTAGGGTTAGGGTTAGGGTTAGCATCAGCCCTAGGATAGTGTTAGGGTTAGGGTTAGCATCAGCCCTAGGAGAGTGTTAGGGTTAGGGATAGGTTTAGCATCAGGCCTAGAATAGTGTTAGGGTTAGGGTTAGCATCAGCCCTAGGATAGTGTAAGGGTTAGGGTTAGCATCAGGCCTAGGTTAGTGTTAGGGTTAGGGTTAGCATCAGCCCTAGGAGAGTGTTAGGGTTAGGGTTAGGGTTAGCATCAGCCCTAGGATAGTGTTAGGTTTAGGGTTAACATCAGCCCTAAGATAGTGTTAGGGTTAGGGTTAGGGTTATCATGAGCCCTAGGATAGTGTTAGGTTTAGGGTTAGCATCAGACCTAGGATAGTGTTAGGGTTAGGGTTAGGGTTAGCATCAGCCCTAGGATAGTGTAAGTGTTAGGGTTAGGGTTAGCATCAGGCCTAGGATAGTGTTAGGGTTAGGGTTAGCATCAGCCCTAGGATAGTGTTAGGGTTAGGTTTAGGGTTATCATCAGGCCTAGGACAGTGTTAGGGTTAGGGTTAGCATCAGCTCTAGGATAGTGTTAGGGTTAGGGTTAGGGTTAGCATCAGCCCTACGATAGTGTTAAGGTTAGGGTTAGGGTTATCATCAGGCCTAGGATAGTGTGAGGGCTAGGGTTAGCATCAGACTTAGGATAGTGTTAGGGTTAGTGTTAGGTTAGCATCAACCCTAGGATAGTGTTAGTGTTAGGTTTAGCATCAGCCCTAGGATAGTGTTAGGGTTAGGGTTATGGTTAGCATCAGCCCTAGGATAGTGTTAGTGTTAGTGTTAGCATCAGCCCTAGGATAGTGTTAGGGTTAGGGTTAGGGTTAGCATCAGCCCTAGGATAGTGTTAGGGTTAGGGTTAGCATCAACCCTAGGATAGTGTTAGGGTTAGGGTTAGGGTTAGCATCAGCACTAGGATAGTGTTAGGTTTAGGGTTAGCCTCAGCCCTAGGAGAGTGTTAGGGTTAGGGATAGGGTTAGCATCAGGCCTAGGATAGTGTTAGGGTTAGGGTTAGCATCAGCCCTAGGAGAGTGTTAGTGTTAGGGTTAGCATCAGCCCTAGGATAGTGTTAGGGTTAGGGTTAGGGTTAGCATCAGCCCTAGGATAGTGTTAAGGTTAGGGTTAGGGTTATCATCAGGCCCAGGATAGTGTGAGGGCTAGGGTGTAGCATCAGCCCTACGATAGTGTTAGGGTTAGCGTTAGGGTTAGCACCAGGCCCAGGATAGTGTTAGTGTTAGGGTTAGCATCAGCCTGAGGATAGTGTTAGGGTTTGGGTTAGGGTTAGCATCAGCCGTAGGATAGTGTTTTGGTTAGCGTTAGCCTAAGCCCTAAGATAGTGTTAGAGTTAGGGTTAGGGTTAGCATCAGCCCTAGGATAGTGTTAGGGTTAGGGTTAGGGTTAGCATCAGCCCTAGGATAGTGTTATTGTTAGGGTTAGCATCAGCCCTAGGATAGTGTTAGGGTTAGGGTTAGGGTTAGCATCCGCCCTAGGATAGTGTTAGTGTTAGGGTTAGGGTTAGCATCAGCCCTAGGATAGTGTTAGGGTTAGGGTTAACATAAACCCTAGGATAGTGTTAGGGTTAGGGTTAGGGTTATCATCAAGCGTAGGATAGCGTTAGGGTTAGGGTTAGGGTTAGCATCAGTTCAAGGATAGTGTTAGGCTTAGCGTTAGGGTTAGCATCAGCCCTAGGATAGTGTTAGGGTTAGGGTTATGGTTAGCATCAGCCCTAGGATAGTGTTAGGGTTAGGGTTAGCATCAGCCCTAGGATAGTGTTAGGGATAGGGTTAGGGTTACCATCAGGCCTAGGATAGTGTTAGGGTTAGGGTTAGCATCAGCTCTAGGATAGTGTTAGAATTAGGGTTAGGGTTAGCATCAGCCCTAGGATAGTGTTAAGGTTAGGGTTAGGGTTATCATCAGGCCTAGGATAGTGTGAGGGCTAGGGTTAGCATCAGACTTAGGATAGTGTTAGGGTTAGGGTTAGGGTTAGCATCAGCCCTAGGATAGTGTTAGGGTTAGGGTTAGCATCAGCCCTAGGATAGTGTTAGGGTTAGGATTAGGGTTAGCATCAGCCATAGGATAGTGTTAGGGTTAGGGTTAGCATCAGCCCTAGGATAGTGTTAGGGTTAGGGTTAGGGTTAGCATCAGCCCTAGGATAGTGTTAGGGTTAGCGTTAGCATCAACCCTAGGATAGTGTTAGTGTTAGCGTTAGGGTTAGCATCAGCCCTAGGATAGTGTCAGGGTTAGGGTTAGCCTCAGCCCTAGGAGAGTGTTAGGGTTAGGGATAGGGTTAGCATCAGGCCTAGGATAGTGTTAGGGTTAGGGTTAGGGTTAGCATCAGGCCTAGGATAGTGTTAGAGTTAGGGTTAGCATCAGCCCTAGGATAGTGTTAGGCTTAGGGTTAGGGTTAGCATCAGCCCTAGGAGAGTGTTAGTGTTAGGGTTAGGGTTAGCATCAGCCCTAGGATAGTATTAGGATTAGGGTTAGCATCAGCCCTAGGATAGTGTTAGGGTTAGGGTTAGGGTTAGCACCAGGCCCAGGATAGTGTTAGTGTTAGGGTTAGCATCAGCCTTAGGATAGTGTTAGGGTTAGGGTTAGGGTTAGCATCAGCCGTAGGATAGTGTTTGGGTTAGGGTTAGCCTCAGCCCTAAGATAGTGTTAGAGTTAGGGTTAGGGTTAGCATCAGCCCTAGGATAGTGTTAGGGTTAGGGTTAGGGTTAACATCAGCCCTAGGATAGTGTTAGTGTTAGGGTTAGCATAAGCCCTAGGATAGTGTTAGGGTTAGGGTTAGGGTTAGCATCCGTCCTAGGATAGTGTTAGGGTAAGGGATAGGATTAGCATCAGCCCTAGGATAGTGTTAGGGTTAGGGTTAACATAAACCCTAGGATAGTGTTAGGGTTAGGGTTAGGGTTATCATCAGGCCTAGGATAGTGTTAGGGTTAGGGTTAGGGTTAGCATCAGTTCAAGGATAGTGTTAGGCTTAGCGTTAGGGTTAGCATCAGCCCTAGGCTAGTGTTAGGGTTAGGGTTAGGGTTAGCATCAGCCCTAGGATAGTGTTAGGTTCAGGGTTAGCATCAGCCCTAGGATAGTGTTAGGGTTATGGTTAGGGTTATCATCAGGCCTAGGATAGTGTTAGGGTTAGGGTTAGCAGCAGCTCTAGGATAGTGTTAGGGTTAGGGTTAGGGTTAGCATCAGCCCTAGGATAGTGTTAAGGTTAGAGTTAGGGTTATCATCAGGCCTAGGATAGTGTTAGGGTTAGGGTTAGCATCAGCTCTAGGATAGTGTTAGGGTTAGGGTTAGGGTTAGCATCAGCCCTAGAATAGTGTTAGGGTTAGGGTTAGCATCAGCCCTAGGATAGTGTTAGGGTTAGGGTTCGGGTTATCATCAGGCCTAGGACAGTGTTAGGGTTAGGGTTAGCATCAGCCCTAGGATAGTGTTAGGGTTAGGGTTATGGTTAGCATCAGCCCTAGGATAGTGTTAGTGTTAAGGTTAGCATCAGCCCTAGGATAGTGTTAGGGTTAGGGTTAGGGTTAGCATCAGCCCTAGGATAGTGTTAGGGTTAGGGTTAGCATCAACCCTAGGATAGTGTTAGGGTTAGGGTTAGGGTTAGCATCAGCCCTAGGATAGTGTTAGGTTTAGGGTTAGCCTCAGCCCTAGGAGAGTGTTAGGGTTAGGGATAGGGTTAGCATCAGGCCTAGGATAGTGTTAGGGTTAGGGTTAGCATCAGCCCTAGGAGAGTGTTAGTGTTAGGGTTAGCATCAGCCCTAGGATAGTGTTAGGGTTAGGGTTAGTTTTAGCATCAGCCCTAGGATAGTGTTAGTGTTAAGGTTAGCATCAGCCCTACGATAGTGTTAGGGTTAGCGTTAGGGTTAGCACCAGGCCCAGGATAGTGTTAGTGTTAGGGTTAGCATCAGCCCTAGGATAGTGTTAGGGTTAGGGTTAGCATCAGCCCTAGGATAGTGTTAGGGTTAGGGTTAGGGTTAGCATCAGCCCTAGGATAGTGTTAGGGTTAGGGTTAGCATCAGCCCTAGGATAGTGTTAGGGTTAGGGTTAGGGTTAGCATCAGCCCTAGGATAGTGTTAGGGTTAGCGTTAGCATCAACCCTAGGATAGTGTTAGTGTTAGCGTTAGGGTTAGCATGAGCCCTAGGATAGTGTTAGGGTTAGGGTTAGCCACAGCCCTAGGAGAGTGTTAGGGTTAGGGATAGGGTTATCATCAGGCCTAGGATAGTGTTAGGGTTAGGGTTAGGGTTAGCATCAGGCCTAGGATAGTGTTAGGGTTAGGGTTAGCATCAGCCCTAGGATAGTGTTAGTCTTAGGGTTAGGGTTAGCATCAGCCCTAGGAGAGTGTTAGGGTTAGGGTTAGGGTTAGCATCAGCCCTAGGATAGTATTAGGGTTAGGGTTAGCATCAGCCCTAGGATAGTGTTATGGTTAGGGTTAGGGTTAGCACCAGGCCCAGGATAGTGTTAGTGTTATGGTTAGCATCAGCCTTAGGATAGTGTTAGGGTTAGCGTTAGGGTTAGCATCAGCCGTAGGATAGTGTTTGGGTTAGGGTTAGCCTCAGCCCTAAGATAGTTTTAGAGTTAGGGTTAGGGTTAGCATCAGCCCTAGGATAGTGTTAGGGTTAGGGTTAGGGATAGCATCAGCCCTAGGATAGTGTTAGGGTTAGCGTTAGCATCAACCCTAGGATAGTGTTAGTGTTAGCGTTAGGGTTAGCATGAGCCCTAGGATAGTGTTAGGGTTAGGGTTAGCCACAGCCCTAGGAGAGTGTTAGGGTTAGGGATAGGGTTAGCATCAGGCCTAGGATAGTGTTAGGTTAGGGTTAGTGTTAGCATCAGGCCTAGGATAGTGTTAGGGTTAGGGTTAGCATCAGCCCTAGGATAGTGTTAGGCTTAGGGTTAGGGTTAGCATCAGCCCTAGGAGAGTGTTAGGGTTAGGGTTAGGGTTAGCATCAGCCCTAGGATAGTATTAGGGTTAGGGTTAGCATCAGCCCTAGGATAGTGTTAGGGTTAGGGTTAGGGTTAGCACCAGGCCCAGGATAGTGTTAGTGTTATGGTTAGCATCAGCCTTAGGATAGTGTTAGGGTTAGCGTTAGGGTTAGCATCAGCCGTAGGATAGTGTTTGGGTTAGGGTTAGCCTCAGCCCTAAGATAGTTTTAGAGTTAGGGTTAGGGTTAGCATCAGCCCTAGGATAGTGTTAGGGTTATGGTTAGGGTTAACATCAGCCCTAGGATATTGTTAGTGTTAGGGTTAGCATAAGCCCTAGGATAGTGTTAGGGTTAGGGTTAGGGTTAGCATCCGCCCTAGGATAGTGTTAGGGTTAGGGATAGGATTAGCATCAGCCCTAGGATAGTGTTAGGGTTAGGGTTAACATAAACCCTAGGATAGTGTTAGGGTTAGGGTTAGGGTTATCATCAGGCCTAGGATAGAGTTAGGGTTAGGGTTAGGGTTAGCATCAGTTCAAGGATAGTGTTAGGCTTAGCGTTAGGGTTAGCATCAGCCCTAGGATAGTGTTAGGGTTAGGGTTAGCATCAGCCCTAGGATAGTGTTAGGGTTAGGGTTAGGGTTATCATCAGGCCTAGGATAGTGTTAGGGTTAGGGTTAGCATCAGCTCTAGGATAGTGTTAGGGATAGGGTTAGGGTTAGCATCAGCCGTAGGATAATGTTAAGGTTAGGGTTAGGGTTATCATCAGGCCTAGGATAGTGTGAGGGCTAGGGTTAGCATCAGACTTAGGATAGTGTTAGGGTTAGGGTTAGGGTTAGCATCAGCCGTAGGATAGTGTTAGGGTTAGGGTTAGCATCAGCCCTAGGAGAGTGTTAGGGTTAGGGATAGGTTTAGCATCAGGCCTAGGATAGTGTTAGGGTTAGGGTTAGCATCAGCCCTAGGATAGTGTTAGGGTTAGGGTTAGCATCAGGCCTAGGTTAGTGTTAGGGTTAGGGTTAGCATCAGCCCTAGGAGAGTGTTAGGGTTAGGGTTAGGGTTAGCATCAGCCCTAGGATAGTGTTAGGGTTAGGGTTAACATCAGCCCTAGGATAGTGTTAGGGTTAGGGTTAGGGTTAGCATCAGCCCTAGGATAGTGTAAGTGTTAGGGTTAGGCTTAGCATCAGGCCTAGGATAGTGTTAGGGTTAGGGTTAGCATCAGCCCTAGGATAGTGTTAGGGTTAGGGTTAGCATCAGGCCTAGGTTAGTGTTAGGGTTAGGGTTAGCATCAGCCCTAGGAGAGTGCTAGGGTTAGGGTTAGGGTTAGCATCAGCCCTAGGATAGTGTTAGGGTTAGGGTTAACATAAACCCTAGGATAGTGTTAGGGTTAGGGTTAGGGTTATCATCAGGCGTAGGATAGTGTTAAGGTTAGGGTTAGGGTTATCATCAGGCCTAGGATAGTGTGAGGGCTAGGGTTAGGATCAGACTTAGGATAGTGTTAGGGTTAGGGTTAGGGTTAGCATCAGCCCTAGGATAGTGTTAGGGTTAGGGTTAGCATCAGCCCTAGGATAGTGTTAGGGTTAGGGTTAGGGTTAGCATCAGCCCTAGGATAGTGTTAGGGTTAGGGTTAGCATCAGCCCTAGGATAGTGTTATGGTTAGGGTTAGGGTTAGCATCAGCCCTAGGATAGTGTTAGGGTTAGCGTTAGCATCAACCCTAGGATAGTGTTAGTGTTAGCGTTAGGGTTAGCATCAGCCCTAGGATAGTGTCAGGGTTAGGGTTAGCCTCAGCCCTAGGAGAGTGTTAGGGTTAGGGATAGGGTTAGCATCAGGCCTAGGATAGTGTTAGGGTTAGGGTTAGGGTTAGCATCAGGCCTAGGATAGTGTTAGGGTTAGGGTTAGCATCAGCCCTAGGATAGTGTTAGGCTTAGGGTTAGGGTTAGCATCAGCCCTAGGAGAGTGTTAGGGTTAGGGTTAGGGTTAGCATCAGCCCTAGGATAGTATTAGGGTTAGGGTTAGCATCAGCCCTAGGATAGTGTTAGGGTTAGGGTTAGGGTTAGCACCAGGCCCAGGATAGTGTTAGTGTTAGGGTTAGCATCAGCCTTAGGATAGTGTTAGGGTTAGGGTTAGGGTTAGCATCAGCCGTAGGATAGTGTTTGGGTTAGGGTTAGCCTCAGCCCTAAGATAGTGTTAGACTTAGGGTTAGGGTTAGCATCAGCCCTATGATAGTGTTAGGGTTAGGGTTAGGGTTAACATCAGCCCTAGGATAGTGTTAGGGTTAGGGTTAGCATCAGCCCTAGGATAGTGTTAGGGTTAGGGTTAGGGTTAGCATCAGCCCTAGGATAGTGTTAGGGTTAGGGTTAGCATCAGCCCTAGGATAGTGTTATGGTTAGGGTTAGGGTTAGCATCAGCCCTAGGATAGTGTTAGGGTTAGCGTTAGCATCAACCCTAGGATAGTGTTAGTGTTAGCGTTAGGGTTAGCATCAGCCCTAGGATAGTGTCAGGGTTAGGGTTAGCCTCAGCCCTAGGAGAGTGTTAGGGTTAGGGATAGGGTTAGCATCAGGCCTAGGATAGTGTTAGGGTTAGGGTTAGGGTTAGCATCAGGCCTAGGATAGTGTTAGGGTTAGGGTTAGCATCAGCCCTAGGATAGTGTTAGGCTTAGGGTTAGGGTTAGCATCAGCCCTAGGAGAGTGTTAGGGTTAGGGTTAGGGTTAGCATCAGCCCTAGGATAGTATTGGGGTTAGGGTTAGCATCAGCCCTAGGATAGTGTTAGGGTTAGGGTTAGGGTTAGCACCAGGCCCAGGATAGTGTTAGTGTTAGGGTTAGAATCAGCCTTAGGATAGTGTTAGGGTTAGGGTTAGGGTTAGCATCAGCCGTAGAATAGTGTTTGGGTTAGGGTTAGCCTCAGCCCTAAGATAGTGTTAGACTTAGGGTTAGGGTTAGCATCAGCCCTATGATAGTGTTAGGGTTAGGGTTAGGGTTAACATCAGCCCTAGGATAGTGTTAGTGTTAGGGTTAGCATAAGCCCTAGGATAGTGTTAGGGTTAGGGTTAGGGTTAGCATCCGCCCTAGGATAGTGTTAGGGTTAGGGATAGGATTAGCATCAGCCCTAGGGTAGTGTTAGGGTTAGGGTTAACATAAACCCTAGGATAGTGTTAGGGTTAGGGTTAGAGTTATCATCAGGCCTAGGATAGTGTTAGGGTTAGGGTTAGGGTTAGCATCAGTTCATGGATAGTGTTAGGCTTAGCGTTAGGGTTAGCATCAGCCCTAGGCTAGTGTTAGGGTTAGGGTTAGGGTTAGCATCAGCCCTAGGATAGTGTTAGGTTCAGGGTTAGCATCAGCCCTAGGATAGTGTTAGGGTTAGGGTTAGGGTTATCATCAGGCCTAGGATAGTGTTAGGGTTAGGGTTAGCAGCAGCTCTAGAATAGTGTTATGGTTAGGGTTAGGGTTAGCATCAGCCCTAGGATAGTGTCTGTGTTAGGGTTAGCATCAGCCCTAGGATAGTGTTAGGGTTAGGGTTAGGTTTAGCATCAGCCCTAGGATAGTGTTAGGGTTAGGGTTAGCATCAACCCTAGGATAGTGTTAGGGTTAGGGTTAGGGTTAGCATCAGCCCTAGGATAGTGTTAGGTTTAGGGTTAGCCTCAGCCCTAGGAGAGTGTTAGGGTTAGGGTTAGGGTTAGCATCAGGCCTAGGATAGTGTTAGGGTTAGGATTATGGTTAGCATCAGCTTTAGGATAGTGTTAGGGTTAGGCTTAGCATCAGGCCTAGGATAGTGTTAGGGTTAGGGTTAGCATCAGCCCTAGGAGAGTGTTAGTGTCAGGGTTAGCATCAGCCCTAGGATAGTGTTAGGGTTAGGGTTAGGGTTAGCATCAGCCCTAGGATACTGTTAAGGTTAGGGTTAGGGTTATCATCAGGCCCAGGATAGTGTGAGGGCTAGGGTTAGCATCAGCCCTACGATAGTGTTAGGGTTAGCGTTAGGGTTAGCACCAGGCCCAGGATAGTGTTAGTGTTAGGGTTAGCATCAGCCTTAGGATAGTGTTAGGGTTAGGGTTAGGGTTAGCATCAGCCGTAGGATAGTGTTTTGGTTAGCGTTAGCCTCAGCCCTAAGATAGTGTTAGAGTTAGGGTTAGGGTTAGCATCAGCCCTAGGATAGTGTTAGGGTTAGGGTTAGGGTTAGCATCAGCCCTAGGATAGTGTTAGTGTTAGGGTTAGCATCAGCCCGAGGATAGTGTTAGGGTTAGGGTTAAGGTTAGCATCCGCCCTAGGATAGTGTTAGGGTTAGGGTTAGGGTTAGCATCAGCCCTAGGATAGTGTTAGGGTTAGGGTTAACATAAACCCTAGGATGGTGTTAGGGATAGGGTTATTGTTATCATCAGGCGTAGGATACTGTTAGGGTTAGGGTTAGGGTTAGCATCAGTTCAAGGATAGTGTTAGGCTTAGCGTTAGGGTTAGCATCAGCCCTAGGATAGTGTTAGGGTTAGGGTTATGGTTAGCATCAGCCCTAGGATAGTGTTAGGGTTAGGGTTAGCATCAGCCCTAGGATAGTGTTAGGGTTAGGGTTAGGGTTACCATCAGGCCTAGGATAGTGTTAGGGTTAGGGTTAGCATCAGCTCTAGGATAGTGTTAGATTTAGGGTTAGGGTTAGCATCAGCCCTAGGATAGTGTTAATGTTAGGGTTAGGGTTATCATCAGGCCTAGGATAGTGTGAGGGCTAGGGTTAGCATCAGACTTAGGATAGTGTTAGGGTTAGGGTTAGGGTTAGCATCAGCCCTAGGATAGTGTTACGGTTAGGGTTAGCATCAGCCCTAGGATAGTGTTAGGGTTAGGGTTAAGGTTAGCATCAGCCCTAGGATAGTGTTAGGGTTAGGGTTAGCATCAACCCTAGGATAGTGTTAGTGTTAGGGTTAGGGTTAGCATCAGCCCTAGGATAGTGTTAGGGTTAGGGTTAGCCTCAGCCCTAGGAGAGTGTTAGGGTTAGGGATAGGGTTAGCATCAGGCCTAGGATAGTGTTAGGGTTAGGGTTAGGGTTAGCATCAGGCCTAGGATAGTGTTAGGGTTAGGGTTAGCATCAGCCCTAGGATAGTGTTAGGGTTAGGGTTAGGGTTAGCATCAGCCCTAGGATAGTGTTAGTGTTAGGGTTAGCATAAGCCCTAGGATAGTGTTAGGGTTAGGGTTAGGGTTAGCATCCGCCCTAGGATAGTGTTAGGGTTAGGGATAGGATTACCATCAGCCCTAGGATAGTGTTAGGGTTAGGGTTAACATAAACCCTAGGATAGTGTTAGGGTTAGGGTTAGGGTTATCATCAGGCCTAGGATAGTGTTAGGGTTAGGGTTAGGGTTAGCATCAGTTCAAGGATAGTGTTAGGCTTAGCGTTAGGGTTAGCATCAGCCCTAGGATAGTGTTAGGGTTAGGGTTAGGGTTAGCATCAGCCCTAGGATAGTGTTAGGTTTAGGGTTAGCATCAGCCCTGGGATAGTGTTAGGGTTAGGGTTAGGGTTATCATCAGGCCTAGGATAGTGTTAGGGTTAGGGTTAGCATCAGCTCTAGGATAGTGTTAGGGTTAGGGTTAGAGTTAGCATCAGCCCTAGGATAGTGTTAAGGTTAGGGTTAGGGTTATCATCAGGCCTAGGATAGTGTGAGGGCTAGGGTTAGCATCAGACTTAGGATAGTGTTAGGGTTAGGGTTAGGTTAGCATCAACCCTAGGATAGTGTTAGTGTTAGGTTTAGCATCAGCCCAAGATAGTGTTAGGGTTAGGATTATGGTTAGCTTCAGCCCTAGGATAGTGTCAGTGTTAGCGTTAACATCAGCCCTAGGATAGTGTTAGGGTTAGGGTTAGGGTTAGCACCAGGCCCAGGATAGTGTTAGTGTTACGGTTAGCATCAGCCTTAGGATAGTGTTAGGGTTAGGGTTAGGGTTAGCATCAGCCGTAGGATAGTGTTTGGGTTAGGGTTAGCCTCAGCCCTAAGATAGTGTTAGAGTTAGGGTTAGGGTTAGCATCAGCCCTAGGATAGTGTTAGTGTTAGGGTTAGCATAAGCCCTAGGATAGTGTTAGGGTTAGGGTTAGGGTTAGCATCCGCCCTAGGATAGTGTTAGGGTTAGAGATAGGATTAGCATCAGCCCTAGGATAGTGTTAGGGTTAGGGTTAGGGTTAGCATCAGCCCTAGGATAGTGTTAGGTTTAGGGTTAGCCTCAGCCCTAGGAGAGTGTTAGGGTTTCGGATAGGGTTAGCATCAGGCCTAGGATAGTGTTAGGTTTAGGGTTAGCCTCAGCCCTAGGAGACTGTTAGGGTTAGGGATAGGGTTAGCATCAGGCCTAGGATAGTGTTAGGGTTAGGATTATGGTTAGCATCAGCTTTAGGATAGTGTTAGGGTTAGGGTTAGCATCAGGCCTAGGATAGTGTTAGGGTTAGGGTTAGGGTTAGCATCAGCCCTAGGATAGTGTTAAGGTTAGGGTTAGGGTTATCATCAGGCCCAGGATAGTGTGAGGGCTAGGGTTAGCATCAGCCCTACGATAGTGTTAGGGTTAGCGTTAGGGTTAGCACCAGGCCCAGGATAGTGTTAGTGTTAGGGTTAGCATCAGCCTTAGGATAGTGTTAGGGTTAGGGTTAGGGTTAGCATCAGCCGTAGGATAGTGTTTTGGTTAGCGTTAGCCTCAGCCCTAAGATAGTGTTAGAGTTAGGGTTAGGGTTAGCATCAGCCCTAGGATAGTGTTAGGGTTAGGGTTAGGGTTAGCATCAGCCCTAGGATAGTGTTATTGTTAGGGTTAGCATCAGCCCTAGGATAGTGTTAGGGTTAGGGTTAGGGTTAGCATCCGCCCTAGGATAGTGTTAGGGTTAGGGTTAGGGTTAGCATCAGCCCTAGGATAGTGTTAGGGTTAGGGTTAACATAAACCCTAGGATAGTGTTAGTGTTAGGGTTAGGGTTATCATCAGCCGTAGGATAGTGTTTGGGTTAGGGTTAGCCTCAGCCCTAAGATAGTGTTAGACTTAGGGTTAGGGTTAGCATCAGCCCTATGATAGTGTTAGGGTTAGGGTTAGGGTTAACATCAGCCCTAGGATAGTGTTAGGGTTAGGGTTAGCATCAGCCCTAGGATAGTGTTAGGGTTAGGGTTAGGGTTAGCATCAGCCCTAGGATAGTGTTAGGGTTAGGGTTAGCATCAGCCCTAGGATAGTGTTATGGTTAGGGTTAGGGTTAGCATCAGCCCTAGGATAGTGTTAGGGTTAGCGTTAGCATCAACCCTAGGATAGTGTTAGTGTTAGCGTTAGGGTTAGCATCAGCCCTAGGATAGTGTCAGGGTTAGGGTTAGCCTCAGCCCTAGGAGAGTGTTAGGGTTAGGGATAGGGTTAGCATCAGGCCTAGGATAGTGTTAGGGTTAGGGTTAGGGTTAGCATCAGGCCTAGGATAGTGTTAGGGTTAGGGTTAGCATCAGCCCTAGGATAGTGTTAGGCTTAGGGTTAGGGTTAGCATCAGCCCTAGGAGAGTGTTAGGGTTAGGGTTAGGGTTAGCATCAGCCCTAGGATAGTATTGGGGTTAGGGTTAGCATCAGCCCTAGGATAGTGTTAGGGTTAGGGTTAGGGTTAGCACCAGGCCCAGGATAGTGTTAGTGTTAGGGTTAGAATCAGCCTTAGGATAGTGTTAGGGTTAGGGTTAGGGTTAGCATCAGCCGTAGAATAGTGTTTGGGTTAGGGTTAGCCTCAGCCCTAAGATAGTGTTAGACTTAGGGTTAGGGTTAGCATCAGCCCTATGATAGTGTTAGGGTTAGGGTTAGGGTTAACATCAGCCCTAGGATAGTGTTAGTGTTAGGGTTAGCATAAGCCCTAGGATAGTGTTAGGGTTAGGGTTAGGGTTAGCATCCGCCCTAGGATAGTGTTAGGGTTAGGGATAGGATTAGCATCAGCCCTAGGGTAGTGTTAGGGTTAGGGTTAACATAAACCCTAGGATAGTGTTAGGGTTAGGGTTAGAGTTATCATCAGGCCTAGGATAGTGTTAGGGTTAGGGTTAGGGTTAGCATCAGTTCATGGATAGTGTTAGGCTTAGCGTTAGGGTTAGCATCAGCCCTAGGCTAGTGTTAGGGTTAGGGTTAGGGTTAGCATCAGCCCTAGGATAGTGTTAGGTTCAGGGTTAGCATCAGCCCTAGGATAGTGTTAGGGTTAGGGTTAGGGTTATCATCAGGCCTAGGATAGTGTTAGGGTTAGGGTTAGCAGCAGCTCTAGAATAGTGTTATGGTTAGGGTTAGGGTTAGCATCAGCCCTAGGATAGTGTCTGTGTTAGGGTTAGCATCAGCCCTAGGATAGTGTTAGGGTTAGGGTTAGGTTTAGCATCAGCCCTAGGATAGTGTTAGGGTTAGGGTTAGCATCAACCCTAGGATAGTGTTAGGGTTAGGGTTAGGGTTAGCATCAGCCCTAGGATAGTGTTAGGTTTAGGGTTAGCCTCAGCCCTAGGAGAGTGTTAGGGTTAGGGTTAGGGTTAGCATCAGGCCTAGGATAGTGTTAGGGTTAGGATTATGGTTAGCATCAGCTTTAGGATAGTGTTAGGGTTAGGCTTAGCATCAGGCCTAGGATAGTGTTAGGGTTAGGGTTAGCATCAGCCCTAGGAGAGTGTTAGTGTCAGGGTTAGCATCAGCCCTAGGATAGTGTTAGGGTTAGGGTTAGGGTTAGCATCAGCCCTAGGATACTGTTAAGGTTAGGGTTAGGGTTATCATCAGGCCCAGGATAGTGTGAGGGCTAGGGTTAGCATCAGCCCTACGATAGTGTTAGGGTTAGCGTTAGGGTTAGCACCAGGCCCAGGATAGTGTTAGTGTTAGGGTTAGCATCAGCCTTAGGATAGTGTTAGGGTTAGGGTTAGGGTTAGCATCAGCCGTAGGATAGTGTTTTGGTTAGCGTTAGCCTCAGCCCTAAGATAGTGTTAGAGTTAGGGTTAGGGTTAGCATCAGCCCTAGGATAGTGTTAGGGTTAGGGTTAGGGTTAGCATCAGCCCTAGGATAGTGTTAGTGTTAGGGTTAGCATCAGCCCGAGGATAGTGTTAGGGTTAGGGTTAAGGTTAGCATCCGCCCTAGGATAGTGTTAGGGTTAGGGTTAGGGTTAGCATCAGCCCTAGGATAGTGTTAGGGTTAGGGTTAACATAAACCCTAGGATGGTGTTAGGGATAGGGTTATTGTTATCATCAGGCGTAGGATACTGTTAGGGTTAGGGTTAGGGTTAGCATCAGTTCAAGGATAGTGTTAGGCTTAGCGTTAGGGTTAGCATCAGCCCTAGGATAGTGTTAGGGTTAGGGTTATGGTTAGCATCAGCCCTAGGATAGTGTTAGGGTTAGGGTTAGCATCAGCCCTAGGATAGTGTTAGGGTTAGGGTTAGGGTTACCATCAGGCCTAGGATAGTGTTAGGGTTAGGGTTAGCATCAGCTCTAGGATAGTGTTAGATTTAGGGTTAGGGTTAGCATCAGCCCTAGGATAGTGTTAATGTTAGGGTTAGGGTTATCATCAGGCCTAGGATAGTGTGAGGGCTAGGGTTAGCATCAGACTTAGGATAGTGTTAGGGTTAGGGTTAGGGTTAGCATCAGCCCTAGGATAGTGTTACGGTTAGGGTTAGCATCAGCCCTAGGATAGTGTTAGGGTTAGGGTTAAGGTTAGCATCAGCCCTAGGATAGTGTTAGGGTTAGGGTTAGCATCAACCCTAGGATAGTGTTAGTGTTAGGGTTAGGGTTAGCATCAGCCCTAGGATAGTGTTAGGGTTAGGGTTAGCCTCAGCCCTAGGAGAGTGTTAGGGTTAGGGATAGGGTTAGCATCAGGCCTAGGATAGTGTTAGGGTTAGGGTTAGGGTTAGCATCAGGCCTAGGATAGTGTTAGGGTTAGGGTTAGCATCAGCCCTAGGATAGTGTTAGGGTTAGGGTTAGGGTTAGCATCAGCCCTAGGATAGTGTTAGTGTTAGGGTTAGCATAAGCCCTAGGATAGTGTTAGGGTTAGGGTTAGGGTTAGCATCCGCCCTAGGATAGTGTTAGGGTTAGGGATAGGATTACCATCAGCCCTAGGATAGTGTTAGGGTTAGGGTTAACATAAACCCTAGGATAGTGTTAGGGTTAGGGTTAGGGTTATCATCAGGCCTAGGATAGTGTTAGGGTTAGGGTTAGGGTTAGCATCAGTTCAAGGATAGTGTTAGGCTTAGCGTTAGGGTTAGCATCAGCCCTAGGATAGTGTTAGGGTTAGGGTTAGGGTTAGCATCAGCCCTAGGATAGTGTTAGGTTTAGGGTTAGCATCAGCCCTGGGATAGTGTTAGGGTTAGGCTTAGGGTTATCATCAGGCCTAGGATAGTGTTAGGGTTAGGGTTAGCATCAGCTCTAGGATAGTGTTAGGGTTAGGGTTAGAGTTAGCATCAGCCCTAGGATAGTGTTAAGGTTAGGGTTAGGGTTATCATCAGGCCTAGGATAGTGTGAGGGCTAGGGTTAGCATCAGACTTAGGATAGTGTTAGGGTTAGGGTTAGGTTAGCATCAACCCTAGGATAGTGTTAGTGTTAGGTTTAGCATCAGCCCAAGATAGTGTTAGGGTTAGGATTATGGTTAGCTTCAGCCCTAGGATAGTGTCAGTGTTAGGGTTAACATCAGCCCTAGGATAGTGTTAGGGTTAGGGTTAGGGTTAGCACCAGGCCCAGGATAGTGTTAGTGTTACGGTTAGCATCAGCCTTAGGATAGTGTTAGGGTTAGGGTTAGGGTTAGCATCAGCCGTAGGATAGTGTTTGGGTTAGGGTTAGCCTCAGCCCTAAGATAGTGTTAGAGTTAGGGTTAGGGTTAGCATCAGCCCTAGGATAGTGTTAGTGTTAGGGTTAGCATAAGCCCTAGGATAGTGTTAGGGTTAGGGTTAGGGTTAGCATCCGCCCTAGGATAGTGTTAGGGTTAGAGATAGGATTAGCATCAGCCCTAGGATAGTGTTAGGGTTAGGGTTAGGGTTAGCATCAGCCCTAGGATAGTGTTAGGTTTAGGGTTAGCCTCAGCCCTAGGAGAGTGTTAGGGTTTCGGATAGGGTTAGCATCAGGCCTAGGATAGTGTTAGGTTTAGGGTTAGCCTCAGCCCTAGGAGACTGTTAGGGTTAGGGATAGGGTTAGCATCAGGCCTAGGATAGTGTTAGGGTTAGGATTATGGTTAGCATCAGCTTTAGGATAGTGTTAGGGTTAGGGTTAGCATCAGGCCTAGGATAGTGTTAGGGTTAGGGTTAGGGTTAGCATCAGCCCTAGGATAGTGTTAAGGTTAGGGTTAGGGTTATCATCAGGCCCAGGATAGTGTGAGGGCTAGGGTTAGCATCAGCCCTACGATAGTGTTAGGGTTAGCGTTAGGGTTAGCACCAGGCCCAGGATAGTGTTAGTGTTAGGGTTAGCATCAGCCTTAGGATAGTGTTAGGGTTAGGGTTAGGGTTAGCATCAGCCGTAGGATAGTGTTTTGGTTAGCGTTAGCCTCAGCCCTAAGATAGTGTTAGAGTTAGGGTTAGGGTTAGCATCAGCCCTAGGATAGTGTTAGGGTTAGGGTTAGGGTTAGCATCAGCCCTAGGATAGTGTTATTGTTAGGGTTAGCATCAGCCCTAGGATAGTGTTAGGGTTAGGGTTAGGGTTAGCATCCGCCCTAGGATAGTGTTAGGGTTAGGGTTAGGGTTAGCATCAGCCCTAGGATAGTGTTAGGGTTAGGGTTAACATAAACCCTAGGATAGTGTTAGGGTTAGGGTTAGGGTTATCATCAGGCGTAGGATAGTGTTAGGGTTAGGGTTAGGGTTAGCTTCAGTTCAAGGATAGTGTTACGCTTAGCGTTAGGGTTAGCATCAGCCCTAGGATAGTGTTAGGGTTAGGGTTAGCATCAGCCCTAGGATAGTGTTAGGGTTAGGGTTAGGGTTACCATCAGGCCTAGGATAGTGTTAGGGTTAGGGTTAGCATCAGCTCTAGCATAGTGTTAGATTTAGGGTTAGGGTTAGCATCAGCCCTAGGATAGTGTTAAAGTTAGGGTTAGGGTTAACCTCAGCCCTAGGATAGTGTTAGTGTTAGGGTTAGCATAAGCCCTAGGATAGTGTTAGGGTTAGGGTTAGGGTTAGCATCCGCCCTAGGATAGTGTTAGGGTTAGGGATAGGATTAGCATCAGCCCTAGGATAGTGTTAGGGTTATGGTTAACATAAGCCCTAGGATAGTGTTAGTGTTAGGGTTAGGGTTAGCATCAGTTCAAGGATAGTGTTAGGCTTAGCGTTAGGGTTAGCATCAGCCCTAGGATAGTGTTAGGGTTAGGGTTAGCATCAGCCCTAGGATAGTGTTAGGGTTAGGGTTAGGGTTATCATCAGGCCTAGGATAGTGTTAGGGTTAGGGTTAGCATCAGCTCTAGGATAGTGTTAGGGATAGGGTTAGGGTTAGCATCAGCCGTAGGATAGTGTTAAGGTTAGGGTTAGGGTTATCATCAGGCCTAGGATAGTGTGAGGGCTAGGGTTAGCATGAGACTTAGGATAGTGTTAGGGTTAGGGTTAGGGTTAGCATCAGCCCTAGGATAGTGTTAGGGTTAGGGTTAGCATCAGCCCTAGGAGAGTGTTAGGGTTAGGGATAGGTTTAGCATCAGGCCTAGGATAGTGTTAGGGTTAGGGTTAGCATCAGCCCTAGGATAGTGTTAGGGTTAGGGTTAGCATCAGGCCTAGGATAGTGTTAGGTTTAGGGTTAGCATCAGACCTAGGATAGTGTTAGGGTTAGGGTTAGGGTTAGCATCAGCCCTAGGATAGTTTAAGTGTTAGGGTTAGGGTTAGCATCAGGCCTAGGATAGTGTTAGGGTTAGGGTTAGCATCAGCCCTAGGATAGTGTTAGGGTTAGGGTTAGGGTTAGCATCAGCCCTAGGATAGTGTTAGGGTTAGGGTTAGGGTTAGCATCAGCCCTAGGATAGTATTAAGGTTAGGGTTAGCATCATCCCTAGGATAGTGTTAGGGTTAGGGTTAGGGTTAGCACCAGACCCAGGATAGTGTTAGTGTTAGGGTTAGCATCAGCCTTAGGATACTGTTAGGGTTAGGGTTAGGGTTAGCATCAGCCGTAGGATAGTGTTTGGGTTAGGGTTAGCCTCAGCCCTTAGATAGTGTTAGAGTTAGGGTTAGGGTTAGCATCAGCCCTAGGATAGTGTTAGGGTTAGGGTTAGGGTTAGCATCAGCCCTAGGATAGTGTTAGTGTTAGGGTTAGCATAAGCCCTAGGATAGTGTTAGGGTTAGGGTTAGGGATAGCATCCGCCCTAGGATAGTGTTAGGGTTAGGGATAGGATTAGCATCAGCCCTAGGATAGTGTTAGGGTTAGGGTTAACATAAACCCTAGTATAGTGTTAGGGTTAGGGTTAGGGTTATCATCAGGCCTAGGATAGTGTTAGGGTTAGGGTTAGGGTTAGCATCAGTTCAAGGATAGTGTTAGGCTTAGCGTTAGGGTTAGCATCAGCCCTAGGATAGTGTTAGGGTTAGCGTTAGCATCAACCCTAGGATAGTGTTAGTGTTAGCGTTAGGGTTAGCATCAGCCCTAGGATAGTGTCAGGGTTAGGGTTAGCCTCAGCCCTAGGAGACTGTTAGGGTTAGGGATAGGGTTAGCATCAGGCCTAGGATAGTGTTAGGGTTAGGGTTAGGGTTAGCATCATGCCTAGGATAGTGTTAGGGTTAGGGTTAGCATCAGCCCTAGGATAGTGTTAGGCTTAGGGTTAGGGTTAGCATCAGCCCTAGGAGAGTGTTAGGGTTAGGGTTAGGGCTAGCATCAGCCCTAGGATAGTATTAGGGTTAGGGTTAGCATCAGCCCTAGGATAGTGTTAGGGTTAGGGTTAGGGTTAGCACCAGGCCCAGGATAGTGTTATTGTTAGGGTTAGCATCAGCCTTAGGATATTGTTAGGGTTAGGGTTAGGGTTAGCATCAGCCGTAGGATAGTGTTTGGGTTAGGGTTAGCCTCAGCCCTAAGATAGTGTTAGAGTTAGGGTTAGGGTTAGCATCAGCCCTAGGATAGTGTTAGGGTTAGGGTTAGGGTTAACATCAGCCCTAGGATAGTGTTAGGGTTAGGGTTAGGGTTAGCACCAGGCCCAGGATTGTGTTAGTGTTAGGGTTAGCCTCAGCCCTAGGAGAGTGTTAGGGTTAGGGATAGGGTTAGCATCAGGCCTAGGATAGTGTTAGGTTTAGGGTTAGCCTTAGCCCTAGGAGAGTGTTAGGGTTAGGGATAGGGTTAGCATCAGGCCTAGGATAGTGTTAGGGTTAGGATTATGGTTAGCATCAGCTTTAGGATAGTGTTAGTGTTAGGGTTAGCATCAGGCCTAGGATAGTGTTAGGGTTAGGGTTAGCATCAGCCCTAGGAGAGTGTTAGTGTTAGGGTTAGCATCAGCCCTAGGATAGTGTTAGGGTTAGGGTTAGGGTTAGCATCAGCCCTAGGATAGTGTTAAGGTTAGGGTTAGGGTTATCATCAGGCCCAGGATAGTGTGAGGGCTAGGGTTAGCATCAGCCCTACGATAGTGTTAGTGTTAGCGTTAGGGTTAGCACCAGGCCCAGGATAGTGTTAGTGTTAGGGTTAGCATCAGCCTTAGGATAGTGTTAGGGTTAGGGTTTGGGTTAGCATCAGCCGTAGGATAGTGTTTTGGTTAGCGTTAGCCTCAGCCCTAAGATAGTGTTAGAGTTAGGGTTAGGGTTAGCATCAGCCCTAGGATAGTGTTAGGGTTAGGGTTAGGGTTAGCATCAGCCCTAGGATAGTGTTAGTGTTAGGGTTAGCATCAGCCCTAGGATAGTGTTAGTGTTAGGGTTAGGGTTAGCATCCGCCCTAGGATAGTGTTAGGGTTAGGGTTAGGGTTAGCATCAGCCCTAGGATAGTGTTAGGGTTAGGGTTAACATAAACCCTAGGATAGTGTTAGGGTTAGGGTTAGGGTTATCATCAGGCGTAGGATAGTGTTAGGGTTAGGGTTAGGGTTAGCTTCAGTTCAAGGATAGTGTTAGGCTTAGCGTTAGGGTTAGCATCAGCCCTAGGATAGTGTTAGGGTTAGGGTTAGCATCAGCCCTAGGATAGTGTTAGGGTTAGGGTTAGGGTTACCATCAGGCCTAGGATAGTGTTAGGGTTAGGGTTAGCATCAGCTCTAGGATAGTGTTAGATTTAGGGTTAGGGTTAGCATCAGCCCTAGGATAGTGTTAAAGTTAGGGTTAGGGTTAACATCAGCCCTAGGATAGTGTTAGTGTTAGGGTTAGCATAAGCCCTAGGACAGTGTTAGGGTTAGGGTTAGGGTTAGCATCCGCCCTAGGATAGTGTTAGGGTTAGGGATAGGATTAGCATCAGCCCTAGGATAGTGTTAGGGTTAGGGTTAACATAAGCCCTAGGATAGTGTTAGGGTTAGGGTTAGGGTTATCATCAGGCCTAGGATAGTGTTAGGGTTAGGGTTAGGGTTAGCATCAGTTCAAGGATAGTGTTAGGCTTAGCGTTAGGGTTAGCATCAGCCCTAGGATAGTGTTAGGGTTAGGGTTAGCATCAGCCCTAGGATAGTGTTAGGGTTAGGGTTAGGGTTATCATCAGGCCTAGGATAGTGTTAGGTTTAGGGTTAGCATCAGCTCTAGGATAGTGTTAGGGATAGGGTTAGGGTTAGCATCAGCCGTAGGATAGTGTTAAGGTTAGGGTTAGGGTTATCATCAGGCCTAGGATAGTGTGAGGGCTAGGGTTAGCATGAGACTTAGGATAGTGTTAGGGTTAGGGTTAGGGTTAGCATCAGCCCTAGGATAGTGTTAGGGTTAGGGTTAGCATCAGCCCTAGGAGAGTGTTAGGGTTAGGGATAGGTTTAGCATCAGGCCTAGGATAGTGTTAGGGTTAGGGTTAGCATCAGCCCTAGGATAGTGTTATGGTTAGGGTTAGCATCAGGCCTAGGTTAGTGTTAGGGTTAGGGTTAGCATCAGCCCTAGGAGAGTGTTAGGGTTAGGGTTAGCATCAGCCCTAGGATAGTGTTAGGGTTAGGGTTAGGGTTAACATCAGGCCTAGGATAGTGTTAGGGTTAGGGTTAGCATCAGCTCTAGCATAGTGTTAGATTTAGGGTTAGGGTTAGCATCAGCCCTAGGATAGTGTTAAAGTTAGGGTTAGGGTTAACCTCAGCCCTAGGATAGTGTTAGTGTTAGGGTTAGCATAAGCCCTAGGATAGTGTTAGGGTTAGGGTTAGGGTTAGCATCCGCCCTAGGATAGTGTTAGGGTTAGGGATAGGATTAGCATCAGCCCTAGGATAGTGTTAGGGTTATGGTTAACATAAGCCCTAGGATAGTGTTAGTGTTAGGGTTAGGGTTAGCATCAGTTCAAGGATAGTGTTAGGCTTAGCGTTAGGGTTAGCATCAGCCCTAGGATAGTGTTAGGGTTAGGGTTAGCATCAGCCCTAGGATAGTGTTAGGGTTAGGGTTAGGGTTATCATCAGGCCTAGGATAGTGTTAGGGTTAGGGTTAGCATCAGCTCTAGGATAGTGTTAGGGATAGGGTTAGGGTTAGCATCAGCCGTAGGATAGTGTTAAGGTTAGGGTTAGGGTTATCATCAGGCCTAGGATAGTGTGAGGGCTAGGGTTAGCATGAGACTTAGGATAGTGTTAGGGTTAGGGTTAGGGTTAGCATCAGCCCTAGGATAGTGTTAGGGTTAGGGTTAGAATCAGCCCTAGGAGAGTGTTAGGGTTAGGGATAGGTTTAGCATCAGGCCTAGGATAGTGTTAGGGTTAGGGTTAGCATCAGCCCTAGGATAGTGTTAGGGTTAGGGTTAGCATCAGGCCTAGGATAGTGTTAGGTTTAGGGTTAGCATCAGACCTAGGATAGTGTTAGGGTTAGGGTTAGGGTTAGCATCAGCCCTAGGATAGTTTAAGTGTTAGGGTTAGGGTTAGCATCAGGCCTAGGATAGTGTTAGGGTTAGGGTTAGCATCAGCCCTAGGATAGTGTTAGGGTTAGGGTTAGGGTTAGCATCAGCCCTAGGATAGTGTTAGGGTTAGGGTTAGGGTTAGCATCAGCCCTAGGATAGTATTAAGGTTAGGGTTAGCATCATCCCTAGGATAGTGTTAGGGTTAGGGTTAGGGTTAGCACCAGACCCAGGATAGTGTTAGTGTTAGGGTTAGCATCAGCCTTAGGATAGTGTTAGGGTTAGGGTTAGGGTTAGCATCAGCCGTAGGATAGTGTTTGGGTTAGGGTTAGCCTCAGCCCTTAGATAGTGTTAGAGTTAGGGTTAGGGTTAGCATCAGCCCTAGGATAGTGTTAGGGTTAGGGTTAGGGTTAGCATCAGCCCTAGGATAGTGTTAGTGTTAGGGTTAGCATAAGCCCTAGGATAGTGTTAGGGTTAGGGTTAGGGATAGCATCCGCCCTAGGATAGTGTTAGGGTTAGGGATAGGATTAGCATCAGCCCTAGGATAGTGTTAGGGTTAGGGTTAACATAAACCCTAGTATAGTGTTAGGGTTAGGGTTAGGGTTATCATCAGGCCTAGGATAGTGTTAGGGTTAGGGTTAGGGTTAGCATCAGTTCAAGGATAGTGTTAGGCTTAGCGTTAGGGTTAGCATCAGCCCTAGGATAGTGTTAGGGTTAGCGTTAGCATCAACCCTAGGATAGTGTTAGTGTTAGCGTTAGGGTTAGCATCAGCCCTAGGATAGTGTCAGGGTTAGGGTTAGCCTCAGCCCTAGGAGACTGTTAGGGTTAGGGATAGGGTTAGCATCAGGCCTAGGATAGTGTTAGGGTTAGGGTTAGGGTTAGCATCATGCCTAGGATAGTGTTAGGGTTAGGGTTAGCATCAGCCCTAGGATAGTGTTAGGCTTAGGGTTAGGGTTAGCATCAGCCGTAGGAGAGTGTTAGGGTTAGGGTTAGGGCTAGCATCAGCCCTAGGATAGTATTAGGGTTAGGGTTAGCATCAGCCCTAGGATAGTGTTAGGGTTAGGGTTAGGGTTAGCACCAGGCCCAGGATAGTGTTATTGTTAGGGTTAGCATCAGCCTTAGGATATTGTTAGGGTTAGGGTTAGGGTTAGCATCAGCCGTAGGATAGTGTTTGGGTTAGGGTTAGCCTCAGCCCTAAGATAGTGTTAGAGTTAGGGTTAGGGTTAGCATCAGCCCTAGGATAGTGTTAGGGTTAGGGTTAGGGTTAACATCAGCCCTAGGATAGTGTTAGGGTTAGGGTTAGGGTTAGCACCAGGCCCAGGATTGTGTTAGTGTTAGGGTTAGCCTCAGCCCTAGGAGAGTGTTAGGGTTAGGGATAGGGTTAGCATCAGGCCTAGGATAGTGTTAGGTTTAGGGTTAGCCTTAGCCCTAGGAGAGTGTTAGGGTTAGGGATAGGGTTAGCATCAGGCCTAGGATAGTGTTAGGGTTAGGATTATGGTTAGCATCAGCTTTAGGATAGTGTTAGTGTTAGGGTTAGCATCAGGCCTAGGATAGTGTTAGGGTTAGGGTTAGCATCAGCCCTAGGAGAGTGTTAGTGTTAGGGTTAGCATCAGCCCTAGGATAGTGTTAGGGTTAGGGTTAGGGTTAGCATCAGCCCTAGGATAGTGTTAAGGTTAGGGTTAGGGTTATCATCAGGCCCAGGATAGTGTGAGGGCTAGGGTTAGCATCAGCCCTACGATAGTGTTAGGGTTAGCGTTAGGGTTAGCACCAGGCCCAGGATAGTGTTAGTGTTAGGGTTAGCATCAGCCTTAGGATAGTGTTAGGGTTAGGGTTTGGGTTAGCATCAGCCGTAGGATAGTGTTTTGGTTAGCGTTAGCCTCAGCCCTAAGATAGTGTTAGAGTTAGGGTTAGGGTTAGCATCAGCCCTAGGATAGTGTTAGGGTTAGGGTTAGGGTTAGCATCAGCCCTAGGATAGTGTTAGTGTTAGGGTTAGCATCAGCCCTAGGATAGTGTTAGTGTTAGGGTTAGGGTTAGCATCCGCCCTAGGATAGTGTTAGGGTTAGGGTTAGGGTTAGCATCAGCCCTAGGATAGTGTTAGGGTTAGGGTTAACATAAACCCTAGGATAGTGTTAGGGTTAGGGTTAGGGTTATCATCAGGCGTAGGATAGTGTTAGGGTTAGGGTTAGGGTTAGCTTCAGTTCAAGGATAGTGTTAGGCTTAGCGTTAGGGTTAGCATCAGCCCTAGGATAGTGTTAGGGTTAGGGTTAGCATCAGCCCTAGGATAGTGTTAGGGTTAGGGTTAGGGTTACCATCAGGCCTAGGATAGTGTTAGGGTTAGGGTTAGCATCAGCTCTAGGATAGTGTTAGATTTAGGGTTAGGGTTAGCATCAGCCCTAGGATAGTGTTAAAGTTAGGGTTAGGGTTAACATCAGCCCTAGGATAGTGTTAGTGTTAGGGTTAGCATAAGCCCTAGGACAGTGTTAGGGTTAGGGTTAGGGTTAGCATCCGCCCTAGGATAGTGTTAGGGTTAGGGATAGGATTAGCATCAGCCCTAGGATAGTGTTAGGGTTAGGGTTAACATAAGCCCTAGGATAGTGTTAGGGTTAGGGTTAGGGTTATCATCAGGCCTAGGATAGTGTTAGGGTTAGGGTTAGGGTTAGCATCAGTTCAAGGATAGTGTTAGGCTTAGCGTTAGGGTTAGCATCAGCCCTAGGATAGTGTTAGGGTTAGGGTTAGCATCAGCCCTAGGATAGTGTTAGGGTTAGGGTTAGGGTTATCATCAGGCCTAGGATAGTGTTAGGTTTAGGGTTAGCATCAGCTCTAGGATAGTGTTAGGGATAGGGTTAGGGTTAGCATCAGCCGTAGGATAGTGTTAAGGTTAGGGTTAGGGTTATCATCAGGCCTAGGATAGTGTGAGGGCTAGGGTTAGCATGAGACTTAGGATAGTGTTAGGGTTAGGGTTAGGGTTAGCATCAGCCCTAGGATAGTGTTAGGGTTAGGGTTAGCATCAGCCCTAGGAGAGTGTTAGGGTTAGGGATAGGTTTAGCATCAGGCCTAGGATAGTGTTAGGGTTAGGGTTAGCATCAGCCCTAGGATAGTGTTATGGTTAGGGTTAGCATCAGGCCTAGGTTAGTGTTAGGGTTAGGGTTAGCATCAGCCCTAGGAGAGTGTTAGGGTTAGGGTTAGGGTTAGCATCAGCCCTAGGATAGTGTTAGGGTTAGGGTGAACATCAGCCCTAGGATAGTGTTAGGGTTAGGGTTAGGGTTAGCATCAGCCCTAGGATAGTGTTAGGTTTAGGGTTAGCATCAGACCTAGGATAGTGTTAGGGTTAGGGTTAGGGTTAGCATCAGCCCTAGGATAGTGTAAGTGTTAGGGTTAGGGTTAGCATCAGGCCTAGGATAGTGTTAGGGTTAGGGTTAGCATCAGCCCTAGGATAGTGTTAGGGTTAGGGTTAGGGTTAGCATCAGCCCTAGGATAGTATTAGGGTTAGGGTTAGCATCATCCCTAGGATAGTGTTAGGGTTAGGGTTAGGGTTAGCACCAGACCCAGGATAGTGTTAGTGTTAGGGTTAGCATCAGCCTTAGGATAGTGTTAGGGTTAGGGTTAGGGTTAGCATCAGCCGTAGGATAGTGTTTGGGTTAGGGTTAGCCTCAGCCCTTAGATAGTGTTAGGGTTAGGGTTAGGGTTAGCACCAGACCCAGGATAGTGTTAGTGTTAGGGTTAGCATCAGCCCTAGGATAGTGTTAGGGTTAGGGTTAGGGTTAGCATCAGCCCTAGGATAGTGTTAGTGTTAGGGTTAGCATTAGCCCTAGGATAGTGTTAGGGTTAGGGTTAGGGATAGCATCCGCCCTAGGATAGTGTTAGGGTTAGGGATAGGATTAGCATCAGCCCTAGGATAGTGTTAGGGTTAGGGTTAACATAAACCCTAGTATAGTGTTAGGGTTAGGGTTAGGGTTATCATCAGGCCTAGCATAGTGTTAGGGTTAGGGTTAGGGTTAGCATCAGTTCAAGGATAGTGTTAGGCTTAGCGTTAGGGTTAGCATCAGCCCTAGGATAGTGTTAGGGTTAGCGTTAGCATCAACCCTAGGATAGTGTTAGTGTTAGCGTTAGGGTTAGCATCAGCCCTAGGATAGTGTCAGGGTTAGGGTTAGCCTCAGCCCTAGGAGAGTGTTAGGGTTAGGGATAGGGTTAGCATCAGGCCTAGGATAGTGTTAGGGTTAGGGTTAGGGTTAGCATCAGGCCTAGGATAGTGTTAGGGTTAGGGTTAGCATCAGCCCTAGGATAGTGTTAGGCTTAGGGTTAGGGTTAGCTTCAGCCCTAGGAGAGTGTTAGGGTTAGGGTTAGGGCTAGCATCAGCCCTAGGATAGTATTAAGGTTAGGGTTAGCATCAGCCCTAGGATAGTGTTAGGGTTAGGGTTAGGGTTAGCACCAGGCCCAGGATAGTGTTAGTGTTAGGGTTAGCATCAGCCTTAGGATATTGTTAGGGTTAGGGTTAGGGTTAGCATCAGCCGTAGGATAGTGTTTGGGTTAGGGTTAGCCTCAGCCCTAAGATAGTGTTAGAGTTAGGGTTAGGGTTAGCATCAGCCCTAGGATAGTGTTAGGGTTAGGGTTAGGGTTAACATCAGCCCTAGGATAGTGTTAGGGTTAGGGTTAGGGTTAGCACCAGGCCCAGGATAGTGTTAGTGTTAGGGTTAGCCTCAGCCCTAGGAGAGTGTTAGGTTTAGGGATAGGGTTAGCATCAGGCCTAGGATAGTGTTAAGTTTAGGGTTAGCCTTAGCCCTAGGAGAGTGTTAGGGTTAGGGATAGGGTTAGCATCAGGCCTAGGATAGTGTTAGGGTTAGGATTATGGTTAGCATCAGCTTTAGGATAGTGTTAGGGTTAGGGTTAGCATCAGGCCTAGGAGAGTGTTAGTGTTAGGGTTAGCATCAGCCCTAGGATAGTGTTAGGGTTAGGGTTAGGGTTAGCATCAGCCCTAGGATAGTGTTAAGGTTAGGGTTAGGGTTATCATCAGGCCCAGGATAGTGTGAGGGCTAGGGTTAGCATCAGCCCTACGATAGTGTTAGGGTTAGCGTTAGGGTTAGCACCAGGCCCAGGATAGTGTTAGTGTTAGGGTTAGCATCAGCCTTAAAATAGTGTTAGGGTTAGGGTTAGGGTTAGCATCAGCCGTAGGATAGTGTTTTGGTTAGCGTTAGCCTCAGCCCTAAGATAGTGTTAGAGTTAGGGTTAGGGTTAGCATCAGCCCTAGGATAGTGTTAGGGTTAGGGTAAGGGTTAGCGTCAGCCCTAGGATAGTGTTAGTGTTAGGGTTAGCATCAGCCCTAGGATAGTGTTAGGGTTAGGGTTAGGGTTAGCATCCGCCCTAGGATAGTGTTAGGGTTAGGGTTAGGGTTAGCATCAGCCCTAGGATAGTGTTAGGGTTAGGGTTAACATAAACCCTAGGATAGTGTTAGGGTTAGGGTTAGGGTTATCATCAGGCGTAGGATAGTGTTAGGGTTAGGGTTAGGGTTAGCATCAGTTCAAGGATAGTGTTAGGCTTAGCGTTAGGGTTAGCATCAGCCCTAGGATAGTGTTAGTGTTAGGGTTAGCATCAGCCCTAGGATAGTGTTAGGGTTAGGGTTAGGGTTACCATCAGGCCTAGAATAGTGTTAGGGTTAGGGTTAGCATCAGCTCTAGGATAGTGTTAGATTTAGGGTTAGGATTAGCATCAGCCCTAGGATAGTGTTAAAGTTAGGGTTAGGGTTAACATCATCCCTAGGATAGTGTTAGTGTTAGGGTTAGCATAAGCCCTAGGATAGTGTTAGGGTTAGGGTTAGGGTTAGCATCCGCCCTAGGATAGTGTTAGGGTTAGGGATAGGATTAGCATCAGGCCTAGGTTAGTGTTAGGGTTAGGGTTAACATAAACCCTAGGATAGTGTTAGGGTTAGGGTTAGGGTTATCATCAGGCGTAGGATACTGTTAGGGTTAGGGTTAGGGTTAGCATCAGTTCAAGGATAGTGTTAGGCTTAGCGTTAGGGTTAGCATCAGCCCTAGGATAGTGTTAGGGTTAGGGTTATGGTTAGCATCAGCCCTAGGATAGTGTTAGGGTTAGGGTTAGCATCAGCCCTAGGATAGTGTTAGGGTTAGGGTTAGGGTTACCATCAGGCCTAGGATAGTGTTAGGGTTAGGGTTAGCATCAGCTAGAGGATAGTGTTAGATTTAGGGTTAGGGTTAGCATCAGCCCTAGGATAGTGTTAATGTTAGGGTTAGGGTTATCATCAGGCCTAGGATAGTGTGAGGGCTAGGGTTAGCATCAGACTTAGGATAGTGTTAGGGTTAGGGTTAGGGTTAGCATCAGCCCTAGGATAGTGTTAGGTTTAGGGTTAGCATCAGCCCTAGGATAGTGTTAGGGTTAGGGTTAGGGTTAGCATCAGCCCTAGGATAGTGTTACGGTTAGGGTTAGCATCAGCCCTAGGATAGTGTTAGGGTTAGGGTTAAGGTTAGCATCAGCCCTAGGATAGTGTTAGGGTTAGGGTTAGCATCAACCCTAGGATAGTGTTAGTGTTAGGGTTAGGGTTAGCATCAGCCCTAGGATAGTGTTAGGGTTAGGGTTAGCCTCAGACCTAGGAGAGTGTTAGGGTTAGGGATAGGGTTAGCATCAGGCCTAGGATAGTGTTAGGGTTAGGGTTAGGGTTAGCATCAGGCCTAGGATAGTGTTAGGGTTAGGGTTAGCATCAGCCCTAGGATAGTGTTAGGGTTAGGGTTAGGGTTAGCATCAGCCCTAGGAGAGTGTTAGGGTTAGGGTTAGGGTTAGCATCAGCCCTAGGATAGTATTAGGGTTAGGGTTAGCATCAGCCCTAGGATAGTGTTAGGGTTAGGGTTAGGGTTAGCACCAGGCCCAGGATAGTGTTAGTGTTACGGTTACCATCAGCCTTAGGATAGTGTTAGGGTTAGGGTTAGGGTTAGCATCAGCCGTAGGATAGTGTTTGGGTTAGGGTTAGCCTCAGCCCTAAGATAGTGTTAGAGTTAGGGTTAGGGTTAGCATCAGCCCTAGGATAGTGTTAGGGTTAGGGTTAGGGTTAGCATCAGCCCTAGGATAGTGTTAGTGTTAGGGTTAGCATAAGCCCTAGGATAGTGTTAGGGTTAGGGTTAGGGTTAGCATCCGCCCTAGGATAGTGTTAGGGTTAGGGATAGGATTACCATCAGCCCTAGGATAGTGTTAGGGTTAGGGTTAACATAAACCCTAGGATAGTGTTAGGGTTAGGGTTAGGGTTATCATCAGGCCTAGGATAGTGTTAGGGTTAGGGTTAGGGTTAGCATCAGTTCAAGGATAGTGTTAGGCTTAGCGTTAGGGTTAGCATCAGCCCTAGGATAGTGTTAGGTTTAGGGTTAGCATCAGCCCTGGGATAGTGTTAGGGTTAGGGTTAGGGTTATCATCAGGCCTAGGATAGTGTTAGTGTTAGGGTTAGCATCAGCTCTAGGATAGTGTTAGGGTTAGGGTTAGGGTTAGCATCAGCCCTAGGATAGTGTTAAGGTTAGGGTTAGGGTTATCATCAGGCCTAGGATAGTGTGAGGGCTAGGGTTAGCATCAGACTTAGGATAGTGTTAGGGTTAGGGTTAGGTTAGCATCAACCCTAGGATAGTGTTAGTGTTAGGTTTAGCATCAGCCCAAGATAGTGTTAGGGTTAGGATTATGGTTAGCTTCAGCCCTAGGATAGTGTCAGTGTTAGCGTTAACATCAGCCCTAGGATAGTGTTAGGTTTAGGGTTAGCCTCAGCCCTAGGAGAGTGTTAGGGTTTCGGATAGGGTTAGCATCAGGCCTAGGATAGTGTTAGGTTTAGGGTTAGCCTCAGCCCTAGGAGACTGTTAGGGTTAGGGATAGGGTTAGCATCAGGCCTAGGATAGTGTTAGGGTTAGGGTTAGGGTTAGCATCAGCCCTAGGATAGTGTTAAAGTTAGGGTTAGGGTTATCATCAGGCCCAGGATAGTGTGAGGGCTAGGGTTAGCATCAGCCCTACGATAGTGTTAGGGTTAGCGTTAGGGTTAGCACCAGGCCCAGGATAGTGTTAGTGTTAGGGTTAGCATCAGCCTTAGGATAGTGTTAGGGTTAGGGTTAGGGTTAGCATCAGCCGTAGGATAGTGTTTTGGTTAGCGTTAGCCTCAGCCCTAAGATAGTGTTAGAGTTAGGGTTAGGGTTAGCATCAGCCCTAGGATAGTGTTAGGGTTAGGGTTAGGGTTAGCATCAGCCCTAGGATAGTGTTAGTGTTAGGGTTAGCATCAGCCCTAGGATAGTGTTAGGGTTAGGGTTAGGGTTAGCATCCGCCCTAGGATAGTGTTAGGGTTAGGGTTAGGGTTAGCATCAGCCCTAGGATAGTGTTAGGGTTAGGGTTAACATAAACCCTAGGATAGTGTTAGGGTTAGGGTTAGGGTTATCATCAGGCGTAGGATAGTGTTAGGGTTAGGGTTAGGGTTAGCTTCAGTTCAAGGATAGTGTTAGGCTTAGCGTTAGGGTTAGCATCAGCCCTAGGATAGTGTTAGGGTTAGGGTTAGCATCAGCCCTAGGATAGTGTTAGGGTTAGGGTTAGGGTTACCATCAGGCCTAGGATAGTGTTAGGGTTAGGGATAGCATCAGCTCTAGCATAGTGTTAGATTTAGGGTTAGGGTTAGCATCAGCCCTAGGATAGTGTTAAAGTTAGGGTTAGGGTTAACCTCAGCCCTAGGATAGTGTTAGTGTTAGGGTTAGCATAAGCCCTAGGATAGTGTTAGGGTTAGGGTTAGGGTTAGCATCCGCCCTAGGATAGTTTTAGGGTTAGGGATAGGATTAGCATCAGCCCTAGGATAGTGTTAGGGTTAGGGTTAGGGTTAGCATCAGTTCAAGGATAGTGTTAGGCTTAGCGTTAGGGTTAGCATCAGCCCTAGGATAGTGTTAGGGTTAGGGTTAGCATCAGCCCTAGGATAGTGTTAGGGTTAGGGTTAGGGTTATCATCAGGCCTAGGATAGTGTTAGGTTTAGGGTTAGCATCAGCTCTAGGATAGTGTTAGGGATAGGGTTAGGGTTAGCATCAGCCGTAGGATAGTGTTAAGGTTAGGGTTAGGGTTATCATCAGGCCTAGGATAGTGTGAGGGCTAGGGTTAGCATGAGACTTAGGATAGTGTTAGGGTTAGGGTTAGGGTTAGCATCAGCCCTAGGATAGTGTTAGGGTTAGGGTTAGCATCAGCCCTAGGAGAGTGTTAGGGTTAGGGATAGGTTTAGCATCAGGCCTAGGATAGTGTTAGGGTTAGGGTTAGCATCAGCCCTAGGATAGTGTTATGGTTAGGGTTAGCATCAGGCCTAGGTTAGTGTTAGGGTTAGGGTTAGCATCAGCCCTAGGAGAGTGTTAGGGTTAGGGTTAGGGTTAGCATCAGCCCTAGGATAGTGTTAGGGTTAGGGTGAACATCAGCCCTAGGATAGTGTTAGGGTTAGGGTTAGGGTTAGCATCAGCCCTAGGATAGTGTTAGGTTTAGGGTTAGCATCAGACCTAGGATAGTGTTAGGGTTAGGGTTAGGGTTAGCATCAGCCCTAGGATAGTGTAAGTGTTAGGGTTAGGGTTAGCATCAGGCCTAGGATAGTGTTAGGGTTAGGGTTAGCATCAGCCCTAGGATAGTGTTAGGGTTAGGGTTAGGGTTAGCATCAGCCCTAGGATAGTATTAGGGTTAGGGTTAGCATCATCCCTAGGATAGTGTTAGGGTTAGGGTTAGGGTTAGCACCAGACCCAGGATAGTGTTAGTGTTAGGGTGAGCATCAGCCTTAGGATAGTGTTAGGGTTAGGGTTAGGGTTAGCATCAGCCGTAGGATAGTGTTTGGGTTAGGGTTAGCCTCAGCCCTTAGATAGTGTTAGAGTTAGGGTTAGGGTTAGCATCAGCCCTAGGATAGTGTTAGGGTTAGGGTTAGGGTTAGCATCAGCCCTAGGATAGTGTTAGTGTTAGGGTTAGCATTAGCCCTAGGATAGTGTTAGGGTTAGGGTTAGGGATAGCATCCGCCCTAGGATAGTGTTAGGGTTAGGGATAGGATTAGCATCAGCCCTAGGATAGTGTTAGGGTTAGGGTTAACATAAACCCTAGTATAGTGTTAGGGTTAGGGTTAGGGTTATCATCAGGCCTAGCATAGTGTTAGGGTTAGGGTTAGGGTTAGCATCAGTTCAAGGATAGTGTTAGGCTTAGCGTTAGGGTTAGCATCAGCCCTAGGATAGTGTTAGGGTTAGCGTTAGCATCAACCCTAGGATAGTGTTAGTGTTAGCGTTAGGGTTAGCATCAGCCCTAGGATAGTGTCAGGGTTAGGGTTAGCCTCAGCCCTAGGAGAGTGTTAGGGTTAGGGATAGGGTTAGCATCAGGCCTAGGATAGTGTTAGGGTTAGGGTTAGGGTTAGCATCAGGCCTAGGATAGTGTTAGGGTTAGGGTTAGCATCAGCCCTAGGATAGTGTTAGGCTTAGGGTTAGGGTTAGCTTCAGCCCTAGGAGAGTGTTAGGGTTAGGGTTAGGGCTAGCATCAGCCCTAGGATAGTATTAAGGTTAGGGTTAGCATCAGCCCTAGGATAGTGTTAGGGTTAGGGTTAGGGTTAGCACCAGGCCCAGGATAGTGTTAGTGTTAGGGTTAGCATCAGCCTTAGGATATTGTTAGGGTTAGGGTTAGGGTTAGCATCAGCCGTAGGATAGTGTTTGGGTTAGGGTTAGCCTCAGCCCTAAGATAGTGTTAGAGTTAGGGTTAGGGTTAGCATCAGCCCTAGGATAGTGTTAGGGTTAGGGTTAGGGTTAACATCAGCCCTAGGATAGTGTTAGGGTTAGGGTTAGGGTTAGCACCAGGCCCAGGATAGTGTTAGTGTTAGGGTTAGCCTCAGCCCTAGGAGAGTGTTAGGTTTAGGGATAGGGTTAGCATCAGGCCTAGGATAGTGTTAAGTTTAGGGTTAGCCTTAGCCCTAGGAGAGTGTTAGGGTTAGGGATAGGGTTAGCATCAGGCCTAGGATAGTGTTAGGGTTAGGATTATGGTTAGCATCAGCTTTAGGATAGTGTTAGGGTTAGGGTTAGCATCAGGCCTAGGAGAGTGTTAGTGTTAGGGTTAGCATCAGCCCTAGGATAGTGTTAGGGTTAGGGTTAGGGTTAGCATCAGCCCTAGGATAGTGTTAAGGTTAGGGTTAGGGTTATCATCAGGCCCAGGATAGTGTGAGGGCTAGGGTTAGCATCAGCCCTACGATAGTGTTAGGGTTAGCGTTAGGGTTAGCACCAGGCCCAGGATAGTGTTAGTGTTAGGGTTAGCATCAGCCTTAAAATAGTGTTAGGGTTAGGGTTAGGGTTAGCATCAGCCGTAGGATAGTGTTTTGGTTAGCGTTAGCCTCAGCCCTAAGATAGTGTTAGAGTTAGGGTTAGGGTTAGCATCAGCCCTAGGATAGTGTTAGGGTTAGGGTAAGGGTTAGCGTCAGCCCTAGGATAGTGTTAGTGTTAGGGTTAGCATCAGCCCTAGGATAGTGTTAGGGTTAGGGTTAGGGTTAGCATCCGCCCTAGGATAGTGTTAGGGTTAGGGTTAGGGTTAGCATCAGCCCTAGGATAGTGTTAGGGTTAGGGTTAACATAAACCCTAGGATAGTGTTAGGGTTAGGGTTAGGGTTATCATCAGGCGTAGGATAGTGTTAGGGTTAGGGTTAGGGTTAGCATCAGTTCAAGGATAGTGTTAGGCTTAGCGTTAGGGTTAGCATCAGCCCTAGGATAGTGTTAGTGTTAGGGTTAGCATCAGCCCTAGGATAGTGTTAGGGTTAGGGTTAGGGTTACCATCAGGCCTAGAATAGTGTTAGGGTTAGGGTTAGCATCAGCTCTAGGATAGTGTTAGATTTAGGGTTAGGATTAGCATCAGCCCTAGGATAGTGTTAAAGTTAGGGTTAGGGTTAACATCATCCCTAGGATAGTGTTAGTGTTAGGGTTAGCATAAGCCCTAGGATAGTGTTAGGGTTAGGGTTAGGGTTAGCATCCGCCCTAGGATAGTGTTAGGGTTAGGGATAGGATTAGCATCAGGCCTAGGTTAGTGTTAGGGTTAGGGTTAACATAAACCCTAGGATAGTGTTAGGGTTAGGGTTAGGGTTATCATCAGGCGTAGGATACTGTTAGGGTTAGGGTTAGGGTTAGCATCAGTTCAAGGATAGTGTTAGGCTTAGCGTTAGGGTTAGCATCAGCCCTAGGATAGTGTTAGGGTTAGGGTTATGGTTAGCATCAGCCCTAGGATAGTGTTAGGGTTAGGGTTAGCATCAGCCCTAGGATAGTGTTAGGGTTAGGGTTAGGGTTACCATCAGGCCTAGGATAGTGTTAGGGTTAGGGTTAGCATCAGCTAGAGGATAGTGTTAGATTTAGGGTTAGGGTTAGCATCAGCCCTAGGATAGTGTTAATGTTAGGGTTAGGGTTATCATCAGGCCTAGGATAGTGTGAGGGCTAGGGTTAGCATCAGACTTAGGATAGTGTTAGGGTTAGGGTTAGGGTTAGCATCAGCCCTAGGATAGTGTTAGGTTTAGGGTTAGCATCAGCCCTAGGATAGTGTTAGGGTTAGGGTTAGGGTTAGCATCAGCCCTAGGATAGTGTTACGGTTAGGGTTAGCATCAGCCCTAGGATAGTGTTAGGGTTAGGGTTAAGGTTAGCATCAGCCCTAGGATAGTGTTAGGGTTAGGGTTAGCATCAACCCTAGGATAGTGTTAGTGTTAGGGTTAGGGTTAGCATCAGCCCTAGGATAGTGTTAGGGTTAGGGTTAGCCTCAGACCTAGGAGAGTGTTAGGGTTAGGGAATGGTTAGCATCAGGCCTAGGATAGTGTTAGGGTTAGGGTTAGGGTTAGCATCAGGCCTAGGATAGTGTTAGGGTTAGGGTTAGCATCAGCCCTAGGATAGTGTTAGGGTTAGGGTTAGGGTTAGCATCAGCCCTAGGAGAGTGTTAGGGTTAGGGTTAGGGTTAGCATCAGCCCTAGGATAGTATTAGGGTTAGGGTTAGCATCAGCCCTAGGATAGTGTTAGGGTTAGGGTTAGGGTTAGCACCAGGCCCAGGATAGTGTTAGTGTTACGGTTACCATCAGCCTTAGGATAGTGTTAGGGTTAGGGTTAGGGTTAGCATCAGCCGTAGGATAGTGTTTGGGTTAGGGTTAGCCTCAGCCCTAAGATAGTGTTAGAGTTAGGGTTAGGGTTAGCATCAGCCCTAGGATAGTGTTAGGGTTAGGGTTAGGGTTAGCATCAGCCCTAGGATAGTGTTAGTGTTAGGGTTAGCATAAGCCCTAGGATAGTGTTAGGGTTAGGGTTAGGGTTAGCATCCGCCCTAGGATAGTGTTAGGGTTAGGGATAGGATTACCATCAGCCCTAGGATAGTGTTAGGGTTAGGGTTAACATAAACCCTAGGATAGTGTTAGGGTTAGGGTTAGGGTTATCATCAGGCCTAGGATAGTGTTAGGGTTAGGGTTAGGGTTAGCATCAGTTCAAGGATAGTGTTAGGCTTAGCGTTAGGGTTAGCATCAGCCCTAGGATAGTGTTAGGTTTAGGGTTAGCATCAGCCCTGGGATAGTGTTAGGGTTAGGGTTAGGGTTATCATCAGGCCTAGGATAGTGTTAGTGTTAGGGTTAGCATCAGCTCTAGGATAGTGTTAGGGTTAGGGTTAGGGTTAGCATCAGCCCTAGGATAGTGTTAAGGTTAGGGTTAGGGTTATCATCAGGCCTAGGATAGTGTGAGGGCTAGGGTTAGCATCAGACTTAGGATAGTGTTAGGGTTAGGGTTAGGTTAGCATCAACCCTAGGATAGTGTTAGTGTTAGGTTTAGCATCAGCCCAAGATAGTGTTAGGGTTAGGATTATGGTTAGCTTCAGCCCTAGGATAGTGTCAGTGTTAGCGTTAACATCAGCCCTAGGATAGTGTTAGGTTTAGGGTTAGCCTCAGCCCTAGGAGAGTGTTAGGGTTTCGGATAGGGTTAGCATCAGGCCTAGGATAGTGTTAGGTTTAGGGTTAGCCTCAGCCCTAGGAGACTGTTAGGGTTAGGGATAGGGTTAGCATCAGGCCTAGGATAGTGTTAGGGTTAGGGTTAGGGTTAGCATCAGCCCTAGGATAGTGTTAAAGTTAGGGTTAGGGTTATCATCAGGCCCAGGATAGTGTGAGGGCTAGGGTTAGCATCAGCCCTACGATAGTGTTAGGGTTAGCGTTAGGGTTAGCACCAGGCCCAGGATAGTGTTAGTGTTAGGGTTAGCATCAGCCTTAGGATAGTGTTAGGGTTAGGGTTAGGGTTAGCATCAGCCGTAGGATAGTGTTTTGGTTAGCGTTAGCCTCAGCCCTAAGATAGTGTTAGAGTTAGGGTTAGGGTTAGCATCAGCCCTAGGATAGTGTTAGGGTTAGGGTTAGGGTTAGCATCAGCCCTAGGATAGTGTTAGTGTTAGGGTTAGCATCAGCCCTAGGATAGTGTTAGGGTTAGGGTTAGGGTTAGCATCCGCCCTAGGATAGTGTTAGGGTTAGGGTTAGGGTTAGCATCAGCCCTAGGATAGTGTTAGGGTTAGGGTTAACATAAACCCTAGGATAGTGTTAGGGTTAGGGTTAGGGTTATCATCAGGCGTAGGATAGTGTTAGGGTTAGGGTTAGGGTTAGCTTCAGTTCAAGGATAGTGTTAGGCTTAGCGTTAGGGTTAGCATCAGCCCTAGGATAGTGTTAGGGTTAGGGTTAGCATCAGCCCTAGGATAGTGTTAGGGTTAGGGTTAGGGTTACCATCAGGCCTAGGATAGTGTTAGGGTTAGGGATAGCATCAGCTCTAGCATAGTGTTAGATTTAGGGTTAGGGTTAGCATCAGCCCTAGGATAGTGTTAAAGTTAGGGTTAGGGTTAACCTCAGCCCTAGGATAGTGTTAGTGTTAGGGTTAGCATAAGCCCTAGGATAGTGTTAGGGTTAGGGTTAGGGTTAGCATCCGCCCTAGGATAGTTTTAGGGTTAGCGATAGGATTAGCATCAGCCCTAGGATAGTGTTAGGGTTAGGGTTAACATAAGCCCTAGGATAGTGTTAGTATTAGGGTTAGGGTTAGCATCAGTTCAAGGATAGTGTTAGGCTTAGCGTTAGGGTTAGCATCAGCCCTAGGATAGTGTTAGGGTTAGGGTTAGCATCAGCCCTAGGATAGTGTTAGGGTTAGGGTTAGGGTTAGCATCCGCCCTAGGATAGTGTTAGGGTTAGAGATAGGATTAGCATCAGCCCTAGGATAGTGTTAGGGTTAGGGTTAGGGTTAGCATCAGCCCTAGGATAGTGTTAGGTTTAGGGTTAGCCTCAGCCCTAGGAGAGTGTTAGGGTTTCGGATAGGGTTAGCATCAGGCCTAGGATAGTGTTAGGTTTAGGGTTAGCCTCAGCCCTAGGAGACTGTTAGGGTTAGGGATAGGGTTAGCATCAGGCCTAGGATAGTGTTAGGGTTAGGATTATGGTTAGCATCAGCTTTAGGATAGTGTTAGGGTTAGGGTTAGCATCAGGCCTAGGATAGTGTTAGGGTTAGGGTTAGGGTTAGCATCAGCCCTAGGATAGTGTTAAAGTTAGGGTTAGGGTTATCATCAGGCCCAGGATAGTGTGAGGGCTAGGGTTAGCATCAGCCCTACGATAGTGTTAGGGTTAGCGTTAGGGTTAGCACCAGGCCCAGGATAGTGTTAGTGTTAGGGTTAGCATCAGCCTTAGGATAGTGTTAGGGTTAGGGTTAGGGTTAGCATCAGCCGTAGGATAGTGTTTTGGTTAGCGTTAGCCTCAGCCCTAAGATAGTGTTAGAGTTAGGGTTAGGGTTAGCATCAGCCCTAGGATAGTGTTAGGGTTAGGGTTAGGGTTAGCATCAGCCCTAGGACAGTGTTAGTGTTAGGGTTAGCATCAGCCCTAGGATAGTGTTAGGGTTAGGGTTAGGGTTAGCATCCGCCCTAGGATAGTGTTAGGGTTAGGGTTAGGGTTAGCATCAGCCCTAGGATAGTGTTAGGGTTAGGGTTAACATAAACACTAGGATAGTGTTAGGGTTAGGGTTAGGGTTATCATCAGGCGTAGGATAGTGTTAGGGTTAGGGTTAGGGTTAGCTTCAGTTCAAGGATAGTGTTAGGCTTAGCGTTAGGGTTAGCATCAGCCCTAGGATAGTGTTAGGGTTAGGGTTAGCATCAGCCCTAGGATAGTGTTAGGGTTAGGGTTAGGGTTAGCATCAGCCGTAGGATAGTGTTTGGGTTAGGGTTAGCCTCAGCCCTTAGATAGTGTTAGAGTTAGGGTTAGGGTTAGCATCAGCCCTAGGATAGTGTTAGTGTTAGGGTTAGGGTTAGCATCAGCCCTAGGATAGTGTTAGTGTTAGGGTTAGCATAAGCCCTAGGATAGTGTTAGGGTTAGGGTTAGGGATAGCATCCGCCCTAGGATAGTGTTAGGGTTAGGGATAGGATTAGCATCAGCCCTAGGATAGTGTTAGGGTTAGGGTTAACATAAACCCTAGTATAGTGTTAGGGTTAGAGTTAGGGTTATCATCAGGCCTAGGATAGTGTTAGGGTTAGGGTTAGGGTTAGCATCAGTTCAAGGATAGTGTTAGGCTTAGCGTTAGGGTTAGCATCAGCCCTAGGATAGTGTTAGGGTTAGCGTTAGCATCAACCCTAGGATAGTGTTAGTGTTAGCGTTAGGGTTAGCATCAGCCCTAGGATAGTGTCAGGGTTAGGGTTAGCCTCAGCCCTAGGAGAGTGTTAGGGTTAGGGATAGGGTTAGCATCAGGCCTAGGATAGTGTTAGGGTTAGGGTTAGGGTTAGCATCAGGCCTAGGATAGTGTTAGGGTTAGGGTTAGCATCAGCCCTAGGATAGTGTTAGGCTTAGGGTTAGGGTTAGCATCAGCCCTAGGAGAGTGTTAGGGTTAGGGTTAGGGCTAGCATCAGCCCTAGGATAGTATTAGGGTTAGGGTTAGCATCAGCCCTAGGATAGTGTTAGGGTTAGGGTTAGGGTTACCATCAGGCCTAGGATAGTGTTAGGGTTAGGGTTAGCATCAGCTCTAGCATAGTGTTAGATTTAGGGTTAGGGTTAGCATCAGCCCTAGGATAGTGTTAAAGTTAGGGTTAGGGTTAACCTCAGCCCTAGGATAGTGTTAGTGTTAGGGTTAGCATAAGCCCTAGGATAGTGTTAGGGTTAGGGTTAGGGTTAGCATCCGCCCTAGGATAGTGTTAGGGTTAGGGATAGGATTAGCATCAGCCCTAGGATAGTGTTAGGGTTAGGGTTAACATAAGCCCTAGGATAGTGTTATTATTAGGGTTAGGGTTAGCATCAGTTCAAGGATAGTGTTAGGCTTAGCGTTAGGGTTAGCATCAGCCCTAGGATAGTGTTAGGGTTAGGGTTAGCATCAGCCCTAGGATAGTGTTAGGGTTAGGGTTATCATCAGGCCTAGGATAGTGTTAGGGTTAGGGTTAGCATCAGCTCTAGGATAGTGTTAGGGATAGGGTTAGGGTTAGCATCAGCCGTAGGATAGTGTTAAGGTTAGGGTTAGGGTTATCATCAGGCCTAGGATAGTGTGAGGGCTAGGGTTAGCATGAGACTTAGGATAGTGTTAGGGTTAGGGTTAGGGTTAGCATCAGCCCTAGGATAGTGTTAGGGTTAGGGTTAGCATCAGCCCTAGGAGAGTGTTAGGGTTAGGGATAGGTTTAGCATCAGGCCTAGGATAGTGTTAGGGTTAGGGTTAGCATCAGCCCTAGGATAGTGTTAGGGTTAGGGTTAGCATCAGGCCTAGGTTAGTGTTAGGGTTAGGGTTAGCATCAGCCCTAGGAGAGTGTTAGGGTTAGGGTTAGGATTAGCATCAGCCCTAGGATAGTGTTAGGGTTAGGGTTAACATCAGCCCTAGGATAGTGTTAGGGTTAGGGTTAGGGTTAGCATCAGCCCTAGGATAGTGTTAGGTTTAGGGTTAGCATCAGACCTAGGATAGTGTTAGGGTTAGGGTTAGGGTTAGCATCAGCCCTAGGATAGTGTAAGTGTTAGGGTTAGGGTTAGCATCAGGCCTAGGATAGTGTTAGGGTTAGGGTTAGCATCAGCCCTAGGACAGTGTTAGGGTTAGGGTTAGGGTTAGCATCAGCCCTAGGATAGTGTTAGGGTTAGGGTTAGGGTTAGCATCAGCCCTAGGATAGTATTAGGGTTAGGGTTAGCATCATCCCTAGGATAGTGTTAGGGTTAGGGTTAGGGTTATCACCAGACCCAGGATAGTGTTAGTGTTAGGGTTAGCATCAGCCTTAGGATAGTGTTAGGGTTAGGGTTAGGGTTAGCATCAGCCGTAGGATAGTGTTTGGGTTAGGGTTAGCCTCAGCCCTTAGATAGTGTTAGAGTTAGGGTTAGGGTTAGCATCAGCCCTAGGATAGTGTTAGGGTTAGGGTTAGGGTTAGCATCAGCCCTAGGATAGTGTTAGTGTTAGGGTTAGCATAAGCCCTAGGATAGTGTTAGGGTTAGGGTTAGGGATAGCATCCGCCCTAGGATAGTGTTAGGGTTAGGGATAGGATTAGCATCAGCCCTAGGATAGTGTTAGGGTTAGGGTTAACATAAACCCTAGTATAGTGTTAGGGTTAGAGTTAGGGTTATCATCAGGCCTAGGATAGTGTTAGGGTTAGGGTTAGGGTTAGCATCAGTTCAAGGATAGTGTTAGGCTTAGCGTTAGGGTTAGCATCAGCCCTAGGATAGTGTTAGGGTTAGCGTTAGCATCAACCCTAGGATAGTGTTAGTGTTAGCGTTAGGGTTAGCATCAGCCCTAGGATAGTGTCAGGGTTAGGGTTAGCCTCAGCCCTAGGAGAGTGTTAGGGTTAGGGATAGGGTTAGCATCAGGCCTAGGATAGTGTTTGGGTTAGGGTTAGGGTTAGCATCAGGCCTAGGATAGTGTTAGGGTTAGGGTTAGCATCAGCCCTAGGATAGTGTTAGGCTTAGGGTTAGGGTTAGCATCAGCCCTAGGAGAGTGTTAGGGTTAGGGTTAGGGCTAGCATCAGCCCTAGGATAGTATTAGGGTTAGGGTTAGCATCAGCCCTAGGATAGTGTTAGGGTTAGGGTTAGGGTTAGGGTTTGCACCAGGCCCAGGATAGTGTTATTGTTAGGGTTAGCATCAGCCTTAGGATATTGTTAGGGTTAGGGTTAGGGTTAGCATCAGCCGTAGGATAGTGTTTGGGTTAGGGTTAGCCTCAGCCCTAAGATAGTGTTAGAGTTAGGGTTAGGGTTAGCATCAGCCCTAGGATAGTGTTAGGGTTAGGGTTAGGGTTAACATCAGCCCTAGGATAGTGTTAGGGTTAGGGTTAGGGTTAGCACCAGGCCCAGGATTGTGTTAGTGTTAGGGTTAGCCTCAGCCCTAGGAGAGTGTTAGGGTTAGGGATAGGGTTAGCATCAGGCCTAGGATAGTGTTAGGTTTAGGGTTAGCCTTAGCCCTAGGAGAGTGTTAGGGTTAGGGATAGGGTTAGCATCAGGCCTAGGATAGTGTTAGGGTTAGGATTATGGTTAGCATCAGCTTTAGGATAGTGTTAGGGTTAGGGTTAGCATCATCCCTAGGATAGTGTTAGGGTTAGGGTTAGCATCAGCCCTAGGAGAGTGTTAGTGTTAGGGTTAGCATCAGCCCTAGGATAGTGTTAGGGTTAGGGTTAGGGTTAGCATCAGCCCTAGGATAGTGTTAAGGTTAGGGTTAGGGTTATCATCAGGCCCAGGATAGTGTGAGGGCTAGGGTTAGCATCAGCCCTACGATAGTGTTAGGGTTAGCGTTAGGGTTAGCACCAGGCCCAGGATCGTGTTAGTGTTAGGGTTAGCATCAGCCTTAGGATAGTGTTAGGGTTAGGGTTAGGGTTAGCATCAGCCGTAGGATAGTGTTTTGGTTAGCGTTAGCCTCAGCCCTAAGATAGTGTTAGAGTTAGGGTTAGGGTTAGCATCAGCCCCAGGATAGTGTTAGTGTTAGGGTTAGGGTTAGCATCAGCCCTAGGATAGTGTTAGTGTTAGGGTTAGCATCAGCCCTAGGATAGTGTTAGGGTTAGGGTTAGGGTTAGCATCCGCCCTAGGATAGTGTTAGGGTTAGGGTTAGGGTTAGCATCAGCCCTAGGATAGTGTTAGGGTTAGGGTTAACATAAACCCTAGGATAGTGTTAGGGTTAGGGTTAGGGTTATCATCAGGCGTAGGATAGTGTTAGGGTTAGGGTTAGGGTTAGCATCAGTTCAAGGATAGTGTTAGGCTTAGCGTTAGGGTTAGCATCAGCTCTAGGATAGTGTTAGATTTAGGGTTAGGGTTAGCATCAGCCCTAGGATAGTGTTAAAGTTAGGGTTGGGGTTAACATCAGCCCTAGGATAGTGTTAGTGTTAGGGTTAGCATAAGCCCTAGGATAGTGTTAGGGTTAGGGTTAGGGTTAGCATCCGCCCTAGGATAGTGTTAGGGTTAGGGATAGGATTAGCATCAGCCCTAGGATAGTGTTAGGGTTAGGGTTAACATAAACCCTAGGATAGTGTTCGGGTTAGGGTTAGGGTTATCATCAGGCCTAGGATAGTGTTAGGGTTAGGGTTAAGGTTAGCATCAGTTCAAGGATAGTTTTAGGCTTAGCGTTAGGGTTAGCATCAGCCCTAGGATAGTGTTAGGGTTAGGGTTAGCATCAGCCCTAGGATAGTGTTAGGGTTAGGGTTAGGGTTATCATCAGGCCTAGGATAGTGTTAGGGTTAGGGTTAGCATCAGCTCTAGGATAGTGTTAGGGATAGGGTTAGGGTTAGCATCAGCCGTAGGATAGTGTTAAGGTTAGGGTTAGGGTTATCATCAGGCCTAGGATAATGTGAGGGCTAGGGTTAGCATCAGACTTAGGATAGTGTTAGGGTTAGGGTTAGGGTTAGCATCAGCCCTAGGATAGTGTTAGGGTTAGGGTTAGCATCAGCCCTAGGAGAGTGTTAGGGTTAGGGATAGGTTTAGCATCAGGCCTAGGATAGTGTTACTGTTAGGGTTAGCATCAGCCCTAGGATAGTGTTAGGGTTAGGGTTAGCATCAGGCCTAGGTTAGTGTTAGGGTTAGGGTTAACAGCAGCCCTAGGAGAGTGTTAGGGTTAGGGTTAGGGTTAGCATCAGCCCTAGGATAGTGTGAGGGCTAGGGTTAGCATCAGCCCTACGATAGTGTTAGGGTTAGCGTTAGGGTTAGCACCAGGCCCAGGATAGTGTTAGTGTTAGGGTTAGCATCAGCCTTAGGATAGTGTTAGGGTTAGGGTTAGGGTTAGCATCAGCCGTAGGATAGTGTTATGGTTAGCGTTAGCCTCAGCCCTAAGATAGTGTTAGAGTTAGGGTTAGGGTTAGCATCAGCCCTAGGATAGTGTTAGGGTTAGGGTTAGGGTTAGCATCAGCCCTAGGATAGTGTTAGTGTTAGGGTTAGCATCAGCCCTAGGATAGTGTTAGGGTTAGGGTTAGGGCTAGCATCAGCCCTAGGATAGTATTAGGGTTAGGGTTAGCATCAGCCCTAGGATAGTGTTAGGGTTAGGGTTAGGGTTAGCACCAGGCCCAGGATAGTGTTAGTGTTAGGGTTAGCATCAGCCTTAGGATATTGTTAGGGTTAGGGTTAGGGTTAGCATCAGCCGTAGGATAGTGTTTGGGTTAGGGTTAGCCTCAGCCCTAAGATAGTGTTAGAGTTAGGGTTAGGGTTAGCATCAGCCCTAGGATAGTGTTAGGGTTAGGGTTAGCGTTAGCATCAGCCCTAGGATAGTGTTAGGGTTAGGGTTAGGGTTAGCACCAGGCCCAGGATAGTGTTAGTGTTAGGGTTAGCCTCAGCCCTAGGAGAGTGTTAGGGTTAGGGATAGGGTTAGCATCAGGCCTAGGATAGTGTTAGGTTTAGGGTTAGCCTTAGCCCTAGGAGAGTGTTAGGGTTAGGGATAGGGTTAGCATCAGGCCTAGGATAGTGTTAGGGTTAGGATTATGGTTAGCATCAGCTTTAGGATAGTGTTAGGGTTAGGGTTAGCATCAGGCCTAGGATAGTGTTAGGGTTAGGGTTAGCATCAACCCTAGGAGAGTGTTAGTGTTAGGGTTAGCATCAGCCCTAGGATAATGTTAGGGTTAGGGTTAGGGTTAGCATCAGCCCTAGGATAGTGTTAAGGTTAGGGTTAGGGTTATCATCAGGCCCAGGATAGTGTGAGGGCTAGGGTTAGCATCAGCCCTACGATAGTGTTAGGGTTAGCGTTAGGGTTAGCACCAGGCCCAGGATAGTGTTAGTGTTAGGGTTAGCATCAGCCTTAGGATAGTGTTAGGGTTAGGGTTAGGGTTAGCATCAGCCGTAGGATAGTGTTTTCGTTAGCGTTAGCCTCAGCCCTAAGATAGTGTTAGAGTTAGGGTTAGGGTTAGCATCAGCCCTAGGATAGTGTTAGGGTTAGGGTTAGGGTTAGCGTCAGCCCTAGGATAGTGTTAGTGTTAGGGTTAGCATCAGCCCTAGGATAGTGTTAGGGTTAGGGTTAGGGTTAGCATCCGCCCTAGGATAGTGTTAGGGTTAGGGTTAGGGTTAGCATCAGCCCTAGGATAGTGTTAGGGTTAGGGTTAACATAAACCCTAGGATAGTGTTAGGGTTAGGGTTAGGGTTAGCATCCGCCCTAGGATAGTGTTAGGGTTAGGGATAGGATTAGCATGAGGCCTAGGATAGTGTTAGGGTTAGGGTTAACATAAACCCTAGGATAGTGTTAGGGTTAGGGTTAGGGTTATCATCAAGCCTAGGATAGTGTTAGGGTTAGGGTTAGGGTTAGCATCAGTTCAAGGATAGTGTTAGGCTTAGCGTTAGGGTTAGCATCAGCCCTAGGATAGTGTTAGGGTTAGGGTTAGCATCAGCCCTAGGATAGTGTTAGGGTTAGGGTTAGGGTTACCATCAGGCCTAGAATAGTGTTAGGGTTAGGGTTAGCATCAGCTCTAGGATAGTGTTAGATTTAGGGTTAGGGTTAGCATCAGCCCTAGGATAGTGTTAAAGTTAGGGTTAGGGTTAACATCAGCCCTAGGATAGTGTTAGTGTTAGGGTTATCATAAGCCCTAGGATAGTGTTAGGGTTAGGGTTAGGGTTAGCATCCGCCCTAGGATAGTGTTAGGGTTAGGGATAGGATTAGCATCAGGCCTAGGATAGTGTTAGGGTTAGGGTTAACATAAACCCTAGGATAGTGTTAGGGTTAGGGTTAGGGTTATCATCAAGCCTAGGATAGTGTTAGGGTTAGGGTTAGGGTTAGCATCAGTTCAAGGATAGTGTTAGGCTTAGCGTTAGGGTTAGCATCAGCCCTAGGATAGTGTTAGGGTTAGGGTTAGCATCAGCCCTAGGATAGTGTTAGGGTTAGGGTTAGGGTTATCATCAGGCCTAGGATAGTGTTAGGGTTAGGGTTAGCATCAGCTCTAGGATAGTGTTAGGGATAGGGTTAGGGTTAGCATCAGCCGTAGGATAGTGTTAAGGTTAGGGTTAGGGTTATCATCAGGCCTAGGATAGTGTTAGGGTTAGGGTTAGCATCAGCTCTAGGAGAGTGTTAGGGTTAGGGATAGGTTTAGCATCAGGCCTAGGATAGTGTTACTGTTAGGGTTAGCATCAGCCCTAGGATAGTGTTAGGGTTAGGGTTAGCATCAGGCCTAGCTTAGTGTTAGGGTTAGGGTTAGCATCAGCCCTAGGAGAGTGTTAGGGTTAGGGTTAGGGTTAGCATCATCCCTAGGATAGTGTTAGGGTTAGGGTTAACATCAGCCCTAGGATAGTGTTAGGGTTAGGGTTAGGGTTAGCATCAGCCCTAGGATAGTGTTAGTCTTAGGGTTAGCATCAGACCTAGGATAGTGTTAGGGTTAGGGTTAGGGTTAGCATCAGCCCTAGGATGGTGTAAGTGTTAGGGTTAGGGTTAGCATCAGGCCTAGGATAGTGTTAGGGTTAGGGTTAGCATCAGCCCTAGGATAGTGTTAGGGTTAGGGTTAGGGTTAGCATCAGCCCTAGGATAGTGTTAGGGTTAGGGTTAGGGTTAGCATCAGCCCTAGGATAGTATTAGGGTTAGGGTTAGCATCAGCCCTAGGATAGTGTTAGGGTTAGGATTAGGGTTAGCATCAGCCGTAGGATAGTGTTTGGGTTAGGGTTAGCCTCAGCCCTAAGATAGTGTTAGAGTTAGGGTTAGGGTTAGCATCAGCCCTAGGATAGTGTTAGGGTTAGGGTTAGGGTTAACATCAGCCCTAGGATAGTGTTAGGGTTAGGGTTAGGGTTAGCACCAGGCCCAGGATAGTGTTAGTGTTAGGGTTAGCCTCAGCCCTAGGAGAGTGTTAGGGTTAGGGATAGGGTTAGCATGAGGCCTAGGATAGTGTTAGGTTTAGGGTTAGCCTCAGCCCTAGGAGAGTGTTAGGGTTAGGGATAGGGATAGCACCAGGCCCAGGATAGTGTTAGTGTTAGGGTTAGCCTCAGCCCTAGGAGAGTGTTAGGGTTAGGGATAGGGTTAGCATCAGGCCTAGGATAGTGTTAAGTTTAGGGTTAGCCTCAGCCCTAGGAGAGTGTTAGGGTTAGGGATAGGGTTAGCATCAGGCCTAGGATAGTGTTAGGGTTAGGATTATGGTTAGCATCAGCTTTAGGATAGTGTGAGGGTTAGGGTTAGCATCAGGCCTAGGATAGTGTTAGGGTTAGGGTTAGCATCAGCCCTAGGAGAGTGTTAGTGTTAGGGTTAGCATCAGCCCTAGGATAGTGTTAGGGTTAGGGTTAGGGTTACCATCAGCCCTAGGATAGTGTTAGATTTAGGGTTAGGGTTAGCATCAGCCCTAGGATAGTGTTAAAGTTAGGGTTAGGGTTAACATCAGCCCTAGGATAGTGTTAGTGTTACGGTTAGCATAAGCCCTAGGATAGTGTTAGGGTTAGGGTTAGGGTTAGCATCTGCCCTAGGATAGTGTTAGGGTTAGGGATAGGATTAGCATCAGCCCTAGGATAGTGTTAGGGTTAGGGTTAACATAAACCCTAGGATAGTGTTAGGGTTAGGGTTAGGGTTAGCATCCGCCCTAGGATAGTGTTAGGGTTAGGGATAGGATTAGCATCAGGCCTAGGATAGTGTTAGGGTTAGGGTTAACATAAACCCTAGGATAGTGTTAGGGTTAGGGTTAGGGTTATCATCAAGCCTAGGATAGTGTTAGGGTTAGGGTTAGGGTTAGCATCAGTTCAAGGATAGTGTTAGGCTTAGCGTTAGGGTTAGCATCAGCCCTAGGATAGTGTTAGGGTTAGGGTTAGCATCAGCCCTAGGATAGTGTTAGGGTTAGGGTTAGGGTTACCATCAGGCCTAGAATAGTGTTAGGGTTAGGGTTAGCATCAGCTCTAGGATAGTGTTAGATTTAGGGTTAGGGTTAGCATCAGCCCTAGGATAGTGTTAAAGTTAGGGTTAGGGTTAACATCAGCCCTAGGAGAGTGTTAGTGTTAGGGTTAGCATAAGCCCTAGGATAGTGTTAGGGTTAGGGTTAGGGTTAGCATCCGCCCTAGGATAGTGTTAGGGTTAGGGATAGGATTAGCATCAGGCCTAGGATAGTGTTAGGGTTAGGGTTAACATAAACCCTAGGATAGTGTTAGGGTTAGGGTTAGGGTTATCATCAAGCCTAGGATAGTGTTAGGGTTAGGGTTAGGGTTAGCATCAGTTCAAGGATAGTGTTAGGCTTAGCGTTAGGGTTAGCATCAGCCCTAGGATAGTGTTAGGGTTAGGGTTAGCATCAGCCCTAGGATAGTGTTAGGGTTAGGGTTAGGGTTATCATCAGGCCTAGGATAGTGTTAGGGTTAGGGTTAGCATCAGCTCTAGGATAGTGTTAGGGATAGGGTTAGGGTTAGCATCAGCCGTAGGATAGTGTTAAGGTTAGGGTTAGGGTTATCATCAGGCCTAGGATAGTGTTAGGGTTAGGGTTAGCATCAGCTCTAGGAGAGTGTTAGGGTTAGGGATAGGTTTAGCATCAGGCCTAGGATAGTGTTACTGTTAGGGTTAGCATCAGCCCTAGGATAGTGTTAGGGTTAGGGTTAGCATCAGGCCTAGCTTAGTGTTAGGGTTAGGGTTAGCATCAGCCCTAGGAGAGTGTTAGGGTTAGGGTTAGGGTTAGCATCAGCCCTAGGATAGTGTTAGGGTTAGGGTTAACATCAGCCCTAGGATAGTGTTAGGGTTAGGGTTAGGGTTAGCATCAGCCCTAGGATAGTGTTAGTCTTAGGGTTAGCATCAGACCTAGGATAGTGTTAGGTTTAGGGTTAGGGTTAGCATCAGCCCTAGGATGGTGTAAGTGTTAGGGTTAGGGTTAGCATCAGGCCTAGGATAGTGTTAGGGTTAGGGTTAGCATCAGCCCTAGGATAGTGTTAGGGTTAGGGTTAGGGTTAGCATCAGCCCTAGGATAGTGTTAGGGTTAGGGTTAGGGTTAGCATCAGCCCTAGGATAGTATTAGGGTTAGGGTTAGCATCAGCCCTAGGATAGTGTTAGGGTTAAGATTAGGGTTAGCATCAGCCGTAGGATAGTGTTTGGGTTAGGGTTAGCCTCAGCCCTAAGATAGTGTTAGAGTTAGGGTTAGGGTTAGCATCAGCCCTAGGATAGTGTTAGGGTTAGGGTTAGGGTTAACATCAGCCCTAGGATAGTGTTAGGGTTAGGGTTAGGGTTAGCACCAGGCCCAGGATAGTGTTAGTGTTAGGGTTAGCCTCAGCCCTAGGAGAGTGTTAGGGTTAGGGATAGGGTTAGCATGAGGCCTAGGATAGTGTTAGGTTTAGGGTTAGCCTCAGCCCTAGGAGAGTGTTAGGGTTAGGGATAGGGATAGCACCAGGCCCAGGATAGTGTTAGTGTTAGGGTTAGCCTCAGCCCTAGGAGAGTGTTAGGGTTAGGGATAGGGTTAGCATCAGGCCTAGGATAGTGTTAGGTTTAGGGTTAGCCTCAGCCCTAGGAGAGTGTTAGGGTTAGGGATAGGGTTAGCATCAGGCCTAGGATAGTGTTAGGGTTAGGATTATGGTTAGCATCAGCTTTAGGATAGTGTGAGGGTTAGGGTTAGCATCAGGCCTAGGATAGTGTTAGGGTTAGGGTTAGCATCAGCCCTAGGAGAGTGTTAGGGTTAGGGATAGGTTTAGCATCAGGCCTAGGATAGTGTTAGGGTTAGGGTTAGCATCAGCCCTAGGATAGTGTTATGGTTAGGGTTAGCATCAGGCCTAGGTTAGTGTTAGGGTTAGGGTTAGCATCAGCCCTAGGAGAGTGTTAGGGCTAGGGTTAGGGTTAGCATCAGCCCTAGGATAGTGTTAGGGTTAGGGTTAACATCAGCCCTAGGATAGTGTTAGGGTTAGGGTTAGGGTTAGCATCAGCCCTAGGATAGTGTTAGGTTTAGGGTTAGCATCAGACCTAGGATAGTGTTAGGGTTAGGGTTAGGGTTAGCATCAGCCCTAGGATAGTGTAAGTGTTAGGGTTAGGGTTAGCATCAGGCCTAGGATAGTGTTAGGCTTATGGTTAGCATCAGCCCTAGGATAGTGTTAGGGTTAGGGTTAGGGTTAGCATCAGCCCTAGGATAGTGTTAGGGTTAGGGTTAGGGTTAGCATCAGCCCTAGGATAGTATTAGGGTTAGGGTTAGCATCATCCCTAGGATAGTGTTAGGGTTAGGGTTAGGGTTAGCACCAGACCCAGGATAGTGTTAGTGTTAGGGTTAGCATCAGCCTTAGGATAGTGTTAGGGTTAGGGTTAGTGTTAGCATCAGCCGTAGGATAGTGTTTGGGTTAGGGTTAGCCTCAGCCCTTAGATAGTGTTAGAGTTATTGTTAGGGTTAGCATCAGCCCTAGGATAGTGTTAGGGTTAGGGTTAGGGTTAGCATCAGCCCTAGGATAGTGTTAGTGTTAGGGTTAGCATTAGCCCTAGGATAGTGTTAGGGTTAGGGTTAGGGATAGCATCCGCCCTAGGATAGTGTTAGGGTTAGGGATAGGATTAGCATCAGCCCTAGGATAGTGTTAGGGTTAGGGTTAACATAAACCCTAGTATAGTGTTAGGGTTAGGGTTAGGGTTATCATCAGGCCTAGGATAGTGTTAGGGTTAGGGTTAGGGTTAGCATCAGTTCAAGGATAGTGTTAGGCTTAGCGTTAGGGTTAGCATCAGCCCTAGGATAGTGTTAGGGTTAGCGTTAGCATCAACCCTAGGATAGTGTTAGTGTTAGCGTTAGGGTTAGCATCAGCCCTAGGATAGTGTCAGGGTTAGGGTTAGCCTCAGCCCTAGGAGAGTGTTAGGGTTAGGGATAGGGTTAGCATCAGGCCTAGGATAGTGTTAGGGTTAGGGTTAGGGTTAGCATCAGGCCTAGGATAGTGTTAGGGTTAGGGTTAGCATCAGCCCTAGGATAGTGTTAGGCTTAGGGTTAGGGTTAGCTTCAGCCCTAGGAGAGTGTTAGGGTTAGGGTTAGGGCTAGCATCAGCCCTAGGATAGTATTAGGGTTAGGGTTAGCATCAGCCCTAGGATAGTGTTAGGGTTAGGGTTAGGGTTAGCACCAGGCCCAGGATAGTGTTAGTGTTAGGTTTAGCATCAGCCTTAGGATATTGTTAGGGTTAGGGTTAGGGTTAGCATCAGCCGTAGGATAGTGTTTGGGTTAGGGTTAGCCTCAGCCCTAGGATAGTGTTAGAGTTAGGGTTAGGGTTAGCATCAGCCCTAGGATAGTGTTAGGGTTAGGGTTAGGGTTAACATCAGCCCTAGGATAGTGTTAGGGTTAGGGTTAGGGTTAGCACCAGGCCCAGGATAGTGTTAGTGTTAGGGTTAGCCTCAGCCCTAGGAGAGTGTTAGGGTTAGGGATAGGGTTAGCATCAGGCCTAGGATAGTGTTAGGTTTAGGTTTAGCCTTAGCCCTAGGAGAGTGTTAGGGTTAGGGATAGGGTTAGCATCAGGCCTAGGATAGTGTTAGGGTTAGGATTATGGTTAGTATCAGCTTTAGGATAGTGTTAGGGTTAGGGTTAGCATCAGGCCTAGGAGAGTGTTAGTGTTAGGGTTAGCATCAGCCCTAGGATAGTGTTAGGGTTAGGGTTAGGGTTAGCATCAGCCCTAGGATAGTGTTAAGGTTAGGGTTAGGGTTATCATCAGGCCCAGGATAGTGTGAGGGCTAGGGTTAGCATCAGCCCTACGATAGTGTTAGGGTTAGCGTTAGGGTTAGCACCAGGCCCAGGATAGTGTTAGTGTTAGGGTTAGCATCAGCCTTAAAATAGTGTTAGGGTTAGGGTTAGGGTTAGCATCAGCCGTAGGATAGTGTTTTGGTTAGCGTTAGCCTCAGCCCTAAGATAGTGTTAGAGTTAGGGTTAGGGTTAGCATCAGCCCTAGGATAGTGTTAGGGTTAGGGTAAGGGTTAGCGTCAGCCCTAGGATAGTGTTAGTGTTCGGGTTAGCATCAGCCCTAAGATAGTGTTAGGGTTAGGGTTAGGGTTAGCATCCACCCTAAGATAGTGTTAGGGTTAGGGTTAGGGTTAGCATCAGCCCTAGGATAGTGTTAGGGTTAGGGTTAACATAAACCCTAGGATAGTGTTAGGGTTAGGGTTAGGGTTATCATCAGGCGTAGGATAGTGTTAGGGTTAGGGTTAGGGTTAGCATCAGTTCAAGGATAGTGTTAGGCTTAGCGTTAGGGTTAGCATCAGCCCTAGGATAGTGTTAGTGTTAGGGTTAGGATCAGCCCTAGGATAGTGTTAGGGTTAGGGTTAGGGTTACCATCAGGCCAAGAATAGTGTTAGGGTTAGGGTTAGCATCAGCTCTAGGATAGTGTTAGATTTAGGGTTAGGATTAGCATCAGCCCTAGGATAGTGTTAAAGTTAGGGTTAGGGTTAACATCAGCCCTAGGATAGTGTTAGTGTTAGGGTTAGCATAAGCCCTAGGATAGTGTTAGGGTTAGGGTTAGGGTTAGCATCCGCCCTAGGATAGTGTTAGGGTTAGGGATAGGATTAGCATCAGGCCTAGGTTAGTGTTAGGGTTAGGGTTAACATAAACCCTAGGATAGTGTTAGGGTTAGGGTTAGGGTTATCATCAGGCGTAGGATACTGTTAGGGTAAGGGTTAGGGTTAGCATCAGTTCAAGGATAGTGTTAGGCTTAGCGTTAGGGTTAGCATCAGCCCTAGGATAGTGTTAGGGTTAGGGTTATGGTTAGCATCAGCCCTAGGATAGTGTTAGGGTTAGGGTTAGCATCAGCCCTAGGATAGTGTTAGGGTTAGGGTTAGGGTTACCATCAGGCCTAGGATAGTGTTAGGGTTAGGGTTAGCATCAGCTAGAGGATAGTGTTAGATTTAGGGTTAGGGTTAGCATCAGCCCTAGGATAGTGTTAATGTTAGGGTTAGGGTTATCATCAGGCCTAGGATAGTGTGAGGGCTAGGGTTAGCATCAGACTTAGGATAGTGTTAGGGTTAGGGTTAGGGTTAGCATCAGCCCTAGGATAGTGTTAGGTTTAGGGTTAGCATCAGCCCTAGGATAGTGTTAGGGTTAGGGTTAGGGTTAGCATCAGCCCTAGGATAGTGTTACGGTTAGGGTTAGCATCAGCCCTAGGATAGTGTTAGGGTTAGGGTTAAGGTTAGCATCAGCCCTAGGATAGTGTTAGGGTTAGGGTTAGCATCAACCCTAGGATAGTGTTAGTGTTAGGGTTAGGGTTAGCATCAGCCCTAGGATAGTGTTAGGGTTAGGGTAAGCCTCAGACCTAGGAGAGTGTTAGGGTTAGGGATAGGGTTAGCATCAGGCCTAGGATAGTGTTAGGGTTAGGGTTAGGGTTGGCATCAGGCCTAGGATAGTGTTAGGGTTAGGGTTAGCATCAGCCCTAGGATAGTGTTAGGGTTAGGGTTAGGGTTAGCATCAGCCCTAGGAGAGTGTTAGGGTTAGGGTTAGGGTTAGCATCAGCCCTAGGATAGTATTAGGGTTAGGGTTAGCATCAGCCCTAGGATAGTGTTAGGGTTAGGGTTAGGGTTAGCACCAGGCCCAGGATAGTGTTAGTGTTACGGTTACCATCAGCCTTAGGATAGTGTTAGGGTTAGGGTTAGGGTTAGCATCAGCCGTAGGATAGTGTTTGGGTTAGGGTTAGCCTCAGCCCTAAGATAGTGTTAGAGTTAGGGTTAGGGTTAGCATCAGCCCTAGGATAGTGTTAGGGTTAGGGTTAGGGTTAGCATCAGCCCTAGGATAGTGTTAGTGGTAGGGTTAGCATAAGCCCTAGGATAGTGTTAGGGTTAGGGTTAGGGTTAGCATCCGCCCTAGGATAGTGTTAGGGTTAGGGATAGGATTACCATCAGCCCTAGGATAGTGTTAGGGTTAGGGTTAACATAAACCCTAGGATAGTGTTACTGTTAGGGTTAGGGTTATCATCAGGCCTAGGATAGTGTTAGGGTTAGGGTTAGGGTTAGCATCAGTTCAAGGATAGTGTTAGGCTTAGCGTTAGGGTTAGCATCAGCCCTAGGATAGTGTTAGGGTTAGGGTTAGGGTTAGCATCAGCCCTAGGATAGTGTTAGGTTTAGGGTTAGCATCAGCCCTGGGATAGTGTTAGGGTTAGGGTTAGGGTTATCATCAGGCCTAGGATAGTGTTAGTGTTAGGGTTAGCATCAGCTCTAGGATAGTGTTAGGGTTAGGGTTAGGGTTAGCATCAGCCCTAGGATAGTGTTAAGGTTAGGGTTAGGGTTATCATCAGGCCTAGGATAGTGTGAGGGCTAGGGTTGGCATCAGACTTAGGATAGTGTTAGGGTTAGGGTTAGGTTAGCATCAACCCTAGGATAGTGTTAGTGTTAGGTTTAGCATCAGCCCAAGATAGTGTTAGGGTTAGGATTATGGTTAGCTTCAGCCCTAGGATAGTGTCAGTGTTAGCGTTAACATCAGCCCTAGGATAGTGTTAGGGTTAGGGTTAGGGTTAGCACCAGGCCCAGGATAGTGTTAGTGTTACGGTTAGCATCAGCCTTAGGATAGTGTTAGGGTTAGGGTTAGGGTTAGCATCAGCCGTAGGATAGTGTTTGGGTTAGGGTTAGCCTCAGCCCTAAGATAGTGTTAGAGTTAGGGTTAGGGTTAGCATCAGCCCTAGGATAGTGTTAGTGTTAGGGTTAGCATAAGCCCTAGGATAGTGTTAGGGTTAGGGTTAGGGATAGCATCCGCCCTAGGATAGTGTTAGGGTTAGAGATAGGATTAGCATCAGCCCTAGGATAGTGTTAGGGTTAGGGTTAGGGTTAGCATCAGCCCTAGGATAGTGTTAGGTTTAGGGTTAGCCTCAGCCCTAGGAGAGTGTTAGGGTTTCGGATAGGGTTAGCATCAGGCCTAGGATAGTGTTAGGTTTAGGGTTAGCCTCAGCCCTAGGAGACTGTTAGGGTTAGGGATAGGGTTAGCATCAGGCCTAGGATAGTGTTAGGGTTAGGATTATGGTTAGCATCAGCTTTAGGATAGTGTTAGGGTTAGGGTTAGCATCAGGCCTAGGATAGTAGTTAGGGTTAGGGTTAGGGTTAGCATCAACCCTAGGATAGTGTTAAAGTTAGGGTTAGGGTTATCATCAGGCCCAGGATAGTGTGAGGGCTAGGGTTAGCATCAGCCCTACGATAGTGTTAGGGTTAGCGTTAGGGTTAGCACCAGGCCCAGGATAGTGTTAGTGTTAGGGTTAGCATCAGCCTTAGGATAGTGTTAGGGTTAGGGTTAGGGTTAGCATCAGCCGTAGGATAGTGTTTTGGTTAGCTTTAGCCTCAGCCCTAAGATAGTGTTAGAGTTAGGGTTAGGGTTAGCATCAGCCCTAGGATAGTGTTAGGGTTAGGGTTAGGGTTAGCATCAGCCCTAGGATAGTGTTAGTGTTAGGGTTAGCATCAGCCCTAGGATAGTGTTAGGGTTAGGGTTAGGGTTAGCATCCGCCCTAGGATAGTGTTAGGGTTAGGGTTAGGGTTAGCATCAGCCCTAGGATAGTGTTAGGGTTAGGGTTAACATAAACCCTAGGATAGTGTTAGGGTTAGGGTTAGGGTTATCATCAGGCGTAGGATAGTGTTAGGGTTAGGGTTAGGGTTAGCTTCAGTTCAAGGATAGTGTTAGGCTTAGCGTTAGGGTTAGCATCAGCCCTAGGATAGTGTTAGGGTTAGGGTTAGCATCAGCCCTAGGATAGTGTTAGGGTTAGGGTTAGGGTTACCATCAGGCCTAGGATAGTGTTAGGGTTAGGGTTAGCATCAGCTCTAGCATAGTGTTAGATTTAGGGTTAGGGTTAGCATCAGCCCTAGGATAGTGTTAAAGTTAGGGTTAGGGTTAACCTCAGCCCTAGGATAGTGTTAGTGTTAGGGTTAGCATAAGCCCTAGGATAGTGTTAGGGTTAGGGTTAGGGTTAGCATCCGCCCTAGGATAGTGTTAGGGTTAGGGATAGGATTAGCATCAGCCCTAGGATAGTGTTAGGGTTAGGGTTAACATAAGCCCTAGGATAGTGTTAGTATTAGGGTTGGGGTTAGCATCAGTTCAAGGATAGTGTTAGGCTTAGCGTTAGGGTTAGCATCAGCCCTAGGATAGTGTTAGGGTTAGGGTTAGCATCAGCCCTAGGATAGTGTTAGGGTTAGGGTTATCATCAGGCCTAGGATAGTGTTAGGGTTAGGGTTAGCATCAGCTCTAGGATAGTGTTAGGGATAGGGTTAGGGTTAGCATCAGCCGTAGGATAGTGTTAAGGTTAGGGTTAGGGTTATCATCAGGCCTAGGATAGTGTGAGGGCTAGGGTTAGCATGAGACTTAGGATAGTGTTAGGGTTAGGGTTAGGGTTAGCATCAGCCCTAGGATAGTGTTAGGGTTAGGGTTAGCATCAGCCCTAGGAGAGTGTTAGGGTTAGGGATAGGTTTAGCATCAGGCCTAGGATAGTGTTAGGGTTAGGGTTAGCATCAGCCCTAGGATAGTGTTAGGGTTAGGGTTAGCATCAGACCTAGGTTAGTGTTAGGGTTAGGGTTATCATCAGCCCTAGGAGAGTGTTAGGGTTAGGGTTAGGATTAGCATCAGCCCTAGGATAGTGTTAGGGTTAGGGTTAACATCAGCCCTAGGATAGTGTTAGGGTTAGGGTTAGGGTTAGCATCAGCCCTAGGATAGTGTTAGGTTTAGGGTTAGCATCAGACCTAGGATAGTGTTAGGGTTAGGGTTAGGGTTAGCATCAACCCTAGGATAGTGTAAGTGTTAGGGTTAGGGTTAGCATCAGGCCTAGGATAGTGTTAGGGTTAGGGTTAGCATCAGCCCTAGGATAGTGTTAGGGTTAGGGTTAGGGTTAGCATCAGCCCTAGGATAGTGTTAGGGTTAGGGTTAGGGTTAGCATCAGCCCTAGGATAGTATTAGGGTTAGGGTTAGCATCATCCCTAGGATAGTGTTAGGGTTAGGGTTAGGGTTAGCACCAGACCCAGGATAGTGTTAGTGTTAGGGTTAGCATCAGCCTTAGGATAGTGTTAGGGTTAGGGTTAGGGTTAGCATCAGCCGTAGGATAGTGTTTGGGTTAGGGTTAGCCTCAGCCCTTAGATAGTGTTAGAGTTAGGGTTAGGGTTAGCATCAGCCCTAGGATAGTGTTAGGGTTAGGGTTAGGGTTAGCATCAGCCCTAGGATAGTGTTAGTGTTAGGGTTAGCATAAGCCCTAGGATAGTGTTAGGGTTAGGGTTAGGGATAGCATCCGCCCTAGGATAGTGTTAGGGTTAGGGATAGGATTAGCATCAGCCCTAGGATAGTGTTAGGGTTAGGGTTAACATAAACCCTAGTATAGTGTTAGGGTTAGAGTTAGGGTTATCATCAGGCCTAGGATAGTGTTAGGGTTAGGGTTAGGGTTAGCATCAGTTCAAGGATAGTGTTAGGCTTAGCGTTAGGGTTAGCATCAGCCCTAGGATAGTGTTAGGGTTAGCGTTAGCATCAACCCTAGGATAGTGTTAGTGTTAGCGTTAGGGTTAGCATCAGCCCTAGGATAGTGTCAGGGTTAGGGTTAGCCTCAGCCCTAGGAGAGTGTTAGGGTTAGGGATAGGGTTAGCATCAGGCCTAGGATAGTGTTAGGGTTAGGGTTAGGGTTAGCATCAGGCCTAGGATAGTGTTAGGGTTAGGGTTAGCATCAGCCCTAGGATAGTGTTAGGCTTAGGGTTAGGGTTAGCATCAGCCCTAGGAGAGTGTTAGGGTTAGGGTTAGGGCTAGCATCAGCCCTAGGATAGTATTAGGGTTAGGGTTAGCATCAGCCCTAGGATAGTGTTAGGGTTAGGGTTAGGGTTACCATCAGGCCTAGGATAGTGTTAGGGTTAGGGTTAGCATCAGCTCTAGCATAGTGTTAGATTTAGGGTTAGGGTTAGCATCAGCCCTAGGATAGTGTTAAAGTTAGGGTTAGGGTTAACCTCAGCCCTAGGATAGTGTTAGTGTTAGGGTTAGCATAAGCCCTAGGATAGTGTTAGGGTTAGGGTTAGGGTTAGCATCCGCCCTAGGATAGTGTTAGGGTTAGGGATAGGATTAGCATCAGCCCTAGGATAGTGTTAGGGTTAGGGTTAACATAAGCCCTAGGATAGTGTTAGTATTAGGGTTAGGGTTAGCATCAGTTCAAGGATAGTGTTAGCCTTAGCGTTAGGGTTAGCATCAGCCCTAGGATAGTGTTAGGGTTAGGGTTAGCATCAGCCCTAGGATAGTGTTAGGGTTAGGGTTATCATCAGGCCTAGGATAGTGTTAGGGTTAGGGTTAGCATCAGCTCTAGGATAGTGTTAGGGATAGGGTTAGGGTTAGCATCAGCCGTAGGATAGTGTTAAGGTTAGGGTTAGGGTTATCATCAGGCCTAGGATAGTGTGAGGGCTAGGGTTAGCATGAGACTTAGGATAGTGTTAGGGTTAGGGTTAGGGTTAGCATCAGCCCTAGGATAGTGTTAGGGTTAGGGTTAGCATCAGCCCTAGGAGAGTGTTAGGGTTAGGGATAGGTTTAGCATCAGGCCTAGGATAGTGTTAGGGTTAGGGTTAGCATCAGCCCTAGGATAGTGTTAGGGTTAGGGTTAGCATCAGGCCTAGGTTAGTGTTAGGGTTAGGGTTAGCATCAGCCCTAGGAGAGTGTTAGGGTTAGGGTTAGGATTAGCATCAGCCCTAGGATAGTGTTAGGGTTAGGGTTAACATCAGCCCTAGGATAGTGTTAGGGTTAGGGTTAGGGTTAGCATCAGCCCTAGGATAGTGTTAGGTTTAGGGTTAGCATCAGACCTAGGATAGTGTTAGGGTTAGGGTTAGGGTTAGCATCAGCCCTAGGATAGTGTTAGTGTTAGGGTTAGCATAAGCCCTAGGATAGTGTTAGTGTTAGGGTTAGGGATAGCATCCGCCCTAGGATAGTGTTAGGGTTAGGGATAGGATTAGCATCAGCCCTAGGATAGTGTTAGGGTTAGGGTTAACATAAACCCTAGTATAGTGTTAGGGTTAGAGTTAGGGTTATCATCAGGCCTAGGATAGTGTTAGGGTTAGGGTTAGGGTTAGCATCAGTTCAAGGATAGTGTTAGGCTTAGCGTTAGGGTTAGCATCAGCCCTAGGAGAGTGTTAGGGTTAGGGTTAGGATTAGCATCAGCCCTAGGATAGTGTTAGGGTTAGGGTTAACATCAGCCCTAGGATAGTGTTAGGGTTAGGGTTAGGGTTAGCATCAGCCCTAGGATAGTGTTAGGTTTAGGGTTAGCATCAGACCTAGGATAGTGTTAGGGTTAGGGTTAGGGTTAGCATCAACCCTAGGATAGTGTAAGTGTTAGGGTTAGGGTTAGCATCAGGCCTAGGATAGTGTTAGGGTTAGGGTTAGCATCAGCCCTAGGATAGTGTTAGGGTTAGGGTTAGGGTTAGCATCAGCCCTAGGATAGTGTTAGGGTTAGGGTTAGGGTTAGCATCAGCCCTAGGATAGTATTAGGGTTAGGGTTAGCATCAGCCCTAGGATAGTGTTAGGGTTAGGGTTAGGGTTAGCACCAGACCCAGGATAGTGTTAGTGTTAGGGTTAGCATCAGCCTTAGGATAGTGTTAGGGTTAGGGTTAGGGTTAGCATCAGCCGTAGGATAGTGTTTGGGTTAGGGTTAGCCTCAGCCCTTAGATAGTGTTAGAGTTAGGGTTAGGGTTAGCATCAGCCCTAGGATAGTGTTAGGGTTAGGGTTAGGGTTAGCATCAGCCCTAGGATAGTGTTAGTGTTAGGGTTAGCATAAGCCCTAGGATAGTGTTAGGGTTAGGGTTAGGGATAGCATCCGCCCTAGGATAGTGTTAGGGTTAGGGATAGGATTAGCATCAGCCCTAGGATAGTGTTAGGGTTAGGGTTAACATAAACCCTAGTATAGTGTTAGGGTTAGAGTTAGGGTTATCATCAGGCCTAGGATAGTGTTAGGGTTAGGGTTAGGGTTAGCATCAGTTCAAGGATAGTGTTAGGCTTAGCGTTAGGGTTAGCATCAGCCCTAGGATAGTGTTAGGGTTAGCGTTAGCATCAACCCTAGGATAGTGTTAGTGTTAGCGTTAGGGTTAGCATCAGCCCTAGGATAGTGTCAGGGTTAGGGTTAGCCTCAGCCCTAGGAGAGTGTTAGGGTTAGGGATAGGGTTAGCATCAGGCCTAGGATAGTGTTAGGGTTAGGGTTAGGGTTAGCATCAGGCCTAGGATAGTGTTAGGGTTAGGGTTAGCATCAGCCCTAGGATAGTGTTAGGCTTAGGGTTAGGGTTAGCATCAGCCCTAGGAGAGTGTTAGGGTTAGGGTTAGGGCTAGCATCAGCCCTAGGATAGTATTAGGGTTAGGGTTAGCATCAGCCCTAGGATAGTGTTAGGGTTAGGGTTAGGGTTACCATCAGGCCTAGGATAGTGTTAGGGTTAGGGTTAGCATCAGCTCTAGCATAGTGTTAGATTTAGGGTTAGGGTTAGCATCAGCCCTAGGATAGTGTTAAAGTTAGGGTTAGGGTTAACCTCAGCCCTAGGATAGTGTTAGTGTTAGGGTTAGCATAAGCCCTAGGATAGTGTTAGGGTTAGGGTTAGGGTTAGCATCCGCCCTAGGATAGTGTTAGGGTTAGGGATAGGATTAGCATCAGCCCTAGGATAGTGTTAGGGTTAGGGTTAACATAAGCCCTAGGATAGTGTTAGTATTAGGGTTAGGGTTAGCATCAGTTCAAGGATAGTGTTAGCCTTAGCGTTAGGGTTAGCATCAGCCCTAGGATAGTGTTAGGGTTAGGGTTAGCATCAGCCCTAGGATAGTGTTAGGGTTAGGGTTATCATCAGGCCTAGGATAGTGTTAGGGTTAGGGTTAGCATCAGCTCTAGGATAGTGTTAGGGATAGGGTTAGGGTTAGCATCAGCCGTAGGATAGTGTTAAGGTTAGGGTTAGGGTTATCATCAGGCCTAGGATAGTGTGAGGGCTAGGGTTAGCATGAGACTTAGGATAGTGTTAGGGTTAGGGTTAGGGTTAGCATCAGCCCTAGGATAGTGTTAGGGTTAGGGTTAGCATCAGCCCTAGGAGAGTGTTAGGGTTAGGGATAGGTTTAGCATCAGGCCTAGGATAGTGTTAGGGTTAGGGTTAGCATCAGCCCTAGGATAGTGTTAGGGTTAGGGTTAGCATCAGGCCTAGGTTAGTGTTAGGGTTAGGGTTAGCATCAGCCCTAGGAGAGTGTTAGGGTTAGGGTTAGGATTAGCATCAGCCCTAGGATAGTGTTAGGGTTAGGGTTAACATCAGCCCTAGGATAGTGTTAGGGTTAGGGTTAGGGTTAGCATCAGCCCTAGGATAGTGTTAGGTTTAGGGTTAGCATCAGACCTAGGATAGTGTTAGGGTTAGGGTTAGGGTTAGCATCAGCCCTAGGATAGTGTTAGTGTTAGGGTTAGCATAAGCCCTAGGATAGTGTTAGGGTTAGGGTTAGGGATAGCATCCGCCCTAGGATAGTGTTAGGGTTAGGGATAGGATTAGCATCAGCCCTAGGATAGTGTTAGGGTTAGGGTTAACATAAACCCTAGTATAGTGTTAGGGTTAGAGTTAGGGTTATCATCAGGCCTAGGATAGTGTTAGGGTTAGGGTTAGGGTTAGCATCAGTTCAAGGATAGTGTTAGGCTTAGCGTTAGGGTTAGCATCAGCCCTAGGATAGTGTTAGGGTTAGCGTTAGCATCAACCCTAGGATAGTGTTAGTGTTAGCGTTAGGGTTAGCATCAGCCCTAGGATAGTGTCAGGGTTAGGGTTAGCCTCAGCCCTAGGAGAGTGTTAGGGTTAGGGATAGGGTTAGCATCAGGCCTAGGATAGTGTTAGGGTTAGGGTTAGGGTTAGCATCAGGCCTAGGATAGTGTTAGGGTTAGGGTTAGCATCAGCCCTAGGATAGTGTTAGGCTTAGGGTTAGGGTTAGCATCAGCCCTAGGAGAGTGTTAGGGTTAGGGTTAGGGCTAGCATCAGCCCTAGGATAGTATTAGGGTTAGGGTTAGCATCAGCCCTAGGATAGTGTTAGGGTTAGGGTTAGGGTTAGGGTTTGCACCAGGCCCAGGATAGTGTTATTGTTAGGGTTAGCATCAGCCTTAGGATATTGTTAGGGTTAGGGTTAGGGTTAGCATCAGCCGTAGGATAGTGTTTGGGTTAGGGTTAGCCTCAGCCCTAAGATAGTGTTAGAGTTAGGGTTAGGGTTAGCATCAGCCCTAGGATAGTGTTAGGGTTAGGGTTAGGGTTAACATCAGCCCTAGGATAGTGTTAGGGTTAGGGTTAGGGTTAGCACCAGGCCCAGGATTGTGTTAGTGTTAGGGTTAGCCTCAGCCCTAGGAGAGTGTTAGGGTTAGGGATAGGGTTAGCATCAGGCCTAGGATAGTGTTAGGTTTAGGGTTAGCCTTAGCCCTAGGAGAGTGTTAGGGTTAGGGATAGGGTTAGCATCAGGCCTAGGATAGTGTTAGGGTTAGGATTATGGTTAGCATCAGCTTTAGGATAGTGTTAGGGTTAGGGTTAGCATCATCCCTAGGATAGTGTTAGGGTTAGGGTTAGCATCAGCCCTAGGAGAGTGTTAGTGTTAGGGTTAGCATCAGCCCTAGGATAGTGTTAGGGTTAGGGTTAGGGTTAGCATCAGCCCTAGGATAGTGTTAAGGTTAGGGTTAGGGTTATCATCAGGCCCAGGATAGTGTGAGGGCTAGGGTTAGCATCAGCCCTACGATAGTGTTAGGGTTAGCGTTAGGGTTAGCACCAGGCCCAGGATAGTGTTAGTGTTAGGGTTAGCATCAGCCTTAGGATAGTGTTAGGGTTAGGGTTAGGGTTAGCATCAGCCGTAGGATAGTGTTTTGGTTAGCGTTAGCCTCAGCCCTAAGATAGTGTTAGAGTTAGGGTTAGGGTTAGCATCAGCCCCAGGATAGTGTTAGTGTTAGGGTTAGGGTTAGCATCAGCCCTAGGATAGTGTTAGTGTTAGGGTTAGCATCAGCCCTAGGATAGTGTTAGGGTTAGGGTTAGGGTTAGCATCCGCCCTAGGATAGTGTTAGGGTTAGGGTTAGGGTTAGCATCAGCCCTAGGATAGTGTTAGGGTTAGGGTTAACATAAACCCTAGGATAGTGTTAGGGTTAGGGTTAGGGTTATCATCAGGCCAAGGATAGTGTTAGGGTTAGGGTTAGGGTTAGCATCAGTTCAAGGATAGTGTTAGGCTTAGCGTTAGGGTTAGCATCAGCTCTAGGATAGTGTTAGATTTAGGGTTAGGGTTAGCATCAGGCCTAGGATAGTGTTAGGGTTAGGGTTAGCATCAGCTCTAGGATAGTGTTAGGGATAGGGTTAGGGTTAGCATCAGCCGTAGGATAGTGTTAAGGGTAGGGTTAGGGTTATCATCAGGCCTAGGATAATGTGAGGGCTAGGGTTAGCATCAGACTTAGGATAGTGTTAGGGTTAGGGTTAGGGTTAGCATCAGCCCTAGGATAGTGTTAGGGTTAGGGTTAGCATCAGCCCTAGGAGAGTGTTAGGGTTAGGGATAGGTTTAGCATCAGGCCTAGGATAGTGTTACTGTTAGGGTTAGCATCAGCCCTAGGATAGTGTTAGGGTTAGGGTTAGCATCAGGCCTAGGTTAGTGTTAGGGTTAGGGTTAACAGCAGCCCTAGGATAGTGTTAGGGTTAGGGTTAGGGCTAGCATCAGCCCTAGGATAGTATTAGGGTTAGGGTTAGCATCAGCCCTAGGATAGTGTTAGGGTTAGGGTTAGGGTTAGCACCAGGCCCAGGATAGTGTTAGTGTTAGGGTTAGCATCAGCCTTAGGATATTGTTAGGGTTAGGGTTAGGGTTAGCATCATCCGTAGGATAGTGTTTGGGTTAGGGTTAGCCTCAGCCCTAAGATAGTGTTAGAGTTAGGGTTAGGGTTAGCAACAGCCCTAGGATAGTGTTAGGGTTAGGGTTAGGGTTAACATCAGCCCTAGGATAGTGTTAGGGTTAGGGTTAGGGTTAGCACCAGGCCCAGGATAGTGTTAGTGTTAGGGTTAGCCTCAGCCCTAGGAGAGTGTTAGGGTTAGGGATAGGGTTAGCATCAGGCCTAGGTTAGTGTTAGGTTTAGGGTTAGCCTTAGCCCTAGGAGAGTGTTAGGGTTAGGGATAGGGTTAGCATCAGGCCTAGGATAGTGTTAGGGTTAGGATTATGGTTAGCATCAGCTTTAGGATAGTGTTAGGGTTAGGGTTAGCATCAGGCCTAGGATAGTGTTAGGGTTAGGGTTAGCATCAACCCTAGGAGAGTGTTAGTGTTAGGGTTAGCATCAGCCCTAGGATAGTGTTAGGGTTAGGGTTAGGGTTAGCATCAGCCCTAGGATAGTGTTAAGGTTAGGGTTAGGGTTATCATCAGGCCCAGGATAGTGTGAGGGCTAGGGTTAGCATCAGCCCTACGATAGTGTTAGGGTTAGCGTTAGGGTTAGCACCAGGCCCAGGATAGTGTTAGTGTTAGGGTTAGCATCCGCCCTAGGATAGTGTTAGGGTTAGGGATAGGATTAGCATCAGCCCTAGGATAGTGTTAGGGTTAGGGTTAACATAAACCCTAGGATAGTGTTAGGGTTAGGGTTAGGGTTATCATCAGGCCTAGGATAGTGTTAGGGTTAGGGTTAGGGTTAGCATCAGTTCAAGGATAGTGTTAGGCTTAGCGTTAGGGTTAGCATCAGCCCTAGGATAGTGTTAGGGTTAGGGTTAGCATCAGCCCTAGGATAGTGTTAGGGTTAGGGTTAGGGTTATCATCAGGCCTAGGATAGTGTTAGGGTTAGGGTTAGCATCAGCTCTAGGATAGTGTTAGGGATAGGGTTAGGGTTAGCATCAGCCGTAGGATAGTGTTAAGGTTAGGGTTAGGGTTATCATCAGGCCTAGGATAGTGTGAGGGTTAGAGTTAGCATCAGACTTAGGATAGTGTTAGGGTTAGGGTTAGGGTTAGCATCAGCCCTAGGATAGTGTTAGGGTTAGGGTTAGCATCAGCCCTAGGAGAGTGTTAGGGTTAGGGATAGGTTTAGCATCAGGCCTAGGATAGTGTTACTGTTAGGGTTAGCATCAGCCCTAGGATAGTGTTAGGGTTAGGGTTAGCATCAGGCCTAGGTTAGTGTTAGGGTTAGAGTTAGCATCAGCCCTAGGAGAGTGTTAGGGTTAGGGTTAGGGTTAGCATCAGCCCTAGGATAGTGTTAGGGTTAGGGTTAACATCAGCCCTAGGATAGTGTTAGGGTTAGGGTTAGGGTTAGCATCAGCCCTAGGATAGTGTTAGGTTTAGGGTTAGCATCAGACCTAGGATACTGTTAGGGTTAGGGTTAGGGTTAGCATCAGCCCTAGGATAGTGTAAGTGTTAGGGTTAGGGTTAGCATCAGGCCTAGGATAGTGTTAGGGTTAGGGTTAGCATCAGCCCTAGGATAGTGTTAGGGTTAGGGTTAGGGTTAGCATCAGCCCTAGGATAGTGTTAGGGTTAGGGTTAGAGTTAGCATCAGCCCTAGGATAGTATTAGGGTTAGGGTTAGCATCAGCCCTAGGATAGTGTTAGGGTTAGGGTTAGGGTTAGCACCAGACCCAGGATAGTGTTAGTGTTAGGGTTAGCATCAGCCTTAGGATACTGTTAGGGTTAGGGTTAGGGTTAGCATCAGCCGTAGGATAGTCTTTGGGTTAGGGTTAGCCTCAGCCCTTAGATAGTGTTAGAGTTAGGGTTAGGGTTAGCATCAGCCCTAGGATAGTGTTAGGGTTAGGGTTAGGGTTAGCATCAGCCCTAGGATAGTGTTAGGGTTAGGGTTAGGGATAGCATCCGCCCTAGGATAGTGTTAGGGTTAGGGATAGGATTACCATCAGCCCTAGGATAGTGTTAGGGTTAGGGTTAACATAAACCCTAGGATAGTGTTAGGGTTAGGGTTAGGGTTATCATCAGGCCTAGGATAGTGTTAGGGTTAGGGTTAGGGTTAGCATCAGTTCAAGGATAGTGTTAGGCTTAGCGTTAGGGTTAGCATCAGCCCTAGGATAGTGTTAGGGTTAGCGTTAGCATCAACCCTAGGATAGTGTTAGTGTTAGCGTTAGGGTTACCATCAGCCCTAAGATAGTGTCAGGGTTAGGGTTACCCTCAGCCCTAGGAGAGTGTTAGGGTTAGGGATAGGGTTAGCATCAGGCCTAGGATAGTGTTAGTGTTAGGGTTAGGGTTAGCATCAGGCCTAGGATAGTGTTAGGGTTAGGGTTAGGGTTACCATCAGGCCTAGAATAGTGTTAGGGTTAGGGTTAGCATCAGCTCTAGGATAGTGTTAGATTTAGGGTTAGGGTTAGCATCAGCCCTAGGATAGTGTTAAAGTTAGGGTTAGGGTTAACATCAGCCCTAGGATAGTGTTAGTGTTAGGGTTAGCATAAGCCCTAGGATAGTGTTAGGGTTAGGGTTAGGGTTAGCATCCGCCCTAGGATAGTGTTACGGTTAGGGATAGGATTAGCATCAGCCCTAGGATAGTGTTAGGGTTAGGGTTAACATAAACCCTAGGATAGTGTTAGGGTTAGGGTTAGGGTTATCATCAGGCCTAGGATAGTGTTAGGGTTAGGGTTAGGGTTAGCATCAGTTCAAGGATAGTGTTAGGGTTAGGGTTAGCATCAGCCCTAGGATAGTGTTAGGGTTAGGGTTAGGGTTATCATCAGGCCTAGGATAGTGTTAGGGTTAGGGTTAGCATCAGCTCTAGGATAGTGTTAGGGATAGGGTTAGGGTTAGCATGAGCCGTAGGATAGTGTTAAGGTTAGGGTTAGGGTTATCATCAGGCCTAGGATAGTGTGAGGGTTAGGGTTAGCATCAGCCTTAGGATAGTGTTAGGGTTAGGGTTAGGGTTAGCATCAGCCGTAGGATAGTGTTTGGGTTAGGGTTAGCCTCAGCCCTTACATAGTGTTAGAGTTAGGGTTAGGGTTAGCATCAGCCCTAGGATAGTGTTAGGGTTAGGGTTAGGGTTAGCATCAGCCCTAGGATAGTGTTAGGGTTAGGGTTAGGGATAGCATCCGCCCTAGGATAGTGTTAGGGTTAGGGATAGGATTACCATCAGCCCTAGGATAGTGTTAGGGTTAGGGTTAACATAAACCCTAGGATAGTGTTAGGGTTAGGGTTAGGGTTAGGGTTAGCATCAGCCCTAGGATAGTGTAAGTGTTAGGGTTAGGGTTAGCATCAGGCCTAGGATAGTGTTAGGGTTAGGGTTAGCATCAGCCCTAGGATAGTGTTAGGGTTAGGGTTAGGGTTAGCATCAGCCCTAGGATAGTGTTAGGGTTAGGGTTAGGGTTAGCATCAGCCCTAGGATAGTATTAGGGTTAGGGTTAGCATCAGCCCTAGGATAGTGTTAGGGTTAGGGTTAGGGTTAGCACCAGACCCAGGATAGTGTTAGTGTTAGGGTTAGCATCAGCCTTAGGATAGTGTTAGGGTTAGGGTTAGGGTTAGCATCAGCCGTAGGATAGTGTTTGGGTTAGGGTTAGCCTCAGCCCTAAGATAGTGTTAGAGTTAGGGTTAGGGTTAGCATCAGCCCTAGGATAGTGTTAGGGTTAGGGTTAGGGTTAACATCAGCCCTAGGATAGTGTTAGGGTTAGGGTTAGGGTTAGCACCAGGCCCAGGATAGTGTTAGTGTTAGGGTTAGCCTCAGCCCTAGGAGAGTGTTACGGTTAGGGATAGGGTTAGCATCAGGCCTAGGATAGTGTTAGGTTTAGGGTTAGCCTCAGCCCTAGGAGAGTGTTAGGGTTAGGGATAGGGTTAGTATGAGGCCTAGGATAGTGTTAGGGTTAGGATTATGGTTAGCATCAGCTTTAGGATAGTGTTAGGGTTAGGGTTAGCATCAGGCCTAGGATAGTGTTAGGGTTAGGGTTAGCATCAGCCCTAGGAGAGTGTTAGTGTTAGGGTTAGCATCAGCCCTAGGATAGTGTTAGGGTTAGGGTTAGGGTTAGCATCAGCCCTAGGATAGTGTTAAGGTTAGGGTTAGGGTTATCATCAGGCCTAGGATAGTGTGAGGGCTAGGGTTAGCATCAGCCCTACGATAGTGTTAGGGTTAGCGTTAGGGTTAGCACCAGGCCCAGGATAGTGTTAGTGTTAGGGTTAGCATCAGCCTTAGGATAGTGTTAGGGTTAGGGTTAGGGTTAGCATCAGCCGTAGGATAGTGTTTTGGTTAGCGTTAGCCTCAGCCCTAAGATAGTGTTAGAGTTAGGGTTAGGGTTAGCATCAGCCCTAGGATAGTGTTAGGGTTAGGGTTAGGGTTAGCATCAGCCCTAGGATAGTGTTAGTGTTAGGGTTAGCATCAGCCCTAGGATAGTGTTAGGGTTAGGGTTAGCGTTAGCATCCGCCCTAGGATAGTGTTAGGGTTAGGGTTAGGGTTAGCATCAGCCCTGAGATAGTGTTAGGGTTAGGGTTAACATAAACCCTAGGATAGTGTTAGGGTTAGGGTTAGGGTTATCATCAGGCGTAGGATAGTGTTAGGGTTAGGGTTAGGGTTAGCATCAGTTCAAGGATAGTGTTAGGCTTAGCGTTAGGGTTAGCATCAGCCCTAGGATAGTGTTAGGGTTAGGGTTAGCATCAGCCCTAGGATAGTGTTAGGGTTAGGGTTAGGGTTACCATCAGGCCTAGGATAGTGTTAGGGTTAGGGTTAGCATCTGCTCTAGGATAGTGTTAGATTTAGGGTTAGGGTTAGCATCAGCCCTAGGATAGTGTTAAAGTTAGGGTTAGGGTTAACATCAGCCCTAGGATAGTGTTAGTGTTAGGGTTAGCATAAGCCCTAGGATAGTGTTAGGGTTAGGGTTAGGGTTAGCATCAGTTCAAGGATAGTGTTAGGCTTAGCGTTAGGGTTAGCATCAGCCCTAGGATAGTGTTAGGGTTAGGGTTAGCATCAGCTCTAGGATAGTGTTAGGGATAGGGTTAGGGTTACCATCAGCCGTAGGATAGTGTTAAGGTTAGGGTTAGGGTTATCATCAGGCCTAGGATAGTGTGAGGGCTAGGGTTAGCATCAGACTTAGGATAGTGTTAGGGTTAGGGTTAGGGTTAGCATCAGCCCTGGGATAGTGTTAGGGTTAGGGTTAGCATCAGCCCTAGGAGAGTGTTAGGGTTAGGGATAGGTTTATCATCAGGCCTAGGATAGTGTTAGGGTTAGGGTTAGCATCAGCCCTAGGATAGTGTTAGGGTTAGGGTTGGCATCAGGCCTAGGTTAGTGTTAGGGTTAGGGTTAGCATCAGCCCTAGGAGAGTGTTAGGGTTAGGGTTAGGGTTAGCATCAGCCCTAGGATAGTGTTAGGGTTAGGGTTAACATCAGCCCTAGGATAGTGTTAGGGTTAGGGTTAGGGTTAGCATCAGCCCTAGGATAGTGTTAGGTTTAGGGTTAGCATCAGACCTAGGAGAGTGTTAGGGTTAGTGTTAGGGTTAGCATCAGCCCTAGGATAGTGTAAGTGTTAGGGTTAGGGTTAGCATCAGGCCTAGGATAGTGTTAGGGTTAGGGTTAGCATCAGCCCTAGGATAGTGTTAGGGTTAGGGTTAGGGTTAGCATCAGCCCTAGGATAGTGTTAGGGTTATGGTTAGGGTTAGCATCAGCCCTAGGATAGTGTTAGTGTTAGGGTTAGCATAAGCCCTAGGATAGTGTTAGGGTTAGGGTTAGGGATAGCATCCGCCCTAGGATAGTGTTATGGTTAGGGATAGGATTAGCATTAGCCCTAGGATAGTGTTAGGGTTAGGGTTAACATAAACCCTAGGATAGTGTTAGGGTTAGGGTTAGGGTTATCATCAGGCCTAGAATAGTGTTAGGGTTAGCGTTAGCATCAGCCCTAGGATAGTGTTAGTGTTAGCGTTAGGGTTAGCATCAGCCCTAGGATAGTGTCAGGGATAGGGTTAGCCTCAGCCCTAGGAGAGTGTTAGGGTTAGGGTTAGGGTTAGCATCCGCCCTAGGATAGTGTTAGGGTTAGGGTTAGGGTTAGCATCAGCCCTAGGATAGTGTTAGGGTTAGGGTTAACATAAACCCTAGGATAGTGTTAGGGTTAGGGTTAGGGTTATCATCAGGCGTAGGATAGTGTTAGGGTTAGGGTTAGGGTTAGCATCAGTTCAAGGATAGTGTTAGGGTTAGGGTTAGCATCAGCCCTAGGATAGTGTTAGGGTTAGGGTTAGCATCAGCCCTAGGATAGTGTTAGGGTTAGGGTTAGGGTTACCATCAGGCCTAGAATAGTGTTAGGGTTAGGGTTAGCATCAGCTCTAGGATAGTGTTAGATTTAGGGTTAGGGTTAGCATCAGCCCTAGGATAGTGTTAAAGTTAGGGTTAGGGTTAACATCAGCCCTAGGATAGTGTTAGTGTTAGGGTTAGCATAAGCCCTAGGATAGTGTTAGGCTTAGGGTTAGGGTTAGCATCCGCCCTAGGATAGTGTTAGGGTTAGGGATAGGATTAGCATCAGCCCTAGGATAGTGTTAGGGTTAGGGTTAACATAAACCCTAGGATAGTGTTACGGTTAGGGTTAGGGTTATCATCAGGCCTAGGATAGTGTTAGGGTTAGGGTTAGGGTTAGCATCAGTTCAAGGATAGTGTTAGGCTTAGCGTTAGGGTTAGCATCAGCCCTAGGATAGTGTTAGGGTTAGGGTTAGCATCAGCCCTAGGATAGTGTTAGGGTTAGGGTTAGGGTTATCATCAGGCCTAGGATAGTGTTAGGGTTAGGGTTAGCATCAGCTCTAGGATAGTGTTAGGGATAGGGTTAGGGTTAGCATCAGCCGTAGGATAGTGTTAAGGTTAGGGTTAGGGTTATCATCAGGCCTAGGATAGTGTGAGGGTTAGGGTTAGCATCAGACTTAGGATAGTGTTAGGGTTAGGGTTAGGGTTAGCATCAGCCCTAGGATAGTGTTAGGGTTAGGGTTAGCATCAGCTCTAGGAGAGTGTTAGGGTTAGGGATAGGTTTAGCATCAGGCCTAGGATAGTGTTACTGTTAGGGTTAGCATCAGCCCTAGGATAGTGTTAGGGTTAGGGTTAGCATCAGGCCTAGGTTAGTGTTAGGGTTAGAGTTAGCATCAGCCCTAGGAGAGTGTTAGGGTTAGGGTTAGGGTTAGCATCAGCCCTAGTATAGTGTTAGGGTTAGGGTTAACATCAGCCCTAGGATAGTGTTAGGGTTAGGGTTAGGGTTAGCATCAGCCCTAGGATAGTGTTAGGTTTAGGGTTAGCATCAGACCTAGGATAGTGTTAGGGTTAGGGTTAGGGTTAGCATCAGCCCTAGGATAGTGTAAGTGTTAGGGTTAGGGTTAGCATCAGGCCTAGGATAGTGTTAGGGTTAGGGTTAGCATCAGCCCTAGGATAGTGTTAGGGTTAGGGTTAGGGTTAGCATCAGCCCTAGGATAGTGTTAGGGTTAGGGTTAGGGTTAGCATCAGCCCTAGGATAGTGTTAGGGTTAGGGTTAGGGATAGCATCCGCCCTAGGATAGTGTTAGGGTTAGGGATAGGATTACCATCAGCCCTAGGATAGTGTTAGGGTTAGGGTTAACATAAACCCTAGGATAGTGTTAGGGTTAGGGTTAGGGTTATCATCAGGCCTAGGATAGTGTTAGAGTTAGGGTTAGGGTTAGCATCAGTTCAAGGATAGTGTTAGGCTTAGCGTTAGGGTTAGCATCAGCCCTAGGATAGTGTTAGGGTTAGCGTTAGCATCAACCCTAGGATAGTGTTAGTGTTAGCGTTAGGGTTACCATCAGCCCTAAGATAGTGTCAGGGTTAGGGTTACCCTCAGCCCTAGGAGAGTGTTAGGGTTAGGGATAGGGTTAGCATCAGGCCTAGGATAGTGTTAGGGTTAGGGTTAGGGTTACCATCAGGCCTAGAATAGTGTTAGGGTTAGGGTTAGCATCAGCTCTAGGATAGTGTTATATTTAGGGTTAGGGTTAGCATCAGCCCTAGGATAGTGTTAAAGTTAGGGTTAGGGATAACATCAGCCCTAGGATAGTGTTAGTGTTAGGGTTAGCATAAGCCCTAGGATAGTGTTAGGGTTAGGGTTAACATAAACCCTAGGATAGTGTTAGGGTTAGGGTTAGGGTTATCATCAGGCCTAGGATAATGTTAGGGTTAGGGTTAGGGTTAGCATCAGTTCAAGGATAGTGTTAGGCTTAGCGTTAGGGTTAGCATCAGCCCTAGGATAGTGTTAGGGTTAGGGTTAGCATCAGCCCTAGGATAGTGTTAGGGTTAGGGTTAGGGTTATCATCAGGCCTAGGATAGTGTTAGGGTTAGGGTTAGCATCAGCTCTAGGATAGTGTTAGGGATAGGGTTAGGGTTAGCATCAGCCGTAGGATAGTGTTAAGGTTAGGGTTAGGGTTATCATCAGGCCTAGGATAGTGTGAGGGTTAGGGTTAGCATCAGCCTTAGGATAGTGTTAGGGTTAGGGTTAGGGTTAGCATCAGCCGTAGGATAGTGTTTGGGTTAGGGTTAGCCTCAGCCCTTACATAGTGTTAGAGTTAGGGTTAGGGTTAGCATCAGCCCTAGGATAGTGTTAGGGTTAGGGTTAGGGTTAGCATCAGCCCTAGGATAGTGTTAGGGTTAGGGTTAGGGATAGCATCCGCCCTAGGATAGTGTTAGGGTTAGGGATAGGATTACCATCATCCCTAGGATAGTGTTAGGGTTAGGGTTAACATAAACCCTAGGATAGTGTTAGGGTTAGGGTTAGGGTTAGGGTTAGCATCAGCCCTAGGATAGTGTAAGTGTTAGGGTTAGGGTTAGCATCAGGCCTAGGATAGTGTTAGGGTTAGGGTTAGCATCAGCCCTAGGATAGTGTTAGGGTTAGGGTTAGGGTTAGCATCAGCCCTAGGATAGTGTTAGGGTTAGGGTTAGGGTTAGCATCAGCCCTAGGATAGTATTAGAGTTAGGGTTAGGGTTAGCATCAGCCCTAGGATAGTGTTAGGGTTAGGGTTAGGGTTAGCACCAGACCCAGGATAGTGTTAGTGTTAGGGTTAGCATCAGCCTTAGGATAGTGTTAGGGTTAGGGTTAGGGTTAGCATCAGCCGTAGGATAGTGTTTGGGTTAGGGTTAGCCTCAGCCCTTACATAGTGTTAGAGTTAGGGTTAGGGTTAGCATCAGCCCTAGGATAGTGTTAGGGTTAGGGTTAGGGTTAGCATCAGCCCTAGGATAGTGTTAGGGTTAGGGTTAGGGATAGCATCCGCCCTAGGATAGTGTTAGGGTTAGGGATAGGATTACCATCAGCCCTAGGATAGTGTTAGGGTTAGGGTTAACATAAACCCTAGGATAGTGTTAGGGTTAGGGTTAGGGTTATCATCAGGCCTAGGATAGTGTTAGGGTTAGGGTTAGGGTTAGCATCAGTTCAAGGATAGTGTTAGGCTTAGCGTTAGGGTTAGCATCAGCCCTAGGATAGTGTTAGGGTTAGCGTTAGCATCAACCCTAGGATAGTGTTAGTGTTAGCGTTAGGGTTAGCATCAGCCCTAGGATAGTGTCAGGGTTAGGGTTAGCCTCAGCCCTAGGAGAGTGTTAGGGTTAGGGATAGGGTTAGCATCAGGCATAGGATAGTGTTAGGTTTAGGGTTAGCCTGAGCCCTAGGAGAGTGTTAGGTTTAGGGATAGGGTTAGCTTCAGGCCTAGGATAGTGTTAGGGTTAGGATTAGGGTTAGCATCAGCTTTAGGATAGTGTTAGGGTTAGGGTTAGCATCAGGCCTAGGATAGTGTTAGGGTTAGGGTTAGCATCAGCCCTAGGAGAGTGTTAGTGTTAGGGTTAGCATCAGCCCTAGGATAGTGTTAGGGTTAGGGTTAGGGTTAGCATCAGCCCTAGGATAGTGTTAAGGTTAGGGTTAGGGTTATCATCAGGCCCAGGATAGTGTGAGGGCTAGGGTTAGCATCAGCCCTACGATAGTGTTAGGGTTAGCGTTAGGGTTAGCACCAGGCCCAGGATAGTGTTAGTGTTAGGGTTAGCATCAGCCTTAGGATAGTGTTAGGGTTAGGGTTAGGGTTAGCATCAGCCCTAGGATAGTGTTAGTGTTAGGGTTAGCATCAGCACTAGGATAGTGTTAGGGATAGGGTTAGGGTTAGCATCCGCCCTAGGATAGTGTTAGGGTTAGGGTTAGGGTTAGCATCAGCCCTAGGATAGTGTTAGGGTTAGGGTTAACATAAACCCTAGGATAGTGTTAGGGTTAGGGTTAGGGTTATCATCAGGCGTAGGATAGTGTTAGGGTTAGGGTTAGGGTTAGCATCAGTTCAAGGATAGTGTTAGGCTTAGCGTTAGGGTTAGCATCAGCCCTAGGATAGTGTTAGTGTTAGGGTTAGCATCAGCCCTAGGATAGTGTTAGGGTTAGGGTTAGGGTTACCATCAGGCCTAGGATAGTGTTAGGGTTAGGGTTATCATCAGCTCTAGGATAGTGTTAGATTTAGGGTTAGGGTTAGCATCAGCCCTAGGATAGTGTTAAAGTTAGGGTTAGGGTTAACATCAGCCCTAGGATAGTGTTAGTGTTAGGGTTAGCATAAGCCCTAGGATAGTGTTAGGCTTAGGGTTAGGGTTAGCATCCGCCCTAGGATAGTGTTAGGGTTAGGGATAGGATTAGCATCAGCCCTAGGATAGTGTTAGGGTTAGGGTTAACATAAACCCTAGGATAGTGTTAGGGTTAGGGTTAGGGTTATCATCAGGCTTAGGATAGTGTTAGTGTTAGGGTTAGGGTTAGCATCAGTTCAAGGATAGTGTTAGGCTTAGCCTTAGGGTTAGCATCAGCCCTAGGATAGTGTTAGGGTTAGGGTTAGCATCAGCCCTAGGATAGTGTTAGGGTTAGGGTTAGGGTTATCATCAGGCCTAGGATAGTGTTAGGGTTAGGGTTAGCATCAGCTCTAGGATAGTGTTAGGGATAGGGTTAGGGTTAGCATCAGCCGTAGGATAGTGTTAAGGTTAGGGTTAGGGTTATCATCAGGCCTAGGATAGTGTGAGGGCTAGGGTTACCATCAGACTTAGGATAGTGTTAGGGTTAGGGTTAGGGTTAGCATCAGCCCTAGGATAGTGTTAGGGTTAGGGTTAGCATCAGCCCTAGGAGAGTGTTAGGGTTAGGGATAGGTTTAGCATCAGGCCTAGGATAGTGTTAGGGTTAGGGTTAGCATCAGCCCTAGGATAGTGTTAGGATTAGGGTTAGCATCAGGCCTAGGTTAGTGTTAGGGTTAGGGTTAGCATCAGCCCTAGGATAGTGTTAGGTTTAGGGTTAGCATCAGACCTAGGATAGTGTTAGGGTTAGGGTTAGCGTTAGTATCAGCCCTAGGATAGTGTAAGTGTTAGGGTTAGGGTTAGCATCAGCCCTAGGATAGTGTTAGGGTTAGGGTTAGGGTTAGCATCAGCCCTAGGATAGTGTTAGGGTTAGGGTTAGGGTTAGCATCAGCCCTAGGATAGTATTAGGGTTAGGGTTAGCATCAACCCTAGGATAGTGTTAGGGTTAGGGTTAGGGTTAGCACCAGACCCAGGATAGTGTTAGTGTTAGGGTTAGCATCAGCCTTAGGATAGTGTTAGGGTTAGGGTTAGGGTTAGCATCAGCCGTATTATAGTGTTTGGGTTAGGGTTAGCCTGAGCCCTTAGATAGTGTTAGAGTTAGGGTTAGGGTTAGCATCAGCCCTAGGATAGTGTTAGGGTTAGGGTTAGGGTTAGCATCAGCCCTAGGATAGTGTTAGTGTTAGGGTTAGCATAAGCCCTAGGATAGTGTTAGGGTTAGGGTTAGGGATAGCATCCGCCCTAGGATAGTGTTAGGGTTAGGGATAGGATTAGCATCAGCCCTAGGATAGTGTTAGGGTTAGGGTTAACATAAACCCTAGGATAGTGTTAGGGTTAGGGTTAGGGTTATCATCAGGCCTAGGATAGTGTTAGGGTTAGGGTTAGGGTTAGCATCAGTTCAAGGATAGTGTTAGGCTTAGCGTTAGGGTTAGCATCAGCCCTAGGATAGTGTTAGGGTTAGCGTTAGCATCAACCCTAGGATAGTGTTAGTGTTAGCGTTAGGGTTAGCATCAGCCCTAGGAGAGTGTCAGGGTTAGGGTTAGCCTCAGCCCTAGGAGAGTGTTAGGGTTAGGGATAGGGTTAGCATCAGGCCTAGGATAGTGTTAGGGTTAGGGTTAGGGTTAACATCAGGCCTAGGATAGTGTTAGGGTTAGGGTTAGCATCAGCCCTAGGATAGTGTTAGGCTTACGGTTAGGGTTAGCATCAGCCCTAGGAGAGTGTTAGGGTTAGGGTTAGGGTTAGCATCAGCCCTAGGATAGTATTAGGGTTAGGGTTAGCATCAGCCCTAGGATAGTGTTAGGGTTAGGGTTAGGGTTAGCACCAGGCCCAGGATAGTGTTAGTGTTAGGGTTAGCATCAGCCTTAGGATAGTGTCAGGGTTAGGGTTAGGGTTAGCATCAGCCGTCGGATAGTGTTTGGGTTAGGGTTAGCCTCAGCCCTAAGATAGTGTTAGAGTTAGGGTTAGGGTTAGCATCACCCCTAGGATAGTGTTAGGGTTAGGGTTAGGGTTAACATCAGCCCTAGGATAGTGTTAGGGTTAGGGTTAGGGTTAGCACCAGGCCCAGGATAGTGTTAGTGTTAGGGTTAGCCTCAGCCCTAGGAGAGTGTTAGGGTTAGGGATAGGGTTAGCATCAGGCCTAGGATAGTGTTAGGTTTAGGGTTAGCCTCAGCCCTAGGAGAGTGTTAGGGTTAGGTATAGGGTTAGCATCAGGCCTAGGATAGTGTTAGGGTTAGGATTATGGTTAGCATCAGCTTTAGGATAGTGTTAGGGTTAGGGTTAGCATCAGGCCTAGGATAGTGTTAGGGTTAGGGTTAGCATCAGCCTTAGGATAGTGTTAGGGTTAGGGTTAGGGTTAGCATCAGCCGTAGGATAGTGTTTTGGTTAGCGTTAGCCTCAGCCCTAAGATAGTGTTAGAGTTAGGGTTAGGGTTAGCATCAGCCCTAGGATAGTGTTAGGGTTAGGGTTAGGGTTAGCATCAGCCCTAGGATAGTGTTAGTGTTAGGGTTAGCATCTGCCCTAGGATAGTGTTAGGGTTAGGGTTAGGGTTAGCATCCGCCCTAGGATAGTGTTAGGGTTAGGATTAGGGTTAGCATCAGCCCTAGGATAGTGTTAGGGTTAGGGTTAACATAAACCCTAGGATAGTGTTAGGGTTAGGGTTAGGGTTATCATCAGGCGTAGGATAGTGTTAGGGTTAGGGTTAGGGTTAGCATCAGTTCAAGGATAGTGTTAGGCTTAGCATTAGGGTTAGCATCAGCCCTAGGATAGTGTTAGGGTTAGGGTTAGTATCAGCCCTAGGATAGTGTTAGGGTTAGGGTTAGGGTTTCCATCAGGCCTAGGATAGTGTTAGGGTTAGGGTTAGCATCAGCTCTAGGATAGTGTTAGATTTAGGGTTAGGGTTAGCATCAGCCCTAGGATAGTGTTAAAGTTAGGGTTAGGGTTAACATCAGCCCTAGGATAGTGTTAGTGTTAGGGTTAGCATAAGCCCTAGGATAGTGTTAGGGTTAGGGTTAGGGTTAGCATCCGCCCTAGGATAGTGTTAGGGTTAGGGATAGGATTAGCATCAGCCCTAGGATAGTGTTAGGGTTAGGGTTAACATAAACCCTAGGATAGTGTTAGGGTTAGGGTTAGGGTTATCATCAGGCCTAGGATAGTGTTAGGGTTAGGGTTAGGGTTAGCATCAGTTCAAGGATAGTGTTAGGCTTAGCGTTAGGGTTAGCATCAGCCCTAGGATAGTGTTAGGGTTAGGGTTAGCATCAGCCCTAGGATAGTGTTAGGGTTAGGGTTAGGGTTATCATCAGGCCTAGGATAGTGTTAGGGTTAGGGTTAGCATCAGCTCTAGGATAGTGTTAGGGATAGGGTTAGGGTTAGCATCAGCCGTAGGATAGTGTTAAGGTTAGGGTTAGGGTTATCATCAGGCCTAGGATAGTGTGAGGGCTAGGGTTAGCATCAGACTTAGGATAGTGTTAGGGTTAGGGTTAGGGTTAGCATCAGCCCTAGGATAGTGTTTGGGTTAGGGTTAGCATTAGCCCTAGGAGAGTGTTAGGGTTAGGGATAGGTTTAGCATCAGGCCTAGGATAGTGTTAGGGTTAGGGTTAGCATCAGCCCTAGGATAGTGTTAGGGTTAGGGTTAGCATCAGGCCTAGGTTAGTGTTAGGGTTAAGGTTAGCATCAGCCCTAGGAGAGTGTTAGGGTTAGGGTTAGGGTTAGCATCAGCCATAGGATAGTGTTAGGGTTAGGGTTAACATCAGCCCTAGGATAGTGTTAGGGTTAGGGTTAAGGTTAGCATCAGCCCTAGGATAGTGTTAGGTTTAGGGTTAGCATCAGACCTAGGATAGTGTTAGGGTTAGGGTTAGGGTTAGCATCAGCCCTAGGATAGTGTAAGTGTTAGGGTTAGGGATAGCATCAGGCCTAGGATAGTGTTAGGGCTAGGGTTAGCATCAGCCCTAGGATAGTGTTAGGGTTAGGGTTAGGGTTAGCATCAGCCCTAGGATAGTGTTAGGGTTAGGGTTAGGGTTAGCATCAGCCCTAGGATAGTATTAGGGTTAGGGTTAGCATCAGCCCTAGGATAGTGTTAGGGTTAGGGTTAGGGTTAGCACCAGACCCAGGATAGTGTTAGTGTTAGGGTTAGCATCAGCCTTAGGATAGTGTTAGGGTTAGGGTTAGGGTTAGCATCAGCCGTAGGATGGTGTTTGGGTTAGGGTTAGCCTCAGCCCTTAGATAGTGTTAGAGTTAGGGTTAGGGTTAGCATCAGCCCTAGGATAGTGTTAGGGTTAGGGTTAGGGTTAGCATCAGCCCTAGGATAGTGTTAGTGTTAGGGTTAGCATAAGCCCTAGGATAGTGTTAGGGTTAGGTTTAGGGATAGCATGCGCCCTATAATAGTGTTAGGGTTAGGGATAGGATTAGCATCAGCCCTAGGATAGTGTTAGGGTTAGGGTTAACATAAACCCTAGGATAGTGTTAGGGTTAGGGTTAGGGTTATCATCAGGCCTAGGATAGTGTTAGGGTTAGGGTTAGGGTTAGCATCAGTTCAAGGATAGTGTTAGGCTTAGCATTAGGTTTAGCATCAGCCCTAGGATAGTGTTAGGGTTAGCGTTAGCATCAACCCTAGGATAGTGTTAGTGTTAGCGTTAGGGTTAGCATCAGCCCTAGGATAGTGTCAGGGTTAGGGTTAGCCTCAGCCCTAGGAGAGTGTTAGGGTTAGGGATAGGGTTAGCATCAGGCCTAGGATAGTGTTAGGGTTAGGGTTAGGGTTAGCATCAGGCCTAGGATAGTGTTAGGGTTAGGGTTAGCATCAGCCCTAGGATAGTGTTAGGCTTAGGGTTAGGGTTAGCATCAGCCCTAGGAGAGTGTTAGGGTTAGGGTTAGGGTTAGCATCAGCCCTAGGATAGTATTAGGGTTAGGGTTAGCATCAGCCCTAGGATAGTGTTAGGGTTAGGGTTAGGGTTAGCACCAGGCCCAGGATAGTGTTAGTGTTAGGGTTAGCATCAGCCTTAGGATAGTGTTAGGGTTAGGGTTAGGGTTAGCATCAGCCGTAGGATAGTGTTTGGGTTAGGGTTAGCCTCAGCCCTAAGATAGTGTTTGAGTTAGGGTTAGGGTTAGCATCAGCCCTAGGATAGTGTTAGGGTTAGGGTTAGGGTTAACATCAGCCCTAGGATAGTGTTAGGGTTAGGGTTAGGGTTAGCACCAGGCCCAGGATAGTGTTAGTGTTAGGGTTAGCCTCAGCCCTAGGAGAGTGTTAGGGTTAGGGATAGGGTTAGCATCAGGCCTAGGATAGTGTTAGGTTTAGGGTTAGCCTCAGCCCTAGGAGAGTGTTAGGGTTAGGGATAGGGTTAGCATGAGGCCTAGGATAGTGTTAGGGTTAGGATTATGGTTAGCATCAGCTTTAGGATAGTGTTAGGGTTAGGGTTAGCATCAGGCCTAGGATAGTGTTAGGGTTAGGGTTAGCATCAGCCCTAGGAGAGTGTTAGTGTTAGGGTTAGAATCAGCCCAGGATAGTGTTAGGGTTAGGGTTAGGGTTAGCATCAGCCCTAGGATAGTGTTAAGGTTAGGGTTAGGGTTATCATCAGGCCCAGGATAATGTGAGGGCTAGGGTTAGCATCAGCCCTACGATAGTGTTAGGGTTAGCGTTAGGCCCAGGATAGTGTTAGTGTTAGGGTTAGCATCAGCCTTAGGATAGTGTTAGGGTTAGGGTTAGGGTTAGCATCAGCCGTAGGATAGTGTTTTGGTTAGCGTTAGCCTCAGCCCTAAGAAAGTGTTAGAGTTAGGGTTAGGGTTAGCATCAGCCCTAGGATAGTGTTAGGGTTAGGGTTAGGGTTAGCATCAGCCCTTGGATAGTGTTAGTGTTAGGGTTAGCATCAGCCCTAGGATAGTGTTAGGGTTAGGGTTAGCGTTAGCATCCGCCCTAGGATAGTCTTAGGGTTAGGGTTAGGGTTAGCATCAGCCCTGGGATAGTGTTAGGGTTAGGGTTAACATAAACCCTAGGATAGTGTAGGGTTAGGGTTAGGGTTATCATCAGGCGTAGGATAGTGTTAGGGTTAGGGTTAGGGTTAGCATCAGTTCAAGGATAGTGTTAGGCTTAGCGTTAGGGTTACCATCAGCCCTAGGATAGTGTTAGGGTTAGGGTTAGCATCAGCCCTAGGATAGTGTTAGGGTTAGGGTTAGGGTTACCATCAGGCCTATGATAGTGTTAGGGTTAGGGTTAGCATCAGCTCTAGGATAGTGTTAGATTTAGGGTTAGGGTTAGCATCAGCCCTAGGATAGTGTTAAAGTTAGGGTTAGGGTTAACATCAGCCCTAGGATAGTGTTAGTGTTAGGGTTAGCATAAGCCCTAGGATAGTGTTAGGGTTAGGGTTAGGGTTAGCATCCGCCCTAGGATAGTGTTAGGGTTAGGGATACGATTAGCATCAGCCCTAGGATAGTGTTAGGGTTAGGGTTAACATAAACCCTAGGATAGTGTTAGGGTTAGGGTTAGGGTTATCATCAGGCCTAGGATAGTGTTAGGGTTAGGGTTAGGGTTAGCATCAGTTCAAGGATAGTGTTAGGCTTAGCCTTAGGGTTAGCATCAGCCCTAGGATAGTGTTAGCGTTAGGGTTAGCATCAGCCCTAGGATAGTGTTAGGGTTAGGGTTAGGGTTATCATCAGGCCTAGGATAGTGTTAGGGTTAGGGTTAGCATCAGCTCTAGGATAGTGTTAGGGATAGGGTTAGGGTTACCATCAGCCGTAGGATAGTGTTAAGGTTAGGGTTAGGGTTATCATCAGGCCTAGGATAGTGTGAGGGCTAGGGTTAGCATCAGACTTAGGAAAGTGTTAGGGTTAGGGTTAGGGTTAGCATCAGCCCTAGGATAGTGTTAGGGTTAGGGTTAGCATCAGCCCTAGGAGAGTGTTAGGGTTAGGGATAGGTTTAGCATCAGGCCTAGGATAGTGTTAGGGTTAGGGTTAGCATCAGCCCTAGGATAGTGTTAGGGTTAGGGTTAGCATCAGGCCTAGATTAGTGTTAGGGTTAGGGTTAGCATCAGCCCTAGGAGACTGTTAGGGTTAGGGTTAGGGTTAGCATCAGCCCTAGGATAGTGTTAGGGTTAGGGTTAACATCAGCCCTAGGATAGTGTTAGGGTTAGGGTTAGGGTTAGCATCAGCCCTAGGATAGTGTTAGGTTTAGGGTTAGCATCAGACCTAGGATAGTGTTAGGGTTAGGGTTAGGGTTACCATCAGCCCTAGGATAGTGTAAGTATTAGGGTTAGGGTTAGCATCAGGCCTAGGATAGTGTTAGGGTTAGGGTTAGGGTTAGCATCAGCCCTAGGATAGTGTTAGGGTTAGGCTTAGGGTTAGCATCAGCCCTAGGATAGCATTAGGGTTAGGGTTAGCATCAGCCCTAGGATAGTGTTAGGGTTAGGGTTAGGGTTAGCACCAGACCCAGGATAGTGTTAGTGTTAGGGTTAGCATCAGCCTTAGGATAGTGTTAGGGTTAGGGTTAGGGTTAGCATCAGCCGTAGGATAGTGTTTGGGTTAGGGTTAGCCTCAGCCCTTAGATAGTGTTAGAGTTAGGGTTAGGGTTAGCATCAGCCCTAGGATAGTGTTAGGGTTAGGGTTAGGGTTAGCATCAGCCCTAGGATAGTGTTAGTGTTAGGGTTAGCATAAGCCCTAGGATAGTGTTAGGGTTAGGGTTAGGGATAGCATCCGCCCTAGGATAGTGTTAGGGTTAGGGATAGGATTAGAATTAGCCCTAGGATAGTGTTAGGGTTAGGGTTAACATAAACCCTAGGATAGTGTTAGGGTTAGGGTTAGGGTTATCATCAGGCCTAGGATAGTGTTAGGGTTAGGGTTAGGGTTAGCATCAGTTCAAGGATAGTGTTTGGCTTAGCGTTAGGGTTAGCATCAGCCCTAGGATAGTGTTAGGGTTAGCGTTAGCATCAGCCCTAGGATAGTGTTAGTGTTAGCGTTAGGGTTAGCATCAGCCCTAGGATAGTGTCAGGGTTAGGGTTAGCCTCAGCCCTAGGAGAGTGTTAGGGTAAGGGATAGGGTTAGCATCAGGCCTAGGATAGTGTTAGGGTTAGGGTTAGCATCAACCCTAGGATAGTGTTAGGGTTAGGGTTAGGGTTAGCATCAGCCCTAGGATAGTGTTAGGGTTAGGGATAGGGTTAGCATCAGGCCTAGGATAGTGTTAGGGTTAGGATTATGGTTAGCATCAGCTTTAGGATAGTGTTAGGGTTAGGGTTAGCATCAGGCCTAGGATAGTGTTAGGGTTAGGGTTAGCATCAGCCCTAGGAGAGTGTTAGTGTTAGGGTTAGCATCAGCCCTAGGATAGTGTTAGGGTTAGGGTTAGGGTTAGCATCAGCCCTAGGATAGTGTTAAGGTTAGGGTTAGGGTTATCATCAGGCCCAGGATAGTGTGAGGGCTAGGGTTAGCATCAGCCCTACGATAGTGTTAGGGTTAGCGTTAGGGTTAGCACCAGGCCCAGGATAGTGTTAGTGTTAGGGTTAGCATCAGCCTTAGGATAGTGTTAGGGTTAGGGTTAGGGTTAGCATCAGCCGTAGGATAGTGTTTTTGTTATCGTTAGCCTCAGCCCTAAGATAGTGTTAGAGTTAGGGTTAGGGTTAGCATCAGCCCTAGGATAGTGTTAGGGTTAGGGTTAGGGTTAGCATCAGCCCTAGGATAGTGTTAGTGTTAGGGTTAGCATCAGCCCTAGGATAGTGTTAGGGTTAGGGTTAGGGTTAGCATCCGCCCTAGGATAGTGTTAGGGTTAGGGTTAGGGTTAGCATCAGCCCTAGGATAGTGTTAGGGTTAGGGTTAACATAAACCCTAGGATGGTGTTAGGGATAGGGTTAGGGTTATCATCAGGCGTAGGATACTGTTAGGGTTAGGGTTATGGTTAGCATCAGTTCAAGGATAGCGTTAGGCTTAGCGTTAGGGTTAGCATCAGCCCTAGGATAGTGTTAGGGTTAGGGTTATGGTTAGCATCAGCCCTAGGATAGTGTTAGGGTTAGGGTTAGCATCAGCCCTAGGATAGTGTTAGGGTTAGGGTTAGGGTTACCATCAGGCCTAGGATAGTGTTAGGGTTAGGGTTAGCATCAGCTCTAGGATAGTGTTAGATTTAGGGTTAGGGTTAGCATCAGCCCTAGGATAGTGGTAATGTTAGGGTTAGGGTTATCATCAGGCCTAGGATAGTGTGAGGGCTAGGGTTAGCATCAGACTTAGGATAGTGTTAGGGTTAGGGTTAGGTTTACCATCAGCCCTAGGATAGTGTTAGGGTTAGGGTTAGCATCAGCCCTAGGATAGTGTTAGCGTTAGGGTTAGGGTTAGCATCAGCCCTAGGATAGTGTGACGGTTAGGGTTAGCATCAGCCCTAGGATAGTGTTAGGGTTAGGGTTAGGGTTAGCATCAGCCCTAGGATAGTGTTAGGGTTAGGGTTAGGGTTAGCATCAGCCCTAGGATAGTGTTAGTGTTAGGGTTAGCATCAGCCCTAGGATAGTGTTAGGGTTAGGGTTAGGGTTAGCATCCGCCCTAGGATAGTGTTAGGGTTAGGGTTAGGGTTAGCATCAGCCCTAGGATAGTGTTAGGGTTAGGGTTAACATAAACCCTAGGATGGTGTTAGGGATAGGGTTAGGGTTATCATCAGGCGTAGGATACTGTTAGGGTTAGGGTTATGGTTAGCATCAGTTCAAGGATAGTGTTAGGCTTAGCGTTAGGGTTAGCATCAGCCCTAGGATAGTGTTAGGGTTAGGGTTATGGTTAGCATCAGCCCTAGGATAGTGTTAGGGTTAGGGTTAGCATCAGCCCTAGGATAGTGTTAGGGTTAGGGTTACCATCAGGCCTAGGATAGGGTTAGGGTTAGGGTTAGCATCAGCTCTAGGATAGTGTTAGATTTAGGGTTAGGGTTAGCATCAGCCCTAGGATAGTGGTAATGTTAGGGTTAGGGTTATCATCAGGCCTAGGATAGTGTGAGGGCTAGGGTTAGCATCAGACTTAGGATAGTGTTAGGGTTAGGGTTAGGTTTACCATCAGCCCTAGGATAGTGTTAGGGTTAGGGTTAGCATCAGCCCTAGGATAGTGTTAGGGTTAGGGTTAGGGTTAGCATCAGCCCTAGGATAGTGTGACGGTTAGGGTTAGCATCAGCCCTAGGATAGTGTTAGGGTTAGGGTTAGGGTTAGCATCAGCCCTAGGATAGTGTTAGGGTTAGGGTTAGCATCAACCCTAGGATAGTCTTAGTGTTAGGGTTAGGGTTAGCATCAGCCCTAAGATAGTGTTAGGGTTAGGGTTAGCCTCAGCCCTAGGAGAGTGTTAGGGTTAGGGATAGGGTTAGCATCAGGCCTAGGATAGTGTTAGGGTTAGGGTTAGGGTTAGCATCAGGCCTAGGATAGTGATAGGGTTAGGGTTAGCATCAGCCCTAGGATAGTGTTAGGATTAGGGTTAGGGTTAGCATCTGCCCTAGGAGAGTGTTAGGGTTAGGGTTAGGGTTAGCATCAGCCCTAGGATAGTATTAGGGTTAGGGTTAGCATCAGCCCTAGGATAGTGTTAGGGTTAGGGTTAAGGTTAGCACCAGGCCCAGGATAGTGTTAGTGTGAGGGTTAGCATCAGCCTTAGGATAGTGTTAGGGTTAGGGTTAGGGTTATCATCAGCCGTAGGATAGTGTTTGGGTTAGGGTTAGCCTCAGCCCTAAGATAGTGTTAGAGTTAGGGTTAGGGTTAGCATCAGCCCTAGGATAGTGTTAGGGTTAGGGTTAGGGTTAGCATCAGCCCTAGGATAGTGTTAGTGTTAGGGTTAGCATAAGCCCTAGGATAGTGTTAGGGTTAGGGTTAGGGTTAGCATCCGCCCTAGGATAGTGTTAGGGTTAGGGATAGGATTAGCATCAGCCATAGGATAGTGTTAGGGTTACGGTTAACATAAACCCTAGGATAGTGTTAGGGTTAGGGTTAGGGTTATCATCAGGCCTAGGATAGTGTTAGGGTTAGGGTTAGGGTTAGCATCAGCCCTAGGATAGTGTTAGGTTTAGGGTTAGCATCAGCCCTAGGATAGTGTTAGGGTTAGGGTTAGGGTTATCGTCAGGCCTAGGATAGTGTTAGTGTTAGGGTTAGTATCAGCTCTAGGATAGTGTTAGGGTTAGGGTTAGGGTTAGCATCAGCCCTAGGATAGTGTTAAGGTTAGGGTTAGGGTTATCATCAGGCCTAGGATAGTGTGAGGCCTAGGGTTAGCATCAGACTTAGGATAGTGTTAGGGTTAGGGTTAGGTTAGCATCAACCCTAGGATAGTGTTAGTGTTAGGTTTAGCATCAGCCCAAGATAGTGTTAGGGTTAGGGTTATGGTTAGCATCAGCCCTAGGATAGTGTCAGTGTTAGCGTTAGCATCAGCCCTAGGATAGTGTTAGGGTTAGGGTTAGGGTTAGCATCAGCCCTAGGATAGTATTAGGGTTAGGGTTAGCATCAACCCTAGGATAGTGTTAGGGTTAGGGTTAGGGTTAGCATCTGCCCTAGGATAGTGTTAGGTTTAGGGTTAGCCTCAGCCCTAGGAGAGTGTTAGGGTTAGGGATAGGGTTAGCATCAGGACTAGGATAGTGTTAGGGTTAGGATTATGGTTAGCATCAGCTTTAGGATAGTGTTAGGGTTAGGGTTAGCATCAGGCCTAGGATAGTGTTAGGGTTAGGGTTAGCATCAGCCCTAGGAGAGTGTTAGTGTTAGGGTTAGCATCAGCCCTAGGATAGTGTTAGGGTTAGGGTTAGGGTTAGCATCAGCCCTAGGATATTGTTAAGGTTAGGGTTAGGGTTATCATCAGGCCCAGGATAGTGTGAGGGCTAGGGTTAGCATCAGCCCTACGATAGTGTTAGGGTTAGCGTTAGGGTTAGCACCAGGCCCAGGATAGTGTTAGTGTTAGGGTTAGCATCAGCCTTAGGATAGTGTTAGGGTTAGGGTTAGGGTTAGCATCAGCCGTAGGATAGTGTTTTGGTTAGCGTTAGCCTCAGCCCTAAGATAGTGTTAGAGTTAGGGTTAGGGTTAGCATCAGCCCTAGGATAGTGTTAGGGTTAGGGTTAACATAAACCCTAGGATGGTGTTAGGGATAGGGTTAGGGTTATCATCAGGCGTAGGATACTGTTAGGGTTAGGGTTATGGTTAGCATCAGTTCAAGGATAGTGTTAGGCTTAGCGTTAGGGTTAGCATCAGCCCTAGGATAGTGTTAGGGTTAGGGTTATGGTTAGCATCAGCCCTAGGATAGTGTTAGGGTTAGGGTTAGCATCAGCCCTAGGATAGTGTTAGGGTTAGGGTTAGGGTTACCATCAGGCCTAGGATAGTGTTAGGGTTACGGTTAGCATCAGCTCTAGGATAGTGTTAGATTTAGGGTTAGGGTTAGCATCAGCCCTAGGATAGTGGTAATGTTAGGGTTAGGGTTATCATCAGGCCTAGGATAGTGTGAGGGCTAGGGTTAGCATCAGACTTAGGATAGTGTTAGGGTTAGGGTTAGGTTTACCATCAGCCCTAGGATAGTGTTAGGGTTAGGGTTAGCATCAGCCCTAGGATAGTGTTAGGGTTAGGGTTATGGTTAGCATCAGCCCTAGGATAGTGTGACGGTTAGGGTTAGCATCAGCCCTAGGATAGTGTTAGGGTTAGGGTTAGGGATAGCATCAGCCCTAGGATAGTGTTAGGGTTAGGGTTAGGGTTAGCATCAGCCCTAGGATAGTGTTAGTGTTAGGGTTAGCATCAGCCCTAGGATAGTGTTAGGGTTAGGGTTAGGGTTAGCATCAGCCCTAGGATAGTGTTAGGGTTAGGGTTAGGGTTAGCATCAGCCCTAGGATAGTGTTAGGGTTAGGGTTAACATAAACCCTAGGATGGTGTTAGGGATAGGGTTAGGGTTATCATCAGGCGTAGGATACTGTTAGGGTTAGGGTTATGGTTAGCATCAGTTCAAGGATAGTGTTAGGCTTAGCGTTAGGGTTAGCATCAGCCCTAGGATAGTGTTAGGGTTAGGGTTATGGTTAGCATCAGCCCTAGGATAGTGTTAGGTTTAGGGTTAGCATCAGCCCTAGGATAGTGTTAGGGTTAGGGTTAGGGTTACCATCAGGCCTAGGATAGGGTTAGGGTTAGGGTTAGCATCAGCTCTAGGATAGTGTTAGATTTAGGGTTAGGGTTAGCATCAGCCCTAGGATAGTGGTAATGTTAGGGTTAGGGTTATCATCAGGCCTAGGATAGTGTGAGGGCTAGGGTTAGCATCAGACTTAGGATAGTGTTAGGGTTAGGGTTAGGTTTACCATCAGCCCTAGGATAGTGTTAGGGTTAGGGTTAGCATCAGCCCTAGGATAGTGTTAGGGTTAGGGTTAGGGTTAGCATCAGCCCTAGGATAGTGTGACGGTTAGGGTTAGCATCAGCCCTAGGATAGTGTTAGGGTTAGGGTTAGGGTTAGCATCAGCCCTAGGATAGTGTTAGGGTTAGGGTTAGCATCAACCCTAGGATAGTCTTAGTGTTAGGGTTAGGGTTAGCATCAGCCCTAAGATAGTGTTAGGGTTAGGGTTAGCCTCAGCCCTAGGAGAGTGTTAGGGTTAGGGATAGGGTTAGCATCAGGCCTAGGATAGTGTTAGGGTTAGGGTTAGAGTTAGCATCAGGCCTAGGATAGTGATAGGGTTAGGGTTAGCATCAGCCCTAGGATAGTGTTAGGGTTAGGGTTAGGGTTAGCATCAGCCCTAGGAGAGTGTTAGGGTTAGGGTTAGGGTTAGCATCAGCCCTAGGATAGTATTAGGGTTAGGGTTAGCATCAGCCCTAGGATAGTGTTAGGGTTAGGGTTAAGGTTAGCACCAGGCCCAGGATAGTGTTAGTGTGAGGGTTAGCATCAGCCTTAGGATAGTGTTAGGGTTAGGGTTAGGGTTATCATCAGCCGTAGGATAGTGTTTGGGTTAGGGTTAGCCTCAGCCCTAAGATAGTGTTAGAGTTAGGGTTAGGGTTAGCATCAGCCCTAGGATAGTGTTAGGGTTAGGGTTAGGGTTAGCATCAGCCCTAGGATAGTGTTAGTGTTAGGGTTAGCATAAGCCCTAGGATAGTGTTAGGGTTAGGGTTAGGGTTAGCATCCGCCCTAGGATAGTGTTAGGGTTAGGGATAGGATTAGCATCAGCCATAGGATAGTGTTAGGGTTACGGTTAACATAAACCCTAGGATAGTGTTAGGGTTAGGGTTAGGGTTATCATCAGGCCTAGGATAGTGTTAGGGTTAGGGTTAGGGTTAGCATCAGCCCTAGGATAGTGTTAGGTTTAGGGTTAGCATCAGCCCTAGGATAGTGTTAGGGTTAGGGTTAGGGTTATCATCAGGCCTAGGATAGTGTTAGTGTTAGGGTTAGTATCAGCTCTAGGATAGTGTTAGGGTTAGGGTTAGGGTTAGCATCAGCCCTAGGATAGTGTTAAGGTTAGGGTTAGGGTTATCATCAGGCCTAGGATAGTGTGAGGCCTAGGGTTAGCATCAGACTTAGGATAGTGTTAGGGTTCGGGTTAGGTTAGCATCAACCCTAGGATAGTGTTAGTGTTAGGTTTAGCATCAGCCCAAGATAGTGTTAGGGTTAGGGTTATGGTTAGCATCAGCCCTAGGATAGTGTCAGTGTTAGCGTTAGCATCAGCCCTAGGATAGTGTTAGGGTTAGGGTTAGGGTTAGCATCAGCCCTAGGATAGTATTAGGGTTAGGGTTAGCATCAACCCTAGGATAGTGTTAGGGTTAGGGTTAGGGTTAGCATCAGCCCTAGGATAGTGTTAGGTTTAGGGTTAGCCTCAGCCCTAGGAGAGTGTTAGGGTTAGGGATAGGGTTAGCATCAGGACTAGGATAGTGTTAGGGTTAGGATTATGGTTAGCATCAGCTTTAGGATAGTGTTAGGGTTAGGGTTAGCATCAGGCCTAGGATAGTGTTAGGGTTAGGGTTAGCATCAGCCCTAGGAGAGTGTTAGTGTTAGGGTTAGCATCAGCCCTAGGATAGTGTTAGGGTTAGGGTTAGCATCAGCCCTAGGATAGTGTTAGGGTTAGGGTTAGGGATAGCATCAGCCCTAGGATAGTGTTAGGGTTAGGGTTAGGGTTAGCATCAGCCCTAGGATAGTGTTAGTGTTAGGGTTAGCATCAGCCCTAGGATAGTGTTAGGGTTAGGGTTAGGGTTAGCATCAGCCCTAGGATAGTGTTAGGGTTAGGGTTAGGGTTAGCATCAGCCCTAGGATAGTGTTAGGGTTAGGGTTAACATAAACCCTAGGATGGTGTTAGGGATAGGGTTAGGGTTATCATCAGGCGTAGGATACTGTTAGGGTTAGGGTTATGGTTAGCATCAGTTCAAGGATAGTGTTAGGCTTAGCGTTAGGGTTAGCATCAGCCCTAGGATAGTGTTAGGGTTAGGGTTATGGTTAGCATCAGCCCTAGGATAGTGTTAGGGTTAGGGTTAGCATCAGCCCTAGGATAGTGTTAGGGTTAGGGTTAGGGTTACCATCAGGCCTAGGATAGGGTTAGGGTTAGGGTTAGCATCAGCTCTAGGATAGTGTTAGATTTAGGGTTAGGGTTAGCATCAGCCCTAGGATAGTGGTAATGTTAGGGTTAGGGTTATCATCAGGCCTAGGATAGTGTGAGGGCTAGGGTTAGCATCAGACTTAGGATAGTGTTAGGGTTAGGGTTAGGTTTACCATCAGCCCTAGGATAGTGTTAGGGTTAGGGTTAGCATCAGCCCTAGGATAGTGTTAGGGTTAGGGTTAGGGTTAGCATCAGCCCTAGGATAGTGTGACGGTTAGGGTTAGCATCAGCCCTAGGATAGTGTTAGGGTTAGGGTTAGGGTTAGCATCAGCCCTAGGATAGTGTTAGGGTTAGGGTTAGCATCAACCCTAGGATAGTCTTAGTGTTAGGGTTAGGGTTAGCATCAGCCCTAAGATAGTGTTAGGGTTAGGGTTAGCCTCAGCCCTAGGAGAGTGTTAGGGTTAGGGATAGGGTTAGCATCAGGCCTAGGATAGTGTTAGGGTTAGGGTTAGGGTTAGCATCAGGCCTAGGATAGTGATAGGGTTAGGGTTAGCATCAGCCCTAGGATAGTGTTAGGGTTAGGGTTAGGGTTAGCATCAGCCCTAGGAGAGTGTTAGGGTTAGGGTTAGGGTTAGCATCAGCCCTAGGATAGTATTAGGGTTAGGGTTAGCATCAGCCCTAGGATAGTGTTAGGGTTAGGGTTAAGGTTAGCACCAGGCCCAGGATAGTGTTAGTGTGAGGGTTAGCATCAGCCTTAGGATAGTGTTAGGGTTAGGGTTAGGGTTATCATCAGCCGTAGGATAGTGTTTGGGTTAGGGTTAGCCTCAGCCCTAAGATAGTGTTAGAGTTAGGGTTAGGGTTAGCATCAGCCCTAGGATAGTGTTAGGGTTAGGGTTAGGGTTAGCATCAGCCCTAGGATAGTGTTAGTGTTAGGGTTAGCATAAGCCCTAGGATAGTGTTAGGGTTAGGGTTAGGGTTAGCATCCGCCCTAGGATAGTGTTAGGGTTAGGGATAGGATTAGCATCAGCCATAGGATAGTGTTAGGGTTACGGTTAACATAAACCCTAGGATAGTGTTAGGGTTAGGGTTAGGGTTATCATCAGGCCTAGGATAGTGTTAGGGTTAGGGTTAGGGTTAGCATCAGCCCTAGGATAGTGTTAGGTTTAGGGTTAGCATCAGCCCTAGGATAGTGTTAGGGTTAGGGTTAGGGTTATCATCAGGCCTAGGATAGTGTTAGTGTTAGGGTTAGTATCAGCTCTAGGATAGTGTTAGGGTTAGGGTTAGGGTTAGCATCAGCCCTAGGATAGTGTTAAGGTTAGGGTTAGGGTTATCATCAGGCCTAGGATAGTGTGAGGCCTAGGGTTAGCATCAGAGTTAGGATAGTGTTAGGGTTAGGGTTAGGTTAGCATCAACCCTAGGATAGTGTTAGTGTTAGGTTTAGCATCAGCCCAAGATAGTGTTAGGGTTAGGGTTATGGTTAGCATCAGCCCTAGGATAGTGTCAGTGTTAGCGTTAGCATCAGCCCTAGGATAGTGTTAGGGTTAGGGTTAGGGTTAGCATCAGCCCTAGGATAGTATTAGGGTTAGGGTTAGCATCAACCCTAGGATAGTGTTAGGGTTAGGGTTAGGGTTAGCATCAGCCCTAGGATAGTGTTAGGTTTAGGGTTAGCCTCAGCCCTAGGAGAGTGTTAGGGTTAGGGATAGGGTTAGCATCAGGACTAGGATAGTGTTAGGGTTAGGATTATGGTTAGCATCAGCTTTAGGATAGTGTTAGGGTTAGGGTTAGCATCAGGCCTAGGATAGTGTTAGGGTTAGGGTTAGCATCAGCCCTAGGAGAGTGTTAGTGTTAGGGTTAGCATCAGCCCTAGGATAGTGTTAGGGTTAGGGTTAGCATCAGCCCTAGGATAGTGTTAGGGTTAGGGTTATGGTTAGCATCAGCCCTAGGATAGTGTGACGGTTAGGGTTAGCATCAGCCCTAGGATAGTGTTAGGGTTAGGGTTAGGGATAGCATCAGCCCTAGGATAGTGTTAGGGTTAGGGTTAGGGTTAGCATCAGCCCTAGGATAGTGTTAGTGTTAGGGTTAGCATCAGCCCTAGGATAGTGTTAGGGTTAGGGTTAGGGTTAGCATCAGCCCTAGGATAGTGTTAGGGTTAGGGATAGGGTTAGCATCAGCCCTAGGATAGTGTTAGGGTTAGGGTTAACATAAACCCTAGGATGGTGTTAGGGATAGGGTTAGGGTTATCATCAGGCGTAGGATACTGTTAGGGTTAGGGTTATGGTTAGCATCAGTTCAAGGATAGTGTTAGGCTTAGCGTTAGGGTTAGCATCAGCCCTAGGATAGTGTTAGGGTTAGGGTTATGGTTAGCATCAGCCCTAGGATAGTGTTAGGGTTAGGGTTAGCATCAGCCCTAGGATAGTGTTAGGGTTAGGGTTAGGGTTACCATCAGGCCTAGGATAGGGTTAGGGTTAGGGTTAGCATCAGCTCTAGGATAGTGTTAGATTTAGGGTTAGGGTTAGCATCAGCCCTAGGATAGTGGTAATGTTAGGGTTAGGGTTATCATCAGGCCTAGGATAGTGTGAGGGCTAGGGTTAGCATCAGACTTAGGATAGTGTTAGGGTTAGGGTTAGGTTTACCATCAGCCCTAGGATAGTGTTAGGGTTAGGGTTAGCATCAGCCCTAGGATAGTGTTAGGGTTAGGGTTAGGGTTAGCATCAGCCCTAGGATAGTGTGACGGTTAGGGTTAGCATCAGCCCTAGGATAGTGTTAGGGTTAGGGTTAGGGTTAGCATCAGCCCTAGGATAGTGTTAGGGTTAGGGTTAGCATCAACCCTAGGATAGTCTTAGTGTTAGGGTTAGGGTTAGCATCAGCCCTAAGATAGTGTTAGGGTTAGGGTTAGCCTCAGCCCTAGGAGAGTGTTAGGGTTAGGGATAGGGTTAGCATCAGGCCTAGGATAGTGTTAGGGTTAGGGTTAGTGTTAGCATCAGGCCTAGGATAGTGATAGGGTTAGGGTTAGCATCAGCCCAAGGATAGTGTTAGGGTTAGGGTTAGGGTTAGCATCAGCCCTAGGAGAGTGTTAGGGTTAGGGTTAGGGTTAGCATCAGCCCTAGGATAGTATTAGGGTTAGGGTTAGCATCAGCCCTAGGATAGTGTTAGGGTTAGGGTTAAGGTTAGCACCAGGCCCAGGATAGTGTTAGTGTGAGGGTTAGCATCAGCCTTAGGATAGTGTTAGGGTTAGGGTTAGGGTTATCATCAGCCGTAGGATAGTGTTTGGGTTAGGGTTAGCCTCAGCCCTAAGATAGTGTTAGAGTTAGGGTTAGGGTTAGCATCAGCCCTAGGATAGTGTTAGGGTTAGGGTTAGGGTTAGCATCAGCCCTAGGATAGTGTTAGTGTTAGGGTTAGCATAAGCCCTAGGATAGTGTTAGGGTTAGGGTTAGGGTTAGCATCCGCCCTAGGATAGTGTTAGGGTTAGGGATAGGATTAGCATCAGCCATAGGATAGTGTTAGGGTTACGGTTAACATAAACCCTAGGATAGTGTTAGGGTTAGGGTTAGGGTTATCATCAGGCCTAGGATAGTGTTAGGGTTAGGGTTAGGGTTAGCATCAGCCCTAGGATAGTGTTAGGTTTAGGGTTAGCATCAGCCCTAGGATAGTGTTAGGGTTAGGGTTAGGGTTATCATCAGGCCTAGGATAGTGTTAGTGTTAGGGTTAGTATCAGCTCTAGGATAGTGTTAGGGTTAGGGTTAGGGTTAGCATCAGCCCTAGGATAGTGTTAAGGTTAGGGTTAGGGTTATCATCAGGCCTAGGATAGTGTGAGGCCTAGGGTTAGCATCAGACTTAGGATAGTGTTAGGGTTAGGGTTAGGTTAGCATCAACCCTAGGATAGTGTTAGTGTTAGGTTTAGCATCAGCCCAAGATAGTGTTAAGGTTAGGGTTATGGTTAGCATCAGCCCTAGGATAGTGTCAGTGTTAGCGTTAGCATCAGCCGTAGGATAGTGTTAGGGTTAGGGTTAGGGTTAGCATCAGCCCTAGGATAGTATTAGGGTTAGGGTTAGCATCAACCCTAGGATAGTGTTAGGGTTAGGGTTAGGGTTAGCATAAGCCCTAGGATAGTGTTAGGTTTAGGGTTAGCCTCAGCCCTAGGAGAGTGTTAGGGTTAGGGATAGGGTTAGCATCAGGACTAGGATAGTGTTAGGGTTAGGATTATGGTTAGCATCAGCTTTAGGATAGTGTTAGGGTTAGGGTTAGCATCAGGCCTAGGATAGTGTTAGGGTTAGGGTTAGCATCAGCCCTAGGAGAGTGTTAGTGTTAGGGTTAGCATCAGCCCTAGGATAGTGTTAGGGTTAGGGTTAGGGTTAGCATCAGCCCTAGGATATTGTTAAGGTTAGGGTTAGGGTTATCATCAGGCCCAGGATAGTGTGAGGGCTAGGGTTAGCATCAGCCCTACGATAGTGTTAGGGTTAGCGTTAGGGTTAGCACCAGGCCCAGGATAGTGTTAGTGTTAGGGTTAGCATCAGCCTTAGGATAGTGTTAGGGTTAGGGTTAGGGTTAGCATCAGCCGTAGGATAGTGTTTTGGTTAGCGTTAGCCTCAGCCCTAAGATAGTGTTAGAGTTAGGGTTAGGGTTAGCATCAGCCCTAGGATAGTGTTAGGGTTAGGGTTAGGGTTAGCATCAGCCCTAGGATAGTGTTAGTGTTAGGGTTAGCATCAGCCCTAGGATAGTGTTAGGGTTAGGGTTAGGGTTAGCATCCGCCCTAGGATAGTGTTAGGGTTAGGGTTAGGGTTAGCATCAGCCCTAGGATAGTGTTAGGGTTAGGGTTAACATAAACCCTAGGATAGTGTTAGGGTTAGGGTTAGGGTTATCATCAGGCGTAGGATAGTGTTAGGGTTAGGGTTAGGGTGAGCATCAGTTCAAGGATAGTGTTAGGCTTAGCGTTAGGGTTAGCATCAGCCCTAGGATAGTGTTAGGGTTAGGGTTAGCATGAGCCCTAGGATAGTGTTAGGGTTAGGGTTAGCGTTACCATCAGGCCTAGGATAGTGTTAGGGTTAGGGTTAGCATCAGCCCTAGGATAGTGTTAGGGTTAGGGTTAGCCTCAGCCCTAGGAGAGTGTTAGGGTTAGGGATAGGGTTAGCATCAGGCCTAGGATAGTGTTAGGGTTATTGTTAGGGTTAGTATCAGCCCTATGATAGTGTTAGGGTTAGGGTTAGCATCAGGCCTAGGATAGTGTTAGGGTTCCGGTTAGCATCAGCCCTAGGAGAGTGTTAGGGTTAGGGTTAGGGTTAGCATCAGCCCTAGGATAGTGTTAGGGTTAGGGTTAACATCAGCCCTAGGATAGTGTTAGGGTTAGGGATAGGGTTAGCATCAGCCCTGGGATAGTGTTAGGGTTAGGGTTAGGGTTAGCATCAGCCCTAGGATAGTATTAGGGTTAGGGTTAGCATCAGCCCTAGGATAGTGTTAGGGTTAGGGTTAGGGTTAGCACCAGGCCTATGATAGTGTTAGTGTTAGGGTTAGCATCAGCCTTAGGATAGTGTTAGGGTTAGGGTTAGGGTTAGCATCAGCCGTAGGATAGTGTTTGGGTTAGGGTTAGCCTCAGCCCTAAGATAGTGTTAGAATTAGGGTTAGGGTTAGCATCAGCCCTAGGATAGTGTTAGGGTTAGAGTTAGGGTTAGCATCAGCCCTAGGATAGTGTTAGTGTTAGGGTTGGCATCAGCCCTAGGATAGTGTTAGGGTTATGGTTAGGGTTAGCATCCGCCCTAGGATAGTGTTAGGGTTAGGGTTAGGGTTAGCATCAGCCCTAGGATAGTGTTAGGGTTAGGGTTAACATAAACCCTAGGATAGTGTTAGGGTTATGGTTAGGGTTATCATCAGGCCTAGGATAGTGTTAGGGTTAGGGTTAGGGTTAGCATCAGTTCAAGGATAGTGTTAGGGTTAGCGTTAGGGTTAGCATCAGCCCTAGGATAGTGTTAGGGTTAGGGTTAGCATCAGCCCTAGGATCGTGTTAGGGTTAGGGTTAACATCAGCTCTAGGATAGTGTTAGGGTTAGGGTTAGGGTTAGCTTCAGCCCTAGGATAGTGTTAAGGTTAGGGTTAGGGTTATCATCAGGCCTAGGATAGTGTGAGGGCTAGGGTTAGCATCAGAATTAGGATAGTGTTAGGGTTAGGGTTAGCATCAGCCCTAGGAGAGTGTTAGGGTTAGCGATAGGTTTAGCATCAGGCCTAGGATAGTGTTAGGGTTAGGGTTAGGGTTAGCATCAGCCCTGGGATAGTGTTAGGGTTAGGGTTAGCATAAGCCCTAGGAGAGTGTTAGGGTTAGGGTTAGGGTTAGCATCAGCCCTAGGATAGTGTTAGGGTTAGGGTTAACATCAGCCCTAGGATAGTGTTAGGGTTAGGGTTAGGGTTAGCATCAGCCCTAGGATAGTGTTAGGTTTAGGGTTAGCATCAGACCTAGGATAGTGTTAGGGTTAGGGTTAGGGTTAGCATCAGCCCTAGGATAGTGTAAGTGTTAGGGTTAGGGTTAGCATCAGGCCTAGGATAGTGTTAGGGTTAGGGTTAGCATCAGCCCTAGGATAGTGTTAGGGTTAGGGTTAGGGATAGCATCAGCCCTAGGATAGTGTTAGTGTTAGGGTTAGCATCAGACCTAGGATAGTGTTAGGGTTAGGGTTAGGGTTAGCATCAGCTCTAGGATAGTGTAAGTGTTAGGGTTATGGTTAGCATCAGGCCTAGGATAGTGTTAGGGTTAGGGTTAGCATCAGCCCTAGGATAGTGTTAGGGTTAGGGTTAGGGTTAGCATCAGCCCTAGGATAGTGTTAGGGTTAGGGTTAGGGTTAGCATCAGCCCTAGGATAGTATTAGGGTTAGGGTTATGGTTAGCATCAGCCCTAGGATAGTGTTAGTGTTAGGGTTAGCATCAGCCCTAGGATAGTGTTAGGGTTAGGGTTAGGGTTAGCATCAGTCCTAGGATAGTGTTAGGGTTAGGGTTAGCATCAACCCTAGGATAGTGTTAGGGTTAGGGTTAGGGTTAGCATCAGCCCTAGGATAGTGTTAGGTTTAGGGTTAGCCTCAGCCCTAGGAGAGTGTTAGGGTTAGGGATAGGGTTAGCATCAGGCCTAGGATAGTGTTAGGGTTAGGATTATGGTTAGCATCAGCTTTAGGATAGTGTTAGGGTAAGGGTTAGCATCAGGCCTAGGATAGTGTTAGGGTTAGGGTTAGCATCAGCCCTAGGAGAGTGTTTGTGTTAGGGTTAGCATCAGCCCTAGGATAGTGTTAGGGTTAGGGTTAGGGTTAGCATCAGCCCTAGGATAGTGTTAAGGTTAGGGTTAGGGTTATCATCAGGCCCAGGATAGTGTGAGGGCTAGGGTTAGCATCAGCCCTACGATAGTGTTAGGGTTATGGTTAGGGTTAGCACCAGGCCCAGGATAGTGTTAGTGTTAGGGTTAGCATCAGCCTTAGGATAGTGTTAGGGTTAGGGTTAGGGTTAGCATCAGCCGTAGGATAGTGTTTTGGTTAGCGTTAGCCTCAGCCCTAAGATAGTGTTAGAGTTAGGGTTAGGGTTAGCATAAGCCCTAGGATAGTGTTAGGGTTAGGGTTAGGGTTAGCATCAGCCCTAGGATAGTGTTAGTGTTAGGGTTAGCATCAGCCCTAGGATAGTGTTAGGGTTAGGGTTAGGGTTAGCATCCGCCCTAGGATAGTGTTAGGGTTAGGGTTAGGGTTAGCATCAGCCCTAGGATAGTGTTAGGGTTAGGGTTATGGTTAGCATCAGCCCTAGGATAGTGTTAGGGTTAGGGTTAGCATCACCCCTAGGATAGTGTTAGGGTTAGGGTTAGGGTTACCATCAGGCCTAGGATAGTGTTAGGGTTAGGGTTAGCATCAGCTCTAGGATAGTGTTAGATTTAGGGTTAGGGTTAGCATCAGCCCTAGGATAGGGTTAAGGTTAGGGTTAGGGTTATCATCAGGCCTAGGATAGTGTGAGGGCTAGGGTTAGCATCAGACTTAGGATAGTGTTAGGGTTAGGGTTAGGGTTAGCATCAGCCCTAGGATAGTGTTAGGGTTAGGGTTAGGGTTAGCATCAGCCCTAGGATAGTGTTAGGGTTAGGGTTAGCATCAACCCTAGGATAGTGTTAGGGTTAGGGTTAGGGTTAACATCAGCCCTAGGATAGTGTTAGGGTTATGGTTAGCCTCAGCCCTAGGAGAGTGTTAGGGTTAGGGATAGGGTTAGCATCAGGCCTAGGATAGTGTTAGGGTTAGGGTTATGGTTAGCATCAGCCCTATGAAAGTGTTAGGGTTAGGGTTAGCATCAGGCCTAGGATAGTGTTATGGTTACGGTTAGCATCAGCCCTAGGAGAGTGTTAGGGTTAGGGTTAGGGTTAGCATCAGCCCTAGGATAGTGTTAGGGTTAGGGTTAACATCAGCCCTTGGATAGTGTTAGGGTTAGGGTTAGGGTTAGCATCAGCCCTAGGATAGTATTAGGGTTAGGGTTAGCATCAGCCCTAGGATAGTGTTAGGGTTAGGGTTAGGGTTAGCACCAGGCCTAGGATAGTGTTAGTGTTAGGGTTAGCATCAGCCTTAGGATAGTGTTAGGGTTAGGGTTAGGGTTAGCATCAGCCGTAGGATAGTGTTTGGGTTAGGGTTAGCCTCAGCCCTAAGATAGTGTTAGAGTTAGGGTTAGGGTTAGCATCAGCCCTAGGATAGTGTTAGTGTTAGGGTTAGGGTTAGCATCAGCCCTAGGATAGTGTTAGTGTTAGGGTTAGCATCAGCCCTAGGATAGTGTTAGGGTTAGGGTTACGGTTAGCATCAGCCCTAGGATAGTGTTAGGGTTAGGGTTAACATAAACCCTAGGATAGTGTTAGGGTTATGGTTAGGGTTATCATCAGGCCTAGGATAGTGTAAGGGTTAGTGTTAGGGTTAGCATCAGTTCAAGGATAGTGTTAGGGTTAGCGTTAGGGTTAGCATCAGCCCTAGGATAGTGTTAGGGCTGGGTTAGCATCAGCCCTAGGATCGTGTTAGGGTTAGGGTTAGCATCAGCTCTAGGATAATGTTAGGGATAGGGTTAGGGTTAGCATCAGCCCTAGGATAGTGTTAAGGTTAGGGTTAGGGTTATCATCAGGCCTAGGATAGTGTGAGGGCTAGGGTTAGCATCAGACTTAGGATAGTGTTAGGGTTAGGGTTAGGGTTAGCATCAGCCCTAGGATAGTGTTAGGGTTAGGGTTAGGGTTAGCATCAGCCCTAGGATAGTGTTAGGGTTAGGGTTAGGGTTAGCATCAGCCCTAGGATAGTGTTAGGTTTAGGGTTAGCATCAGACCTAGGATAGTGTTAGGGTTAGGGTTAGGGTTAGCATCAGCCCTAGGATAGTGTAAGTGTTAGGGTTAGGGTTAGCATCAGGCCTAGGATAGTGTTAGGGTTAGGGTTAGCATCAGCCCTAGGATAGTGTTAGGGTTAGGGTTAGGGATAGCATCAGCCCTAGGATAGTGTTAGGGTTAGGGTTAGCATCAGACCTAGGATAGTGTTAGGGTTAGGGTTAGGGTTAGCATCAGCCCTAGGATAGTGTAAGTGTTAGGGTTAGGGTTAGCATCAGGCCTAGGATAGTGTTAGGGTTAGGGTTAGCATCAGCCCTAGGATAGTGTTAGGGTTAGGGTTAGGGTTAGCATCAGCCCTAGGATAGTGTTAGGGTTAGGGTTAGGGTTAGCATCAGCCCTAGGATAGTATTAGGGTTAGGGTTATGGTTAGCATCAGCCCTAGGATAGTGTTAGTGTTAGGGTTAGCATCAGCCCTAGGATAGTGTTAGGGTTAGGGTTAGGGTTAGCATCAGTCCTAGGATAGTGTTAGGGTTAGGGTTAGCATCAGCCCTAGGATAGTGTTAGGTTTAGGGTTAGCCTCAGCCCTAGGAGAGTGTTAGGGTTAGGGATAGGGTTAGCATCAGGCCTAGGATAGTGTTAGGGTTAGGATTATGGTTAGCATCAGCTTTAGGATAGTGTTAGGGTTAGGGTTAGCATCAGGCCTAGGATAGTGTTAGGGTTAGGGTTAGCATCAGCCCTAGGAGAGTGTTAGTGTTAGGGTTAGCATCAGCCCTAGGATAGTGTTAGGGTTAGGGTTAGGGTTAGCATCAGCCCTAGGATAGTGTTAAGGTTAGGGTTAGGGTTATCATCAGGCCCAGGATAGTGTGAGGGCTAGGGTTAGCATCAGCCCTACGATAGTGTTAGGGTTAGGGTTAGGGTTAGCACCAGGCCCAGGATAGTGTTAGTGTTAGGGTTAGCATCAGCCTTAGGATAGTGTTAGGGTTAGGGTTAGGGTTAGCATCAGCCGTAGGATAGCGTTTTGGTTAGCGTTAGCCTCAGCCCTAAGATAGTGTTAGAGTTAGGGTTAGGGTTAGCATCAGCCCTAGGATAGTGTTAGGGTTAGGGTTAGGGTTAGCATCAGCCCTAGGATAGTGTTAGTGTTAGGGTTAGCATCAGCCCTAGGATAGTGTTAGGGTTAGGGTTAGGGTTAGCATCCGCCCTAGGATAGTGTTAGGGTTAGGGTTAGGGTTAGCATCAGCCCTAGGATAGTGTTAGGGTTAGGGTTATGGTTAGCATCAGCCCTAGGATAGTGTTAGGGTTAGGGTTAGCATCAGCCCTAGGATAGTGTTAGGGTTAGGGTTAGGGTTACCATCAGGCCTAGGATAGTGTTAGGGTTAGGGTTAGCATCAGCTCTAGGATAGTGTTAGATTTAGGGTTAGGGTTAGCATCAGCCCTGGGATAGGGTTAAGGTTAGGGTTAGGGTTATCATCAGGCCTAGGATAGTGTGAGGGCTAGGGTTAGCATCAGACTTAGGATAGTGTTAGGGTTAGGGTTAGGGTTAGCATCAGCCCTAGGATAGCGTTAGGGTTAGGGTTAGGGTTAGCATCAGCCCTAGGATAGTGTTAGGGTTAGGGTTAGCATCAACCCTAGGATAGTGTTAGGGTTAGGGTTAGGGTTAACATCAGCCCTAGGATAGTGTTAGGGTTATGGTTAGCCTCAGCCCTAGGAGAGTGTTAGGGTTAGGGATAGGGTTAGCATCAGGCCTAGGATAGTGTTAGGGTTAGGGTTAGGGTTAGCATCAGCCCTATGATAGTGTTAGGGTTTGGGTTAGCATCAGGCCTAGGATAGTGTTATGGTTACGGTTAGCATCAGCCCTAGGAGAGTGTTAGGGTTAGGGTTAGGGTTAGCATCAGCCCTAGGATAGTGTTAGGGTTAGGGTTAACATCAGCCCTAGCATAGTGTTAGGGTTAGGGTTAGGGTTAGCATCAGCCCTAGGATAGTATTAGGGTTAGGGTTAGCATCAGCCCTAGGATAGTGTTAGGGTTAGGGTTAGGGTTAGCACCAGGCCTAGGATAGTGTTAGTGTTAGGGTTAGCATCAGCCTTAGGATAGTGTTAGGGTTAGGGTTAGGGTTAGCATCAGCCGTAGGATAGTGTTTGGGTTAGGGTTAGCCTCAGCCCTAAGATAGTGTTAGAGTTAGGGTTAGGGTTAGCATCAGCCCTAGGATAGTGTAAGGGTTAGGGTTAGGGTTAGCATCAGCCCTAGGATAGTGTTAGCGTTAGGGTTAGCATCAGCCCTAGGATAGTGTTAGGGTTAGGGTTAGGGTTAGCATCAGCCCTAGGATAGTATTAGGGTTAGGGTTAGCATCAGCCCTAGGATAGTATTAGGGTTAGGGTTATGGTTAGCATCAGCCCTAGGATAGTGTTAGTGTTAGGGTTAGCATCAGCCCTAGGATAGTGTTAGGGTTAGGGTTAGGGTTAGCATCAGTCCTAGGATAGTGTTAGGGTTAGGGTTAGCATCAACCCTAGGATAGTGTTAGGGTTAGGGTTAGGGTTAGCATCAGCCCTAGGATAGTGTTAGGTTTAGGGTTAGCCTCAGCCCTAGGAGAGTGTTAGGGTTAGGGATAGGGTTAGCATCAGGCCTAGGATAGTGTTAGGGTTAGGATTATGGTTAGCATCAGCTTTAGGATAGTGTTAGGGTAAGGGTTAGCATCAGGCCTAGGATAGTGTTAGGGTTAGGGTTAGCATCAGCCCTAGGAGAGTGTTTGTGTTAGGGTTAGCATCAGCCCTAGGATAGTGTTAGGGTTAGGGTTAGGGTTAGCATCAGCCCTAGGATAGTGTTAAGGTTAGGGTTAGGGTTATCATCAGGCCCAGGATAGTGTGAGGGCTAGGGTTAGCATCAGCCCTACGATAGTGTTAGGGTTATGGTTAGGGTTAGCACCAGGCCCAGGATAGTGTTAGTGTTAGGGTTAGCATCAGCCTTAGGATAGTGTTAGGGTTAGGGTTAGGGTTAGCATCAGCCGTAGGATAGTGTTTTGGTTAGCGTTAGCCTCAGCCCTAAGATAGTGTTAGAGTTAGGGTTAGGGTTAGCATAAGCCCTAGGATAGTGTTAGGGTTAGGGTTAGGGTTAGCATCAGCCCTAGGATAGTGTTAGTGTTAGGGTTAGCATCAGCCCTAGGATAGTGTTAGGGTTAGGGTTAGGGTTAGCATCCGCCCTAGGATAGTGTTAGGGTTAGGGTTAGGGTTAGCATCAGCCCTAGGATAGTGTTAGGGTTAGGGTTATGGTTAGCATCAGCCCTAGGATAGTGTTAGGGTTAGGGTTAGCATCACCCCTAGGATAGTGTTAGGGTTAGGGTTAGGGTTACCATCAGGCCTAGGATAGTGTTAGGGTTAGGGTTAGCATCAGCTCTAGGATAGTGTTAGATTTAGGGTTAGGGTTAGCATCAGCCCTAGGATAGGGTTAAGGTTAGGGTTAGGGTTATCATCAGGCCTAGGATAGTGTGAGGGCTAGGGTTAGCATCAGACTTAGGATAGTGTTAGGGTTAGGGTTAGGGTTAGCATCAGCCCTAGGATAGTGTTAGGGTTAGGGTTAGGGTTAGCATCAGCCCTAGGATAGTGTTAGGGTTAGGGTTAGCATCAACCCTAGGATAGTGTTAGGGTTAGGGTTAGGGTTAACATCAGCCCTAGGATAGTGTTAGGGTTATGGTTAGCCTCAGCCCTAGGAGAGTGTTAGGGTTAGGGATAGGGTTAGCATCAGGCCTAGGATAGTGTTAGGGTTAGGGTTATGGTTAGCATCAGCCCTATGAAAGTGTTAGGGTTAGGGTTAGCATCAGGCCTAGGATAGTGTTATGGTTACGGTTAGCATCAGCCCTAGGAGAGTGTTAGGGTTAGGGTTAGGGTTAGCATCAGCCCTAGGATAGTGTTAGGGTTAGGGTTAACATCAGCCCTTGGATAGTGTTAGGGTTAGGGTTAGGGTTAGCATCAGCCCTAGGATAGTATTAGGGTTAGGGTTAGCATCAGCCCTAGGATAGTGTTAGGGTTAGGGTTAGGGTTAGCACCAGGCCTAGGATAGTGTTAGTGTTAGGGTTAGCATCAGCCTTAGGATAGTGTTAGGGTTAGGGTTAGGGTTAGCATCAGCCGTAGGATAGTGTTTGGGTTAGGGTTAGCCTCAGCCCTAAGATAGTGTTAGAGTTAGGGTTAGGGTTAGCATCAGCCCTAGGATAGTGTTAGTGTTAGGGTTAGGGTTAGCATCAGCCCTAGGATAGTGTTAGTGTTAGGGTTAGCATCAGCCCTAGGATAGTGTTAGGGTTAGGGTTACGGTTAGCATCAGCCCTAGGATAGTGTTAGGGTTAGGGTTAACATAAACCCTAGGATAGTGTTAGGGTTATGGTTAGGGTTATCATCAGGCCTAGGATAGTGTAAGGGTTAGTGTTAGGGTTAGCATCAGTTCAAGGATAGTGTTAGGGTTAGCGTTAGGGTTAGCATCAGCCCTAGGATAGTGTTAGGGCTGGGTTAGCATCAGCCCTAGGATCGTGTTAGGGTTAGGGTTAGCATCAGCTCTAGGATAATGTTAGGGATAGGGTTAGGGTTAGCATCAGCCCTAGGATAGTGTTAAGGTTAGGGTTAGGGTTATCATCAGGCCTAGGATAGTGTGAGGGCTAGGGTTAGCATCAGACTTAGGATAGTGTTAGGGTTAGGGTTAGGGTTAGCATCAGCCCTAGGATAGTGTTAGGGTTAGGGTTAGGGTTAGCATCAGCCCTAGGATAGTGTTAGGGTTAGGGTTAGGGTTAGCATCAGCCCTAGGATAGTGTTAGGTTTAGGGTTAGCATCAGACCTAGGATAGTGTTAGGGTTAGGGTTAGGGTTAGCATCAGCCCTAGGATAGTGTAAGTGTTAGGGTTAGGGTTAGCATCAGGCCTAGGATAGTGTTAGGGTTAGGGTTAGCATCAGCCCTAGGATAGTGTTAGGGTTAGGGTTAGGGATAGCATCAGCCCTAGGATAGTGTTAGGGTTAGGGTTAGCATCAGACCTAGGATAGTGTTAGGGTTAGGGTTAGGGTTAGCATCAGCCCTAGGATAGTGTAAGTGTTAGGGTTAGGGTTAGCATCAGGCCTAGGATAGTGTTAGGGTTAGGGTTAGCATCAGCCCTAGGATAGTGTTAGGGTTAGGGTTAGGGTTAGCATCAGCCCTAGGATAGTGTTAGGGTTAGGGTTAGGGTTAGCATCAGCCCTAGGATAGTATTAGGGTTAGGGTTATGGTTAGCATCAGCCCTAGGATAGTGTTAGTGTTAGGGTTAGCATCAGCCCTAGGATAGTGTTAGGGTTAGGGTTAGGGTTAGCATCAGTCCTAGGATAGTGTTAGGGTTAGGGTTAGCATCAGCCCTAGGATAGTGTTAGGTTTAGGGTTAGCCTCAGCCCTAGGAGAGTGTTAGGGTTAGGGATAGGGTTAGCATCAGGCCTAGGATAGTGTTAGGGTTAGGATTATGGTTAGCATCAGCTTTAGGATAGTGTTAGGGTTAGGGTTAGCATCAGGCCTAGGATAGTGTTAGGGTTAGGGTTAGCATCAGCCCTAGGAGAGTGTTAGTGTTAGGGTTAGCATCAGCCCTAGGATAGTGTTAGGGTTAGGGTTAGGGTTAGCATCAGCCCTAGGATAGTGTTAAGGTTAGGGTTAGGGTTATCATCAGGCCCAGGATAGTGTGAGGGCTAGGGTTAGCATCAGCCCTACGATAGTGTTAGGGTTAGGGTTAGGGTTAGCACCAGGCCCAGGATAGTGTTAGTGTTAGGGTTAGCATCAGCCTTAGGATAGTGTTAGGGTTAGGGTTAGGGTTAGCATCAGCCGTAGGATAGCGTTTTGGTTAGCGTTAGCCTCAGCCCTAAGATAGTGTTAGAGTTAGGGTTAGGGTTAGCATCAGCCCTAGGATAGTGTTAGGGTTAGGGTTAGGGTTAGCATCAGCCCTAGGATAGTGTTAGTGTTAGGGTTAGCATCAGCCCTAGGATAGTGTTAGGGTTAGGGTTAGGGTTAGCATCCGCCCTAGGATAGTGTTAGGGTTAGGGTTAGGGTTAGCATCAGCCCTAGGATAGTGTTAGGGTTAGGGTTATGGTTAGCATCAGCCCTAGGATAGTGTTAGGGTTAGGGTTAGCATCAGCCCTAGGATAGTGTTAGGGTTAGGGTTAGGGTTACCATCAGGCCTAGGATAGTGTTAGGGTTAGGGTTAGCATCAGCTCTAGGATAGTGTTAGATTTAGGGTTAGGGTTAGCATCAGCCCTGGGATAGGGTTAAGGTTAGGGTTAGGGTTATCATCAGGCCTAGGATAGTGTGAGGGCTAGGGTTAGCATCAGACTTAGGATAGTGTTAGGGTTAGGGTTAGGGTTAGCATCAGCCCTAGGATAGCGTTAGGGTTAGGGTTAGGGTTAGCATCAGCCCTAGGATAGTGTTAGGGTTAGGGTTAGCATCAACCCTAGGATAGTGTTAGGGTTAGGGTTAGGGTTAACATCAGCCCTAGGATAGTGTTAGGGTTATGGTTAGCCTCAGCCCTAGGAGAGTGTTAGGGTTAGGGATAGGGTTAGCATCAGGCCTAGGATAGTGTTAGGGTTAGGGTTAGGGTTAGCATCAGCCCTATGATAGTGTTAGGGTTTGGGTTAGCATCAGGCCTAGGATAGTGTTATGGTTACGGTTAGCATCAGCCCTAGGAGAGTGTTAGGGTTAGGGTTAGGGTTAGCATCAGCCCTAGGATAGTGTTAGGGTTAGGGTTAACATCAGCCCTAGCATAGTGTTAGGGTTAGGGTTAGGGTTAGCATCAGCCCTAGGATAGTATTAGGGTTAGGGTTAGCATCAGCCCTAGGATAGTGTTAGGGTTAGGGTTAGGGTTAGCACCAGGCCTAGGATAGTGTTAGTGTTAGGGTTAGCATCAGCCTTAGGATAGTGTTAGGGTTAGGGTTAGGGTTAGCATCAGCCGTAGGATAGTGTTTGGGTTAGGGTTAGCCTCAGCCCTAAGATAGTGTTAGAGTTAGGGTTAGGGTTAGCATCAGCCCTAGGATAGTGTAAGGGTTAGGGTTAGGGTTAGCATCAGCCCTAGGATAGTGTTAGCGTTAGGGTTAGCATCAGCCCTAGGATAGTGTTAGGGTTAGGGTTAGGGTTAGCATCAGCCCTAGGATAGTGTTAGGGTTAGGGTTAACATAAACCCTAGGATAGTGTTAGGGTTATGGTTAGGGTTATCATCAGGCCTAGGATAGTGTTAGGGTTAGGGGTAGGGTTAGCATCAGTTCAAGGATAGTGTTAGGGTTAGCGTTAGGGTTAGCATCAGCCCTAGGATAGTGTTAGGGCTGGGTTAGCATCAGCCCTAGGATCGTGTTAGGGTTAGGGTTAGCATCAGCTCTAGGATAATGTTAGGGATAGGGTTAGGGTTAGCATCAGCCCTAGGATAGTGTTAAGGTTAGGGTTAGGGTTATCATCAGGCCTAGGATAGTGTGAGGGCTAGGGTTAGCATCAGACTTAGGATAGTGTTAGGGTTAGGGTTAGGGTTAGCATCAGCCCTAGGATAGTGTTAGTGTTAGGGTTAGGGTTAGCATCAGCCCTAGGATAGTGTTAGGGTTAGGGTTAGCATCAACCCTAGGATAGTGTTAGGGTTAGGATTAGGGTTAACATCAGCCCTAGGATAGTGTTAGGGTTAGGGTTAGCATCAGACCTAGGATAGTGTTAGGGTTAGGGTTGGGGTTAGCATCAGCCCTAGGATAGTGTACGTGTTAGGGTTTGGGTTAGCATCAGGCCTAGGATAGTGTTAGTGTTAGGGTTAGGGTTAGCATCAGCCCTAGGATAGTGTTAGGGTTAGGGTTAGCATCAGCCCTAGGATAGTGTTAGGGTTAGGGTTAGGGTTAGCACCAGGCCCGGGATAGTGTTAGTGTTAGGGTTAGCATCAGCCTTAGGATAGTGTTAGTGTTAGGGTTAGGGTTAGCATCAGCCGTAGGATACTGTTTGGGTTAGGGTTAGCCTCAGCCCTAAGATAGTGTTAGAGTTAGGGTTAGGGTTAGCATCAGCCCTAGGATAGTGTTAGGGTTAGGGTTAGGGTTAGCATCAGCCCTAGGATAGTGTTAGTGTTAGGGTTAGCATCAGCCGTAGGATAGTGTTAGGGTTAGGGTTAGGGTTAGGATCCGCCCTAGGATAGTGTTAGGGTTAGGGTTAGCATTATCATCAGCCCTAGGATAGTGTTAGGGTTAGGGTTATGGTTAGCATCAGCCCTAGGATAGTGTTAGGGTTAGGGTTAGCATCAGCCCTAGGATAGTGTTAGGGTTAGGGTTAGGGTTACCATCAGGCCTAGGATAGTGTTAGGGTTAGGGTTAGCATCAGCTCTAGGATAGTGTTATATTTAGGGTTAGGGTTAGCATCAGCCCTAGGATAGGGTTTAGGTTAGGGTTAGGGTCATCATCAGGCCTAGGATAGTGTGAGGGCTAGGGTTAGCATCAGACTTAGGATAGTGTTAGGGTTAGGGTTAGGGTTAGCATCAGCCCTAGGATAGTGTTAGGGTTAGGGTTAGCATCAGCCCTAGGATAGTGTTAGGGTTAGGGTTAGGGTTAGCATCAGCCCTAGGATAGTGTTAGGGTTAGGGTTAGCATTAACCCTAGGATAGTGTTAGGGTTAGGGTTAGGGTTAACATCAGCCCTAGGATAGTGTTAGGGTTAGGGTTAGCCTCAGCCCTAGGAGAGTGTTAGGGTTAGGGGTAGGGTTAGCATCAGGCCTAGGATAGTGTTAGGGTTAGGGTTAGGGTTAGCATCAGCCCTATGATAGTGTTAGGGTTAGGGTTTGCATCAGGCCTAGGATAGTGGTATGGTTACGGTTAGCATCAGCCCTAGGAGAGTGTTAGGGTTAGGGTTAGGGTTAGCATCAGCCCTAGGATAGTGTTAGGGTTAGGGTTAACATCAGCCCTAGGATAGTGTTAGGGTTAGGGTTAGGGTTAGCATCAGCCCTAGGATAGTGTAAGTGTTAGGGTTAGGGTTAGCATCAGGGCTAGGATAGTGTTAGGGTTAGGGTTAGCATCAGCCCTAGCATAGTGTTAGGGTTAGGGATAGGGTTAGCATCAGCCCTAGGATAGTGTTAGGGTTAGGGTTAGGGTTAGCATCAGCCCTAGGATAGTATTAGGGTTAGGGTTAGCATCAGCCCTATGATAGTGTTAGGGTTAGGGTTAGGGTTAGCACCAGGCCTAGGATTGTGTTAGTGTTAGGGTTAGCATCAGCCTTAGGATAGTGTTAGGGTTAGGGTTAGGGTTAGCATCAGCCGTAGGATAGTGTTTGGGTTAGGGTTAGCCTCAGCCCTAAGATAGTGTTAGAGTTAGGGTTAGGGTTAGCATCAGCCCTAGGATAGTGTTATGGTTAGGGTTAGGGTTAGCATCAGCCCTAGGATAGTGTTAGTGTTAGGGTTAGCATCAGCCCTAGGATAGTGTTAGGGTTAGGGTTAGGGTTAGCATCAGCCCTAGGATAGTGTTAGGGTTAGGGTTAACATAAACCCTAGGATAGTGTTAGGGTTATGTTTAGGGTTATCATCAGGCCTAGGATACTGTTAGGGTTAGGGTTAGGGTTAGCATCAGTTCAAGGATAGTGTTAGGGTTAGCGTTAGGGTTACCATCAGCCCTAGGATAGTGTTAGGGCTGGGTTAGCATCAGCCCTAGGATCGTGTTAGGGTTAGGGTTAGCATCAGCTCTAGGATAATGTTAGGGATAGGGTTAGGGTTAGCATCAGCCCTAGGATAGTGTTAAGGTTAGGGTTAGGGTTATCATCAGGCCTAGGATAGTGTGAGGGCTAGGGTTAGCATCAGACTTAGGATAGTGTTAGGGTTAGGGTTAGGGTTAGCATCAGCCCTAGGATAGTGTTAGGGTTAGGGTTAGGGTTAGCATCAGCCCTATTATAGTGTTAGGGTTAGGGTTAGCATCAACCCTAGGATAGTGTTAGGGTTAGGGTTAGGGTTAACATCAGCCCTAGGATAGTGTTAGGGTTAGGGTTAGCATCAGACCTAGGATAGTGTTAGGGTTAGGGTTGGGGTTAGCATCAGCCCTAGGATAGTGTAAGTGTTAGGGTTTGGGTTAGCATCAGGCCTAGGATAGTGTTAGGGTTAGGGTTAGGGTTAGCATCAGCCCTAGGATAGTGTTAGGGTTAGGGTTAGCATCAGTCCTAGGATAGTGTTAGGGTTAGGGTTAGGGTTAGCACCAGGCCCAGGATAGTGTTAGTGTTAGGGTTAGCATCAGCCTTAGGATAGTGTTAGGGTTAGGGTTAGGGTTATCATCAGGCCTAGGATAGTGTGAGGGCTAGGGTCAGCATCAGACTTAGGATAGTGTTAGGGTTAGGGGTAGGTTAGCATCAACCCTAGGATAGTGTTAGTGTTACGTTTAGCATCAGCCCTAGGATAGTGTTAGGGTTAGGGTTATGGTTAGCATCAGCCCTAGGATAGTGTTAGTGATAGGGTTAGCATCAGCCCTAGGATAGTGTTAGGGTTAGGGTTAGGGTTAGCATCAGCCCTAGGATAGTGTTAGGGTTAGGGTTAGCATCAACCCTAGGATAGTGTTAGGGTTAGGGTTAGGGTTAGCATCAGCTCTAGGATAGTGTTAGGTTTAGGGTTAGTCTCAGCCCAAGGAGAGTGTTAGGGTTAGGGATAGGGTTAGCATCAGGCCTAGGATAGTGTTAGGGTTAGGGTTATCATCAGCCCTAGGAGAGTGTTAGTGTTAGGGTTAGCATCAGCCCTAGGATAGTGTTAGGGTTAGGGTTAGGGTTAGCACCAGGCCCAGGATAGTGTTAGTGTTAGTGTTAGCATCAGCCTTAGGATAGTGTTAGGGTTAGGGTTAGGGTTAGCATCAGCCGTAGGATAGTGTTTTGGTTAGCGTTAGCCTCAGCCCTAAGATAGTGTTAGAGTTAGGGTTAGGGTTAGCATCAGCCCTAGGATAGTGTTAGGGTTAGGGTTAGGGTTAGCATCAGCCCTAGGATAGTGTTAGTGTTAGGGTTAGCATCAGCCCTAGGATAGTGTTAGGGTTAGGGTTAGGGTTAGCATCCGCCCTAGGATAGTGTTAGGGTTAGGGTTAGGGTTAGCATCAGCCCTAGGATAGTGTTAGGGTTAGGGTTAACATAAACCCTAGGATAGTGTTAGGGTTAGGGTTAGGGTTATCATCAGGCATAGGATAGTGTTAGGGTTAGGGTTAGGGTTAGCATCAGTACAAGGATAGTGTTAGGCTTAGCGTTAGGGTTAGCATCAGCCCTAGGATAGTGTTAGGGTTAGGGTTATGGTTAGCATCAGCTATAGGATAGTGTTAGTTTTAGGGTTAGGGTTAGCATCAGCCCTAGGATAGTGTTAAGGTTAGGGTTAGGGTTATCATCAGGCCTAGGATAGTGTGAGGGCTAGGGTTAGCATCAGACTTAGGATAGTGTTAGGGTTAGGGTTAGGGTTAGCATCAGCCCTAGGATAGTGTTAGGGTTAGGGTTAGCATCAGCCCTAGGATAGTGTTAGGGTTAGGGTTAGCATCAGCCCTAGGATAGTGTTAGGGTTAGGGTTAGGGTTAGCATCAGCCCTAGGATAGTGTTAGGGTTAGGGTTAGCATCAGCCCTAGGATAGTGTTAGGGTTAGGGTTAGGGTTAGCATCCGCCCTAGGATAGTGTTAGGGTTAGGGTTAACATAAACCCTAGGATAGTGTTAGGGTTATGGTTAGGGTTATCATCAGGCCAAGGATAGTGTTAGGGTTAGGGTTAGGGTTAGCATCAGTTCAAGGATAGTGTTAGGGTTAGCGTTAGGGTTAGCATCAGCCCTAGGATAGTGTTAGGGTTAGGGTTAGCATCAGCCCTAGGATCGTGTTAGGGTTAGGGTTAGCATCAGCTCTAGGATAGTGTTAGGGATAGGGTTAGGGTTAGCATCAGCCCTAGGATAGTGTTAAGGTTAGGGTTAGGGTTATCATCAGGCCTAGGATAGTGTGAGGGCTAGGGTTAGCATCAGACTTAGGATAGTGTTAGGGTTAGGGTTAGGGTTAGCATCAGCCCTAGGATAGTGTTAGGGTTAGGGTTAGCATCAGCCCTAGGAGAGTGTTAGGGTTAGGGATAGGTTTAGCATCAGGCCTAGGAGAGTGTTAGGGTTAGGGTTAGGGTTAGCATCAGCCCTAGGATAGTGTTAGGGTTAGGGTTAACATCAGCCCTAGGATAGTGTTAGGGTTAGGGTTAGGGTTAGCATCAGCCCTAGGATAGTGTTAGGTTTAGGGTTAGCATCAGACCTAGGATAGTGTTAGGGTTAGGGTTAGGGTTAGCATCAGCCCTAGGATAGTGTAATTGTTAGGGTTAGGGTTAGCATCAGGCCTAGGATAGTGTTAGGGTTAGGGTTAGGGTTAGCATCAGCCCTAGGATAGTGTTAGGGTTAGGGTTAGCATCAGTTCAAGGATAGTGTTAGGCTTAGCGTTAGGGTTAGCATCAGCCCTAGGATAGTGTTAGGGTTAGGGTTAGGGTTAGCATCAGCCCTAGGATAGTGTTAGGTTTAGGGTTAGCATCAGCCCTAGGATAGTGTTAGGGTTAGGGTTAGGGTTATCATCAGGCCTAGGATAGTGTTAGGGTTAGGGTTAGCATCAGCTCTAGGATAGTGTTAGGGTTAGGGTTAGGGTTAGCATCAGCCCTAGGATAGTGTTAAGGTTAGGGTTAGGGTTATCATCAGGCCTAGGATAGTGTGAGGGCTAGGGTTAGCATCAGACTTAGGATAGTGTTAGGGTTAGGGTTAGGGTTAGCATCAGCCCTAGGATAGTGTTAGGGTTAGGGTTAGCATCAGCCCTAGGATAGTGTTAGGGTTAGGGTTAGCATCAGCCCTAGGATAGTGTTAGGGTTAGGGTTAGGGTTAGCATCAGCCCTAGGATAGTGTTAGGGTTAGGGTTAGCATCAGCCCTAGGATAGTGTTAGGGTTAGGGTTAGGGTTAGCATCCGCCCTAGGATAGTGTTAGGGTTAGGGTTAACATAAACCCTAGGATAGTGTTAGGGTTATGGTTAGGGTTATCATCAGGCCAAGGATAGTGTTAGGGTTAGGGTTAGGGTTAGCATCAGTTCAAGGATAGTGTTAGGGTTAGCGTTAGGGTTAGCATCAGCCCTAGGATAGTGTTAGGGTTAGGGTTAGCATCAGCCCTAGGATCGTGTTAGGGTTAGGGTTAGCATCAGCTCTAGGATAGTGTTAGGGATAGGGTTAGGGTTAGCATCAGCCCTAGGATAGTGTTAAGGTTAGGGTTAGGGTTATCATCAGGCCTAGGATAGTGTGAGGGCTAGGGTTAGCATCAGACTTAGGATAGTGTTAGGGTTAGGGTTAGGGTTAGCATCAGCCCTAGGATAGTGTTAGGGTTAGGGTTAGCATCAGCCCTAGGAGAGTGTTAGGGTTAGGGATAGGTTTAGCATCAGGCCTAGGAGAGTGTTAGGGTTAGGGTTAGGGTTAGCATCAGCCCTAGGATAGTGTTAGGGTTAGGGTTAACATCAGCCCTAGGATAGTGTTAGGGTTAGGGTTAGGGTTAGCATCAGCCCTAGGATAGTGTTAGGTTTAGGGTTAGCATCAGACCTAGGATAGTGTTAGGGTTAGGGTTAGGGTTAGCATCAGCCCTAGGATAGTGTAATTGTTAGGGTTAGGGTTAGCATCAGGCCTAGGATAGTGTTAGGGTTAGGGTTAGGGTTAGCATCAGCCCTAGGATAGTGTTAGGGTTAGGGTTAGCATCAGTTCAAGGATAGTGTTAGGCTTAGCGTTAGGGTTAGCATCAGCCCTAGGATAGTGTTAGGGTTAGGGTTAGGGTTAGCATCAGCCCTAGGATAGTGTTAGGTTTAGGGTTAGCATCAGCCCTAGGATAGTGTTAGGGTTAGGGTTAGGGTTATCATCAGGCCTAGGATAGTGTTAGGGTTAGGGTTAGCATCAGCTCTAGGATAGTGTTAGGGTTAGGGTTAGGGTTAGCATCAGCCCTAGGATAGTGTTAAGGTTAGGGTTAGGGTTATCATCAGGCCTAGGATAGTGTGAGGGCTAGGGTTAGCATCAGACTTAGGATAGTGTTAGGGTTAGGGTTAGGTTAGCATCAATCCTAGGATAGTGTTAATGTTAGGTTAAGCATCAGCCCTAGGATAGTGTTAGGGTTAGGGTTATGGTTAGCATCAGCCCTAGGATAGTGTTAGTGTTAGGGTTAGCATCAGCCCTAGGATAGTGTTAGGGTTAGGGTTAGGGTTAGCATCAGTCCTAGGATAGTGTTAGGGTTAGGGTTAGCATCAACCCTAGGATAGTGTTAGGGTTAGGGTTAGGGTTAGCATCAGCCCTAGGATAGTGTTAGGTTTAGGGTTAGCCTCAGCCCTAGGAGAGTGTTAGGGTTAGGGATAGGGTTCGCATCAGGCCTAGGATAGTGTTAGGGTTAGGATTATGGTTAGCATCAGCTTTAGGATAGTGTTAGGGTTAGGGTTAGCATCAGGCCTAGGATAGTGTTAGGGTTAGGGTTAGCATCAGCCCTAGGAGAGTGTTAGTGTTAGGGTTAACATCAGCCCTAGGATAGTGTTACGGTTAGGGTTAGGGTTAGCATCAGCCCTAGGATAGTGTTAAGGTTAGGGTTAGGGTTATCATCAGGCCCAGGATAGTGTGAGGGCTAGGGTTACCATCAGCCTACGATAGTGTTAGGGTTAGGGTTAGGGTTAGCACCAGGCCCAGGATAGTGTTAGAGTTAGGGTTAGCATCAGCCTTAGGATAGTGTTAGGGTTAGGGTTAGGGTTAGCATCAGCCGTAGGATAGTGTTTTGGTTAGCGTTAGCCTCAGCCCTAAGGTAGTGTTAGAGTTAGGGTTAGGGTTAGCATCAGCCCTAGCATAGTGTTAGGGTTAGGGTTAGGGTTAGCATCAGCCCTAGGATAGTGTTAGTGTTAGGGTTAGCATCAGCCCTAGGATAGTGTTAGGGTTAGGGTTAGGGTTAGGATCAGCCCTAGGATAGTGTTAGGGTTAGGGTTATGGTTAGCATCAGCCCTAGGATAGTGTTAGGGTTAGGGTTAGCATCAGCCCTAGGATAGTGTTAGGGTTAGGGTTAGGGTTACCATCAGGCCTAGGATAGTGTTAGGGTGAGGGTTAGCATCAGCTCTAGGATAGTGTTAGATTTAGGGTTAGGGTTAGCATCAGCCCTAGGATAAGGTTAAGGTTAGGGTTAGGGTTATCATCAGGCCTAGGATAGTGTGAGGGCTAGGGTTAGCATCACACTTAGGATAGTGTTAGGGTTAGGGTTAGGGTTAGCATCAGCCCTAGGATAGTGTTAGGGTTAGGGTTAGCATCAGCCCTAGGATAGTGTTAGGGTTAGGGTTAGGGTTAGCATCAGCCCTAGGATAGTGTTAGGGTTAGGGTGAGCATCAACCCTAGGATAGTGTTAGGGTTAGGGTTAGGGTTAACATCAGCCCTAGGATAGTGTTAAGGTTAGGGTTAGCCTCAGCCATAGGAGAGTGTTAGGGTTAGGGATAGGGTTAGCATCAGGCCTAGGATAGTGTTAGGGTTAGGGTTAGGGTTAGCATCAGCCCTATGATAGTGTTAGGGTTAGGGTTAGGGTTAGCATCAGCCCTAGGATAGTATTAGGGTTAGGGTTAGCATCAGCCCTAGGATAGTGTTAGGGTTAGGGTTAGGGTTAGCATCAGCCCTAGGATAGTATTAGGGTTAGGGTTAGCGTCAGCCCTAGGATAGTGTTAGGGTTAGGGTTAGAGTTAGCACCAGGCCTAGGATAGTGTTAGTGTTAGGGTTAGCATCAGCCTTAGGATAGTGTTAGGGTTAGGGTTAGGGTTAGCATCAGCGGTAGGATAGTGTTTGGGTTAGGGTTAGCCTCAGCCCTAAGATAGTGTTAGAGTTAGGGTTAGGGTTAGCATCAGCCCTAGGATAGTGTTAGGGTTAGGGTTAGGGTTAGCATCAGCCCTAGGATAGTGTTAGTGTTAGGGTTAGCATCAGCCCTAGGATAGTGTTAGGGTTAGGGTTAGCATCAGCCGTAGGATCGTGTTAGGGTTAGGGTTAGCATCAGCTCTAGGATAGTGTTAGCGATAGGGTTAGGGTTAGCATCAGCCCTAGGATAGTGTTAAGGTTAGGGTTAGGGTTATCATCAGGCCTAGGATAGTGTGAGGGCTAGGGTTAGCATCAGACTTAGGATAGAGTTAGGGTTAGGGTTAGGGTTAGCATCAGCCCTAGGATAGTGTTAGGGTTAGGGTTAGGGTTAGCATCAGCCCTAGGATAGTGTTAGGGTTAGGGTTAGCATCAACCCTAGGATAGTGTTAGGGTTAGGGTTAGGGTTAACATCAGCCCTAGGATAGTGTTAGGGTTAGGGTTAGCCTCAGCCCTAGGAGAGTGTTAGGGTTAGGGATAGGGTTAGAATCAGGCCTAGGATAGTGTTAGGGTTAGGGTTAGGGTTAGCATCAGCCCTATGATAGTGTTAGGGTTACGGTTAGCATCAGGCCTAGGATAGAGTTATGGTTACGGTTAGCATCAGCCCTAGGAGAGTGTTAGCGTTAGGGTTAGGGTTAGCATCAGCCCTAGGATAGTGTTAGGGTTAGGGTTAACATCAGCCCTAGGATAGTGTTAGGGTTAGGGTTAGGGTTAGCATCAGCCCTAGGATAGTGTTAGGTTTAGGGTTAGCATCAGACCTAGGATAGTGTTAGGGTTAGGGTTAGGGTTAGCATCAGCCCTAGGATAGTGTAAATGTTAGGGTTAGGGTTAGCATCAGGGCTAGGATAGTGTTAGGGTTAGGGTTAGCATCACCCCTAGGATAGTGTTAGGGTTAGGGATAGGGTTAGCATCAGCCCTAGGATAGTGTTAGGGTTAGGGTTAGGGTTAGCATCAGTCCTAGGATAGTATTAGGGTTAGGGTTAGCATCAGCCCTAGTATAGTGTTAGGGTTAGGGTTAGGGTTAGAACCAGGCCTAGGATAGTGTTAGTGTTAGGGTTAGCATCAGCCTTAGGATAGTGTTAGGATTAGGGTTAGGGTTAGCATCAGCCGTAGGATAGTGTTTGGGTTAGGGTTAGCCTCAGCCCTAAGATAGTGTTAGAGTTAGGGTTAGGGTTAGCATCAGCCCTAGGATAGTGTTAGTGTTAGGGTTAGCATCAGCCCTAGGATAGTGTTAGGGTTAGGGTTAGGGTTAGCATCCGCCCTAGGATAGTGTTAGGGTTAGGGTTAGGGTGAGCATCAGCCCTAGGATAGTGTTAGGGTTAGGGTTAACATAAACCCTAGGATAGTGTTAGGGTTATGGTTAGGGTTATCATCAGGCCTACGATAGTGTGAGGGCTAGGGTTAGCATCAGACTTAGGATAGTGTTAGGGTTAGGGTTAGGGTTAGCATAAGCCCTAGGATAGTGTTAGGGTTAGGGTTAGCATCAGCCCTAGGAGAGTGTTAGGGTTAGGGATAGGTTTAGCATCAGGCCTAGGATAGTGTTAGGGTTAGGGTTAGGGTTAGCATCAGCCCTGGGATAGTGTTAGGGTTAGGGTTAGCATCAGCCCTAGGAGAGTGTTAGGGTTAGGGATAGGTTTAGCATCAGGCCTAGGATAGTTTTAGGGTTAGGGTTAGGGTTAGCATCAGCCCTGGGATAGTGTTAGGGTTAGGGTTAGCATCAGGCCTAGGATAGTGTTAGGGTTAGGGTTAGCATCAGCCCTAGGAGAGTGTTAGGGTTAGGGTTAGGGTTAGCATCAGCCCTAGGATAGTGTTAGGGTTAGGGTTAACATCAGCCCTAGGATAGTGTTAGGGTTAGGGTTAGGGTTAGCATCAGCCCTAGGATAGTGTTAGGTTTAGGGTTAGCATCAGACCTAGGATAGTGTTAGGGTTAGGGTTAGGGTTAGCATCAGCCCTAGGATAGTGTAAGTGTTAGGGTTAGGGTTAGCATCAGGCGTAGGATAGTGTTAGGGTTAGGGTTAGGGTTAGCATCAGCCCTAGGATAGTGTTAGGGTTAGGCTTAGCATCAGCCCTAGGATAGTGTTAGGGTTAGGGTTAGGGTTAGCACCAGGCCCAGGATAGTGTTAGTGTTAGGGTTAGCATCAGCCTTAGGATAGTGTTAGGGTTAGGGTTAGGGTTAGCATCAGCCCTAGGATAGTGTTAGGGTTAGGGTTAGGCTTAGCATCAGCCCTGGGATAGTATTAGGGTTAGGGTTAGCATCAGCCCTAGGATAGTGTTAGGGTTAGGGTTAGGGTTAGCACCAGGCCCAGGATAGTGTTAGTGTTAGGGTTAGCATCAGCCTTAGGATAGTGTTAGGGTTAGGGTTAGGGTTAGCATCAGCCGTAGGATAGTGTTTGGGTTAGGGTTAGCCTCAGCCCTAAGATAGTGTTAGAGTTAGGGTTAGGGTTAGCATCAGCCCTAGGATAGTGTTAGGGTTAGGGTTAGGGTTAGCATCAGCCCTAGGATAGTGTTAGTGTTAGGGTTAGCATAAGCCCTAGGATAGTGTTAGGGTTAGGGTTAGGGTTAGCATACGCCCTAGGATAGTGTTATGGTTAAGGTTAGGATTATCATCAGCCCTAGGATAGTGTTAGGGTTAGGGTTACGATAAACCCTAGGATAGTGTTAGGGTTAGGGTTAGGGTTATCATCAGGCCTAGGATAGTGTTAGGGTTAGGGTTAGGGTTAGCATCAGTTCAAGGATAGTGTTAGGCTTAGCGTTAGGGTTAGCATCAGCCCTAGGATAGTGTTAGCGTTAGGGTTAGGGTTAGCATCAGCCCTAGGATAGTGTTAGGTTTAGGGATAGCATCAGCCCTAGGATAGTGTTAGGGTTAGGGTTAGGGTTATCATCAGGCCTAGGATAGTGTTAGGGTTAGGGTTAGCATCAGCTCTAGGATAGTGTTAGGGTTAGGGTTAGGGTTAGCATCAGCCCTAGGATAGTGTTAAGGTTAGGGTTAGGGTTATCATCAGGCCTAGGATAGTGTGAGGGCTAGGGTTAGCATCAGACTTAGGATAGTGTTAGGGTTAGGGTTAGGTTAGCATCAACCCTAGGATAGTGTTAGTGTTAGGTTTAGCATCAGCCCTAGGATAGTGTTAGGGTTAGGGTTATGGTTAGCATCAGCCCTAGGATAGTGTTAGTGATAGGGTTAGCATCAGCCCTAGGATAGTGTTAGGGTTAGGGTTAGGGTTAGCATCAGCCCTAGGATAGTGTTAGGGTTAGGGTTAGCATCAACCCTAGGATAGTGTTAGGGTTAGGGTTAGGGTTAGCATCAGCCCTAGGATAGTGTTAGGTTTAGGGTTAATCTCAGCCCTAGGAGAGTGTTAGGGTTAGGGATAGGGTTAGCATCCGCCCTAGGATAGTGTTAGGGTTAGGGTTAAGATTAGCATCAGCCCTAGGATAGTGTTAGGGTTAGGGTTAACATAAACCCTAGGATAGTGTTAGGGTTAGGGTTAGGGTTATCATCAGGCCTAGGATAGTGTTAGCGTTAGGGTTAGGGTTAGCATCAGTTCAAGGATAGTGTTAGGCTTAGCGTTAGGGTTAGCATCAGCCCTAGGATAGTGTTAGGTTTAGGGTTAGCATCAGCCCTAGGATATTGTTAGGGTTAGGGTTAGGGTTATCATCAGGCCTAGGTAAGTGTTAGGCTTAGGGTTAACATCAGCCCTAGGATAGTGTTAAGGTTAGGGTTAGGGTTATCATCAGGCCTAGGATAGTGTTAGGGTTAGGGTTAGGGTTAGCATCAGTTCAAGGATAGTGTTAGGGTTAGCGTGAGGGTTAGCATCAGCCCTAGGATAGTGTTAGGGTTAGGGTTAGCATCAGCCCTAGGATAGTGTTAGGGTTAGGGTTAGCATCAGCTCTAGGATAGTGTTAGGGATAGGGTTAGGGTTAGCATCAGCCCTAGGATAGTGTTAAGGTTAGGGTTAGGGTTATCATCAGGCCTAGGATAGTGTGAGGGCTAGGGTTAGCATCAGACTTAGGATAGTGTTAGGGTTAGGGTTAGGGTTAGCATCAGCCCTAGGATAGTGTTAGGGTTAGGGTTAGGGTTAGCAACAGCCCTAGGATAGTGTTAGGGTTAGGGTTAGCATCAACCCTAGGATAGTGTTAGGGTTAGGGTTAGGGTTAACATCAGTCCTAGGATAGTGTTAGGGTTAGGGTTAGCCTCAGCCCTAGGAGAGTGTTAGGGTTAGGGATAGGGTTAGCATCAGGCCTAGGATAGTGTTAGGGTTAGGGTTAGGGTTAGCATCAGCCCTATGATAGTGTTAGGGTTAGGGTTAGCATCAGGCCTAGGATAGAGTAATGGTTACGGTTAGCATCAGCCCTAGGAGAGTGTTAGGGTTAGGGTTAGGGTTAGCATCAGCCCTAGGATAGTGTTAGGGTTAGGGTTAACATCCGCCCTAGGATAGTGTTAGGGTTAGGGTTAGGGTTAGCATCAGCCCTAGGATAGTGTTAGGTTTAGGATTAGCATCAGACCTAGGATAGTGTTAGGGTTAGGGTTAGGGTTAGCATCAGCCCTAGGATAGTGTAAGTGTTAGGGTTAGGGTTAGCATCAGGGCTAGGATAGTGTTAGGGTTAGGGTTAGCATCACCCCTAGGATAGTGTTAGGGTTAGGGATAGGGTTAGCATCAGCCCTAGGATAGTGTTAGGGTTAGGGTTAGGGTTAGCATCAGCCCTAGGATAGTATTAGGGTTAGGGTTAGCATCAGCCCTAGGATAGTGTTAGGTTTAGGGTTAGCATCAGACCTAGGATAGTGTTAGGGTTAGGGTTAGGGTTAGCATCAGCCCTAGGATAGTGTAAATGTTAGGGTTAGGGTTAGCATCAGGGCTAGGATAGTGTTAGGGTTAGGGTTAGCATCACCCCTAGGATAGTGTTAGGGTTAGGGATAGGGTTAGCATCAGCCCTAGGATAGTGTTAGGGTTAGGGTTAGGGTTAGCATCAGCCCTAGGATAGTATTAGGGTTAGGGTTAGCATCAGCCCTAGGATAGTGTTAGGGTTAGGGTTAGGGTTAGAACCAGGCCTAGGATAGTGTTAGTGTTAGGGTTAGCATCAGCCTTAGGATAGTGTTAGGATTAGGGTTAGGGTTAGCATCAGCCGTAGGATAGTGTTTGGGTTAGGGTTAGCCTCAGCCCTAAGATAGTGTTAGAGTTAGGGTTAGGGTTAGCATCAGCCCTAGGATAGTGTTAGGGTTAGGGTTAGGGTTAGCATCAGCCCTAGGATAGTGTTAGTGTTAGGGTTAGCATAAGCCCTAGGATAGTGTTAGGGTTAGGGTTAGGGTTAGCATCCGCCCTAGGATAGTGTTAGGGTTAAGGTTAGGATTATCATCAGCCCTAGGATAGTGTTAGGGTTAGGGTTAAGATAAACCCTAGGATAGTGTTAGGGTTAGGTTTAGGGTTATCATCAGGCCTAGGATAGTGTTAGGGTTAGGGTTAGGGTTAGCATCAGTTCAAGGATAGTGTTAGGCTTAGCGTTAGGGTTAGCATCAGCCCTAGGATAGTGTTAGCGTTAGGGTTAGGGTTAGCATCAGCCCTAGGATAGTGTTAGGTTTAGGGATAGCATCAGCCCTAGGATAGTGTTAGGGTTATGGTTAGGGTTATCATCAGGCCTAGGATAGTGTGAGGGTTAGGGTTAGCATCAGCTCTAGGATAGTGTTAGGGTTAGGGTTAGGGTTAGCATCAGCCCTAGGATAGTGTTAAGGTTAGGGTTAGGGTTATCATCAGGCCTAGGATAGTGTGAGGGCTAGGGTAAGCATCAGACTTAGGATCGTGTTAGGGTTAGGGTTAGGTTAGCATCAACCCTAGGATAGTGTTAGTGTTAGGTTTAGCATCAGCCCTAGGATAGTGTTAGGGTTAGGGTTATGGTTAGCATCAGCCCTAGGATAGTGTTAGTGATAGGGTTAGCATCAGCCCTAGGATAGTGTTAGGGTTAGGGTTAGGGTTAGCATCAGCCCTAGGATAGTGTTAGGGTTAGGGTTAGCATCAACCCTAGGATAGTGTTAGGGTTAGGGTTAGGGTTAGCATCAGCCCTAGGATAGTGTTGGGTTTAGGGTTAATCTCAGCCCTAGGAGAGTGTTAGGGTTAGGGATAGGGTTAGCATCTGCCCTAGGATAGTGTTAGGGTTAGGGTTAAGATTAGCATCAGCCCTAGGATAGTGTTAGGGTTAGGGTTAACATAAACCCTAGGATAGTGTTAGGGTTAGGGTTAGGGTTATCATCAGGCCTAGGATAGTGTTAGCGTTAGGGTTAGGGTTAGCATCAGTTCAAGGATAGTGTTAGGCTTAGCGTTAGGGTTAGCATCAGCCCTAGGATAGTGTTAGGTTTAGGGTTAGCATCAGCCCTAGGATATTGTTAGGGTTAGGGTTAGGGTTATCATCAGGCCTAGGTAAGTGTTAGGCTTAGGGTTAACATCAGCCCTAGGATAGTGTTAAGGTTAGGGTTAGGGTTATCATCAGGCCTAGGATAGTGTTAGGGTTAGGGTTAGGGTTAGCATCAGTTCAAGGATAGTGTTAGGGTTAGCGTGAGGGTTAGCATCAGCCCTAGGATAGTGTTAGGGTTAGGGTTAGCATCAGCCCTAGGATCGTGTTAGGGTTAGGGTTAGCATCAGCTCTAGGATAGTGTTAGGGATAGGGTTAGTGTTAGCATCAGCCCTAGGATAGTGTTAAGGTTAGGGTTAGGGTTATCATCAGGCCTAGGATAGTGTGAGGGCTAGGGTTAGCATCAGACTTAGGATAGTGTTAGGGTTAGGGTTAGGGTTAGCATCAGCCCTAGGATAGTGTTAGGGTTAGGGTTAGGGTTAGCAACAGCCCTAGGATAGTGTTAGGGTTAGGGTTAGCATCAACCCTAGGATAGTGTTAGGGTTAGGGTTAGGGTTAACATCAGCCCTAGGATAGTGTTAGGGTTAGGGTTAGCCTCAGCCCTAGGAGAGTGTTAGGGTTAGGGATAGGGTTAGCATCAGGCCTAGGATAGTGTTAGGGTTAGGGTTAGGGTTAGCATCAGCCCTATGATAGTGTTAGGGTTAGGGTTAGCATCAGGCCTACGATAGAGTTATGGTTACGGTTAGCATCAGCCCTAGGAGAGTGTTAGGGTTAGGGTTAGCATCAGCCCTAGGATAGTGTTAGGGTTAGGGTTAACATCAGCCCTAGGATAGTGTTAGGGTTAGGGTTAGGGTTAGCATCAGCCCTAGGATAGTGTTAGGTTTAGGGTTAGCATCAGACCTAGGATAGTGTTAGGGTTAGGGTTAGGGTTAGCATCAGCCCTAGGATAGTGTAAGTGTTAGGGTTAGGGTTAGCATCAGGGCTAGGATAGTGTTAGGGTTAGGGTTAGCATCACCCCTAGGATAGTGTTAGGGTTAGGGATAGGGTTAGCATCAGCCCTAGGATAGAGTTAGGGTTAGGGTTAGGGTTAGCATCAGCCCTAGGATAGTATTAGGGTTAGGGTTAGCATCAGCCCTAGGATAGTGTTAGGTTTAGGGTTAGCATCAGACCTAGGATAGTGTTAGGGTTAGGGTTAGGGTTAGCATCAGCCCTAGGATAGTGTAAATGTTAGGGTTAGGGTTAGCATCAGGGCTAGGATAGTGTTAGGGTTAGGGTTAGCATCACCCCTAGGATAGTGTTAGGGTTAGGGATAGGGTTAGCATCAGCCCTAGGATAGTGTTAGGGTTAGGGTTAGGGTTAGCATCAGCCCTAGGATAGTATTAGGGTTAGGGTTAGCATCAGCCCTAGGATAGTGTTAGGGTTAGGGTTAGGGTTAGAACCAGGCCTAGGATAGTGTTAGTGTTAGGGTTAGCATCAGCCTTAGGATAGTGTTAGGATTAGGGTTAGGGTTAGCATCAGCCGTAGGATAGTGTTTGGGTTAGGGTTAGCCTCAGCCCTAAGATAGTGTTAGAGTTAGGGTTAGGGTTAGCATCAGCCCTAGGATAGTGTTAGTGTTAGGGTTAGCATCAGCCCTAGGATAGTGTTAGGGTTAGGGTTAGGGTTAGCATCCGCCCTAGGATAGTGTTAGGGTTAGGGTTAGGGTGAGCATCAGCCCTAGGATAGTGTTAGGGTTAGGGTTAACATAAACCCTAGGATAGTGTTAGGGTTATGGTTAGGGTTATCATCAGGCCTAGGATAGTGTGAGGGCTAGGGTTAGCATCAGACTTAGGATAGTGTTAGGGTTAGGGTTAGGGTTAGCATAAGCCCTAGGATAGTGTTAGGGTTAGGGTTAGCATCAGCCCTAGGTGAGTGTTAGTGTTAGGGATAGGTTTTTCATCAGGCCTAGGATAGTGTTAGGGTTAGGGTTAGGGTTAGCATCAGCCCTGGGATAGTGTTAGGGTTAGGGTTAGGGTTAGCATCAGCCCTGGGATAGTGTTAGGGTTAGGGTTAGCATCAGGCCTAGGATAGTGTTAGGGTTAGGGTTAGCATCAGCCCTAGGAGAGTGTTAGGGTTAGGGTTAGGGTTAGCATCAGCCCTAGGATAGTGTTAGGGTTAGGGTTAACATCAGCCCTAGGATAGTGTTAGGGTTAGGGTTAGGGTTAGCATCAGCCCTAGGATAGTGTTAGGTTTAGGGTTAGCATCAGACCTAGGATAGTGTTAGGGTTAGGGTTAGGGTTAGCATCAGCCCTAGGATAGTGTAAGTGTTAGGGTTAGGGTTAGCATCAGGCGTAGGATAGTGTTAGGGTTAGGGTTAGGGTTAGCATCAGCCCTAGGATAGTGTTAGGGTTAGGGTTAGCATCAGCCCTAGGATAGTGTTAGGGTTAGGGTTAGGGTTAGCACCAGGCCCAGGATAGTGTTAGTGTTAGGGTTAGCATCAGCCTTAGGATAGTGTTAGGGTTAGGGTTAGGGTTAGCATCAGCCCTAGGATAGTGTTAGGGTTAGTGTTAGGGTTAGCATCAGCCCTGGGATAGTATTAGGGTTAGGGTTAGCATCAGCCCTAGGATAGTGTTAGGGTTAGGGTTAGGGTTAGCAACAGGCCCAGGATAGTGTTAGTGTTAGGGTTAGCATCAGCCTTAGGATAGTGTTAGGGTTAGGGTTAGGGTTGGCATCAGCCGTAGGATAGTGTTTGGGTTAGGGTTAGCCTCAGCCCTAAGATAGTGTTAGAGTTAGGGTTAGGGTTAGCATCAGCCCTAGGATAGTGTTAGGGTTAGGGTTAGGGTTAGCATGAGCCCTAGGATAGTGTTAGTGTTAGGGTTAGCATAAGCCCTAGGATAGTGTTAGGGTTAGGGTTAGGGTTAGCATCCGCCCTAGGATAGTGTTAGGGTTAGGGTTAGGGTTAGCATCAGCCCTAGGATAGTGTTAGGTTTAGGGTTAGCATCAGACCTAGGATAGTGTTAGGGTTAGGGTTAGGGTTAGCATCAGGCGTAGGATAGTGTTAGGGTTAGGGTTAGGGTTAGCATCAGCCCTAGGATAGTGTTAGGGTTAGGGTTAGCATCAGCCCTAGGATAGTGTTAGGGTTAGGGTTAGGGTTAGCACCAGGCCCAGGATAGCGTTAGTGTTAGGGTTAGCATCAGCCTTAGGATAGTGTTCTGGTTAGGGTTAGGGTTAGCATCAGCCCTAGGATAGTGTTAGGGTTAGGGTTAGGGTTAGCATCAGCCCTGGGATAGTATTAGGGTTAGGGTTAGCATCAGCCCTAGGATAGTGTTAGGGTTAGGGTTAGGGTTAGCACCAGGCCCAGGATAGTGTTAGTGTTAGGGTTAGCATCAGCCTTAGGATAGTGTTAGGGTTAGGGTTAGGGTTAGCATCAGCCGTAGGATAGTGTTTGGGTTAGGGTTAGCCTCAGCCCTAAGATAGTGTTAGAGTTAGGGTTAGGGTTAGCATCAGCCCTAGGATAGTGTTAGGGTTAGGGTTAGCATAAGCCCTAGGATAGTGTTAGGGTTAGGGTTAGGGTTAGCATCCGCCCTAGGATAGTGTTAGGGTTAAGGTTAGGATTATCATCAGCCCTAGGATAGTGTTAGGGTTAGGGTTAAGATAAACCCTAGGATAGTGTTAGGGTTAGGGTTAGGGTTATCATCAGGCCTAGGATAGTGTTAGGGTTAGGGTTAGGGTTAGCATCAGTTCAAGGATAGTGTTATTCTTACCGTTAGGGTTAGCATCAGCCCTAGGATAGTGTTAGCGTTAGGGTTAGGGTTAGCATCAGCCCTAGGATAGTGTTAGGTTTAGGGATAGCATCAGCCCTAGTATAGTGTTAGGGTTAGGGTTAGGGTTATCATCAGGCCTAGGATAGTGTTAGGGTTAGGGTTAGCATCAGCTCTAGGATAGTGTTAGGGTTAGGGTTAGGGTTAGCATCAGCCCTAGGATAGTGTTAAGATTAGGGTTAGGGTTATCATCAGGCCTAGGATAGTGTGAGGGCTAGGGTTAGCATCAACCCTAGGATAGTGTTAGGGTTAGGGTTAGGGTTAGCATCAGCCCTAGGATATTGTTAGGTTTAGGGTTAATCTCAGCCCTAGGAGAGTGTTAGGGTTAGGGATAGGGTTAGCATCCGCCCTAGGATAGTGTTAGGGTTAGGGTTAAGATTAGCATCAGCCCTAGGATAGTGTTAGGGTTAGGGTTAACATAAACCCTAGGATAGTGTTAGGGTTAGGGTTAGGGTTATCATCAGGCCTAGGATAGTGTTAGCGTTAGGGTTAGGGTTAGCATCAGTTCAAGGATAGTGTTAGGCTTAGCGTTAGGGTTAGCATCAGCCCTAGGATAGTGTTAGGTTTAGGGTTAGCATCAGCCCTAGGATATTGTTAGGGTTAGGGTTAGGGTTATCATCAGGCCTAGGTAAGTGTTAGGCTTAGGGTTAACATCAGCCCTAGGATAGTGTTAAGGTTAGGGTTAGGGTTATCATCAGGCCTAGGATAGTGTTAGGGTTAGGGCTAGGGTTAGCATCAGTTCAAGGATAGTGTTAGGGTTAGCGTGAGGGTTAGCATCAGCCCTAGGATAGTGTTAGGGTTAGGGTTAGCATCAGCCCTAGGATAGTGTTAGGGTTAGGGTTAGCATCAGCTCTAGGATAGTGTTAGGGATAAGGTTAGGGTTAGCATCAGCCCTAGGATAGTGTTAAGGTTAGGGTTAGGGTTATCATCAGGCCTAGGATAGTGTGAGGGCTAGGGTTAGCATCAGACTTAGGATAGTGTTAGGGTTAGGGTTAGGGTTAGCATCAGCCCTAGGATAGTGTTAGGGTTAGGGTTAGGGTTAGCAACAGCCCTAGGATAGTGTTAGGGTTAGGGTTAGCATCAACCCTAGGATAGTGTTAGGGTTAGGGTTAGGGTTAACATCAGCCCTAGGATAGTGTTAGGGTTAGGGTTAGCCTCAGCCCTAGGAGAGTGTTAGGGTTAGGGATAGGGTTAGCATCAGGCCTAGGGTAGTGTTAGGGTTAGGGTTAGGGTTAGCATCAGCCCTATGATAGTGTTAGGGTTAGGGTTAGCATCAGGCCTAGGATAGAGTAATGGTTACGGTTAGCATCAGCCCTAGGAGAGTGTTAGGGTTAGGGTTAGGGTTAGCATCAGCCCTAGGATAGTGTTAGGGTTAGGGTTAACATCAGCCCTAGGATAGTGTTAGGGTTAGGGTTAGGGTTAGCATCAGCCCTAGGATAGTGTTAGGTTTAGGATTAGCATCAGACCTAGGATAGTGTTAGGGTTAGGGTTAGGGTTAGCATCAGCCCTAGGATAGTGTAAGTGTTAGGGTTAGAGTTAGCATCAGGGCTAGGATAGTGTTAGGGTTAGGGTTAGCATCACCCATAGGATAGTGTTAGGGTTAGGGATAGGGTTAGCATCAGCCCTAGGATAGTGTTAGGGTTAGGGTTAGGGTTAGCATCAGCCCTAGGATAGTATTAGGGTTACGGTTAGCATCAGCCCTAGGATAGTGTTAGGTTTAGGGTTAGCATCAGACCTAGGATAGTGTTAGGGTTAGGGTTAGGGTTAGCATCAGCCCTAGGATAGTGTAAATGTTAGGGTTAGGGTTAGCATCAGGGCTAGGATAGTGTTAGGGTTAGGGTTAGCATCACCCCTAGGATAGTGTTAGGGTTAGGGATAGGGTTAGCATCAGCCCTAAGATAGTGTTAGGGTTAGGGTTAGGGTTAGCATCAGCCCTAGGATAGTATTAGGGTTAGGGTTAGCATCAGCCCTAGGATAGTGTTAGGGTTAGGGTTAGGGTTAGAACCAGGCCTAGGATAGTGTTAGTGTTAGGGTTAGCATCAGCCTTAGGATAGTGTTAGGATTAGGGTTAGGGTTAGCATCAGCCGTAGGATAGTGTTTGGGTTAGGGTTAGCCTCAGCCCTAAGATAGTGTTAGAGTTAGGGTTAGGGTTAGCATCAGCCCTAGGATAGTGTTAGGGTTAGGGTTAGGGTTAGCATCAGCCCTAGGATAGTGTTAGTGTTAGGGTTAGCATAAGCCCTAGGATAGTGTTAGGGTTAGGGTTAGGGTTAGCATCCGCCCTAGGATAGTTTTTAGGGTTAAGGTTAGGATTATCATCAGCCCTAGGATAGTGTTAGGGTTAGGGTTAAGATAAACCCTAGGATAGTGTTAGGGTTAGGGTTAGGGTTATCATCAGGCCTAGGATAGTGTTAGGGTTAGGGTTAGGGTTAGCATCAGTTCAAGGATAGTGTTAGGCTTAGCGTTAGGGTTAGCATCAGCCCTAGGATAGTGTTAGCGTTAGGGTTAGGGTTAGCATCAGCCCTAGGATAGTGTTAGGTTTAGGGATAGCATCAGCCCTAGGATAGTGTTAGGGTTAGGGTTAGGGTTATCATCAGGCCTAGGATAGTGTTAGGGTTAGGGTTAGCATCAGCTCTAGGATAGTGTTAGGGTTAGGGTTAGGGTTAGCATCAGCCCTAGGATAGTGTTAAGGTTAGGGTTAGGGTTATCATCAGGCCTAGGATAGTGTGAGGGCTAGGGTAAGCATCAGACTTAGGATCGTGTTAGGGTTAGGGTTAGGTTAGCATCAACCCTAGGATAGTGTTAGTGTTAGGTTTAGCATCAGCCCTAGGATAGTGTTAGGGTTAGGGTTATGGTTAGCATCAGCCCTAGGATAGTGTTAGTGATAGGGTTAGCATCAGCCCTAGGATAGTGTTAGGGTTAGGGTTAGGGTTAGCATCAGCCCTAGGATAGTGTTAGGGTTAGGGTTAGCATCAACCCTAGGATAGTGTTAGGGTTAGGGTTAGGGTTAGCATCAGCCCTAGGATAGTGTTAGGTTTAGGGTTAATCTCAGCCCTAGGAGAGTGTTAGGGTTAGGGATAGGGTTAGCATCCGCCCTAGGATAGTGTTAGGGTTAGGGTTAAGATTAGCATCAGCCCTAGGATAGTGTTAGGGTTAGGGTTAACATAAACCCTAGGATAGTGTTAGGGTTAGGGTTAGGGTTATCATCAGGCCTAGGATAGTGTTAGCGTTAGGGTTAGGGTTAGCATCAGTTCAAGGATAGTGTTAGGCTTAGCGTTAGGGTTAGCATCAGCCCTAAGATAGTGTTAGGTTTAGGGTTAGCATCAGCCCTAGGATATTGTTAGGGTTAGGGTTAGGGTTATCATCAGGCCTAGGTAAGTGTTAGGCTTAGGGTTAACATCAGCCCTAGGATAGTGTTAAGGTTAGGGTTAGGGTTATCATCAGGCCTAGGATAGTGTTAGGGTTAGGGTTAGGGTTAGCATCAGTTCAAGGATAGTGTTAGGGTTAGCGTGAGGGTTAGCATCAGCCCTAGGATAGTATTAGGGTTAGGGTTAGCATCAGCCCTAGGATCGTGTTAGGGTTAGGGTTAGCATCAGCTCTAGGATAGTGTTAGGGATAGGGTTAGGGTTAGCATCAGCCCTAGGATAGTGTTAAGGTTAGGGTTAGGGTTATCATCAGGCCTAGGATAGTGTGAGGGCTAGGGTTAGCATCAGACTTAGGATAGTGATAGGGTTAGGGTTAGGGTTAGCATCAGCCCTAGGATAGTGTTAGGGTTAGGGTTAGGGTTAGCAACAGCCCTAGGATAGTGTTAGGGTTAGGGTTAGCATCAACCCTAGGATAGTGTTAGGGTTAGGGTTAGGGTTAACATCAGCCCTAGGATAGTGTTAGGGTTAGGGTTAGCCTCAGCCCTAGGAGAGTGTTAGGGTTAGGGATAGGGTTAGCATCAGGCCTAGGATAGTGTTAGGGTTAGGGTTAGGGTTAGCATCAGCCCTATGATAGTGTTAGGGTTAGGGTTAGCATCAGGCCTAGGATAGAGTTATGGTTACGGTTAGCATCAGCCCTAGGAGAGTGTTAGGGTTAGGGTTAGGGTTAGCATCAGCCCTAGGATAGTGTTAGGGTTAGGGTTAACATCAGCCCTAGGATAGTGTTAGGGTTAGGGTTAGGGTTAGCATCAGCCCTAGGATAGTGTTAGGTTTAGGGTTAGCATCAGACCTAGGATAGTGTTAGGGTTAGGGTTAGGGTTAGCATCAGCCCTAGGATAGTGTAAGTGTTAGGGTTAGGGTTAGCATCAGGGCTAGGATAGTGTTAGGGTTAGGGTTAGCATCACCCCTAGGATAGTGTTAGGGTTAGGGATAGGGTTAGCATCAGCCCTAGGATAGAGTTTTGGTTAGGGTTAGGGTTAGCATCAGCCCTAGGATAGTATTAGGGTTAGGGTTAGCATCAGCCCTAGGATAGTGTTAGGTTTAGGGTTAGCATCAGACCTAGGATAGTGTTAGGGTTAGGGTTAGGGTTAGCATCAGCCCTAGTATAGTGTAAATGTTAGGGTTAGGGTTAGCATCAGGGCTAGGATAGTGTTAGGGTTAGGGTTAGCATCACCCCTAGGATAGTGTTAGGGTTAGGGATAGGGTTAGCATCAGCCCTAGGATAGTGTTAGGGTTAGGGTTAGGGTTAGCATCAGCCCTAGGATAGTATTAGGGTTAGGGTTAGCATCAGCCCTAGGATAGTGTTAGGGTTAGGGTTAGGGTTAGAACCAGGCCTAGGATAGTGTTAGTGTTAGGGTTAGCATCAGCCTTAGGATAGTGTTAGGAGTAGGGTTAGGGTTAGCATCAGCCGCAGGATAGTGTTTGGGTTAGGGTTAGCCTCAGCCCTAAGATAGTGTTAGAGTTAGGGTTAGGGTTAGCATCAGCCCTAGGATAGTGTTAGTGTTAGGGTTAGCATCAGCCCTAGGATAGTGTTAGGGTTAGGGTTAGGGTTAGCATCCGCCCTAGGATAGTGTTAGGGTTAGGGTTAGGGTGAGCATCAGCCCTAGGATAGTGTTAGGGTTAGGGTTAACATAAACCCTAGGATAGTGTTAGGGTTATGGTTAGGGTTATCATCAGGCCTAGGATAGTGTGAGGGCTAGGGTTAGCATCAGACTTAGGATAGTGTTAGGGTTAGGGTTAGGGTTAGCATAAGCCCTAGGATAGTGTTAGGGTTAGGGTTAGCATCAGCCCTAGGAGAGTGTTAGGGTTAGGGATAAGTTTAGCATCAGGCCTAGGATAGTGTTAGGGTTAGGGTTAGGGTTAGCATCAGCCCTGGGATAGTGTTAGGGTTAGGGTTAGCATCAGGCCTAGGATAGTGTTAGGGTTAGGGTTAGCATCAGCCCTAGGAGTGTGTTAGGGTTAGGGTTAGGGTTAGCATCAACCCTAGGATAGTGTTAGGGTTAGGGTTAACATCAGCCCTAGGATAGTGTCAGGGTTAGGGTTAGGGTTAGCATCAGCCCTAGGATACTGTTAGGTTTAGGGTTAGCATCAGACCTTGGATAGTGTTAGGGTTAGGGTTAGGGTTAGCATCAGCCCTAGGATAGTGTAAGTGTTAGGGTTAGGGTTAGCATCAGGCGTAGGATAGTGTTAGGGTTAGGGTTAGGGTTAGCATCAGCCCTAGGATAGTGTCAGGGTTAGGGTTAGCATCAGCCCTAGGATAGTGTTAGGGTTAGGGTTAGGGTTAGCACCAGGCCCAGGATAGTGTTAGTGTTAGGGTTAGCATCAGCCTTAGGATAGTGTTAGGGTTAGGGTTAGGGTTAGCATCAGCCCTAGGATAGTGTTAGGGTTAGTGTTAGGGTTAGCATCAGCCCTGGGATAGTATTAGGGTTAGGGTTAGCATCAGCCCTACGATAGTGTTAGGGTTAGGGTTAGGGTTAGCACCAGGCCCAGGATAGTGTTAGTGTTAGGGTTAGCATCAGCCTTAGGATAGTGTTAGGGTTAGGGTTAGGGTTAGCATCAGCCGTAGGATAGTGTTTGGGTTAGGGTTAGCCTCAGCCCTAAGATAGTGTTAGAGTTAGGGTTAGGGTTAGCATCAGCCCTAGGATAGTGTTAGGGTTAGGGTTAGGGTTAGCATCAGCCCTAGGATAGTGTTAGTGTTAGGGTTAGCATAAGCCCTAGGATAGTGTTAGGGTTAGGGTTAGGGTTAGCATCCGCCCTAGGATAGTGTTAGGGTTAAGGTTAGGATTATCATCAGCCCTAGGATAGTGTTAGGGTTAGGGTTAAGATAAACCCTAGGATAGTGTTAGGGTTAGGTTTAGGGTTATCATCAGGCCTAGGATAGTGTTAGGGTTAGGGTTAGGGTTAGCATCAGTTCAAGGATAGTGTTAGGCTTAGCGTTAGGGTTAGCATCAGCCCTAGGATAGTGTTAGCGTTAGGGTTAGGGTTAGCATCAGCCCTAGGATAGTGTTAGGTTTAGGGATATCATCAGCCCTAGGATAGTGTTAGGGTTAGGGTTAGGGTTATCATCAGGCCTAGGATAGTGTTAGGGTTAGGGTTAGCATCAGCTCTAGGATAGTGTTAGGGTTAGGGTTAGGGTTAGCATCAGCCCTAGGATAGTGTTAAGGTTAGGGTTAGGGTTATCATCAGGCCTAGGATAGTGTGAGGGCTAGGGTTAGCATCAGACTTAGGATAGTGTTAGGGTTAGAGTTAGGTTAGCATCAACCCTAGGATAGTGTTAGTGTTAGGTTTAGCATCAGCCCTAGGATAGTGTTAGGGTTAGGGTTATGGTTAGCATCAGCCCTAGGATAGTGTTAGTGATAGGGTTAGCATCAGCCCTAGGATAGTGTTAGGGTTAGGGTTAGGGTTAGCATCAGCCCTAGGATAGTGTTAGGGTTAGGGTTAGCATCAACCCTAGGATATTGTTAGGGTTAGGGTTAGGGTTAGCATCAGCCCTAGGATAGTGTTAGGTTTAGGGTTAATCTCAGCCCTAGGAGAGTGTTAGGGTTAGGGATAGGGTTAGCATCCGCCCTAGGATAGTGTTAGGGTTAGGGTTAAGATTAGCATCAGCCCTAGGATAGTGTTAGGGTTAGGGTTAACATAAACCCTAGGATAGTGTTAGGGTTAGGGTTAGGGTTATCATCAGGCCTAGGATAGTGTTAGGGTTAGGGTTAGCCTCAGCCCTAGGAGAGTGTTAGGGTTAGGGATAGGGTTAGCATCAGGCCTAGGATAGTGTTAGGGTTAGGGTTAGGGTTAGCATCAGCCCTAGGATAGTGTTAGGGTTAGGGTTAGGGTTAGCAACAGCCCTAGGATAGTGTTAGGGTTAGGGTTAGCATCAGCCCTAGGATAGTGTTAGGGTTAGGGTTAGCATCAGCTCTAGGATAGTGTTAGGGATAGGGTTAGGGTTAGCATCAGCCCTAGGATAGTGTTAAGGTTAGGGTTAGCATCAACCCTAGGATAGTGTTAGGGTTAGGGTTAGGGTTAACATCAGACCTAGGATAGTGTTAGGGTTAGGGTTAGCCTCAGCCCTAGGAGAGTGTTAGGGTTAGGGATAGGGTTAGCATCAGGCCTAGGATAGTGTTAGGGTTAGGGTTAGGGTTAGCATCAGCCCTAGGATAGTGTTAGGGTTAGGGTTAGGGTTAGCAACAGCCCTAGGATAGTGTTAGGGTTAGGGTTAGCATCAGCCCTAGGATAGTGTTAGGTTTAGGGTTAGCATCAGCCCTAGGATATTGTTAGGGTTAGGGTTAGGGTTATCATCAGGCCTAGGTAAGTGTTAGGCTTAGGGTTAACATCAGCCCTAGGATAGTGTTAAGGTTAGGGTTAGGGTTATCATCAGGCCTAGGATAAGGTTAGGGTTAGGGTTAGGGTTAGCATCAGTTCAAGGATAGTGTTAGGGTTAGCGTGAGGGTTAGCATCAGCCCTAGGATAGTGTTAGGGTTAGGGTTAGCATCAGCCCTAGGATCGTGTTAGGGTTAGGGTTAGCATCAGTTCTAGGATAGTGTTAGGGATAGGGTTAGGGTTAGCATCAGCCCTAGGATAGTGTTAAGGTTAGGGTTAGCATCAACCCTAGGATAGTGTTAGGGTTAGGGTTAGGGTTAACATCAGACCTAGGATAGTGTTAGGGTTAGGGTTAGCCTCAGCCCTAGGAGAGTGTTAGGGTTAGGGATAGGGTTAGCATCAGGCCTAGGATAGTGTTAGGGTTAGGGTTAGGGTTAGCATCAGCCCTAGGATAGTGTTAGGGTTAGGGTTAGGGTTAGCAACAGCCCTAGGATAGTGTTAGGGTTAGGGTTAGCATCAGCCCTAGGATAGTGTTAGGTTTAGGGTTAGCATCAGCCCTAGGATATTGTTAGGGTTAGGGTTAGGGTTATCATCAGGCCTAGGTAAGTGTTAGGCTTAGGGTTAACATCAGCCCTAGGATAGTGTTAAGGTTAGGGTTAGGGTTATCATCAGGCCTAGGATAGTGTTAGGGTTAGGGTTAGGGTTAGCATCAGTTCAAGGATAGTGTTAGGGTTAGCGTGAGGGTTAGCATCAGCCCTAGGATAGTGTTAGGGTTAGGGTTAGCATCAGCCCTAGGATCGTGTTAGGGTTAGGGTTAGCATCAGTTCTAGGATAGTGTTAGGGATAGGGTTAGGGTTAGCATCAGCCCTAGGATAGTGTTAAGGTTAGGGTTAGCATCAACCCTAGGATAGTGTTAGGGTTAGGGTTAGGGTTAACATCAGCCCTAGGATAGTGTTAGGGTTAGGGTTAGCCTCAGCCCTAGGAGAGTGTTAGGGTTAGGGATAGGGTTAGCATCAGGCCTAGGATAGTGTTAGGGTTAGGGTTAGGGTTAGCATCAGCCCTAGGATAGTGTTAGGGTTAGGGTTAGGGTTAGCAACAGCCCTAGGTTAGTGTTAGGGTTAGGGTTAGCATCAACCCTAGGATAGTGTTAGGGTTAGGGTTAGGGTTAACATCAGCCCTAGGATAGTGTTAGGGTTAGGGTTAGCCTCAGCCCTAGGAGAGTGTTAGGGTTAGGGATAGGGTTAGCATCAGGCCTAGGATAGTGTTAGGGTTAGGGTTAGGGTTAGCATCAGCCCTATGATAGTGTTAGGGTTAGGGTTAGCATCAGGCCTAGGATAGAGTTATGGTTACGGTTAGCATCAGCCCTAGGAGAGTGTTAGGGTTAGGGTTAGGGTTAGCATCAGACCTAGGATAGTGTTAGGGTTAGGGTTAACATCAGCCCTAGGATAGTGTTAGGGTTAGGGTTAGGGTTAGCATCAGCCCTAGGATAGTGTTAGGTTTAGGGTTAGCATCAGACCTAGGATAGTGTTAGGGTTAGGGTTAGGGTTAGCATCAGCCCTAGGATAGTGTTAGGGTTAGGGTTAGGGTTAGCACCAGGCCCAGGATAGTGTTAGGGTTAGGGTTAGCATCACCGCTAGGATAGTGTTAGGGTTAGGGATAGGGTTAGCATCAGCCCTAGGATAGTGTTAGGGTTAGGGTTAGCATCAGCCCTAGGATAGTGTTAGGGTTGGGGTTAGGGTTAGCACCAGGCCTAGGATAGTGTTAGTGTTAGGGTTAGCATCAGCCTTAGGATAGTGTTAGGGTTAGGGTTAGGGTTAGCATCAGCCGTAGGATAGTATTTAGGTTAGGGATAGCCTCAGCCCTAAGATAGTGTTAGAGTTAGGGTTAGGGTTAGCATCAGCCCTAGGATAGTGTTAGGGTTAGGGTTAGGGTTAGCATCAGCCCTAGGATAGTGTTAGGTTTAGGGTTAGCATCAGCCCTAAGATAGTGTTAGGGTTAGGGTTAGGGTTATCATCAGGCCTAGGATAGTGTTAGGGTTAGGATTAGCATCATCTCTAGGATAGTGTTAGGGTTAGGGTTAGGGTTAGCATCAGCCCTAGGATAGTGTTAAGGTTAGGGTTAGGGTTATCATCAGGCCTAGGATAGTGTGAGGGCTAGGGTTAGCATCAGACTTAGGATAGTGTTAGGGTTAGGGTTAGGTTAGCATCAACCCTAGGATAGTGTTAGTGTTAGGTTTAGCATCAGCCCTAGGATAGTGTTAGGGTTAGGGTTATGGTTAGCATCAGCCCTAGGATAGTGTTAGTGATAGGGTTAGCATCAGCCCTAGGATAGTGTTAGGGTTAGGGTTAGGGTTAGCATCAGCCCTAGGATAGTGTTAGGGTTAGGGTTAGCATCAACCCTAGGATAGTGTTAGCGTTAGGGTTAGGGTTAGCATCAGCCCTAGGATAGTGTTAGGTTTAGTCTCAGCCCTAGGAGAGTGTTAGGGTTAGGGATAGGGTTAGCATCCGCCCTAGGATAGTGTTAGGGTTAGGGTTAAGATTAGCATCAGCCCTAGAATAGTGTTAGGGTTAGCGTTAACATAAACCCTAGGATAGTGTTAGGGTTAGGGTTAGGGTTATCATCAGGCCTAGGATAGTGTTAGCGTTAGGGTTAGGGTTAGCATCAGTTCAAGGATAGTGTTAGGCTTAGCGTTAGGGTTAGCATCAGCCCTAGGATAGTGTTAGGTTTAGGGTTAGCATCAGCCCTAGGATATTGTTAGGGTTAGGGTTAGGGTTATCATCAGGCCTAGGTAAGTGTTAGGATTAGGGTTAACATCAGCCCTAGGATAGTGTTAAGGTTAGGGTTAGGGTTATCATCAGGCCTAGGATAGTGTGAGGGCTAGGGTTAGCTTCAGACTTAGGATAGTGTTAGGGTTAGGGTTAGGTTAGCATCAACCCTAGGATAGTGTTAGTGTTAGGTTTAGCATCAGCCCTAGGATAGCGTTAGGGTTAGGGTTATGGTTAGCATCAGCCCTAGGATAGTGTTAGTGTTAGGGTTAGCATCAGCCCTAGGATAGTGTTAGGGTTAGGGTTAGCGTTAGCATCAGCCCTAGGATAGTGTTAGGGTTAGGGTTAGCATCAACCCTAGGATAGTGTTAGGGTTAGGGTTAGGGTAAGCATCAGCCCTAGGATAGTGTTAGGGTTAGGGTTAGCATCAGCCCTAGGAGAGTGTTAGTGTTAGGGTTAGCATCAGCCCTAGGATAGTGTTAGGGGTAGGGTTAGGGTTAGCCTCAGCCCTAGGATAGTATTAGGGTTAGGGTTAGGGTTAGGGTTAGCGTTAGCATCAGCTCTAGGATAGTGTTAGGGTTAGGGTTAGGGTTAGCATCAGCCCTAGGATAGTGTTAAGGTTAGGGTTAGGGTTATCATCAGGCCCAGGATATTGTGAGGGCTAGGGTTAGCATCAGCCGTACGATAGTGTTAGGGTTAGGGTTAGTGTTAGCACCAGGCCCAGGATAGTGATAGTGTTAGGGTTAGCATCAGCCTTAGGATAGTGTTAGGGTTAGGGTTAGGGTTAGCATCAGCCGTAGGATAGTGTTTTGGTTAGCGTGAGCCTCAGCCCTAAGATATTGTTAGAGTTAGGGTTAGGGTTAGCATCAGCCCTAGGATAGTGTTAGGGTTAGGGTTTGGGTTAGCATCAGCCCTAGGATAGTGTTAGTGTTAGGGTTAGCATCAGCCCTGGGATAGTGTTAGGGTAAGGGTTAGGGTTAGAATCCGCCCTAGGATAGTGTTAGGGTTAGGGTTAGGGTTAGCATCAGCCTTAGGATAGTGTTAGGGTTAGGGTTAACATAAACCCTAGGATAGTGTTAGGGTTAGGGTTAGGGTTATCATCAGGCCTAGGATAGTGTTAGGGTTAGGGTTAGGGTTAGCATCAGTTCAAGGATAGTGTTAGGCTTAGCGTTAGGGTTAGCATCAGCCCTAGGATAGTGTTAGGGTTAGGGTTATGGTTAGCATCAGCCCTAGGATAGTGTTAGGGTTAGGGTTAGCATCTGCCCTAAGATAGTGTTAGGGTTAGTGTTAGGGTTACCATCAGGCCTAGGATAGTGTTAGGGTTAGGGTTAGCATCAGCTCTAGAATAGTGTTAGATTTAGGGTTAGGGTTAGAATCAGCCCTAGGATAGTGTTAAGGTTAGGGTTAGGGTTATCATCAGGCCTAGGATACTGTGAGGGCTAGGGTTAGCATCAGACTTACGATAGTGTTAGGGTTAGGGTTAGGGTTAGCATCAGCCCTAGAATAGTGTTAGGGTTAGGGTTAGCATCAGCCCTAGGATAGTGTTAGGGTTAGGGTTAGGGTTAGCATCAGCCCTAGGATAGTGTTAGGGTTAGGCTTAGCATCAGTCCTAGGATAGTGTTAGGGTTAGGGTTAGGGTTAGCATCAGCCCTAGGATAGTGTTAGGGTTAGGGTTAGCATCAACCCTAGGATAGTGTTAGGGTTAGGGTTAGGGTTAGCATCAGCCCTAGGATAGTGTTAGGGTTAGGGTTAGCCTCAGCACTAGGAGAGTGTTAGGGTTAGGGATAGGGTTAGCATCAGGAATAGGATAGTGTTAGGGTTAGGGTTAGGGTAAGCATCAGCCCTATGATAGTGTTAGGGTTAGGGTTAGCATCAGGCCTAGGATAGTGTTAGGGTTAGGGATAGGGTTAGCATCAGCCCTAGGATAGTGTTAGGGTTAAAGTTAGGGTTAGCATCAGCCCTAGTATAGTGTTAGGGTTAGGGTTAACATCAGCCCTAGGATAGTGTTAGGGTTAGGGTTAGGGTTAGCATCAGCCCTAGGATAGTGTTAGGTTTAGGGTTAGCATCAGACCTAGGATAGTGTTAGGGATAGGGTTAGGGTTAGCATCAGCCCTAGGATAGTGTAAGTGTTAGGGTTAGGGTTAGCATCAGGCCTAGGATAGTGTTAGGGTTAGGGTTAGCATCAGCCCTAGGATAGTGTTATGGTTAGGGATAGGGTTAGCATCAGCCCTAGGATAGTGTTAGGGTTAGGGTTAGGGTTAGCATCAGCCCTAGGATAGTATTAGGGTTAGGGTTAGCATCAGCCCTAGGATAGTGTTAGGGTTAGGGTTAGGGTTAGCACCAGGCCTAGGATAGTGTTAGTGTTAGGGTTAGCATCAGCCTTAGGATAGTGTTAGGGTTAGGGTTAGGGTTAGCATCAGCCGTAGGATAGTGTTTGGGTTAGGGTTAGCCTCAGCCCTAAGATAGTGTTAGAGTTAGGGTTAGGGTTAGCATCAGCCCTAGGATAGTGTTAGGGTTAGGGTTAGGGTTAGCATCAGCCCTAGGATAGTGTTAGTGTTAGGGTTAGCATCAGCCCTAGGATAGTGTTAGGGTTAGGGTTAGGGTTAGCATCCGCCCTAGGATAGTGTTAGGGTTAGGGTTAGATTTAGCATCAGCCCTAGGATAGTGTTAGGGTTAGGGTTAACATAAACCCTAGGATAGTGTTAGGGTTATGGTTAGGGTTATCATCAGGCCTAGGATAGTGTTAGGGTTAGGGTTAGGATTAGCATCAGTTCAAGGATAGTGTTAGGGTTAGCGTTAGGGTTAGCATCAGCCCTAGGATAGTGTTAGGGTTAGGGTTAGCATCAGCCCTAGGATAGTGTTAGGGTTAGGGTTAGGGTTAGCATCCGCCCTAGGATAGTGTTAGGGTTAGCGTTAGCCTCAGCCCTAGGATAGTGTTAGGGTTAGGGTTAGGGTTAGCGTCCGCCCTAGGATAGTGTTAGGGTTAGGGTTAACATAAACCCTAGGATAGTGTTAGGGTTATGGTTAGGGTTATCATCAGGCCTAGGATAGTGTTAGGGTTAGGGTTAGGGTTAGCATCAGTTCAAGGATAGTGTTAGGGTTAGCGTTAGGGTTAGCATCAGCCCTAGGATAGTGTTAGGGTTAGGGTTAGCATCAGCCCTAGGATCGTGTTAGGGTTAGGGTTAGCATCAGCTCTAGGATAGTGTTAGGGATAGGGTTAGGGTTAGCAACAGCCCTAGGATAGTGTTAAGGTTAGGGTTAGGGTTATCATCAGGCCTAGGATAGTGTGAGGGCTAGGGTTAGCATCAGACTTAGGATAGTGTTAGGGTTAGGGTTAGGGTTAGCATCAGCCCTAGGATAGTGTTAGGGTTAGGGTTAGCATCAGCCCTAGGAGAGGGTTAGGGTTAGGGATAGGTTTAGCATCAGGCCTAGGATAGTGTTAGGGTTACGGTTAGCATCAGCCCTAGGATAGTGTTAGGGTTAAAGTTAGGGTTAGCATCAGCCCTAGGATAGTGATAGGGTTAGGGTTAGCATCAGACCTAGGATAGTGTTAGGGTTAGGGTTACGGTTAGCATCAGCCCTAGGATAGTGTTAGGGTTAGGGTTAGGGTTAGCATCAGCCCTAGGATAGTGTTAGGTTTAGGGTTAGCATCAGACCTAGGATAGTGTTAGGGTTAGGGTTAGGGTTAGCATCAGCCTTAGGATAGTGTAAGTGTTAGGGTTAGGGTTAGCATCAGGCCTAGGATAGTGTTAGGGTTAGGGTTAGCATCAGCCCTAGGTTAGTGTTATGGTTAGGGATAGGGTTAGCATCAGCCCTAGGATAGTGTTAGGGTTAGGGTTAGGGTTAGCATCAGCCCTAGGATAGTATTAGGGTTAGGGTTAGCGTCAGCCCTAGGATAGTGTTAGGGTTAGGGTTAGGGTTAGCACCAGGCCTAGGATAGTGTTAGTGTTAGGGTTAGCATCAGCCCTAGGATAGTGTTAGGGTTAGGGTTAGGGTTAGCATCCGCCCTAGGATAGTGTTAGGGTTAGGGTTAGATTTAGCATCAGCCCTAGGATAGTGTTAGGGTTAGGGTTAACATAAACCCTAGGATAGTGTTAGGGTTATGGTTAGGGTTATCATCAGGCCTAGGATAGTGTTAGAGTTAGGGTTAGGGTTAGCATCAGTCCTAGGATAGTGTTAAGGTTAGGGTTACGGTTAGCACCAGGCCCAGGATAGTGTTAGTGTTAGGGTTAGCATCAGCCTTAGGATAGTGTTAGGGTTAGGGTTAGGGTTAGCAACAGCCGTAGGATAGTGTTTTGGTAAGCGTTAGCCTCAGCCCTAAGATAGTGTTAGAGTTAGGGTTAGGGTTAGCATCAGCCCTAGGATAGTGTTAGGGTTAGGGTTAGGGTTATCATCAGCCCTAGGATAGTGTTAGTGTTAGGGTTAGCATCAGCCCTAGGATAGTGTTAGGGTTAGGGTTAGGGTTAGCATCCGCCCTAGGATAGTGTTAGGGTTAGGGTTAGGGTTAGCATCAGCCCTAGGATAGTGTTAGGGTTAGGGTTAACATAAACCCTAGGATAGTGTTAGGGTTAGGGTTAGGGTTATCATCAGGCCTAGGATAGTGTTAGGGTTAGGGTTAGGGTTAGCATCAGTTCAAGGATAGTGTTAGGCTTAGCGTTAGGGTTAGCATCAGCCCTAGGATAGTGTTAGGGTTAGGGTTATGGTTAGCATCAGCCCTAGGATAGTGTTTGGGTTAGGGTTAGCATCAGCCCTAGGATAGTGTTAGGGTTAGGGTTAGGGTTACCATCAGGCCTAGGATAGTGTTAGGGTTAGGGTTAGCATCAGCTCTAGGATAGTGTTAGATTTAGGGTTAGGGTTAGCATCAGCCCTAGGATAGTGTTAAGGTTAGGGTTAGGGTTATCATCAGGCCTAGGATAGTGTGAGGGCTAGGGTTAGCATCAGACTTACGATAGTGTTAGGGTTAGGGTTAAGGTTAGCATCAGCCCTAGGATAGTGTTAGGGTTAGGGTTAGCATCAGCCCTAGGATAGTGTTAGGGTTAGGGTTAGGGTTAGCATCAGCCCTAGGATAGTGTTAGGGATAGGGTTAGCATCAGCCCTAGGATAGTGTTAGGGTAAGGGTTAGGGTTAGCATCATCCCTAGGATAGTGTTAGGGTTAGGGTTAGAATCAACCCTAGGATAGTGTTAGGGTTAGGGTTAGGGTTAGCATCAGCCCTAGGATAGTGTTAGGATTAGGGTTAGCCTCAGCCCTAGGAGAGTGTTAGGGTTAGGGATAGGGTAGCATCAGGCCTAGGATAGCGTTAGGGTTAGGGTTAGGGTAAGCATCAGCCCTATGATAGTGTTAGGGTTAGGGTTAGCATCAAGCCTAGGATAGTGTTAGGGTTACGGTTAGCATCAGCCGTAGGAGAGTGTTAGGGTTAGGGTTAGGGTTAGCATCAGCCCTAGGATAGTGTTAGTGTTAGGGTTAGCATCAGCCCTAGGATAGTGTTAGGGTTAGGGTTAGGGTTAGCATCAGCCCTAGGATAGTGTTAGGGTTAGGGTTAACATAAACCCTAGGATAGTGTTAGGGTTATGGTTAGGGTTATCATCAGGCCTAGGATAGTGTTAGGGTTAGGGTTAGGGTTAGCATCAGTTCAAGGATAGTGTTAGGGTTAGCGTTAGGGTTAGCATCAGCCCTAGGATAGTGTTAGGGTTAGGGTTAGCATCAGCCCTAGGATAGTGTTAGGGTTAGGGTTAGGGTTAGCATCCGCCCTAGGATAGTGTTAGGGTTAGCGTTAGCCTCAGCCCTAGGATAGTGTTAGGGTTAGGGTTAGGGTTAGCGTCCGCCCTAGGATAGTGTTAGGGTTAGGGTTAACATAAACCCTAGGATAGTGTTAGGGTTATGGTTAGGGTTATCATCAGGCCTAGGATAGTGTTAGGGTTAGGGTTAGGGTTAGCATCAGTTCAAGGATAGTGTTAGGGTTAGCGTTAGGGTTAGCATCAGCCCTAGGATAGTGTTAGGGTTAGGGTTAGCATCAGCCCTAGGATCGTGTTAGGGTTAGGGTTAGCATCAGCTCTAGGATAGTGTTAGGGATAGGGTTAGGGTTAGCAACAGCCCTAGGATAGTGTTAAGGTTAGGGTTAGGGTTATCATCAGGCCTAGGATAGTGTGAGGGCTAGGGTTAGCATCAGACTTAGGATAGTGTTAGGGTTAGGGTTAGGGTTAGCATCAGCCCTAGGATAGTGTTAGGGTTAGGGTTAGCATCAGCCCTAGGAGAGGGTTAGGGTTAGGGATAGGTTTAGCATCAGGCCTAGGATAGTGTTAGGGTTACGGTTAGCATCAGCCCTAGGATAGTGTTAGGGTTAAAGTTAGGGTTAGCATCAGCCCTAGGATAGTGATAGGGTTAGGGTTAACATCAGCCCTAGGATAGTGTTAGGGTTAGGGTTAGGGTTAGCATCAGCCCTAGGATAGTGTTAGGTTTAGGGTTAGCATCAGACCTAGGATAGTGTTAGGGTTAGGGTTAGGGTTAGCACCAGCCTTAGGATAGTGTAAGTGTTAGGGTTAGGGTTAGCATCAGGCCTAGGATAGTGTTAGGGTTAGGGTTAGCATCAGCCCTAGGTTAGTGTTATGGTTAGGGATAGGGTTAGCATCAGCCCTAGGATAGTGTTAGGGTTAGGGTTAGGGTTAGCATCAGCCCTAGGATAGTATTAGGGTTAGGGTTAGCATCAGCCCTAGGATAGTGTTAGGGTTAGGGTTAGGGTTAGCACCAGGCCTAGGATAGTGTTAGTGTTAGGGTTAGCATCAGCCCTAGGATAGTGTTAGGGTTAGGGTTAGGGTTAGCATCCGCCCTAGGATAGTGTTAGGGTTAGGGTTAGATTTAGCATCAGCCCTAGGATAGTGTTAGGGTTAGGGTTAACATAAACCCTAGGATAGTGTTAGGGTTATGGTTAGGGTTATCATCAGGCCTAGGATAGTGTTAGGGTTAGGGTTAGGGTTAGCATCAGTCCTAGGATAGTGTTAAGGTTAGGGTTACGGTTAGCACCAGGCCCAGGATAGTGTTAGTGTTAGGGTTAGCATCAGCCTTAGGATAGTGTTAGGGTTAGGGTTAGGGTTAGCAACAGCCGTAGGATAGTGTTTTGGTAAGCGTTAGCCTCAGCCCTAAGATAGTGTTAGAGTTAGGGTTAGGGTTAGCATCAGCCCTAGGATAGTGTTAGGGTTAGGGTTAGGGTTATCATCAGCCCTAGGATAGTGTGAGTGTTAGGGTTAGCATCAGCCCTAGGATAGTGTTAGGGTTAGGGTTAGGGTTAGCATCCGCCCTAGGATAGTGTTAGGGTTAGGGTTAGGGTTAGCATCAGCCCTAGGATAGTGTTAGGGTTAGGGTTAACATAAACCCTAGGATAGTGTTAGGGTTAGGGTTAGGGTTATCATCAGGCCTAGGATAGTGTTAGGGTTAGGGTTAGGGTTAGCATCAGTTCAAGGATAGTGTTAGGCTTAGCGTTAGGGTTAGCATCAGCCCTAGGATAGTGTTAGGGTTAGGGTTATGGTTAGCATCAGCCCTAGGATAGTGTTTGGGTTAGGGTTAGGGTTACCATCAGGCCTAGGATAGTGTTAGGGTTAGGGTTAGCATCAGCTCTAGGATAGTGTTAGATTTAGGGTTAGGGTTAGCATCAGCCCTAGGATAGTGTTAAGGTTAGGGTTAGGGTTATCATCAGGCCTAGGATAGTGTTAGGGTTAGGGTTAGGGTTAGCATCAGTTCAAGGATAGTGTTAGGCTTAGCGTTAGGGTTAGCATCAGCCCTAGGATAGTGTTAGGGTTAGGGTTATGGTTAGCATCAGCCCTAGGATAGTGTTTGGGTTAGGGTTAGGGTTACCATCAGGCCTAGGATAGTGTTAGGGTTAGGGTTAGCATCAGCTCTAGGATAGTGTTAGATTTAGGGTTAGGGTTAGCATCAGCCCTAGGATAGTGTTAAGGTTAGGGTTAGGGTTATCATCAGGCCTAGGATAGTGTTAGGGTTAGGGTTAGGGTTAGCATCAGTTCAAGGATAGTGTTAGGCTTAGCGTTAGGGTTAGCATCAGCCCTAGGATAGTGTTAGGGTTAGGGTTATGGTTAGCATCAGCCCTAGGATAGTGTTAGGGTTAGGGTTAGGGTTACCATCAGGCCTAGGATAGTGTTAGGGTTAGGGTTAGCATCAGCTCTAGGATAGTGTTAGATTTAGGGTTAGGGTTAGCATCAGCCCTAGGATAGTGTTAAGGTTAGGGTTAGGGTTATCATCAGGCCTAGGATAGTGTGAGGGCTAGGGTTAGCATCAGACTTACGATAGTGTTAGGGTTAGGGTTAAGGTTAGCATCAGCCCTAGGATAGTGTTAGGGTTAGGGTTAGCATCAGCCCTAGGATAGTGTTAGGGTTAGGGTTAGGGTTAGCATCAGCCCTAGGATAGTGTTAGGGATAGGGTTAGCATCAGCCCTAGGATAGTGTTAGGGTAAGGGTTAGGGTTAGCATCATCCCTAGGATAGTGTTAGGGTTAGGGTTAGAATCAACCCTAGGATAGTGTTAGGGTTAGGGTTAGGGTTAGCATCAGCCCTAGGATAGTGTTAGGATTAGGGTTAGCCTCAGCCCTAGGAGAGTGTTAGGGTTAGGGATAGGGTAGCATCAGGCCTAGGATAGTGTTAGGGTTAGGGTTAGGGTAAGCATCAGCCCTATGATAGTGTTAGGGTTAGGGTTAGCATCAGGCCTAGGATAGTGTTAGGGTTACGGTTAGCATCAGCAGTAGGAGAGTGTTAGGGTTAGGGTTAGGGTTAGCATCAGCCCTAGGATAGTATTAGGGTTAGGGTTAGCATCAGCCCTAGGATAGTGTTAGGGTTAGGGTTAGGGTTAGCACCAGGCCTAGGATAGTGTTAGTGTTAGGGTTAGCATCAGCCTTAGGATAGTGTTAGGGTTAGGGTTAGGGTTAGCATCAGCCGTAGGATAGTGTTTGGGTTAGGGTTAGCCTCAGCCCTAAGATAGTGTTAGAGTTAGGGTTAGGGTTAGCATCAGCCCTAGGATAGTGTTAGGGTTAGGGTTAGGGTTAGCATCAGCCCTAGGATAGTGTTAGTGTTAGGGTTAGTATCAGCCCTAGGATAGTGTTAGGGTTAGGGTTAGGGTTAGCATCCGCCCTAGGATAGTGTTAGGGTTAGGGTTAGATTTAGCATCAGCCCTAGGATAGTGTTAGGGTTAGGGTTAACATAAACCCTAGGATAGTGTTAGGGTTATGGTTAGGGTTATCATCAGGCCTAGGATAGTGTTAGGGTTAGGGTTAGGATTAGCATCAGTTCAAGGATAGTGTTAGGGTTAGCGTTAGGGTTAGCATCAGCCCTAGGATAGTGTTAGGGTTAGGGTTAGCATCAGCCCTAGGATAGTGTTAGGGTTAGGGTTAGGGTTAGCATCCGCCCTAGGATAGTGTTAGGGTTAGCGTTAGCCTCAGCCCTAGGATAGTGTTAGGGTTAGGGTTAGGGTTAGCGTCCGCCCTAGGATAGTGTTAGGGTTAGGGTTAACATAAACCCTAGGATAGTGTTAGGGTTATGGTTAGGGTTATCATCAGGCCTAGGATAGTGTTAGGGTTAGGGTTAGGGTTAGCATCAGTTCAAGGATAGTGTTAGGGTTAGCGTTAGGGTTAGCATCAGCCCTAGGATAGTGTTAGGGTTAGGGTTAGCATCAGCCCTAGGATCGTGTTAGGGTTAGGGTTAGCATCAGCTCTAGGATAGTGTTAGGGATAGGGTTAGGGTTAGCAACAGCCCTAGGATAGTGTTAAGGTTAGGGTTAGGGTTATCATCAGGCCTAGGATAGTGTGAGGGCTAGGGTTAGCATCAGACTTAGGATAGTGTTAGGGTTAGGGTTAGGGTTAGCATCAGCCCTAGGATAGTGTTAGGGTTAGGGTTAGCATCAGCCCTAGGAGAGGGTTAGGGTTAGGGATAGGTTTAGCATCAGGCCTAGGATAGTGTTAGGGTTACGGTTAGCATCAGCCCTAGGATAGTGTTAGGGTTAAAGTTAGGGTTAGCATCAGCCCTAGGATAGTGATAGGGTTAGGGTTAGCATCAGACCTAGGATAGTGTTAGGGTTAGGGTTACGGTTAGCATCAGCCCTAGGATAGTGTTAGGGTTAGGGTTAGGGTTAGCATCAGCCCTAGGATAGTGTTAGGTTTAGGGTTAGCATCAGACCTAGGATAGTGTTAGGGTTAGGGTTAGGGTTAGCATCAGCCTTAGGATAGTGTAAGTGTTAGGGTTAGGGTTAGCATCAGGCCTAGGATAGTGTTAGGGTTAGGGTTAGCATCAGCCCTAGGTTAGTGTTATGGTTAGGGATAGGGTTAGCATCAGCCCTAGGATAGTGTTAGGGTTAGGGTTAGGGTTAGCATCAGCCCTAGGATAGTATTAGGGTTAGGGTTAGCGTCAGCCCTAGGATAGTGTTAGGGTTAGGGTTAGGGTTAGCACCAGGCCTAGGATAGTGTTAGTGTTAGGGTTAGCATCAGCCCTAGGATAGTGTTAGGGTTAGGGTTAGGGTTAGCATCCGCCCTAGGATAGTGTTAGGGTTAGGGTTAGATTTAGCATCAGCCCTAGGATAGTGTTAGGGTTAGGGTTAACATAAACCCTAGGATAGTGTTAGGGTTATGGTTAGGGTTATCATCAGGCCTAGGATAGTGTTAGGGTTAGGGTTAGGGTTAGCATCAGTCCTAGGATAGTGTTAAGGTTAGGGTTACGGTTAGCACCAGGCCCAGGATAGTGTTAGTGTTAGGGTTAGCATCAGCCTTAGGATAGTGTTAGGGTTAGGGTTAGGGTTAGCAACAGCCGTAGGATAGTGTTTTGGTAAGCGTTAGCCTCAGCCCTAAGATAGTGTTAGAGTTAGGGTTAGGGTTAGCATCAGCCCTAGGATAGTGTTAGGGTTAGGGTTAGGGTTATCATCAGCCCTAGGATAGTGTTAGTGTTAGGGTTAGCATCAGCCCTAGGATAGTGTTAGGGTTAGGGTTAGGGTTAGCATCCGCCCTAGGATAGTGTTAGGGTTAGGGTTAGGGTTAGCATCAGCCCTAGGATAGTGTTAGGGTTAGGGTTAACATAAACCCTAGGATAGTGTTAGGGTTAGGGTTAGGGTTATCATCAGGCCTAGGATAGTGTTAGGGTTAGGGTTAGGGTTAGCATCAGTTCAAGGATAGTGTTAGGCTTAGCGTTAGGGTTAGAATCAGCCCTAGGATAGTGTTAGGGTTAGGGTTATGGTTAGCATCAGCCCTAGGATAGTGTTTGGGTTAGGGTTAGCATCAGCCCTAGGATAGTGTTAGGGTTAGGGTTAGGGTTACCATCAGGCCTAGGATAGTGTTAGGGTTAGGGTTAGCATCAGCTCTAGGATAGTGTTAGATTTAGGGTTAGGGTTAGCATCAGCCCTAGGATAGTGTTAAGGTTAGGGTTAGGGTTATCATCAGGCCTAGGATAGTGTGAGGGCTAGGGTTAGCATCAGACTTACGATAGTGTTAGGGTTAGGGTTAAGGTTAGCATCAGCCCTAGGATAGTGTTAGGGTTAGGGTTAGCATCAGCCCTAGGATAGTGTTAGGGTTAGGGTTAGGGTTAGCATCAGCCCTAGGATAGTGTTAGGGATAGGGTTAGCATCAGCCCTAGGATAGTGTTAGGGTAAGGGTTAGGGTTAGCATCATCCCTAGGATAGTGTTAGGGTTAGGGTTAGAATCAACCCTAGGATAGTGTTAGGGTTAGGGTTAGGGTTAGCATCAGCCCTAGGATAGTGTTAGGATTAGGGTTAGCCTCAGCCCTAGGAGAGTGTTAGGGTTAGGGATAGGGTAGCATCAGGCCTAGGATAGTGTTAGGGTTAGGGTTAGGGTAAGCATCAGCCCTATGATAGTGTTAGGGTTAGGGTTAGCATCAAGCCTAGGATAGTGTTAGGGTTACGGTTAGCATCAGCCGTAGGAGAGTGTTAGGGTTAGGGTTAGGGTTAGCATCAGCCCTAGGATAGTGTTAGTGTTAGGGTTAGCATCAGCCCTAGGATAGTGTTAGGGTTAGGGTTAGGGTTAGCATCAGCCCTAGGATGGTGTTAGGGTTAGGGTTAACATAAACCCTAGGATAGTGTTAGGGTTATGGTTAGGGTTATCATCAGGCCTCGGATAGTGTTAGGGTTAGGGTTAGGGTTAGCATCAGTTCAAGGATAGTGTTAGGGTTAGCGTTAGGGTTAGCATCAGCCCTAGGATAGTGTTAGGGTTAGGGTTAGCATCAGCCCTAGGATAGTGTTAGGGTTAGGGTTAGGGTTAGCATCCGCCCTAGGATAGTGTTAGGGTTAGCGTTAGCCTCAGCCCTAGGATAGTGTTAGGGTTAGGGTTAGGGTTAGCGTCCGCCCTAGGATAGTGTTAGGGTTAGGGTTAACATAACCCCTAGGATAGTGTTAGGGTTATGGTTAGGGTTATCATCAGGCCTAGGATAGTGTTAGGGTTAGGGTTAGGGTTAGCATCAGTTCAAGGATAGTGTTAGGGTTAGCGTTAGGGTTAGCATCAGCCCTAGGATAGTGTTAGGGTTAGGGTTAGCATCAGCCCTAGGATCGTGTTAGGGTTAGGGTTAGCATCAGCTCTAGGATAGTGTTAGGGATAGGGTTAGGGTTAGCAACAGCCCTAGGATAGTGTTAATGTTAGGGTTAGGGTTATCATCAGGCCTAGGATAGTGTGAGGGCTAGGGTTAGCATCAGACTTAGGATAGTGTTAGGGTTAGGGATAGGTTTAGCATCAGGCCTAGGATAGTGTTAGGGTTACGGTTAGCATCAGCCCTAAGATAGTGTTAGGGTTAAAGTTAGGGTTAGCATCAGCCCTAGGATAGTGATAGGGTTAGGGTTAACATCAGCCCTAGGATAGTGTTAGGGTTAGGGTTAGGGTTAGCATCAGCCCTAGGATAGTGTTAGGTTTAGGGTTAGCATCAGACCTAGGATAGTGTTAGGGTTAGGGTTAGGGTTAGCATCAGCCTTAGGATAGTGTAAGTGTTAGGGTTAGGGTTAGCATCAGGCCTAGGATAGTGTTAGGGTTAGGGTTAGCATCAGCCCTAGGTTAGTGTTATGGTTAGGGATAGGGTTAGCATCAGCCCTAGGATAGTGTTAGGGTTAGGGTTCGGGTTAGCATCAGCCCTAGGATAGTATTAGGGTTAGGGTTAGCATCAGACCTAGGATAGTGTTAGGGTTAGGGTTAGGGTTAGCACCAGGCCTAGGATAGTGTTAGTGTTAGGGTTAGCATCAGCCCTAGGATAGTGTTAGGGTTAGGGTTAGGGTTAGCATCCGCCCTAGGATAGTGTTAGGGTTAGGGTTAGATTTAGCATCAGCCCTAGGATAGTGTTAGGGTTAGGGTTAACATAAACCCTAGGATAGTGTTAGGGTTATGGTTAGGGTTATCATCAGGCCTAGGATAGTGTTAGGGTTAGGGTTAGGGTTAGCATCAGCCCTAGGATAGTGTTAAGGTTAGGGTTACGGTTAGCACCAGGCCCAGGATAGTGTTAGTGTTAGGGTTAGCATCAGCCTTAGGATAGTGTTAGGGTTAGGGTTAGGGTTAGCAACAGCCGTAGGATAGTGTTTTGGTAAGCGTTAGCCTCAGCCCTAAGATAGTGTTAGAGTTAGGGTTAGGGTTAGCATCAGCCCTAGGATAGTGTTAGGGTTAGGGTTAGGGTTATCATCAGCCCTAGGATAGTGTGAGTGTTAGGGTTAGCATCAGCCCTAGGATAGTGTTAGGGTTAGGGTTAGGGTTAGCATCCGCCCTAGGATAGTGTTAGGGTTAGGGTTAGGGTTAGCATCAGCCCTAGGATAGTGTTAGGGTTAGGGTTAACATAAACCCTAGGATAGTGTTAGGGTTAGGGTTAGGGTTATCATCAGGCCTAGGATAGTGTTAGGGTTAGGGTTAGGGTTAGCATCAGTTCAAGGATAGTGTTATGCTTAGCGTTAGGGTTAGCATCAGCCCTAGGATAGTGTTAGGGTTAGGGTTATGGTTAGCATCAGCCCTAGGATAGTGTTTGGGTTAGGGTTAGCATCAGCCCTAGGATAGTGTTAGGGTTAGGGTTAGGGTTACCATCAGGCCTAGGATAGTGTTAGGGTTAGGGTTAGCATCAGCTCTAGGATAGTGTTAGATTTAGGGTTAGGGTTAGCATCAGCCCTAGGATAGTGTTAAGGTTAGGGTTAGGGTTATCATCAGGCCTAGGATAGTGTGAGGGCTAGGGTTAGCATCAGACTTACGATAGTGTTAGGGTTAGGGTTAAGGTTAGCATCAGCCCTAGGATAGTGTTAGGGTTAGGGTTAGCATCAGCCCTAGGATAGTGTTAGGGTTAGGGTTAGGGTTAGCATCAGCCCTAGGATAGTGTTAGGGATAGGGTTAGCATCAGCCCTAGGATAGTGTTAGGGTAAGGGTTAGGGTTAGCATCATCCCTAGGATAGTGTTAGGGTTAGGGTTAGAATCAACCCTAGGATAGTGTTAGGGTTAGGGTTAGGGTTAGCATCAGCCCTAGGATAGTGTTAGGATTAGGGTTAGCCTCAGCCCTAGGAGAGTGTTAGGGTTAGGGATAGGGTAGCATCAGGCCTAGGATAGTGTTAGGGTTAGGGTTAGGGTAAGCATCAGCCCTATGATAGTGTTAGGGTTAGGGTTAGCATCAGGCCTAGGATAGTGTTAGGGTTACGGTTAGCATCAGCAGTAGGAGAGTGTTAGGGTTAGGGTTAGGGTTAGCATCAGCCCTAGGATAGTATTAGGGTTAGGGTTAGCATCAGCCCTAGGATAGTGTTAGGGTTAGGGTTAGGGTTAGCACCAGGCCTAGGATAGTGTTAGTGTTAGGGTTAGCATCAGCCTTAGGATAGTGTTAGGGTTAGGGTTAGGGTTAGCATCAGCCGTAGGATAGTGTTTGGGTTAGGGTTAGCCTCATCCCTAAGATAGTGTTAGAGTTAGGGTTAGGGTTAGCATCAGCCCTAGGATAGTGTTAGGGTTAGGGTTAGGGTTAGCATCAGCCCTAGGATAGTGTTAGTGTTAGGGTTAGCATCAGCCCTAGGATAGTGTTAGGGTTAGGGTTAGGGTTAGCATCCGCCCTAGGATAGTGTTAGGGTTAGGGTTAGGGTTAGCATCAGCCCTAGGATAGTGTTAGGGTTAGGGTTAACATAAACCCTAGGATAGTGTTAGGGTTATGGTTAGGGTTATCATCAGGCCTAGGATAGTGTTAGGGTTAGGGTTAGGTTTAGCATCAGTTCAAGGATAGTGTTAGGGTTAGCGTTAGGGTTAGCATCAGCCCTAGGATAGTGTTAGGGTTAGGGTTAGCATCAGCCCTAGGATCGTGTTAGGGTTAGGGTTAGCATCAGCTCTAGGATAGTGTTAGGGATAGGGTTAGGGTTAGCATCAGCCCTACGATAGTGTTAAGGTTAGGGTTAGGGTTATCATCAGGCCTAGGATAGTGTGAGGGCTAGGGTTAGCATCAGACTTAGGATAGTGTTAGGGTTAGGGTTAGGGTTAGCATCAGCCCTAGGATAGTGTTAGGGTTAGGGTTAGCATCAGCCCTAGGAGAGGGTTAGGGTTAGGGATAGGTTTAGCATCAGGCCTAGGATAGTGTTAGGGTTAGGGTTAGGGTTATCATCAGCCCTGGGATAGTGTTAGGGGTAGGGTTAGCATCAGGCCTAGGATAGTGTTAGGGTTAGGGTTAGGGTTAGCATCAGTTCAAGGATAGTGTTAGGCTTAGCGTTAGGGTTAGCATCAGCCCTAGGATAGTGTTAGGGTTAAGGTTAGGGTTAGCATCAGCCCTAGGATAGTGTTAGGTTTAGGGTTAGCATCAGCCCTAGGATAGTGTTAGGGTTAGGGTTAGGGTTATCATCAGGCCTAGGATAGTGTTAGGGTTAGGGTTAGCATCAGCTCTAGGATAGTGTTAGGGTTAGGGTTAGGGTTAGCATCAGTCCTAGGATAGTGTTAAGGTTAGGGATAGGGTTATCATCATGCCTAGGATAGTGTGAGGGCTAGGGTTAGCATCAGACTTAGGATAGTGTTAGGGTTAGGGTTAGGTTAGCATCAACCCTAGGATAGTGTTAGTGTTAGGGTTAGCATCAGACCTAGGATAGTGTTAGGGTTAGGGTTAGGGTTAGCATCAGCCCTAGGATAGTGTTAAGGTTAGGGTTACGGTTAGCACCAGGCCCAGGATAGTGTTAGTGTTAGGGTTAGCATCAGCCTTAGGATAGTGTTAGGGTTAGGGTTAGGGTTAGCAACAGCCGTAGGATAGTGTTTTGGTAAGCGTTAGCCTCAGCCCTAAGATAGTGTTAGAGTTAGGGTTAGGGTTAGCATCAGCCCTAGGATAGTGTTAGGGTTAGGGTTAGGGTTATCATCAGCCCTAGGATAGTGTGAGTGTTAGGGTTAGCATCAGCCCTAGGATAGTGTTAGGGTTAGGGTTAGGGTTAGCATCCGCCCTAGGATAGTGTTAGGGTTAGGGTTAGGGTTAGCATCAGCCCTAGGATAGTGTTAGGGTTAGGGTTAACATAAACCCTAGGATAGTGTTAGGGTTAGGGTTAGGGTTATCATCAGGCCTAGGATAGTGTTAGGGTTAGGGTTAGGGTTAGCATCAGTTCAAGGATAGTGTTATGCTTAGCGTTAGGGTTAGCATCAGCCCTAGGATAGTGTTAGGGTTAGGGTTATGGTTAGCATCAGCCCTAGGATAGTGTTTGGGTTAGGGTTAGCATCAGCCCTAGGATAGTGTTAGGGTTAGGGTTAGGGTTACCATCAGGCCTAGGATAGTGTTAGGGTTAGGGTTAGCATCAGCTCTAGGATAGTGTTAGATTTAGGGTTAGGGTTAGCATCAGCCCTAGGATAGTGTTAAGGTTAGGGTTAGGGTTATCATCAGGCCTAGGATAGTGTGAGGGCTAGGGTTAGCATCAGACTTACGATAGTGTTAGGGTTAGGGTTAAGGTTAGCATCAGCCCTAGGATAGTGTTAGGGTTAGGGTTAGCATCAGCCCTAGGATAGTGTTAGGGTTAGGGTTAGGGTTAGCATCAGCCCTAGGATAGTGTTAGGGATAGGGTTAGCATCAGCCCTAGGATAGTGTTAGGGTAAGGGTTAGGGTTAGCATCATCCCTAGGATAGTGTTAGGGTTAGGGTTAGAATCAACCCTAGGATAGTGTTAGGGTTAGGGTTAGGGTTAGCATCAGCCCTAGGATAGTGTTAGGATTAGGGTTAGCCTCAGCCCTAGGAGAGTGTTAGGGTTAGGGATAGGGTAGCATCAGGCCTAGGATAGTGTTAGGGTTAGGGTTAGGGTAAGCATCAGCCCTATGATAGTGTTAGGGTTAGGGTTAGCATCAGGCCTAGGATAGTGTTAGGGTTACGGTTAGCATCAGCAGTAGGAGAGTGTTAGGGTTAGGGTTAGGGTTAGCATCAGCCCTAGGATAGTATTAGGGTTAGGGTTAGCATCAGCCCTAGGATAGTGTTAGGGTTAGGGTTAGGGTTAGCACCAGGCCTAGGATAGTGTTAGTGTTAGGGTTAGCATCAGCCTTAGGATAGTGTTAGGGTTAGGGTTAGGGTTAGCATCAGCCGTAGGATAGTGTTTGGGTTAGGGTTAGCCTCATCCCTAAGATAGTGTTAGAGTTAGGGTTAGGGTTAGCATCAGCCCTAGGATAGTGTTAGGGTTAGGGTTAGGGTTAGCATCAGCCCTAGGATAGTGTTAGTGTTAGGGTTAGCATCAGCCCTAGGATAGTGTTAGGGTTAGGGTTAGGGTTAGCATCCGCCCTAGGATAGTGTTAGGGTTAGGGTTAGGGTTAGCATCAGCCCTAGGATAGTGTTAGGGTTAGGGTTAACATAAACCCTAGGATAGTGTTAGGGTTATGGTTAGGGTTATCATCAGGCCTAGGATAGTGTTAGGGTTAGGGTTAGGTTTAGCATCAGTTCAAGGATAGTGTTAGGGTTAGCGTTAGGGTTAGCATCAGCCCTAGGATAGTGTTAGGGTTAGGGTTAGCATCAGCCCTAGGATCGTGTTAGGGTTAGGGTTAGCATCAGCTCTAGGATAGTGTTAGGGATAGGGTTAGGGTTAGCATCAGCCCTACGATAGTGTTAAGGTTAGGGTTAGGGTTATCATCAGGCCTAGGATAGTGTGAGGGCTAGGGTTAGCATCAGACTTAGGATAGTGTTAGGGTTAGGGTTAGGGTTAGCATCAGCCCTAGGATAGTGTTAGGGTTAGGGTTAGCATCAGCCCTAGGAGAGGGTTAGGGTTAGGGATAGGTTTAGCATCAGGCCTAGGATAGTGTTAGGGTTAGGGTTAGGGTTATCATCAGCCCTGGGATAGTGTTAGGGGTAGGGTTAGCATCAGGCCTAGGATAGTGTTAGGGTTAGGGTTAGGGTTAGCATCAGTTCAAGGATAGTGTTAGGCTTAGCGTTAGGGTTAGCATCAGCCCTAGGATAGTGTTAGGGTTAAGGTTAGGGTTAGCATCAGCCCTAGGATAGTGTTAGGTTTAGGGTTAGCATCAGCCCTAGGATAGTGTTAGGGTTAGGGTTAGGGTTATCATCAGGCCTAGGATAGTGTTAGGGTTAGGGTTAGCATCAGCTCTAGGATAGTGTTAGGGTTAGGGTTAGGGTTAGCATCAGTCCTAGGATAGTGTTAAGGTTAGGGATAGGGTTATCATCATGCCTAGGATAGTGTGAGGGCTAGGGTTAGCATCAGACTTAGGATAGTGTTAGGGTTAGGGTTAGGTTAGCATCAACCCTAGGATAGTGTTAGTGTTAGGGTTAGCATCAGACCTAGGATAGTGTTAGGGTTAGGGTTAGGGTTAGCATCAGCCTTAGGATAGTGTAAGTGTTAGGGTTAGGGTTAGCATCAGGCCTAGGATAGTGTTAGGGTTAGGGTTAGCATCAGCCCTAGGTTAGTGTTATGGTTAGGGATAGGGTTAGCATCAGCCCTAGGATAGTGTTAGGGTTAGGGTTAGGGTTAGCATCAGCCCTAGGATAGTATTAGGGTTAGGGTTAGCGTCAGCCCTAGGATAGTGTTAGGGTTAGGGTTAGGGTTAGCACCAGGCCTAGGATAGTGTTAGTGTTAGGGTTAGCATCAGCCCTAGGATAGTGTTAGGGTTAGGGTTAGGGTTAGCATCCGCCCTAGGATAGTGTTAGGGTTAGGGTTAGATTTAGCATCAGCCCTAGGATAGTGTTAGGGTTAGGGTTAACATAAACCCTAGGATAGTGTTAGGGTTATGGTTAGGGTTATCATCAGGCCTAGGATAGTGTTAGGGTTAGGGTTAGGGTTAGCATCAGTCCTAGGATAGTGTTAAGGTTAGGGTTACGGTTAGCACCAGGCCCAGGATAGTGTTAGTGTTAGGGTTAGCATCAGCCTTAGGATAGTGTTAGGGTTAGGGTTAGGGTTAGCAACAGCCGTAGGATAGTGTTTTGGTAAGCGTTAGCCTCAGCCCTAAGATAGTGTTAGAGTTAGCGTTAGGGTTAGCATCAGCCCTAGGATAGTGTTAGGGTTAGGGTTAGGGTTATCATCAGCCCTAGGATAGTGTTAGTGTTAGGGTTAGCATCAGCCCTAGGATAGTGTTAGGGTTAGGGTTAGGGTTAGCATCCGCCCTAGGATAGTGTTAGGGTTAGGGTTAGGGTTAGCATCAGCCCTAGGATAGTGTTAGGGTTAGGGTTAACATAAACCCTAGGATAGTGTTAGGGTTAGGGTTAGGGTTATCATCAGGCCTAGGATAGTGTTAGGGTTAGGGTTAGGGTTAGCATCAGTTCAAGGATAGTGTTAGGCTTAGCGTTAGGGTTAGAATCAGCCCTAGGATAGTGTTAGGGTTAGGGTTATGGTTAGCATCAGCCCTAGGATAGTGTTTGGGTTAGGGTTAGCATCAGCCCTAGGATAGTGTTAGGGTTAGGGTTAGGGTTACCATCAGGCCTAGGATAGTGTTAGGGTTAGGGTTAGCATCAGCTCTAGGATAGTGTTAGATTTAGGGTTAGGGTTAGCATCAGCCCTAGGATAGTGTTAAGGTTAGGGTTAGGGTTATCATCAGGCCTAGGATAGTGTGAGGGCTAGGGTTAGCATCAGACTTACGATAGTGTTAGGGTTAGGGTTAAGGTTAGCATCAGCCCTAGGATAGTGTTAGGGTTAGGGTTAGCATAAGCCCTAGGATAGTGTTAGGGTTAGGGTTAGGGTTAGCATCAGCCCTAGGATAGTGTTAGGGATAGGGTTAGCATCAGCCCTAGGATAGTGTTAGGGTAAGGGTTAGGGTTAGCATCATCCCTAGGATAGTGTTAGGGTTAGGGTTAGAATCAACCCTAGGATAGTGTTAGGGTTAGGGTTAGGGTTAGCATCAGCCCTAGGATAGTGTTAGGATTAGGGTTAGCCTCAGCCCTAGGAGAGTGTTAGGGTTAGGGATAGGGTAGCATCAGGCCTAGGATAGTGTTAGGGTTAGGGTTAGGGTAAGCATCAGCCCTATGATAGTGTTAGGGTTAGGGTTAGCATCAAGCCTAGGATAGTGTTAGGGTTACGGTTAGCATCAGCCGTAGGAGAGTGTTAGGGTTAGGGTTAGGGTTAGCATCAGCCCTAGGATAGTGTTAGTGTTAGGGTTAGCATCAGCCCTAGGATAGTGTTAGGGTTAGGGTTAGGGTTAGCATCAGCCCTAGGATAGTGTTAGGGTTAGGGTTAACATAAACCCTAGGATAGTGTTAGGGTTATGGTTAGGGTTATCATCAGGCCTAGGATAGTGTTAGGGTTAGGGTTAGGGTTAGCATCAGTTCAAGGATAGTGTTAGGGTTAGCGTTAGGGTTAGCATCAGCCCTAGGATAGTGTTAGGGTTAGGGTTAGCATCAGCCCTAGGATAGTGTTAGGGTTAGGGTTAGGGTTAGCATCCGCCCTAGGATAGTGTTAGGGTTAGCGTTAGCCTCAGCCCTAGGATAGTGTTAGGGTTAGGGTTAGGGTTAGCGTCCGCCCTAGGATAGTGTTAGGGTTAGGGTTAACATAACCCCTAGGATAGTGTTAGGGTTATGGTTAGGGTTATCATCAGGCCTAGGATAGTGTTAGGGTTAGGGTTAGGGTTAGCATCAGTTCAAGGATAGTGTTAGGGTTAGCGTTAGGGTTAGCATCAGCCCTAGGATAGTGTTAGGGTTAGGGTTAGCATCAGCCCTAGGATCGTGTTAGGGTTAGGGTTAGCATCAGCTCTAGGATAGTGTTAGGGATAGGGTTAGGGTTAGCAACAGCCCTAGGATAGTGTTAAGGTTAGGGTTAGGGTTATCATCAGGCCTAGGATAGTGTGAGGGCTAGGGTTAGCATCAGACTTAGGATAGTGTTAGGGTTAGGGATAGGTTTAGCATCAGGCCTAGGATAGTGTTAGGGTTACGGTTAGCATCAGCCCTAAGATAGTGTTAGGGTTAAAGTTAGGGTTAGCATCAGCCCTAGGATAGTGATAGGGTTAGGGTTAACATCAGCCCTAGGATAGTGTTAGGGTTAGGGTTAGGGTTAGCATCAGCCCTAGGATAGTGTTAGGTTTAGGGTTAGCATCAGACCTAGGATAGTGTTAGGGTTAGGGTTAGGGTTAGCATCAGCCTTAGGATAGTGTAAGTGTTAGGGTTAGGGTTAGCATCAGGCCTAGGATAGTGTTAGGGTTAGGGTTAGCATCAGCCCTAGGTTAGTGTTATGGTTAGGGATAGGGTTAGCATCAGCCCTAGGATAGTGTTAGGGTTAGGGTTCGGGTTAGCATCAGCCCTAGGATAGTATTAGGGTTAGGGTTAGCATCAGACCTAGGATAGTGTTAGGGTTAGGGTTAGGGTTAGCACCAGGCCTAGGATAGTGTTAGTGTTAGGGTTAGCATCAGCCCTAGGATAGTGTTAGGGTTAGGGTTAGGGTTAGCATCCGCCCTAGGATAGTGTTAGGGTTAGGGTTAGATTTAGCATCAGCCCTAGGATAGTGTTAGGGTTAGGGTTAACATAAACCCTAGGATAGTGTTAGGGTTATGGTTAGGGTTATCATCAGGCCTAGGATAGTGTTAGGGTTAGGGTTAGGGTTAGCATCAGTCCTAGGATAGTGTTAAGGTTAGGGTTACGGTTAGCACCAGGCCCAGGATAGTGTTAGTGTTAGGGTTAGCATCAGCCTTAGGATAGTGTTAGGGTTAGGGTTAGGGTTAGCAACAGCCGTAGGATAGTGTTTTGGTAAGCGTTAGCCTCAGCCCTAAGATAGTGTTAGAGTTAGGGTTAGGGTTAGCATCAGCCCTAGGATAGTGTTAGGGTTAGGGTTAGGGTTATCATCAGCCCTAGGATAGTGTGAGTGTTAGGGTTAGCATCAGCCCTAGGATAGTGTTAGGGTTAGGGTTAGGGTTAGCATCCGCCCTAGGATAGTGTTAGGGTTAGGGTTAGGGTTAGCATCAGCCCTAGGATAGTGTTAGGGTTAGGGTTAACATAAACCCTAGGATAGTGTTAGGGTTAGGGTTAGGGTTATCATCAGGCCTAGGATAGTGTTAGGGTTAGGGTTAGGGTTAGCATCAGTTCAAGGATAGTGTTATGCTTAGCGTTAGGGTTAGCATCAGCCCTAGGATAGTGTTAGGGTTAGGGTTATGGTTAGCATCAGCCCTAGGATAGTGTTTGGGTTAGGGTTAGCATCAGCCCTAGGATAGTGTTAGGGTTAGGGTTAGGGTTACCATCAGGCCTAGGATAGTGTTAGGGTTAGGGTTAGCATCAGCTCTAGGATAGTGTTAGATTTAGGGTTAGGGTTAGCATCAGCCCTAGGATAGTGTTAAGGTTAGGGTTAGGGTTATCATCAGGCCTAGGATAGTGTGAGGGCTAGGGTTAGCATCAGACTTACGATAGTGTTAGGGTTAGGGTTAAGGTTAGCATCAGCCCTAGGATAGTGTTAGGGTTAGGGTTAGCATCAGCCCTAGGATAGTGTTAGGGTTAGGGTTAGGGTTAGCATCAGCCCTAGGATAGTGTTAGGGATAGGGTTAGCATCAGCCCTAGGATAGTGTTAGGGTAAGGGTTAGGGTTAGCATCATCCCTAGGATAGTGTTAGGGTTAGGGTTAGAATCAACCCTAGGATAGTGTTAGGGTTAGGGTTAGGGTTAGCATCAGCCCTAGGATAGTGTTAGGATTAGGGTTAGCCTCAGCCCTAGGAGAGTGTTAGGGTTAGGGATAGGGTAGCATCAGGCCTAGGATAGTGTTAGGGTTAGGGTTAGGGTAAGCATCAGCCCTATGATAGTGTTAGGGTTAGGGTTAGCATCAGGCCTAGGATAGTGTTAGGGTTACGGTTAGCATCAGCAGTAGGAGAGTGTTAGGGTTAGGGTTAGGGTTAGCATCAGCCCTAGGATAGTATTAGGGTTAGGGTTAGCATCAGCCCTAGGATAGTGTTAGGGTTAGGGTTAGGGTTAGCACCAGGCCTAGGATAGTGTTAGTGTTAGGGTTAGCATCAGCCTTAGGATAGTGTTAGGGTTAGGGTTAGGGTTAGCATCAGCCGTAGGATAGTGTTTGGGTTAGGGTTAGCCTCATCCCTAAGATAGTGTTAGAGTTAGGGTTAGGGTTAGCATCAGCCCTAGGATAGTGTTAGGGTTAGGGTTAGGGTTAGCATCAGCCCTAGGATAGTGTTAGTGTTAGGGTTAGCATCAGCCCTAGGATAGTGTTAGGGTTAGGGTTAGGGTTAGCATCCGCCCTAGGATAGTGTTAGGGTTAGGGTTAGGGTTAGCATCAGCCCTAGGATAGTGTTAGGGTTAGGGTTAACATAAACCCTAGCATAGTGTTAGGGTTATGGTTAGGGTTATCATCAGGCCTAGGATAGTGTTAGGGTTAGGGTTAGGTTTAGCATCAGTTCAAGGATAGTGTTAGGGTTAGCGTTAGGGTTAGCATCAGCCCTAGGATAGTGTTAGGGTTAGGGTTAGCATCAGCCCTAGGATCGTGTTAGGGTTAGGGTTAGCATCAGCTCTAGGATAGTGTTAGGGATAGGGTTAGGGTTAGCATCAGCCCTACGATAGTGTTAAGGTTAGGGTTAGGGTTATCATCAGGCCTAGGATAGTGTGAGGGCTAGGGTTAGCATCAGACTTAGGATAGTGTTAGGGTTAGGGTTAGGGTTAGCATCAGCCCTAGGATAGTGTTAGGGTTAGGGTTAGCATCAGCCCTAGGAGAGGGTTAGGGTTAGGGATAGGTTTAGCATCAGGCCTAGGATAGTGTTAGGGTTAGGGTTAGGGTTAGCATCAGCCCTGGGATAGTGTTAGGGTTAGGGTTAGCATCAGGCCTAGGATAGTGTTAGGGTTAGGGTTAGGGTTAGCATCAGTTCAAGGATAGTGTTAGGCTTAGCGTTAGGGTTAGCATCAGCCCTAGGATAGTGTTAGGGTTAAGGTTAGGGTTAGCATCAGCCCTAGGATAGTGTTAGGTTTAGGGTTAGCATCAGCCCTAGGATAGTGTTAGGGTTAGGGTTAGGGTTATCATCAGGCCTAGGATAGTGTTAGGGTTAGGGTTAGCATCAGCTCTAGGATAGTGTTAGGGTTAGGGTTAGGGTTAGCATCAGTCCTAGGATAGTGTTAAGGTTAGGGATAGGGTTATCATCATGCCTAGGATAGTGTGAGGGCTAGGGTTAGCATCAGACTTAGGATAGTGTTAGGGTTAGGGTTAGGTTAGCATCAACCCTAGGATAGTGTTAGTGTTAGGTTTAGCATCAGCCCTAGGATAGTGTTAGGGTTAGGGTTATGGTTAGCATCAGCCCTAGGATAGTGTTAGTGTTAGGGTTAGCATCAGCCCAAGGATAGTGTTAGGGTTAGGGTTAGGGTTAGCATCAGCCCTAGGATAGTGTTAAGGTTAGGGTTAGCATCAACCCTAGGATAGTGTTAGGGTTAGGGTTAGGGTTAGCATCAGCCCTAGGATAGTGTTAGGTTTAGGGTTAGTCTCACCCTAGGAGAGTGTTAGTGTTAGGGATAGGGTTAGCATCAGGCCTAGGATAGTGTTAGGGTTAGGATTATGGTTAGCATCAGCTTTAGGATAGTGTTAGGGTTAGGGTTAGCATCAGGCCTACGATAGTGTTAGGGTTAGGGTTAGCATCAGCCCTAGGAGAGTGTTAGTGTTAGGGTTAGCATCAGCCCTAGGATAGTGTTAGGGTTAGGGTTAGGGTTAGCATCAGTCCTAGGATAGTGTTAAGGTTAGGGTTAGTGTTAGCACCAGGCCCAGGATAGTGTTAGTGTTAGGGTTAGCATCAGCCTTAGGATAGTGTTAGTGTTAGGGTTAGTGTTAGCAACAGCCGTAGGATAGTGTTTTGGTAAGCGTTAGCCTCAGCCCTAAGATAGTGTTAGAGTTAGGGTTAGGGTTAGCATCAGCCCTAGGATAGTGTTAGGGTTACGGTTAGGGTTATCATCAGCCCTAGGATAGTGTTAGTGTTAGGGTTAGCATCAGAGCTAGGATAGTGTTAGGGTTAGGGATAGGGTTAGCATCCGCCCTAGGATAGTGTTAGGGTTAGGGTTAGGGTTAGCATCAGCCCTAGGATAGTGTTAGGGTTAGGGTTAACATAAACCCTAGGATAGCGTTAGGGTTAGGGTTAGGGTTATCATCAGGCCTAGGATAGTGTTAGGGTTAGGGTTAGGGTTAGCATCAGTTCAAGGATAGTGTTAGGCTTAGCGTTAGGGTTAGCATCAGCCCTAGGATAGTGTTAGGGTTAGGGTTAGGGTTAGCATCAGCCTTAGGATAGTGTTAGGGTTAGGGTTAGGGTTAGCATCAGCCCTAGGATAGTGTTAGTGTTAGGGTTAGCATCAGCCCTAGGATAGTGTTAGGGTTATGGTTAGGGTTATCATCAGGCCTAGGATAGTGTTAGGGTTACGGTTAGGGTTAACATCAGTTCAAGGATAGTGTTAGGGTTAGCGTTAGGGTTAGCATCAGCCCTAGGATAGTGTTAGGGCTGGGTTAGCATCAGCCCTAGGATCGTGTTAGGGTTAGGGTTAGCATCAGCTCTAGGATAATGTTAGGGATAGGGTTAGGGTTAGCATCAGCCCTAGGATAGTGTTAAGGTTAGGGTTAGGGTTATCATCAAGCCTAGGATAGTGTGAGGGCTAGGGTTAGCATCAGACTTAGGATAGTGTTAGGGTTAGGGTTAGGGTTAGCATCAGCCCTAGGATAGTGTTATGGTTAGGATTAGGGTTAGCATCAGCCCTAGGATAGTGTTAGGGTTAGGGTTAGCATCAACCCTAGGATAGTGTTAGGGTTAGGGTTAGGGTTAACATCAGCCCTAGGATAGTGTTAGGGTTAGGGTTAGCCTGAGCGCTAGGAGAGTGTTAGGGTTAGGGATAGGGTTAGCATCAGGCCTAGGAGAGTGTTAGGGTTAGGGTTAGGGTTAGCATCAGCCCTAGTATAGTGTTAGGGTTAGGGTTAACATCAGCCCTAGGATAGTGTTAGGGTTAGGGTTAGGGTTAGCATCAGCCCTAGGATAGTGTTAGGTTTAGGGTTAGCATCAGACCTAGGATAGTGTTAGGGTTAGGGTTAGGGTTAGCATCAGCCCTAGGATAGTGTAAGTGTTAGGGTTAGCATCAGCCCTAGGATAGTGTTAGGGTTAGGGATAGGGTTAGCATCAGCCCTAGGATAGTGTTAGGGTTAGGGTTAGGGTTAGCATCAGCCCTAGGATAGTATTAGGGATAGGGTTAGCATCAGCCCTAGGATAGTGTTAGGGTTAGGGTTAGGGTTAGCACCAGGCCTAGGATAGTGTTAGTGTTAGGGTTAGCATCAGCCTTAGGATAGTGTTAGGGTTAGGGTTAGGGTTAGCATCAGCCGTAGGATAGTGTTTGGTTTAGGGTTAACCTCAGCCCTAAGATAGTGTTAGAGTTAGGGTTAGGGTTAGCATCAGCCCTAAGATAGTGTTAGGGTTAGGGTTCGGGTTAGCATCAGCCCTAGGATAGTGTTAGTGTTAGGGTTAGCATCAGCCCTAGGATAGTGTTAGGGTTAGGGTTAGGGTTAGCATCCGCCCTAGGATAGTGTTAGGGTTAGGGTTAGGGTGAGCATCAGCCCTAGGATAGCGTTAGGGTTAGGGTTAACATAAACCCTAGGATAGTGTTAGGGTTATGGTTAGGGTTATCATCAGGCCTAGGATAGTGTTAGGGTTAGGGTTAGGGTTAGCATCAGTTCAAGGATAGTGTTAGGGTTAGCGTTAGGGTTAGCATCAGCCCTAGGATAGTGTTAGGGTTAGGTTTAGCGTCAGCCCTAGGATCGTGTTAGGGTTAGGGTTAGCATCAGCTCTAGGATAGTGTAAAGGATAGGGTTAGGGTTAGCATCAGCATTAGGATAGTGTTAAGGTTAGGGTTAGGGTTATCACCAGGCCTAGGATAGTGTGAGGGCTAGGGTTAGCATCAGACTTAGGATAGTGTTAGGGTTAGGGTTAGGGTTAGCATCAGCCCTAGGATAGTGTTAGGGTTAGGGTTAGCATCAGCCCTAGGAGAGTGTTAGGGTTAGGGATAGGTTTAGCATCAGGCCTAGGATAGTGTTAGGGTTAGGGTTAGGGTTAGCATCAGCCCTGGGATAGTGTTAGGGTTAGGGTTAGCATCAGGCCTAGGATAGTGTTAGGGTTAGGGTTAGCATCAGCCCTAGGAGAGTGTTAGGGTTAGGGTTAGGGTTAGCATCAGCCCTAGGATAGTGTTAGGGTTAGGGTTAACATCAGCCCTAGGATAGTGTTAGGGTTAGGGTTAGGGTTAGCATCAGCCCTAGGATAGTGTTAGGTTTAGGGTTAGCATCAGACCTAGGATAGTGTTAGGGTTAGGGTTGGGGTTAGCATCAGCCCTTGGATAGTGTAACTGTTAGGGTTAGGGTTAGCATCAGGCCTAGGATAGTGTTAGGGTTAGGGTTAGGGTTAGCATCAGCCCTAGGATAGTGTTAGGGTTAGAGTTAGCATCAGCCCTAGGATAGTGTTAGTGTTAGGGTTAGGGTTAGCACCAGGCCCAGGATAGTGTTAGGGTTAGGGTTAACATAAACCCTAGGATAGTGTTAGGGTTAGGGTTAGGGTTATCATCAGGCCTAGGATAGTGTTAGGGTTAGGGTTAGGTTTAGCATCAGTTCAAGGACAGTGTTAGGCTTAGCGTTAGGGTTAGCATCAGCCCTAGGATAGTGTTATGGTTAGGGTTAGCATCAGCCATAGGATAGTGTTAGAGTTAGGGTTAGGGTTAGCATCCGCCCTAGGATAGTGTTAGGGTTAGGGATAGTGTTAGCATCAGCCCTAGGATAGTGTTAGGGTTATGGTTAGGTTTAGCATCAGCCCTATGATAGTGTTAGGGTAAGGGTTAGGGTTAGCGTAAGGCCTAGTATAGTGTTAGGGTTACGGTTAGAATCAGCCCTAGGATAGTGTTAGGGTTAGTGTTAGGGTTAGCATCAGCCCTAGGATAGTGTTAGGTTTAGGGTTATGGATATCATCAGGCCTAGGATATTGTTAGGGTTAGGGTTAGCATAAGCCCCAGGATAGTGTTAGGGTTAGGGTTAGGGTTAGCATCAGCCCTAGGATAGTGTTAGGGTTAGGGTTAGGGTTAGATTCAGGCCTAGGATAGTGTTAGGGTTAGGGTTACCATGAGCCCTAGGATAGTGTTAGGGTTAGGGTTAGGGTTAGCATCAGCCCTAGGAAAGTGTCAGGGTTAGGGTTAGCATCAACCCTAGGATAGTGTTTGGGTTAGGGTTAGGGTTAGCATCAGCCCTCGGATAGTGTTAGGGTTAGGGTTTGTCTTAGCCCTAGGAGAGTGTTAGGGTTAGGGATAGGGTTAGCATCAGGCCAAGGATAGTGTTAGGGTTAGGGTTAGAATCAGCCCTAGGATAATGTTAGGGTTAGGGTTAGGGTTAGCATCAGCCCTAGGATAGTGTTAGGTTTAGGGTTAGGGATATCATCAGGCCTAGGATATTGTTCGGGTTAGGGTTAGCATCAGCTCTAGGATAGTGTTAGAGTTAGGGTTAGGGTTAGCATCACCCTAGGATAGTGTTAGTGTTAGTGTTAGGGTTAGCATCAGCCCTAGCATAGTGTTAGGGTTAGGGTTAGGGTTAGCATCAGCCATAGGATATTATTAGGGTTAGGGTTAGGGTTAGGTTTAGTGTTAGCATCAGCTCTAGGATAGAGTTAGGGTTAGGGTTAGGGTTAGCATCAGCCCTAAGATAGTGTTAGGGTTAGGGTTAGGGTTAGCATCAGCCCTAGGATAGTGTTAGGGTTAGGGTTAGCATCCGCCCTAGGATAGTGTTAGGGTTAGGGTTATGGTTAGCATCAGCCCTAGGATAGTGTTAGGGTTATGGTTAGCATCAGCCCTAGGATAGTGTTAGGGTTAGGGTTAGGGTTAGCATCAGCCCTAGGATAGTGTTAGGGTTAGGGTTAGGGTTAGCATCAGCCCTAGGATAGTATTAGGGTTAGGGTTAGCATCAGCCCTATGATAGTGTTAGGTTTAGGGTTAGGGTTAGCATCAGGCCCAGGATAGTGTTAGTGTTAGGGTTAGCATCAGCCTTAGGATAGTGTTAGGGTTAGGGTTAGGGTTAGCATCAGCCGTAGGATAGTGTTTGGGTTAGGGTTAGCCTCAGCCCTAAGATAGTGTTAGAGTTACGGTTAGGGTTAGCATCAGCCCTAGGATAGTGTTAGGGTTAGGGTTAGGGTTAGCATCAGCCCTAGGATAGTGTTAGTGTTAGGGTTAGCATCAGCCCTAGGATAGTGTTAGTGTTAGGGTTAGGGTTAGCATCAGCCCTAGGATAGTGTTAGGGTTAGGGTTAACATAAACCCTAGGATAGTGTTAGGGTTAGGGTTAGGGTTATCATCAGGCCTAGGATAGTGTTAGGGTTAGGGTTAGGGTTAGCATCAGTTCAAGGATAGTGGTAGGCTTAGCGTTAGGGTTAGCATCAGCCCTAGGATAGTGTTAGGGTTAGGGTTAGCATCAGCCATAGGATAGTGTTAGGGTTAGGGTTAGGGTTAGCATCCGCCCTAGGATAGTGTTAGGGTTAGGGATAGTGTTAGCATCAGCCCTAGGATAGTGTTAGGGTTATGGTTAGGTTTAGCATCAGACCTATGATAGTGTTAGGGTAAGGGTTAGGGTTAGCGTAAGGCCTAGTATAGTGTTAGGGTTACGGTTAGAATCAGCCCTAGGATAGTGTTAGGGTTAGTGTTAGGGTTAGCATCAGCCCTAGGATAGTGTTAGGTTTAGGGTTATGGATATCATCAGGCCTAGGATATTGTTAGGGTTAGGGTTAGCATAAGCCCCAGGATAGTGTTAGGGTTAGGGTTAGGGTTAGCATCAGCCCTAGGATAATGTTAGGGTTAGGGTTAGGGTTAGATTCAGGCCTAGGATAGTGTTAGGGTTAGGGTTACCATGAGCCCTAGGATAGTGTTAGGGTTAGGGTTAGGGTTAGCATCAGCCCTAGGATAGTGTCAGGGTTAGGGTAAGCATCAACCCTAGGATAGTGTTTGGGTTAGGGTTAGGGTTAGCATCAGCCCTCGGATAGTGTTAGGGTTAGGGTTTGTCTTAGCCCTAGGAGAGTGTTAGGGTTAGGGATAGGGTTAGCATCAGGCCTAGGATAGTGTTAGGGTTAGGGTTAGAATCAGCCATAGGATAATGTTAGGGTTAGGGTTAGGGTTAGCATCAGCCCTAGGATAGTGTTAGGTTTAGGGTTAGGGATATCATCAGGCCTAGGATATTGTTAGGGTTAGGGTTAGCATCAGCTCTAGGATAGTGTTAGCGTTAGGGTTAGGGTTAGCATCAGCCCTAGGATAGTGTTAGGGTTAGGGTTAGGGTTAGCATCAGCCCTAGGATAGTGTTAGGGTTAGGGTTAGGGTTAGCATCAGCCCTAGGATATTATTAGGGTTAGGGTTAGGGTTAGGTTTAGCGTTAGCATCAGCTCTAGGATAGAGTTAGGGTTAGGGTTAGGGTTAGCATCAGCCCTAAGATAGTGTTAGGGTTAGGGTTAGGGTTAGCATCAGCCCTAGGATAGTGTTAGGGTTAGGGTTAGCATCCGCCCTAGGATAGTGTTAGGGTTAGGGTTATGGTTAGCATCAGCCCTAGGATAGTGTTAGGGTTATGGTTAGCATCAGCCCTAGGATAGTGTTAGGGTTAGGGTTAGGGTTAGCATCAGCCCTAGGATAGTGTTAGGGTTAGGGTTAACATCAGCCCTAGGATAGTGTTCGGGTTAGGCTTAGGGTTAGCATCAGCCCTAGCATAGTGTTAGCTTTAGGGTTAGCATCAGACCTAGGACAGTTTTAGGGTTAGGGTTATGGTTAGCATCAGCCCTAGGATAGTGTAAGAGTTAGGGTTAGGATTATCATCAGGCGTAGGATAGTGTTAGGGTTAGGGTTAGCATCAGCCCTAGGATAGTGTTAGGGTTAGGGATAGGGTTAGCATCAGCCCTAGTTTAGTGTTAGGGTTAGGGTTAGGGTTAGCATCAGCCCTAGGATAGTGTTAGTGTTAGGGTTAGCATCAGCCTTAGGATAGTGTTAGGGTTAGGGTTAGGGTTAGCATCAGCCGTAGGATAGTGTTTGGTTTAGGGTTAGCCTCAGCCCTAAGATAGAGTTAGAGTTAGGGTTAGGGTTAGCATCAGCCCTAGGATAGTGTTAGGGTTAGGGTTAGGGTTAGCATCAGCCCCAGGATATTGTTAGGGTTAGGGTTAACATAAACCCTAGGATAGTGTTAGGGTTAGGGTTAGGGTTATCATCAGGCCTAGGATAGTGTTAGGGTTAGGGTTAGGATCAGCTCTAGGATAGTGTTAGGGATAGGGTTAGGGTTAGCATCAGCCCTAGGATAGTGTTAAGGTTAGGGTTCGGGTTATCATCAGGCCTAAGATAGTGCGAGGGCTAGGGTTAGCATCACACTTAGGATAGTGTTAGGGTTAGGGTTAGGGTTAGCATCAGCCCTAGGATAGTGTTAGGGTTAGGGTTAGCATCAGCCCTAGGAGAGTGTTAGGGTTAGGGATAGGTTTAGCATCAGGCCTAGGATAGTGTTAGGGTTAGGGTTAGGGTTAGCATCAGCCCTAGGATAGGGTTAGGGTTAGGGTTAGCATCAGGCCTAGGATAGTGTTAGGGTTAGGGTTAGCATCAGCACTAGGATAGTGTTAGGGTTAGGGTTAGGGTTAGCATCAGCCCTAGGATAGTGTAAGTGTTAGGGTTAGGGTTAGCATCACGCCGAGGATAGTGTTAGGGTTGGGGTTAGCATCAGCCCTAGGATAGTGTTAGGGTTAGGGTTAAGGTTAGCATCAGCCCTAGGATAGTGTTAGGGTTAGGGTTAGGGTTAGCATCAGCCCTAGGATAGTATTAGGGTTAGGGTTAGCATCAGCCCTCGGATAGTGTTAGGTTTAGGGTTAGGGTTAGCACCAGGCCCAGGATAGTGTTAGTGTTAGGGTTAGCATCTGCCTTAGGATAGTGTTAGGGTTAGGGTTAGGGTTAGCATCAGCCGTAGGATAGTGTTTGGGTTAGGGTTAGCCTCAGCCCTAAGATAGTGTTAGAGTTAGGGTTAGGGTTAGCATCAGCCCTAGGATAGTGTTGGGGTTAGGGTTAGCATCAGCCCTAGGATAGTGTTAGTGTTAGGGTTAGCATCAGCCCTAGGATAGTGTTAGGGTTAGGGTTAGGGTTAGCATCCGCCCTAGGATAGTGTTAGGGTTAGGGTTAGGGTTATCATCAGGCCTAGGATAGTGTTAGGGTTAGGGTTAGGGTTAGCATCAGTTCAAGGATATTGTTAGGCTTAGCGTTAGGGTTAGCATCAGCCCTAGGATAGTCTTAGGGTTAGGGTTAGGGTTAGCATCAGCCCTAGGATAGTGTTAGGTTTAGGGTTAGGGATATCATCAGGCCTAGGATATTGTTAGGGTTAGGGTTAGCATCAGCCCTAGGATAGTGTTAGAGTTAGGGTTAGGGTTAGCATCAGCCCTAGGATAGTGTTAGGGTTAGGGTTAGGGTTAGCATCAGCCCTAGGATAGTGTTAGTGTTAGGGTTAGCATCAGCCCTAGGATAGTGTTAGGGTTAGGGTTAGGGTTAGCATCAGCCCTAGGATAGTATTATGGTTAGGGTTAGGGTTAGGTTTAGCGTTAGCATCAGCTCTAGGATAGTGTTAGGGTTAGGGTTAGGGTTAGCATCAGCCCTAGGATAGTGTTAGGGTTAGGGTTATGGTTAGCATCAGCCCTAGGATAGTGTTAGGGTTAGGGTTAGCATCCGCCCTAGGATAGTGTTAGGGTTAGGGTTATGGTTAGCATCAGCCCTAGGATAGTGTTAGGGTTATGGTTAGCATCAGCCCTAGGATAGTGTTAGGGTTAGGGTTAGGGTTAGCATCAGCCCTAGGATAGTGTTAGGGTTAGGGTTAGCATCAGCCCTAGGATACTGTTAGGGTTAGGGATAGGGTTAGCATCAGCCCTAGGATAGTGTTAGCGTTAGGGTTAGCATCAGCCCTAGGATAGTGTTAGGGTTAGGGTTAGGGTTAGCATCAACCCTAGGATAGTGTTAGGGTTAGGGTTAGGGTTAGCATCAGCCCTAGGATAGTGTTAGGGTTAGGGTTAGCCTCAGCCCTAGGAGAGTGTTAGGGTTAGGGATAGGGTTAGCATCAGGCCTAGGATAGTGTTAGGGTTAGGGTTAGGGTTAGCATCAGCCCTAGGATAGTGTTAGGGTTAGGGTTAGCATCAGGCCTAGGATAGTGTTAGGGTTAGGGTTAGGGTTAGCACCAGGCCCAGGATAGTGTTAGTGTTAGCGTTAGCATCAGCCTTAGGATAGTGTTAGGGTTAGGGTTAGGGTTAGCATCAGCCCTAGGATAGTGTTCGGGTTAGGGTTAGCCTCAGCCATAAGATAGTGTTACAGTTAGGGTTAGGGTTAGCATCAGCCCTAAGATAGTGTTAGGGTTAGGGTTAGGGTTAGCATCCGCCCTAGGATAGTGTTAGGGTTAGGGTTAACATAAACCCTAGGATAGTGTTAGGGTTAGGGTTAGGGTTATCATCAGGCCTAGGATAGTGTTAGGGTTAGGGTTAGGGTTAGCATCAGTTCAAGGATAGTGTTAGGCTTAGCGTTAGGGTTAGCATCAGCCGTATGATAGTGTTAGGGTTAGGGTTAGGGTAAGCATCAGCCCTAGGATAGTGTTAGCGTTAGGGTTAGCATCAACCCTAGGATAGTGTTAGGGTTAGGGTTAGGGTTATCATCAGGCCTAGGATAGTGTTAGGGTTAGGGTTAGCATCAGACTTAGGATAGTGTTAGGGTAAGGGTTAAGGTTAGCATCAGCCCTAGGATAGTGTGAGGGTTAGGGTTAGGGTTATCATCAGGCCTAGGATAGTGTTAGGGTTAGGGTTAGCATCAGCCCTAGGATAGTGTTAGGGTTAGGGTTAGGGTTAGCATCAGCCCTAGGATAGTGTTAGGGTTAGGGTTAGCATCAGGCCTAGGATAGTGTAAGCGTTAGGGTTAGCATCAGCCCTAGGAGAGTGTTAGGGTTAGTGTTGGGGTTAGCATCAGCCCTAGGATAGTGTTAGGGTTAGGGTTAACATCAGCCCTAGGATAGTGTTAGGGTTAGGGTTAGGGTTAGCATCAGCCCTAGGATAGTGTTAGGTTCAGGGTTAGCATCAGACCTAGGATAGTGTTAGGGTTAGTGTTAGCATCAGCCATAGGATAGTGTTAGGGTTAAGGTTAGGGTTAGCATCCGCCCTAGGATAGTGTTAGGGTTAGGGATAGTGTTAGCATCAGCCCTAGGATAGTGTTAGGGTTATGGTTAGGTTTAGCATCAGCCCTATGATAGTGTTAGGGTAAGGGTTAGGGTTAGCATCAGGCCCAGTATAGTGTTAGGGTTACGGTTAGAATCAGCCCTAGGATAGTGTTAGGGTTAGTGTTAGGGTTAGCATCAGCCCTAGGATAGTGTTAGGGTTAGGGTTAGCATCAGCCCTAGGATAGTGTTAGGGTTAGGGTTAGGGTTAGCATCAGCCCTAGGATAGTGTTAGGGTTATGGATATCATCAGGCCTAGGATATTGTTAGGGTTAGGGTTAGCATAAGCCACAGGATAGTGTTAGGGTTAGGATTAGGGTTAGCATCAGCCCTAGGATAGTGTTAGGGTTAGGGTTATGGTTAGCATCAGGCCTAGGATAGTGTTAGGGTTAGGGTTAGCATGAGCCCTAGGATAGTGTTAGGGTTAGGGTTAGGGTTAGCATCAGCCCTGGGATAGTGTCAGGGTTAGGGTTAGCATCAACCCTAGGATAGTGTTTGGGTTAGGGTTAGGGTTAGCATCAGCCCTCGGATAGTGTTAGGGTTAGGGTTTGTCTCAGCCCTAGGAGAGTGTTAGGGTTAGGGATAGGGTTAGCATCAGGCCTAGGATAGTGTTACGGTTAGGGTTAGAATCAGCCCTAGGATAGTGTTAGGGTTAGGGTTAGGGTTAGCATCAGCCCTAGGATAGTGTTAGGTTTAGGGTTAGGGATATCATCAGGCCTAGGATATTGTTAGGGTTAGGGTTAGCATCAGCTCTAGGATAGTGTTAGAGTAAGGGTTAGGGTTAGCATCAGCCCTAGGATAGTGTTAGGGTTAGGGTTAGGGTTAGCATCAGCCCTAGGATAGTGTTAGGGTTAGGGTTAGGGTTAGCATCAGCCCTAGGATATTATTAGGGTTAGGGTTAGCATCAGCCTTAGGATAGTGTTAGGGTTAGGGTTAGGGTTAGCACCAGGCCTAGGATAGTGTTAGTGTTAGGGTTAGCATCAGCCGTAGGATAGTGTTAGGTTTAGGGTTAGCCTCAGCCCTAGGATAGTGTTAGAGATAGGGTTAGGGTTAGCATCAGCCCTAGGATAGTGTTAGGGTTAGGGTTAGGGTTAGCATCAGCCCTAGGATAGTGTTAGTGTTAGGGTTAGCATCAGCCCTAGGATAGTGTTAGGGTTAGGGTTATCGTTAGCATCAGCCCTAGGATAGTATTAGGGTTAGGGTTAGGGTTAGGTTTAGCGTTAGCATCAGCTCTAGGATAGAGTTAGGGTTAGGGTTAGGGTTAGCATCAGCCATAGGATAGTGTTAGGGTTAGGGTTAGGGTTAGCATCAGCCCTAGGATATTGTTAGGGTTAGGGTTAGCATCCGCCCTAGGATAGTGTTAGGGTTAGGGTTATGGTTAGCATCAGCCCTAGGATAGTGTTAGGGTTATGGTTAGCATCAGCCCTAGGATAGTGTTACGGTTAGGGTTAGGGTTAGCATCAGCCCTAGGATAGTGTTAGGGTTAGGGTTAACATCAGCCCTAGGATAGTGTTCGGGTTAGGGTTAGGGTTAGCATCAGCCCTAGCATAGTGTTAGCTTTAGGGTTAGCATCAGACCTAGGACAGTGTTAGGGTTAGGGTTATGGTTAGCATCAGCCCTAGGATAGTGTAAGAGTTAGGGTTAAGATTAGCATCAGGCGTAGGATAGTGTTAGGGTTAGGGTTAGCATCAGCCCTAGGATAGTGTTAGGGTTAGGGATAGGGTTAGCATCAGCCCTAGTTTAGTGTTAGGGTTAGGGTTAGGGTTAGCATCAGCCCTAGGATAGTGTTAGGGTTAGCGTTAGGGTTAGCACCAGGCCTAGGATAGTGTTAGTGTTAGGGTTAGCATCAGCCTTAGGATAGTGTTAGGGTTAGGGTTAGGGTTAGCATCAGCCCTAGGATAGTGTTCGGGTTATTGTTAGCCTCAGCCCTAAGATAGTGTTAGAGTTAGGGTTAGGGTTAGCATCAGCCCTAAGATAGTGTTAGGGTTAGGGTTAACATAAACCCTAGGATAGTGTGAGTGTTAGGGTTAGGGTTATCATCAGGGCTAGGATAGTGTTAGGGTTAGGGTTAGGGTTAGCATCAGTTCAAGGATAGTGTTAGGCTTAGCGTTAGGGTTAGCATCAGCCGTAGGATAGTGTTAGGGTTAGGGTTAGGGTAAGCATCAGCCCTAGGATAGTGTTAGCGTTAGGGTTAGCATCAGCCCTAGGATAGTGTTAGGGTTAGGGTTAGGGTTATCATCAGGCCTAGGATAGTGTTAGGGTTAGGGTTAGCATCAGACTTAGGATAGTGTTAGGGTTAGGGTTAAGGTTAGCATCAGCCCTAGGATAGTGTGAGGGTTCGGGTTAGGTTTATCATCAGGCCTAGGATAGTGTTAGGGTTAGGGTTAGCATCAGCCCTAGGATAGTGTTAGGGTTAGGGTTAGGGTTAGCATCAGCCCTAGGATAGTGTTAGGGTTAGGGTTAGCATCAGGCCTAGGATAGTGTAAGCGTTAGTGTTAGCATCAGCCCTAGGAGAGTGTTAGGGTTAGGGTTGGGGTTAGCATCAGCCCTAGGATAGTGTTAGGGTTAGGGTTAACATCAGCCCTAGGATAGTGTTAGGGTTAGGGATAGTGTTAGCATCAGCCCTAGGATAGTGTTAGGGTTATGGTTAGGTTTAGCATCAGCCCTATGATAGTGTTAGGGTAAGGGTTAGGGTTAGCATCAGGCCTAGTATAGTGTTAGGGTTACAGTTAGAATCAGCCCTAGGATAGTGTTAGGGTTAGTGTTAGGGTTAGCATCAGCCCTAGGATAGTGTTAGGTTTACGGTTATGGATATCATCAGGCCTAGGATATTGTTAGGGTTAGGGTTAGCATAAGCCCCAGGATAGTGTTAGGGTTAGGATTAGGGTTAGCATCAGCCCTAGGATAGTGTTAGGGTTAGGGTTAGGGTTCGCATCAGGCCTAGGATAGTGTTAGGGTTAGGGTTAGCATGAGCCCTAGGATAGTGTTCGGGTTAGGGTTAGGGTTAGCATCAGCCCTAGGATAGTGTCAGGGTTGGGGTTAGCATCAACCCTAGGATAGTGTGTGGGTTAGGGTTAGGGTTAGCATCAGCCCTCGGATACTGTTAGGGTTAGGGTTTGTCTCAGCCCTAGGAGAGTGTTAGGGTTAGGGATAGGGTTATCATCAGGCCTAGGATAGTGTTAGGGTTAGGGTTAGAATCAGCCCTAGGATAGTGTTAGGGTTAGGGTTAGGGTTAGCATCAGCCCTAGGATAGTGTTAGATTTAGGGTTAGGGATATCATCAGGCCTAGGATATTGTTAGGGTTAGGGTTAGCATCAGCTCTAGGATAGTGTTAGAGTTAGGGTTAGGGTTAGCATCAGCCCTAGGATAGTGTTAGGGTTAGGGTTAGGGTTAGCATCAGCCCTAGGATAGTGTTAGGGTTAGGGTGAGGGTTAGCATCAGCCCTAGGATATTATTAGGGTTAGGGTTAGCATCAGCCTTAGGATAGTGTTAGGGTTAGGGTTAGGGTTAGCACCAGGCCTAGGATAGTGTTAGTGTTAGGGTTAGCATCAGCCTTAGGATAGTGTTAGGGTTAGGGTTAGGGTTAGCATCAGCCGTAGGATAGTGTTAGGTTTAGGGTTAGCCTCAGCCCTAGGATAGTGTTAGAGTTAGGGTTAGGGTTAGCATCAGCCCTAGGATAGTGTTAGGGTTAGGGTTAGGGTTAGCATCAGCCCTAGGATAGTGTTAGTGTTAGGGTTAGCATCAGCCCTAGGATAGTGTTAGGGTTAGGGTTAGGGTTAGCATCAGCCCTAGGATAGTATTAGGGTTAGGGTTAGGGTTAGGTTTAGCGTTAGCATCAGCTCTAGGATAGAGTTAGGGTTAGGGTTAGGGTTAGCATCAGCCCTAGGATAGTGTTAGGGTTAGGGTTACGGTTAGCATCAGCCCTAGGATAGTGTTAGGGTTAGGGTTAGCATCCGCCCTAGGATAGTGTTAGGGTTAGGGTTATGGTTAGCATCAGCCCTAGGATAGTGTTAGGGTTATGGTTAGCATCAGCCCTAGGATAGTGTTAGGGTTAGGGTTAGGGTTAGCATCAGCCCTAGGATAGTGTTAGGGTTAGGGTTAACATCAGCCCTAGGATAGTGTTCGGGTTAGGGTTAGGGTTAGCATCAGCCCTAGCATAGTGTTAGCTTTAGGGTTAGCATCAGACCTAGGACAGTGTTAGGGTTAGGGTTATGGTTAGCATCAGCCCTAGGATAGTGTAAGAGTTAGGGTTAAGTTTAGCATCAGGCGTAGGATAGAGTTAGGGTTAGGGTTAGCATCAGCCCTAGTTTAGTGTTAGGGTTAGGGTTAGGGTTAGCATCAGCCCTAGGATAGTGTTAGGGATAGGGTTAGGGTTAGCATCAGCCCTAGGATAGTGTTAAGGTTAGGGTTCGGGTTATCATCAGGCCTAGGATAGTGTGAGGGCTAGGGTTAGCATCACACTTAGGATAGTGTTAGGGTTAGGGTTAGGGTTAGCATCAGCCCTAGGATAGTGTTAGGGTTAGGGTTAGCATCAGCCCTAGGAGAGTGTTAGGGTTAGGGATAGGTTTAGCATCAGGCCTAGGATAGTGTTAGGGTTAGGGTTAGGGTTAGCATCAGCCCTAGGATAGTGTTAGGGTTAGGGTTAGCATCAGGCCTAGGATAGTGTTAGGGTTAGGGTTAGCATCAGCACTAGGATAGTGTTAGGGTTAGGGTTAGGGTTAGCATCAGCCCTAGGATAGTGTAAGCTTTAGGGTTAGGGTTAGCATCAGGCCGAGGATAGTGTTAGGGTTAGGGTTAGCATCAGCCCTAGGATAGTGTTAGGGTTAGGGTTAGGGTTAGCATCAGCCCTAGGATAGTGTTAGGGTTAGGGTTAGGGTTAGCATCAGCCCTAGGATAGTATTAGGGTTAGGGTTAGCATCAGCCCTCGGATAGTGTTAGGTTTAGGGTTAGGGTTAGCACCAGGCCCAGGATAGTGTTAGTGTTAGGGTTAGCATCAGCCTTAGGATAGTGTTAGGGTTAGGGTTAGGGTTAGCATCAGCCGTAGGATACTGTTTGGGTTAGGGTAAGCCTCAGCCCTAAGATAGTGTTAGAGTTAGGGTTAGGGTTAGCATCAGCCCTAGGATAGTGTTGGGGTTAGGGTTAGCATCAGCCCTAGGAAAGTGTTAGTGTTAGGGTTAGCATCAGCCCTAGGATAGTGTTAGGGTTAGGGGTAGGGTTAGCATCCGCCCTAGGATAGTGTTAGGGTTAGGGTTAGGGTTAGCATCAGCCCTAGGATAGTGTTAGGGTTAGGGTTAACATAAACCCTAGGATAGTGTTAGGGTTAGGGTTAGGGTTATCATCAGGCCTAGGATAGTGTTAGGGTTAGGGTTAGGGTTAGCATCAGTTCAAGGATAGTGTTAGGCTTAGCGTTAGGGTTAGCATCAGCCCTAGGATAGTGTTAGGGTTAGGGTTAGCATCAGCCATAGGATAGTGTTAGGGTTAGGGTTAGGGTTAGCATGCGCCCTAGGATAGTGTTAGGGTTAGGGATAGTGTTAGCATCAGCCCTAGGATAGTGTTAGGGTTATGGTTAGGTTTAGCATCAGCCCTAGGATAGTGTTAGGGTAAGGGTTAGGGTTAGCATCAGGCCTAGTATAGTGTTAGGGTTACGGTTAGAATCAGCCCTAGGATAGTGTTAGGGTAAGGGTTAGGGTTAGCATCAGGCCTAGAATAGTGTTAGGGTTAGGGTTAGCATGAGCCCTAGGATAGTGTTAGGGTTAGGGTTAGGGTTAGCATCAGCCCTAGGATATTGTCAGGGTTAGGGTTAGCATCAACCCTAGGATAGTGTTTGGGTTAGGGTTAGGGTTAGCATCAGCCCTCGGATAGTGTTAGGGTTAGGGTTTGTCTCAGCCCTAGGAGAGTGTTAGGGTTAGGGATAGGGTTAGCATCAGGCCTAGGATAGTGTTAGGGTTAGGGTTAGAATCAGCCCTAGGATAGTGTTAGGGTTAGGGTTAGGGTTAGCATCAGCCCTAGGATAGTGTTAGGTTTAGGGTTAGGGATATCATCAGGCCTAGGATATTGTTAGGGTTAGGGTTAGCATCAGCCCTAGGATAGTGTTAGAGTTAGGGTTAGGGTTAGCATCAGCCCTAGGATAGTGTTAGGGTTAGGGTTAGGGTTAGCATCAGCCCTAGGATAGTGTTAGGGTTAGGGTTAGGGTTAGCATCAGCCCTAGGATATTATTAGGGTTAGGGTTAGCATCAGCCTTAGGATAGTGTTAGGGTTAGGGTTAGGGTTAGCACCAGGCCTAGGATAGTGTTAGTGTTAGGGTTAGCATCAGCCTTAGGATAGTGTTAGGGTTAGGGTTAGGGTTAGCATCAGCCGTAGGATAGTTTTAGGTTTAGGGTTAGCCTCAGCCCTAGGATAGTGTTAGAGTTAGGGTTAGGGTTAGCATCAGCCCTAGGATAGTGTTAGGGTTAGGGTTAGGGTTAGCATCAGCCCTAGGATAGTGTTAGTGTTAGGGTTAGCATCAGCTCTAGGATAGTGTTAGGGTTAGGGTTAGGGTTAGCATCAGCCCTAGGATAGTATTATGGTTAGGGTTAGGGTTAGGTTTAGCGTTAGCATCAGCTCTAGTATAGTGTTAGGGTTAGGGTTAGGGTTAGCATCAGCCCTAGGGTAGTGTTAGGGTTAGGGTTAGGGTTAGCATCAGCCCTAGGATAGTGTTAGTGTTAGGGTTAGCATCCGCCCTAGGATAGTGTTAGGGTTAGGGTTATGGTTAGCATCAGCCCTAGGATAGTGTTAGGGTTATGGTTAGCATCAGCCCTAGGATAGTGTTAGGGTTAGTGTTAGGGTTAGCATCAGCCCTAGGATAGTGTTAGGGTTAGGGTTAGCATCAGCCCTAGGATACTGTTAGGGTTAGGGATAGGGTTAGCATCAGCCCTAGGATAGTGTTAGCGTTAGGGTTAGCATCAGCCCTAGGATAGTGTTAGGGTAAGGGTTAGGGTTAGCATCAGGCCTAGTATAGTGTTAGGGTTACGGTTAGAATCAGCCCTAGGATAGTGTTAGGGTTAGTGTTAGGGTTAGCATCAGCCCTAGGATAGTGTTAGGTTTAGGGTTATGGATATCATCAGGCCTAGGATATTGTTAGGGTTAGGGTTAGCATAAGCCCCAGGATAGTGTTAGGGTTAGGATTAGGGTTAGCATCAGCCCTAGGATAGTGTTAGGGTTAGGGTTAGGGTTAGCATCAGGCCTAGGATAGTGTTAGGGTTAGGGTTAGCATGAGCCCTAGGATAGTGTTAGGTTTAGGGTTAGGGTTAGCATCAGCCCTATGATAGTGTCAGGGTTAGGGTTAGCATCAACCCTAGGATAGTGTGTGGGTTAGGGTTAGGGTTAGCATCAGCCCTCGGATACTGTTAGCTTTAGGGTTTGTCTCAGCCCTAGGAGAGTGTTAGGGTTAGGGATAGGGTTAGCATCAGGCCTAGGATAGTGTTAGGGTTAGGGTTAGAATCAGCCCTAGGATAGTGTTAGGGTTAGGGTTAGGGTTAGCATCAGCCCTAGGATAGTGTTAGATTTAGGGTTAGGGATATCATCAGGCCTAGGATATTGTTAGGGTTAGGGTTAGCATCAGCTCTAGGATAGTGTTAGAGTTAGGGTTAGGGTTAGCATCAGCCCTAGGATAGTGTTAGGGTTAGGGTTAGGGTTAGCATCAGCCCTAGGATAGTGTTAGGGTTAGGGTTAGGGTTAGCATCAGCCCTAGGATATTATTAGGGTTAGGGTTAGCATCAGCCTTAGGATAGTGTTAGGGTTAGGGTTAGGGTTAGCACCAGGCCTAGGATAGTGTTAGTGTTAGGGTTAGCATCAGCCTTAGGATACTGTTAGGGTTAGGGTTAGGGTTAGCATCAGCCGTAGGATAGTGTTAGGTTTAGGGTTAGCCTCAGCCCTAGGATAGTGTTAGAGTTAGGGTTAGGGTTAGCATCAGCCCTAGGATAGTGTTAGGGTTAGGGTTAGGGTTAGCATCAGCCCTAGGATAGTGTTAGTGTTAGGGTTAGCATCAGCCCTAGGATAGTGTTAGGGTTAGGTTTAGGGTTAGCATCAGCCCTAGGATAGTATTAGGGTTAGGGTTAGGGTTAGGTTTAGCGTTAGCATCAGCTCTAGGATAGAGTTAGGGTTAGGGTTAGGGTTAGCATCAACCCTAGGATAGTGTTAGGGTTAGGGTTAGGGTTAGCATCAGCCCTAGGATAGTGTTAGGGTTAGGGTTAGCATCCGCCCTAGGATAGTGTTACGGTTAGGGTTATGGTTAGCATGAGCCCTAGGATAGTGTTAGGGTTATGGTTAGCATCAGCCCTAGGATAGTGTTAGGGTTAGGGTTAGGGTTAGCATCAGCCCTAGGATAGTGTTAGGGTTAGGGTTAACATCAGCCCTAGGATAGTGTTCGTGTTAGGGTTAGGGTTAGCATCAGCCCTAGCATAGTGTTAGCTTTAGGGTTAGCATCAGACCTAGGACAGTGTTAGGGTTAGGGTTATGGTTAGCATCAGCCCTAGGATAGTGTAAGAGTTAGGGTTAAGATTAGCATCAGGCGTAGGATAGAGTTAGGGTTAGGGTTAGCATCAGCCCTAGGATAGTGTTAGGGTTAGGGATAGGGTTAGCATCAGCCCTAGTTTAGTGTTAGGGTTAGGGTTAGGGTTAGCATCAGCCCTAGGATACTGTTAGGGATAGGGTTAGGGTTAGCATCAGCCCTAGGATAGTGTTAAGGTTAGGGTTCGGGTTATCATCAGGCCTAGGATAGTGTGAGGGCTAGGGTTAGCATCACACTTAGGATAGTGTTAGGGTTAGGGTTAGGGTTAGCATCAGCCCTAGGATAGTGTTAGGGTTAGGGTTAGCATCAGCCCTAGGAGAGTGTTAGGGTTAGGGATAGGTTTAGCATCAGGCCTAGGATAGTGTTAGGGTTAGGGGTAGGGTTAGCATCAGCCCTAGGATAGTGTTAGGGTTAGGGTTAGCATCAGGCCTAGGATAGTGTTAGGGTTAGGGTTAGCATCAGCACTAGGATAGTGTTAGGGTTAGGGTTAGGGTTAGCATCAGCCCTAGGATAGTGTAAGCGTTAGGGTTAGGGTTAGCATCAGGCCGAGGATAGTGTTAGGGTTAGGGTTAGCATCAGCCCTAGGATAGTGTTAGGGTTAGGGTTAGGGTTAGCATCAGCCCTAGGGTAGTGTTTGGGTTAGGGTTAGGGTTAGCATCAGCCCTAGGATAGTATTAGGTTTAGGGTTAGCATCAGCCCTCGGATAGTGTTAGGTTTAGGGTTAGGGTTAGCACAAGGCCCAGGATAGTGTTAGTGTTAGGGTTAGCATCAGCCTTAGGATAGTGTTAGGGTTAGGGTTAGGGTTAGAATCAGCCGTAGGATAGTGTTTGGGTTATGGTAAGCCTCAGCCCTAAGATAGTGTTAGAGTTAGGGTTAGGGTTAGCATCAGCCCTAGGATAGTGTTGGGGTTAGGGTTAGCATCAGCCCTAGGATAGTGTTAGTGTTAGGGTTAGCATCAGCCCTAGGATAGTGTTAGGGTTAGGGGTAGGGTTAGCATCCGCCCTAGGATAGTGTTAGGGTTAGGGTTAGGGTTAGCATCAGCCCTAGGATAGTGTTAGGGTTAGGGTTAACATAAACCCTAGGATAGTGTTAGGGTTAGGGTTAGGGTTATCATCAGGCCTAGGATAGTGTTAGGGTTAGGGTTAGGGTTAGCATCAGTTCAAGGATAGTGTTAGGCTTAGCGTTAGGGTTAGCATCAGCCCTAGGATAGTGTTAGGGTTAGGGTTAGCATCAGCCATAGGATAGTGTTAGGGTTAGGGTTAGGGTTAGCATCCGCCCTAGGATAGTGTTAGGGTTAGGGATAGTGTTAGCATCAGCCCTAGGATAGTGTTAGGGTTATGGTTAGGTTTAGCATCAGCCCTAGGATAGTGTTAGGGTAAGGGTTAGGGTTAGCATCAGGCCTAGTATAGTGTTAGGGTTACGGTTAGAATCAGCCCTAGGATAGTGTTAGGGTAAGGGTTAGGGTTAGCATCAGGCCTAGAATAGTGTTAGGGTTAGGGTTAGCATGAGCCCTAGGATAGTGTTAGGGTTAGGGTTAGGGTTAGCATCAGCCCTAGGATATTGTGAGGTTTAGGGTTAGCATCAACCCTAGGATAGTGTTTGGGTTAGGGTTAGGGTTAGCATCAGCCCTCGGATAGTGTTAGGGTTAGGGTTTGTCTCAGCCCTAGGAGAGCGTTAGGGTTAGGGATAGGGTTAGCATCAGGCCTAGTATAGTGTTAGGGTTAGGGTTAGAGTCAGCCCTATGATAGTGTTAGGGTTAGGGTTAGGGTTAGCATCAGCCCTAGGATAGTGTTAGGTTTAGGGTTAGGGATATCATCAGGCCTAGGATATTGTTAGGGTTAGGGTTAGCATCAGCCCTAGGATAGTGTTAGAGTTAGGGTTAGGGTTAGCATCAGCCCTAGGATAGTGTTAGGGTTAGGGTTAGGGTTAGCATCAGCCCTAGGATAGTGTTAGGGTTAGGGTTAGGGTTAGCATCAGCCCTAGGATATTATTAGGGTTAGGGTTAGCATCAGCCTTAGGATAGTGTTAGGGTTAGGGTTAGGGTTAGCACCAGGCCTAGGATAGTGTTAGTGTTAGGGTTAGCATCAGCCTTAGGATAGTGTTAGGGTTAGGGTTAGGGTTAGCATCAGCCGTAGGATAGTGTTAGGTTTAGGGTTAGCCTCAGCCCTAGGATAGTGTTAGAGTTAGGGTTAGGGTTAGCATCAGCCCTAGGATAGTGTTAGGGTTAGGGTTAGGGTTAGCATCAGCCCTAGGATAGTGTTAGTGTTAGGGTTAGCATCAGCCCTAGGATAGTGTTAGGGTTAGGGTTAGGGTTAGCATCAGCCCTAGGATAGTATTATGGTTAGGGTTAGGGTTAGGTTTAGCGTTAGCATCAGCTCTAGGATAGTGTTAGGGTTAGGGTTAGGGTTAGCATCAGCCCTAGGATAGTGTTAGGGTTAGGGTTAGGGTTAGCATCAGCCCTAGGATAGTGTTAGGGTTAGGGTTAACATCAGCCCTAGGATAGTGTTCGGGTTAGGGTTAGGGTTAGCATCAGCCCTAGCATAGTGTTAGCTTTAGGGTTAGCATCAGACCTAGGACAGTGTTAGGGTTAGGTTTATGGTTAGCATCAGCCCTAGGATAGTGTAAGAGTTAGGGTTAAGATTAGCATCAGGCGTAGGATAGAGTTAGGGTTAGGGTTAGCATCAGCCCTAGGATAGTGTTAGGGATAGGGTTAGGGTTAGCATCAGCCCTAGGATAGTGTTAAAGTTAGGGTTCGGGTTATCATCAGGCCTAGGATAGTGTGAGGGCTAGGGTTAGCATCACACTTAGGATAGTGTTAGGGTTAGGGTTAGGGTTAGCATCAGCCCTAGGATAGTGTTAGGGTTAGGGTTAGCATCAGCCCTAGGAGAGTGTTAGGGTTAGGGATAGGTTTAGCATCAGGCCTAGGATAGTGTTAGGGTTAGGGTTAGGGTTAGCATCAGCCCTAGGATAGTGTTAGGGTTAGGGTTAGCATCAGGCCTAGGATAGTGTTAGGGTTAGGGTTAGCATCAGCACTAGGATAGTGTTAGGGTTAGCGTTAGGGTTAGCATCAGCCCTAGGATAGTGTAAGCGTTAGGGTTAGGGTTAGCATCAGGCCGAGGATAGTGTTAGGGTTAGGGTTAGCATCAGCCCTAGGATAGTGTTAGGGTTAGGGTTAGGGTTAGCATCAGCCCTAGGATAGTGTTTGGGTTAGGGTTAGGGTTAGCATCAGCCCTAGGATAGTATTAGGGTTAGGGTTAGCATCAGCCCTCGGATAGTGTTAGGTTTAGGGTTAGGGTTAGCACCAGGCCCAGGATAGTGTTAGTGTTAGGGTTAGCATCAGCCTTAGGATAGTGTTAGGGTTAGGGTTAGGGTTAGCATCAGCCGTAGGATAGTGTTTGGGTTATGGTAAGCCTCAGCCCTAAGATAGTGTTAGAGTTAGGGTTAGGGTTAGCATCAGCCCTAGGATAGTGTTGGGGTTAGGGTTAGCATCAGCCCTAGGATAGTGTTAGTGTTAGGGTTAGCATCAGCCCTAGGATAGTGTTAGGGTTAGGGGTAGGGTTAGCATCCGCCCTAGGATAGTGTTAGGGTTAGGGTTAGGGTTAGCATCAGCCCTAGGATAGTGTTAGGGTTAGGGTTAACATAAACCCTAGGATAGTGTTAGGGTTAGGGTTAGGGTTATCATCAGGCCTAGGATAGTGTTAGGGTTAGGCTTAGGGTTAGCATCAGTTCAAGGATAGTGTTAGGCTTAGCGTTAGGGTTAGCATCAGCCCTAGGATAGTGTTAGGGTTAGGGTTAGCATCAGCCATAGGATAGTGTTAGGGTTAGGGTTAGGGTTAGCATCCGCCCTAGGATAGTGTTAGGGTTAGGGATAGTGTTAGCATCAGCCCTAGGATAGTGTTAGGGTTATGGTTAGGTTTAGCATCAGCCCTAGGATAGTGTTAGGGTAAGGGTTAGGGTTAGCATCAGGCCTAGTATAGTGTTAGGGTTACGGTTAGAATCAGCCCTAGGATAGTGTTAGGGTAAGGGTTAGGGTTAGCATCAGGCCTAGAATAGTGTTAGGGTTAGGGTTAGCATGAGCCCTAGGATAGTGTTAGGTTTAGGGTTAGGGTTAGCATCAGCCCTAGGATATTGTCAGGGTTAGGGTTAGCATCAACCCTAGGATAGTGTTTGGGTTAGGGTTAGGGTTAGCATCAGCCCTCGGATAGTGTTAGGGTTAGGGTTTGTCTCAGCCCTAGGAGAGTGTTAGGGTTAGGGATAGGGTTAGCATCAGGCCTAGTATAGTGTTAGGGTTAGGGTTAGAATCAGCCCTATGATAGTGTTAGGGTTAGGGTTAGGGTTAGCATCAGCCCTAGGATAGTGTTAGGTTTAGGGTTAGGGATATCATCAGGCCTAGGATATTTTTAGGGTTAGGGTTAGCATCAGTCCTAGGATAGTGTTAGAGTTAGGGTTAGGGTTAGCATCAGCCCTAGGATAGTGTTAGGGTTAGGGTTAGGGTTAGCATCAGCCCTAGGATAGTGTTAGTGTTAGGGTTAGCATCAGCCCTAGGATAGTGTTAGGGTTAGGGTTAGGGTTAGCATCAGCCCTAGGATAGTATTATGGTTAGGGTTAGGGTTAGGTTTAGCGTTAGCATCAGCTCTAGGATAGTGTTAGGGTTAGGGTTAGGGTTAGCATCAGCCCTAGGATAGTGTTAGGGTTAGGGTTAGGGTTAGCATCAGCCCTAGGATAGTGTTAGGGTTAGGGTTAGCATCCGCCCTAGGATAGTGTTAGGGTTAGGGTTATGGTTAGCATCAGCCCTAGGATAGTGTTAGGGTTATGGTTAGCATCAGCCCTAGGATAGTGTTAGGGTTAGGGTTAGGGTTAGCATCAGCCCTAGGATAGTGTTAGGGTTAGGGTTAGCATCAGCCCTAGTATACTGTTAGGGTTAGGGATAGGGTTAGAATCAGCCCTAGGATAGTGTTAGCGTTAGGGTTAGCATCAGCCCTAGGATAGTGTTAGGGTTAGGGTTAGGGTTAGCATCAACCCTAGGATAGTGTTAGGGTTAGGGATAGGGTTAGCATCAGGCCTAGGATAGTGTTAGGGTTAGGGTTAGGGTTAGCATCAGCCCTAGGATAGTGTTAGGGTTAGGGTTAGCATCAGGCCTAGGATAGTGTTAGGGTTGGGGTTAGCATCAGCCCTAGGATAGTGTTATGGTTAGGGTTAGGGTTAGCGTCAGCCCTAGGATAGTGTTAGGTTTAGGGTTAGCATCAGACCTAGGATAGTGTTAGGGTTAGGGATAGGGTTAGCATCAGCCCTAGGATAGTGTAAGTGTTAGGGTTAGGGTTAGCATCAGGCCTAGCATAGTGTTAGGGTTAGGGTTAGCATCAGCCCTAGGATAGTGTTAGGGTTAGGGTTAGGGTTAGCATCAGCCCTAGGATAGTGTTAGGGTTAGGGATAGGGTTAGCATCAGCTCTAGGATAGTATTAGCGTTAGGGTTAGCATCAGCCCTAGGATAGTGTTAGGGTTAGGGTTAGGGTTAGCACCAGGCCCAGGATAGTGTTAGTGTTAGGGTTAGCATAAGCCTTAGGATAGTGTTAGGGTTAGGGTTAGGGTTAGCATCAGCCCTAGGATAGTGTTCGGGTTAGGGTTAGCCTCAGCCCTAAGATAGTGTTAGAGTTAGTGTTAGGGTTAGCATCAGCCCTAAGATAGTGTTAGGGTTAGGGTTAGGGTTAGCATCCGCCCTAGGATAGTGTTAGGGTTAGGGTTAGGGTTAGCATCAGCCCTAGGATAGTGTTAGGGTTAGGGTTAACATAAACCCTAGGATAGTGTTAGGGTTAGGGTTAGGGTTAGCATCAGCCCTAGGATAGTGTTAGGGTTAGGGTTAGGGTTAGCATCAGCCCTAGGATAGTATTAGTGTTAGGGTTAGCATCAGCCCTAGGATAGTGTTAGGGTTAGTGTTAGGGTTAGCAGAATGCCTAGGATAGTGTTAGTGTTAGGGTTAGCATCAGCCTTAGGATAGTGTTAGGGTTAGGGTAAGGGTTAGCATCAGCCGTAGGATAGTGTTTGGGTTAGGGTTAGCCTCAGCCCTAAGATAGTGTTAGAGTTAGGGTTAGGGTTAGCATCACCCCTAGGATAGTGTCAGGGTTAGGGTTAGGGTTAGCATCAGCCCTAGGATAGTGTTAGTGTTAAGGTTAGCCTCAGCCCTAGGATAGTGTTAGGGTTAGGGTTAGGGTTAGCATCAGCCCTAGGATAGTGTTAGGGTTAGGGTTAACATAAACCCTAGGATAGTGATAGGGTTAGGGTTAGGGTTATCATCAGGCCTAGGATAATGTTAGGGTTAGAGTTAGGGTTAGCATCAGTTCAAGGATAGTGTTAGGGTTAGCGTTAGCATCAGCTCTAGGATAGTGTTAGGGATAGGGTTAGGGTTAGCATCAGCCCTAGGATAGTGTTAAGGTTAGGGTTAGGGTTATCATCAGGCCTAGGATAGTGTGAGGGCTAGGGTTAGCATCAGACTTAGGATAGTGTTAGGGTTAGGGTTAGGGTTAGCATCAGCCCTAGGATAGTGTTAGGGTTAGGGTTAGCATCAGCCCTAGGATAGTGTTAGGGTATCCTAGGGCTGATGCTAACCCTAACCCTAACCCTAACACTATCCTAGGGCTGATGCTAACCCTAACCCAACCCAAACACTATCCTAGGGTTGATGCTAACCCTAACCCTAACACTATCCAAGGGCTGATGCTAACCCCAACCCTAACCCAAACACTATCCTAGGGTGGATGCTAACCCTAACCCTAACACTATCCTAGGGCTGATTCTAACCCTAACCCTAACCCTAACACTATCCTTGGGCTGATGCTAACCCTAACCCTAACACTATCCTGGGCCTGATGCTAACCCTAACCCTAACCCTAACCCTAACACTATCCTAGGGCTGATACTAACCCTAACCCTAACACTATCCTTGGGCTGATGCTAACCCTAACCCTAACCCTAACAATATCCTAGGGCAGATGCTAACCCTAACCCTAACCCTAACACTATCCTTGGGATGATGCTAACCCTAACCCTAACACTATCCTGGGCCTGATGCTAACCCTAACCCTAACCCTAACACTATCCCATGGCTGATGCTAACCCTAACCCTAACACTATCCTTGGGCTGATGCTAACCCTAACCCTAACCCTAACAATATCCTAGGGCAGATGCTAACCCTAACGCTAACCCTAACACTATCCTTGAAGTGATGCTAACCCTTACCCTAACCCTAACACTATCCTAGGGATGATGCTAACCCTAACCCTAACCCTTAGAGTATCTTAGGGCGGATGCTAACCCTAACCCTAACCCTAACACTATCCTAGGGCTGATGCTAACCCTAACACTAACACTATCCTAGGGCTGATGCTAACCCTAACCCTAACCCTAACATTATCCTAGGGCTGATGCTAACCCTAACCCTAACTCTAACACTATCTTAGGGCTGAGGCTAACCCTAACCCTAACACTATCCTACGACTGATGCTAACCCTAACCCTAACCCTAACACTATCCTAGGGCTGATGCTAACCCTAACCCTAACACTATCCTAGGGCTCATGCTAACCCTAACCCTAACCCTAACACTATCCTAGGGCTGATGCTAACCCTAACCCTAACACTATCCTAGGGCTGATGCTAACCCTAACCCTAACCCTAACACTATCCTAGGGCTGATGCTAACCGTAACCCTAACACTATCCTAGGCCTGATGACAACCCTAACCCTAACCCTAACACTATCCTAGGGCTGATGCTAACCCTAACCCTAACACTATCCTAGGGCTGATTCTAACCCTAACCCTAAACCTAACACTATCCTAGGGCTGATGCTAACCCTAACGCTAACCCTAACACTATCCTTGAACTGATGCTAACCCTAACCCTAACCCTAACACTATCCTAGGCCTGATGATAACCCTAACCCTAACACTATCCTAGGGTTTATGTTAACCCTAACCCTAACACTATCCTAGGGCTGATGCTAACCCTAACCCTAAACCTAACACTATCCTAGGGCGGATCCTAACCCTAACCCTAACCGTAACACTATCCTAGGGCTGATGCTAACCCTAACACTAACACTATCCTAGGGCTGAAGTTAACCCTAACCCTAACCCTAACACTCTCCAAGGGCTGATGCTAACCCTAACCCTAACCCTAACACTATCCTAGGGCTCATGCTAACCCTAACCCTAACACTATCCTAGGGCTGATGCTAACCCTAACCCTAACCCTAACACTATCCTAGGGTTGATGCTAACCCTAACCCTAACACTATCCTAGGGCTGATGCTAACCCTAACCCTAACACTATCCTAGGGCTGATGCTAACGCTAACCCTAACCCTAATACTAACCTAGGGCTGATGCTAACCCTAACCCTAACACTATCCTAGGGCTGATGCTAACCCTAACCCTAACCCTAACACTATCCTAGGGCTGATGCTAACCCTAACCCTAACACTATCCTAGGGCTGATGCTAACCCTAAACCTAACCCTAACACTATCCTAGGGCTGATGCTAACCCTAACCCTAACACTATCCTAGGCCTGATGATAACCCTAACCCTAACCCTAACACTATCCTAGGGCTGATGCTAACCCTAACCCTAACACTATCCTAGGGCTGATGCTAACCCTAACCCTAACCCTAACACTATCCTAGAGCTGATGCTAACCCTAACTCTAACACTATCCTAGGCCTGATGATAACCCTAACCCTAACCCTGACACTATCCTAGGGCTGATGCTAACCCTAACCCTAACACTATCCTAGGGCTGATGCTAACCCTAACCCTAACCCAAACACTATCCTAGGGTTGATGCTAACCCTAACCCTAACACTATCCTAGGGCTGATGCTAACCCTAACCCTAACGCTAACACTATCCTTGGGCTGATGCTAACCCTAACCCTAACACTATCCTGGGCCTGATGCTAACCCTAACCCTAACCCTAACACTATCCTAGGGCTGATGCTAACCCTAACCCTAACACTATCCTTGGGCTGATGCTAACCCTAACCCTAACCCTAACACTATCCTAGGGCAGATGCTAAACCTAACGCTAACCCTAACACTATCCTTGAACTGATGCTAACCCTAACCCTAACCCTAACACTATCCTAGGCCTGATGATAACCCTAACCCTAACCCTAACACTATCCTAGGGTTTATGTTAACCCTAACCCTAACACTATCCTAGGGCTGATGCTAACCCTAACGCTAACCCTAACACTATCCTAGGGCGGATGCTAACCCTAACCCTAACCCTAACACTATCCTAGGGCTGATGCTAACCCTAACACCAACAGTATCCTAGGGCTGATGCTAACCCTAACCCTAACCCTAACATTATCCTAGGGCGGATGCTAACCCTAACCCTAACCCTAACACTATCCTAGGGCTGATGCTAACCCTAACACTAACACTATCCTAGGCCTGATGCTAACCCTAACCCTAACCCTAACACTATCCTAGGGCTGATGCTAACCCTAACCCTAACACTATCCTAGGGCTGATGCTAACCCTAACACTAACACTATCCTAGGGCTGATGCTAACCCTAACCCTAACCCTAAAACTCTCCAAGGGCTGATGCTAACCCTAACCCTAACCCTAACACTATCCTAGGGCTGATGCTAACCCTAACCCTAACCCTAACACTATCCTAGGGCTGATGCTAACCCTAACCCTAACCCAAACACTATCCTAGGGTTGATGCTAACCCTAACCCTAACATTATCCTAGGGCTGATGCTAACCCTAACCCTAACCCTAACACTATCCTTGGGCTGATGCTAACCCTAACCCTAACCCAAACACTATCCAAGGGTTGATGCTAACCCTAACCCTAACACTATCCTAGGGCTGATGCTAACCCTAACCCTAACCCTAACACTATCCTTGGGCTGATGCTAACCCTAACCCTAACACTATCCTGGGCCTGATGCTAACCCTAACCCTAACCCTAACACTATCCTAGGGCTGATGCTAACCCTAACCCTAACACTATCCTAGGGCTGATGCTAACCCTAACACTAACACTATCCTAGGGCTGATGCTAACCCTAACCCTAACCCTAACACTCTCCAAGGGCTGATGCTAACCCTAACCCTAACCCTAACACTATCCTAGCGCTGATGCTAACCCTAACCCTAACTCTAACACTATCTTAGGGCTGAGGCTAACCTTAACCCTAACACTATCCTACGGCTGATGCTAACCCTAACCTTAACCCTAACCCTAACACTATCCTAGGGCTGATGCTAACCCTAACCCTAACACTATCCTAGGCAGGATGCTAACCCTAAACCTAACCCTAACACTATCCTAGGGCTGATGCTAACCCTAACCCTAACAATATCCTAGGTCTGATGCTAACCCTAACCCTAACCCTAACACTATCCTAGGGCTGATGCTAACCCTAACCCTAACACTATCCTAGGCCTGATGATAACCCTAACCCTAACCCTAACACTATCCTAGGGCTGATGCTAACCCTAACCCTAACACTATCCTAGGGCTGATGCTAATCCTAACAGTAACACTAACCTAGGGCTGATGCTAACCCTAACCCTAACCCTAACACTATCCTAGGGCTGATGCTAACCCTAACCCTAACCCAAACACTATCCTAGGGTTGATGCTAACCCTAACCCTAACACTATCCTAGGGCTGATGCTAACCCTAACCCTAACCCTAACACTATCCTTGGGCTGATGCTAACCCTAACAGTAACACTATCATGGGCCTGATGCTAACCCTAACCCTAACCCTAACACTATCCTAGGGCTGATGCTAACCCTAACCCTAACACTATCCTTGGGCTGATGCTAACCCTAACCCTAACCCTAACACTATCCTAGGGCAGATGCTAACCCTAACGCTAACCCTAACACTATCCTTGAACTGATGCTAACCCTAACCCTAACCCTAACACTATCTTAGGCCTGATGGTAACCCTAACCCTAACCCTAACACTATCCTAGGGTTTATGTTAACCCTAACCCTAACACTATCCTAGGGCTGATGCTAACCCTAACCCTAACCCTGACACTATCCTAGGGCTGATGGTAACCCTAACCCTAACACTATCCTAGGGCTGATGCTAACCCTAACACTAACACTATCCTAGAGCTGATGCTAACCCTAACCCTAACCCTAACACTCTCCAAGGGCTGATGCTAACCCTAACCCTAACCCTAACACTATCCTAGGGCTGATGCTAACCCTAACCCTAACTCTAACACTATCTTAGGGCTGAGGCTAACCCTAACCCTAACACTATCCTACGGCTGATGATAACCCTAACCCTAACCCTAACACTATCCTAGGGCTGATGCTAACCCTAACCCTAACACTATCCTAGGCCTGATGCTAACCCTAACCCTAAACCTAACACTATCCTAGGGCTGATGCTAACCCTAACCGTAACACTATCTTAGGGCTGATGCTAACCCTAACCCTAACCCTAACACTATCCTAGGGCTGATGCTAACCCTAACCCTAACACTATCCTAGGCCTGATGATAACCCTAACCCTAACCCTAACACTATCCTAGGGCTGATGCTAACCCTAACCCTAACACTATCCTAGGGCTGATGCTAACCCTAACCCTAACCCTAACACTATCCTAAGTCTGATGCTAACCCTAGACCTCACACTATACTAGGCCTGATGATAACCATAACCCTAACCTTAACACTATCCTAGGGCTGATGCTAACCCTAACCCTAACCCTAACACTATCCTAGAGCTGATGCTAACCCTAACCCTAACACTATCCTAGGCCTGATGCTAACCCTAACCCTAACCCTGACACTATCCTAGGGCTGATGCTAACCCTAACCCTAACACTGTCCTAGGGCTGATGCTAACCCTAACCCTAACGCTAACCCTATCCTAGGCCTGATGCTAACCCTATCCCTAACCCTAACACTCTCCTAGGGCTAAGGCTAACCCTAACCCTAACACTATCCTAGGGCTGATGCTAACCCTAACCCTAACCCAAACACTATCCTAGGGTTGATGCTAACCCTAACCCTAACACTATCCTAGGGCTGATGCTAACCCTAACACTTACCCTAACACTATCCTTGGGCTGATGCTAACCCTAACCCTAACACTATCCTGGGCCTGATGCTAACCCTAACCGTAACCCTAACACTATCCTAGGGCTGATGCTAACCCTAACCCTAACACTATCCTTGGGCTGATGCTAACCCTAACCCTAACCCTAACAATATCCTAGGGCAGATGCTAACCCTAACGCTAACCCTAACACTATCCTAGGCCTGATGCTAACCCTAACCCTAACCCTGACACTATCCTAGGGCTGATGGTAACCCTAACCCAAACACTATCCTAGTGGTGATGCTAACCCTAACACTAACACTATCCTAGAGCTGATGCTAACCCTAACCCTAACCCTAACACTCTCCAAGGGCTGATGCTAACCCTAACCCTAACGCTAACACTATCCTAGGGCTGATGCTAACCCTAACCCTAACTCTAACACTATCTTAGGGCTGAGGCTAACCCTAACCCTAACACTATCCTACTGCTGATGATAACCCTAACCCTAACCCTAACACTATCCTAGGGCTGATGCTAACCCTAACCCTAACACTATCCTAGGCCTGATGCTAACCCTTACCCTAACCCTAACACTATCCTAGGGCTGATGCTAACCGTAACCCTAACACTATCTTAGGGCTGATGCTAACCCTAACCCTAACCCTAACACTATCCTAGGGCTGATGCTAACCCTAACCCTAACACTATCCTAGGCCTGATGATAACCCTAACCCTAACCCTAACACTATCCTAGGGCTGATGCTAACCCTAACCCTAACACTATCCTAGGGCTGATGCTAACCCTAACCCTAACCCTAACACTATCCTAAGTCTGATGCTAACCCTAGACCTCACACTATACTAGGCCTGATGATAACCATAACCCTAACCTTAACACTATCCTAGGGCTGATGCTAACCCTAACCCTAACCCTAACACTATCCTAGAGCTGATGCTAACCCTAACCCTAACACTATCCTAGGCCTGATGATAACCCTAACCCTAACCCTGACACTATCCTAGGGCTGATGCTAACCCTAACCCTAACACTGTCCTAGGGCTGATGCTAACCCTAACCCTAATGCTAACACTATCCTAGGGCTGATGCTAACCCTAACCCTAACACTATCCTTGGGCTGATGCTAACCCTAACCCTAACCCTAACAATATCCTAGGGCAGATGCTAACCCTAACGCTAACCCTAACACTATCCTTGAACTGATGATAACCCTAACCCTAACCCTAACACTATCCTAGGCCTGATGATAACCCTAACCCTAACCCTAACAGTATCCTAGGCCTGATGATAACCCTAACCCTAACCCTGACACTATCCTAGGGCTGATGCTAACCCTAACCCTAACACTATTCTAGGGCTGATGCTAACCCTAACCCTAACCCTAACACTATCCTAGGCCTGATGCTAACCCTATCCCTAACCCTAACACTCTCCTAGGGCTGAGGCTAACCCTAACCCTAACACTATCCTAGGGCTGATGCTAACCCTAACCCTAACACTATCCTAGGGCTGATGCTAACCCTAACCCTAACCCTAACACTATCCTAGGGCTGATGTTAACCCTAACCCTAACACTATCCTAGGGCTGATGCTAACCCTAACCCTAACCCTAACACTATCCTAGGGCTGATGCTAACCGTAACCCTAACACTATCCTAGGCCTGATGATAACCCTAACCCTAACCCTAACACTATCCTAGGGCTGATGCTAACCCTAACCCTAACACTATCCTAGGGCTGATGCTAATCCTAACAGTAACACTATCCTAGGGCTGATGCTAACCCTAACCCTAACCCTAACACTATCCTAGGGCTGATGCTAACCTTAACCCTAACCCAAACACTATCCTAGGGTTGATGCTAACCCTAACCCTAACACTATCCTAGGGCTGATGCTAACCCTAACCCTAACCCTAACACTATCCTTGGGCTGATGCTAACCCTAACAGTAACACTATCATGGGCCTGATGCTAACCCTAACCCTAACCCTAACACTATCCTAGGGCTGATGCTAACCCTAACCCTAACACTATCCTTGGGCTGATGCTAACCCTAACCCTAACCCTAACACTATCCTAGGGCAGATGCTAACCCTAACGCTAACCCTAACACTATCCTTGAACTGATGCTAACCCTAACCCTAACCCTAACACTATCTTAGGCCTGATGATAACCCTAACCCTAACCCTAACACTATCCTAGGGTTTATGTTAACCCTAACCCTAACACTATCCTAGGGCTGATGCTAACCCTAACCCTAACCCTGACACTATCCTAGGGCTGATGGTAACCCTAACCCTAACACTATCCTAGGGCTGATGCTAACCCTAACACTAACACTATCCTAGAGCTGATGCTAACCTAACCCTAACCCTAACACTCTCCAAGGGCTGATGCTAACCCTAACCCTAACCCTAACACTATCCTAGGGCTGATGCTAACCCTAACCCTAACTCTAACACTATCTTAGGGCTGAGGCTAACCCTAACCCTAACACTATCCTACGACTGATGATAACCCTAACCCTAACCCTAACACTATCCTAGGGCTGATGCTAACCCTAACCCTAACACTATCCTAGGCCTGATGCTAACCCTAACCCTAAACCTAACACTATCCTAGGGCTGATGCTAACCCTAACCGTAACACTATCTTAGGGCTGATGCTAACCCTAACCCTAACCCTAACACTATCCTAGGGCTGATGCTAACCCTAACCCTAACACTATCCTAGGCCTGATGATAACCCTAACCCTAACCCTAACACTATCCTAGGGCTGATGCTAACCCTAACCCTAACACTATCCTAGGGCTGATGCTAACCCTAACCCTAACCCTAACACTATCCTAAGTCTGATGCTAACCCTAGACCTCACACTATACTAGGCCTGATGATAACCATAACCCTAACCTTAACACTATCCTAGGGCTGATGCTAACCCTAACCCTAACCCTAACACTATCCTAGAGCTGATGCTAACCCTAACCCTAACACTATCCTAGGCCTGATGATAACCCTAACCCTAACCCTGACACTATCCTAGGGCTGATGCTAACCCTAACCCTAACACTGTCCTAGGGCTGATGCTAACCCTAACCCTAACCCAAACACTATCCTTGGGCTGATGCTAACCCTAACCCTAACGCTAACACTATCCTAGGCCTGATGCTAACCCTATCCCTAACCCTAACACTCTCCTAGGGCTAAGGCTAACCCTAACCCTAACACTATCCTAGGGCTGATGCTAACCCTAACCCTAACCCAAACACTATCCTAGGGTTGATGCTAACCCTAACCCTAACACTATCCTAGGGCTGATGCTAACCCTAACCCTTACCCTAACACTATCCTTGGGCTGATGCTAACCCTAACCCTAACACTATCCTGGGCCTGATGCTAACCCTAACCGTAACCCTAACACTATCCTAGGGCTGATGCTAACCCTAACCCTAACACTATCCTTGGGCTGATGCTAACCCTAACCCTAACCCTAACAATATCCTAGGGCAGATGCTAACCCTAACGCTAACCCTAACACTATCCTTGAACTGATGCTAACCCTAACCCTAACCCTAACACTATCCTAGGCCTGATGATAACCCTAACCCTAACCCTAACAGTATCCTAGGCCTGATGATAACCCTAACCCTAACCCTGACACTATCCTAGGGCTGATGCTAACCCTAACCCTAACACTATCGTAGGACAGATGCTAACCCTAACCCTAACCCTATCACTATCCTAGGCCTGATGCTAACCCTATCCCTAACCCTAACACTCTCCTAGGGCTGAGGCTAACCCTAACCCTAACACTATCCTAGGGCTGATGCTAACCCTAACCCTAACCAAAACACTATCCTAGGGTTGATGCTAACCCTAACCCTAACACTATCCTAGGGCTGATGCTAACCCTAACCCTAACCCTAACACTATCCTTGGGCTGATGCTAACCCTAACCCTAACACTATCCTGGGCCTGATGCTAACCCTAACCCTAACCCTAACACTATGCTAGGGCTGATGCTAACCCTAACCCTAACACTATCCTTGGGCTGATGCTAACCCTAACCCTAACTCTAACAATATCCTAGGGCAGATGCTAACCATAACCCTAACCCTAACACTATCCTTGGGCTGATGCTAACCCTAACCCTAACACTATCCTGGGCCTTATGCTAACCCTAACCCTAACCCTAACACTATCCTAGGGCTGATGCTAACCCTAACCCTAACACTAGTCTTGGGCTGATGCTAACCCTAACCCTAACCCTAACACTATCCTAGCCCTGATGATAACCCTAACCCTAACCCTAACACTATCCTAGGGTTTATGTTAACCCTAACCCTAACACTATCCTAGGGCTGATGCTAATCCTAACCCTAACCCTAACACTATCCTAGGGCGGATGCTAACCCTAACCCTAACCCTAACACTATCCTAGGGCTGATGCTAACCCTAACACTAACACTATCCTAGGGCTGATGCTAACCCTAACCGTAACCCTAACATTATCCTAGGGCTGATGCTAACCCTAACCCTAACTCTAACACTATCTTAGGGCTTAGGCTAACCCTAACCCTAACACTATCCTAGGGCTGATGCTAACCCTAACCATAACACTATCCTAGGGCTGATGCTAACCCTATTCCTAACCCTAACACTATCCTAGGGCTGATGCTAACCCTAACCCTAACACTATCCTAGGCCTGATGATAACCCTAACCCTAACCCTAACACTATCCTAGGGCTGATGCTAACCCTAACGCTAACCCTAATATTATCCCAGGGCTGATGCTAACCCTAACCCTAACACTATCCTAGGGCTGATGCTAACCCTAAACCTAACCGTGACGCTAACCCTAATATTATCCTAGGGCTGATGCTAACCCTAACCCTAACCCTAACACTATCCTAGGGCTGATGCTAACCCTAACACTAACACTATCCTAGGGATGATGCTAACTCTAACCCTACCCCTAACACTATCCTAGGGCTGATGCTAACCCTAACCCTAACGCTAACACTATCCTAGGGCTGAGGCTAACCCTAACACTAACACTATCCTAGGCCTGATGCTAACCCTAACCCTAACCCTGACACTATCCTAGGGCTGATGCTAACCCTAACCCTAACACTATCCTAGGGCTGATGCTAACCCTAACACTAACACTATCCTAGGGCTGATGCTAACCCTAACCCTAACCCTAACACTCTCCAAGGGCTGATGCTAACCCTAACCCTAACCCTAACACTATCCTAGGGCTGATGCTAACCCTAACCCTAACACTATCCTAGGCCTGATGTTAACCCTAACCCTAACACTATCCTAGGGCTGATGCTAACCCTAAACCTAACACTATCCTAGGGCTGATGCTAACCCTAACCCTAACCCTAACACTATCCTAAGTCTGATGCTAACCCTAGACCTCACACTATACTAGGCCTGATGATAACCATAACCCTAACCTTAACACTATCCTAGGGCTGATGCTAACCCTAACCCTAACCCTAAAACTATCCTAGAGCTGATGCTAACCCTAACCCTAACACTATCCTAGGCCTGATGATAACCCTAACCCTAACCCTGACACTATCCTAGGGCTGATGCTAACCCTAACCCTAACACTATCCTAGGGCTGATGCTAACCCTTACCGTAACCCTAACAGTATCCTACGCCTGATGCTAACCCTATCCCTAACCCTAACACTCTCGTAGGGCTGAGGCTAACCCTAACCCTAACACTATCCTAGGGCTGATGCTAACCCTTACCCTAACCCAAAAACTATCCTAGGGTTGATGCTAACCCTAACCCTAACACTATCCTGGGCCTGATGCTAACCCTAACCCTAACCCTAACACTATCCTAGGGCTGATGCTAACCCTAACCCTAACACTATCCTTGGGCTGATGCTAACCCTAACCCTAACCCTAACAATATCCTAGGGCAGATGCTAACCATAACCCTAACCCTAACACTATCCTTGGGCTGATGCTAACCCTAACCCTAACACTATCCTGGGCCTGATACTAACCCTAACCCTAACCCTAACACTATCCTAGGGCTGATGCTAACCCTAACCCCAACACTATCCTTGGGCTGATGCTAACCCTAACTCTAAGCCTAACATTATCCTAAGGCAGATGCTAACCCTAACGCTAACCCTAACACTATCCTTGAACTGATGCTAACCCTAACCCTAACCCTAACACTATCCTAGCCCTGATGATAACCCTAACCCTAACCCTAACACTATCCTAGTGTTTATGTTAACCCTAACGCTAACACTATCCTAGGGCTGATGCTAACCCTAACCCTAACCCTAACACTATCCTAGGGCAGATGCTAACCCTAACCCTAACCCTAACACTATCCTAGGGCTGATGCTAACCCTAACACTAACACTATCCTAGGGCTGATGCTAACCCTAACCCTAACCCTAACATTATCCTAGGGCTGATGCTAACCCTAACCCCAACTCTAACACTGTTTTAGGGCTTAGGCTAACCCTAACCCTAACACTATCCTAGGGCTGATGCTAACCCTAACCCTAACCCTAACACTATCCTAGGGCTGATGCTAACCCTAACCCTAACACTATCCTAGGGCTGATGCTAACCCTAACCCTAACCCTAACACTCTCCAAGGGCTGATGCTAACCCTAACCCTAACCCTAACACTATCCTACGGCTGATGATAACCCTAACCCTAACCCTAACACTATCCTAGGGCTGATGCTAACCCTAACCCTAACACTATCCTAGGCCTGATGCTAACCCTAACCCTAACCCTAACACTATCCTAGGGCTGATGCTAACCCTAACCCTAACACTATCCAAGGGCTGATGCTAACCCTAAACCTAACCCTAACACTATCCTAGGGCTGATGCTAACCCTAACCCTAACACTATCCTAGGCCTGATGATAACCCTAACCCTAACCCTAACACTATCCTAGGGCTGATGCTAACCCTAACCCTAACACTATCCTAGGGCTGATGCTAACCCTAACCCTAACCCTAACACTATCCTAAGTCTGATGCTAACCCTAGACCTCACACTATACTAGGCCTGATGATAACCATAACCCTAACCTTAACACTATCCTAGGGCTGATGCTAACCCTAACCCTAACACTATCCTAGGCCTGATGATAATCCTAACCCTAACCCTGACACTATCCTAGGGCTGATGATAACCCTAACCCTAACACTATCCTAGGGCTGATGCTAACCCTAACCCTAAACCTAACACTATTATAGGCCTGATGCTAACCCTATCCCTAACCCTAACACTCTCCTAGGGCTGAGGCTAACCCTATCCCTGACACTATCCTAGGGCTGATGCTAACCCTAACCCTAACCCAAACACTATCCTAGGGTTGATGCTAACCCTAACCCTAACACTATCCTAGGGCTGATGCTAACCCTAACCCTAACCCTAACACTATCCTTGCGCTGATGCTAACCCTAACCCTAACACTATCCTGGGCCTGATGCTAACCCTAACCCTAACCCTAACACTATCCTAGGGCTGATGGTAACCCTAACCCTAACACTATCCTTGGGCTGATGCTAACCCTAACCCTAACCCTAACAATATCCTAGGGCAGATGCTAACACTAACGCTAACCCTAACACTATCCTTGAACTGATGCTAACCCTAACCCTAACCCTAACACTATCCTAGGCCTGATGATAACCCTAACCCTAACACTAACACTATCCTAGGCCTGGTGATAACCCTAACCCTAACCCTGACACTATCCTAGGGCTGATGCTAACCCTAACCCTAACACTATCCTAGGGCTGTTGCTAACCCTAACCCTAACCCTAACACTATCCTAGGCCTGATGCTAACCCTATCCCTAACCCTAACACTCTCCTAGGGCTGAGGCTAACCCTAACCCTAACACTATCCTAGGGCTGATGCTAACCCTAACCCTAACCCAAACACTATCCTAGGGTTGATGCTAACCCTAACCCTAACACTATCCTAGGGCTGATTCTAACCCTAACCCTAACCCTAACACTATCCTTGGGCTGATGCTAACCCAACCCTAACACTATCCTGGGCCTGATGCTAACCCTAACCCTAACCCTAACACTATCCTAGGGCTGATGCTAACCCTAACCCTAACACTATCCTTGGGCTGATGATAACCCTAACCCTAACACTAACAATATCCTAGGGCAGATGCTAACCATAACTCTAACCCTAACACTATCCTTGGGCTGATGCTAACCCTAACCCTAACACTATCCTGGGCCTGATGCTAACCCTAACCCTAACCCTAACACTATCCTAGGGCTGATGCTAACCCTAACCCTAACACTATCCTTGGGCTGATGCTAACCCTAACCCTAAGCCTAACATTATCCTAGGGCAGATGCTAACCCTAACGCTAACCCTAACACTATCCTTGAACTGATGCTAACCCTAACCCTAACACTAACACTATCCTAGCCCTGATGATAACCCTAACCCTAACCCTAACACTATCCTAATGTTTATGTTAACCCTAACCCTAACACTATCCTAGGGCTGATGCTAACCCTAACCCTAACCCTAACACTATCCTAGGTCGGATGCTAACCCTAACCCTAACACTATCCTAGGGCTGATGCTAACCCTAACCCTAACCCTAACACTATCCTAGGGCTAATGCTAACCCTAACCCTAACACTATCCTATGGCTGATGCTAACCCTAACCCTAACCCTAACACTATCCTAGGGCTGATGCTAACCCTAACCCTAACACTATCCTAGGGCTGATGCTAACCCTAACCCTAACCCTAACACTATCCTAGGGTTGATGCTAACCCTAACCCTAACACTATCCTAGGGCTGATTCTAACCCTAACCCTAACCCTAACACTATCCTTGGGCTGATGCTAACCCAACCCTAACACTATCCTGGGCCTGATGCTAACCCTAACCCTAACCCTAACACTATCCTAGGGCTGATGCTAACCCTAACCCTAACACTATCCTTGGGCTGATGATAACCCTAACCCTAACACTAACAATATCCTAGGGCAGATGCTAACCATAACTCTAACCCTAACACTATCCTTGGGCTGATGCTAACCCTAACCCTAACACTATCCTGGGCCTGATGCTAACCCTAACCCTAACCCTAACACTATCCTAGGGCTGATGCTAACCCTAACCCTAACACTATCCTTGGGCTGATGCTAACCCTAACCCTAAGCCTAACATTATCCTAGGGCAGATGCTAACCCTAACGCTAACCCTAACACTATCCTTGAACTGATGCTAACCCTAACCCTAACACTAACACTATCCTAGCCCTGATGATAACCCTAACCCTAACCCTAACACTATCCTAATGTTTATGTTAACCCTAACCCTAACACTATCCTAGGGCTGATGCTAACCCTAACCCTAACCCTAACACTATCCTAGGGCGGATGCTAACCCTAACCCTAACACTATCCTAGGGCTGATGCTAACCCTAACCCTAACCCTAACACTATCCTAGGGCTGATGCTAACCCTAACCTTAACACTATCCTATGGCTGATGCTAACCCTAACCCTAACCCTAACACTATCCTAGGGCTGATGCTAACCCTAACCCTAACACTATCCTAGGGCTGATGCTAACCCTAACCCTAACCCTAACACTATCCTAGGGCTGATGCTAACCCTAACCCTAACACTATCCTAGGCCTGATGATAACCCTAACCCTAACCCTAACACTATCCTAGGGCTGATGCTAACCCTAACGCTAACCCTAACATTATCCCAGGGCTGATGCTAACCCTAACCCTAACACTATCCTAGGGCTGATGCTAAACCCTAACCCTAACCCTAACATTATCCTAGGGCTGATGCTAACCCTAACCCTAACTCTAACACTATCTTAGGGCTTAGGCTAACCCTAACCCTAACACTATCCTAGGGCTAATGCTAACCCTAACCCTAACACTATCCTAGGGCTGATGCTAAGCCTAACCCTAACCCTAACACTCTCCAAGGGCTGATGTTAACCCTAACCCTAACCCTAACACTATCCTAGGGCTGATGCTAACCCTAACCCTAACTCAAACACTATCTTAGTGCTGAGGCTAACCCTAACCCTAACACTATCCTACGGCTGATGATAACCCTAACCCTAACCCTAACACTATCCTAGGGCTGATGCTAACCCTAACCCTAACACTATCCTAGGCCTGATGCTAACCCTAACCCTAACCCTAACACTATCCTAGGGCTGATGCTAACCCTAACCCTAACACTATCCTAGGGCTGATGCTAACCCTAAACCTAACCCTAACACTATCCTATGGCTGATGCTAACCCTAACCCTAACACTATCATAGGCCTGATGATAACCCTAACCCTAAACCTAACACTATCCTAGGGCTGATGCTAACCCTAACCCTAACATTATCCTAGGGCTGATGCTAACCCTAACCCTAACCCTAACACTATCCTAAGTCTGATGCTAACCCTAGACCTCACACTATACTAGGCCTGATGATAACCATAACCCTAACCTTAACACTATCCTAGGGCTGATGCTAACCCTAACCCTAACCCTAACACTATCCTAGAGCTGATGCTAACCCTAACCCTAACACTATCCTAGGCCTGATGATAACCCTAACACTAACCCTGACACTATCCTAGGGCTGATGCTAACCCTAACCCTAACACTATCCTAGGGCTGATGCTAACCCTAACCCTAACCCTAACACTATCCTAGGCCTGATGCTAACCCTATCCCTAACCCTAACACTCTCCTAGGGCTGAGGCTAACCCTAACCCTAACACTATCCTAGTGCTGATGCTAACCCTAACCCTAACCCAAACACTATCCTAGGGTTGATGCTAACCCTAACCCTAACACTATCCTAGGGCTGATGATAACCCTAACCCTAACCCTAACACTATCCTTGGGCTGATGCTAACCCTAACCCTAACACTATCCTGGGCCTGATGCTAACCCTAACCCTAACCCTAACACTATCCTAGGGCTGATGCTAACCCTAACCGTAACACTATCCTTGGGCTGATGCTAACCCTAACCCTAACCCTAACAATATCCTAGGGCAGATGCTAACCCTAACGCTAACCCTAACACTATCCTTGAACTGATGCTAACCCTAACCCTAACCCTAACACTATCCTAGGCCTGATGCTAACCCTAACCCTAACACTATCCTTGGGCTGATGATAACCCTAACCCTAACACTAACAATATCCTAGGGCAGATGCTAACCATAACTCTAACCCTAACACTATCCTTGGGCTGATGCTAACCCTAACCCTAACACTATCCTGGGCCTGATGCTAACCCTAACCTTAACCCTAACACTATCCTAGGGCTGATGCTAACCCTAACCCTAACACTATCCTTGGGCTGATGCTAACCCTAACCCTAAGTCTAACATTATCCTAGGGCAGATGCTAACCCTAACGCTAACCCTAACACTATCCTTGAACTGATGCTAACCCTAACCCTAACACTAACACTATCCTAGCCCTGATGATAACCCTAACCCTAACCCTAACACTATCCTAATGTTTATGTTAATCCTAACCATAACACTATCCTAGGGCTGATGCTAACCCTAACCCTAACCCTAACACTATCCTAGGGCGGATGCTAACCCTAACCCTAACACTATCCTAGGGCTGATGCTAACCCTAACCCTAACCCTAACACTATCCTAGGGCTAATGCTAACCCTAACCCTAACACTATCCTATGGCTGATGCTAACCCTAACCCTAACCCTAACACTATCCTAGGGCTGATGCTAACCCTAACCCTAACACTATCCTAGGGCTGATGCTAACCCTAACCCTAACCCTAACACTATCCTAGGGTTGATGCTAACCCTAACCCTAACACTATCCTAGGGCTGATTCTAACCCTAACCCTAACCCTAACACTATCCTTGGGCTGATGCTAACCCAACCCTAACACTATCCTGGGCCTGATGCTAACCCTAACCCTAACCCTAACACTATCCTAGGGCTGATGCTAACCCTAACCCTAACACTATCCTTGGGCTGATGATAACCCTAACCCTAACACTAACAATATCCTAGGGCAGATGCTAACCATAACTCTAACCCTAACACTATCCTTGGGCTGATGCTAACCCTAACCCTAACACTATCCTGGGCCTGATGCTAACCCTAACCCTAACCCTAACACTATCCTAGGGCTGATGCTAACCCTAACCCTAACACTATCCTTGGGCTGATGCTAACCCTAACCCTAAGCCTAACATTATCCTAGGGCAGATGCTAACCCTAACGCTAACCCTAACACTATCCTTGAACTGATGCTAACCCTAACCCTAACACTAACACTATCCTAGCCCTGATGATAACCCTAACCCTAACCCTAACACTATCCTAATGTTTATGTTAACCCTAACCCTAACACTATCCTAGGGCTGATGCTAACCCTAACCCTAACCCTAACACTATCCTAGGGCGGATGCTAACCCTAACCCTAACACTATCCTAGGGCTGATGCTAACCCTAACCCTAACCCTAACACTATCCTAGGGCTGATGCTAACCCTAACCCTAACACTATCCTATGGCTGATGCTAACCCTAACCCTAACCCTAACACTATCCTAGGGCTGATGCTAACCCTAACCCTAACACTATCCTAGGGCTGATGCTAACCCTAACCCTAACCCTAACACTATCCTAGGGCTGATGCTAACCCTAACCCTAACACTATCCTAGGCCTGATGATAACCCTAACCCTAACCCTAACACTATCCTAGGGCTGATGCTAACCCTAACGCTAACCCTAACATTATCCCAGGGCTGATGCTAACCCTAACCCTAACACTATCCTAGGGCTGATGCTAACCCTAACCCTAACCCTAACATTATCCTAGGGCTGATGCTAACCCTAACCCTAACTCTAACACTATCTTAGGGCTTAGGCTAACCCTAACCCTAACACTATCCTAGGGCTAATGCTAACCCTAACCCTAACACTATCCTAGGGCTGATGCTAAGTCTAACCCTAACCCTAACACTCTCCAAGGGCTGATGTTAACCCTAACCCTAACCCTAACACTATCCTAGGGCTGATGCTAAGCCTAACCCTAACTCAAACACTATCTTAGGGCTGAGGCTAACCCTAACCCTAACACTATCCTACGGCTGATGATAACCCTAACCCTAACCCTAACACTATCCTAGGGCTGATGCTAACCCTAACCCTAACACTATCCTAGGCCTGATGCTAACCCTAACCCTAACCCTAACACTATCCTAGGGCTGATGCTAACCCTAACCCTAACACTATCCTAGGGCTGATGCTAACCCTAAACCTAACCCTAACACTATCCTATGGCTGATGCTAACCCTAACCCTAACACTATCATAGGCCTGATGATAACCCTAACCCTAAACCTAACACTATCCTAGGGCTGATGCTAACCCTAACCCTAACATTATCCTAGGGCTGATGCTAACCCTAACCCTAACCCTAACACTATCCTAAGTCTGATGCTAACCCTAGACCTCACACTATACTAGGCCTGATGATAACCATAACCCTAACCTTAACACTATCCTAGGGCTGATGCTAACCCTAACCCTAACCCTAACACTATCCTAGAGCTGATGCTAACCCTAACCCTAACACTATCCTAGGCCTGATGATAACCCTAACACTAACCCTGACACTATCCTAGGGCTGATGCTAACCCTAACCCTAACACTATCCTAGGGCTGATGCTAACCCTAACCTTAACCCTAACACTATCCTAGGCCTGATGCTAACCCTATCCCTAACCCTAACACTCTCCTAGGGCTGAGGCTAACCCTAACCCTAACACTATCCTAGGGCTGATGCTAACCCTAACCCTAACCCAAACACTATCCTAGGGTTGATGCTAACCCTAACCCTAACACTATCCTAGGGCTGATGATAACCCTAACCCTAACCCTAACACTATCCTTGGGCTGATGCTAACCCTAACCCTAACACTATCCTGGGCCTGATGCTAACCCTAACCCTAACCCTAACACTATCCTAGGGCTGATGCTAACCCTAACCGTAACACTATCCTTGGGCTGATGCTAACCCTAACCCTAAACCTAACAATATCCTAGGGCAGATGCTAACCCTAACGCTAACCCTAACACTATCCTTGAACTGATGCTAACCCTAACCCTAACCCTAACACTATCCTAGGCCTGATGATAACCCTAAAACTAACCCTAGAACTATCCTAGGCCTGATGATAACCCTAACCCTAACCCTGACACTATCCTAGGGCTGATGCTAACCCTAACCCTAACACTATCCTAGGGCTGTTGCTAACCCTAACACTAACCCTACCACTATCCTAGGCCTGATGCTAACCCTATCCCTAACCCTAACACTCTCCTAGGGCTGAGGCTAACCCTAACCCTAACACTATCCTAGGGCTGATGCTAACCCTAACCCTAACCCAAACACTATCCTAGGGTTGATGCTAACCCTAACCCTAACACTATCCTAGGGCTGATGCTAACCCTAACCCTAACCCTAACACTATCCTTGGGCTGATGCTAACCCTAACCCTAACCCTAACAATATCCTAGGGCAGATGCTAACCATAACCCTAACCCTAACACTATTCTTGGGCTGATGCTAACCCTAACCCTAACACTATCCTGGGCCTGATGCTAACCCTAACCCTAACCCTAACACTATCGTAGCCCTGATGATAACCCTAACCCTAACCCTAACACTATCCTAAGGTTTATGTTAACCCTAACACTAACACTATCCTAGGGCTGATGCTAACCCTAACCCTAACCCTAACACTATCCTAGGGCGGATGCTAACCCTAACCCTAACCCTAACACTATCCTAGGGCTGATGCTAACCCTAACCCTAACCCTAACATTATCCTAGGGCTCATGCTAACCCTAACCCTAACCCTAACACTATCCTAGGGCTGATGATAACCCTAACCCTAACCCTAACACTATCCTAGGGCTGATGCTAACCCTAACCCTAACCCTAACACTATCCTAGGGCTGATGCTAACCCTAACCCTAACACTATCCTAGGGCTGATGCTAACCCTAACCCTAACCCTAACACTCTCCTAGGGCTGATGCTAACCCTAACCCTAACACTATCCTAGGCCTGATGATAACCCTAACCCTAACCCTAACACTATCTTAGGGCTGATGCTAACCCTAACGCTAACCCTAACATTATCCCAGGGCTGACGCTAACCCTAACCCTAACACTATCCTAGGGCTGATGCTAACCCTAACCCTAACCCTAACACTATCCTAGGGCGGATGCTAACCCAACCCTAACCCTAACGCTAACACTATCCTAGGGCTGATGCTAACCCTAACCCTAACCCTAACTCTATCCTAGGGCTGATGCTAACCCTAACCCTAACACTATCCTAGGCCTGATGATAACCCTAACCCTAACACTAACACTATCCTAGGGCTAATGCTAACCCTAACCATAACACTATGCTAGGCCTCATGCTAACCCTAACCCTAACCCTAACACTATCCTAGGGCTGATGCTAACCCTAACCCTAACACTATGCTAGGGCTGATGCTAACCCAAACCCTAACACTATCATAGGCCTGATGATAACCCTAACCCTAACCCTAACACTATCCTAGGGCTGATGCTAACCCTAACCCTAACACTATCCTAGGCCTGATGCTAACCCTAACCCTAACGCTAACACTATCCTAGGGCTGATGCTAACCCTAACCCTAACACTATCCTTGGGCTCATCCTAACCCTAACCCTAACCCTAACACTATCCTAGGGCTGATGCTAACCCTAACCCTAACACTATCCTAGGCCTGATGATAACCCAAACCCTAACCCTAACACTATCCTAGGGCTGATGCTAACCCTAACCCTAACACTATCCTAGGGCTGATGCTAACCCTAACCCTAACCCTAACAATATCCTAGGGCAGATGCTAACCATAACTCTAACCCTAACACTATCCTTGGGCTGATGCTAAACCTAACCCTAACCCTAACACTATCCTATGCCTGATGATAACCCTAACCCTAACCCTAACACTATCCTAGGCCTAATGATAACCCTAACCCTAACCCTGACACTATCCTAGGGCTGATGCTAACCCTAACCCTAACACTATCCTAGGGCTGTTGCTAACCCTAACCCTAACCCTAACACTATCCTAGGCCTGATGCTAACCCTATCCCTAACCCTAACACTCTCCTAGGGCTGAGGCTAACCCTAACCCTAACACTATCCTAGGGCTGATGCTAACCCTAACCCTAACCCAAACACTATCCTAGGGTTGATGCTAACCCTACCCCTAACACTATCCTAGGGCTGATGCTGACCCTAACCCTAACCCTAACACTATCCTTGGGCTGATGCTAACCCTAACCCTAACACTATCCTGGGCCTGATGCTAACCCTAACCCTAACCCTAACACTATCGTAGGGCTGATGCTAACCCTAACCCTAACACTATCCTTGGGCTGATGCTAACCCTAACCCTAACCCTAACAATATCCTAGGGCAGATGCTAACCATAACTCTAACCCTAACACTATCCTTGGGCTGATGCTAACCCTAACCCTAACACTATCCTGGGCCTGATGCTAACCCTAACCCTAACCCTAACACTATCCTAGGGCTGATGCTAACCCTAACCCTAACACTATCCTTGGGCTGATGCTAACCCTAACCCTAAGCCTAACATTATCCTAGGGCAGATGCTAAACCTAACGCTAACCCTAACACTATCCTTGAACTGATGCTAACCCTAACCCTAACCCTAACACTATCCTAGCCCTGATGATAACCCTAACCCTAACCCTAACACTATCCTAATGTTTATGTTAACCCTACCCCTAACACTATCCTAGGGCTGATGCTAACCCTAACCCTAACCCTAACACTATCCTAGGGCGGATGCTAACCCTAACCCTAACCGTAACACTATCCTAGGGCTGATGCTAACCCTAACACTAACACTATCCTAGGGCTGATGCTAAGCCTAACCCTAACCCTAACATTATCCTAGGGCTGATGCTAACCCTAACCCTAACACTAACACTATCTTAGGGCTTAGACTAACCCTAACCCTAACACTATCCTAGGGCTGATGCTAACCCTAACCCTAACCCTAACACTATCCTAGGGCTGATGCTAACCCTAACCCTAACACTATCCTAGGGCTGATGCTAACCCTAACCCTAACCCTAACACTATCCTAGGGCTGATGCTAACCCTAACCCTAACACTATCCTAGGGCTGATGCTAACCCTAACCCTAAAACTATCCTAGGGCTGATGCTAACCCTAACCCTAAAACTATCCTAGGCCTGATGATAACCCTAACCCTAACCCTAACACTATCCTAGGGCTGATGCTAACCCTAACGCTAACCCTAACATTATCCCAGGGCTGATGCTAACCCTAACCCTAACACTATCCTAGGGCTGATGCTAACCCTAACCCTAACCCTAACATTATCCTAGGGCTGATGCTAACCCTAACCCTAACTCTAACACTATCTTAGGGCTTAGGCTAACCCTAACCCTAACACTATCCTAGGGCTGATGCTAACCCTAACCCTAACTCTAACACTGTCTTAGGGCTTAGGCTAACCCTAACCCTAACACTATCCTAGGGCTGATGCTAACCCTAACCCTAACCCTAACACTATCCTAGGGCTGATGCTAACCCGAACCCTAACACTATCCTAGGGCTGATGCTAACCCTAACCCTAACCCTAACACTCTCCAAGGGCTGATGCTAACCCTAACCCTAACCCTAACACTATCCTAGGGCTGATGCTAACCCTAACCCTAACCCTAACTCTCTCCAAGGGCTGATGCTAACCCTAACCCTAACCCTAACACTATCCTAGGGCTGATGCTAACCCTAACCCTAACACTATCCTAGGGCTGATGCTAACCCTAAAACTAACATTATCCAAGGGCTGATGCTAACCCTAACCCTAACCCTAACACTATCCTAAGTGTGACGCTAACCCTAGACCTCACACTATACTAGGCCTGATGATAACCATAACCCTAACCTTAACACTATCCTAGGGCTGATGCTAACCCTAACCCTAACCCTAACACTATCCTAGAGCTGATGCTAACCCTAACCCTAACACTATCCTAGGCCTGATGATAACCCTAACCCTAACCCTGACACTATCCTAGGGCTGATGCTAACCCTAACCCTAACACTATCCTAGGGCTGATGCTAACCCTAACCCTAACCCTAACACTATCCTAGGCCTGATGCTAACCCTATCCCTAACCCTAACACTCTCCTAGGGCTGAGGCTAACCCTAACCCTAACACTATCCTAGGGTTGATGCTAACCCTAACCCTAACACTATCCTAGGGCTGATGCTAACCCTAACCCTAACCCTAACACTATCCTTGGGCTGATGCTAACCCTAACCCTAACACTATCCTGGGCCTGATGCTAACCCTAACCCTAACCCTAACACTATCCTAGGGCTGAGGCTAACCCTAACCCTAACACTATCCTTGGGCTGATGCTAACCCTAACCCTAAACCTAACAATATCCTAGGGCAGATGCTAACCCTAACGCTAACCCTAACACTATCCTTGAACTGATGCTAACCCTAACCCTAACCCTAACACTATCCTAGGCGTGATGATAACCCTAACCCTAACCCTAACACTATCCTAGGCCTGATGATAACCCTAACCCTAACCCCGACACTATCCTAGGGCTGATGCTAACCCTAACCCTAACACTATCCTAGGGCTGTTGCTAACCCTAACCGTAACCCTAACACTATCCTAGGCCTGATGCTAACCCTATCCCTAACCCTAACACTCTCCTAGGGCTGAGGCTAACCCTAACCCTAACACTATCCTAGAGGTGATGCTAACCCTAACCCTAACCCAAACACTATCCTAGGGTTGATGCTAACCCTAACCCTAACACTATCCTAGGGCTGATGCTAACCCTAACCCTAACCCTAACACTATCCTTGGGCTGATGCTAACCCTAACCCTAACACTATCCTGGGCCTGATGCTAACCCTAACCCTAACCCTAACACTATCCTAGCCCTGATGCTAACCCTAACCCTAACCCTAACATTATCCTAGGGCTGATGGTAACCCTAACCCTAACTCTAACACTATCTTAGGGCTTAGGCTAACCCTAACCCTAACACTATCCTAGGGCTGATGCTAACCCTAACCCTAACACTATCCTAGGGCTGATGCTAACCCTAACCCTAACCCTAACACTATCCTAGGCCTGATGCTAACCCTAACCCTAACCCTAACACTCTCCTAGGGCTGAGGCTAACCCTAACCCTAACACTATCCTAGGGCTGATGCTAACCCTAACCCTAACCCAAACACTATCCTAGGGTTGATGCTAACCCTAACCCTAACACTATCCTAGGGCTGATGCTAACCCTAACCCTAACCCTAACACTATCCTTGGGCTGATGCTAACCCTAACCCTAACACTATCCTGGGCCTGATGCTAACCCTAACCCTAACCCTAACACTATCCTAGGGCTGATGCTAACCCTAACCCTAACACTATCCTTGGGCTGATGCTAACCCTAACCCTAAACCTAACAATATCCTAGGGCAGATGCTAACCCTAACGCTAACCCTAACACTATCCTTGAACTGATGCTAACCCTAACCCTAACCCTAACACTATCCTAGGCGTGATGATAACCCTAACCCTAACCCTAACACTATCCTAGGCCTGATGATAACCCTAACCCTAACCCCGACACTATCCTAGGGCTGATGCTAACCCTAACACTAACACTATCCTAGGGCTGTTGCTAACCCTAACCGTAACCCTAACACTATCCTAGGCCTGATGCTAACCCTATCCCTAACCCTAACACTCTCCTAGGGCTGAGGCTAACCCTAACCCTAACACTATCCTAGGGGTGATGCTAACCCTAACCCTAACCCAAACACTATCCTAGGGTTGATGCTAACCCTAACCCTAACACTATCCTAGGGCTGATGCTAACCCTAACCCTAACCCTAACACTATCCTTGGGCTGATGCTAACCATAACCCTAACACTATCCTGGGCCTGATGCTAACCCTAACCCTAACCCTAACACTATCCTAGCCCTGATGCTAACCCTAACCCTAACCCTAACATTATCCTAGGGCTGATGGTAACCCTAACCCTAACTCTAACACTATCTTAGGGCTTAGGCTAACCCTAACCCTAACACTATCCTAGGGCTGATGCTAACCCTAACCCTAACCCTAACACTATCCTAGGGATGATGCTAACCCTAACCCTAACACTATCCTAGGGCTGATGCTAACCCTAACCCTAACCCTAACACTATCCTAGGGCTGATGCTACCCCTAACCCTAACACTATCCTAGGGCTGATGCTAACCCTAACCCTAACCCTAACACTATCCTAGGGCTGATGCTAACCCTAACCCTAACACTATCCTAGGCCTGATGATAACCCTAACCCTAACCCTAACACTATCCTAGGGCTGATGCTAACCCTAACGCTAACCCTAACATTATCCCAGGGCTGATGCTAACCCTAACCCTAACACTATCCTAGGGCTGATGCTAACCCTAACCCTAACCCTAACACTATCCTAGGGCGGATGCTAACCCAACCCTAACACTAACCCTAACACTATCCTAGAGCTGATGCTAACCCTAAACCTAACCGTGACGCTAACCCTAATATTATCCTAGGGCTGATGCTAACCCTAACCCTAACCCTAACACTATCCTAGGGCTGATGCTAACCCTAACACTAACACTATCCTAGGGCTGATGCTAACCCTAACCCTACCCCTAACACTATCCTAGGGCTGATGCTAACCCTAACCCTAACGCTAACACTATCCTAGGGCTGAGGCTAACCCTAACCCTAACACTATCCTACGGCTGATGCTAACCCTAACCCTAACCCTAACACTATCCTAAGGCTGATGGTAACCCTAACACTAACACTATCCTAAGCCTGGTGCTAACCCTAACTCTATCCCTAACACTATCCTAGGGCTGATGCTAACCCTAACCCTAATAATATCCTAGGGCTGATGCTAACCCTAACCCTAACCCTAAAACTATCCTATGGCTGATGCTAACCCTAACCCTAACACTATCATAGGCCTGATGATAACCCTAACCCTAACCCTAACAATATCCTAGGGCTGATGCTAACCCTAACCCTAACACTATCCTAGGCCTGATGCTAACCCTAACCCTAACGCTAACACTATCCTAGGGCTGATGCTAACCCTAACCCTAACACTATCCTTGGGCTCATGCTAACCCTAACCCTAACCCTAAGACTATCCTAGCCCTGATGCTAACCCTAACCCTAACCCTAACATTATCCTAGGGCTGATGGTAACCCTAACCCTAACTCTAACACTATCTTAGGGCTTAGGCTAACCCTAACCCTAACACTATCCTAGGGCTGATGCTAACCCTAACCCTAACACTATCCTAGGGCTGATGCTAACCCTAACCCTAACCCTAACACTATCCTAGGCCTGATGCTAACCCTATCCCTAACCCTAACACTCTCCTAGGGCTGAGGCTAACCCTAACCCTAACACTATCCTAGGGCTGATGCTAACCCTAACCCTAACCCAAACACTATCCTAGGGTTGATGCTAACCCTAACCCTAACACTATCCTAGGGCTGATGCTAACCCTAACCCTAACCCTAACACTATCCTTGGGCTGATGCTAACCCTAACCCTAACACTATCCTGGGCCTGATGCTAACCCTAACCCTAACCCTAACACTATCCTAGGGCTGATGCTAACCCTAACCCTAACACTATCCTTGGGCTGATGCTAACCCTAACCCTAAACCTAACAATATCCTAGGGCAGATGCTAACCCTAACGCTAACCCTAACACTATCCTTGAACTGATGCTAACCCTAACCCTAACCCTAACACTATCCTAGGCGTGATGATAACCCTAACCCTAACCCTAACACTATCCTAGGCCTGATGATAACCCTAACCCTAACCCCGACACTATCCTAGGGCTGATGCTAACCCTAACCCTAACACTATCCTAGGGCTGTTGCTAACCCTAACCGTAACCCTAACACTATCCTAGGCCTGATGCTAACCCTATCCCTAACCCTAACACTCTCCTAGGGCTGAGGCTAACCCTAACCCTAACACTATCCTAGGGGTGATGCTAACCCTAACCCTAACCCAAACACTATCCTAGGGTTGATGCTAACCCTAACCCTAACACTATCCTAGGGCTGATGCTAACCCTAACCCTAACCCTAACACTATCCTTGGGCTGATGCTAACCATAACCCTAACACTATCCTGGGCCTGATGCTAACCCTAACCCTAACCCTAACACTATCCTAGCCCTGATGCTAACCCTAACCCTAACCCTAACATTATCCTAGGGCTGATGGTAACCCTAACCCTAACTCTAACACTATCTTAGGGCTTAGGCTAACCCTAACCCTAACACTATCCTAGGGCTGATGCTAACCCTAACCCTAACCCTAACACTATCCTAGGGATGATGCTAACCCTAACCCTAACACTATCCTAGGGCTGATGCTAACCCTAACCCTAACCCTAACACTATCCTAGGGCTGATGCTACCCCTAACCCTAACACTATCCTAGGGCTGATGCTAACCCTAACCCTAACCCTAACACTATCCTAGGGCTGATGCTAACCCTAACCCTAACACTATCCTAGGCCTGATGATAACCCTAACCCTAACCCTAACACTATCCTAGGGCTGATGCTAACCCTAACGCTAACCCTAACATTATCCCAGGGCTGATGCTAACCCTAACCCTAACACTATCCTAGGGCTGATGCTAACCCTAACCCTAACCCTAACACTATCCTAGGGCGGATGCTAACCCAACCCTAACACTAACCCTAACACTATCCTAGAGCTGATGCTAACCCTAAACCTAACCGTGACGCTAACCCTAATATTATCCTAGGGCTGATGCTAACCCTAACCCTAACCCTAACACTATCCTAGGGCTGATGCTAACCCTAACACTAACACTATCCTAGGGCTGATGCTAACCCTAACCCTACCCCTAACACTATCCTAGGGCTGATGCTAACCCTAACCCTAACGCTAACACTATCCTAGGGCTGAGGCTAACCCTAACCCTAACACTATCCTACGGCTGATGCTAACCCTAACCCTAACCCTAACACTATCCTAAGGCTGATGGTAACCCTAACACTAACACTATCCTAAGCCTGGTGCTAACCCTAACTCTATCCCTAACACTATCCTAGGGCTGATGCTAACCCTAACCCTAATAATATCCTAGGGCTGATGCTAACCCTAACCCTAACCCTAAAACTATCCTATGGCTGATGCTAACCCTAACCCTAACACTATCATAGGCCTGATGATAACCCTAACCCTAACCCTAACAATATCCTAGGGCTGATGCTAACCCTAACCCTAACACTATCCTAGGCCTGATGCTAACCCTAACCCTAACGCTAACACTATCCTAGGGCTGATGCTAACCCTAACCCTAACACTATCCTTGGGCTCATGCTAACCCTAACCCTAACCCTAAGACTATCCTAGGGCTGATGCTAACCCTCACCCTAACACTATCCTAGGCCTGATGATAACCCTAACCCTAACCCTAACACTATCCTAGGGCTGATGCTAACCCTAACCCGAACACTATCCTAGGGCTGATGCTAACCCTAACCCTAACCGTAACACTATCCTAGGGCAGATGCTAACCCTAACGCTAACCCTAACACTATCCTTGAACTGATGCTAACCCTAACCCTAACCCTAACACTATCCTAGCCCTGATGATAACCCTAACCCTAACCCTAACACTATCCTAATGTTTATGTTAACCCTAACCCTAACACTATCCTAGGGCTGATGCTAACCCTAACCCTAACCCTAACACTATCCTAGGGCGGATGCTAACCCTAACCCTAACCGTAACACTATCCTAGGGCTGATGCTAATCCTAACACTAACACTATCCTAGGGCTGATGCTAACCCTAACCCTAACCCTAACATTATCCTAGGGCTGATGCTAACCCTAACCCTAACTCTAACACTATCTTAGGGCTTAGGCTAACCCTAACCCTAACACTATCCTAGGGCTGATGCTAACCCTAACCCTAACCCTAACACTATCCTAGGGCTGATGCTAACCCTAACCCTAACACTATCCTAGGGCTGATGCTAACCCTAACCCTAACCCTAACACTATCCTAGGGCTGATGCTAACCCTAACCCTAACACTATCCTAGGGCTGATGCTAACCCTAACCCTAACCCAAACACTATCCTAGGGTTGATGCTAACCCTAACCCTAACACTATCCTAGGGCTGATGCTAACCCTAACCCTAACCCTAACACTATCCTTGGGCTGATGCTAACCCTAACCCTAACACTATCCTGGGCCTGATGCTAACCCTAACCCTAACCCTAACACTATCCTAGGGCTGATGCTAACCCTAACCCTAACACTATCCTTGTGCTGATGCTAACCCTAACCCTAAACCTAACAATATCCTAGGGCAGATGCTAACCCTAACGCTAACCCTAACACTATCCTTGAACTGATGCTAACCCTAACCCTAACCCTAACACTATCCTAGGCGTGATGATAACCCTAACCCTAACCCTAACACTATCCTAGGCCTGATGATAACCCTAACCCTAACCCCGACACTATCCTAGGGCTGATGCTAACCCTAACCCTAACACTATCCTAGGGCTGTTGCTAACCCTAACCGTAACCCTAACACTATCCTAGGCCTGATGCTAACCCTATCCCTAACCCTAACACTCTCCTAGGGCTGAGGCTAACCCTAACCCTAACACTATCCTAGGGGTGATGCTAACCCTAACCCTAACCCAAACACTATCCTAGGGTTGATGCTAACCCTAACCCTAACACTATCCTAGGGCTGATGCTAACCCTAACCCTAACCCTAACACTATCCTTGGGCTGATGCTAACCCTAACCCTAACACTATCCTGGGCCTGATGCTAACCCTAACCCTAACCCTAACACTATCCTAGCCCTGATGATAACCCTAACCCTAACCCTAACACTATCCTAAGGTTTATGTTAACCCTAACCCTAACACTATCCTAGGGCTGATGCTAACCCTAACCCTAACCCTAACACTATCCTAGGCCGGATGCTAACCCTAACCCTAACCCTAACACTATCCTAGGGCTGATGCTAACCCTAACACTAACACTATCCTAGGGCTGATGCTAACCCTAACCCTAACCCTAACATTATCCTAGGGCTGATGGTAACCCTAACCCTAACTCTAACACTATCTTAGGGCTTAGGCTAACCCTAACCCTAACACTATCCTAGGGCTGATGCTAACCCTAACCATAACCCTAACACTATCCTAGGGATGATGCTAACCCTAACCCTAACACTATCCTAGGGCTGATGCTAACCCTAACCCTAACCCTAACACTATCCTAGGGCTGATGCTAACCCTAACCCTAACACTATCCTAGGGCTGATGCTAACCCTAACCCTAACCCTAACACTATCCTAGGGCTGATGCTAACCCTAACCCTAACACTATCCTAGGCCTGATGATAACCCTAACCCTAACCCTAACACTATCCTAGGGCTGATGCTAACCCTAACGCTAACCCTAACATTATCCCAGGGCTGATGCTAACCCTAACCCTAACACTATCCTAGGGCTGATGCTAACCCTAACCCTAACCCTAACACTATCCTAGGGCGGATGCTAACCCAACCCTAACACTAACCCTAACACTATCCTAGAGCTGATGCTAACCCTAAACCTAACCGTGACGCTAACCCTAATATTATCCTAGGGCTGATGCTAACCCTAACCCTAACCCTAACACTATCCTAGGGCTGATGCTAACCCTAACACTAACACTATCCTAGGGCTGATGCTAACGCTAACCCTACCCCTAACACTATCCTAGGGCTGATGCTAACCCTAACCCTAACGCTAACACTATCCTAGGGCTGAGGCTAACCCTAACCCTAACACTATCCTACGGCTGATGCTAACCCTAACCCTAACCCTAACACTATCCTAAGGCTGATGGTAACCCTAACACTAACACTATCCTAAGCCTGGTGCTAACCCTAACTCTATCCCTAACACTATCCTAGGGCTGATGCTAACCCTAACCCTAATAATATCCTAGGGCTGATGCTAACAGTAACCCTAACCCTAACACTATCCTAGGGCTGATGCTAACCCTAACCCTAACCCTAACACTATCCTAGGGCTGATGCTAACCCTAACCCTAACACTATCCTAGGCCTGATGATAACCCTAATCCTAACCCTAACACTATCCTAGGGCTGATGCTAACCCTAACCATAACACTATCCTAGGCCTGATGCTAACCCTAACCCTAACCCTAACACTATCCTAGGGCTGATGCTAACCCTAACCCTAACACTATCCTAGGGCTGATGCTAACCCTAACCCTAACCCTAACACTATCCTATGGCTGATGCTAACCCTAACCCTAACACTATCATAGGCCTGATGATAACCCTAACCCTAACCCTAACAATATCCTAGGGCTGATGCTAACCCTAACCCTAACACTATCCTAGGCCTGATGCTAACCCTAACCCTAACGCTAACACTATCCTAGGGCTGATGCTAACCCTAACCCTAACACTATCCTTGGGCTCATGCTAACCCTAACCCTAACCCTAAGACTATCCTAGGGCTGATGCTAACCCTCACCCTAACACTATCCTAGGCCTGATGATAACCCTAACCCTAACCCTAACACTATCCTAGGGCTGATGCTAACCCTAACCCGAACACTATCCTAGGGCTGATGCTAACCCTAACCCTAACCGTAACACTATCCTAGGGCAGATGCTAACCCTAACGCTAACCCTAACACTATCCTTGAACTGATGCTAACCCTAACCCTAACCCTAACACTATCCTAGCCCTGATGATAACCCTAACCCTAACCCTAACACTATCCTAATGTTTATGTTAACCCTAACCCTAACACTATCCTAGGGCTGATGCTAACCCTAACCCTAACCCTAACACTATCCTAGGGCGGATGCTAACCCTAACCCTAACCGTAACACTATCCTAGGGCTGATGCTAACCCTAACACTAACACTATCCTAGGGCTGATGCTAACCCTAACCCTAACCCTAACATTATCCTAGGGCTGATGCTAACCCTTACCCTAACTCTAACACTATCTTAGGGATTAGGCTAACCCTAACCCTAACACTATCCTAGGGCTGATGCTAACCCTAACCCTAACACTATCCTAGGGAGGATGCTAACCCTAACCCTAACCCTAACACTATCCTAGGGCTGATGCTAACCCTAACCCTAACACTATCCTAGGGCTGATGCTAACCCTAACCCTAACCCTAACACTATCCTAGGGCTGATGCTAACCCTAACCCTAACACTATCCTAGGCCTGATGATAACCCTAACCCTAACCCTAACACTATCCTAGGGCTGATGCTAACCCTAACGCTAACCCTAACATTATTCCAGGGCTGATGCTAACCCTAACCCTAACACTATCCTAGGGCTGATGCTAACCCTAACCCTAACCCTAACATTATCCTAGGGCTGATGCTAACCCTAACCCTAACTCTAACACTATCTTAGGGCTTAGGCTAACCCTAACCCTAACACTATCCTAGGGCTGATGCTAACCCTAACGCTAACTCTAACACTATCTTAGGGCTTAGGCTAACCTTAACCCTAACACTATCCTAGGGCTGATGCTAACCCTAACCCTATCCCTAACACTATCCTAGGGCTGATGCTAACCCTAACCCTAACCCTAACACTCTCCAAGGGCTGATGCTAACCCTAACCCTAACCCTAACACTATCCTAGGGCTGATGCTAACCCTAACCCTAACTCTAACACTATCTTAGGGCTGAGGCTAACCCTAACCCTAACACTATCCTACGGCTGATGATAACCCTAACCCTAACCCTAACACTATCCTAGGGCTGATGCTAACCCTAACCCTAACACTATCCTAGGCCTGATGCTAACCCTAACCCTAACCCTAACACTATCCTAGGGCTGATGCTAACCCTAACCCTAACGCTAACACTATCCTAGGGCTGAGGCTAACCCTAACCCTAACACTATCCTAGGCCTGATGCTAACCCTAACCCTAACCCTGACACTATCCTAGGGCTGATGCTAACCCTAACCCTAACACTATCCTAGGGCTGATCCTAACCCTAACACTAACACTATCCCAGGGCTGATGCTAACCCTAACCCTAACACTATCCTAGGGCTGATGCTAACCCTAAACCTAACCTTGACGCTAACCCTAATATTATCCTAGGGCTGATGCTAACCCTAACCCTAACCCTAACACTATCCTAGGGCTGATGCTAACCCTAACACTAACACTATCCTAGGGCTGATGCTAACCCTAACCCTAACCCTAACACGATCCTAGGGCTAATGCTAACCCCAACCCTAACGCTAACACTATCCTAGGGCTGAGGCTAACCCTAACACTAACACTATCCTAGGCCTGATGCTAACCCTAACCCTAACCCTGACACTATCCTAGGGCTGATGCTAACCCTAACCCTAACACTATCCTAGGGCTGATGCTAACCCTAACACTAACACTATCCTAGGGCTGATGCTAACCCTAACCCTAACCCTAACACTCTCCAAGGGCTGATGCTAACCCTAACCCTAACCCTAACACTATCCTAGGGCTGATGCTAACCCTAACCCTAACACTATCCTAGGCCTGATGATAACCCTAACCCTAACACTAACACTATCCTAGGGCTGATGCTAACCCTAACCCTAACACTATCCTAGGGCTGATGCTAACCCTAACCCTAACCCTAACACTATCCTAAGTCTGATGCTAACCCTAGACCTCACACTATACTAGGCCTGATGATAACCATAACCCTAACCTTAACACTATCCTAGGGCTGATGCTAACCCTAACCCTAACCCTAAAACTATCCTAGAGCTGATGCTAACCCTAACCCTAACACTATCCTAGGCCTGATGATAACCCTAACCCTAACCCTGACACTATCCTAGGGCTGATGCTAACCCTAACCCTAACACTATCCTAGGCCTGATGATAACCCTAATCCTAACCCTAACACTATCCTAGGGCTGATGCTAACCCTAACCATAACACTATCCTAGGCCTGATGCTAACCCTAACCCTAACCCTAACACTATCCTAGGGCTGATGCTAACCCTAACCCTAACACTATCCTAGGGCTGATGCTAACCCTAACCCTAACCCTAACACTATCCTATGGCTGATGCTAACCCTAACCCTAACACTATCATAGGCCTGATGATAACCCTAACCCTAACCCTAACAATATCCTAGGGCTGATGCTAACCCTAACCCTAACACTATCCTAGGCCTGATGCTAACCCTAACCCTAACGCTAACACTATCCTAGGGCTGATGCTAACCCTAACCCTAACACTATCCTTGGGCTCATGCTAACCCTAACCCTAACCCTAAGACTATCCTAGGGCTGATGCTAACCCTCACCCTAACACTATCCTAGGCCTGATGATAACCCTAACCCTAACCCTAACACTATCCTAGGGCTGATGCTAACCCTAACCCGAACACTATCCTAGGGCTGATGCTAACCCTAACCCTAACCGTAACACTATCCTAGGGCAGATGCTAACCCTAACGCTAACCCTAACACTATCCTTGAACTGATGCTAACCCTAACCCTAACCCTAACACTATCCTAGCCCTGATGATAACCCTAACCCTAACCCTAACACTATCCTAATGTTTATGTTAACCCTAACCCTAACACTATCCTAGGGCTGATGCTAACCCTAACCCTAACCCTAACACTATCCTAGGGCGGATGCTAACCCTAACCCTAACCGTAACACTATCCTAGGGCTGATGCTAACCCTAACACTAACACTATCCTAGGGCTGATGCTAACCCTAACCCTAACCCTAACATTATCCTAGGGCTGATGCTAACCCTTACCCTAACTCTAACACTATCTTAGGGCTTAGGCTAACCCTAACCCTAACACTATCCTAGGGCTGATGCTAACCCTAACCCTAACACTATCCTAGGGCTGATGCTAACCCTAACCCTAACCCTAACACTATCCTAGGGCTGATGCTAACACTAACCCTAACACTATCCTAGGGCTGATGCTAACCCTAACCCTAACCCTAACACTATCCTAGGGCTGATGCTAACCCTAACCCTAACACTATCCTAGGCCTGATGATAACCCTAACCCTAACCCTAACACTATCCTAGGGCTGATGCTAACCCTAACGCTAACCCTAACATTATTCCAGGGCTGATGCTAACCCTAACCCTAACACTATCCTAGGGCTGATGCTAACCCTAACCCTAACCCTAACATTATCCTAGGGCTGATGCTAACCCTAACCCTAACTCTTACACTATCTTAGGGCTTAGGCTAACCCTAACCCTAACACTATCCTAGGGCTGATGCTAACCCTAACGCTAACTCTAACACTATCTTAGGGCTTAGGCTAACCTTAACCCTAACACTATCCTAGGGCTGATGCTAACCCTAACCCTATCCCTAACACTATCCTAGGGCTGATGCTAACCCTAACCCTAACCCTAACACTCTCCAAGGGCTGATGCTAACCCTAACCCTAACCCTAACACTATCCTAGGGCTGATGCTAACCCTAACCCTAACTCTAACACTATCTTAGGGCTGAGGCTAACCCTAACCCTAACACTATCCTACGGCTGATGATAACCCTAACCCTAACCCTAACACTATCCTAGGGCTGATGCTAACCCTAACCCTAACACTATCCGAGGCCTGATGCTAACCCTAACCCTACCCCTAACACTATCCTAGGGCTGATGCTAACCCTAACCCTAACGCTAACACTATCCTAGGGCTGAGGCTAACCCTAACACTAACACTATCCTAGGCCTGATGCTAACCCTAACCCTAACCCTGACACTATCCTAGGGCTGATGCTAACCCTAACCCTAACACTATCCTAGGGCTGATGCTAACCCTAACACTAACACTATCCCAGGGCTGATGCTAACCCTAACCCTAACACTATCCTAGGGCTGATGCTAACCCTAAACCTAACCGTGACGCTAACCCTAATGTTATCCTAGGGCTGATGCTAACCCTAACCCTAACCCTAACACTATCCTAGGGCTGATGCTAACCCTAACACTAACACTATCCTAGGGCTGATGCTAACCCTAACCCTACCCCTAACACTATCCTAGGGCTAATGCTAACCCCAACCCTAACGCTAACACTATCCTAGGGCTGAGGCTAACCCTAACACTAACACTATCCTAGGCCTGATGCTAACCCTAACCCTAACCCTGACACTATCCTAGGGCTGATGCTAACCCTAACCCTAACACTATCCTAGGGCTGATGCTAACCCTAACACTAACACTATCCTAGGGCTGATGCTAACCCTAACCCTAACCCTAACACTCTCCAAGGGCTGATGCTAACCCTAACCCTAACCCTAACACTATCCTAGGGCTGATGCTAACCCTAACCCTAACACTATCCTAGGCCTGATGATAACCCTAACCCTAACCCTAACACTATCCTAGGGCTGATGCTAACCCTAACCCTAACACTATCCTAGGGCTGATGCTAACCCTAACCCTAACCCTAACACTATCCTAAGTCTGATGCTAACCCTAGACCTCACACTATACTAGGCCTGATGATAACCATAACCCTAACCTTAACACTATCCTAGGGCTGATGCTAACCCTAACCCTAACCCTAAAACTATCCTAGAGCTGATGCTAACCCTAACCCTAACACTATCCTAGGCCTGATGATAACCCTAACCCTAACCCTGACACTATCCTAGGGCTGATGCTAACCCTAACCCTAACACTATCCTAGGGCTGATGCTAACCCTAACCTTAACCCTAACAGTATCCTACGCCTGATGCTAACCCTATCCCTAACCCTAACACTCTCGTAGGGATGAGGCCAACCCTAACCCTAACACTATCCTAGGGCTGATGCTAACCCTTACCCTAACCCAAACACTATCCTAGGGTTGATGCTAACCCTAACCCTAACACTATCCTAGGGCTGATGCTAACCCTAACCCTAACCCTAACACTATCCTTGGGCTGATGCTAACCCTAACCCTAACACTATCCTGGGCCTGATGCTAACCCTAACCCTAACCCTAACACTATCCTAGGGCTGATGCTAACCCTAACCCTAACCCTAACACTATCCTAGGCCTGATGCTAACCCTAACCCTAACCCTGACACTATCCTAGGGCTGATGCTAACCCTAACCCTAACACTATCCTAGGGCTGATGCTAACCCTAACACTAACACTATCCCAGGGCTGATGCTAACCCTAACCCTAACACTATCCTAGGGCTGATGCTAACCCTAAACCTAACCTTGACGCTAACCCTAATATTATCGTAGGGCTGATGCTAACCCTAACCCTAACCCTAACACTATCCTAGGGCTGATGCTAACCCTAACACTAACACTATCCTAGGGCTGATGCTAACCCTAACCCTAACCCTAACACTATCCTAGGGCTAATGCTAACCCCAACCCTAACGCTAACACTATCCTAGGGCTGAGGCTAACCCTAACACTAACACTATCCTAGGCCTGATGCTAACCCTAACCCTAACCCTGACACTATCCTAGGGCTGATGCTAACCCTAACCCTAACACTATCCTAGGGCTGATGCTAACCCTAACACTAACACTATCCTAGGGCTGATGCTAACCCTAACCCTAACCCTAACACTCTCCAAGGGCTGATGCTAACCCTAACCCTAACCCTAACACTATCCTAGGGCTGATGCTAACCCTAACCCTAACACTATCCTAGGCCTGATGATAACCCTAACCCTAACCCTAACACTATCCTAGGGCTGATGCTAACCCTAACCCTAACACTATCCTAGGGCTGATGCTAACCCTAACCCTAACCCTAACACTATCCTAAGTCTGATGCTAACCCTAGACCTCACACTATACTAGGCCTGATGATAACCATAACCCTAACCTTAACACTATCCTAGGGCTGATGCTAACCCTAACCCTAACCCTAAAACTATCCTAGAGCTGATGCTAACCCTAACCCTAACACTATCCTAGGCCTGATGATAACCCTAACCCTAACCCTGACACTATCCTAGGGCTGATGCTAACCCTAACCCTAACACTATCCTAGGCCTGATGATAACCCTAATCCTAACCCTAACACTATCCTAGGGCTGATGCTAACCCTAACCATAACACTATCCTAGGCCTGATGCTAACCCTAACCCTAACCCTAACACTATCCTAGGGCTGATGCTAACCCTAACCCTAACACTATCCTAGGGCTGATGCTAACCCTAACCCTAACCCTAACACTATCCTATGGCTGATGCTAACCCTAACCCTAACACTATCATAGGCCTGATGATAACCCTAACCCTAACCCTAACAATATCCTAGGGCTGATGCTAACCCTAACCCTAACACTATCCTAGGCCTGATGCTAACCCTAACCCTAACGCTAACACTATCCTAGGGCTGATGCTAACCCTAACCCTAACACTATCCTTGGGCTCATGCTAACCCTAACCCTAACCCTAAGACTATCCTAGGGCTGATGCTAACCCTCACCCTAACACTATCCTAGGCCTGATGATAACCCTAACCCTAACCCTAACACTATCCTAGGGCTGATGCTAACCCTAACCCGAACACTATCCTAGGGCTGATGCTAACCCTAACCCTAACCGTAACACTATCCTAGGGCAGATGCTAACCCTAACGCTAACCCTAACACTATCCTTGAACTGATGCTAACCCTAACCCTAACCCTAACACTATCCTAGCCCTGATGATAACCCTAACCCTAACCCTAACACTATCCTAATGTTTATGTTAACCCTAACCCTAACACTATCCTAGGGCTGATGCTAACGCTAACCCTAACCCTAAAACTATCCTAGGGCGGATGCTAACCCTAACCCTAACCGTAACACTATCCTAGGGCTGATGCTAACCCTAACACTAACACTATCCTAGGGCTGATGCTAACCCTAACCCTAACCCTAACATTATCCTAGGGCTGATGCTAACCCTTACCCTAACTCTAACACTATCTTAGGGCTTAGGCTAACCCTAACCCTAACACTATCCTAGGGCTGATGCTAACCCTAACCCTAACACTATCCTAGGGCTGATGCTAACCCTAACCCTAACCCTAACACTATCCTAGGGCTGATGCTAACCCTAACCCTAACACTATCCTAGGGCTGATGCTAACCCTAACCCTAACCCTAACACTATCCTAGGGCTGATGCTAACCCTAACCCTAACACTATCCTAGGCCTGATGATAACCCTAACCCTAACCCTAACACTATCCTAGGGCTGATGCTAACCCTAACGCTAACCCTAACATTATTCCAGGGCTGATGCTAACCCTAACCCTAACACTATCCTAGGGCTGATGCTAACCCTAACCCTAACCCTAACATTATCCTAGGGCTGATGCTAACCCTAACCCTAACTCTTACACTATCTTAGGGCTTAGGCTAACCCTAACCCTAACACTATCCTAGGGCTGATGCTAACCCTAACGCTAACTCTAACACTATCTTAGGGCTTAGGCTAACCTTAACCCTAACACTATCCTAGGGCTGATGCTAACCCTAACCCTATCCCTAACACTATCCTAGGGCTGATGCTAACCCTAACCCTAACCCTAACACTCTCCAAGGGCTGATGCTAACCCTAACCCTAACCCTAACACTATCCTAGGGCTGATGCTAACCCTAACCCTAACTCTAACACTATCTTAGGGCTGAGGCTAACCCTAACCCTAACACTATCCTACGGCTGATGATAACCCTAACCCTAACCCTAACACTATCCTAGGGCTGATGCTAACCCTAACCCTAACACTATCCTAGGCCTGATGCTAACCCTAACCCTACCCCTAACACTATCCTAGGCCTGATGCTAACCCTAACCCTAACGCTAACACTATCCTAGGGCTGATGCTAACCCTAACCCTAACACTATCCTAGGGCTGATGCTAACCCTAACCCTAACCCTAACACTATCCTATGGCTGATGCTAACCCTAACCCTAACACTATCATAGGCCTGATGATAACCCTAACCCTAACCCTAACAATATCCTAGGGCTGATGCTAACCCTAACCCTAACACTATCCTAGGCCTGATGCTAACCCTAACCCTAACGCTAACACTATCCTAGGGCTGATGCTAACCCTAACCCTAACACTATCCTTGGGCTCATGCTAACCCTAACCCTAACCCTAAGACTATCCTAGGGCTGATGCTAACCCTCACCCTAACACTATCCTAGGCCTGATGATAACCCTAACCCTAACCCTAACACTATCCTAGGGCTGATGCTAACCCTAACCCGAACACTATCCTAGGGCTGATGCTAACCCTAACCCTAACCGTAACACTATCCTAGGGCAGATGCTAACCCTAACGCTAACCCTAACACTATCCTTGAACTGATGCTAACCCTAACCCTAACCCTAACACTATCCTAGCCCTGATGATAACCCTAACCCTAACCCTAACACTATCCTAATGTTTATGTTAACCCTAACCCTAACACTATCCTAGGGCTGATGCTAACCCTAACCCTAACCCTAACACTATCCTAGGGCGGATGCTAACCCTAACCCTAACCGTAACACTATCCTAGGGCTGATGCTAACCCTAACACTAACACTATCCTAGGGCTGATGCTAACCCTAACCCTAACCCTAACATTATCCTAGGGCTGATGCTAACCCTTACCCTAACTCTAACACTATCTTAGGGCTTAGGCTAACCCTAACCCTAACACTATCCTAGGGCTGATGCTAACCCTAACCCTAACACTATCCTAGGGCTGATGCTAACCCTAACCCTAACCCTAACACTATCCTAGGGCTGATGCTAACCCTAACCCTAACACTATCCTAGGGCTGATGCTAACCCTAACCCTAACCCTAACACTATCCTAGGGCTGATGCTAACCCTAACCCTAACACTATCCTAGGCCTGATGATAACCCTAACCCTAACCCTAACACTATCCTAGGGCTGATGCTAACCCTAACGCTAACCCTAACATTATTCCAGGGCTGATGCTAACCCTAACCCTAACACTATCCTAGGGCTGATGCTAACCCTAACCCTAACCCTAACATTATCCTAGGGCTGATGCTAACCCTAACCCTAACTCTTACACTATCTTAGGGCTTAGGCTAACCCTAACCCTAACACTATCCTAGGGCTGATGCTAACCCTAACGCTAACTCTAACACTATCTTAGGGCTTAGGCTAACCTTAACCCTAACACTATCCTAGGGCTGATGCTAACCCTAACCCTATCCCTAACACTATCCTAGGGCTGATGCTAACCCTAACCCTAACCCTAACACTCTCCAAGGGCTGATGCTAACCCTAACCCTAACCCTAACACTATCCTAGGGCTGATGCTAACCCTAACCCTAACTCTAACACTATCTTAGGGCTGAGGCTAACCCTAACCCTAACACTATCCTACGGCTGATGATAACCCTAACCCTAACCCTAACACTATCCTAGGGCTGATGCTAACCCTAACCCTAACACTATCCTAGGCCTGATGCTAACCCTAACCCTACCCCTAACACTATCCTAGGGCTGATGCTAACCCTAACCCTAACGCTAACACTATCCTAGGGCTGAGGCTAACCCTAACACTAACACTATCCTAGGCCTGATGCTAACCCTAACCCTAACCCTGACACTATCCTAGGGCTGATGCTAACCCTAACCCTAACACTATCCTAGGGCTGATGCTAACCCTAACACTAACACTATCCCAGGGCTGATGCTAACCCTAACCCTAACACTATCCTAGGGCTGATGCTAACCCTAAACCTAACCGTGACGCTAACCCTAATATTATCCTAGGGCTGATGCTAACCCTAACCCTAACCCTAACACTATCCTAGGGCTGATGCTAACCCTAACACTAACACTATCCTAGGGCTGATGCTAACCCTAACCCTACCCCTAACACTATCCTAGGGCTAATGCTAACCCCAACCCTAACGCTAACACTATCCTAGGGCTGAGGCTAACCCTAACACTAACACTATCCTAGGCCTGATGCTAACCCTAACCCTAACCCTGACACTATCCTAGGGCTGATGCTAACCCTAACCCTAACACTATCCTAGGGCTGATGCTAACCCTAACACTAACACTATCCTAGGGCTGATGCTAACCCTAACCCTAACCCTAACACTCTCCAAGGGCTGATGCTAACCCTAACCCTAACCCTAACACTATCCTAGGGCTGATGCTAACCCTAACCCTAACACTATCCTAGGCCTGATGATAACCCTAACCCTAACCCTAACACTATCCTAGGGCTGATGCTAACCCTAACCCTAACACTATCCTAGGGCTGATGCTAACCCTAACCCTAACCCTAACACTATCCTAAGTCTGATGCTAACCCTAGACCTCACACTATACTAGGCCTGATGATAACCATAACCCTAACCTTAACACTATCCTAGGGCTGATGCTAACCCTAACCCTAACCCTAAAACTATCCTAGAGCTGATGCTAACCCTAACCCTAACACTATCCTAGGCCTGATGATAACCCTAACCCTAACCCTGACACTATCCTAGGGCTGATGCTAACCCTAACCCTAACACTATCCTAGGGCTGATGCTAACCCTAACCGTAACCCTAACAGTATCCTACGCCTGATGCTAACCCTATCCCTAACCCTAACACTCTCGTAGGGATGAGGCCAACCCTAACCCTAACACTATCCTAGGGCTGATGCTAACCCTTACCCTAACCCAAACACTATCCTAGGGTTGATGCTAACCCTAACCCTAACACTATCCTAGGGCTGATGCTAACCCTAACCCTAACCCTAACACTATCCTTGGGCTGATGCTAACCCTAACCCTAACACTATCCTGGGCCTGATGCTAACCCTAACCCTAACCCTAACACTATCCTAGGGCTGATGCTAACCCTAACCCTAACCCAAACACTATCCTAGGGTTGATGCTAACCCTAACCCTAACACTATCCTAGGGCTGATGCTAACCCTAACCCTAACCCTAACACTATCCTTGGGCTGAAGCTAACCCTAACCCTAACACTATCCTGGGCCTGATGCTAACCCTAACCCTAACCCTAACACTATCCTAGGGCTGATGCTAACCCTAACCCTAACACTATCCTTGGGCTGATGCTAACCCTAACCCTAACCCTAACAATATCCTAGGGCAGATGCTAACCATAACCCTAACCCTAACACTATCCTTGGGCTGATGCTAAACCTAACCCTAACACTATCCTGGGCCTGATACTAACCCTAACCCTAACCCTAACACTATCCTAGGGCTGATGCTAACCCTAACCCCAGCACTATCCTTGGGCTGATGCTAACCCTAACCCTAAGCCTAACATTATCCTAGGGCAGATGCTAACCCTAACGCTAACCCTAACACTATCCTTGAACTGATGCTAACCCTAACCCTAACCCTAACACTATCCTAGCCCTGATGATAACCCTAACCCTAACCCTAACACTATCCTAGGGTTTATGTTAACCCTAACGCTAACACTATCCTAGGGCTGATGATAACCCTAACCCTAACCCTAACACTATCCTAGGGCTGATGCTAACCCTAACCCTAACACTATCCTAGGCCTGATGCTAACCCTAACCCTAACCCTAACACTATCCTAAGTCTGATGCTAACCCTAGACCTCACACTATACTAGGCCTGATGATAACCATAACCCTAACCTTAACACTATCCTAGGGCTGATGCTAACCCTAACCCTAACCCTAACACTCTCCAAGGGCTGATGCTAACCCTAACCCTAACCCTAACACTATCCTACGGCTGATGATAACCCTAACCCTAACCCTAACACTATCCTAGGGCTGATGCTAACCCTAACTCTCACACTATCCTAGGCCTGATGCTAACCCTAACCCTAACCCTAACACTATCCTAGGCCTGATGATAATCCTAACCCTAACCCTGACACTATCCTAGGGCTGATGCTAACCCTAACCCTAAACCTAACACTATCCTAGGCCTGATGCTAACCCTATCCCTAACCCTAACACTCTCCTAGGGCTGAGGCTAACCCTATCCCTAACACTATCCTAGGGCTGATGCTAACCCTAACCCTAACCCAAACACTATCCTAGGGTTGATGCTAACCCTAACCCTAACACTATCCTAGGGCTGATGCTAACCCTAACCCTAACCCTAACACTATCCTTGCGCTGATGCTATCCCTAACCCTAACACTATCCTGGGCCTGATGCTAACCCTAACCCTAACCCTAACACTATCCTAGGGCTGATGGTAACCCTAACCCTAACACTATCCTTGGGCTGATGCTAACCCTAACCCTAACCCTAACAATATCCTAGGGCAGATGCTAACACTAACGCTAACCCTAACACTATCCTTGAACTGATGCTAACCCTAACCCTAACCCTAACACTATCCTAGGCCTGATGATAACCCTAACCCTAACACTAACACTATCCTAGGCCTGATGCTAACCCTAACCCTAACACTATCATAGGCCTGATGATAACCCTAACCCTAAACCTAACACTATCCTAGGGCTGATGCTAACCCTAACCCTAACATTATCCTAGGGCTGATGCTAACCCTAACCCTAACCCTAACACTATCCTAAGTCTGATGCTAACCCTAGACCTCACACTATACTAGGCCTGATGATAACCATAACCCTAACCTTAACACTATCCTAGGGCTGATGCTAACCCTAACCCTAACCCTAACACTATCCTAGAGCTGATGCTAACCCTAACCCTAACACTATCCTAGGCCTGATGATAACCCTAACACTAACGCTGACACTATCCTAGGGCTGATGCTAACCCTAACCCTAACACTATCCTAGGGCTGATGCTAACCCTAACCCTAACCCTAACACTATCCTAGGCCTGATGCTAACCCTATCCCTAACCCTAACACTCTCCTAGGGCTGAGGCTAACCCTAACCCTAACACTATCCTAGGGCTGATGCTAACCCTAACCATAACCCAAACACTATCCTAGGGTTGATGCTAACCCTAACCCTAACACTATCCTAGGGCTGATGCTAACCCTAACCCTAACACTATCCTAGGGCTGATGCTAACCCTAACCCTAACCCTAACACTATCCTAGGGCTGATGCTAACCCTAACCCTAACACTATCCTAGGGCTGATGCTAACCCTAACCCTAACCCTAACACTATCCTAGGGCTGATGCTAACCCTAACCCTAACACTATCCTAGGCCTGATGATAACCCTAACCCTAACCCTAACACTATCCTAGGGCTGATGCTAACCCTAACGCTAACCCTAACATTATTCCAGGGCTGATGCTAACCCTAACCCTAACACTATCCTAGGGCTGATGCTAACCCTAACCCTAACCCTAACATTATCCTAGGGCTGATGCTAACCCTAACCCTAACTCTTACACTATCTTAGGGCTTAGGCTAACCCTAACCCTAACACTATCCTAGGGCTGATGCTAACCCTAACGCTAACTCTAACACTATCTTAGGGCTTAGGCTAACCTTAACCCTAACACTATCCTAGGGCTGATGCTAACCCTAACCCTATCCCTAACACTATCCTAGGGCTGATGCTAACCCTAACCCTAACCCTAACACTCTCCAAGGGCTGATGCTAACCCTAACCCTAACCCTAACACTATCCTAGGGCTGATGCTAACCCTAACCCTAACTCTAACACTATCTTAGGGCTGAGGCTAACCCTAACCCTAACACTATCCTACGGCTGATGATAACCCTAACCCTAACCCTAACACTATCCTAGGGCTGATGCTAACCCTAACCCTAACACTATCCTAGGCCTGATGCTAACCCTAACCCTACCCCTAACACTATCCTAGGGCTGATGCTAACCCTAACCCTAACGCTAACACTATCCTAGGGCTGAGGCTAACCCTAACACTAACACTATCCTAGGCCTGATGCTAACCCTAACCCTAACCCTGACACTATCCTAGGGCTGATGCTAACCCTAACCCTAACACTATCCTAGGGCTGATGCTAACCCTAACACTAACACTATCCCAGGGCTGATGCTAACCCTAACCCTAACACTATCCTAGGGCTGATGCTAACCCTAAACCTAACCGTGACGCTAACCCTAATATTATCCTAGGGCTGATGCTAACCCTAACCCTAACCCTAACACTATCCTAGGGCTGATGCTAACCCTAACACTAACACTATCCTAGGGCTGATGCTAACCCTAACCCTACCCCTAACACTATCCTAGGGCTAATGCTAACCCCAACCCTAACGCTAACACTATCCTAGGGCTGAGGCTAACCCTAACACTAACACTATCCTAGGCCTGATGCTAACCCTAACCCTAACCCTGACACTATCCTAGGGCTGATGCTAACCCTAACCCTAACACTATCCTAGGGCTGATGCTAACCCTAACACTAACACTATCCTAGGGCTGATGCTAACCCTAACCCTAACCCTAACACTCTCCAAGGGCTGATGCTAACCCTAACCCTAACCCTAACACTATCCTAGGGCTGATGCTAACCCTAACCCTAACACTATCCTAGGCCTGATGATAACCCTAACCCTAACCCTAACACTATCCTAGGGCTGATGCTAACCCTAACCCTAACACTATCCTAGGGCTGATGCTAACCCTAACCCTAACCCTAACACTATCCTAAGTCTGATGCTAACCCTAGACCTCACACTATACTAGGCCTGATGATAACCATAACCCTAACCTTAACACTATCCTAGGGCTGATGCTAACCCTAACCCTAACCCTAAAACTATCCTAGAGCTGATGCTAACCCTAACCCTAACACTATCCTAGGCCTGATGATAACCCTAACCCTAACCCTGACACTATCCTAGGGCTGATGCTAACCCTAACCCTAACACTATCCTAGGGCTGATGCTAACCCTAACCGTAACCCTAACAGTATCCTACGCCTGATGCTAACCCTATCCCTAACCCTAACACTCTCGTAGGGATGAGGCCAACCCTAACCCTAACACTATCCTAGGGCTGATGCTAACCCTTACCCTAACCCAAACACTATCCTAGGGTTGATGCTAACCCTAACCCTAACACTATCCTAGGGCTGATGCTAACCCTAACCCTAACCCTAACACTATCCTTGGGCTGATGCTAACCCTAACCCTAACACTATCCTGGGCCTGATGCTAACCCTAACCCTAACCCTAACACTATCCTAGGGCTGATGCTAACCCTAACCCTAACCCAAACACTATCCTAGGGTTGATGCTAACCCTAACCCTAACACTATCCTAGGGCTGATGCTAACCCTAACCCTAACCCTAACACTATCCTTGGGCTGAAGCTAACCCTAACCCTAACACTATCCTGGGCCTGATGCTAACCCTAACCCTAACCCTAACACTATCCTAGGGCTGATGCTAACCCTAACCCTAACACTATCCTTGGGCTGATGCTAACCCTAACCCTAACCCTAACAATATCCTAGGGCAGATGCTAACCATAACCCTAACCCTAACACTATCCTTGGGCTGATGCTAAACCTAACCCTAACACTATCCTGGGCCTGATACTAACCCTAACCCTAACCCTAACACTATCCTAGGGCTGATGCTAACCCTAACCCCAGCACTATCCTTGGGCTGATGCTAACCCTAACCCTAAGCCTAACATTATCCTAGGGCAGATGCTAACCCTAACGCTAACCCTAACACTATCCTTGAACTGATGCTAACCCTAACCCTAACCCTAACACTATCCTAGCCCTGATGATAACCCTAACCCTAACCCTAACACTATCCTAGGGTTTATGTTAACCCTAACGCTAACACTATCCTAGGGCTGATGCTAACCCTAACCCTAACCCTAACACTATCATAGGGCTGATGCTAACCCTAACCCTAACACTTTCCTAGGGCTGATGCTAACCCTAACCCTAACCCTAACACTCTCCAAGGGCTGATGCTAACCCTAACCCTAACCCTAACACTATCCTACGGCTGATGATAACCCTAACCCTAACCCTAACACTATCCTAGGGCTGATGCTAACCCTAACTCTCACACTATCCTAGGCCAGATGCTAACCCTAACCCTAACCCTAACACTATCCTAGGGCTGATGCTAACCCTAACCCTAACACTATCCAAGGGCTGATGCTAACCCTAAACCTAACCCTAACACTATCCTAGGGCTGATGCTAACACTAACCCTAACACTATCCTAGGCCTGATGATAACCCTAACCCTAACCCTAACACTATCCTAGGGCTGATGCTAACCCTAACCCTAACACTATCCTAGGGCTGATGCTAACCCTAACCCTAACCCTAACACTATCCTAAGTCTGATGCTAACCCTAGACCTCACACTATACTAGGCCTGATGATAACCATAACCCTAACCTTAACACTATCCTAGGGCTGATGCTAACCCTAACCCTAACCCTAACACTCTCCAAGGGCTGATGCTAACCCTAACCCTAACCCTAACACTATCCTACGGCTGATGATAACCCTAACCCTAACCCTAACACTATCCTAGGGCTGATGCTAACCCTAACTCTCACACTATCCTAGGCCTGATGCTAACCCTAACCCTAACCCTAACACTATCCTAGGCCTGATGATAATCCTAACCCTAACCCTGACACTATCCTAGGGCTGATGCTAACCCTAACCCTAAACCTAACACTATCCTAGGCCTGATGCTAACCCTATCCCTAACCCTAACACTCTCCTAGGGCTGAGGCTAACCCTATCCCTAACACTATCCTAGGGCTGATGCTAACCCTAACCCTAACCCAAACACTATCCTAGGGTTGATGCTAACCCTAACCCTAACACTATCCTAGGGCTGATGCTAACCCTAACCCTAACCCTAACACTATCCTTGCGCTGATGCTATCCCTAACCCTAACACTATCCTGGGCCTGATGCTAACCCTAACCCTAACCCTAACACTATCCTAGGGCTGATGGTAACCCTAACCCTAACACTATCCTTGGGCTGATGCTAACCCTAACCCTAACCCTAACAATATCCTAGGGCAGATGCTAACACTAACGCTAACCCTAACACTATCCTTGAACTGATGCTAACCCTAACCCTAACCCTAACACTATCCTAGGCCTGATGATAACCCTAACCCTAACACTAACACTATCCTAGGCCTGATGCTAACCCTAACCCTAACACTATCATAGGCCTGATGATAACCCTAACCCTAAACCTAACACTATCCTAGGGCTGATGCTAACCCTAACCCTAACATTATCCTAGGGCTGATGCTAACCCTAACCCTAACCCTAACACTATCCTAAGTCTGATGCTAACCCTAGACCTCACACTATACTAGGCCTGATGATAACCATAACCCTAACCTTAACACTATCCTAGGGCTGATGCTAACCCTAACCCTAACCCTAACACTATCCTAGAGCTGATGCTAACCCTAACCCTAACACTATCCTAGGCCTGATGATAACCCTAACACTAACCCTGACACTATCCTAGGGCTGATGCTAACCCTAACCCTAACACTATCCTAGGGCTGATGCTAACCCTAACCCTAACCCTAACACTATCCTAGGCCTGATGCTAACCCTATCCCTAACCCTAACACTCTCCTAGGGCTGAGGCTAACCCTAACCCTAACACTATCCTAGGGCTGATGCTAACCCTAACCATAACCCAAACACTATCCTAGGGTTGATGCTAACCCTAACCCTAACACTATCCTAGGGCTGATGATAACCCTAACCCTAACCCTAACACTATCCTTGGGCTGATGCTAACCCTAACCCTAACACTATCCTGGGCCTGATGCTAACCCTAACCCTAACCCTAACACTATCCTAGGGCTGATGCTAACCCTAACCGTAACACTATCCTTGGGCTGATGCTAACCCTAACCCTAACCCTAACAATATCCTAGGGCAGATGCTAACCCTAACGCTAACCCTAACACTATCCTTGAACTGATGCTAACCCTAACCCTAACCCTAACACTATCCTAGGCCTGATGATAACCCTAAAACTAACCCTAGAACTATCCTAGGCCTGATGATAACCCTAACCCTAACCCTGACACTATCCTAGGGCTGATGCTAACCCTAACCCTAACACTATCCTAGGGCTGTTGCTAACCCTAACACTAACCCTACCACTATCCTAGGCCTGATGCTAACCCTATCCCTAACCCTAACACTCTCCTAGGGCTGAGGCTAACCCTAACCCTAACACTATCCTAGGGCTGATGCTAACCCTAACCCTAACCCAAACACTATCCTAGGGTTGATGCTAACCCTAACCCTAACACTATCCTAGGGCTGATGCTAACCCTAACCCTAACCCTAACACTATCCTTGGGCTGATGCTAACCCTAACCCGAACCCTAACAATATCCTAGGGCAGATGCTAACCATAACCCTAACCCTAACACTATCCTTGGGCTGATGCTAACCCTAACCCTAACACTATCCTGGGCCTGATGCTAACCCTAACCCTAACCCTAACACTATCCTAGGGCTGATGCTAACCCTAACCCTAACACTATTCTTGGGCTGATGCTAACCCTAACCCTAAGCCTAACATTATCCTAGGGCAGATGCTAACCCTAACGCTAACCCTAACACTATCCTTGAACTGATGCTAACCCTAACCCTAACCCTAACACTATCCTAGCCCTGATGATAACCCTAACCCTAACCCTAACACTATCCTAAGGTTTATGTTAACCCTAACCCTAACACTATCCTAGGGCTGATGCTAACCCTAACCCTAACCCTAACACTATCCTAGGGCGGATGCTAACCCTAACCCTAACCCTAAAACTATCCTAGGGCTGATGCTAACCCTAACCCTAACCCTAACATTATCCTAGGGCTCATGCTAACCCTAACCCTAACCCTAACACTATCCTAGGGCTGATGCTAACCCTAACTCTAACCCTAACACTATCCTAGGGCTGATGCTAACCCTAACCCTAACCCTAACACTATCCTAGGGCTGATGCTAACCCTAACCCTAACACTATCCTAGGGCTGATGCTAACCCTAACCCTAACCCTAACACTCTCCTAGGGCTGATGCTAACCCTAACCCTAACACTATCCTAGGCCTGATGATAACCCTAACCCTAACCCTAACACTATCCTAGGGCTGATGCTAACCCTAACGCTAACCCTAACATTATCCCAGGGCTGACGCTAACCCTAACCCTAACACTATCCTAGGGCTGATGCTAACCCTAACCCTAACCCTAACACTATCCTAGGGCGGATGCTAACCCAACCCTAACCCTAAACCTAACACTATCCTAGAGCTGATGCTAACCCTAAACCTAACCGTGACGCTAACCCTAATATTATCCTAGGGCTGATGCTAACCCTAACCCTAACCCTAACACTATCCTAGGGCTGATGCTATCCCTAACACTAACACTATCCTAGGGCTGATGCTAACCCTAACCCTACCCCTAACACTATCCTAGGGCTGATGCTAACCCTAACCCTAACGCTAACACTATCCTAGGGCTGAGGCTAACCCTAACCCTAACACTATCCTACGGCTGATGCTAACCCTAACCCTAACCCTAACACTATCCTAAGGCTGATGGTAACCCTAACACTAACACTATCCTAAGCCTGGTGCTAACCCTAACTCTAACCCTAACACTATCCTAGGGCTCATGCTAACCCTAACCCTAATAATATCCTAGGACTGATGCTAACAGTAACCCTAACCCTAACACTATCCTAGGGCTGATGCTAACCCTAACCCTAACCCTAACTCTATCCTAGGGCTGATGCTAACCCTAACCCTAACACTATCCTAGGCCTGATGATAACCCTAACCCTAACCCTAACACTATCCTAGGGCTAATGCTAACCCTAAACATAACACTATGCTAGGCCTCATGCTAGCCCTAACCCTAACCCTAACACTATCCTAGGGCTGATGCTAACCCTAACCCTAACACTATGCTAGGGCTGATGCTAACCCAAACCCTAACACTATCATAGGCCTGATGATAACCCTAACCCTAACCCTAACACTATCCTAGGGCTGATGCTAACCCTAACCCTAACACTATCCTAGGCCTGATGCTAACCCTAACCCTAACGCTAACACTATCCTAGGGCTGATGCTAACCCTAACCCTAACACTATCCTTGGGCTCATGCTAACCCTAACCCTAACGCTAACACTATCCTAGGGCTGATGCTAACCCTAACCCTAACACTATCCTTGGGCTCATGCTAACCCTAACACTAACCCTAACACTATCCTAGGGCTGATGCTAACCCTAACCCTAACACTATCCTGGGCCTGATGCTAACCCTAACCCTAACCCTAACACTATCCTAGGGCTGATGCTATCCCTAACCGTAACACTATCCTTGGGCTGATGCTAACCCTAACCCTAACCCTAACAATATCCTAGGGCAGATGCTAACCCTAACGCTAACCCTAACACTATCCTTGAACTGATGCTAACCCTAACCCTAACCCTAACACTATCCTAGGCCTGATGATAACCCTAAAACTAACCCTAGAACTATCCTAGGCCTGATGATAACCCTAACCCTAACCCTGACACTATCCTAGGGCTGATGCTAACCCTAACCCTAACACTATCCTAGGGCTGTTGCTAACCCTAACACTAACCCTACCACTATCCTAGGCCTGATGCTAACCCTATCCCTAACCCTAACACTCTCCTAGGGCTGAGGCTAACCCTAACCCTAACACTATCCTAGGGCTGATGCTAACCCTAACCCTAACCCAAACACTATCCTAGGGTTGATGCTAACCCTAACCCTAACACTATCCTAGGGCTGATGCTAACCCTAACCCTAACCCTAACACTATCCTTGGGCTGATGCTAACCCTAACCCGAACCCTAACAATATCCTAGGGCAGATGCTAACCATAACCCTAACCCTAACACTATCCTTGGGCTGATGCTAACCCTAACCCTAACACTATCCTGGGCCTGATGCTAACCCTAACCCTAACCCTAACACTATCCTAGGGCTGATGCTAACCCTAACCCTAACACTATCCTTGGGCTGATGCTAACCCTAACCCTAAGCCTAACATTATCCTAGGGCAGATGCTAACCCTAACGCTAACCCTAACACTATCCTTGAACTGATGCTAACCCTAACCCTAACCCTAACACTATCCTAGCCCTGATGATAACCCTAACCCTAACCCTAACACTATCCTAAGGTTTATGTTAACCCTAACCCTAACACTATCCTAGGGCTGATGCTAACCCTAACCCTAACCCTAACACTATCCTAGGGCGGATGCTAACCCTAACCCTAACCCTAAAACTATCCTAGGGCTGATGCTAACCCTAACCCTAACCCTAACATTATCCTAGGGCTCATGCTAACCCTAACCCTAACCCTAACACTATCCTAGGGCTGATGCTAACCCTAACCCTAACCCTAACACTATCCTAGGGCTGATGCTAACCCTAACCCTAACCCTAACACTATCCTAGGGCTGATGCTAACCCTAACCCTAACACTATCCTAGGGCTGATGCTAACCCTAACCCTAACCCTAACACTCTCCTAGGGCTGATGCTAACCCTAACCCTAACACTATCCTAGGCCTGATGATAACCCTAACCCTAACCCTAACACTATCCTAGGGCTGATGCTAACCCTAACGCTAACCCTAACATTATCCCAGGGCTGACGCTAACCCTAACCCTAACACTATCCTAGGGCTGATGCTAACCCTAACCCTAACCCTAACACTATCCTAGGGCGGATGCTAACCCAACCCTAACCCTAACCCTAACACTATCCTAGAGCTGATGCTAACCCTAAACCTAACCGTGACGCTAACCCTAATATTATCCTAGGGCTGATGCTAACCCTAACCCTAACCCTAACACTATCATAGGGCTGATGCTATCCCTAACACTAACACTATCCTAGGGCTGATGCTAACCCTAACCCTACCCCTAACACTATCCTAGGGCTGATGCTAACCCTAACCCTAACGCTAACACTATCCTAGGGCTGAGGCTAACCCTAACCCTAACACTATCCTACGGCTGATGCTAACCCTAACCCTAACCCTAACACTATCCTAAGGCTGATGGTAACCCTAACACTAACACTATCCTAAGCCTGGTGCTAACCCTAACTCTAACCCTAACACTATCCTAGGGCTCATGCTAACCCTAACCCTAATAATATCCTAGGACTGATGCTAACAGTAACCCTAACCCTAACACTATCCTAGGGCTGATGCTAACCCTAACCCTAACCCTAACTCTATCCTAGGGCTGATGCTAACCCTAACCCTAACACTATCCTAGGCCTGATGATAACCCTAACCCTAACCCTAACACTATCCTAGGGCTAATGCTAACCCTAACCATAACACTATGCTAGGCCTCATGCTAGCCCTAACCCTAACCCTAACACTATCCTAGGGCTGATGCTAACCCTAACCCTAACGCTATGCTAGGGCTGATGCTAACCCAAACCCTAACACTATCATAGGCCTGATGATAACCCTAACCCTAACCCTAACACTATCCTAAGGCTGATGCTAACCCTAACCCTAACACTATCCTAGGCCTGATGCTAACCCTAACCCTAACGCTAACACTATCCTAGGGCTGATGCTAACCCTAACCCTAACACTATCCTTGGGCTCATGCTAACCCTAACCCTAACCCTAACACTATCCTAGGGCTGATGCTAACCCTAACCCTAAAACTATCCTAGGCCTGATGATAACCCTAACCCTAACCCTAACACTATCCTAGGGCTGATACTAACCCTAACCCTAACACTATCCTAGGGCTGATGCTAACCCTAACCCTAACCCTAACAATATCCTAGGGCAGATGCTAACCATAACTCTAACCCTAACACTATCCTTGGGCTGATGCTAACCCTAACCCTAACCCTAACACTATCCTAGGCCTGATGATAACCCTAACCCTAACCCTAACACTATCCTAGGCCTAATGATAACCCTAACCCTAACCCTGACACTATCCTAGGGCTGATGCTAACCCTAACCCTAACACTATCCTAGGGCTGTTGCTAACCCTAACCCTAACCCTAACACTATCCTAGGCCTGATGCTAACCCTATCCCTAACCCTAACACTCTCCTAGGGCTGAGGCTAACCCTAACCCTAACACTATCCTAGGGCTGATGCTAACCCTAACCCTAACCCAAACACTATCCTAATGTTTATGTTAACCCTACCCCTAACACTATCCTAGGGCTGATGCTAACCCTAACCCTAACCCTAACACTATCCTAGGGCGGATGCTAACCCTAACCCTAACAGTAACACTATCCTAGGGCTGATGCTAACTCTAACACTAACACTATCCTAGGGCTGATGCTAACCCTAACCCTAACCCTAACATTATCCTAGGGCTGATGCTAACCCTAACCCTAACACTAACACTATCTTAGGGCTTAGACTAACCCTAACCCTAACACTATCCTAGGGCTGATGCTAACCCTAACCCTAACCCTAACACTATCCTAGGGCTGATGCTAATCCTAACCCTAACACTATCCTAGGGCTGATGCTAACCCTAACCCTAACCCTAACACTATCCTAGGGCTGATGCTAACCCTAACCCTAACACTATCCTAGGGCTGATGCTAACCCTAACCCTAACACTATCCTAGGGCTGATGCTAACCCTAACCCTAAAACTATCCTAGGCCTGATGATAACCCTAACCCTAACCCTAACACTATCCTAGAGCTGATGCTAACCCTAACGCTAACCCTAACATTATCCCAGGGCTGATGCTAACCCTAACCCTAACACTATCCTAGGGCTGATGCTAACCCTAACCCTAACCCTAACATTATCCTAGGGCTGATGCTAACCCTAACCCTAACACTAACACTATCTTAGGGCTTAGACTAACCCTAACCCTAACACTATCCTAGGGCTGATGCTAACCCTAACCCTAACCCTAACACTATCCTAGGGCTGATGCTAATCCTAACCCTAACACTATCCTAGGGCTGATGCTAACCCTAACCCTAACCCTAACACTATCCTAGGGCTGATGCTAACCCTAACCCTAACACTATCCTAGGGCTGATGCTAACCCTAACCCTAACACTATCCTAGGGCTGATGCTAACCCTAACCCTAAAACTATCCTAGGCCTGATGATAACCCTAACCCTAACCCTAACACTATCCTAGAGCTGATGCTAACCCTAACGCTAACCCTAACATTATCCCAGGGCTGATGCTAACCCTAACCCTAACACTATCCTAGGGCTGATGCTAACCCTAACCCTAACCCTAACATTATCCTAGGGCTGATGCTAACCCTAACCCTAACTCTAACACTATCTTAGGGCTTAGGCTAACCCTAACCCTAACACTATCCTAGGCCTGATGCTAACCCTAACCCTAACTCTAACACTGTCTTAGGGCTTAGGCTAACCCTAACCCTAACACTATCCTAGGGCTGATGCTAACCCTAACCCTAACCCTAACACTATCCTAGGGCTGATGCTAACCCGAACCCTAACACTATCCTAGGGCTGATGCTAACCCTAACCCTAACCCTAACACTCTCCAAGGGCTGATGCTAACCCTAACCCTAACCCTAACACTATCCTAGGGCTGATGCTAACCCTAACCCTAACTCTAACTCTCTCCAAGGGCTGATGCTAACCCTAACCCTAACCCTAACACTATCCTAGGGCTGATGCTAACCCTAACCCTAACACTATCCTAGGGCTGATGCTAACCCTAACACTAACATTATCCAAGGGCTGATGCTAACCCTAACCCTAACCCTAACACTATCCTAAGTCTGATGCTAACCCTAGACTTCACACTATACTAGGCCTGATGATAACCATAACCCTAACCTTAACAATATCCTAGGGCTGATGCTAACCCTAACCCTAACCCTAACACTATCCTAGAGCTGATGCTAACCCTAACCCTAACACTATCCAAGGCCTGATGATAACCCTAACCCTAACCCTGACACTATCCTAGGGCTGATGCTAACCCTAACCCTAACACTATCCTAGGGCTGATGCTAACCCTAACCCTAACCCTAACACTATCCTAGGCCTGATGCTAACCCTATCCCTAACCCTAACACTCTCCTAGGGCTGAGGCTAACCCTAACCCTAACACTATCCTAGGGCTGATGCTAACCCTAACCCTAACCCAAACACTATCCTAGGGTTGATGCTAACCCTAACCCTAACACTATCCTAGGGCTGATGCTAACCCTAACCCTAACCCTAACACTATCCTTGGGCTGATGCTAACCCTAACCCTAACACTATCCTGGGCCTGATGCTAACCCTAACCCTAACCCTAACACTATCCTAGGGCTGATGCTAACCCTAACCCTAACACTATCCTTGGGCTGATGCTAACCCTAACCCTAAACCTAACAATATCCTAGGGCAGATGCTAACCCTAACGCTAACCCTAACACTATCCTGGAACTGATGCTAACCCTAACCCTAACCCTAACACTATCCTAGGCGTGATGATAACCCTAACCCTAACCCTAACACTATCCTAGGCCTGATGATAACCCTAACCCTAACCCCGACACTATCCTAGGGCTGATGCTAACCCTAACCCTAACACTATCCTAGGGCTGTTGCTAACCCTAACCGTAACCCTAACACTATCCTAGGCCTGATGCTAACCCTATCCCTAACCCTAACACTCTCCTAGGGCTGAGGCTAACCCTAACCCTAACACTATCCTAGGGGTGATGCTAACCCTAACCGTAACCCAAACACTATCCTAGGGTTGATGCTAACCCTAACCCTAACACTATCCTAGGGCTGATGCTAACCCTAACCCTAACCCTAACACTATCCTTGGGCTCATGCTAACCCTAACCCTAACACTATCCTGGGCCTGATGCTAACCCTAACCCTAACCCTAACACTATCCTAGCCCTGATGATAACCCTAATCCTAACCCTAACACTATCCTAAGGTTTATGTTAACCCTAACCCTAACACTATCCTAGGGCTGATGCTAACCCTAACCCTAACCCTAACACTATCCTAGGCCGGATGCCAACCCTAACCCTAACCCTAACACTATCCTGGGCCTGATGCTAACCCTAACCCTAACCCTAACACTATCCTAGCGCTGATGCTAACCCTAACCGTAACACTATCCTTGGGCTGATGCTAACCCTAACCCTAACCCTAGCAATATCCTAGGGCAGATGCTAACCCTAACGCTAACCCTAACACTATCCTTGAACTGATGCTAACCCTAACCCTAACGCTAACACTATCCTAGGCCTGATGATAACCCTAAAACTAACCCTAGAACTATCCTAGGCCTGATGATAACCCTAACCCTAACCCTGACACTATCCTAGGGCTGATGCTAACCCTAACCCTAACACTATCCTAGGGCTGTTGCTAACCCTAACACTAACCCTACCACTATCCTAGGCCTGATGCTAACCCTATCCCTAACCCTAACACTCTCCTAGGGCTGAGGCTAACCCTAACCCTAACACTATCCTAGGGCTGATGCTAACCCTAACCCTAACCCAAACACTATCCTAGGGCGGATGCTAACCCTAACCCTAACCCTAAAACTATCCTAGGGCTGATGCTAACCCTAACCCTAACCCTAACATTATCCTAGGGCTCATGCTAACCCTAACCCTAACCCTAACACTATCCTAGGGCTGATGCTAACCCTAACCCTAACCCTAACACTATCCTAGGGCTGATGCTAACCCTAACCCTAACCCTAACACTATCCTAGGGCTGATGCTAACCCTAACCCTAACACTATCCTAGGGCTGATGCTAACCCTAACCCTAACCCTAACACTCTCCTAGGGCTGATGCTAACCCTAACCCTAACACTATCCTAGGCCTGATGATAACCCTAACCCTAACCCTAACACTATCCTAGGGCTGATGCTAACCCTAACGCTAACCCTAACATTATCCCAGGGCTGACGCTAACCCTAACCCTAACACTATCCTAGGGCTGATGCTAACCCTAACCCTAACCCTAACACTATCCTAGGGCGGATGCTAACCCAACCCTAACCCTAACCCTAACACTATCCTAGAGCTGATGCTAACCCTAAACCTAACCGTGACGCTAACCCTAATATTATCCTAGGGCTGATGCTAACCCTAACCCTAACCCTAACACTATCATAGGGCTGATGCTATCCCTAACACTAACACTATCCTAGGGCTGATGCTAACCCTAACCCTACCCCTAACACTATCCTAGGGCTGATGCTAACCCTAACCCTAACGCTAACACTATCCTAGGGCTGAGGCTAACCCTAACCCTAACACTATCCTACGGCTGATGCTAACCCTAACCCTAACCCTAACACTATCCTAAGGCTGATGGTAACCCTAACACTAACACTATCCTAAGCCTGGTGCTAACCCTAACTCTAACCCTAACACTATCCTAGGGCTCATGCTAACCCTAAACCTAATAATATCCTAGGACTGATGCTAACAGTAACCCTAACCCTAACACTATCCTAGGGCTGATGCTAACCCTAACCCTAACCCTAACTCTATCCTAGGGCTGATGCTAACCCTAACCCTAACACTATCCTAGGCCTGATGATAACCCTAACCCTAACCCTAACACTATCCTAGGGCTAATGCTAACCCTAACCATAACACTATGCTAGGCCTCATGCTAGCCCTAACCCTAACCCTAACACTATCCTAGGGCTGATGCTAACCCTAACCCTAACGCTATGCTAGGGCTGATGCTAACCCAAACCCTAACACTATCATAGGCCTGATGATAACCCTAACCCTAACCCTAACACTATCCTAGGGCTGATGCTAACCCTAACCCTAACACTATCCTAGGCCTGATGCTAACCCTAACCCTAACGCTAACACTATCCTAGGGCTGATGCTAACCCTAACCCTAACACTATCCTTGGGCTCATGCTAACCCTAACCCTAACCCTAACACTATCCTAGGGCTGATGCTAACCCTAACCCTAAAACTATCCTAGGCCTGATGATAACCCTAACCCTAACCCTAACACTATCCTAGGGCTGATGCTAACCCTAACCCTAACACTATCCTAGGGCTGATGCTAACCCTAACCCTAACCCTAACAATATCCTAGGGCAGATGCTAACCATAACTCTAACCCTAACACTATCCTTGGGCTGATGCTAACCCTAACCCTAACCCTAACACTATCCTAGGCCTGATGATAACCCTAACCCTAACCCTAACACTATCCTAGGCCTAATGATAACCCTAACCCTAACCCTGACACTATCCTAGGGCTGATGCTAACCCTAACCCTAACACTATCCTAGGGCTGTTGCTAACCCTAACCCTAACCCTAACACTATCCTAGGCCTGATGCTAACCCTATCCCTAACCCTAACACTCTCCTAGGGCTGAGGCTAACCCTAACCCTAACACTGTCCTAGGGCTGATGCTAACCCTAACCCTAACCCAAACACTATCCTAGGGTTGATGCTAACCCTACCCCTAACACTATCCTAGGGCTGATGCTGACCCTAACCCTAACCCTAACACTATCCTTGGGCTGATGCTAACCCTAACCCTAACACTATCCTGGGCCTGATGCTAACCCTAACCCTAACCCTAACACTATCGTAGGGCTGATGCTAACCCTAACCCTAACACTATCCTTGGGCTGATGCTAACCCTAACCCTAACCCTAACAATATCCTAGGGCAGATGCTAACAATAACTCTAACCCTAACACTATCCTTGGGCTGATGCTAACCCTAACCCTAACACTATCCTGGGCCTGATGCTAACCCTAACCCTAACCCTAACACTATCCTAGGGCTGATGCTAACCCTAACCCTAACACTATCCTTGGGCTGATGCTAACCCTAACCCTAAGCCTAACATTATCCTAGGGCAGATGCTAACCCTAACGCTAACCCTAACACTATCCTTGAACTGATGCTAACCCTAACCCTAACCCTAACACTATCCTAGCCCTGATGATAACCCTAACCCTAACCCTAACACTATCCTAATGTTTATGTTAACCCTACCCCTAACACTATCCTAGGGCTGATGCTAACCCTAACCCTAACCCTAACACTATCCTAGGGCGGATGCTAACCCTAACCCTAACCGTAACACTATCCTAGGGCTTAGACTAACCCTAACCCTAACACTATCCTAGGGCTGATGCTAACCCTAACCCTAACCCTAACACTATCCTAGGGCTGATGCTAATCCTAACCCTAACACTATCCTAGGGCTGATGCTAACCCTAACCCTAACCCTAACACTATCCTAGGGCTGATGCTAACCCTAACCCTAACACTATCCTAGGGCTGATGCTAACCCTAACCCTAACACTATCCTAGGGCTGATGCTAACCCTAACCCTAAAACTATCCTAGGCCTGATGATAACCCTAACCCTAACCCTAACACTATCCTAGAGCTGATGCTAACCCTAACGCTAACCCTAACATTATCCCAGGGCTGATGCTAACCCTAACCCTAACACTATCCTAGGGCTGATGCTAACCCTAACCCTAACCCTAACATTATCCTAGGGCTGATGCTAACCCTAACCCTAACTCTAACACTATCTTAGGGCTTAGGCTAACCCTAACCCTAACACTATCCTAGGGCTGATGCTAACCCTAACCCTAACTCTAACACTGTCTTAGGGCTTAGGCTAACCCTAACCCTAACACTATCCTAGGGCTGATGCTAACCCTAACCCTAACCCTAACACTATCCTAGGGCTGATGCTAACCCGAACCCTAACACTATCCTAGGGCTGATGCTAACCCTAACCCTAACCCTAACACTCTCCAAGGGCTGATGCTAACCCTAACCCTAACCCTAACACTATCCTAGGGCTGATGCTAACCCTAACCCTAACTCTAACTCTCTCCAAGGGCTGATGCTAACCCTAACCCTAACCCTAACACTATCCTAGGGCTGATGCTAACCCTAACACTAACACTATCCTAGGGCTGATGCTAACCCTAACACTAACATTATCCAAGGGCTGATGCTAACCCTAACCCTAACCCTAACACTATCCTAAGTCTGATGCTAACCCTAGACTTCACACTATACTAGGCCTGATGATAACCATAACCCTAACCTTAACAATATCCTAGGGCTGATGCTAACCCTAACCCTAACCCTAACACTATCCTAGAGCTGATGCTAACCCTAACCCTAACACTATCCAAGGCCTGATGATAACCCTAACCCTAACCCTGACACTATCCTAGGGCTGATGCTAACCCTAACCCTAACACTATCCTAGGGCTGATGCTAACCCTAACCCTAACCCTAACACTATCCTAGGCCTGATGCTAACCCTATCCCTAACCCTAACACTCTCCTAGGGCTGAGGCTAACCCTAACCCTAACACTATCCTAGGGCTGATGCTAACCCTAACCCTAACCCAAACACTATCCTAGGGTTGATGCTAACCCTAACCCTAACACTATCCTAGGGCTGATGCTAACCCTAACCCTAACCCTAACACTATCCTTGGGCTGATGCTAACCCTAACCCTAACACTATCCTGGGCCTGATGCTAACCCTAACCCTAACCCTAACACTATCCTAGGGCTGATGCTAACCCTAACCCTAACACTATCCTTGGGCTGATGCTAACCCTAACCCTAAACCTAACAATATCCTAGGGCAGATGCTAACCCTAACGCTAACCCTAACACTATCCTGGAACTGATGCTAACCCTAACCCTAACCCTAACACTATCCTAGGCGTGATGATAACCCTAACCCTAACCCTAACACTATCCTAGGCCTGATGATAACCCTAACCCTAACCCCGACACTATCCTAGGGCTGATGCTAACCCTAACCCTAACACTATCCTAGGGCTGTTGCTAACCCTAACCGTAACCCTAACACTATCCTAGGCCTGATGCTAACCCTATCCCTAACCCTAACACTCTCCTAGGGCTGAGGCTAACCCTAACCCTAACACTATCCTAGGGGTGATGCTAACCCTAACCGTAACCCAAACACTATCCTAGGGTTGATGCTAACCCTAACCCTAACACTATCCTAGGGCTGATGCTAACCCTAACCCTAACCGTAACACTATCCTTGGGCTGATGCTAACCCTAACCCTAACACTATCCTGGGCCTGATGCTAACCCTAACCCTAACCCTAACACTATCCTAGCCCTGATGATAACCCTAATCCTAACCCTAACACTATCCTAAGGTTTATGTTAACCCTAACCCTAACACTATCCTAGGGCTGATGCTAACCCTAACCCTAACCCTAACACTATCCTAGGCCGGATGCCAACCCTAACCCTAACCCTAACACTATCCTAGGGCTGATGCTAACCCTAACACTAACACTATCCTAGGGCTGATGCTAACCCTAACCCTAACCCTAACATTATCCTAGGGCTGATGGTAACCCTAACCCTAACTCTAACACTATCTTAGGGCTTAGGCTAACCCTAACCCTAACACTATCCTAGGGCTGATGCTAACCCTAACCCTAACCCTAACACTATCCTAGGGATGATGCTAACCCTAACCCTAACACTATCCTAGGGCTGATGCTAACCCTAACCCTAACCCTAACATTATCCTAGGGCTGATGCTAACCCTAACCCTAACTCTAACACTGTTTTAGGGCTTAGGCTAACCCTAACCCTAACACTATCCTAGGGCTGATGCTAACCCTAACCCTAACCCTAACACTATCCTAGGGCTGATGCTAACCCTAACCCTAACACTATCCTAGGGCTGATGCTAACCCTAACCCTAACCCTAACACTCTCCAAGGTCTGATGCTAACCCTAACCCTAACCCTAACACTATCCTACGGCTGATGATAACCCTAACCCTAACCCTAACACTATCCTAGGGCTGATGCTAACCCTAACCCTCACACTATCCTAGGCCTGATGCTAACCCTAACCCTAACCCTAACACTATCCTAGGGCTGATGCTAACCCTAACCCTAACACTATCCAAGGGCTGATGCTAACCCTAAACCTAACCCTAACACTATCCTAGGGCTGATGCTAACCCTAACCCTAACACTATCCTAGGCCTGATGATAACCCTAACCCTAACCCTAACACTATCCTTGAACTGATGCTAACCCTAACCCTAACCCTAACACTATCCTAGGCCTGATGATAACCCTAAAACTAACCCTAGAACTATCCTAGGCCTGATGATAACCCTAACCCTAACCCTGACACTATCCTAGGGCTGATGCTAACCCTAACCCTAACACTATCCTAGGGCTGTTGCTAACCCTAACACTAACCCTACCACTATCCTAGGCCTGATGCTAACCCTATCCCTAACCCTAACACTCTCCTAGGGCTGAGGCTAACCCTAACCCTAACACTATCCTAGGGCTGATGCTAACCCTAACCCTAACCCAAACACTATCCTAGGGTTGATGCTAACCCTAACCCTAACACTATCCTAGGGCTGATGCTAACCCTAACCCTAACCCTAACACTATCCTTGGGCTGATGCTAACCCTAACCCTAACCCTAACAATATCCTAGGGCAGATGCTAACCATAACCCTAACCCTAACACTATCCTTGGGCTGATGCTAACCGTAACCCTAACACTATCCTGGGCCTGATGCTAACCCTAACCCTAACCCTAACACTATCCTAGGGCTGATGCTAACCCTAACCCTAACACTATCCTTGGGCTGATGCTAACCCTAACCCTAAGCCTAACATTATCCTAGGGCAGATGCTAACCCTAACGCTAACCCTAACACTATCCTTGAACTGATGCTAACCCTAACCCTAACCCTAACACTATCCTAGCCCTGATGATAACCCTAACCCTAACCCTAACACTATCCTAAGGTTTATGTTAACCCTAACCCTAACACTATCCTAGGGCTGATGCTAACCCTAACCCTAACCCTAACACTATCCTAGGGCGGATGCTAACCCTAACCCTAACCCTAAAACTATCCTAGGGCTGATGCTAACCCTAACCCTAACCCTAACATTATCCTAGGGCTCATGCTAACCCTAACCCTAACCCTAACACTATCCTAGGGCTGATGCTAACCCTAACCCTAACCCTAACACTATCCTAGGGCTGATGCTAACCCTAACCCTAACCCTAACACTATCCTAGGGCTGATGCTAACCCTAACCCTAACACTATCCTAGGGCTGATGCTAACCCTAACCCTAACCCTAACACTCTCCTAGGGCTGATGCTAACCCTAACCCTAACACTATCCTAGGCCTGATGATAACCCTAACCCTAACCCTAACACTATCCTAGGGCTGATGCTAACCCTAACGCTAACCCTAACATTATCCCAGGGCTGACGCTAACCCTAACCCTAACACTATCCTAGGGCTGATGCTAACACTAACCCTAACCCTAACACTATCCTAGGGCGGATGCTAACCCAACCCTAACCCTAACCCTAACACTATCCTAGAGCTGATGCTAACCCTAAACCTAACCGTGACGCTAACCCTAATATTATCCTAGGGCTGATGCTAACCCTAACCCTAACCCCAACACTATCCTAGGGCTGATGCTATCCCTAACACTAACACTATCCTAGGGCTGATGCTAACCCTAACCCTACCCCTAACACTATCCTAGGGCTGATGCTAACCCTAACCCTAACGCTAACACTATCCTAGGGCTGAGGCTAACCCTAACCCTAACACTATCCTACGGCTGATGCTAACCCTAACCCTAACCCTAACACTATCCTAAGGCTGATGGTAACCCTAACACTAACACTATCCTAAGCCTGGTGCTAACCCTAACTCTAACCCTAACACTATCCTAGGGCTCATGCTAACCCTAACCCTAATAATATCCTAGGACTGATGCTAACAGTAACCCTAACCCTAACACTATCCTAGGGCTGATGCTAACCCTAACCCTAACCCTAACTCTATCCTAGGGCTGATGCTAACCCTAACCCTAACACTATCCTAGGCCTGATGATAACCCTAACCCTAACCCTAACACTATCCTAGGGCTAATGCTAACCCTAACCATAACACTATGCTAGGCCTCATGCTAGCCCTAACCCTAACCCTAACACTATCCTAGGGCTGATGCTAACCCTAACCCTAACACTATGCTAGGGCTGATGCTAACCCAAACCCTAACACTATCATAGGCCTGATGATAACCCTAACCCTAACCCTAACACTATCCTAGGGCTGATGCTAACCCTAACCCTAACACTATCCTAGGCCTGATGCTAACCCTAACCCTAACGCTAACACTATCCTAGGGCTGATGCTAACCCTAACCCTAACACTATCCTTGGGCTCATGCTAACCCTAACCCTAACCCTAACACTATCCTAGGGCTGATGCTAACCCTAACCCTAACACTATCCTAGGCCTGATGATAACCCTAACCCTAACCCTAACACTATCCTAGGGCTGATGCTAACCCTAACCCTAACACTATCCTAGGGCTGATGCTAACCCTAACCCTAACCCTAACAATATCCTAGGGCAGATGCTAACCATAACTCTAACCCTAACACTATCCTTGGGCTGATGCTAACCCTAACCCTAACCCTAACACTATCCTAGGCCTGATGATAACCCTAACCCTAACCCTAACACTATCCTATGCCTAATGATAACCCTAACCCTAACCCTGACACTATCCTAGGGCTGATGCTAACCCTAACCCTAACACTATCCTAGGGCTGTTGCTAACCCTAACCCTAACCCTAACACTATCCTAGGCCTGATGCTAACCCTATCCCTAACCCTAACACTCTCCTAGGGCTGAGGCTAACCCTAACCCTAACACTATCCTAGGGCTGATGCTAACCCTAATCCTAACCCAAACACTATCCTAGGGTTGATGCTAACCCTACCCCTAACACTATCCTAGGGCTGATGCTGACCCTAACCCTAACCCTAACACTATCCTTGGGCTGATGCTAACCCTAACCCTAACACTATCCTGGGCCTGATGCTAACCCTAACCCTAACCCTAACACTATCGTAGGGCTGATGCTAACCCTAACCCTAACACTATCCTTGGGCTGATGCTAACCCTAACCCTAACCCTAACAATATCCTAGGGCAGATGCTAACAATAACTCTAACCCTAACACTATCCTTGGGCTGATGCTAACCCTAACCCTAACACTATCCTGGGCCTGATGCTAACCCTAACCCTAACCCTAACACTATCCTAGGGCTGATGCTAACCCTAACCCTAACACTATCCTTGGGCTGATGCTAACCCTAACCCTAAGCCTAACATTATCCTAGGGCAGATGCTAACCCTAACGCTAACCCTAACACTATCCTTGAACTGATGCTAACCCTAACCCTAACCCTAACACTATCCTAGCCCTGATGATAACCCTAACCCTAACCCTAACACTATCCTAATGTTTATGTTAACCCTACCCCTAACACTATCCTAGGGCTGATGCTAACCCTAACCCTAACCCTAACACTATCCTAGGGCGGATGCTAACCCTAACCCTAACCGTAACACTATCCTAGGGCTGATGCTAACTCTAACACTAACACTATCCTAGGGCTGATGCTAACCCTAACCCTAACCCTAACATTATCCTAGGGCTGATGCTAACCCTAACCCTAACACTAACACTATCTTAGGGCTTAGACTAACCCTAACCCTAACACTATCCTAGGGCTGATGCTAACCCTAACCCTAACCATAACACTATCCTAGGGCTGATGCTAACCCTAACCCTAACACTATCCTAGGGCTGATGCTAACCCTAACCCTAACCCTAACACTATCCTAGGGCTGATGCTAACCCTAACCCTAACACTATCCTAGGGCTGATGCTAACCCTAACCCTAACACTATCCTAGGGCTGATGCTAACCCTAACCCTAAAACTATCCTAGGCCTGATGATAACCCTAACCCTAACCCTAACACTATCCTAATGTTTATGTTAACCCTACCCCTAACACTATCCTAGGGCTGATGCTAACCCTAACCCTAACCCTAACACTATCCTAGGGCTGATGCTAACCCTAACCCTAACCCTAACATTATCCTAGGGCTGATGCTAACCCTAACCCTAACTCTAACACTATCTTAGGGCTTAGGCTAACCCTAACCCTAACACTATCCTAGGGCTGATGCTAACCCTAACCCTAACTCTAACACTGTCTTAGGGCTTAGGCTAACCCTAACCCTAACACTATCCTAGGGCTGATGCTAACCCTAACCCTAACCCTAACACTATCCTAGGGCTGATGCTAACCCGAACCCTAACACTATCCTAGGGCTGATGCTAACCCTAACCCTAACACTAACACTCTCCAAGGGCTGATGCTAACCCTAACCCTAACCCTAACACTATCCTAGGGCTGATGCTAACCCTAACCCTAACTCTAACTCTCTCCAAGGGCTGATGCTAACCCTAACCCTAACCCTAACACTATCCTAGGGCTGATGCTAACCCTAACCCTAACACTATCCTAGGGCTGATGCTAACCCTAACACTAACATTATCCAAGGGCTGATGCTAACCCTAACCCTAACCCTAACACTATCCTAAGTCTGATGCTAACCCTAGACCTCACACTATACTAGGCCTGATGATAACCATAACCCTAACCTTAACAATATCCTAGGGCTGATGCTAACCCTAACCCTAACCCTAACACTATCCTAGAGCTGATGCTAACCCTAACCCTAACACTATCCTAGGCCTGATGATAACCCTAACCCTAACCCTGACACTATCCTAGGGCTGATGCTAACCCTAACCCTAACACTATCCTAGGGCTGATGCTAACCCTAACCCTAACCCTAACACTATCCTAGGCCTGATGCTAACCCTATCCCTAACCCTAACACTCTCCTAGGGCTGAGGCTAACCCTAACCCTAACACTATCCTAGGGCTGATGCTAACCCTAACCCTAACCCAAACACTATCCTAGGGTTGATGCTAACCCTAACCCTAACACTATCCTAGGGCTGATGCTAACCCTAACCCTAACCCTAACACTATCCTTGGGCTGATGCTAACCCTAACCCTAACACTATCCTGGGCCTGATGCTAACCCTAACCCTAACCCTAACACTATCCTAGCCCTGATGATAACCCTAATCCTAACCCTAACACTATCCTAAGGTTTATGTTAACCCTAACCCTAACACTATCCTAGGGCTGATGCTAACCCTAACCCTAACCCTAACACTATCCTAGGCCGGATGCCAACCCTAACCCTAACCCTAACACTATCCTAGGGCTGATGCTAACCCTAACACTAACACTATCCTAGGGCTGATGCTAACCCTAACCCTAACCCTAACATTATCCTAGGGCTGATGGTAACCCTAACCCTAACTCTAACACTATCTTAGGGCTTAGGCTAACCCTAACCCTAACACTATCCTAGGGCTGATGCTAACCCTAACCCTAACCCTAACACTATCCTAGGGATGATGCTAACCCTAACCCTAACACTATCCTAGGGCTGATGCTAACCCTAACCCTAACCCTAACATTATCCTAGGGCTGATGCTAACCCTAACCCTAACTCTAACACTGTTTTAGGGCTTAGGCTAACCCTAACCCTAACACTATCCTAGGGCTGATGCTAACCCTAACCCTAACCCTAACACTATCCTAGGGCTGATGCTAACCCTAACCCTAACACTATCCTAGGGCTGATGCTAACCCTAACCCTAACCCTAACACTCTCCAAGGGCTGATGCTAACCCTAACCCTAACCCTAACACTATCCTACGGCTGATGATAACCCTAACCCTAACCTTAACACTATCCTAGGGCTGATGCTAACCCTAACCCTCACACTATCCTAGGCCTGATGCTAACCCTAACCCTAACCCTAACACTATCCTAGGGCTGATGCTAACCCTAACCCTAACACTATCCAAGGGCTGATGCTAACCCTAAACCTAACCCTAACACTATCCTAGGGCTGATGCTAACCCTAACCCTAACACTATCCTAGGCCTGATGATAACCCTAACCCTAACCCTAACACTATCCTAGGGCTGATGCTAACCCTAACCCTAACACTATCCTAGGGCTGATGCTAACCCTAACCCTAACCCTAACACTATCCTAAGTCTGATGCTAACCCTAGACCTCACACTATACTAGGCCTGATGATAACCATAACCCTAACCTTAACACTATCCTAGGGCTGATGCTAACCCTAACCCTAACACTATCCTAGGCCTGATGATAATCCTAACCCTAACCCTGACACTATCCTAGGGCTGATGATAACCCTAACCCTAACACTATCCTAGGGCTGATGCTAACCCTAACCCTAAACCTAACACTATCCTAGGCCTGATGCTAACCCTATCCCTAACCCTAACACTCTCCTAGGGCTGAGGCTAACCCTATCCCTAACACTATCCTAGGGCTGATGCTAACCCTAACCCTAACCCAAACACTATCCTAGGGTTGATGCTAACCCTAACCCTAACACTATCCTAGGGCTGATGCTAACCCTAACCCTAACCCTAACACTATCCTTCCGCTGATGCTAACCCTAACCCTAACACTATCCTGGGCCTGATGCTAACCCTAACCCTAACCCTAACACTATCCTAGGGCTGATGCTAACCCTAACCCTAACACTATCCTAGGGCTGATGCTAACCCTAACACTAACATTATCCAAGGGCTGATGCTAACCCTAACCCTAACACTAACACTATCCTAAGTCTGATGCTAACCCTAGACCTCACACTATACTAGGCCTGATGATAACCATAACCCTAACCTTAACAATATCCTAGGGCTGATGCTAACCCTAACCCTAACCCTAACACTATCCTAGAGCTGATGCTAACCCTAACCCTAACACTATCCTAGGCCTGATGATAACCCTAACCCTAACCCTGACACTATCCTAGGGCTGATGCTAACCCTAACCCTAACACTATCCTAGGGCTGATGCTAACCCTAACCCTAACCCTAACACTATCCTAGGCCTGATGCTAACCCTATCCCTAACCCTAACACTCTCCTAGGGCTGAGGCTAACCCTAACCCTAACACTATCCTAGGGCTGATGCTAACCCTAACCCTAACCCAAACACTATCCTAGGGCTGATGCTAACTCTAACCCTAACACTATCCTAGGGCTGATGCTAACCCTAACCCTAACCCTAACACTATCCTTGGGCTGATGCTAACCCTAACCCTAACACTATCCTGGGCCTGATGCTAACCCTAACCCTAACCCTAACACTATCCTAGGGCTGATGGTAACCCTAACCCTAACACTATCCTTGGGCTGATGCTAACCCTAACCCTAAACCTAACAATATCCAAGGGCAGATGCTAACCCTAACGCTAACCCTAACACTATCCTTGAACTGATGCTAACCCTAACCCTAACCCTAACACTATCCTAGGCCTGATGATAACCCTAACCCTAACCCTAACACTATCCTAGGCCTTATGATAACCCTAACCCTAACCCCGACACTATCCTAGGGCTGATGCTAACCCTAACCCTAACACTATCCTAGGGCTGTTGCTAACCCTAACCGTAACCTTAACACTATCCTAGGCCTGATGCTAACCCTATCCCTAACCCTAACACTCTCCTAGGGCTGAGGCTAACCCTAACCCTAACACTATCCTAGGGGTGATGCTAACCCTAACCGTAACCCAAACACTATCCTAGGGTTGATGCTAACCCTAACCCTAACACTATCCTAGGGCTGATGCTAACCCTAACCCTAACCCTAACACTATCCTTGGGCTGATGCTAACCCTAACCCTAACACTATCCTGGGCCTGATGCTAACCCTAACCCTAACCCTAACACTATCCTAGCCCTGATGATAACCCTAACCCTAACCCTAACACTATCCTAAGGTTTATGTTAACCCTAACCCTAACACTATCCTAGGGCTGATGCTAACCCTAACCCTAACCCTAACACTATCCTAGGCCGGATGCCAACCCTAACCCTAACCCTAACACTATCCTAGGGCTGATGCTAACCCTAACACTAACACTATCCTAGGGCTGATGCTAACCCTAACCCTAACCCTAACATTATCCTAGGGCTGATGGTAACCCTAACCCTAACTCTAACACTATCTTAGGGCTTAGGCTAACCCTAACCCTAACAGTATCCTAGGGCTGATGCTAACCCTAACCCTAACCCTAACACTATCCTAGGGATGATGCTAACCCTAACCCTAACACTATCCTAGGGCTGATGCTAACCCTAACCCTAACCCTAACATTATCCTAGGGCTGATGCTAACCCTAACCCTAACTCTAACACTGTTTTAGGGCTTAGGCTAACCCTAACCCTAACACTATCCTAGGGCTGATGCTAACCCTAACCCTAACCCTAACACTATCCTAGGGCTGATGCTAACCCTAACCCTAACACTATCCTACGGCTGATGATAACCCTAACCCTAACCCTAACACTATCCTAGGGCTGATGCTAACCCAAACCCTCACACTATCCTAGGCCTGATGCTAACCCTAACCTTAACCCTAACACTATCCTAGGGCTGATGCTAACCCTAACCCTAACACTATCCAAGGGCTGATGCTAACCCTAAACCTAACCTTAACACTATCCTAGGGCTGATGCTAACCCTAACCCTAACACTATCCTAGGCCTGATGATAACCCTAACCCTAACCCTAACACTATCCTAGGGCTGATACTAACCCTAACCCTAACACTATCCTAGGGCTGATGCTAACCCTAACCCTAACCCTAACACTATCCTAAGTCTGATGCTAACCCTAGACCTCACACTATACTAGGCCTGATGATAACCATAACCCTAACCTTAACACTATCCTAGGGCTGATGCTAACCCTAACCTTAACACTATCCTAGGCCTGATGATAATCCTAACCCTAACCCTGACACTATCCTAGGGCTGATGATAACCCTAACCCTAACACTATCCTAGGGCTGATGCTAACCCTAACCCTAAACCTAACACTATCCTAGGCCTGATGCTAACCCTATCCCTAACCCTAACACTCTCCTAGGGCTGAGGCTAACCCTATCCCTAACACTATCCTACGGCTGATGCTAACCCTAACCCTAACCCAAACACTATCCTAGGGTTGATGCTAACCCTAACCCTAACACTATCCTAGGGCTGATGCTAACCCTAACCCTAACACTATCCTAGGGCTGATGCTAACCCTAACCCTAACCCTAACACTATCCTAAGTCTGATGCTAACCCTAGACCTCACACTATACTAGGCCTGATGATAACCATAACCCTAACCTTAACACTATCCTAGGGCTGATGCTAACCCTAACCCTAACACTATCCTAGGCCTGATGATAATCCTAACCCTAACCCTGACACTATCCTAGGGCTGATGATAACCCTAACCCTAACACTATCCTAGGGCTGATGCTAACCCTAACCCTAAACCTAACACTATCCTAGGCCTGATGCTAACCCTATCCCTAACCCTAACACTCTCCTAGGGCTGAGGCTAACCCTATCCCTAACACTATCCTAGGGCTGATGCTAACCCTAACCCTAACCCAAACACTATCCTAGGGTTGATGCTAACCCTAACCCTAACACTATCCTAGGGCTGATGCTAACCCTAACCCTAACCCTAACACTATCCTTGCGCTGATGCTAACCCTAACCCTAACACTATCCTGGGCCTGATGCTAACCCTAACCCTAACCCTAACACTATCCTAGGGCTGATGCTAACCCTAACCCTAACACTATCCTAGGGCTGATGCTAACCCTAACACTAACATTATCCAAGGGCTGATGCTAACCCTAACCCTAACACTAACACTATCCTAAGTCTGATGCTAACCCTAGACCTCACACTATACTAGGCCTGATGATAACCATAACCCTAACCTTAACAATATCCTAGGGCTGATGCTAACCCTAACCCTAACCCTAACACTATCCTAGAGCTGATGCTAACCCTAACCCTAACACTATCCTAGGCCTGATGATAACCCTAACCCTAACCCTGACACTATCCTAGGGCTGATGCTAACCCTAACCCTAACACTATCCTAGGGCTGATGCTAACCCTAACCCTAACCCTAACACTATCCTAGGCCTGATGCTAACCCTATCCCTAACCCTAACACTCTCCTAGGGCTGAGGCTAACCCTAACCCTAACACTATCCTAGGGCTGATGCTAACCCTAACCCTAACCCAAACACTATCCTAGGGTTGATGCTAACCCTAACCCTAACACTATCCTAGGGCTGATGCTAACCCTAACCCTAACCCTAACACTATCCTTGGGCTGATGCTAACCCTAACCCTAACACTATCCTGGGCCTGATGCTAACCCTAACCCTAACCCTAACACTATCCTAGGGCTGATGGTAACCCTAACCCTAACACTATCCTTGGGCTGATGCTAACCCTAACCCTAAACCTAACAATATCCTAGGGCAGATGCTAACCCTAACGCTAACCCTAACACTATCCTTGAACTGATGCTAACCCTAACCCTAACCCTAACACTATCCTAGGCCTGATGATAACCCTAACCCTAACCCTAACACTATCCTAGGCCTGATGATAACCCTAACCCTAACCCCGACACTATCCTAGGGCTGATGCTAACCCTAACCCTAACACTATCCTAGGGCTGTTGCTAACCCTAACCGTAACCTTAACACTATCCTAGGCCTGATGCTAACCCTATCCCTAACTCTAACACTCTCCTAGGGCTGAGGCTAACCCTAACCCTAACACTATCCTAGGGGTGATGCTAACCCTAACCGTAACCCAAACACTATCCTAGGGTTGATGCTAACCCTAACCCTAACACTATCCTAGGGCTGATGCTAACCCTAACCCTAACCCTAACACTATCCTTGGGCTGATGCTAACCCTAACCCTAACACTATCCTGGGCCTGATGCTAACCCTAACCCTAACCCTAACACTATCCTAGCCCTGATGATAACCCTAACCCTAACCCTAACACTATCCTAAGGTTTATGTTAACCCTAACCCAAACACTATCCTAGGGCTGATGCTAACCCTAACCCTAACCCTAACACTATCCTAGGCCGGATGCCAACCCTAACCCTAACCCTAACACTATCCTAGGGCTGATGCTAACCCTAACACTAACACTATCCTAGGGCTGATGCTAACCCTAACCCTAACCCTAACATTATCCTAGGGCTGATGGTAACCCTAACCCTAACTCTAACACTATCTTAGGGCTTAGGCTAACCCTAACCCTAACAGTATCCTAGGGCTGATGCTAACCCTAACCCTAACCCTAACACTATCCTAGGGATGATGCTAACCCTAACCCTAACACTATCCTAGGGCTGATGCTAACCCTAACCCTAACCCTAACATTATCCTAGGGCTGATGCTAACCCTAACCCTAACTCTAACACTGTTTTAGGGCTTAGGCTAACCCTAACCCTAACACTATCCTAGGGCTGATGCTAACCCTAACCCTAACCCTAACACTATCCTAGGGCTGATGCTAACCCTAACCCTAACACTATCCTAGGGCTGATGCTAACCCTAACCCTAACCCTAACACTCTCCAAGGGCTGATGCTAACCCTAACCCTAACCCTAACACTATCCTACGGCTGATGATAACCCTAACCCTAACCCTAACACTATCCTAGGGCTGATGCTAACCCAAACCCTCACACTATCCTAGGCCTGATGCTAACCCTAACCTTAACCCTAACACTATCCTAGGGCTGATGCTAACCCTAACCCTAACACTATCCAAGGGCTGATGCTAACCCTAAACCTAACCTTAACACTATCCTAGGGCTGATGCTAACCCTAACCCTAACACTATCCTAGGGCTGATGCTAACCCTAACCCTAACCCTAACACTATCCTAGGGCTGATACTAACCCTAACCCTAACACTATCCTAGGGCTGATGCTAACCCTAACCCTAACCCTAACACTATCCTAAGTCTGATGCTAACCCTAGACCTCACACTATACTAGGCCTGATGATAACCATAACCCTAACCTTAACACTATCCTAGGGCTGATGCTAACCCTAACCCTAACACTATCCTAGGCCTGATGATAATCCTAACCCTAACCCTGACACTATCCTAGGGCTGATGATAACCCTAACCCTAACACTATCCTAGGGCTGATGCTAACCCTAACCCTAAACCTAACACTATCCTAGGCCTGATGCTAACCCTATCCCTAACCCTAACACTCTCCTAGGGCTGAGGCTAACCCTATCCCTAACACTATCCTACGGCTGATGCTAACCCTAACCCTAACCCAAACACTATCCTAGGGTTGATGCTAACCCTAACCCTAACACTATCCTAGGGCTGATGCTAACCCTAACCCTAACCCTAACACTATCCTTGCGCTGATGCTAACCCTAACCCTAACACTATCCTGGGCCTGATGCTAACCCTAACCCTAACCCTAACACTATCCTAGGGCTGATGGTAACCCTAACCCTAACACTATCCTTGGGCTGATGCTAACCCTAACCCTAACCCTAACAATATCCTAGGGCAGATGCTAACACTAACGCTAACCCTAACACTATCCTTGAACTGATGCTAACCCTAACCCTAACCCTAACACTATCCTAGGGCTGATGCTAACCTTAACCCTAACTCAAACACTATCTTAGGGCTGAGGCTAACCCTAACCCTAACACTATCCTACGGCTGATGATAACCCTAACCCTAACCCTAACACTATCCTAGGGCTGATGCTAACCCTAACCCTAACACTATCCTAGGCCTGATGATAACCCTAACCCTAACCCTAACACTATCCTATGGCTGATGCTAACCCTAACCCTAACCCTAACACTATCCTAGGGCTGATGCTAACCCTAACCCTAACACTATCCTAGGGCTGATGCTAACCCTAACCCTAACCCTAACACTATCCTAGGCCTGATGATAACCCTAACCCTAACACTAACACTATCCTAGGCCTGGTGATAACCCTAACCCTAACCCTAACACTATCCTTGGGCTGATGCTAACCCTAACCCTAACACTATCCGGGGCCTGATGCTAACCCTAACCCTAACCCTAACACTATCCTAGGGCTGATGCTAACCCTAACCCTAACACTATCCTTGGGCTGATGCTAACCCTAACCCTAACACTAACAATATCCTAGGGCAGATGCTAACCATGACTCTAACCCTAACACTATCCTTGGGCTGATGCTAACCCTAACCCTAACATTATCCTGGGCCTGATGCTAACCCTAACCCTAACCCTAACACTATCCTAGGGCTGATGCTAACCCTAACCCTAACACTATCCTTGGGCTGATGCTAACCCTAACCCTAAGCCTAACATTATCCTAGGGCAGATGCTAACCCTAACGCTAACCCTAACACTATCCTTGAACTGATGCTAACCCTAACCCTAACACTAACACTATCCTAGCCCTGATGATAACCCTAACCCTAACCCTAACACTATCCTAATGTTTATGTTAACCCTAACCCTAACACTATCCTAGGGCTGATGCTAACCCTAACCCTAACCGTAACACTATCCTAGGGCGGATGCTAACCGTAACCCTAACACTATCCTAGGGCTGATGCTAACCCTAACCCTAACCCTAACACTATCCTAGGGCTGATGCTAACCCTAACCCTAACACTATCCTATGGCTGATGCTAACCCTAACCCTAACCCTAACACTATCCTAGGGCTGATGCTAACCCTAACCCTAACACTATCCTAGGGCTGATGCTAACCCTAACCCTAACACTAACACTATCCTAGGGCTGATGCTAACCCTAACCCTAACACTATCCTAGGCCTGATGATAACCCTAACCCTAACCCTAACACTATCCTAGGGCTGATGCTAACCCTAACGCTAACCCTAACATTATCCCAGGGCTGATGCTAACCCTAACCCTAACACTATCCTAGGGCTGATGCTAACCCTAACCCTAACCCTAACATTATCCTAGGGCTGATGCTAACCCTAACCCTAACTCTAACACTATCTTAGGGCTTAGGCTAACCCTAACCCTAACACTATCCTAGGGCTGATGCTAACCCTAACCCTAACTCTAACACTATCTTAGGGCTTAGGCTAACCCTAACCCTAACACTATCCTAGGGCTGATGCTAACCCTAACCCTAACACTATCCTAGGGCTGATGCTAACCCTAACCCTAACCCTAACAGTCTCCAAGGGCTGATGTTAACCCTAACCCTAACCCTAACACTATCCTAGGGCTGATGCTAACCCTAACCCTAACTCAAACACTATCTTAGGGCTGAGGCTAACCCTAACCCTAACACTATCCTACGGCTGATGATGACCCTAACCCTAACCCTAACACTATCCTAGGGCTGATGCTAACCCTAACCCTAACACTATCCTAGGCCTGATGCTAACCCTAACCCTAACAATAACACTATCCTAGGGCTGATGCTAACCCTAACCCTAACACTATCCTAGGGCTGATGCTAACCCTAAACCTAACCCTAACACTATCCTATGGCTGATGCTAACCCTAACCCTAACACTATCATAGGCCTGATGATAACCCTAACCCTAAACCTAACACTATCCTAGGGCTGATGCTAACCCTAACCCTAACATTATCCTAGGGCTGATGCTAACCCTAACCCTAACCCTAACACTATCCTAAGTCTGATGCTAACCCTAGACCTCACACTATACTAGGCCTGATGATAACCATAACCCTAACCTTAACACTATCCTAGGGCTGATGCTAACCCTAACCCTAACCCTAACACTATCCTAGAGCTGATGCTAACCCTAACCCTAACACTATCCTAGGCCTGATGATAACCCTAACACTAACCCTGACAGTATCCTAGGGCTGATGCTAACCCTAACCCTAACACTATCCTAGGGCTGATGCTAACCCTAACCCTAACCCTAACACTATCCTAGGCCGGATGCTAACCCTATTCCTAACCCTAACACTCTCCTAGGGCTGAGGCTAACCCTAACCCTAACACTATCCTAGGGCTGATGCTAACCCTAACCCTAACCCAAACACTATCCTAGGGTTGATGCTAACCCTAACCCTAACACTATCCTAGGGCTGATGATAACCCTAACCCTAACCCTAACACTATCTTTGGGCTGATGCTAACCCTAACCCTAACACTATCCTGGGCCTGATGCTAACCCTAACCCTAACCCTAACACTATCCTAGGGCTGATGCTAACCCTAAGCGTAACACTATCCTTGGGCTGATGCTAACCCTAACCCTAACCCTAACAATATCCTAGGGCAGATGCTAACCCTAACGCTAACCCTAACACTATCCTTGAACTGATGCTAACCCTAACCCTAACCCTAACACTATCCTAGGCCTGATGATAACCCTAAAACTAACCCTAGAACTATCCTAGGCCTGATGATAACCCTAACCCTAACCCTGACACTATCCTAGGGCTGATGCTAACCCTAACCCTAACACTATCCTAGGGCTGTTGCTAACCCTAACACTAACCCTACCACTATCCTAGGCCTGATGCTAACCCTATCCCTAACCCTAACACTCTCCTAGGCCTGAGGCTAACCCTAACCCTAACACTATCCTAGGGCTGATGCTAACCCTAACCCTAACCCAAACACTATCCTAGGGTTGATGCTAACCCTAACCCTAACACTATCCTAGGGCTGATGCTAACCCTAACCCTAACCCTAACACTATCCTTGGGCTGATGCTAACCCTAACCCTAACCCTAACAATATCCTAGGGCAGATGCTAACCATAACCCTAACCCTAACACTATCCTTGGGCTGATGCTAACCCTAACCCTAACACTATCCTGGGCCTGATGCTAACCCTAACCCTAACCCTAACACTATCCTAGGGCTGATGCTAACCCTAACCCTAACACTATCCTTGGGCTGATGCTAACCCTAACCCTAAGCCTAACATTATCCTAGGGCAGATGCTAACCCTAACGCTAACCCTAACACTATCCTTGAACTGATGCTAACCCTAACCCTAACCGTAACACTATCCTAGCCCTGATGATAACCCTAACCCTAACCCTAACACTATCCTAAGGTTTATGTTAACCCTAACCCTAACACTATCCTAGGGCTGATGCTAACCCTAACCCTAACCCTAACACTATCCTAGGGCGGATGCTAACCCTAACCCTAACCCTAACACTATCCTAGGGCTGATGCTAACCCTAACCTTAACCCTAACATTATCCTAGGGCTCATGCTAACCCTAACCCTAACCCTAACACTATCCTAGGGCTGATGCTAACCCTAACCCTAACCCTAACACTATTCTAGGCCTATGCTAACCCTAACCCTAACCCTAACACTATCCTAGGGCTCATGCTAACCCTAACCCTAACACTATCCTAGGGCTGATGCTAACCCTAACCCTAACCCTAACACTCTCCTAGGGCTGATGCTAACCCTAACCCTAACACTATCCTAGGCCTGATGATAACCCTAACCCTAACCCTAACACTATCCTAGGGCTGATGCTAACCCTAACGCTAACCCTAACATTATCCCAGGGCTGACGCTAACCATAACCCTAACACTATCCTAGGACTGATGCTAACCCTAACCCTAACCCTAACACTATCCTAGGGCGGATGCTAACCCAACCCTAACCCTAACCCTAACACTATCCTAGAGCTGATGCTAACCCTAAACCTAACCGTGACGCTAACCCTAATATTATCCTAGGGCTGATGCTAACCCTAACCCTAACCCTAACACTATCCTAGGGCTGATGCTATCCCTAACACTAACACTATCCTAGGGCTGATGCTAACCCTAACCCTACCCCTAACACTATCCTAGGGCTGATGCTAACCCTAACCCTAACGCTAACACTATCCTAGGGCTGAGGCTAACCCTAACCCTAACACTATCCTACGGCTGATGCTAACCCTAACCCTAACCCTAACACTATCCTAAGGCTGATGGTAACCCTAACACTAACACTATCCTAAGCCTGGTGCTAACCCTAACTCTAACCCTAACACTATCCTAGGGCTCATGCTAACCCTAACCCTAATAATATCCTAGGACTGATGCTAACAGTAACCCTAACCCTAACACTATCCTAGGGCTGATGCTAACCCTAACCCTAACCCTAACTCTATCCTAGGGCTGATGCTAACCCTAACCCTAACACTATCCTAGGCCTGATGATAACCCTAACCCTAACCCTAACACTATCCTAGGGCTAATGCTAACCCTAACCATAACACTATGCTAGGCCTCATGCTAGCCCTAACCCTAACCCTAACACTATCCTAGGGCTGATGCTAACCCTAACCCTAACACTATGCTAGGGCTGATGCTAACCCAAACCCTAAAACTATCATAGGCCTGATGATAACCCTAACCCTAACCCTAACACTATCCTAGGGCTGATGCTAACCCTAACCCTAACACTATCCTAGGCCTGATGCTAACCCTAACCCTAACGCTAACACTATCCTAGGGCTGATGCTAACCCTAACCCTAACACTATCCTTGGGCTCATGCTAACCCTAACCCTAACCCTAACACTATCCTAGGGCTGATGCTAACCCTAACCCTAACACTATCCTAGGCCTGATGATAACCCTAACCCTAACCCTAACACTATCCTAGGGCTGATGCTAACCCTAACCCTAACACTATCCTAGGGCTGATGCTAACCCTAACCCTAACCCTAACAATATCCTAGGGCAGATGCTAACCATAACTCTAACCCTAACACTATCCTTGGGCTGATGCTAACCCTAACCCTAACCCTAACACTATCCTAGGCCTGATGATAACCCTAACCCTAACCCTAACACTATCCTAGGCCTAATGATAACCCTAACCCTAACCCTGACACTATCCTAGGGCTGATGCTAACCCTAACCCTAACACTATCCTAGGGCTGTTGCTAACCCTAACCCTAACCCTAACACTATCCTAGGCCTGATGCTAACCCTATCCCTAACCCTAACACTCTCCTAGGGCTGAGGCTAACCCTAACCCTAACACTATCCTAGGGCTGATGCTAACCCTAACCCTAACCCAAACACTATCCTAGGGTTGATGCTAACCCTACCCCTAACACTATCCTAGGGCTGATGCTGACCCTAACCCTAACCCTAACACTATCCTTGGGCTGATGCTAACCCTAACCCTAACACTATCCTGGGCCTGATGCTAACCCTAACCCTAACCCTAACACTATCGTAGGGCTGATGCTAACCCTAACCCTAACACTATCCTTGCGCTGATGCTAACCCTAACCCTAACCCTAACAATATCCTAGGGCAGATGCTAACCATAACTCTAACCCTAACACTATCCTTGGGCTGATGCTAACCCTAACCCTAACACTATCCTGGGCCTGATGCTAACCCTAACCCTAACCCTAACACTATCCTAGGGCTGATGCTAACCCTATCCCTAACACTATCCTTGGGCTGATGCTAACCCTAACCCTAAGCCTAACATTATCCTAGGGCAGATGCTAACCCTAACGCTAACCCTAACACTATCCTTGAACTGATGCTAACCCTAACCCTAACCCTAACACTATCCTAGCCCTGATGATAACCCTAACCCTAACCCTAACACTATCCTAATGTTTATGTTAACCCTACCCCTAACACTATCCTAGGGCTGATGCTAACCCTAACCCTAACCCTAACACTCTCCAAGGGCTGATGCTAACCCTAACCCTAACCCTAACACTATCCTAGGGCTGATGCTAACCCTAACCCTAACTCTAACTCTCTCCAAGGGCTGATGCTAACCCTAACCCTAACCCTAACACTATCCTAGGGCTGATGCTAACCCTAACCCTAACACTATCCTAGGGCTGATGCTAACCCTAACACTAACATTATCCAAGGGCTGATGCTAACCCTAACCCTAACCCTAACACTATCCTAAGTCTGATGCTAACCCTAGACCTCACACTATACTAGGCCTGATGATAACCATAACCCTAACCTTAACACTATCCTAGGGCTGATGCTAACCCTAACCCTAACCCTAACACTATCCTAGAGCTGATGCTAACCCTAACCCTAACACTATCCTAGGCCTGATGATAACCCTAACCCTAACCCTGACACTATCCTAGGGCTGATGCTAACCCTAACCCTAACACTATCCTAGGGCTGATGCTAACCCTAACCCTAACCCTAACACTATCCTAGGGCTGATGCTAACCCTATTCCTAACCCTAACACTCTCCTAGGGATGAGGCTAACGCTAACCCTAACACTATCCTAGGGCTGATGCTAACCCTAACCCTAACCCAAACACTATCCTAGGGTTGATGCTAACCCTAACCCTAACACTATCCTAGGGCTGATGCTAACCCTAACCCTAACCCTAACACTATCCTTGGGCTGATGCTAACCCTAACCCTAACACTATCCTGGGCCTGATGCTAACCCTAACCCTAACCCTAACACTATCCTTGGGCTGATGCTAACCCTAACCCTAACACTATCCTGGGCCTGATGCTAACCCTAACCCTAAACCTAACAATATCCTAGGGCAGATGCTAACCCTAACGCTAACCCTAACACTATCCTTGAACTGATGCTAAACCTAACCCTAACCCTAACACTATCCTAGGCGTGATGATAACCCTAACCCTAACCCTAACACTATCCTAGGCCTGATGATAACCCTAACCCTAACCCCGACACTATCCTAGGGCTGATGCTAACCCTAACCCTAACACTATCCTAGGGCTGTTGCAAACCCTAACCGTAACCCTAACACTATCCTAGGCCTGATGCTAACCCTATCCCTAACCCTAACACTCTCCTAGGGCTCAGGATAACCCTAACCCTAACACTATCCTAGGGGTGATGCTAACCCTAACCCTAACCGAAACACTATCCTAGGGTTGATGTTAACCCTAACCCTAACACTATCCTAGGGCTGATGCTAACCCTAACCCTAACCCTTACACTATCCTTGGGCTGATGCTAACCCTAACCCTAACACTATCCTGGGCCTGATGCTAACCCTAACCCTAACCCTAACACTATCCTAGCCCTGATGATACCCCTAACCCTAACCCTAACACTATCCTAAGGTTTATGTTAACCCTAACCCTAACACTATCCTAGGGCTGATGCTAACCCTAACCCTAATCCTAACACTATCCTAGGCCGGATGCCAACCCTAACCCTAACCCTAACACTATCCTAGGGCTGATGCTAACCCTAACACTAACACTATCCTAGGGCTGATGCTAACCCTAACCCTAACCCTAACATTATCCTAGGGCTGATGGTAACCCTAACCCTAACTCTAACACTATCTTAGGGCTTAGGCTAACCCTAACCCTAACACTACCCTAGGGCTGATGCTAACCCTAACCCTAACCCTAACACTATCCTAGGGATGATGCTAACCCTAACCCTAACACTATCCTAGGGCTGATGCTAACCCTAACCCTAACCCTAACACTATCCTAGGGCTGATGCTAACCCTAACCCTAACCCTAACACTATCCTAGGGCTGATGCTAACCCTAACGCTAACCCTAACATTATCCCAGGGCTGATGCTAACCCTAACCCTAACACTATCCTAGGGCTGATGCTAACCCTAACCCTAACCCTAACACTATCCTAGGCCGGATGCTAACCCTATTCCTAACCCTAACACTCTCCTAGGGCTGAGGCTAACCCTAACCCTAACACTATCCTAGGGCTGATGCTAACCCTAACCCTAACCCAAACACTATCCTAGGGTTGATGCTAACCCTAACCCTAACACTATCCTAGGGCTGATGATAACCCTAACCCTAACCCTAACACTATCTTTGGGCTGATGCTAACCCTAACCCTAACACTATCCTGGGCCTGATGCTAACCCTAACCCTAACCCTAACACTATCCTAGGGCTGATGCTAACCCTAAGCGTAACACTATCCTTGGGCTGATGCTAACCCTAACCCTAACCCTAACAATATCCTAGGGCAGATGCTAACCCTAACGCTAACCCTAACACTATCCTTGAACTGATGCTAACCCTAACCCTAACCCTAACACTATCCTAGGCCTGATGATAACCCTAAAACTAACCCTAGAACTATCCTAGGCCTGATGATAACCCTAACCCTAACCCTGACACTATCCTAGGGCTGATGCTAACCCTAACCCTAACACTATCCTAGGGCTGTTGCTAACCCTAACACTAACCCTACCACTATCCTAGGCCTGATGCTAACCCTATCCCTAACCCTAACACTCTCCTAGGGCTGAGGCTAACCCTAACCCTAACACTATCCTAGGGCTGATGCTAACCCTAACCCTAACCCAAACACTATCCTAGGGTTGATGCTAACCCTAACCCTAACACTATCCTAGGGCTGATGCTAACCCTAACCCTAACCCTAACACTATCCTTGGGCTGATGCTAACCCTAACCCTAACCCTAACAATATCCTAGGGCAGATGCTAACCATAACCCTAACCCTAACACTATCCTTGGGCTGATGCTAACCCTAACCCTAACACTATCCTGGGCCTGATGCTAACCCTAACCCTAACCCTAACACTATCCTAGGGCTGATGCTAACCCTAACCCTAACACTATCCTTGGGCTGATGCTAACCCTAACCCTAAGCCTAACATTATCCTAGGGCAGATGCTAACCCTAACGCTAACCCTAACACTATCCTTGAACTGATGCTAACCCTAACCCTAACCGTAACACTATCCTAGCCCTGATGATAACCCTAACCCTAACCCTAACACTATCCTAAGGTTTATGTTAACCCTAACCCTAACACTATCCTAGGGCTGATGCTAACCCTAACCCTAACCCTAACACTATCCTAGGGCGGATGCTAACCCTAACCCTAACCCTAACACTATCCTAGGGCTGATGCTAACCCTAACCTTAACCCTAACATTATCCTAGGGCTCATGCTAACCCTAACCCTAACCCTAACACTATCCTAGGGCTGATGCTAACCCTAACCCTAACCCTAACACTATCCTAGGGCTGATGCTAACCCTAACCCTAACCCTAAAACTATCCTAGGGCTGATGCTAACCCTAACCCTAACACTATCCTAGGGCTGATGCTAACCCTAACCCTAACCCTAACACTCTCCTAGGGCTGATGCTAACCCTAACCCTAACACTATCCTAGGCCTGATGATAACCCTAACCCTAACCCTAACACTATCCTAGGGCTGATGCTAACCCTAACGCTAACCCTAACATTATCCCAGGGCTGACGCTAACCCTAACCCTAACACTATCCTAGGGCTGATGCTAACCCTAACCCTAACCCTAACACTATCCTAGGGCGGATGCTAACCCAACCCTAACACTAACCCTAACACTATCCTAGAGCTGATGCTAACCCTAAACCTAACCGTGACGCTAACCCTAATATTATCCTAGGGCTGATGCTAACCCTAACCCTAACCCTAACACTATCCTAGGGCTGATGCTATCCCTAACACTAACACTATCCTAGGGCTGATGCTAACCCTAACCCTACCCCTAACACTATCCTAGGGCTGATGCTAACCCTAACCCTAACGCTAACACTATCCTAGGGCTGAGGCTAACCCTAACCCTAACACTATCCTACGGCTGATGCTAACCCTAACCCTAACCCTAACACTATCCTAAGGCTGATGGTAACCCTAACACTAACACTATCCTAAGCCTGGTGCTAACCCTAACTCTAACCCTAACACTATCCTAGGGCTCATGCTAACCCTAACCCTAATAATATCCTAGGACTGATGCTAACAGTAACCCTAACCCTAACACTATCCTAGGGCTGATGCTAACCCTAACCCTAACCCTAACTCTATCCTAGGGCTGATGCTAACCCTAACCCTAACACTATCCTAGGCCTGATGATAACCCTAACCCTAACCCTAACACTATCCTAGGGCTAATGCTAACCCTAACCATAACACTATGCTAGGCCTCATGCTAGCCCTAACCCTAACCCTAACACTATCCTAGGGCTGATGCTAACCCTAACCCTAACACTATGCTAGGGCTGATGCTAACCCAAACCCTAAAACTATCATAGGCCTGATGATAACCCTAACCCTAACTCTAACACTATCCTAGGGCTGATGCTAACCCTAACCCTAACACTATCCTAGGCCTGATGCTAACCCTAACCCTAACGCTAACACTATCCTAGGGCTGATGCTAACCCTAACCCTAACACTATCCTTGGGCTCATGCTAACCCTAACCCTAACCCTAACACTATCCTAGGGCTGATGCTAACCCTAACCCTAACACTATCCTAGGCCTGATGATAACCCTAACCCTAACCCTAACACTATCCTAGGGCTGATGCTAACCCTAACCCTAACACTATCCTAGGGCTGATGCTAACCCTAACCCTAACCCTAACAATATCCTAGGGCAGATGCTAACCATAACTCTAACCCTAACACTATCCTTGGGCTGATGCTAACCCTAACCCTAACCCTAACAGTATCCTAGGCCTGATGATAACCCTAACCCTAACCCTAACACTATCCTAGGCCTAATGATAACCCTAACCCTAACCCTGACACTATCCTAGGGCTGATGCTAACCCTAACCCTAACACTATCCTAGGGCTGTTGCTAACCCTAACCCTAACCCTAACACTATCCTAGGCCTGATGCTAACCCTATCCCTAACCCTAACACTCTCCTAGGGCTGAGGCTAACCCTAACCCTAACACTATCCTAGGGCTGATGCTAACCCTAACCCTAACCCAAACACTATCCTAGGGTTGATGCTAACCCTACCCCTAACACTATCCTAGGGCTGATGCTGACCCTAACCCTAACCCTAACACTATCCTTGGGCTGATGCTAACCCTAACCCTAACACTATCCTGGGCCTGATGCTAACCCTAACCCTAACCCTAACACTATCGTAGGGCTGATGCTAACCCTAACCCTAACACTATCCTTGGGCTGATGCTAACCCTAACCCTAACCCTAACAATATCCTAGGGCAGATGCTAACCATAACTCTAACCCTAACACTATCCTTGGGCTGATGCTAACCCTAACCCTAACACTATCCTGGGCCTGATGCTAACCCTAACCCTAACCCTAACACTATCCTAGGGCTGATGCTAACCCTATCCCTAACACTATCCTTGGGCTGATGCTAACCCTAACCCTAAGCCTAACATTATCCTAGGGCAGATGCTAACCCTAACGCTAACCCTAACACTATCCTTGAACTGATGCTAACCCTAACCCTAACCCTAACACTATCCTAGCCCTGATGATAACCCTAACCCTAACCCTAACACTATCCTAATGTTTATGTTAACCCTACCCCTAACACTATCCTAGGGCTGAGGCTAACCCTAACCCTAACACTATCCTACGGCTGATGCTAACCCTAACCCTAACCCTAACACTATCCTAAGGCTGATGGTAACGCTAACACTAACAGTATCCTAAGCCTGGTGCTAACCCTAACTCTAACCCTAACACTATCCTAGGGCTCATGCTAACCCTAACCCTAATAATATCCTAGGACTGATGCTAACAGTAACCCTAACCCTAACACTATCCTAGGGCTGATGCTAACCCTAACCCTAACCCTAACTCTATCCTAGGGCTGATGCTACCCCTAACCCTAACACTATCCTAGGCCTGATGATAACCCTAACCCTAACCCTAACACTATCCTAGGGCTAATGCTAACCCTAACCATAACACTATGCTAGGCCTCATGCTAGCCCTAACCCTAACCCTAACACTATCCTAGGGCTGATGCTAACCCTAACCCTAACAATATGCTAGGGCTGATGCTAACCCAAACCCTAACACTATCATAGGCCAGATGATAACCCTAACCCTAACCCTAACACTATCCTAGGGCTGATGCTAACCCTAACCCTAACACTATCCTAGGCCTGATTCTAACCCTAACCCTAACGCTAACACTATCCTAGGGCTGATGCTAACCCTAACCCTAACACTATCCTTGGGCTCATGCTAACCCTAACCCTAACCCTAACACTATCCTAGGGCTGATGCTAACCCTAACCCTAACACTATCCTAGGCCTGATGATAACCCTAACCCTAACCCTAACACTATCCTAGGGCTGATGCTAACCCTAACCCTAACACTATCCTAGGGCTGATGCTAACCCTAACCCTAACCCTAACAATATCCTAGGGCAGATGCTAACCATAACTCTAACCCTAACACTATCCTTGGGCTGATGCTAACCCTAACCCTAACCCTAACACTATCCTAGGCCTGATGATAACCCTAACCCTAACCCTAACACTATCCTAGGCCTAATGATAACCCTAACCCTAACCCTGACACTATCCTAGGGCTGATGCTAACCCTAACCCTAACACTATCCTAGGGCTGTTGCTAACCCTAACCCTAACCCTAACACTATCCTAGGCCTGATGCTAACCCTATCCCTAACCCTAACACTCTCCTAGGGCTGAGGCTAACCCTAACCCTAACACTATCCTGGGCCTGATGCTAACCCTAACCCTAACCCTAACACTATCGTAGGGCTGATGCTAACCCTAACCCTAACACTATCCTTGGGCTGATGCTAACCCTAACCCTAACCCTAACAATATCCTAGGGCAGATGCTAACCATAACTCTAACCCTAACACTATCCTTGGGCTGATGCTAACCCTAACCCTAACACTATCCTGGGCCTGATGCTAACCCTAACCCTAACCCTAACACTATCCTAGGGCTGATGCTAACCCTATCCCTAACACTATCCTTGGGCTGATGCTAACCCTAACCCTAAGCCTAACATTATCCTAGGGCAGATGCTAAACCTAACGCTAACCCTAACACTATCCTTGAACTGATGCTAACCCTAACCCTAACCCTAACACTATCCTAGCCCTGATGATAACCCTAACCCTAACCCTAACACTATCCTAATGTTTATGTTAACCCTACCCCTAACACTATCCTAGGGCTGATGCTAACCCTAACCCTAACACTAACACTATCCTAGGGCGGATGCTAACCCTAACCCTAACCGTAACACTATCCTAGGGCTGATGCTAACCCTAACACTAACACTATCCTAGGGCTGATGCTAACCCTAACCCTAACCCTAACATTATCCTAGGGCTGATGCTAACCCTAACCCTAACACTAACACTATCTTAGGGCTTAGACTAACCCTAACCCTAACACTATCCTAGGGCTGATGCTAACCCTAACCCTAACCCTAACACTATCCTAGGGCTGATGCTAACCCTAACCCTAACACTATCCTAGGGCTGATGCTAACCCTAACCCTAACCCTAACACTATCCTAGGGCTGATGCTAACCCTAACCCTAACACTATCCTAGGGCTGATGCTAACCCTAACCCTAACACTATCCTAGGGCTGATGCTAACCCTAACCCTAAAACTATCCTAGGCCTGATGGTAACCCTAACCCTAACCCTAACACTATCCTAGGGCTGATGCTAACCCTAACGCTAACCCTAACATTATCCCAGGGCTGATGCTAACCCTAACCCTAACACTATCCTAGGGCTGATGCTAACCCTAACCCTAACCCTAACATTATCCTAGGGCTGATGCTAACCCTAACCCTAACTCTAACACTATCTTAGGGCTTAGGCTAACCCTAACCCTAACACTATCCTAGGGCTGATGCTAACCCTAATCCTAACTCTAACACTGTCTTAGGGCTTAGGCTAACCCTAACCCTAACACTATCCTAGGGCTGATGCTAACCCTAACCCTAACCCTAACACTATCCTAGGGCTGATGCTAACCCGAACCCTAACACTATCCTAGGGCTGATGCTAACCCTAACCCTAACCCTAACACTCTCCAAGGGCTGATGCTAACCCTAACCCTAACCCTAACACTATCCTAGGGCTGATGCTAACCCTAACCCTAACTCTAACTCTCTCCAAGGGCTGATGCTAACCCTAACCCTAACCCTAACACTATCCTAGGGCTGATGCTAACACTAACCCTAACACTATCCTAGGGCTGATGCTAACCCTAACACTAACATTATCCAAGGGCTGATGCTAACCCTAACCCTAACCCTAACACTATCCTAAGTCTGATGCTAACCCTAGACCTCACACTATACTAGGCCTGATGATAACCATAACCCTAACCTTAACACTATCCTAGGGCTGATGCTAACCCTAACCCTAACCCTAACACTATCCTAGAGCTGATGCTAACCCTAACCCTAACACTATCCTAGGCCTGATGATAACCCTAACCCTAACCCTGACACTATCCTAGGGCTGATGCTAACCCTAACCCTAACACTATCCTAGGGCTGATGCTAACCCTAACCCTAACCCTAACACTATCCTAGGCCTGATGCTAACCCTATCCCTAACCCTAACACTCTCCTAGGGCTGAGGCTAACCCTAACCCTAACACTATCCTAGGGCTGATGCTAACCCTAACCCTAACCCAAACACTATCCTAGGGTTGATGCTAACCCTAACCCTAACACTATCCTAGGGCTGATGCTAACCCTAACCCTAACCCTAACACTATCCTTGGGCTGATGCTAACCCTAACCCTAACACTATCCTGGGCCTGATGCTATCCCTAACCCTAACCCTAACACTATCCTAGGGCTGATGCTAACCCTAACCCTAACACTATCCTTGGGCTGATGCTAACCCTAACCCTAAACCTAACAATATCCTAGGGCAGATGCTAACCCTAACGCTAACCCTAACACTATCCTTGAACTGATGCTAACCCTAACCCTAACCCTAACACTATCCTAGGCGTGATGATAACCCTAACCCTAACCCTAACACTATCCTAGGCCTGATGATAACCCTAACCCTAACCCCGACACTATCCTAGGGCTGATGCTAACCCTAACCCTAACACTATCCTAGGGCTGTTGCTAACCCTAACCGTAACCCTAACACTATCCTAGGCCTGATGCTAACCCTATCCCTAACCCTAACTCTCTCCTAGGGCTGAGGCTAACCCTAACCCTAACACTATCCTAGGGGTGATGCTAACCCTAACCCTAACACTATCCTAGGGCTGATGCTAACCCTAACCCTAACCCTAACACTATCCTTGGGCTGATGCTAACCCTAACCCTAACACTATCCTGGGCCTGATGCTAACCCTAACCCTAACCCTAACACTATCCTAGCCCTGATGATAACCCTAACCCTAACCCTAACACTATCCTAAGGTTTATGTTAACCCTAACCCTAACACTATCCTAGGGCTAATGCTAACCCTAACCCTAACCCTAACACTATCCTAGGCCGGATGCCAACCCTAACCCTAACCCTAACACTATCCTAGGGCTGATGCTAACCCTAACACTAACACTATCCTAGGGCTGATGCTAACCCTAACCCTAACCCTAACATTATCCTAGGGCTGATGGTAACCCTAACCCTAACTCTAACACTATCTTAGGGCTTAGGCTAACCCTAACCCTAACACTATCCTAGGGCTGATGCTAACCCTAACCCTAACCCTAACACTATCCTAGGGATGATGCTAACCCTAACCCTAACACTATCCTAGGGCTGATGCTAACCCTAACCCTAACCCTAACACTATCCTAGGGCTGATGCTAACCCTAACCCTAACACTATCCTAGGGCTGATGCTAACCCTAACCCTAACCCTAACACTATCCTAGGGCTGATGCTAACCCTAACCCTAACACTATCCTAGGCCTGATGATAACCCTAACCCTAACCCTAACACTATCCTAGGGCTGATGCTAACCCTAACGCTAACCCTAACATTATCCCAGGGCTGATGCTAACCCTAACCCTAACACTATCCTAGGGCTGATGCTAACCCTAACCCTAACCCTAACACTATCCTCGGGCGGATGCTAACCCAACCCTAACACTAACCCTAACACTATCCTAGAGCTGATGCTAACCCTAAACCTAACCGTGACGCTAACCCTAATATTATCCTAGGGCTGATGCTAACCCTAACCCTAACCCTAACACTATCCTAGGGCTGATGCTAACCCTAACACTAACACTATCCTAGGGCTGATGCTAACCCTAACCCTACCCCTAACACTATCCTAGGGCTGATGCTAACCCTAACCCTAACGCTAACACTATCCTAGGGCTGAGGCTAACCCTAACCCTAACACTATCCTACGGCTGATGCTAACCCTAACCCTAACCCTAACACTATCCTAAGGCTGATGGTAACCCTAACACTAACACTATCCTAAGCCTGGTGCTAACCCTAACTCTATCCCTAACACTATCCTAGGGCTGATGCTAACCCTAACCCTAATAATATCCTAGGGCTGATGCTAACAGTAACCCTAACCCTAACACTATCCTAGGGCTGATGCTAACCCTAACACTAACCCTAACACTATCCTAGGGCTGATGCTAACCCTAACCCTAACACTATCCTAGGCCTGATGATAACCCTAATCCTAACCCTAACACTATCCTAGGGCTGATGCTAACCCTAACCATAACACTATCCTAGGCCTGATGCTAACCCTAACCCTAACACTAACACTATCCTAGGGCTGATGCTAACCCTAACCCTATCACTATCCTAGGGCTGATGCTAACCCTAACCCTAACCCTAACACTATCCTATGGCTGATGCTAACCCTAACCCTAACACTATCATAGGCCTGATGATAACCCTAACCCTAACCCTAACAATATCCTAGGGCTGATGCTAACCCTAACCCTAACACTATCCTAGGCCTGATGCTAACCCTAACCCTAACGCTAACACTATCCTAGGGCTGATGCTAACCCTAACCCTAACACTATCCTTGGGCTCATGCTAACCCTAACCCTAACCCTAAGACTATCCTAGGGCTGATGCTAACCCTAACCCTAACACTATCCTAGGCCTGATGATAACCCTAACCCTAACCCTAACACTATCCTAGGGCTGATGCTAACCCTAACCCTAACACTATCCTAGGGCTGATGCTAACCCTAACCCTACCCGTAACACTATCCTAGGGCAGATGCTAACCCTAACGCTAACCCTAACACTATCCTTCAACTGATGCTAACCCTAACCCTAACCCTAACACTATCCTAGCCCTGATGATAACCCTAACCCTAACCCTAACACTATCCTAATGTTTATGTTAACCCTAACCCTAACACTATCCTAGGGCTGATGCTAACCCTAACCCTAACCCTAACATTATCCTAGGGCTGATGCTAACCCTAACCCTAACTCTAACACTATCTTAGGGCTTAGGCTAACCCTAACCCTAACACTATCCTAGGGCTGATGCTAACCCTAACCCTAACCCTAACACTATCCTAGGGCTGATGCTAACCCTAACGCTAACCCTAACATTATTCCAGGGCTGATGCTAACCCTAACCCTAACACTATCCTAGGGCTGATGCTAACCCTAACCCTAACCCTAACATTATCCTAGGGCTGATGCTAACCCTAACCCTAACTCTTACACTATCTTAGGGCTTAGGCTAACCCTAACCCTAACACTATCCTAGGGCTGATGCTAACCCTAACGCTAACTCTAACACTATCTTAGGGCTTAGGCTAACCTTAACCCTAACACTATCCTAGGGCTGATGCTAACCCTAACCCTATCCCTAACACTATCCTAGGGCTGATGCTAACCCTAACCCTAACCCTAACACTCTCCAAGGGCTGATGCTAACCCTAACCCTAACCCTAACACTATCCTAGGGCTGATGCTAACCCTAACCCTAACTCTAACACTATCTTAGGGCTGAGGCTAACCCTAACCCTAACACTATCCTACGGCTGATGATAACCCTAACCCTAACCCTAACACTATCCTAGGGCTGATGCTAACCCTAACCCTAACACTATCCTAGGCCTGATGCTAACCCTAACCCTACCCCTAACACTATCCTAGGGCTGATGCTAACCCTAACCCTAACGCTAACACTATCCTAGGGCTGAGGCTAACCCTAACACTAACACTATCCTAGGCCTGATGCTAACCCTAACCCTAACCCTGACACTATCCTAGGGCTGATGCTAACCCTAACCCTAACACTATCCTAGGGCTGATGCTAACCCTAACACTAACACTATCCCAGGGCTGATGCTAACCCTAACCCTAACACTATCCTAGGGCTGATGCTAACCCTAAACCTAACCGTGACGCTAACCCTAATATTATCCTAGGGCTGATGCTAACCCTAACCCTAACCCTAACACTATCCTAGGGCTGATGCTAACCCTAACACTAACACTATCCTAGGGCTGATGCTAACCCTAACCCTACCCCTAACACTATCCTAGGGCTAATGCTAACCCCAACCCTAACGCTAACACTATCCTAGGGCTGAGGCTAACCCTAACACTAACACTATCCTAGGCCTGATGCTAACCCTAACCCTAACCCTGACACTATCCTAGGGCTGATGCTAACCCTAACCCTAACACTATCCTAGGGCTGATGCTAACCCTAACACTAACACTATCCTAGGGCTGATGCTAACCCTAACCCTAACCCTAACACTCTCCAAGGGCTGATGCTAACCCTAACCCTAACCCTAACACTATCCTAGGGCTGATGCTAACCCTAACCCTAACACTATCCTAGGCCTGATGATAACCCTAACCCTAACCCTAACACTATCCTAGGGCTGATGCTAACCCTAACCCTAACACTATCCTAGGGCTGATGCTAACCCTAACCCTAACCCTAACACTATCCTAAGTCTGATGCTAACCCTAGACCTCACACTATACTAGGCCTGATGATAACCATAACCCTAACCTTAACACTATCCTAGGGCTGATGCTAACCCTAACCCTAACCCTAAAACTATCCTAGAGCTGATGCTAACCCTAACCCTAACACTATCCTAGGCCTGATGATAACCCTAACCCTAACCCTGACACTATCCTAGGGCTGATGCTAACCCTAACCCTAACACTATCCTAGGGCTGATGCTAACCCTAACCGTAACCCTAACAGTATCCTACGCCTGATGCTAACCCTATCCCTAACCCTAACACTCTCGTAGGGATGAGGCCAACCCTAACCCTAACACTATCCTAGGGCTGATGCTAACCCTTACCCTAACCCAAACACTATCCTAGGGTTGATGCTAACCCTAACCCTAACACTATCCTAGGGCTGATGCTAACCCTAACCCTAACCCTAACACTATCCTTGGGCTGATGCTAACCCTAACCCTAACACTATCCTGGGCCTGATGCTAACCCTAACCCTAACCCTAACACTATCCTAGGGCTGATGCTAACCCTAACCCTAACCCAAACACTATCCTAGGGTTGATGCTAACCCTAACCCTAACACTATCCTAGGGCTGATGCTAACCCTAACCCTAACCCTAACACTATCCTTGGGCTGAAGCTAACCCTAACCCTAACACTATCCTGGGCCTGATGCTAACCCTAACCCTAACCCTAACACTATCCTAGGGCTGATGCTAACCCTAACCCTAACACTATCCTTGGGCTGATGCTAACCCTAACCCTAACCCTAACAATATCCTAGGGCAGATGCTAACCATAACCCTAACCCTAACACTATCCTTGGGCTGATGCTAAACCTAACCCTAACACTATCCTGGGCCTGATACTAACCCTAACCCTAACCCTAACACTATCCTAGGGCTGATGCTAACCCTAACCCCAGCACTATCCTTGGGCTGATGCTAACCCTAACCCTAAGCCTAACATTATCCTAGGGCAGATGCTAACCCTAACCCTAACCCTAACACTATCCTAGCCCTGATGATAACCCTAACCCTAACCCTAACACTATCCTAGGGTTTATGTTAACCCTAACGCTAACACTATCCTAGGGCTGATGCTAACCCTAACCCTAACCCTAACACTATCATAGGGCTGATGCTAACCCTAACCCTAACACTTTCCTAGGGCTGATGCTAACCCTAACCCTAACCCTAACACTCTCCAAGGGCTGATGCTAACCCTAACCCTAACCCTAACACTATCCTACGGCTGATGATAACCCTAACCCTAACCCTAACACTATCCTAGGGCTGATGCTAACCCTAACTCTCACACTATCCTAGGCCAGATGCTAACCCTAACCCTAACCCTAACACTATCCTAGGGCTGATGCTAACCCTAACCCTAACACTATCCAAGGGCTGATGCTAACCCTAAACCTAACCCTAACACTATCCTAGGGCTGATGCTAACACTAACCCTAACACTATCCTAGGCCTGATGATAACCCTAACCCTAACCCTAACACTATCCTAGGGCTGATGCTAACCCTAACCCTAACACTATCCTAGGGCTGATGCTAACCCTAACCCTAACCCTAACACTATCCTAAGTCTGATGCTAACCCTAGACCTCACACTATACTAGGCCTGATGATAACCATAACCCTAACCTTAACACTATCCTAGGGCTGATGCTAACCCTAACCCTAACCCTAACACTCTCCAAGGGCTGATGCTAACCCTAACCCTAACCCTAACACTATCCTACGGCTGATGATAACCCTAACCCTAACCCTAACACTATCCTAGGGCTGATGCTAACCCTAACTCTCACACTATCCTAGGCCTGATGCTAACCCTAACCCTAACCCTAACACTATCCTAGGCCTGATGATAATCCTAACCCTAACCCTGACACTATCCTAGGGCTGATGCTAACCCTAACCCTAAACCTAACACTATCCTAGGCCTGATGCTAACCCTATCCCTAACCCTAACACTCTCCTAGGGCTGAGGCTAACCCTATCCCTAACACTATCCTAGGGCTGATGCTAACCCTAACCCTAACCCAAACACTATCCTAGGGTTGATGCTAACCCTAACCCTAACACTATCCTAGGGCTGATGCTAACCCTAACCCTAACCCTAACACTATCCTTGCGCTGATGCTATCCCTAACCCTAACACTATCCTGGGCCTGATGCTAACCCTAACCCTAACCCTAACACTATCCTAGGGCTGATGGTAACCCTAACCCTAACACTATCCTTGGGCTGATGCTAACCCTAACCCTAACCCTAACAATATCCTAGGGCAGATGCTAACACTAACGCTAACCCTAACACTATCCTTGAACTGATGCTAACCCTAACCCTAACCCTAACACTATCCTAGGCCTGATGATAACCCTAACCCTAACACTAACACTATCCTAGGCCTGATGCTAACCCTAACCCTAACACTATCATAGGCCTGATGATAACCCTAACCCTAAACCTAACACTATCCTAGGGCTGATGCTAACCCTAACCCTAACATTATCCTAGGGCTGATGCTAACCCTAACCCTAACCCTAACACTATCCTAAGTCTGATGCTAACCCTAGACCTCACACTATACTAGGCCTGATGATAACCATAACCCTAACCTTAACACTATCCTAGGGCTGATGCTAACCCTAACCCTAACCCTAACACTATCCTAGAGCTGATGCTAACCCTAACCCTAACACTATCCTAGGCCTGATGATAACCCTAACACTAACCCTGACACTATCCTAGGGCTGATGCTAACCCTAACCCTAACACTATCCTAGGGCTGATGCTAACCCTAACCCTAACCCTAACACTATCCTAGGCCTGATGCTAACCCTATCCCTAACCCTAACACTCTCCTAGGGCTGAGGCTAACCCTAACCCTAACACTATCCTAGGGCTGATGCTAACCCTAACCATAACCCAAACACTATCCTAGGGTTGATGCTAACCCTAACCCTAACACTATCCTAGGGCTGATGATAACCCTAACCCTAACCCTAACACTATCCTTGGGCTGATGCTAACCCTAACCCTAACACTATCCTGGGCCTGATGCTAACCCTAACCCTAACCCTAACACTATCCTAGGGCTGATGCTAACCCTAACCGTAACACTATCCTTGGGCTGATGCTAACCCTAACCCTAACCCTAACAATATCCTAGGGCAGATGCTAACCCTAACGCTAACCCTAACACTATCCTTGAACTGATGCTAACCCTAACCCTAACCCTAACACTATCCTAGGCCTGATGATAACCCTAAAACTAACCCTAGAACTATCCTAGGCCTGATGATAACCCTAACCCTAACCCTGACACTATCCTAGGGCTGATGCTAACCCTAACCCTAACACTATCCTAGGGCTGTTGCTAACCCTAACACTAACCCTACCACTATCCTAGGCCTGATGCTAACCCTATCCCTAACCCTAACACTCTCCTAGGGCTGAGGCTAACCCTAACCCTAACACTATCCTAGGGCTGATGCTAACCCTAACCCTAACCCAAACACTATCCTAGGGTTGATGCTAACCCTAACCCTAACACTATCCTAGGGCTGATGCTAACCCTAACCCTAACCCTAACACTATCCTTGGGCTGATGCTAACCCTAACCCGAACCCTAACAATATCCTAGGGCAGATGCTAACTATAACCCTAACCCTAACACTATCCTTGGGCTGATGCTAACCCTAACCCTAACACTATCCTGGGCCTGATGCTAACCCTAACCCTAACCCTAACACTATCCTAGGGCTGATGCTAACCCTAACCCTAACACTATTCTTGGGCTGATGCTAACCCTAACCCTAAGCCTAACATTATCCTAGGGCAGATGCTAACCCTAACGCTAACCCTAACACTATCCTTGAACTGATGCTAACCCTAACCCTAACCCTAACACTATCCTAGCCCTGATGATAACCCTAACCCTAACCCTAACACTATCCTAAGGTTTATGTTAACCCTAACCCTAACACTATCCTAGGGCTGATGCTAACCCTAACCCTAACCCTAACACTATCCTAGGGCGGATGCTAACCCTAACCCTAACCCTAAAACTATCCTAGGGCTGATGCTAACCCTAACCCTAACCCTAACATTATCCTAGGGCTCATGCTAACCCTAACCCTAACCCTAACACTATCCTAGGGCTGATGCTAACCCTAACTCTAACCCTAACACTATCCTAGGGCTGATGCTAACCCTAACCCTAACCCTAACACTATCCTAGGGCTGATGCTAACCCTAACCCTAACACTATCCTAGGGCTGATGCTAACCCTAACCCTAACCCTAACACTCTCCTAGGGCTGATGCTAACCCTAACCCTAACACTATCCTAGGCCTGATGATAACCCTAACCCTAACCCTAACACTATCCTAGGGCTGATGCTAACCCTAACGCTAACCCTAACATTATCCCAGGGCTGACGCTAACCCTAACCCTAACACTATCCTAGGGCTGATGCTAACCCTAACCCTAACCCTAACACTATCCTAGGGCGGATGCTAACCCAACCCTAACCCTAAACCTAACACTATCCTAGAGCTGATGCTAACCCTAAACCTAACCGTGACGCTAACCCTAATATTATCCTAGGGCTGATGCTAACCCTAACCCTAACCCTAACACTATCGTAGGGCTGATGCTATCCCTAACACTAACACTATCCTAGGGCTGATGCTAACCCTAACCCTACCCCTAACACTATCCTAGGGCTGATGCTAACCCTAACCCTAACGCTAACACTATCCTAGGGCTGAGGCTAACCCTAACCCTAACACTATCCTACGGCTGATGCTAACCCTAACCCTAACCCTAACACTATCCTAAGGCTGATGGTAACCCTAACACTAACACTATCCTAAGCCTGGTGCTAACCCTAACTCTAACCCTAACACTATCCTAGGGCTCATGCTAACCCTAACCCTAATAATATCCTAGGACTGATGCTAACAGTAACCCTAACCCTAACACTATCCTAGGGCTGATGCTAACCCTAACCCTAACCCTAACTCTATCCTAGGGCTGATGCTAACCCTAACCCTAACACTATCCTAGGCCTGATGATAACCCTAACCCTAACCCTAACACTATCCTAGGGCTAATGCTAACCCTAAACATAACACTATGCTAGGCCTCATGCTAGCCCTAACCCTAACCCTAACACTATCCTAGGGCTGATGCTAACCCTAACCCTAACACTATGCTAGGGCTGATGCTAACCCAAACCCTAACACTATCATAGGCCTGATGATAACCCTAACCCTAACCCTAACACTATCCTAGGGCTGATGCTAACCCTAACCCTAACACTATCCTAGGCCTGATGCTAACCCTAACCCTAACGCTAACACTATCCTAGGGCTGATGCTAACCCTAACCCTAACACTATCCTTGGGCTCATGCTAACCCTAACCCTAACGCTAACACTATCCTAGGGCTGATGCTAACCCTAACCCTAACACTATCCTTGGGCTCATGCTAACCCTAACACTAACCCTAACACTATCCTAGGGCTGATGCTAACCCTAACCCTAACACTATCCTGGGCCTGATGCTAACCCTAACCCTAACCCTAACACTATCCTAGGGCTGATGCTATCCCTAACCGTAACACTATCCTTGGGCTGATGCTAACCCTAACCCTAACCCTAACAATATCCTAGGGCAGATGCTAACCCTAACGCTAACCCTAACACTATCCTTGAACTGATGCTAACCCTAACCCTAACCCTAACACTATCCTAGGCCTGATGATAACCCTAAAACTAACCCTAGAACTATCCTAGGCCTGATGATAACCCTAACCCTAACCCTGACACTATCCTAGGGCTGATGCTAACCCTAACCCTAACACTATCCTAGGGCTGTTGCTAACCCTAACACTAACCCTACCACTATCCTAGGCCTGATGCTAACCCTATCCCTAACCCTAACACTCTCCTAGGGCTGAGGCTAACCCTAACCCTAACACTATCCTAGGGCTGATGCTAACCCTAACCCTAACCCAAACACTATCCTAGGGTTGATGCTAACCCTAACCCTAACACTATCCTAGGGCTGATGCTAACCCTAACCCTAACCCTAACACTATCCTTGGGCTGATGCTAACCCTAACCCGAACCCTAACAATATCCTAGGGCAGATGCTAACCATAACCCTAACCCTAACACTATCCTTGGGCTGATGCTAACCCTAACCCTAACACTATCCTGGGCCTGATGCTAACCCTAACCCTAACCCTAACACTATCCTAGGGCTGATGCTAACCCTAACCCTAACACTATCCTTGGGCTGATGCTAACCCTAACCCTAAGCCTAACATTATCCTAGGGCAGATGCTAACCCTAACGCTAACCCTAACACTATCCTTGAACTGATGCTAACCCTAACCCTAACCCTAACACTATCCTAGCCCTGATGATAACCCTAACCCTAACCCTAACACTATCCTAAGGTTTATGTTAACCCTAACCCTAACACTATCCTAGGGCTGATGCTAACCCTAACCCTAACCCTAACACTATCCTAGGGCGGATGCTAACCCTAACCCTAACCCTAAAACTATCCTAGGGCTGATGCTAACCCTAACCCTAACCCTAACATTATCCTAGGGCTCATGCTAACCCTAACCCTAACCCTAACACTATCCTAGGGCTGATGCTAACCCTATCCCTAACCCTAACACTATCCTAGGGCTGATGCTAACCCTAACCCTAACCCTAACACTATCCTAGGGCTGATGCTAACCCTAACCCTAACACTATCCTAGGGCTGATGCTAACCCTAACCCTAACCCTAACACTCTCCTAGGGCTGATGCTAACCCTAACCCTAACACTATCCTAGGCCTGATGATAACCCTAACCCTAACCCTAACACTATCCTAGGGCTGATGCTAACCCTAACGCTAACCCTAACATTATCCCAGGGCTGACGCTAACCCTAACCCTAACACTATCCTAGGGCTGATGCTAACCCTAACCCTAACCCTAACACTATCCTAGGGCGGATGCTAACCCAACCCTAACCCTAACCCTAACACTATCCTAGAGCTGATGCTAACCCTAAACCTAACCGTGACGCTAACCCTAATATTATCCTAGGGCTGATGCTAACCCTAACCCTAACCCTAACACTATCATAGGGCTGATGCTATCCCTAACACTAACACTATCCTAGGGCTGGTGCTAACCCTAACCCTACCCCTAACACTATCCTAGGGCTGATGCTAACCCTAACCCTAACGCTAACACTATCCTAGGGCTGAGGCTAACCCTAACCCTAACACTATCCTACGGCTGATGCTAACCCTAACCCTAACCCTAACACTATCCTAAGGCTGATGGTAACCCTAACACTAACACTATCCTAAGCCTGGTGCTAACCCTAACTCTAACCCTAACACTATCCTAGGGCTCATGCTAACCCTAACCCTAATAATATCCTAGGACTGATGCTAACAGTAACCCTAACCCTAACACTATCCTAGGGCTGATGCTAACCCTAACCCTAACCCTAACTCTATCCTAGGGCTGATGCTAACCCTAACCCTAACACTATCCTAGGCCTGATGATAACCCTAACCCTAACCCTAACACTATCCTAGGGCTAATGCTAACCCTAACCATAACACTATGCTAGGCCTCATGCTAGCCCTAACCCTAACCCTAACACTATCCTAGGGCTGATGCTAACCCTAACCCTAACGCTATGCTAGGGCTGATGCTAACCCAAACCCTAACACTATCATAGGCCTGATGATAACCCTAACCCTAACCCTAACACTATCCTAAGGCTGATGCTAACCCTAACCCTAACACTATCCTAGGCCTGATGCTAACCCTAACCCTAACGCTAACACTATCCTAGGGCTGATGCTAACCCTAACCCTAACACTATCCTTGGGCTCATGCTAACCCTAACCCTAACCCTAACACTATCCTAGGGCTGATGCTAACCCTAACCCTAAAACTATCCTAGGCCTGATGATAACCCTAACCCTAACCCTAACACTATCCTAGGGCTGATGCTAACCCTAACCCTAACACTATCCTAGGGCTGATGCTAACCCTAACCCTAACCCTAACAATATCCTAGGGCAGATGCTAACCATAACTCTAACCCTAACACTATCCTTGGGCTGATGCTAACCCTAACCCTAACCCTAACACTATCCTAGGCCTGATGATAACCCTAACCCTAACCCTAACACTATCCTAGGCCTAATGATAACCCTAACCCTAACCCTGACACTATCCTAGGGCTGATGCTAACCCTAACCCTAACACTATCCTAGGGCTGTTGCTAACCCTAACCCTAACCCTAACACTATCCTAGGCCTGATGCTAACCCTATCCCTAACCCTAACACTCTCCTAGGGCTGAGGCTAACCTTAACCCTAACACTATCCTAGGGCTGATGCTAACCCTAACCCTAACCCAAACACTATCCTAATGTTTATGTTAACCCTACCCCTAACACTATCCTAGGGCTGATGCTAACCCTAACCCTAACCCTAACACTATCCTAGGGCGGATGCTAACCCTAACCCTAACAGTAACACTATCCTAGGGCTGATGCTAACTCTAACACTAACACTATCCTAGGGCTGATGCTAACCCTAACCCTAACCCTAACATTATCCTAGGGCTGATGCTAACCCTAACCCTAACACTAACACTATCTTAGGGCTTAGACTAACCCTAACCCTAACACTATCCTAGGGCTGATGCTAACCCTAACCCTAACCCTAACACTATCCTAGGGCTGATGCTAATCCTAACCCTAACACTATCCTAGGGCTGATGCTAACCCTAACCCTAACCCTAACACTATCCTAGGGCTGATGCTAACCCTAACCCTAACACTATCCTAGGGCTGATGCTAACCCTAACCCTAACACTATCCTAGGGCTGATGCTAACCCTAACCCTAAAACTATCCTAGGCCTGATGATAACCCTAACCCTAACCCTAACACTATCCTAGAGCTGATGCTAACCCTAACGCTAACCCTAACATTATCCCAGGGCTGATGCTAACCCTAACCCTAACACTATCCTAGGGCTGATGCTAACCCTAACCCTAACCCTAACATTATCCTAGGGCTGATGCTAACCCTAACCCTAACACTAACACTATCTTAGGGCTTAGACTAACCCTAACCCTAACACTATCCTAGGGCTGATGCTAACCCTAACCCTAACCCTAACACTATCCTAGGGCTGATGCTAATCCTAACCCTAACACTATCCTAGGGCTGATGCTAACCCTAACCCTAACCCTAACACTATCCTAGGGCTGATGCTAACCCTAACCCTAACACTATCCTAGGGCTGATGCTAACCCTAACCCTAACACTATCCTAGGGCTGATGCTAACCCTAACCCTAAAACTATCCTAGGCCTGATGATAACCCTAACCCTAACCCTAACACTATCCTAGAGCTGATGCTAACCCTAACGCTAACCCTAACATTATCCCAGGGCTGATGCTAACCCTAACCCTAACACTATCCTAGGGCTGATGCTAACCCTAACCCTAACCCTAACATTATCCTAGGGCTGATGCTAACCCTAACCCTAACTCTAACACTATCTTAGGGCTTAGGCTAACCCTAACCCTAACACTATCCTAGGCCTGATGCTAACCCTAACCCTAACTCTAACACTGTCTTAGGGCTTAGGCTAACCCTAACCCTAACACTATCCTAGGGCTGATGCTAACCCTACCCCTAACCCTAACACTATCCTAGGGCTGATGCTAACCCGAACCCTAACACTATCCTAGGGCTGATGCTAACCCTAACCCTAACCCTAACACTCTCCAAGGGCTGATGCTAACCCTAACCCTAACCCTAACACTATCCTAGGGCTGATGCTAACCCTAACCCTAACTCTAACTCTCTCCAAGGGCTGATGCTAACCCTAACCCTAACCCTAACACTATCCTAGGGCTGATGCTAACCCTAACCCTAACACTATCCTAGGGCTGATGCTAACCCTAACACTAACATTATCCAAGGGCTGATGCTAACCCTAACCCTAACCCTAACACTATCCTAAGTCTGATGCTAACCCTAGACTTCACACTATACTAGGCCTGATGATAACCATAACCCTAACCTTAACAATATCCTAGGGCTGATGCTAACCCTAACCCTAACCCTAACACTATCCTAGAGCTGATGCTAACCCTAACCCTAACACTATCCAAGGCCTGATGATAACCCTAACCCTAACCCTGACACTATCCTAGGGCTGATGCTAACCCTAACCCTAACACTATCCTAGGGCTGATGCTAACCCTAACCCTAACCCTAACACTATCCTAGGCCTGATGCTAACCCTATCCCTAACCCTAACACTCTCCTAGGGCTGAGGCTAACCCTAACACTAACACTATCCTAGGGCTGATGCTAACCCTAACCCTAACCCAAACACTATCCTAGGGTTGATGCTAACCCTAACCCTAACACTATCCTAGGGCTGATGCTAACCCTAACCCTAACCCTAACACTATCCTTGGGCTGATGCTAACCCTAACCCTAACACTATCCTGGGCCTGATGCTAACCCTAACCCTAACCCTAACACTATCCTAGGGCTGATGCTAACCCTAACCCTAACACTATCCTTGGGCTGATGCTAACCCTAACCCTAAACCTAACAATATCCTAGGGCAGATGCTAACCCTAACGCTAACCCTAACACTATCCTGGAACTGATGCTAACCCTAACCCTAACCCTAACACTATCCTAGGCGTGATGATAACCCTAACCCTAACCCTAACACTATCCTAGGCCTGATGATAACCCTAACCCTAACCCCGACACTATCCTAGGGCTGATGCTAACCCTAACCCTAACACTATCCTAGGGCTGTTGCTAACCCTAACCGTAACCCTAACACTATCCTAGGCCTGATGCTAACCCTATCCCTAACCCTAACACTCTCCTAGGGCTGAGGCTAACCCTAACCCTAACACTATCCTAGGGGTGATGCTAACCCTAACCGTAACCCAAACACTATCCTAGGGTTGATGCTAACCCTAACCCTAACACTATCCTAGGGCTGATGCTAACCCTAACCCTAACCCTAACACTATCCTTGGGCTGATGCTAACCCTAACCCTAACACTATCCTGGGCCTGATGCTAACCCTAACCCTAACCCTAACACTATCCTAGCCCTGATGATAACCCTAATCCTAACCCTAACACTATCCTAAGGTTTATGTTAACCCTAACCCTAACACTATCCTAGGGCTGATGCTAACCCTAACCCTAACCCTAACACTATCCTAGGCCGGATGCCAACCCTAACCCTAACCCTAACACTATCCTGGGCCTGATGCTAACCCTAACCCTAACCCTAACACTATCCTAGGGCTGATGCTAACCCTAACCGTAACACTATCCTTGGGCTGATGCTAACCCTAACCCTAACCCTAACAATATCCTAGGGCAGATGCTAACCCTAACGCTAACCCTAACACTATCCTTGAACTGATGCTAACCCTAACCCTAACGCTAACACTATCCTAGGCCTGATGATAACCCTAAAACTAACCCTAGAACTATCCTAGGCCTGATGATAACCCTAACCCTAACCCTGACACTATCCTAGGGCTGATGCTAACCCTAACCCTAACACTATCCTAGGGCTGTTGCTAACCCTAACACTAACCCTACCACTATCCTAGGCCTGATGCTAACCCTATCCCTAACCCTAACACTCTCCTAGGGCTGAGGCTAACCCTAACCCTAACACTATCCTAGGTCTGATGCTAACCCTAACCCTAACCCAAACACTATCCTAGGGCGGATGCTAACCCTAACCCTAACCCTAAAACTATCCTAGGGCTGATGCTAACTCTAACCCTAACCCTAACATTATCCTAGGGCTCATGCTAACCCTAACCCTAACCCTAACACTATCCTAGGGCTGATGCTAACCCTAACCCTAACCCTAACACTATCCTAGGGCTGATGCTAACCCTAACCCTAACCCTAACACTATCCTAGGGCTGATGCTAACCCTAACCCTAACACTATCCTAGGGCTGATGCTAACCCTAACCCTAACCCTAACACTCTCCTAGGGCTGATGCTAACCCTAACCCTAACACTATCCTAGGCCTGATGATAACCCTAACCCTAACCCTAACACTATCCTAGGGCTGATGCTAACCCTAACGCTAACCCTAACATTATCCCAGGGCTGACGCTAACCCTAACCCTAACACTATCCTAGGGCTGATGCTAACCCTAACCCTAACCCTAACACTATCCTAGGGCGGATGCTAACCCAACCCTAACCCTAACCCTAACACTATCCTAGAGCTGATGCTAACCCTAAACCTAACCGTGACGCTAACCCTAATATTATCCTAGGGCTGATGCTAACCCTAACCCTAACCCTAACACTATCATAGGGCTGATGCTATCCCTAACACTAACACTATCCTAGGGCTGATGCTAACCCTAACCCTACCCGTAACACTATCCTAGGGCTGATGCTAACCCTAACCCTAACGCTAACACTATCCTAGGGCTGAGGCTAACCCTAACCCTAACACTATCCTACGGCTGATGCTAACCCTAACCCTAACCCTAACACTATGCTAAGGCTGATGGTAACCCTAACACTAACACTATCCTAAGCCTGGTGCTAACCCTAACTCTAACCCTAACACTATCCTAGGGCTCATGCTAACCCTAAACCTAATAATATCCTAGGACTGATGCTAACAGTAACCCTAACCCTAACACTATCCTAGGGCTGATGCTAACCCTAACCCTAACCCTAACTCTATCCTAGGGCTGATGCTAACCCTAACCCTAACACTATCCTAGGCCTGATGATAACCCTAACCCTAACCCTAACACTATCCTAGGGCTAATGCTAACCCTAACCATAACACTATGCTAGGCCTCATGCTAGCCCTAACCCTAACCCTAACACTATCCTAGGGCTGATGCTAACCCTAACCCTAACGCTATGCTAGGGCTGATGCTAACCCAAACCCTAACACTATCATAGGCCTGATGATAACCCTAACCCTAACCCTAACACTATCCTAGGGCTGATGCTAACCCTAACCCTAACACTATCCTAGGCCTGATGCTAACCCTAACCCTAACGCTAACACTATCCTAGGGCTGATGCTAACCCTAACCCTAACACTATCCTTGGGCTCATGCTAACCCTAACCCTAACCCTAACACTATCCTAGGGCTGATGCTAACCCTAACCCTAAAACTATCCTAGGCCTGATGATAACCCTAACCCTAACCCTAACACTATCCTAGGGCTGATGCTAACCCTAACCCTAACACTATCCTAGGGCTGATGCTAACCCTAACCCTAACCCTAACAATATCCTAGGGCAGATGCTAACCATAACTCTAACCCTAACACTATCCTTGGGCTGATGCTAACCCTAACCCTAACCCTAACACTATCCTAGGCCTGATGATAACCCTAACCCTAACCCTAACACTATCCTAGGCCTAATGATAACCCTAACCCTAACCCTGACACTATCCTAGGGCTGATGCTAACCCTAACCCTAACACTATCCTAGGGCTGTTGCTAACCCTAAGCCTAACCCTAACACTATCCTAGGCCTGATGCTAACCCTATCCCTAACCCTAACACTCTCCTAGGGCTGAGGCTAACCCTAACCCTAACACTATCCTAGGGCTGATGCTAACCCTAACCCTAACCCAAACACTATCCTAGGGTTGATGCTAACCCTACCCCTAACACTATCCTAGGGCTGATGCTGACCCTAACCCTAACCCTAACACTATCCTTGGGCTGATGCTAACCCTAACCCTAACACTATCCTGGGCCTGATGCTAACCCTAACCCTAACCCTAACACTATCGTAGGGCTGATGCTAACCCTAACCCTAACACTATCCTTGGGCTGATGCTAACCCTAACCCTAACCCTAACAATATCCTAGGGCAGATGCTAACAATAACTCTAACCCTAACACTATCCTTGGGCTGATGCTAACCCTAACCCTAACACTATCCTGGGCCTGATGCTAACCCTAACCCTAACCCTAACACTATCCTAGGGCTGATGCTAACCCTAACCCTAACACTATCCTTGGGCTGATGCTAACCCTAACCCTAAGCCTAACATTATCCTAGGGCAGATGCTAACCCTAACGCTAACCCTAACACTATCCTTGAACTGATGCTAACCCTAACCCTAACCCTAACACTATCCTAGCCCTGATGATAACCCTAACCCTAACCCTAACACTATCCTAATGTTTATGTTAACCCTACCCCTAACACTATCCTAGGGCTGATGCTAACCCTAACCCTAACCCTAACACTATCCTAGGGCGGATGCTAACCCTAACCCTAACCGTAACACTATCCTAGGGCTGATGCTAACTCTAACACTAACACTATCCTAGGGCTGATGCTAACCCTAACCCTAACCCTAACATTATCCTAGGGCTGATGCTAACCCTAACCCTAACACTAACACTATCTTAGGGCTTAGACTAACCCTAACCCTAACACTATCCTAGGGCTGATGCTAACCCTAACCCTAACCCTAACACTATCCTAGGGCTGATGCTAATCCTAACCCTAACACTATCCTAGGGCTGATGCTAACCCTAACCCTAACCCTAACACTATCCTAGGGCTGATGCTAACCCTAACCCTAACACTATCCTAGGGCTGATGCTAACCCTAACCCTAACACTATCCTAGGGCTGATGCTAACCCTAACCCTAAAACTATCCTAGGCCTGATGATAACCCTAACCCTAACCCTAACACTATCCTAGAGCTGATGCTAACCCTAACGCTAACCCTAACATTATCCCAGGGCTGATGCTAACCCTAACCCTAACACTATCCTAGGGCTGATGCTAACCCTAACCCTAACCCTAACATTATCCTAGGGCTGATGCTAACCCTAACCCTAACTCTAACACTATCTTAGGGCTTAGGCTAACCCTAACCCTAACACTATCCTAGGGCTGATGCTAACCCTAACCCTAACTCTAACACTGTCTTAGGGCTTAGGCTAACCCTAACCCTAACACTATCCTAGGGCTGATGCTAACCCTAACCCTAACCCTAACACTATCCTAGGGCTGATGCTAACCCGAACCCTAACACTATCCTAGGGCTGATGCTAACCCTAACCCTAACCCTAACACTCTCCAAGGGCTGATGCTAACCCTAACCCTAACCCTAACACTATCCTAGGGCTGATGCTAACCCTAACCCTAACTCTAACTCTCTCCAAGGGCTGATGCTAACCCTAACCCTAACCCTAACACTATCCTAAGTCTGATGCTAACCCTAGACTTCACACTATACTAGGCCTGATGATAACCATAACCCTAACCTTAACAATATCCTAGGGCTGATGCTAACCCTAACCCTAACCCTAACACTATCCTAGAGCTGATGCTAACCCTAACCCTAACACTATCCAAGGCCTGATGATAACCCTAACCCTAACCCTGACACTATCCTAGGGCTGATGCTAACCCTAACCCTAACACTATCCTAGGGCTGATGCTAACCCTAACCCTAACCCTAACACTATCCTAGGCCTGATGCTAACCCTATCCCTAACCCTAACACTCTCCTAGGGCTGAGGCTAACCCTAACCCTAACACTATCCTAGGGCTGATGCTAACCCTAACCCTAACCCAAACACTATCCTAGGGTTGATGCTAACCCTAACCCTAACACTATCCTAGGGCTGATGCTAACCCTAACCCTAACCCTAACACTATCCTTGGGCTGATGCTAACCCTAACCCTAACACTATCCTGGGCCTGATGCTAACCCTAACCCTAACCCTAACACTATCCTAGGGCTGATGCTAACCCTAACCCTAACACTATCCTTGGGCTGATGCTAACCCTAACCCTAAACCTAACAATATCCTAGGGCAGATGCTAACCCTAACGCTAACCCTAACACTATCCTGGAACTGATGCTAACCCTAACCCTAACCCTAACACTATCCTAGGCGTGATGATAACCCTAACCCTAACCCTAACACTATCCTAGGCCTGATGATAACCCTAACCCTAACCCCGACACTATCCTAGGGCTGATGCTAACCCTAACCCTAACACTATCCTAGGGCTGTTGCTAACCCTAACCGTAACCCTAACACTATCCTAGGCCTGATGCTAACCCTATCCCTAACCCTAACACTCTCCTAGGGCTGAGGCTAACCCTAACCCTAACACTATCCTAGGGGTGATGCTAACCCTAACCGTAACCCAAACACTATCCTAGGGTTGATGCTAACCCTAACCCTAACACTATCCTAGGGCTGATGCTAACCCTAACCCTAACCGTAACACTATCCTTGGGCTGATGCTAACCCTAACCCTAACACTATCCTGGGCCTGATGCTAACCCTAACCCTAACCCTAACACTATCCTAGCCCTGATGATAACCCTAATCCTAACCCTAACACTATCCTAAGGTTTATGTTAACCCTAACCCTAACACTATCCTAGGGCTGATGCTAACCCTAACCCTAACCCTAACACTATCCTAGGCCGGATGCCAACCCTAACCCTAACCCTAACACTATCCTAGGGCTGATGCTAACCCTAACACTAACACTATCCTAGGGCTGATGCTAACCCTAACCCTAACCCTAACATTATCCTAGGGCTGATGGTAACCCTAACCCTAACTCTAACACTATCTTAGGGCTTAGGCTAACCCTAACCCTAACACTATCCTAGGGCTGATGCTAACCCTAACCCTAACCCTAACACTATCCTAGGGATGATGCTAACCCTAACCCTAACACTATCCTAGGGCTGATGCTAACCCTAACCCTAACCCTAACATTATCCTAGGGCTGATGCTAACCCTAACCCTAACTCTAACACTGTTTTAGGGCTTAGGCTAACCCTAACCCTAACACTATCCTAGGGCTGATGCTAACCCTAACCCTAACCCTAACACTATCCTAGGGCTGATGCTAACCCTAACCCTAACACTATCCTAGGGCTGATGCTAACCCTAACCCTAACCCTAACACTCTCCAAGGGCTGATGCTAACCCTAACCCTAACCCTAACACTATCCTACGGCTGATGATAACCCTAACCCTAACCCTAACACTATCCTAGGGCTGATGCTAACCCTAACCCTCACACTATCCTAGGCCTGATGCTAACCCTAACCCTAACCCTAACACTATCCTAGGGCTGATGCTAACCCTAACCCTAACACTATCCAAGGGCTGATGCTTACCCTAAACCTAACCCTAACACTATCCTAGGGCTGATGCTAACCCTAACCCTAACACTATCCTAGGCCTGATGATAACCCTAACCCTAACCCTAACACTATCCTTGAACTGATGCTAACCCTAACCCTAACCCTAACACTATCCTAGGCCTGATGATAACCCTAAAACTAACCCTAGAACTATCCTAGGCCTGATGATAACCCTAACCCTAACCCTGACACTATCCTAGGGCTGATGCTAACCCTAACCCTAACACTATCCTAGGGCTGTTGCTAACCCTAACACTAACCCTACCACTATCCTAGGCCTGATGCTAACCCTATCCCTAACCCTAACACTCTCCTAGGGCTGAGGCTAACCCTAACCCTAACACTATCCTAGGGCTGATGCTAACCCTAACCCTAACCCAAACACTATCCTAGGGTTGATGCTAACCCTAACCCTAACACTATCCTAGGGCTGATGCTAACCCTAACCCTAACCCTAACACTATCCTTGGGCTGATGCTAACCCTAACCCTAACCCTAACAATATCCTAGGGCAGATGCTAACCATAACCCTAACCCTAACACTATCCTTGGGCTGATGCTAACCGTAACCCTAACACTATCCTGGGCCTGATGCTAACCCTAACCCTAACCCTAACACTATCCTAGGGCTGATGCTAACCCTAACCCTAACACTATCCTTGGGCTGATGCTAACCCTAACCCTAAGCCTAACATTATCCTAGGGCAGATGCTAACCCTAACGCTAACCCTAACACTATCCTTGAACTGATGCTAACCCTAACCCTAACCCTAACACTATCCTAGCCCTGATGATAACCCTAACCCTAACCCTAACACTATCCTAAGGTTTATGTTAACCCTAACCCTAACACTATCCTAGGGCTGATGCTAACCCTAACCCTAACCCTAACACTATCCTAGGGCGGATGCTAACCCTAACCCTAACCCTAAAACTATCCTAGGGCTGATGCTAACCCTAACCCTAACCCTAACATTATCCTAGGGCTCATGCTAACCCTAACCCTAACCCTAACACTATCCTAGGGCTGATGCTAACCCTAACCCTAACCCTAACACTATCCTAGGGCTGATGCTAACCCTAACCCTAACCCTAACACTATCCTAGGGCTGATGCTAACCCTAACCCTAACACTATCCTAGGGCTGATGCTAACCCTAACCCTAACCCTAACACTCTCCTAGGGCTGATGCTAACCCTAACCCTAACACTATCCTAGGCCTGATGATAACCCTAACCCTAACCCTAACACTATCCTAGGGCTGATGCTAACCCTAACGCTAACCCTAACATTATCCCAGGGCTGACGCTAACCCTAACCCTAACACTATCCTAGGGCTGATGCTAACACTAACCCTAACCCTAACACTATCCTAGGGCGGATGCTAACCCAACCCTAACCCTAACCCTAACACTATCCTAGAGCTGATGCTAACCCTAAACCTAACCGTGACGCTAACCCTAATATTATCCTAGGGCTGATGCTAACCCTAACCCTAACCCCAACACTATCCTAGGGCTGATGCTATCCCTAACACTAACACTATCCTAGGGCTGATGCTAACCCTAACCCTACCCCTAACACTATCCTAGGGCTGATGCTAACCCTAACCCTAACGCTAACACTATCCTAGGGCTGAGGCTAACCCTAACCCTAACACTATCCTACGGCTGATGGTAACCCTAACACTAACACTATCCTAAGCCTGGTGCTAACCCTAACTCTAACCCTAACACTATCCTAGGGCTCATGCTAACCCTAACCCTAATAATATCCTAGGACTGATGCTAACAGTAACCCTAACCCTAACACTATCCTAGGGCTGATGCTAACCCTAACCCTAACCCTAACTCTATCCTAGGGCTGATGCTAACCCTAACCCTAACACTATCCTAGGCCTGATGATAACCCTAACCCTAACCCTAACACTATCCTAGGGCTAATGCTAACCCTAACCATAACACTATGCTAGGCCTCATGCTAGCCCTAACCCTAACCCTAACACTATCCTAGGGCTGATGCTAACCCTAACCCTAACACTATGCTAGGGCTGATGCTAACCCAAACCCTAACACTATCATAGGCCTGATGATAACCCTAACCCTAACCCTAACACTATCCTAGGGCTGATGCTAACCCTAACCCTAACACTATCCTAGGCCTGATGCTAACCCTAACCCTAACGCTAACACTATCCTAGGGCTGATGCTAACCCTAACCCTAACACTATCCTTGGGCTCATGCTAACCCTAACCCTAACCCTAACACTATCCTAGGGCTGATGCTAACCCTAACCCTAACACTATCCTAGGCCTGATGATAACCCTAACCCTAACCCTAACACTATCCTAGGGCTGATGCTAACCCTAACCCTAACACTATCCTAGGGCTGATGCTAACCCTAACCCTAACCCTAACAATATCCTAGGGCAGATGCTAACCATAACTCTAACCCTAACACTATCCTTGGGCTGATGCTAACCCTAACCCTAACCCTAACACTATCCTAGGCCTGATGATAACCCTAACCCTAACCCTAACACTATCCTATGCCTAATGATAACCCTAACCCTAACCCTGACACTATCCTAGGGCTGATGCTAACCCTAACCCTAACACTATCCTAGGGCTGTTGCTAACCCTAACCCTAACCCTAACACTATCCTAGGCCTGATGCTAACCCTATCCCTAACCCTAACACTCTCCTAGGGCTGAGGCTAACCCTAACCCTAACACTATCCTAGGGCTGATGCTAACCCTAATCCTAACCCAAACACTATCCTAGGGTTGATGCTAACCCTACCCCTAACACTATCCTAGGGCTGATGCTGACCCTAACCCTAACCCTAACACTATCCTTGGGCTGATGCTAACCCTAACCCTAACACTATCCTGGGCCTGATGCTAACCCTAACCCTAACCCTAACACTATCGTAGGGCTGATGCTAACCCTAACCCTAACACTATCCTTGGGCTGATGCTAACCCTAACCCTAACCCTAACAATATCCTAGGGCAGATGCTAACAATAACTCTAACCCTAACACTATCCTTGGGCTGATGCTAACCCTAACCCTAACACTATCCTGGGCCTGATGCTAACCCTAACCCTAACCCTAACACTATCCTAGGGCTGATGCTAACCCTAACCCTAACACTATCCTTGGGCTGATGCTAACCCTAACCCTAAGCCTAACATTATCCTAGGGCAGATGCTAACCCTAACGCTAACCCTAACACTATCCTTGAACTGATGCTAACCCTAACCCTAACCCTAACACTATCCTAGCCCTGATGATAACCCTAACCCTAACCCTAACACTATCCTAATGTTTATGTTAACCCTACCCCTAACACTATCCTAGGGCTGATGCTAACCCTAACCCTAACCCTAACACTATCCTAGGGCGGATGCTAACCCTAACCCTAACCGTAACACTATCCTAGGGCTGATGCTAACTCTAACACTAACACTATCCTAGGGCTGATGCTAACCCTAACCCTAACCCTAACATTATCCTAGGGCTGATGCTAACCCTAACCCTAACACTAACACTATCTTAGGGCTTAGACTAACCCTAACCCTAACACTATCCTAGGGCTGATGCTAACCCTAACCCTAACCATAACACTATCCTAGGGCTGATGCTAACCCTAACCCTAACACTATCCTAGGGCTGATGCTAACCCTAACCCTAACCCTAACACTATCCTAGGGCTGATGCTAACCCTAACCCTAACACTATCCTAGGGCTGATGCTAACCCTAACCCTAACACTATCCTAGGGCTGATGCTAACCCTAACCCTAAAACTATCCTAGGCCTGATGATAACCCTAACCCTAACCCTAACACTATCCTAATGTTTATGTTAACCCTACCCCTAACACTATCCTAGGGCTGATGCTAACCCTAACCCTAACCCTAACACTATCCTAGGGCTGATGCTAACCCTAACCCTAACCCTAACATTATCCTAGGGCTGATGCTAACCCTAACCCTAACTCTAACACTATCTTAGGGCTTAGGCTAACCCTAACCCTAACACTATCCTAGGGCTGATGCTAACCCTAACCCTAACTCTAACACTGTCTTAGGGCTTAGGCTAACCCTAACCCTAACACTATCCTAGGGCTGATGCTAACCCTAACCCTAACCCTAACACTATCCTAGGGCTGATGCTAACCCGAACCCTAACACTATCCTAGGGCTGATGCTAACCCTAACCCTAACACTAACACTCTCCAAGGGCTGATGCTAACCCTAACCCTAACCCTAACACTATCCTAGGGCTGATGCTAACCCTAACCCTAACTCTAACTCTCTCCAAGGGCTGATGCTAACCCTAACCCTAACCCTAACACTATCCTAGGGCTGATGCTAACCCTAACCCTAACACTATCCTAGGGCTGATGCTAACCCTAACACTAACATTATCCAAGGGCTGATGCTAACCCTAACCCTAACCCTAACACTATCCTAAGTCTGATGCTAACCCTAGACCTCACACTATACTAGGCCTGATGATAACCATAACCCTAACCTTAACAATATCCTAGGGCTGATGCTAACCCTAACCCTAACCCTAACACTATCCTAGAGCTGATGCTAACCCTAACCCTAACACTATCCTAGGCCTGATGATAACCCTAACCCTAACCCTGACACTATCCTAGGGCTGATGCTAACCCTAACCCTAACACTATCCTAGGGCTGATGCTAACCCTAACCCTAACCCTAACACTATCCTAGGCCTGATGCTAACCCTATCCCTAACCCTAACACTCTCCTAGGGCTGAGGCTAACCCTAACCCTAACACTATCCTAGGGCTGATGCTAACCCTAACCCTAACCCAAACACTATCCTAGGGTTGATGCTAACCCTAACCCTAACACTATCCTAGGGCTGATGCTAACCCTAACCCTAACCCTAACACTATCCTTGGGCTGATGCTAACCCTAACCCTAACACTATCCTGGGCCTGATGCTAACCCTAACCCTAACCCTAACACTATCCTAGCCCTGATGATAACCCTAATCCTAACCCTAACACTATCCTAAGGTTTATGTTAACCCTAACCCTAACACTATCCTAGGGCTGATGCTAACCCTAACCCTAACCCTAACACTATCCTAGGCCGGATGCCAACCCTAACCCTAACCCTAACACTATCCTAGGGCTGATGCTAACCCTAACACTAACACTATCCTAGGGCTGATGCTAACCCTAACCCTAACCCTAACATTATCCTAGGGCTGATGGTAACCCTAACCCTAACTCTAACACTATCTTAGGGCTTAGGCTAACCCTAACCCTAACACTATCCTAGGGCTGATGCTAACCCTAACCCTAACCCTAACACTATCCTAGGGATGATGCTAACCCTAACCCTAACACTATCCTAGGGCTGATGCTAACCCTAACCCTAACCCTAACATTATCCTAGGGCTGATGCTAACCCTAACCCTAACTCTAACACTGTTTTAGGGCTTAGGCTAACCCTAACCCTAACACTATCCTAGGGCTGATGCTAACCCTAACCCTAACCCTAACACTATCCTAGGGCTGATGCTAACCCTAACCCTAACACTATCCTAGGGCTGATGCTAACCCTAACCCTAACCCTAACACTCTCCAAGGGCTGATGCTAACCCTAACCCTAACCCTAACACTATCCTACGGCTGATGATAACCCTAACCCTAACCTTAACACTATCCTAGGGCTGATGCTAACCCTAACCCTCACACTATCCTAGGCCTGATGCTAACCCTAACCCTAACCCTAACACTATCCTAGGGCTGATGCTAACCCTAACCCTAACACTATCCAAGGGCTGATGCTAACCCTAAACCTAACCCTAACACTATCCTAGGGCTGATGCTAACCCTAACCCTAACACTATCCTAGGCCTGATGATAACCCTAACCCTAACCCTAACACTATCCTAGGGCTGATGCTAACCCTAACCCTAACACTATCCTAGGGCTGATGCTAACCCTAACCCTAACCCTAACACTATCCTAAGTCTGATGCTAACCCTAGACCTCACACTATACTAGGCCTGATGATAACCATAACCCTAACCTTAACACTATCCTAGGGCTGATGCTAACCCTAACCCTAACACTATCCTAGGCCTGATGATAATCCTAACCCTAACCCTGACACTATCCTAGGGCTGATGATAACCCTAACCCTAACACTATCCTAGGGCTGATGCTAACCCTAACCCTAAACCTAACACTATCCTAGGCCTGATGCTAACCCTATCCCTAACCCTAACACTCTCCTAGGGCTGAGGCTAACCCTATCCCTAACACTATCCTAGGGCTGATGCTAACCCTAACCCTAACCCAAACACTATCCTAGGGTTGATGCTAACCCTAACCCTAACACTATCCTAGGGCTGATGCTAACCCTAACCCTAACCCTAACACTATCCTTCCGCTGATGCTAACCCTAACCCTAACACTATCCTGGGCCTGATGCTAACCCTAACCCTAACCCTAACACTATCCTAGGGCTGATGCTAACCCTAACCCTAACACTATCCTAGGGCTGATGCTAACCCTAACACTAACATTATCCAAGGGCTGATGCTAACCCTAACCCTAACACTAACACTATCCTAAGTCTGATGCTAACCCTAGACCTCACACTATACTAGGCCTGATGATAACCATAACCCTAACCTTAACAATATCCTAGGGCTGATGCTAACCCTAACCCTAACCCTAACACTATCCTAGAGCTGATGCTAACCCTAACCCTAACACTATCCTAGGCCTGATGATAACCCTAACCCTAACCCTGACACTATCCTAGGGCTGATGCTAACCCTAACCCTAACACTATCCTAGGGCTGATGCTAACCCTAACCCTAACCCTAACACTATCCTAGGCCTGATGCTAACCCTATCCCTAACCCTAACACTCTCCTAGGGCTGAGGCTAACCCTAACCCTAACACTATCCTAGGGCTGATGCTAACCCTAACCCTAACCCAAACACTATCCTAGGGCTGATGCTAACTCTAACCCTAACACTATCCTAGGGCTGATGCTAACCCTAACCCTAACCCTAACACTATCCTTGGGCTGATGCTAACCCTAACCCTAACACTATCCTGGGCCTGATGCTAACCCTAACCCTAACCCTAACACTATCCTAGGGCTGATGGTAACCCTAACCCTAACACTATCCTTGGGCTGATGCTAACCCTAACCCTAAACCTAACAATATCCAAGGGCAGATGCTAACCCTAACGCTAACCCTAACACTATCCTTGAACTGATGCTAACCCTAACCCTAACCCTAACACTATCCTAGGCCTGATGATAACCCTAACCCTAACCCTAACACTATCCTAGGCCTTATGATAACCCTAACCCTAACCCCGACACTATCCTAGGGCTGATGCTAACCCTAACCCTAACACTATCCTAGGGCTGTTGCTAACCCTAACCGTAACCTTAACACTATCCTAGGCCTGATGCTAACCCTATCCCTAACCCTAACACTCTCCTAGGGCTGAGGCTAACCCTAACCCTAACACTATCCTAGGGGTGATGCTAACCCTAACCGTAACCCAAACACTATCCTAGGGTTGATGCTAACCCTAACCCTAACACTATCCTAGGGCTGATGCTAACCCTAACCCTAACCCTAACACTATCCTTGGGCTGATGCTAACCCTAACCCTAACACTATCCTGGGCCTGATGCTAACCCTAACCCTAACCCTAACACTATCCTAGCCCTGATGATAACCCTAACCCTAACCCTAACACTATCCTAAGGTTTATGTTAACCCTAACCCTAACACTATCCTAGGGCTGATGCTAACCCTAACCCTAACCCTAACACTATCCTAGGCCGGATGCCAACCCTAACCCTAACCCTAACACTATCCTAGGGCTGATGCTAACCCTAACACTAACACTATCCTAGGGCTGATGCTAACCCTAACCCTAACCCTAACATTATCCTAGGGCTGATGGTAACCCTAACCCTAACTCTAACACTATCTTAGGGCTTAGGCTAACCCTAACCCTAACAGTATCCTAGGGCTGATGCTAACCCTAACCCTAACCCTAACACTATCCTAGGGATGATGCTAACCCTAACCCTAACACTATCCTAGGGCTGATGCTAACCCTAACCCTAACCCTAACATTATCCTAGGGCTGATGCTAACCCTAACCCTAACTCTAACACTGTTTTAGGGCTTAGGCTAACCCTAACCCTAACACTATCCTAGGGCTGATGCTAACCCTAACCCTAACCCTAACACTATCCTAGGGCTGATGCTAACCCTAACCCTAACACTATCCTAGGGCTGATGCTAACCCTAACCCTAACCCTAACACTCTCCAAGGGCTGATGCTAACCCTAACCCTAACCCTAACACTATCCTACGGCTGATGATAACCCTAACCCTAACCCTAACACTATCCTAGGGCTGATGCTAACCCAAACCCTCACACTATCCTAGGCCTGATGCTAACCCTAACCTTAACCCTAACACTATCCTAGGGCTGATGCTAACCCTAACCCTAACACTATCCAAGGGCTGATGCTAACCCTAAACCTAACCTTAACACTATCCTAGGGCTGATGCTAACCCTAACCCTAACACTATCCTAGGCCTGATGATAACCCTAACCCTAACCCTAACACTATCCTAGGGCTGATACTAACCCTAACCCTAACACTATCCTAGGGCTGATGCTAACCCTAACCCTAACCCTAACACTATCCTAAGTCTGATGCTAACCCTAGACCTCACACTATACTAGGCCTGATGATAACCATAACCCTAACCTTAACACTATCCTAGGGCTGATGCTAACCCTAACCCTAACACTATCCTAGGCCTGATGATAATCCTAACCCTAACCCTGACACTATCCTAGGGCTGATGATAACCCTAACCCTAACACTATCCTAGGGCTGATGCTAACCCTAACCCTAAACCTAACACTATCCTAGGCCTGATGCTAACCCTATCCCTAACCCTAACACTCTCCTAGGGCTGAGGCTAACCCTATCCCTAACACTATCCTACGGCTGATGCTAACCCTAACCCTAACCCAAACACTATCCTAGGGTTGATGCTAACCCTAACCCTAACACTATCCTAGGGCTGATGCTAACCCTAACCCTAACACTATCCTAGGGCTGATGCTAACCCTAACCCTAACCCTAACACTATCCTAAGTCTGATGCTAACCCTAGACCTCACACTATACTAGGCCTGATGATAACCATAACCCTAACCTTAACACTATCCTAGGGCTGATGCTAACCCTAACCCTAACACTATCCTAGGCCTGAGGATAATCCTAACCCTAACCCTGACACTATCCTAGGGCTGATGATAACCCTAACCCTAACACTATCCTAGGGCTGATGCTAACCCTAACCCTAAACCTAACACTATCCTAGGCCTGATGCTAACCCTATCCCTAACCCTAACACTCTCCTAGGGCTGAGGCTAACCCTATCCCTAACACTATCCTAGGGCTGATGCTAACCCTAACCCTAACCCAAACACTATCCTAGGGTTGATGCTAACCCTAACCCTAACACTATCCTAGGGCTGATGCTAACCCTAACCCTAACCCTAACACTATCCTTGCGCTGATGCTAACCCTAACCCTAACACTATCCTGGGCCTGATGCTAACCCTAACCCTAACCCTAACACTATCCTAGGGCTGATGCTAACCCTAACCCTAACACTATCCTAGGGCTGATGCTAACCCTAACACTAACATTATCCAAGGGCTGATGCTAACCCTAACCCTAACACTAACACTATCCTAAGTCTGATGCTAACCCTAGACCTCACACTATACTAGGCCTGATGATAACCATAACCCTAACCTTAACAATATCCTAGGGCTGATGCTAACCCTAACCCTAACCCTAACACTATCCTAGAGCTGATGCTAACCCTAACCCTAACACTATCCTAGGCCTGATGATAACCCTAACCCTAACCCTGACACTATCCTAGGGCTGATGCTAACCCTAACCCTAACACTATCCTAGGGCTGATGCTAACCCTAACCCTAACCCTAACACTATCCTAGGCCTGATGCTAACCCTATCCCTAACCCTAACACTCTCCTAGGGCTGAGGCTAACCCTAACCCTAACACTATCCTAGGGCTGATGCTAACCCTAACCCTAACCCAAACACTATCCTAGGGTTGATGCTAACCCTAACCCTAACACTATCCTAGGGCTGATGCTAACCCTAACCCTAACCCTAACACTATCCTTGGGCTGATGCTAACCCTAACCCTAACACTATCCTGGGCCTGATGCTAACCCTAACCCTAACCCTAACACTATCCTAGGGCTGATGGTAACCCTAACCCTAACACTATCCTTGGGCTGATGCTAACCCTAACCCTAAACCTAACAATATCCTAGGGCAGATGCTAACCCTAACGCTAACCCTAACACTATCCTTGAACTGATGCTAACCCTAACCCTAACCCTAACACTATCCTAGGCCTGATGATAACCCTAACCCTAACCCTAACACTATCCTAGGCCTGATGATAACCCTAACCCTAACCCCGACACTATCCTAGGGCTGATGCTAACCCTAACCCTAACACTATCCTAGGGCTGTTGCTAACCCTAACCGTAACCTTAACACTATCCTAGGCCTGATGCTAACCCTATCCCTAACTCTAACACTCTCCTAGGGCTGAGGCTAACCCTAACCCTAACACTATCCTAGGGGTGATGCTAACCCTAACCGTAACCCAAACACTATCCTAGGGTTGATGCTAACCCTAACCCTAACACTATCCTAGGGCTGATGCTAACCCTAACCCTAACCCTAACACTATCCTTGGGCTGATGCTAACCCTAACCCTAACACTATCCTGGGCCTGATGCTAACCCTAACCCTAACCCTAACACTATCCTAGCCCTGATGATAACCCTAACCCTAACCCTAACACTATCCTAAGGTTTATGTTAACCCTAACCCAAACACTATCCTAGGGCTGATGCTAACCCTAACCCTAACCCTAACACTATCCTAGGCCGGATGCCAACCCTAACCCTAACCCTAACACTATCCTAGGGCTGATGCTAACCCTAACACTAACACTATCCTAGGGCTGATGCTAACCCTAACCCTAACCCTAACATTATCCTAGGGCTGATGGTAACCCTAACCCTAACTCTAACACTATCTTAGGGCTTAGGCTAACCCTAACCCTAACAGTATCCTAGGGCTGATGCTAACCCTAACCCTAACCCTAACACTATCCTAGGGATGATGCTAACCCTAACCCTAACACTATCCTAGGGCTGATGCTAACCCTAACCCTAACCCTAACATTATCCTAGGGCTGATGCTAACCCTAACCCTAACTCTAACACTGTTTTAGGGCTTAGGCTAACCCTAACCCTAACACTATCCTAGGGCTGATGCTAACCCTAACCCTAACCCTAACACTATCCTAGGGCTGATGCTAACCCTAACCCTAACACTATCCTAGGGCTGATGCTAACCCTAACCCTAACCCTAACACTCTCCAAGGGCTGATGCTAACCCTAACCCTAACCCTAACACTATCCTACGGCTGATGATAACCCTAACCCTAACCCTAACACTATCCTAGGGCTGATGCTAACCCAAACCCTCACACTATCCTAGGCCTGATGCTAACCCTAACCTTAACCCTAACACTATCCTAGGGCTGATGCTAACCCTAACCCTAACACTATCCAAGGGCTGATGCTAACCCTAAACCTAACCTTAACACTATCCTAGGGCTGATGCTAACCCTAACCCTAACACTATCCTAGGCCTGATGATAACCCTAACCCTAACCCTAACACTATCCTAGGGCTGATACTAACCCTAACCCTAACACTATCCTAGGGCTGATGCTAACCCTAACCCTAACCCTAACACTATCCTAAGTCTGATGCTAACCCTAGACCTCACACTATACTAGGCCTGATGATAACCATAACCCTAACCTTAACACTATCCTAGGGCTGATGCTAACCCTAACCCTAACACTATCCTAGGCCTGATGATAATCCTAACCCTAACCCTGACACTATCCTAGGGCTGATGATAACCCTAACCCTAACACTATCCTAGGGCTGATGCTAACCCTAACCCTAAACCTAACACTATCCTAGGCCTGATGCTAACCCTATCCCTAACCCTAACACTCTCCTAGGGCTGAGGCTAACCCTATCCCTAACACTATCCTACGGCTGATGCTAACCCTAACCCTAACCCAAACACTATCCTAGGGTTGATGCTAACCCTAACCCTAACACTATCCTAGGGCTGATGCTAACCCTAACCCTAACCCTAACACTATCCTTGCGCTGATGCTAACCCTAACCCTAACACTATCCTGGGCCTGATGCTAACCCTAACCCTAACCCTAACACTATCCTAGGGCTGATGGTAACCCTAACCCTAACACTATCCTTGGGCTGATGCTAACCCTAACCCTAACCCTAACAATATCCTAGGGCAGATGCTAACACTAACGCTAACCCTAACACTATCCTTGAACTGATGCTAACCCTAACCCTAACCCTAACACTATCCTAGGGCTGATGCTAACCTTAACCCTAACTCAAACACTATCTTAGGGCTGAGGCTAACCCTAACCCTAACACTATCCTACGGCTGATGATAACCCTAACCCTAACCCTAACACTATCCTAGGGCTGATGCTAACCCTAACCCTAACACTATCCTAGGCCTGATGATAACCCTAACCCTAACCCTAACACTATCCTATGGCTGATGCTAACCCTAACCCTAACCCTAACACTATCCTAGGGCTGATGCTAACCCTAACCCTAACACTATCCTAGGGCTGATGCTAACCCTAACCCTAACCCTAACACTATCCTAGGCCTGATGATAACCCTAACCCTAACACTAACACTATCCTAGGCCTGGTGATAACCCTAACCCTAACCCTAACACTATCCTTGGGCTGATGCTAACCCTAACCCTAACACTATCCGGGGCCTGATGCTAACCCTAACCCTAACCCTAACACTATCCTAGGGCTGATGCTAACCCTAACCCTAACACTATCCTTGGGCTGATGCTAACCCTAACCCTAACACTAACAATATCCTAGGGCAGATGCTAACCATGACTCTAACCCTAACACTATCCTTGGGCTGATGCTAACCCTAACCCTAACATTATCCTGGGCCTGATGCTAACCCTAACCCTAACCCTAACACTATCCTAGGGCTGATGCTAACCCTAACCCTAACACTATCCTTGGGCTGATGCTAACCCTAACCCTAAGCCTAACATTATCCTAGGGCAGATGCTAACCCTAACGCTAACCCTAACACTATCCTTGAACTGATGCTAACCCTAACCCTAACACTAACACTATCCTAGCCCTGATGATAACCCTAACCCTAACCCTAACACTATCCAAATGTTTATGTTAACCCTAACCCTAACACTATCCTAGGGCTGATGCTAACCCTAACCCTAACCGTAACACTATCCTAGGGCGGATGCTAACCCTAACCCTAACACTATCCTAGGGCTGATGCTAACCCTAACCCTAACCCTAACACTATCCTAGGGCTGATGCTAACCCTAACCCTAACACTATCCTATGGCTGATGCTAACCCTAACCCTAACACTAACACTATCCTAGGGCTGATGCTAACCCTAACCCTAACACTATCCTACGGCTGATGCTAACCCTAACCCTAACACTAACACTATCCTAGGGCTGATGCTAACCCTAACCCTAACACTATCCTAGGCCTGATGATAACCCTAACCCTAACCCTAACACTATCCTAGGGCTGATGCTAACCCTAACGCTAACCCTAACATTATCCCAGGGCTGATGCTAACCCTAACCCTAACACTATCCTAGGGCTGATGCTAACCCTAACCCTAACCCTAACATTATCCTAGGGCTGATGCTAACCCTAACCCTAACTCTAACACTATCTTAGGGCTTAGGCTAACCCTAACCCTAACACTATCCTAGGGCTGATGCTAACCCTAACCCTAACTCTAACACTATCTTAGGGCTTAGGCTAACCCTAACCCTAACAGTATCCTAGGGCTGATGCTAACCCTAACCCTAACACTATCCTAGGGCTGATGCTAACCCTAACCCTAACCCTAACAGTCTCCAAGGGCTGATGTTAACCCTAACCCTAACCCTAACACTATCCTAGGGCTGATGCTAACCCTAACCCTAACTCAAACACTATCTTAGGGCTGAGGCTAACCCTAACCCTAACACTATCCTACGGCTGATGATGACCCTAACCCTAACCCTAACACTATCCTAGGGCTGATGCTAACCCTAACCCTAACACTATCCTAGGCCTGATGCTAACCCTAACCCTAACAATAACACTATCCTAGGGCTGATGCTAACCCTAACCCTAACACTATCCTAGGGCTGATGCTAACCCTAAACCTAACCCTAACACTATCCTATGGCTGATGCTAACCCTAACCCTAACACTATCATAGGCCTGATGATAACCCTAACCCTAAACCTAACACTATCCTAGGGCTGATGCTAACCCTAACCCTAACATTATCCTAGGGCTGATGCTAACCCTAACCCTAACCCTAACACTATCCTAAGTCTGATGCTAACCCTAGACCTCACACTATACTAGGCCTGATGATAACCATAACCCTAACCTTAACACTATCCTAGGGCTGATGCTAACCCTAACCCTAACCCTAACACTATCCTAGAGCTGATGCTAACCCTAACCCTAACACTATCCTAGGCCTGATGATAACCCTAACACTAACCCTGACAGTATCCTAGGGCTGATGCTAACCCTAACCCTAACACTATCCTAGGGCTGATGCTAACCCTAACCCTAACCCTAACACTATCCTAGGCCGGATGCTAACCCTATTCCTAACCCTAACACTCTCCTAGGGCTGAGGCTAACCCTAACCCTAACACTATCCTAGGGCTGATGCTAACCCTAACCCTAACCCAAACACTATCCTAGGGTTGATGCTAACCCTAACCCTAACACTATCCTAGGGCTGATGGTAACCCTAACCCTAACCCTAACACTATCTTTGGGCTGATGCTAACCCTAACCCTAACACTATCCTGGGCCTGATGCTAACCCTAACCCTAACCCTAACACTATCCTAGGGCTGATGCTAACCCTAAGCGTAACACTATCCTTGGGCTGATGCTAACCCTAACCCTAACCCTAACAATATCCTAGGGCAGATGCTAACCCTAACGCTAACCCTAACACTATCCTTGAACTGATGCTAACCCTAACCCTAACCCTAACACTATCCTAGGCCTGATGATAACCCTAAAACTAACCCTAGAACTATCCTAGGCCTGATGATAACCCTAACCCTAACCCTGACACTATCCTAGGGCTGATGCTAACCCTAACCCTAACACTATCCTAGGGCTGTTGCTAACCCTAACACTAACCCTACCACTATCCTAGGCCTGATGCTAACCCTATCCCTAACCCTAACACTCTCCTAGGCCTGAGGCTAACCCTAACCCTAACACTATCCTAGGGCTGATGCTAACCCTAACCCTAACCCAAACACTATCCTAGGGTTGATGCTAACCCTAACCCTAACACTATCCTAGGGCTGATGCTAACCCTAACCCTAACCCTAACACTATCCTTGGGCTGATGCTAACCCTAACCCTAACCCTAACAATATCCTAGGGCAGATGCTAACCATAACCCTAACCCTAACACTATCCTTGGGCTGATGCTAACCCTAACCCTAACACTATCCTGGGCCTGATGCTAACCCTAACCCTAACCCTAACACTATCCTAGGGCTGATGCTAACCCTAACCCTAACACTATCCTTGGGCTGATGCTAACCCTAACCCTAAGCCTAACATTATCCTAGGGCAGATGCTAACCCTAACGCTAACCCTAACACTATCCTTGAACTGATGCTAACCCTAACCCTAACCGTAACACTATCCTAGCCCTGATGATAACCCTAACCCTAACCCTAACACTATCCTAAGGTTTATGTTAACCCTAACCCTAACACTATCCTAGGGCTGATGCTAACCCTAACCCTAACCCTAACACTATCCTAGGGCGGATGCTAACCCTAACCCTAACCCTAACACTATCCTAGGGCTGATGCTAACCCTAACCTTAACCCTAACATTATCCTAGGGCTCATGCTAACCCTAACCCTAACCCTAACACTATCCTAGGGCTGATGCTAACCCTAACCCTAACCCTAACACTATTCTAGGGCTGATGCTAACCCTAACCCTAACCCTAACACTATCCTAGGGCTCATGCTAACCCTAACCCTAACACTATCCTAGGGCTGATGCTAACCCTAACCCTAACCCTAACACTCTCCTAGGGCTGATGCTAACCCTAACCCTAACACTATCCTAGGCCTGATGATAACCCTAACCCTAACCCTAACACTATCCTAGGGCTGATGCTAACCCTAACGCTAACCCTAACATTATCCCAGGGCTGACGCTAACCATAACCCTAACACTATCCTAGGACTGATGCTAACCCTAACCCTAACCCTAACACTATCCTAGGGCGGATGCTAACCCAACCCTAACCCTAACCCTAACACTATCCTAGAGCTGATGCTAACCCTAAACCTAACCGTGACGCTAACCCTAATATTATCCTAGGGCTGATGCTAACCCTAACCCTAACCCTAACACTATCCTAGGGCTGATGCTATCCCTAACACTAACACTATCCTAGGGCTGATGCTAACCCTAACCCTACCCCTAACACTATCCTAGGGCTGATGCTAACCCTAACCCTAACGCTAACACTATCCTAGGGCTGAGGCTAACCCTAACCCTAACACTATCCTACGGCTGATGCTAACCCTAACCCTAACCCTAACACTATCCTAAGGCTGATGGTAACCCTAACACTAACACTATCCTAAGCCTGGTGCTAACCCTAACTCTAACCCTAACACTATCCTAGGGCTCATGCTAACCCTAACCCTAATAATATCCTAGGACTGATGCTAACAGTAACCCTAACCCTAACACTATCCTAGGGCTGATGCTAACCCTAACCCTAACCCTAACTCTATCCTAGGGCTGATGCTAACCCTAACCCTAACACTATCCTAGGCCTGATGATAACCCTAACCCTAACCCTAACACTATCCTAGGGCTAATGCTAACCCTAACCATAACACTATGCTAGGCCTCATGCTAGCCCTAACCCTAACCCTAACACTATCCTAGGGCTGATGCTAACCCTAACCCTAACACTATGCTAGGGCTGATGCTAACCCAAACCCTAAAACTATCATAGGCCTGATGATAACCCTAACCCTAACCCTAACACTATCCTAGGGCTGATGCTAACCCTAACCCTAACACTATCCTAGGCCTGATGCTAACCCTAACCCTAACGCTAACACTATCCTAGGGCTGATGCTAACCCTAACCCTAACACTATCCTTGGGCTCATGCTAACCCTAACCCTAACCCTAACACTATCCTAGGGCTGATGCTAACCCTAACCCTAACACTATCCTAGGCCTGATGATAACCCTAACCCTAACCCTAACACTATCCTAGGGCTGATGCTAACCCTAACCCTAACACTATCCTAGGGCTGATGCTAACCCTAACCCTAACCCTAACAATATCCTAGGGCAGATGCTAACCATAACTCTAACCCTAACACTATCCTTGGGCTGATGCTAACCCTAACCCTAACCCTAACACTATCCTAGGCCTGATGATAACCCTAACCCTAACCCTAACACTATCCTAGGCCTAATGATAACCCTAACCCTAACCCTGACACTATCCTAGGGCTGATGCTAACCCTAACCCTAACACTATCCTAGGGCTGTTGCTAACCCTAACCCTAACCCTAACACTATCCTAGGCCTGATGCTAACCCTATCCCTAACCCTAACACTCTCCTAGGGCTGAGGCTAACCCTAACCCTAACACTATCCTAGGGCTGATGCTAACCCTAACCCTAACCCAAACACTATCCTAGGGTTGATGCTAACCCTACCCCTAACACTATCCTAGGGCTGATGCTGACCCTAACCCTAACCCTAACACTATCCTTGGGCTGATGCTAACCCTAACCCTAACACTATCCTGGGCCTGATGCTAACCCTAACCCTAACCCTAACACTATCGTAGGGCTGATGCTAACCCTAACCCTAACACTATCCTTGCGCTGATGCTAACCCTAACCCTAACCCTAACAATATCCTAGGGCAGATGCTAACCATAACTCTAACCCTAACACTATCCTTGGGCTGATGCTAACCCTAACCCTAACACTATCCTGGGCCTGATGCTAACCCTAACCCTAACCCTAACACTATCCTAGGGCTGATGCTAACCCTATCCCTAACACTATCCTTGGGCTGATGCTAACCCTAACCCTAAGCCTAACATTATCCTAGGGCAGATGCTAACCCTAACGCTAACCCTAACACTATCCTTGAACTGATGCTAACCCTAACCCTAACCCTAACACTATCCTAGCCCTGATGATAACCCTAACCCTAACCCTAACACTATCCTAATGTTTATGTTAACCCTACCCCTAACACTATCCTAGGGCTGATGCTAACCCTAACCCTAACCCTAACACTCTCCAAGGGCTGATGCTAACCCTAACCCTAACCCTAACACTATCCTAGGGCTGATGCTAACCCTAACCCTAACTCTAACTCTCTCCAAGGGCTGATGCTAACCCTAACCCTAACCCTAACACTATCCTAGGGCTGATGCTAACCCTAACCCTAACACTATCCTAGGGCTGATGCTAACCCTAACACTAACATTATCCAAGGGCTGATGCTAACCCTAACCCTAACCCTAACACTATCCTAAGTCTGATGCTAACCTTAGACCTCACACTATACTAGGCCTGATGATAACCATAACCCTAACCTTAACACTATCCTAGGGCTGATGCTAACCCTAACCCTAACCCTAACACTATCCTAGAGCTGATGCTAACCCTAACCCTAACACTATCCTAGGCCTGATGATAACCCTAACCCTAACCCTGACACTATCCTAGGGCTGATGCTAACCCTAACCCTAACACTATCCTAGGGCTGATGCTAACCCTAACCCTAACCCTAACACTATCCTAGGGCTGATGCTAACCCTATTCCTAACCCTAACACTCTCCTAGGGATGAGGCTAACCCTAACCCTAACACTATCCTAGGGCTGATGCTAACCCTAACCCTAACCCAAACACTATCCTAGGGTTGATGCTAACCCTAACCCTAACACTATCCTAGGGCTGATGCTAACCCTAACCCTAACCCTAACACTATCCTTGGGCTGATGCTAACCCTAACCCTAACACTATCCTGGGCCTGATGCTAACCCTAACCCTAACCCTAACACTATCCTTGGGCTGATGCTAACCCTAACCCTAACACTATCCTGGGCCTGATGCTAACCCTAACCCTAAACCTAACAATATCCTAGGGCAGATGCTAACCCTAACGCTAACCCTAACACTATCCTTGAACTGATGCTAAACCTAACCCTAACCCTAACACTATCCTAGGCGTGATGATAACCCTAACCCTAACCCTAACACTATCCTAGGCCTGATGATAACCCTAACCCTAACCCCGACACTATCCTAGGGCTGATGCTAACCCTAACCCTAACACTATCCTAGGGCTGTTGCAAACCCTAACCGTAACCCTAACACTATCCTAGGCCTGATGCTAACCCTATCCCTAACCCTAACACTCTCCTAGGGCTCAGGCTAACCCTAACCCTAACACTATCCTAGGGGTGATGCTAACCCTAACCCTAACCGAAACACTATCCTAGGGTTGATGCTAACCCTAACCCTAACACTATCCTAGGGCTGATGCTAACCCTAACCCTAACCCTTACACTATCCTTGGGCTGATGCTAACCCTAACCCTAACACTATCCTGGGCCTGATGCTAACCCTAACCCTAACCCTAACACTATCCTAGCCCTGATGATACCCCTAACCCTAACCCTAACACTATCCTAAGGTTTATGTTAACCCTAACCCTAACACTATCCTAGGGCTGATGCTAACCCTAACCCTAATCCTAACACTATCCTAGGCCGGATGCCAACCCTAACCCTAACCCTAACACTATCCTAGGGCTGATGCTAACCCTAACACTAACACTATCCTAGGGCTGATGCTAACCCTAACCCTAACCCTAACATTATCCTAGGGCTGATGGTAACCCTAACCCTAACTCTAACACTATCTTAGGGCTTAGGCTAACCCTAACCCTAACACTACCCTAGGGCTGATGCTAACCCTAACCCTAACCCTAACACTATCCTAGGGATGATGCTAACCCTAACCCTAACACTATCCTAGGGCTGATGCTAACCCTAACCCTAACCCTAACACTATCCTAGGGCTGATGCTAACCCTAACCCTAACCCTAACACTATCCTAGGGCTGATGCTAACCCTAACGCTAACCCTAACATTATCCCAGGGCTGATGCTAACCCTAACCCTAACACTATCCTAGGGCTGATGCTAACCCTAACCCTAACCCTAACACTATCCTAGGCCGGATGCTAACCCTATTCCTAACCCTAACACTCTCCTAGGGCTGAGGCTAACCCTAACCCTAACACTATCCTAGGGCTGATGCTAACCCTAACCCTAACCCAAACACTATCCTAGGGTTGATGCTAACCCTAACCCTAACACTATCCTAGGGCTGATGATAACCCTAACCCTAACCCTAACACTATCTTTGGGCTGATGCTAACCCTAACCCTAACACTATCCTGGGCCTGATGCTAACCCTAACCCTAACCCTAACACTATCCTAGGGCTGATGCTAACCCTAAGCGTAACACTATCCTTGGGCTGATGCTAACCCTAACCCTAACCCTAACAATATCCTAGGGCAGATGCTAACCCTAACGCTAACCCTAACACTATCCTTGAACTGATGCTAACCCTAACCCTAACCCTAACACTATCCTAGGCCTGATGATAACCCTAAAACTAACCCTAGAACTATCCTAGGCCTGATGATAACCCTAACCCTAACCCTGACACTATCCTAGGGCTGATGCTAACCCTAACCCTAACACTATCCTAGGGCTGTTGCTAACCCTAACACTAACCCTACCACTATCCTAGGCCTGATGCTAACCCTATCCCTAACCCTAACACTCTCCTAGGGCTGAGGCTAACCCTAACCCTAACACTATCCTAGGGCTGATGCTAACCCTAACCCTAACCCAAACACTATCCTAGGGTTGATGCTAACCCTAACCCTAACACTATCCTAGGGCTGATGCTAACCCTAACCCTAACCCTAACACTATCCTTGGGCTGATGCTAACCCTAACCCTAACCCTAACAATATCCTAGGGCAGATGCTAACCATAACCCTAACCCTAACACTATCCTTGGGCTGATGCTAACCCTAACCCTAACACTATCCTGGGCCTGATGCTAACCCTAACCCTAACCCTAACACTATCCTAGGGCTGATGCTAACCCTAACCCTAACACTATCCTTGGGCTGATGCTAACCCTAACCCTAAGCCTAACATTATCCTAGGGCAGATGCTAACCCTAACGCTAACCCTAACACTATCCTTGAACTGATGCTAACCCTAACCCTAACCGTAACACTATCCTAGCCCTGATGATAACCCTAACCCTAACCCTAACACTATCCTAAGGTTTATGTTAACCCTAACCCTAACACTATCCTAGGGCTGATGCTAACCCTAACCCTAACCCTAACACTATCCTAGGGCGGATGCTAACCCTAACCCTAACCCTAACACTATCCTAGGGCTGATGCTAACCCTAACCTTAACCCTAACATTATCCTAGGGCTCATGCTAACCCTAACCCTAACCCTAACACTATCCTAGGGCTGATGCTAACCCTAACCCTAACCCTAACACTATCCTAGGGCTGATGCTAACCCTAACCCTAACCCTAACACTATCCTAGGGCTGATGCTAACCCTAACCCTAACACTATCCTAGGGCTGATGCTAACCCTAACCCTAACCCTAACACTCTCCTAGGGCTGATGCTAACCCTAACCCTAACACTATCCTAGGCCTGATGATAACCCTAACCCTAACCCTAACACTATCCTAGGGCTGATGCTAACCCTAACGCTAACCCTAACATTATCCCAGGGCTGACGCTAACCCTAACCCTAACACTATCCTAGGGCTGATGCTAACCCTAACCCTAACCCTAACACTATCCTAGGGCGGATGCTAACCCAACCCTAACACTAACCCTAACACTATCCTAGAGCTGATGCTAACCCTAAACCTAACCGTGACGCTAACCCTAATATTATCCTAGGGCTGATGCTAACCCTAACCCTAACCCTAACACTATCCTAGGGCTGATGCTATCCCTAACACTAACACTATCCTAGGGCTGATGCTAACCCTAACCCTACCCCTAACACTATCCTAGGGCTGATGCTAACCCTAACCCTAACGCTAACACTATCCTAGGGCTGAGGCTAACCCTAACCCTAACACTATCCTACGGCTGATGCTAACCCTAACCCTAACCCTAACACTATCCTAAGGCTGATGGTAACCCTAACACTAACACTATCCTAAGCCTGGTGCTAACCCTAACTCTAACCCTAACACTATCCTAGGGCTCATGCTAACCCTAACCCTAATAATATCCTAGGACTGATGCTAACAGTAACCCTAACCCTAACACTATCCTAGGGCTGATGCTAACCCTAACCCTAACCCTAACTCTATCCTAGGGCTGATGCTAACCCTAACCCTAACACTATCCTAGGCCTGATGATAACCCTAACCCTAACCCTAACACTATCCTAGGGCTAATGCTAACCCTAACCATAACACTATGCTAGGCCTCATGCTAGCCCTAACCCTAACCCTAACACTATCCTAGGGCTGATGCTAACCCTAACCCTAACACTATGCTAGGGCTGATGCTAACCCAAACCCTAAAACTATCATAGGCCTGATGATAACCCTAACCCTAACTCTAACACTATCCTAGGGCTGATGCTAACCCTAACCCTAACACTATCCTAGGCCTGATGCTAACCCTAACCCTAACGCTAACACTATCCTAGGGCTGATGCTAACCCTAACCCTAACACTATCCTTGGGCTCATGCTAACCCTAACCCTAACCCTAACACTATCCTAGGGCTGATGCTAACCCTAACCCTAACACTATCCTAGGCCTGATGATAACCCTAACCCTAACCCTAACACTATCCTAGGGCTGATGCTAACCCTAACCCTAACACTATCCTAGGGCTGATGCTAACCCTAACCCTAACCCTAACAATATCCTAGGGCAGATGCTAACCATAACTCTAACCCTAACACTATCCTTGGGCTGATGCTAACCCTAACCCTAACCCTAACAGTATCCTAGGCCTGATGATAACCCTAACCCTAACCCTAACACTATCCTAGGCCTAATGATAACCCTAACCCTAACCCTGACACTATCCTAGGGCTGATGCTAACCCTAACCCTAACACTATCCTAGGGCTGTTGCTAACCCTAACCCTAACCCTAACACTATCCTAGGCCTGATGCTAACCCTATCCCTAACCCTAACACTCTCCTAGGGCTGAGGCTAACCCTAACCCTAACACTATCCTAGGGCTGATGCTAACCCTAACCCTAACCCAAACACTATCCTAGGGTTGATGCTAACCCTACCCCTAACACTATCCTAGGGCTGATGCTGACCCTAACCCTAACCCTAACACTATCCTTGGGCTGATGCTAACCCTAACCCTAACACTATCCTGGGCCTGATGCTAACCCTAACCCTAACCCTAACACTATCGTAGGGCTGATGCTAACCCTAACCCTAACACTATCCTTGGGCTGATGCTAACCCTAACCCTAACCCTAACAATATCCTAGGGCAGATGCTAACCATAACTCTAACCCTAACACTATCCTTGGGCTGATGCTAACCCTAACCCTAACACTATCCTGGGCCTGATGCTAACCCTAACCCTAACCCTAACACTATCCTAGGGCTGATGCTAACCCTATCCCTAACACTATCCTTGGGCTGATGCTAACCCTAACCCTAAGCCTAACATTATCCTAGGGCAGATGCTAACCCTAACGCTAACCCTAACACTATCCTTGAACTGATGCTAACCCTAACCCTAACCCTAACACTATCCTAGCCCTGATGATAACCCTAACCCTAACCCTAACACTATCCTAATGTTTATGTTAACCCTACCCCTAACACTATCCTAGGGCTGAGGCTAACCCTAACCCTAACACTATCCTACGGCTGATGCTAACCCTAACCCTAACCCTAACACTATCCTAAGGCTGATGGTAACCCTAACACTAACAGTATCCTAAGCCTGGTTCTAACCCTAACTCTAACCCTAACACTATCCTAGGGCTCATGCTAACCCTAACCCTAATAATATCCTAGGACTGATGCTAACAGTAACCCTAACCCTAACACTATCCTAGGGCTGATGCTAACCCTAACCCTAACCCTAACTCTATCCTAGGGCTGATGCTACCCCTAACCCTAACACTATCCTAGGCCTGATGATAACCCTAACCCTAACCCTAACACTATCCTAGGGCTAATGCTAACCCTAACCATAACACTATGCTAGGCCTCATGCTAGCCCTAACCCTAACCCTAACACTATCCTAGGGCTGATGCTAACCCTAACCCTAACACTATGCTAGGGCTGATGCTAACCCAAACCCTAACACTATCATAGGCCAGATGATAACCCTAACCCTAACCCTAACACTATCCTAGGGCTGATGCTAACCCTAACCCTAACACTATCCTAGGCCTGATTCTAACCCTAACCCTAACGCTAACACTATCCTAGGGCTGATGCTAACCCTAACCCTAACACTATCCTTGGGCTCATGCTAACCCTAACCCTAACCCTAACACTATCCTAGGGCTGATGCTAACCCTAACCCTAACACTATCCTAGGCCTGATGATAACCCTAACCCTAACCCTAACACTATCCTAGGGCTGATGCTAACCCTAACCCTAACACTATCCTAGGGCTGATGCTAACCCTAACCCTAACCCTAACAATATCCTAGGGCAGATGCTAACCATAACTCTAACCCTAACACTATCCTTGGGCTGATGCTAACCCTAACCCTAACCCTAACACTATCCTAGGCCTGATGATAACCCTAACCCTAACCCTAACACTATCCTAGGCCTAATGATAACCCTAACCCTAACCCTGACACTATCCTAGGGCTGATGCTAACCCTAACCCTAACACTATCCTAGGGCTGTTGCTAACCCTAACCCTAACCCTAACACTATCCTAGGCCTGATGCTAACCCTATCCCTAACCCTAACACTCTCCTAGGGCTGAGGCTAACCCTAACCCTAACACTATCCTAGGGCTGATGCTAACCCTAACCCTAACCCAAACACTATCCTAGGGTTGATGCTAACCCTACCCCTAACACTATCCTAGGGCTGATGCTGACCCTAACCCTAACCCTAACACTATCCTTGGGCTGATGCTAACCCTAACCCTAACACTATCCTGGGCCTGATGCTAACCCTAACCCTAACCCTAACACTATCGTAGGGCTGATGCTAACCCTAACCCTAACACTATCCTTGGGCTGATGCTAACCCTAACCCTAACCCTAACAATATCCTAGGGCAGATGCTAACCATAACTCTAACCCTAACACTATCCTTGGGCTGATGCTAACCCTAACCCTAACACTATCCTGGGCCTGATGCTAACCCTAACCCTAACCCTAACACTATCCTAGGGCTGATGCTAACCCTATCCCTAACACTATCCTTGGGCTGATGCTAACCCTAACCCTAAGCCTAACATTATCCTAGGGCAGATGCTAAACCTAACGCTAACCCTAACACTATCCTTGAACTGATGCTAACCCTAACCCTAACCCTAACACTATCCTAGCCCTGATGATAACCCTAACCCTAACCCTAACACTATCCTAATGTTTATGTTAACCCTACCCCTAACACTATCCTAGGGCTGATGCTAACCCTAACCCTAACCCTAACACTATCCTAGGGCGGATGCTAACCCTAACCCTAACCGTAACACTATCCTAGGGCTGATGCTAACCCTAACACTAACACTATCCTAGGGCTGATGCTAACCCTAACCCTAACCCTAACATTATCCTAGGGCTGATGCTAACCCTAACCCTAACACTAACACTATCTTAGGGCTTAGACTAACCCTAACCCTAACACTATCCTAGGGCTGATGCTAACCCTAACCCTAACCCTAACACTATCCTAGGGCTGATGCTAACCCTAACCCTAACACTATCCTAGGGCTGATGCTAACCCTAACCCTAACCCTAACACTATCCTAGGGCTGATGCTAACCCTAACCCTAACACTATCCTAGGGCTGATGCTAACCCTAACCCTAACACTATCCTAGGGCTGATGCTAACCCTAACCCTAAAACTATCCTAGGCCTGATGGTAACCCTAACCCTAACCCTAACACTATCCTAGGGCTGATGCTAACCCTAACGCTAACCCTAACATTATCCCAGGGCTGATGCTAACCCTAACCCTAACACTATCCTAGGGCTGATGCTAACCCTAACCCTAACCCTAACATTATCCTAGGGCTGATGCTAACCCTAACCCTAACTCTAACACTATCTTAGGGCTTAGGCTAACCCTAACCCTAACACTATCCTAGGGCTGATGCTAACCCTAATCCTAACTCTAACACTGTCTTAGGGCTTAGGCTAACCCTAACCCTAACACTATCCTAGGGCTGATGCTAACCCTAACCCTAACCCTAACACTATCCTAGGGCTGATGCTAACCCGAACCCTAACACTATCCTAGGGCTGATGCTAACCCTAACCCTAACCCTAACACTCTCCAAGGGCTGATGCTAACCCTAACCCTAACCCTAACACTATCCTAGGGCTGATGCTAACCCTAACCCTAACTCTAACTCTCTCCAAGGGCTGATGCTAACCCTAACCCTAACCCTAACACTATCCTAGGGCTGATGCTAACACTAACCCTAACACTATCCTAGGGCTGATGCTAACCCTAACACTAACATTATCCAAGGGCTGATGCTAACCCTAACCCTAACCCTAACACTATCCTAAGTCTGATGCTAACCCTAGACCTCACACTATACTAGGCCTGATGATAACCATAACCCTAACCTTAACACTATCCTAGGGCTGATGCTAACCCTAACCCTAACCCTAACACTATCCTAGAGCTGATGCTAACCCTAACCCTAACACTATCCTAGGCCTGATGATAACCCTAACCCTAACCCTGACACTATCCTAGGGCTGATGCTAACCCTAACCCTAACACTATCCTAGGGCTGATGCTAACCCTAACCCTAACCCTAACACTATCCTAGGCCTGATGCTAACCCTATCCCTAACCCTAACACTCTCCTAGGGCTGAGGCTAACCCTAACCCTAACACTATCCTAGGGCTGATGCTAACCCTAACCCTAACCCAAACACTATCCTAGGGTTGATGCTAACCCTAACCCTAACACTATCCTAGGGCTGATGCTAACCCTAACCCTAACCCTAACACTATCCTTGGGCTGATGCTAACCCTAACCCTAACACTATCCTGGGCCTGATGCTATCCCTAACCCTAACCCTAACACTATCCTAGGGCTGATGCTAACCCTAACCCTAACACTATCCTTGGGCTGATGCTAACCCTAACCCTAAACCTAACAATATCCTAGGGCAGATGCTAACCCTAACGCTAACCCTAACACTATCCTTGAACTGATGCTAACCCTAACCCTAACCCTAACACTATCCTAGGCGTGATGATAACCCTAACCCTAACCCTAACACTATCCTAGGCCTGATGATAACCCTAACCCTAACCCCGACACTATCCTAGGGCTGATGCTAACCCTAACCCTAACACTATCCTAGGGCTGTTGCTAACCCTAACCGTAACCCTAACACTATCCTAGGCCTGATGCTAACCCTATCCCTAACCCTAACTCTCTCCTAGGGCTGAGGCTAACCCTAACCCTAACACTATCCTAGGGGTGATGCTAACCCTAACCCTAACACTATCCTAGGGCTGATGCTAACCCTAACCCTAACCCTAACACTATCCTTGGGCTGATGCTAACCCTAACCCTAACACTATCCTGGGCCTGATGCTAACCCTAACCCTAACCCTAACACTATCCTAGCCCTGATGATAACCCTAACCCTAACCCTAACACTATCCTAAGGTTTATGTTAACCCTAACCCTAACACTATCCTAGGGCTAATGCTAACCCTAACCCTAACCCTAACACTATCCTAGGCCGGATGCCAACCCTAACCCTAACCCTAACACTATCCTAGGGCTGATGCTAACCCTAACACTAACACTATCCTAGGGCTGATGCTAACCCTAACCCTAACCCTAACATTATCCTAGGGCTGATGGTAACCCTAACCCTAACTCTAACACTATCTTAGGGCTTAGGCTAACCCTAACCCTAACACTATCCTAGGGCTGATGCTAACCCTAACCCTAACCCTAACACTATCCTAGGGATGATGCTAACCCTAACCCTAACACTATCCTAGGGCTGATGCTAACCCTAACCCTAACCCTAACACTATCCTAGGGCTGATGCTAACCCTAACCCTAACACTATCCTAGGGCTGATGCTAACCCTAACCCTAACCCTAACACTATCCTAGGGCTGATGCTAACCCTAACCCTAACACTATCCTAGGCCTGATGATAACCCTAACCCTAACCCTAACACTATCCTAGGGCTGATGCTAACCCTAACGCTAACCCTAACATTATCCCACGGCTGATGCTAACCCTAACCCTAACACTATCCTAGGGCTGATGCTAACCCTAACCCTAACCCTAACACTATCCTAGGGCGGATGCTAACCCAACCCTAACACTAACCCTAACACTATCCTAGAGCTGATGCTAACCCTAAACCTAACCGTGACGCTAACCCTAATATTATCCTAGGGCTGATGCTAACCCTAACCCTAACCCTAACACTATCCTAGGGCTGATGCTAACCCTAACACTAACACTATCCTAGGGCTGATGCTAACCCTAACCCTACCCCTAACACTATCCTAGGGCTGATGCTAACCCTAACCCTAACGCTAACACTATCCTAGGGCTGAGGCTAACCCTAACCCTAACACTATCCTACGGCTGATGCTAACCCTAACCCTAACCCTAACACTATCCTAAGGCTGATGGTAACCCTAACACTAACACTATCCTAAGCCTGGTGCTAACCCTAACTCTATCCCTAACACTATCCTAGGGCTGATGCTAACCCTAACCCTAATAATATCCTAGGGCTGATGCTAACAGTAACCCTAACCCTAACACTATCCTAGGGCTGATGCTAACCCTAACACTAACCCTAACACTATCCTAGGGCTGATGCTAACCCTAACCCTAACACTATCCTAGGCCTGATGATAACCCTAATCCTAACCCTAACACTATCCTAGGGCTGATGCTAACCCTAACCATAACACTATCCTAGGCCTGATGCTAACCCTAACCCTAACACTAACACTATCCTAGGGCTGATGCTAACCCTAACCCTATCACTATCCTAGGGCTGATGCTAACCCTAACCCTAACCCTAACACTATCCTATGGCTGATGCTAACCCTAACCCTAACACTATCATAGGCCTGATGATAACCCTAACCCTAACCCTAACAATATCCTAGGGCTGATGCTAACCCTAACCCTAACACTATCCTAGGCCTGATGCTAACCCTAACCCTAACGCTAACACTATCCTAGGGCTGATGCTAACCCTAACCCTAACACTATCCTTGGGCTCATGCTAACCCTAACCCTAACCCTAAGACTATCCTAGGGCTGATGCTAACCCTAACCCTAACACTATCCTAGGCCTGATGATAACCCTAACCCTAACCCTAACACTATCCTAGGGCTGATGCTAACCCTAACCCTAACACTATCCTAGGGCTGATGCTAACCCTAACCCTACCTGTAACACTATCCTAGGGCAGATGCTAACCCTAACGCTAACCCTAACACTATCCTTCAACTGATGCTAACCCTAACCCTAACCCTAACACTATCCTAGCCCTGATCATAACCCTAACCCTAACCCTAACACTATCCTAATGTTTATGTTAACCCTAACCCTAACACTATCCTAGGGCTGATGCTAACCCTAATCCTAACCCTAACATTATCCTAGGGCTGATGCTAACCCTAACCCTAACTCTAACACTATCTTAGGGCTTAGGCTAACCCTAACCCTAACACTATCCTAGGGCTGATGCTAACCCTAACCCTAACCCTAACACTATCCTAGGGCTGATGCTAACCCTAACCCTAACACTATCCTAGGGCTGATGCTAACCCTAACCCTAACCCTAACACTATCCTAGGGCTGATGCTAACCCTAACCCTAACACTATCCTAGGGCTGATGCTAACCCTAACGCTAACCCTAACATTATTCCAGGGCTGATGCTAACCCTAACCCTAACACTATCCTAGGGCTGATGCTAACCCTAACCCTAACCCTAACATTATCCTAGGGCTGATGCTAACCCTAACCCTAACTCTAACACTATCTTAGGGCTTAGGCTAACCCTAACCCTAACACTATCCTTGGGCTGATGCTAACCCTAACCCTAACTCTAACACTATCTTAGGGCTTAGGCTAACCTTAACCCTAACACTATCCTAGGGCTGATGCTAACCCTAACCCTATCCCTAACACTATCCTAGGGCTGATGCTAACCCTAACCCTAACCCTAACACTCTCCAAGGGCTGATGCTAACCCTAACCCTAACCCTAACACTATCCTAGGGCTGATGCTAACCCTAACCCTAACTCTAACACTATCTTAGGGCTGAGGCTAACCCTAACCCTAACACTATCCTACGGCTGATGATAACCCTAACCCTAACCCTAACACTATCCTAGGGCTGATGCTAACCCTAACCCTAACACTATCCTAGGCCTGATGCTAACCCTAACCCTAACCCTAACACTATCCTAGGGCTGATGCTAACCCTAACCCTAACACTATCCTAGGGATGATGCTAACCCTAAACCTAACCCTAACACTATCCTAGGGCTGATGCTAACCCTAACCCTAACCCTAACACTATCCTAGGCCTGATGCTAACCCTATCCCTAACCCTAACACTCTCCTAGGGCTGAGGATAACCCTAACCCTAACACTATCCTAGGGCTGATGCTAACCCTAACCCTAACCCAAACACTATCCTAGGGTTGATGCTAACCCTAACCCTAACACTATCCTAGGGCTGATGCTAACCCTAACCCTAACCCTAACACTATCCTTGGGCTGATGCTAACCCTAACCCTAACACTATCCTGGGCCTGATGCTAACCCTAACCCTAACCCTAACACTATCCTAGGGCTGATGCTAACCCTAACCCTAACACTATCCTTGGGCTGATGCGAACCCTAACCCTAACCCTAACAATATCCTAGGGCAGATGCTAACCCTAACGCTAAACCTAACACTATCCTTGAACTGATGCTAACCCTAACCCTAACCCTAACACTATCCTAGGCCTGATGAATAACCCTAACCCTAACCCTAACACTATCCTAGGCCTGATGATAACCCTAACCCTAACCCTGACACTATCCTAGGGCTGATGCTAACCCTAACCCTAACACTATCCTAGGGCTGTTGCTAACCCTAATCCTAACCCTAACACTATCCTAGGCCTGATGCTAACCCTATCCCTAACCCTAACACTCTCCTAGGGCTGAGGTTAACCCTAACCCTAACACTATCCTAGGGCTGATGCTAACCCTAACCCTAACCCGAACACTATCCTAGGGTTGATGCTAACCCTAACCCTAACACTATCCTAGGGCTGATGCTAACCCTAACCCTAACCCTAACACTATCCTTGGGCTGATGCTAACCCTAACCCTAACACTATCCTGGGCCTGATGCTAACCCTAACCCTAACCCTAACACTATCCTAGGGCTGCTGCTAACCCTAACCCTAACACTATCCTTGGGCTGATGCTAACCCTAACCCTAACCCTAACAATATCCTAGGGCAGATGCTAACCATAACCCTAACCCTAACACTATCCTTGGGCTGATGCTAACCCTAACCCTAACACTATCCTGGGCCTGATGCTAACCCTAACCCTAACCCTAACACTATCCTAGGGCTGATGCTAACCCTAACCCTAACACTATCAATGGGCTGATGCTAACCCTAACCCTAAGCCTAACATTATCCTAGGGCAGATGCTAACCCTAACGCTAACCCTAACACTATCCTTGAACTGATGCTAACCCTAACCCTAACCCTAACACTATCCTAGCCCTGATGATAACCCTAACCCTAACCCTACACTATCCTAAGGTTTATGTTAACCCTAACCCTAACACTATCCTAGGGCTGATGCTAACCCTAACCCTAACCCTAACACTATCCTTGGGCGGATGCTAACCCTAACCCTAACCCTAACACTATCCTAGGGCTGATGCTAACCCTAACACTAACACTATCCTAGGGCTGATGCTAACCCTAACCCTAACCCTAACATTATCCTAGGGCTGATGCTAACCCTAACCCTAACTCTAACACTATCCTAGGACTTAGGCTAACACTAACCCTAACACTATCCTAGGGCTGATGCTAACCCTAACCCTAACCCTAACACTATCCGACGGATGATGCTAACCCTAACCCTAACACTATCCTAGGGCTGATGCTAACCCTAACTCTAACCCTAACACTCTCCTAGGGCCGATGCTAACCCTAACCCTAACACTATCCTAGGGCTGATGCTAACCCTAACCCTAATCCTAACACTATCCTAGGGCTGATGCTAACCCTAACCCTAACACTATCCTAGGCCTGATGATAACCCTAACCCTAACCCGAACACTATCCTAGGGCTGATGCTAACCCTAACGCTAACCCTAACATTATCCCAGGGCTGATGCTAACCCTAACCCTAACACTATCCTAGGGCTGATGCTAACCCTAACCCTAACCCTAACACTATCCTAGGGCGGATGCTAACCCAACCCTAACCCTAACCCTAACACTATCCCAGAGCTGATGCTAACCCTAAACCTAACCGTGACGCTAACCCTAATATTATCCTAGGGCTGATGCTAACCCTAACCCTAACCCTAACACTATCCTAGGGCTGATGCTAACCCTAACACTAACACTATCCTAGGGCTGATGCTAACCCTAACCCTACCCCTAACACTATCCTAGGGCTGATGCTAACCCTAACCCTAACGCTAACACTATCCTAGGGCTGAGGCTAACCCTAACCCTAACACTATCCTACGGCTGATGCTAACCCTAACCCTAACCCTAACACTATCCTAAGGCTGATGGTAACCCTAACACTAACACTATCCTAAGCCTGGTGCTAACCCTAACTCTAACCCTAACACTATCCTAGGGCTGATGCTAACCCTAACCCTAATAATATCCTAGGGCTGATGCTAACAGTAACCCTAACCCTAACACTATCCTAGGGCTGATGCTAACCCTAACCCTAACCCTAACACTATCCTAGGGCTGATGCTAACCCTAACCCTAACACTATCCTAGGCCTGATGATAACCCTAATCCTAACCCTAACACTATCCTAGGGCTGATGCTAACCCTAACCATAACACTATCCAAGGCCTGATGCTAACCCTAACACTAACCCTAACACTATCCTAGGGCTGATGCTAACCCTAACCCTAACACTATCCTAGGGCTGATGCTAACCCTAACCCTAACCCTAACACTATCCTAGGGCTGATGCTAACCCTAACCCTAACACTATCATAGGCCTGATGATAACCCTAACCCTAACACTATCCTAGGGCTGATGCTAACCCTAACCCTAACACTATCCTAGGCCTGATGCTAACCCTAACCCTAACCCTAACACTATCCTAGGGCTGATGCTAACCCTAACCCTAACACTATCCTTGGGCTCATGCTAACCCTAACCCTAACCCTAACACTATCCTAGGGCTGATGCTAACCCTAACCCTAACACTATCCTAGGCCTGATGATAACCCTAACCCTAACCCTAACACTATCCTAGGGCTGATGCTAACCCTAACCCTAACACTATCTTAGGGCTGATGCTAACCCTAACCCTAACCCTAACACTATCCTAGGGCTGATGCTAACCTTAACGCTAACCCTAAAACTATCCTTGAACTGATGGTAACCCTAACCCTAACCCTAACACTATCCTAGGCCTGATGATAACCCTAACCCTAACCCTAACACTATCCTAGGGTTTATGTTAACCCTAACCCTAACACTATCCTAGGGCTGATGCTAACCCTAACTCTACCACTATCCTGGGCCTGATGCTAACCCTAACCCTAACACTAACACTGTCCTAGGGCTGATGCTAACCCTAACCCTAACACTATCCTAGGGCTGATGCTAACCCTAACCCTAACCCTAACACTATCCTAGGGCTGATGTTAACCCTAAACATAACACTATACTAGGGCTGATGCGAACCCTAACCCTAACCCTAACACTATCCTACGGCTGATGCTAACCCTAACCCTAACTCTAACACTATCTTAGGGCTGAGGGTAACCCTATCCCTAACACTATCCTACGGCTGATGCTAACCCTAACCTTAACCCTAACACTATCCTAGGGCTGATGCTAACCCTAACCCTAACACTATCCTAGGCCTGATGCTAACCCTAACCCTAACCCTAACACTATTATAGGGCTGATGCTAACCCTAACCATAACACTATCCTAGGGCTGATGCTAACCCTAACCCTAACCCTAACACTATCCTAGGCCTGATGCTAACCCTAACCCTAACCCTAACACTATCTGAGGGCTCATGCTAACCCTAACTCTAACCCTAACACTATCCTAGGGCTGATGCTAACCCTAACCCTAACACTATCCTAGGGCTGATGCTAACCCTAACCCTAACCCTAACACTATCCTAGGGCTGATGCTAACCCTAACCCTAACCCTAACACTATCCTAGGCCTGATGCTAACCCTAACCCTTACCCTAACACTATCCTAGGGCTGATGCTAACCCTAACCATAACCCTAACACTATCCTAGGGCTGATGCTTACCCTAACCCTAACCCTAACACTATCCTAGGGCTGATGCTAACCCTAACCCTAACCCTAACACTATCCTAGGGCTGATGCTAACCCTAACCCTAACACTATCCTAGGGCTGATGCTAACCCTAACCCTAACCCTAACACTATCCTAGGACTGATACTAACCCTAACCCTAACACTATCCTAGGGCTGATGCTAACCCTAACCCTAACCCTAACACTATCCTAGGGCTGATGCTAACCCTAACCCTAACCCTAACACTATCCTAGAGCTGATGCTAACGCTAACCCTAACCCTAACCCTAACCCTAATACTATCCTAGGGCTGATGCTAACCCTAACCCTAACTCTAACACTATCCTAGGGCTGAGGCTAACCCTAACCCTAACAGTTTCCTACGGCTGATGCTAACCCTAACCCTAACCCTAACACTATCGTAAGGCTGATGCTAACCCTAACACTAACACTATCCTAGGCCTGGTGCTAACCCTAACCCTAACCCTAACACTATCCTAGGGCTGATGCTAACCCTAACCCTAATAATATCCTAGGGCTGATGCTAACCCTACCCCTAACACTAACACTATCCTAGGGCTAATGCTAACCCTAACCCTAACCCTAACACTATCCTAGGGCTGATGCTAACCCTAACCCTAACTCTAACAGTATCCTAGGGCTGATGCTAACCCTAACCCTAACAATATACTAGGCCTGAAGATATCCCTAACCCTAAACCTAACACTATCCTAGGGCTGATGCTAACCCTAACCCTAACCCTAACACTATCCTAGGGCTGATTCTAACCATAATCCTAACACTATCCTAGGCCTGATGCTAACCCTAACCCTAACCCTAACACTACCCTAGGCCTGATGCTAACCCTATCGCTACCCCTAACACTCTCCTAGGGCTGAGGCTAACCCTAACCCTAACACTATCCTAGGGCTGATGATAACACTAACCCTAACCCAAACACTATCATAGGGTTGATGCTAACCCTAACCCTGACAATAACACTATCCTAGGCCTGATGCTAACCCTAACCCTAACCCTAACACTATCTGAGGGCTGATGCTAACCCTAACAATAACCCTAACACTATCCTATGGCTGATGCTAACCCTAACCCTAACCCTAACACTATCCTAGGGCTTATGCTAACCCTAACCCTAACAATATCCTAGGCCTGATGATATCCATAACCCTAAACCTAACACTATCCTAGGGCTGATGCTAACCCTAACCCTTACCCTAACACTATCCTACGGTTGATGCTAACCCTAACCCTAACACTATCCTAGGGCTGATGCTAACCCTAACACTAACACTATCCTAGGGCTGATGCTAACCCTAACCCTAACACTAACACTATCCTAGGGCTGATGCTAACCCTAACGCTAACTCTAACACTATCTTAGCGCTGAGGCTAACCCTAACCCTAACACTATCCTACGGCTGATGCTAACCCTAACCCTAACCCTAACACTATCCTAGGGCTGATGATAACCCTAACACTAACCCTAACACTAACCCTAACACTATCCTAGGGCTGATGCTAACCCTAACCCTAACACTATCCTAGGCCTGATGCTAACCCTACCCCTAACCCTAACACTATCCTAGGGCTGATGCTAACCCTAACCCTAACACTATCCTAGGGCTGATGCTAACCCTAACCCTAACTCTAACACTCTCTTAGGGCTGAGGCTAACCCTAACCCTAACACTATCCTACGGCTGATGATAACCCTAACACTAACCCTAACACTAACCCTAACACTATCCTAGGGCTGATGCTAACCCTAACCCTAACACTATCCTAGGCCTGATGCTAACCCTACCCCTAAACCTAACACTATCCTAGGGCTGATGCTAACCCTAACCCTAACACTATCCTAGGGCTGATGCTAACCCTAACCCTAACCCTAACACTATCCTAGGGCTGATGCTAACCCTAACCCTAACATTATCCTAGGCCTGATGATAACCCTAACCCTAACCCTGACACTATCCTAGGGCTGACGCTTACCCTAGCCCTAACACTATCCTAGGGCTGATGCTAACCCTAACCCTAACCCTAACACTATCCTAGGGCTGATGGTAAACCTAACGCTAACCCTAACACTATCCTTGAACTGGTGCTAACCCTAACCCTAACCCTAACACTATCCTAGGCCTGATGATAACCCTAACCCTAACCCTAACACTATCCTAGGGTTTATGTTAACCCTAACCTTAACACTATCCTAGGGCTGATGCTAAACCTAACCCTGAACCTAACACTATCCTAGGGTTGATGCTAACCCTAACCCTAACACTATCCTAGGGCTGATGCTAACCCTAACCCTAAACCTAACACTATCCTAAGTCTGATGCTAACCCTAGCCCTCACACTATCCTAGTCCTGATGATAACCCTAACCCTAACCTTAACACTTTCCTAGGGCTGATGCTAACCCTAACCCTAACCCTAACACTATCCTAGAGCTGGTGCTAACCCTAACCCTAACACTATCCTAGGCCTGATGATAACCCTAACCCTAACCCTAACACTATCCTAGGGCTGATGCTAACCCTAACCCTAACACTATCCTAGGGCTGACGCTAACCCTAACCCTAACCCTAACACTATCCTAGGGCTGATGCTAACCCTAAAGCTAAGCCTAACACTATCCTTGAACTGGTGCTAACCCTAACCCTAACCCTAACACTATCCTAGGCCTGATGATAACCCTAACCCTAACCGTAACACTATCCTAGGGTTTATGTTAACCCTAAACCTAACACTATCCTAGGGCTGATGCTAACCCTAACCCTAACCCTAACACTATCCTAGGGCGGATGCTAACCCTAACCCTAACCCTAACACTATCCTAGGGCGGATGCTTACCCTAACACTAACACTATCCTAGGGCTGATGCTAACCCTAACCCTAACCCTAACACTATCCTACGGCTGATGCTAACCCTAACCCTAACCCTAACACTATCCTAAGGCTGATGCTAAACCTAACACTAACACTATCCTGGGCCTGGTGCTAACCCTAACCCTAACCCTAACACTATCCTACGGCTGATGCTAACCCTAACCCTAATACTATCCTAGGGCTGATGCTAACCCTAACCCTAACCCTAACACTATCCTAGGGCTGATGCTAACCCTAACCCTAACCTTAACACTATCATAGGGCTGATGCTAAACCTAACCCTAACACTATCCTAGGCCTGATGCTAACCCTAACCCTAACACTTACACTATCGTAGGGCTGATGCTAACCCTAACCCTAACCCTAACACTATCCTAGGGTTCATGCTAACCCTAACCTTAACACTATCCTAGGGCTGATGCTAACCCTAACACTAACCCTAACACTATCCTAGGGCTGATGCTAACCCTAACCCTAACACTATCCTAGGGCTGATGCTAACCCTAACCCTAACCCTAACACTATCCTAGGGCTGATGCTAACCCTAACCCTAACACTATACTAGGGCTGATGCTAACCCTATCCCTAACCCTAACACTATCCTAGGGCTGATGCTAACCCTAACCCTAACACTATCCTAGGGCTGATGCTAACCCTAACCCTAACCCTAACACTATCCTAGGGCTGATACTAACCCTAACCCTAACACTATCCTAGGGCTGATGCTAACCCTAACCCTAACCCTAACACTATCCTAGGGCTGATGCTAACCCTAACCCTAACCCTAACACTATCCTAGAGCTGATGCTAACGCTAACCCTAACACTAACCCTAACCCTAATACTATCCTAGGGCTGATGCTAACCCTAACACTAACACTATCCTAGGGCTGATGCTAACCCTAACCCTAACCCTAATACTATCCTAGGGCTGATGCTAGCCCTAACCCTAACCCTAACACTATCCTAGATTTGATGCTAACGCTAACCCTAACCCTAACCCTAACCCTAACACTATCCTAGGGCTGATGCTAACCCTAACACTAACACTATCCTAGGGCTGATGCTAACCCTAACCCTAACCCTAACACTATCCTAGGGCTGATGCTAACCCTAACCCTAACTCTAACACTATCCTAGGGCTGAGGCTAACCCTAACCCTAACACTATCCTACGGCTGATGCTAACCCTAACCCTAACCCTAACACTATCCTAAGGCTGATGCTAACCCTAACACTAACACTATCCTAGGCCTGGTGCTAACCCTAACCCTAACCCTAACCCTAACACTATCTTAGGGCTGATGCTAACCCTAACAATAACCCTAACAATATCCTAGGCCTGAAGATATCCCTAACCCTAAACCTAACACTATCCTAGGGCTGATGCTAACACTAACCCTAACCCTAACACTATCCTAGGGCTGATTCTAACCATAATCCTAACACTATCCTAGGCCTGATGCTAACCCTAACCCTAACCCTAACACTACCCTAGGCCTGATGCTAACCCTATCCCTACCCCTAACACTCTCCTAGGGCTGAGGCTAACCCTAACCCTAACACTATCCTAGGGCTGATGATAACCCTAACCGTAACCCAAACACTATCATAGGGTTGATGCTAACCCTAAACCTGACACTATCCTAGGGCTGATGCTAACCCTAACCCTAACCCTAACACTATCCTAGGCCTGATGCTAACCCTAACCCTAACCCTAACACTATCTGAGGGCTGATGCTAACCCTAACAATAACCCTAACACTATCCTATGGCTGATGCTAACCCTAACCCTAACCCTAACACTATCCTAGGGCTAATGCTAACCCTAACCCTAACCCTAACACTATCCTAGGCCTGATGATAACCCTAACCCTAACCCTAACACTATCCTACGGCTGATGCTAACCCTAACCCTAACCCTAACACTATCCTAGGGCTGATGCTAACCCTAACCCTAACACTATCCTAGGCCTGATGATAACCCTAACCCTAACTCTAACACTATCCTAGGGTTTATGTTAACCCTAACCCTAACACTATCCTAGGGATGATGCTAACCCTAACCCTAACACTATCCTAGGGCTCATGCTAACCCTAACCCTAACCCTAACACTATCCTAGGCCTGATGATAACCCTAACCCTAACCCTAACACTATCCTAGGGTTTATGTTAACCCTAACCCTAACACTATCCTAGGGCTGATGCTAACCCTAACGCTAACACTAACACTATCCTTGAACTGATGCTAACCCTAACCCTAACCCTAACTCTATCCTAGGCCTGATGATAACCCTAAACCTAACCCTAACACTATCCTAGGGTTTATGTTAACCCTAACCCTAACACTATCCTAGGGCTGATGCTAACCCTAACCCTAACACTATCCTAGGGCTGATGCTAACCCTAACCCTAACCCTAACACTATCCTAAGTCTGAGGCTAACCCTAGCCCTCACACTATCCTAGGCCTGATGATAACCCTAACCCTAACCTTAACACTATCCTAGGGCTGATGCTAACCCAGACCCTATCCCTAACACTATCCTAGAGCTGATGCTAACCCTAACCCTAACACTATCCTAGGCCTGATGATAACCTTAACCCTAACCCTAACACTATCCGAGGGCTGATGCTAACCCTAACCCTAACACTATCCTAGGGCTGATGCTAACCCTAACTCTAACCCTAACACTATCCTAGGGCTGATGCTAACCCTAACGCTAACCCTAACACTATCCTTGAACTGATGCTAACCCTAACCCTAACCCTAACACTATCCTAGGCCTGATGATAACCCTAACCCTAACCCTATGAATATCCTAGGGTTTATGTTAACCCTAACCCTAACACTATCCTAGGGCTGATGCTAACCCTAACCCTAACCCTAACACTATCCTAGGGCGGATGCTAAACCTAACGCTAACCCTGACACTATGCTAGGGCTGATGCTAACCCTAACACTAACACTATCCTAGGGCTGATGCTAACCCTAACCCTAACCCTAACACTATCCTAGGGCTGATGCTAACCCTAACGCTAAGCCTAACACTATCCTTGAACTGATGCTAACCCTAATCCTAACCCTAACACTATCCTAGGCCTCATGATAACCCTAACCCTAACCCTAACACTATCCTAGGGTTTATGTTAACCCTAAACCTAACACTATCCTAGGGGTGATGCTAACCCTAACCCTAACGATAACACTATCCTAGGGTGGATGCTAACCCTAACCCTAACCCTAACACTATCCTAGGGCTGATGCTAACCCTAACACTAACACAATCCTAGGGCTGATGCTAACACTAACCCTAACCCTAACACTATCCTAGGGCTGATGCTAACCCTAACCCTAACCCTAACACTATCCTAGGGCTGATGCTAACCCTAAACCTAACACTATCCTAGGCCTGATGCTAACCCCAACCCTAACAGTATCCTAGGGCTGATGCTAACCCTAACCCTAACCCTAACACTATCCTAGGCCTGATGCTAACCCTATCCCTAACCCTAACACTCTCCTAGGGCTGAGGCTAACCCTAACCCTAACACTATCCTAGGGCTGATGCTAACCCTGACCCTAACCCTAACACTATCCTAGGGCTGATGCTAACCCTAACCTAACACTATCCTAGGCCTGATGATAACACTAACCCTAACCCTAACACTATCCTAGGGCTGATGCTAACCCTAACCCTAACACTATCTTAGGGCTGATGCTAACCCTAACCCTAACCCTAACACTATCCTAGGGCTGATGCTAACCCTAACGCTAACCGTAACACTATCCTTGAACTGATGCTAACCCTAACCCTAACCCTAACACTATCCTAGACCTGATGATAACCCTAACCCTAACCCTAACACTATCCTAGGGCTGATGCTAACCCTAACCCTGACACTATCCTAGGGCTGATGCTAACCCTAACCCTAACCCTAACACTATCCTAGGCCTGATGCTAACCCTAACCCTAACCCTAACACTATCTTAGGGCTGATGCTAACCCTAACAATAACCCTAACACTATCCTAGGGCTGATGCTAACCCTAACCCTAACCCTAACACTATCCTAGGGTTTATGCTAACCCTAAACCTAACAATATCCTAGGCCTGATGATATCCATAACCCTAAACCTAACACTATCCTAGGGCTGATGCTAACCCTAACCCTTACCCTAACACTATCCTACGGTTGATGCTAACCCTAACCCTAACACTATTCTAGGGCTGATGCTAACCCTAACACTAACACTATCCTAGGGCTGATGCTAACCCTAACCCTAACACTAACACTATCCTAGGGCTGATGCTAACCCTAACGCTAACTCTAACACTATCTTAGCGCTGAGGCTAACCCTAACCCTAACACTATCCTACGGCTGATGCTAACCATAACCCTAACCCTAACACTATCCTAGGGCTGATGCTAACCCTAACCCTAACCCTAACACTATCCTACGGCTGATGCTAACCCTAACCCTAACACTATCCTAGGGCTGATGCTAACCCTAACCCTAACCCTAACACTATCCTAGGGCTGATGCTAACCCTAACCCTAACACTATCCTAGGGCTGATGCTAACCCTAACCCTAACCCTAACACTATCCTAGGGCTGATACTAACCCTAACCCTAACACTATCCTAGGGCTGATGCTAACCCTAACCGTAACCCTAACACTATCCTTGGGCTGATGCTAACCCTAACCCTAACCCTAACACTATCCTAGAGCTGATGCTAACGCTAACCCTAACCCTAACCCTAACCCTAATACTATCCTAGGGCTGATGCTAACCCTAACACTAACACTATCCTAGGGCTGATGCTAACCCTAACCCTAACCCTAATACTATCCTAGGGCTGATGCTAGCCCTAACCCTAACCCTAACACTATCCTAGATTTGATGCTAACGCTAACCCTAACCCTAACCCTAACCCTAACACTATCCTAGGGCTGATGCTAACCCTAACCCTAACACTATCCTAGGGCTGATGCTAACCCTAACCCTAACCCTAACACTATCCTAGGGCTGATGCTAACCCTAAAGCTAAGCCTAACACTATCCTTGAACTGGTGCTAACCCTAACCCTAACCCTAACACTATCCTAGGCCTGATGATAACCCTAACCCTAACCGTAACACTATCCTAGGGTTTATGTTAACCCTAAACCTAACACTATCCTAGGGCTGATGCTAACCCTAACCCTAACCCTAACACTATCCTAGGTCGGATGCTAACCTTAACCCTAACCCTAACACTATCCTAGGGCGGATGCTTACCCTAACACTAACACTATCCTAGGGCTGATGCTAACCCTAACCCTAACCCTAACACTATCCTACGGCTGATGCTAACCCTAACCCTAACCCTAACACTATCCTAAGGCTGATGCTAAACCTAACGCTAACACTATCCTGCGCCTGGTGCTAACCCTAACCCTAACCCTAACACTATCCTACGGCTGATGCTAACCCTAAAGCTAATACTATCCTAGGGCTGATGCTAACCCTAACCCTAACCCTAACACTATCCTAGGGCTGATGCTAACCCTAACCCTAACCTTAACACTATCATAGGGCTGATGCTAACCCTAACCCTAACACTATCCTAGGCCTGATGCTAACCCTAACCCTAACACTTACACTATCCTAGGGTTGATGCTAACCCTAACCCTAACCCTAACACTATGCTAGGGTTCATGCTAACCCTAACCTTAACACTATCCTAGGGCTGATGCTAACCCTAACACTAACCCTAACACTATCCTAGGGCTGATGCTAACCCTAACCCTAACACTATCCTAGGGCTGATGCTAACCCTAACCCTAACCCTAACACTATCCTAGGGCTGATGCTAACCCTAACCCTAACACTATCCTAGGGCTGATGCTAACCCTAACCCTAACCCTAACACTATCCTAGGGCTGATGCTAACCCTAACCCTAACACTATCCTAGGGCTGATGCTAACCCTAACCCTAACCCTAACACTATCCTAGGGCTGATACTAACCCTAACCCTAACACTATCCTAGGGCTGATGCTAACCCTAACCCTAACCCTAACACTATCCTAGGGCTGATGCTAACCCTAACCCTAACCCTAACACTATCCTAGAGCTGATGCTAACGCTAACCCTAACCCTAACCCTAACCCTAATACTATCCTAGGGCTGATGCTAACCCTAACACTAACACTATCCTAGGGCTGATGCTAACCCTAACCCTAACCCTAATACTATCCTAGGGCTGATGCTAGCCCTAACCCTAACCCTAACACTATCCTAGATTTGATGCTAACGCTAACCCTAACCCTAACCCTAACCCTAACACTATCCTAGGGCTGATGCTAACCCTAACACTAACACTATCCTAGGGCTGATGCTAACCCTAACCCTAACCCTAACACTATCCTAGGGCTGATGCTAACCCTAACCCTAACTCTAACACTATCCTAGGGCTGAGGCTAACCCTAACCCTAACACTATCCTACGGCTGATGCTAACCCTAACCCTAACCCTAACACTATCCTAAGGCTGATGCTAACACTAACACTAACACTATCCTAGGCCTGGTGCTAACCCTAACCCTAACCCTAACACTATCCTAGGGCTGATGCTAACCCTAACCCTAATAATATCCTAGGGCTGATGCTAACCCTAACCCTAAGCCTAACACTATCCTAGGGCTAATGCTAACCCTAACCCTAACCCTAACACTATCCTAGGGCTGATGCTAACCCTAACCCTAACTCTAACAGTATCCTAGGGCTGATGCTAACTCTAACCCTAACAATATCCTAGGCCTGAAGATATCCCTAACCCTAAACCTAACACTATCCTAGGGCTGATGCTAACACTAACCCTAACCCTAACACTATCCTAGGGCTGATTCTAACCATAATCCTAACACTATCCTAGGCCTGATGCTAACCCTAACCCTAACCCTAACACTACCCTAGGCCTGATGCTAACCCTATCCCTACCCCTAACACTCTCCTAGGGCTGAGGCTAACCCTAACCCTAGCACTATCCTAGGGCTGATGATAACCCTAACCGTAACCCAAACACTATCATAGGGTTGATGCTAACCCTAAACCTGACACTATCCTAGGGCTGATGCTAACCCTAACCCTAACACTAACACTATCCTAGGGCTGATGCTAACCCTAACGCTAACTCTAACACTATCTTAGCGCTGAGGCTAACCCTAACCCTAACACTATCCTACGGCTGATGCTAACCCTAACCCTAACCCTAACACTATCCTAGGGCTGATGCTAACCCTAACCCTAACACTATCCTAGGCCTGATGCTACCCCTAACCCTAACCCTAACACTATCCTAGGGCTGATGCTAACCCTAACCCTAACACTATCCTAGGGCTAATGCTAACCCTAACCCTAACCCTAACACTATCCTAGGCCTGATGATAACCCTAACCCTAACCCTAACACTATCCTACGGCTGATGCTAACCCTAACCCTAACCCTAACACTATCCTAGGGCTGATGCTAACCCTAACCCTAACACTATCCTAGGCCTGATGATAACCCTAACCCTAACTCTAACACTATCCTAGGGTTTATGTTAACCCTAACCCTAACACTATCCTAGGGATGATGCTAACCCTAACCCTAACACTATCCTAGGGCTCATGCTAACCCTAACCCTAACCCTAACACTATCCTAGGCCTGATGATAACCCTAACCCTAACCCTAACACTATCCTAGGGTTTATGTTAACCCTAACCCTAACACTATCCTAGGGCTGATGCTAACCCTAACGCTAACCCTAACACTATCCTTGAACTGATGCTAACCCTAAACTTAACCCTAACACTATCCTAGGCCTGATGATAACCCTAACCCTAACCCTAACACTATCCTAGGGTTTATGTTAACCCTAACCCTAACACTATCCTAGGGCTGATGCTAACCCTAACCCTAACACTATCCTAGGGCTGATGCTAACCCTAACCCTAACCCTAACACTATCCTAAGTCTGAGGCTAACCCTAGCCCTCACACTATCCTAGGCCTGATGATAACCCTAACCCTAACCTTAACACTATCCTAGGGCTGATGCTAACCCTAACCCTATCCCTAACACTATCCTAGAGCTGATGCTAACCCTAACCCTAACACTATCCTAGGCCTGATGATAACCTTAACCCTAACCCTAACACTATCCTAGGGCTGATGCTAACCCTAACCCTAACACTATCCTAGGACTGATGCTAACCCTAACTCTAACCCTAACACTATCCTAGGGCTGATGCTAACCCTAACGCTAACCCTAACACTATCCTTGAACTGATGCTAACCCTAACCCTAACCCTAACACTATCCTAGGCCTGATGATAACCCTAACCCTAACCCTATGAATATCCTAGGGTTTATGTTAACCCTAACCCTAACACTATCCTAGGGCTGATGCTAACCCTAACCCTAACCCTAACACTATCCTAGGGCGGAAGCTAAACCTAACGCTAACCCTGACACTATGCTAGGGCTGATGCTAACCCTAACACTAACACTATCCTAGGGCTGATGCTAACCCTAACCCTAACCCTAACACTATCCTAGGGCTGATGCTAACCCTAACGCTAAGCCTAACACTATCCTTGAACTGATGCTAACCTTAACCCTAACCCTAACACTATCCTAGGCCTCATGATAACCCTAACCCTAACCCTAACACTATCCTAGGGTTTATGTTAACCCTAAACCTAACACTATCCTAGGGGTGATGCTAACCCTAACCCTAACGATAACACTATCCTAGGGTGGATGCTAACCCTAACCCTAACCCTAACACTATCCTAGGGCTGATGCTAACCCTAACACTAACACAATCCTAGGGCTGATGCTAACACTAACCCTAACCCTAACACTATCCTAGGGCTGATGCTAACCCTAACCCTAGCCCTAACACTATCCTAGGGCTGATGCTAACCCTAAACCTAACACTATCCTAGGCCTGATGCTAACCCCAACCCTAACAGTATCCTAGGGATGATGCTAACCCTAACCCTAACCCTAACACTATCCTAGGCCTGATGCTAACCCTATCCCTAACCCTAACACTCTCCTAGGGCTGAGGCTAACCCTAACCCTAACACTATCCTAGGGCTGATGCTAACCCTAACCCTAACCCTAACACTATCCTAGGGCTGATGCTAACCCTAACCTAACACTATCCTAGGCCTGATGATAACCCTAACCCTAACCCTAACACTATCCTAGGGCTGATGCTAACCCTAACCCTAACACTATCTTAGGGCTGATGCTAACCCTAACTCTAACCCTAACACTATCCTAGGGCTGATGCTAACCCTAACGCTAACCGTAACACTATCCTTGAACTGATGGTAACCCTAACCCTAACCCTAACACTATCCTAGGCCTGATGATAACCCTAACCCTAACCCTAACACTATCCTAGGGCTGATGCTAACCCTAACCCTGACACTATCCTAGGGCTGATGCTAACCCTAACCCTAACCCTAACACTATCCTAGGCCTGATGCTAACCCTAACCCTAACCCTAACACTATCCTAGGGCTGATGCTAACCCTAACAATAACCCTAACACTATCCTAGGGCTGATGCTAACCCTAACCCTAACCCTAACACTATCCTAGGGCTTATGCTAACCCTAACCCTAACAATATCCTAGGCCTGATGATATCCATAACCCTAAACCTAACACTATCCTAGGGCTGATGGTAACCCTAACCCTTACCCTAACACTATCCTACGGTTGATGCTAACCCTAACCCTAACACTATTCTAGGGCTGATGCTAACCCTAACACTAACACTATCCTAGGGCTGATGCTAACCCTAACGCTAACTCTAACACTATCTTAGCGCTGAGGCTAACCCTAACCCTAACACTATCCTACGGCTGATGCTAACCCTAACCCTAACCCTAACACTATCCTAGGGCTGATGCTAACCCTAACCCTAACCCTAACACTATCCTACGGCTGATGCTAACCCTAACCCTAACACTATCCTAGGGCTGATGCTAACCCTAACCCTAACCCTAACACTATCCTAGGGCTGATGCTAACCCTAACCCTAACACTATCCTAGGGCTGATGCTAACCCTAACCCTAACCCTAACACTATCCTAGGGCTGATACTAACCCTAACCCTAACACTATCCTAGGGCTGATGCTAACCCTAACCCTAACCCTAACACTATCCTAGGGCTGATGCTAACCCTAACCCTAACCCTAATACTATCCTAGGGCTGATGCTAGCCCTAACCCTAACCCTAACACTATCCTAGATTTGATGCTAACGCTAACCCTAACCCTAACCCTAACCCTAACACTATCCTAGGGCTGATGCTAACCCTAACACTAACACTATCCTAGGGCTGATGCTAACCCTAACCCTAACCCTAACACTATCCTAGGGCTGATGCTAACCCTAACCCTAACTCTAACACTATCCTAGGGCTTAGGCTAACCCTAACCCTAACACTATCCTACGGCTGATGCTAACCCTAACCCTAACCCTAACACTATCCTAAGGCTGATGCTAACCCTAACACTAACACTATCCTAGGCCTGGTGCTAACCCTAACCCTAACCCTAACTCTATCCTAGGGCTGATGCTAACCCTAACCCTAATAATATCCTAGGGCTGATGCTAACCCTAACCCTAACCCTAACACTATCCTAGCGCTAATGCTAACCCTAACCCTAACCCTAACACTATCCTAGGGCTGATGCTAACCCTAAACCTAACTCTAACAATATCCTAGGGCTGATGCTAACTCTAACCCTAACAATATCCTAGGCCTGAAGATATCCCTAACCCTAAACCTAACACTATCCTAGGGCTGATGCTAACACTAACCCTAACCCTAACACTATCCTAGGGCTGATTCTAACCATCATCCTAACACTATCCTAGGCCTGATGCTAACCCTAACCCTAACCCTAACACTACCCTAGGCCTGATGCTAACCCTAAACCTACCCCTAACACTCTCCTAGGGCTGAGGCTAACCCTAACCCTAACACTATCCTAGGGCTGATGATAACCCTAACCGTAACCCAAACACTATCATAGGGTTGATGCTAACCGTAACCCTAACACTCTCCTAGGCCTGATGCTAACCCTAACCCTAACCCTAACACTATCTGAGGGCTGATGCTAACCCTAACAATAACCCTAACACTATCCTAGGGCTGATGCTAACCCTAACCCTAACCCTAACACTATCCTAGGGCTGATGCTAACCCTAAACCTAACACTATCTTAGGGCTGATGCTAACCCTAACCCTAACCCTAACACTATCCTAGGGCTGATGCTAACCCTAACGCTAACCGTAACACTATCCTTGAACTGATGCTAACCCTAACCCTAACCCTAACACTATCCTAGGCCTGATGATAACCCTAACCCTAACCCTAACACTATCCTAGGGCTGATGCTAACCCTAACCCTGACACTATCCTAGGGCTGATGCTAACCCTAACCCTAACCCTAACACTATCCTAGGCCTGATGCTAACCCTAACCCTAACCCTAACCCTAACACTATCTTAGGGCTGATGCTAACCCTAACAATAACCCTAACACTATCCTAGGGCTGATGCTAACCCTAACCCTAACCCTAACACTATCCTAGGGCTTATGCTAACCCTAAACCTAACAATATCCTAGGCCTGATGATATCCATAACCCTAAACCTAACACTATCCTAGGGCTGATGCTAACCCTAACCCTTACCCTAACACTATCCTACGGTTGATGCTAACCCTAACCCTAACACTATTCTAGGGCTGATGCTAACCCTAACACTAACACTATCCTAGGGCTGATGCTAACCCTAACCCTAACACTAACACTATCCTAGGGCTGATGCTAACCCTAACGCTAACTCTAACACTATCTTAGCGCTGAGGCTAACCCTAACCCTAACACTACCTTACGGCTGATGCTAACCCTAACCCTAACCCTAACACTATCCTAGGGCTGATGCTAACCCTAACCCTAACCCTAACACTATCCTAGGGCTGATGCTAACCCTAACCCTAACACTATTCTAGGGCTGATGCTAACCCTAACCCTAACCCTAACACTATCCTAGGGCTGATGCTAACCCTAACCCTAACACTATCCTAGGGCTGATGCTAACCCTAACCCTAACCCTAACACTATCCTAGGGCTGATACTAACCCTAACCCTAACACTATCCTAGGGCTGATGCTAACCCTAACCCTAACCCTAACACTATCCTAGGGCTGATGCTAACCCTAACCCTAACCCTAACACTATCCTAGAGCTGATGCTAACGCTAACCCTAACCCTAACCCTAACCCTAATACTATCCTAGGGCTGATGCTAACCCTAACACTAACACTATCCTAGGGCTGATGCTAACCCTAACCCTAACCCTAATACTATCCTAGGGCTGATGCTAGCCCTAACCCTAACCCTAACACTATCCTAGATTTGATGCTAACGCTAACCCTAACCCTAACCCTAACCCTAACACTATCCTAGGGCTGATGCTAACCCTAACCCTAACACTATCCTAGGGCTGATGCTAACCCTAACCCTAACCCTAACACTATCCTAGGGCTGATGCTAACCCTAAAGCTAAGCCTAACACTATCCTTGGACTGGTGCTAACCCTAACCCTAACCCTAACACTATCCTAGGCCTGATGATAACCCTAACCCTAACCGTAACACTATCCTAGGGTTTATGTTAACCCTAAACCTAACACTATCCTAGGGCTGATGCTAACCCTAACCCTAACCCTAACACTATCCTAGGGCGGATGCTAACCCTAACCCTAACCCTAACACTATCCTAGGGCGGATGCTTACCCTAACACTAACACTATCCTAGGGCTGATGCTAACCCTAACCCTAACCCTAACACTATCCTACGGCTGATGCTAACCCTAACCCTAACCCTAACACTATCCTAAGGCTGATGCTAAACCTAACACTAACACTATCCTGGGCCTGGTGCTAACCCTAACCCTAACCCTAACACTATCCTAGGGCTGATGCTAACCCTAACCCTAACACTATCCTAGGGCTGATGCTAACCCTAACCCTAACCCTAACACTATCCTAGGGCTGATGCTAACCCTAACCCTAACACTATCCTAGGGCTGATGCTAACCCTAACCCTAACCCTAACACTATCCTAGGGCTGATGCTAACCCTAACCCTAACACTATCCTAGGGCTGATACTAACCCTAACCCTAACACTATCCTAGGGCTGATTCTAACCCTAACCCTAACCGTAACACTATCCTAGGGCTGATGCTAACCCTAACGCTAACTCTAACACTATCTTAGCGCTGAGGCTAACCCTAACCCTAACACTATCCTACGGCTGATGCTAACCATAACCCTAACCCTAACACTATCCTAGGGCTGATGCTAACCCTAACCCTAACCCTAACACTATCCTACGGCTGATGCTAACCCTAACCCTAACACTATCCTAGGGCTGATGCTATCCCTAACCCTAACCCTAACACTATCCTAGGGCTGATCCTAACCCTAACCCTAACACTATCCTAGGGCTGATGCTAACCCTAACCCTAACCCTAACACTATCCTAGGGCTGATACTAACCCTAACCCTAACACTATCCTAGGGCTGATGCTAACCCTAACCCTAACCCTAACACTATCCTAGGGCTGATGCTAACCCTAACCCTAACCCTAACACTATCCTAGAGCTGATGCTAACGCTAACCCTAACCCTAACCCTAACCCTAATACTATCCTAGGGCTGATGCTAACCCTAACACTAACACTATCCTAGGGCTGATGCTAACCCTAACCCTAACCCTAATACTATCCTAGGGCTGATGCTAGCCCTAACCCTAACCCTAACACTATCCTAGATTTGATGCTAACGCTAACCCTAACCCTAACCCTAACCCTAACACTATCCTAGGGCTGATGCTAACCCTAACCCTAACACTATCCTAGGGCTGATGCTAACCCTAACCCTAACCCTAACACTATCCTAGGGCTGATGCTAACCCTAAAGCTAAGCCTAACACTATCCTTGAACTGGTGCTAACCCTAACCCTAACCCTAACACTATCCTAGGCCTGATGATAACCCTAAACCTAACCGTAACACTATCCTAGGGTTTATGTTAACCCTAAACCTAACACTATCCTAGGGCTGATGCTAACCCTAACCCAAACCCTAACACTATCCTAGGTCGGATGCTAACCTTAACCCTAACCCTAACACTATCCTAGGGCGGATGCTTACCCTAACACTAACACTATCCTAGGGCTGATGCTAACCCTAACCCTAACCCTAACACTATCCTACGGCTGATGCTAACCCTAACCCTAACCCTAACACTATCCTAAGGCTGATGCTAAACCTAACACTAACACTATCCTGGGCCTGGTGCTAACCCTAACCCTAACCCTAACACTATCCTACGGCTGATGCTAACCCTAAAGCTAATACTATCCTAGGGCTGATGCTAACCCTAACCCTAACCCTAACACTATCCTAGGGCTGATGCTAACCCTAACCCTAACCTTAACACTATCATAGGGCTGATGCTAACCCTAACCCTAACACTATCCTAGGCCTGATGCTAACCCTAACCCTAACACTTACACTATCCTAGGGTTGATGCTAACCCTAACCCTAACCCTAACACTATGCTAGGGTTCATGCTAACCCTAACCTTAACACTATCCTAGGGCTGATGCTAACCCTAACACTAACCCTAACACTATCCTAGGGCTGATGCTAACCCTAACCCTAACACTATCCTAGGGCTGATGCTAACCCTAACCCTAACCCTAACACTATCCTAGGGCTGATGCTAACCATAACCCTAACACTATCCTAGGGCTGATGCTAACCCTAACCCTAACCCTAACACTATCCTAGGGCTGATGCTAACCCTAACCCTAACACTATCCTAGGGCTGATGCTAACCCTAACCCTAACCCTAACACTATCCTAGGGCTGATACTAACCCTAACCCTAACACTATCCTAGGGCTGATGCTAACCCTAACCCTAACCCTAACACTATCCTAGGGCTGATGCTAACCCTAACCCTAACCCTAACACTATCCTAGAGCTGATGCTAACGCTAACCCTAACCCTAACCCTAACCCTAATACTATCCTAGGGCTGATGCTAACCCTAACACTAACACTATCCTAGGGCTGATGCTAACCCTAACCCTAACCCTAATACTATCCTAGGGCTGATGCTAGCCCTAACCCTAACCCTAACACTATCCTAGATTTGATGCTAACGCTAACCCTAACCCTAACCCTAACCCTAACACTATCCTAGGGCTGATGCTAACCCTAACACTAACACTATCCTAGGGCTGATGCTAACCCTAACCCTAACCCTAACACTATCCTAGGGCTGATGCTAACCCTAACCCTAACTCTAACACTATCCTAGGGCTGAGGCTAACCCTAACCCTAACACTATCCTACGGCTGATGCTAACCCTAACCCTAACCCTAACACTATCCTAAGGCTGATGCTAACACTAACACTAACACTATCCTAGGCCTGGTGCTAACCCTAACCCTAACCCTAACACTATCCTAGGGCTGATGCTAACCCTAACCCTAATAATATCCTAGGGCTGATGCTAACCCTAACCCTAAGCCTAACACTATCCTAGGGCTAATGCTAACCCTAACCCTAACCCTAACACTATCCTAGGGCTGATGCTAACCCTAACCCTAACTCTAACAGTATCCTAGGGCTGATGCTAACTCTAACCCTAACAATATCCTAGGCCTGAAGATATCCCTAACCCTAAACCTAACACTATCCTAGGGCTGATGCTAACACTAACCCTAACCCTAACACTATCCTAGGGCTGATTCTAACCATAATCCTAACACTATCATAGGCCTGATGCTAACCCTAACCCTAACCCTAACACTACCCTAGGCCTGATGCTAACCCTATCCCTACCCCTAACACTCTCCTAGGGCTGAGGCTAACCCTAACCCTAGCACTATCCTAGGGCTGATGATAACCCTAACCGTAACCCAAACACTATCATAGGGTTGATGCTAACCCTAAACCTGACACTATCCTAGGGCTGATGCTAACCCTAACCCTAACCCTAACACTATCCTAGGCCTGATGCTAACCCTAACCCTAACCCTAACACTATCTGAGGGCTGATGCTAACCCTAACAATAACCCTAACACTATCCTATGGCTGATGCTAACCCTAACCCTAACCCTAACACTATCCTAGGGCTTATGCTAACCCTAACCCTAACAATATCCTAGGCCTGATGATATCCATAACCCTAAACCTAACACTATCCTAGGGCTGATGCTAACCCTAACCCTTACCGTAACACTATCCTACGGTTGATGCTAACCCTAACCCTAACACTATCCTAGGGCTGATGCTAACCCTAACACTAACACTATCCTAGGGCTGATGCTAACCCTAACCCTAACACTAACACTATCCTAGGGCTGATGCTAACCCTAACGCTAACTCTAACACTATCTTAGCGCTGAGGCTAACCCTAACCCTAACACTATCCTACGGCTGATGCTAACCCTAACCCTAACCCTAACACTATCCTAGGGCTGATGCTAACCCTAACCCTAACACTATCCTAGGCCTGATGCTACCCCTAACCCTAACCCTAACACTATCCTAGGGCTGATGCTAACCCTAACCCTAACACTATCCTAGGGCTAATGCTAACCCTAACCCTAACCCTAACACTATCCTAGGCCTGATGATAACCCTAACCCTAACCCTAACACTATCCTACGGCTGATGCTAACCCTAACCCTAACCCTAACACTATCCTAGGGCTGATGCTAACCCTAACCCTAACACTATCCTAGGCCTGATGATAACCCTAACCCTAACTCTAACACTATCCTAGGGCTTATGTTAACCCTAACCCTAACACTATCCTAGGGATGATGCTAACCCTAACCCTAACACTATCCTAGGGCTCATGCTAACCCTAACCCTAACCCTAACACTATCCTAGGCCTGATGATAACCCTAACCCTAACCCTAACACTATCCTAGGGTTTATGTTAACCCTAACCCTAACACTATCCTAGGGCTGATGCTAACCCTAACGCTAACCCTAACACTATCCTTGAACTGATGCTAACCCTAAACCTAACCCTAACACTATCCTAGGCCTGATGATAACCCTAACCCTAACGCTAACACTATCCTAGGGTTTATGTTAACCCTAACCCTAACACTATCCTAGGGCTGATGCTAACCCTAACCCTAACACTATCCTAGGGCTGATGCTAACCCTAACCCTAACCCTAACACTATCCTAAGTCTGAGGCTAACCCTAGCCCTCACACTATCCTAGGCCTGATGATAACCCTAACCCTAACCTTAACACTATCCTAGGGCTGATGCTAACCCTAACCCTATCCCTAACACTATCCTAGAGCTGATGCTAACCCTAACCCTAACACTATCCTAGGCCTGATGATAACCTTAACCCTAACCCTAACACTATCCTAGGGCTGATGCTAACCCTAACCCTAACACTATCCTAGGACTGATGCTAACCCTAACTCTAACCCTAACACTATCCTAGGGCTGATGCTAACCCTAACGCTAACCCTAACACTATCCTTGAACTGATGCTAACCCTAACCCTAACCCTAACACTATCCTAGGCCTGATGATAACCCTAACCCTAACCCTATGAATATCCTAGGGTTTATGTTAACCCTAAACCTAACACTATCCTAGGGCTGATGCTAACCCTAACCCTAACCCTAACACTATCCTAGGGCGGATGCTAAACCTAACGCTAACCCTGACACTATGCTAGGGCTGATGCTAACGCTAACACTAACACTATCCTAGGGCTGATGCTAACCCTAACCCTAACCCTAACACTATCCTAGGGCTGATGCTAACCCTAACGCTAAGCCTAACACTATCCTTGAACTGATGCTAACCTTAACCCTAACCCTAACACTATCCTAGGCCTCATGATAACCCTAACCCTAACCCTAACACTATCCTAGGGTTTATGTTAACCCTAAACCTAACACTATCCTAGGGGTGATGCTAACCCTAACCCTAACGATAACACTATCCTAGGGTGGATGCTAACCCTAACCCTAACCCTAACACTATCCTAGGGCTGATGCTAACCCTAACACTAACACAATCCTAGGGCTGATGCTAACACTAACCCTAACCCTAACACTATCCTAGGGCTGATGCTAACCCTAACCCTAGCCCTAACACTATCCTAGGGCTGATGCTAACCCTAAACCTAACACTATCCTAGGCCTGATGCTAACCCCAACCCTAACAGTATCCTAGGGATGATGCTAACCCTAACCCTAACCCTAACACTATCCTAGGCCTGATGCTAACCCTATCCCTAACCCTAACACTCTCCTAGGGCTGAGGCTAACCCTAACCCTAACACTATCCTAGGGCTGATGCTAACCCTAACCCTAACCCTAACACTATCCTAGGGCTGATGCTAACCCTAACCTAACACTATCCTAGGCCTGATGATAACCCTAACCCTAACCCTAACACTATCCTAGGGCTGATGCTAACCCTAACCCTAACACTATCTTAGGGCTGATGCTAACTCTAACTCTAACCCTAACACTATCCTAGGGCTGATGCTAACCCTAACGCTAACCGTAACACTATCCTTGAACTGATGGTAACCCTAACCCTAACCCTAACACTATCCTAGGCCTCATGATAACCCTAACCCTAACCCTAACACTATCCTAGGGCTGATGCTAACCCTAACCCTGACACTATCCTAGGGCTGATGCTAACCCTAACCCTAACCCTAACACTATCCTAGGCCTGATGCTAACCCTAACCCTAACCCTAACACTATCTTAGGGCTGATGCTAACCCTAACAATAACCCTAACACTATCCTAGGGCTGATGCTAACCCTAACCCTAACCCTAACACTATCCTAGGGCTTATGCTAACCCTAACCCTAACAATATCCTAGGCCTGATGATATCCATAACCCTAAACCTAACACTATCCTAGGGCTGATGGTAACCCTAACCCTTACCCTAACACTATCCTACGGTTGATGCTAACCCTAACCCTAACACTATTCTAGGGCTGATGCTAACCCTAACACTAACACTATCCTAGGGCTGATGCTAACCCTAACGCTAACTCTAACACTATCTTAGCGCTGAGGCTAACCCTAACCCTAACACTATCCTACGGCTGATGCTAACCCTAACCCTAACCCTAACACTATCCTAGGGCTGATGCTAACCCTAACCCTAACCCTAACACTATCCTACGGCTGATGCTAACCCTAACCCTAACACTATCCTAGGGCTGATGCTAACCCTAACCCTAACCCTAACACTATCCTAGGGCTGATGCTAACCCTAACCCTAACACTATCCTAGGGCTGATGCTAACCCTAACCCTAACCCTAACACTATCCTAGGGCTGATACTAACCCTAACCCTAACACTATCCTAGGGCTGATGCTAACCCTAACCCTAACCCTAACACTATCCTAGGGCTGATGCTAACCCTAACCCTAACCCTAATACTATCCTAGGGCTGATGCTAGCCCTAACCCTAACCCTAACACTATCCTAGATTTGATGCTAACGCTAACCCTAACCCTAACCCTAACCCTAACACTATCCTAGGGCTGATGCTAACCCTAACACTAACACTATCCTAGGGCTGATGCTAACCCTAACCCTAACCCTAACACTATCCTAGGGCTGATGCTAACCCTAACCCTAACTCTAACACTATCCTAGGGCTGCGGCTAACCCTAACCCTAACACTATCCTACGGCTGATGCTAACCCTAACCCTAACCCTAACACTATCCTAAGGCTGATGCTAACCCTAACACTAACACTATCCTAGGCCTGGTGCTAACCCTAACCCTAACCCTAACTCTATCCTAGGGCTGATGCTAACCCTAACCCTAATAATATCCTAGGGCTGATGCTAACCCTAACCCTAACCCTAACACTATCCTAGCGCTAATGCTAACCCTAACCCTAACCCTAACACTATCCTAGGGCTGATGCTAACCCTAAACCTAACTCTAACAATATCCTAGGGCTGATGCTAACTCTAACCCTAACAATATCCTAGGCCTGAAGATATCCCTAACCCTAAACCTAACACTATCCTAGGGCTGATGCTAACACTAACCCTAACCCTAACACTATCCTAGGGCTGATTCTAACCATAATCCTAACACTATCCTAGGCCTGATGCTAACCCTAACCCTAACCCTAACACTACCCTAGGCCTGATGCTAACCCTAAACCTACCCCTAACACTCTCCTAGGGCTGAGGCTAACCCTAACCCTAACACTATCCTAGGGCTGATGATAACCCTAACCGTAACCCAAACACTATCATAGGGTTGATGCTAACCGTAACCCTAACACTCTCCTAGGCCTGATGCTAACCCTAACCCTAACCCTAACACTATCTGAGGGCTGATGCTAACCCTAACAATAACCCTAACACTATCCTAGGGCTGATGCTAACCCTAACCCTAACCCTAACACTATCCTAGGGCTGATGCTAACCCTAACCTAACACTATCCTAGGCCTGATGATAACCCTAACCCTAACCCTAACACTATCCTAGGGCTGATGCTAACCCTAACCCTAACACTATCTTAGGGCTGATGCTAACCCTAACCCTAACCCTAACACTATCCTAGGGCTGATGCTAACCCTAACGCTAACCGTAACACTATCCTTGAACTGATGCTAACCCTAACCCTAACCCTAACACTATCCTAGGCCTGATGATAACCCTAACCCTAACCCTAACACTATCCTAGGGCTGATGCTAACCCTAATCCTGACACTATCCTAGGGCTGATGCTAACCCTAACCCTAACCCTAACACTATCCTAGGCCTGATGCTAACCCTAACCCTTACCCTAACACTATCTTAGGGCTGATGCTAACCCTAACAATAACCCTAACACTATCCTAGGGCTGATGCTAACCCTAACCCTAACCCTAACACTATCCTAGGGCTTATGCTAACGCTAAACCTAACAATATCCTAGGCCTGATGATATCCATAACCCTAAACCTAACACTATCCTAGGGCTGATGCTAACCCTAACCCTTACCCTAACACTATCCTACGGTTGATGCTAACCCTAACCCTAACACTATTCTAGGGCTGATGCTAACCCTAACACTAACACTATCCTAGGGCTGATGCTAACCCTAACCCTAACACTAACACTATCCTAGGGCTGATGCTAACCCTAACGCTAACTCTAACACTATCTTAGCGCTGAGGCTAACCCTAACCCTAACACTACCTTACGGCTGATGCTAACCCTAACCCTAACCCTAACACTATCCTAGGGCTGATGCTAACCCTAACCCTAACCCTAACACTATCCTAGGGCTGATGCTAACCCTAACCCTAACACTATCCTAGGGCTGATGCTAACCCTAACCCTAACCCTAACACTATCCTAGGGCTGATGCTAACCCTAACCCTAACACTATCCTAGGGCTGATGCTAACCCTAACCCTAACCCTAACACTATCCTAGGGCTGATACTAACCCTAACCCTAACACTATCCTAGGGCTGATGCTAACCCTAACCCTAACCCTAACACTATCCTAGGGCTGATGCTAACCCTAACCCTAACCCTAACACTATCCTAGAGCTGATGCTAACGCTAACCCTAACCCTAACCCTAACCCTAATACTATCCTAGGGCTGATGCTAACCCTAACACTAACACTATCCTAGGGCTGATGCTAACCCTAACCCTAACCCTAATACTATCCTAGGGCTGATGCTAGCCCTAACCCTAACCCTAACACTATCCTAGATTTGATGCTAACGCTAACCCTAACCCTAACCCTAACCCTAACACTATCCTAGGGCTGATGCTAACCCTAACCCTAACACTATCCTAGGGCTGATGCTAACCCTAACCCTAACCCTAACACTATCCTAGGGCTGATGCTAACCCTAAAGCTAAGCCTAACACTATCCTTGAACTGGTGCTAACCCTAACCCTAACCCTAACACTATCCTAGGCCTGATGATAACCCTAACCCTAACCGTAACACTATCCTAGGGTTTATGTTAACCCTAAACCTAACACTATCCTAGGGCTGATGCTAACCCTAACCCTAACCCTAACACTATCCTAGGGCGGATGCTAACCCTAACCCTAACCCTAACACTATCCTAGGGCGGATGCTTACCCTAACACTAACACTATCCTAGGGCTGATGCTAACCCTAACCCTAACCCTAACACTATCCTACGGCTGATGCTAACCCTAACCCTAACCCTAACACTATCCTAAGGCTGATGCTAAACCTAACACTAACACTATCCTGGGCCTGGTGCTAACCCTAACCCTAACCCTAACACTATCCTAGGGCTGATGCTAACCCTAACCCTAACACTATCCTAGGGCTGATGCTAACCCTAACCCTAACCCTAACACTATCCTAGGGCTGATGCTAACCCTAACCCTAACACTATCCTAGGGCTGATGCTAACCCTAACCCTAACCCTAACACTATCCTAGGGCTGATGCTAACCCTAACCCTAACACTATCCTAGGGCTGATACTAACCCTAACCCTAACACTATCCTAGGGCTGATGCTAACCCTAACCCTAACCGTAACACTATCCTAGGGCTGATGCTAACCCTAACCCTAACCCTAACACTATCCTAGAGCTGATGCTAACGCTAACCCTAACCCTAACCCTAACCCTAATACTATCCTAGGGCTGATGCTAACCCTAACACTAACACTATCCTAGGGCTGATGCTAACCCTAACCCTAACCCTAATACTATCCTAGGGCTGATGCTAGCCCTAACCCTAACCCTAACACTATCCTAGATTTGATGCTAACGCTAACCCTAACCCTAACCCTAACCCTAACACTATCCTAGGGCTGATGCTAACCCTAACACTAACACTATCCTAGGGCTGATGCTAACCCTAACCCTAACCCTAACACTATCCTAGGGCTGGTGCTAACCCTAACCCTAACTCTAACACTATCCTAGGGCTGAGGCTAACCCTAACCCTAACACTATCCTACGGCTGATGCTAACCCTAACCCTAACCCTAACACTATCCTAAGGCTGATGCTAACACTAACACTAACACTATCCTAGGCCTGGTGCTAACCCTAACCCTAACCCTAACACTATCCTAGGGTTGATGCTAACCCTAACCCTAATAATATCCTAGGGCTGATGCTAACCCTAACCCTAAGCCTAACACTATCCTAGGGCTAATGCTAACCCTAACCCTAACCCTAACACTATCCTAGGGCTGATGCTAACCCTAACCCTAACTCTAACAGTATCCTAGGGCTGATGCTAACTCTAACCCTAACAATATCCTAGGCCTGAAGATATCCCTAACCCTAAACCTAACACTATCCTAGGGCTGATGCTAACACTAACCCTAACCCTAACACTATCCTAGGGCTGATTCTAACCATAATCCTAACACTATCCTAGGCCTGATGCTAACCCTAACCCTAACCCTAACACTACCCTAGGCCTGATGCTAACCCTATCCCTACCCCTAACACTCTCCTAGGGCTGAGGCTAACCCTAACCCTAACACTATCCTAGGGCTGATGATAACCCTAACCGTAACCCAAACACTATCATAGGGTTGATGATAACCCTAAACCTGACACTATCCTAGGGCTGATGCTAACCCTAACCCTAACCCTAACACTATCCTAGGCCTGATGCTAACCCTAACCCTAACCCTAACACTATCTGAGGGCTGATGCTAACCCTAACAATAACCCTAACACTATCCTATGGCTGATGCTAACCCTAACCCTAACCCTAACACTATCCTAGGGCTTATGCTAACCCTAACCCTAACAATATCCTAGGCCTGATGATATCCATAACCCTAAACCTAACACTATCCTAGGGCTGATGCTAACCCTAACCCTTACCCTAACACTATCCTACGGTTGATGCTAACCCTAACCCTAACACTATCCTAGGGCTGATGCTAACCCTAACACTAACACTATCCTAGGGCTGATGCTAACCCTAACCCTAACACTAACACTATCCTAGGGCTGATGCTAACCCTAACGCTAACTCTAACACTATCTTAGCGCTGAGGCTAACCCTAACCCTAACACTATCCTACGGCTGATGCTAACCCTAACCCTAACCCTAACACTATCCTAGGGCTGATGCTAACCCTAACCCTAACACTATCCTAGGTCTGATGCTAACCCTAACCCTAACCCTAACACTATCCTAGGGCTGATGCTAACCCTAACCCTAACACTATCCTAGGGCTAATGCTAACCCTAACCCTAACCCTAACACTATCCTAGGCCTGATGATAACCCTAACCCTAACCCTAACACTATCCTACGGCTGATGCTAACCCTAACCCTAACCCTAACACTATCCTAGGGCTGATGCTAACCCTAACCCTAACACTATCCTAGGCCTGATGATAACCCTAACCCTAACTCTAACACTATCCTAGGGTTTATGTTAACCCTAACCCTAACACTATCCTAGGGATGATGCTAACCCTAACCCTAACACTATCCTAGGGCTCATGCTAACCCTAACCCTAACCCTAACACTATCCTAGGGCTTATGCTAACCCTAACGCTAACAATATCCTAGGCCTGATGATATCCATAACCCTAAACCTAACACTATCCTAGGGCTGATGCTAACCCTAACCCTTACCTTAACACTATCCTACGGTTGATGCTAACCCTAACCCTAACACTATCCTAGGAATGATGCTAACCCTAACACTAACACTATCCTAGGGCTGATGCTAACCCTAACCCTAACACTAACACTATCCTAGGGCTGATGCTAACCCTAACGCTAACTCTAACACTATCTTAGCGCTGAGGCTAACCCTAACCCTAACACTATCCTACGGCTGATGCTAACCCTAACCCTAACCCTAACACTATCCTAGGGCTGATGCTAACCCTAACCCTAACACTATCCTAGGCCTGATGCTAACCCTAACCCTAACCCTAACACTATCCTAGGGCTGATGCTAACCCTAACTCTAACCCTAACACTATCCTAGGGCTGATGCTAACCCTAACGCTAACCCTAACACTATCCTTGAACTGATGCTAACCCTAACCCTAACCCTAACACTATCCTAGGCCTGATGATAACCCTAACCCTAACCCTATGAATATCCTAGGGTTTATGTTAACCCTAAACCTAACACTATCCTAGGGCTGATGCTAACCCTAACCCTAACCCTAACACTATCCTAGGGCGGATGCTAAACCTAACGCTAACCCTGACACTATGCTAGGGCTGATGCTAACGCTAACACTAACACTATCCTAGGGCTGATGCTAACCCTAACCCTAACCCTAACACTATCCTAGGGCTGATGCTAACCCTAACGCTAAGCCTAACACTATCCTTGAACTGATGCTAACCTTAACCCTAACCCTAACACTATCCTAGGCCTCATGATAACCCTAACCCTAACCCTAACACTATCCTAGGGTTTATGTTAACCCTAAACCTAACACTATCCTAGGGGTGATGCTAACCCTAACCCTAACGATAACACTATCCTAGGGTGGATGCTAACCCTAACCCTAACCCTAACACTATCCTAGGGCTGATGCTAACCCTAACACTAACACAATCCTAGGGCTGATGCTAACACTAACCCTAACCCTAACACTATCCTAGGGCTGATGCTAACCCTAACCCTAGCCCTAACACTATCCTAGGGCTGATGCTAACCCTAAACCTAACACTATCCTAGGCCTGATGCTAACCCCAACCCTAACAGTATCCTAGGGATGATGCTAACCCTAACCCTAACCCTAACACTATCCTAGGCCTGATGCTAACCCTATCCCTAACCCTAACACTCTCCTAGGGCTGAGGCTAACCCTAACCCTAACACTATCCTAGGGCTGATGCTAACCCTAACCCTAACCCTAACACTATCCTAGGGCTGATGCTAACCCTAACCTAACACTATCCTAGGCCTGATGATAACCCTAACCCTAACCCTAACACTATCCTAGGGCTGATGCTAACCCTAACCCTAACACTATCTTAGGGCTGATGCTAACTCTAACTCTAACCCTAACACTATCCTAGGGCTGATGCTAACCCTAACGCTAACCGTAACACTATCCTTGAACTGATGGTAACCCTAACCCTAACCCTAACACTATCCTAGGCCTCATGATAACCCTAACCCTAACCCTAACACTATCCTAGGGCTGATGCTAACCCTAACCCTGACACTATCCTAGGGCTGATGCTAACCCTAACCCTAACCCTAACACTATCCTAGGCCTGATGCTAACCCTAACCCTAACCCTAACACTATCTTAGGGCTGATGCTAACCCTAACAATAACCCTAACACTATCCTAGGGCTGATGCTAACCCTAACCCTAACCCTAACACTATCCTAGGGCTTATGCTAACCCTAACCCTAACAATATCCTAGGCCTGATGATATCCATAACCCTAAACCTAACACTATCCTAGGGCTGATGGTAACCCTAACCCTTACCCTAACACTATCCTACGGTTGATGCTAACCCTAACCCTAACACTATTCTAGGGCTGATGCTAACCCTAACACTAACACTATCCTAGGGCTGATGCTAACCCTAACGCTAACTCTAACACTATCTTAGCGCTGAGGCTAACCCTAACCCTAACACTATCCTACGGCTGATGCTAACCCTAACCCTAACCCTAACACTATCCTAGGGCTGATGCTAACCCTAACCCTAACCCTAACACTATCCTACGGCTGATGCTAACCCTAACCCTAACACTATCCTAGGGCTGATGCTAACCCTAACCCTAACCCTAACACTATCCTAGGGCTGATGCTAACCCTAACCCTAACACTATCCTAGGGCTGATGCTAACCCTAACCCTAACCCTAACACTATCCTAGGGCTGATACTAACCCTAACCCTAACACTATCCTAGGGCTGATGCTAACCCTAACCCTAACCCTAACACTATCCTAGGGCTGATGCTAACCCTAACCCTAACCCTAATACTATCCTAGGGCTGATGCTAGCCCTAACCCTAACCCTAACACTATCCTAGATTTGATGCTAACGCTAACCCTAACCCTAACCCTAACCCTAACACTATCCTAGGGCTGATGCTAACCCTAACACTAACACTATCCTAGGGCTGATGCTAACCCTAACCCTAACCCTAACACTATCCTAGGGCTGATGCTAACCCTAACCCTAACTCTAACACTATCCTAGGGCTGCGGCTAACCCTAACCCTAACACTATCCTACGGCTGATGCTAACCCTAACCCTAACCCTAACACTATCCTAAGGCTGATGCTAACCCTAACACTAACACTATCCTAGGCCTGGTGCTAACCCTAACCCTAACCCTAACTCTATCCTAGGGCTGATGCTAACCCTAACCCTAATAATATCCTAGGGCTGATGCTAACCCTAACCCTAACCCTAACACTATCCTAGCGCTAATGCTAACCCTAACCCTAACCCTAACACTATCCTAGGGCTGATGCTAACCCTAAACCTAACTCTAACAATATCCTAGGGCTGATGCTAACTCTAACCCTAACAATATCCTAGGCCTGAAGATATCCCTAACCCTAAACCTAACACTATCCTAGGGCTGATGCTAACACTAACCCTAACCCTAACACTATCCTAGGGCTGATTCTAACCATAATCCTAACACTATCCTAGGCCTGATGCTAACCCTAACCCTAACCCTAACACTACCCTAGGCCTGATGCTAACCCTAAACCTACCCCTAACACTCTCCTAGGGCTGAGGCTAACCCTAACCCTAACACTATCCTAGGGCTGATGATAACCCTAACCGTAACCCAAACACTATCATAGGGTTGATGCTAACCGTAACCCTAACACTCTCCTAGGCCTGATGCTAACCCTAACCCTAACCCTAACACTATCTGAGGGCTGATGCTAACCCTAACAATAACCCTAACACTATCCTAGGGCTGATGCTAACCCTAACCCTAACCCTAACACTATCCTAGGGCTGATGCTAACCCTAACCTAACACTATCCTAGGCCTGATGATAACCCTAACCCTAACCCTAACACTATCCTAGGGCTGATGCTAACCCTAACCCTAACACTATCTTAGGGCTGATGCTAACCCTAACCCTAACCCTAACACTATCCTAGGGCTGATGCTAACCCTAACGCTAACCGTAACACTATCCTTGAACTGATGCTAACCCTAACCCTAACCCTAACACTATCCTAGGCCTGATGATAACCCTAACCCTAACCCTAACACTATCCTAGGGCTGATGCTAACCCTAATCCTGACACTATCCTAGGGCTGATGCTAACCCTAACCCTAACCCTAACACTATCCTAGGCCTGATGCTAACCCTAACCCTTACCCTAACACTATCTTAGGGCTGATGCTAACCCTAACAATAACCCTAACACTATCCTAGGGCTGATGCTAACCCTAACCCTAACCCTAACACTATCCTAGGGCTTATGCTAACGCTAAACCTAACAATATCCTAGGCCTGATGATATCCATAACCCTAAACCTAACACTATCCTAGGGCTGATGCTAACCCTAACCCTTACCCTAACACTATCCTACGGTTGATGCTAACCCTAACCCTAACACTATTCTAGGGCTGATGCTAACCCTAACACTAACACTATCCTAGGGCTGATGCTAACCCTAACCCTAACACTAACACTATCCTAGGGCTGATGCTAACCCTAACGCTAACTCTAACACTATCTTAGCGCTGAGGCTAACCCTAACCCTAACACTACCTTACGGCTGATGCTAACCCTAACCCTAACCCTAACACTATCCTAGGGCTGATGCTAACCCTAACCCTAACCCTAACACTATCCTAGGGCTGATGCTAACCCTAACCCTAACACTATCCTAGGGCTGATGCTAACCCTAACCCTAACCCTAACACTATCCTAGGGCTGATGCTAACCCTAACCCTAACACTATCCTAGGGCTGATGCTAACCCTAACCCTAACCCTAACACTATCCTAGGGCTGATACTAACCCTAACCCTAACACTATCCTAGGGCTGATGCTAACCCTAACCCTAACCCTAACACTATCCTAGGGCTGATGCTAACCCTATCCCTAACCCTAACACTATCCTAGAGCTGATGCTAACGCTAACCCTAACCCTAACCCTAACCCTAATACTATCCTAGGGCTGATGCTAACCCTAACACTAACACTATCCTAGGGCTGATGCTAACCCTAACCCTAACCCTAATACTATCCTAGGGCTGATGCTAGCCCTAACCCTAACCCTAACACTATCCTAGATTTGATGCTAACGCTAACCCTAACCCTAACCCTAACCCTAACACTATCCTAGGGCTGATGCTAACCCTAACCCTAACACTATCCTAGGGCTGATGCTAACCCTAACCCTAACCCTAACACTATCCTAGGGCTGATGCTAACCCTAAAGCTAAGCCTAACACTATCCTTGAACTGGTGCTAACCCTAACCCTAACCCTAACACTATCCTAGGCCTGATGATAACCCTAACCCTAACCGTAACACTATCCTAGGGTTTATGTTAACCCTAAACCTAACACTATCCTAGGGCTGATGCTAACCCTAACCCTAACCCTAACACTATCCTAGGGCGGATGCTAACCCTAACCCTAACCCTAACACTATCCTAGGGCGGATGCTTACCCTAACACTAACACTATCCTAGGGCTGATGCTAACCCTAACCCTAACCCTAACACTATCCTACGGCTGATGCTAACCCTAACCCTAACCCTAACACTATCCTAAGGCTGATGCTAAACCTAACACTAACACTATCCTGGGCCTGGTGCTAACCCTAACCCTAACCCTAACACTATCCTAGGGCTGATGCTAACCCTAACCCTAACACTATCCTAGGGCTGATGCTAACCCTAACCCTAACCCTAACACTATCCTAGGGCTGATGCTAACCCTAACCCTAACACTATCCTAGGGCTGATGCTAACCCTAACCCTAACCCTAACACTATCCTAGGGCTGATGCTAACCCTAACCCTAACACTATCCTAGGGCTGATACTAACCCTAACCCTAACACTATCCTAGGGCTGATGCTAACCCTAACCCTAACCGTAACACTATCCTAGGGCTGATGCTAACCCTAACCCTAACCCTAACACTATCCTAGAGCTGATGCTAACGCTAACCCTAACCCTAACCCTAACCCTAATACTATCCTAGGGCTGATGCTAACCCTAACACTAACACTATCCTAGGGCTGATGCTAACCCTAACCCTAACCCTAATACTATCCTAGGGCTGATGCTAGCCCTAACCCTAACCCTAACACTATCCTAGATTTGATGCTAACGCTAACCCTAACCCTAACCCTAACCCTAACACTATCCTAGGGCTGATGCTAACCCTAACACTAACACTATCCTAGGGCTGATGCTAACCCTAACCCTAACCCTAACACTATCCTAGGGCTGGTGCTAACCCTAACCCTAACTCTAACACTATCCTAGGGCTGAGGCTAACCCTAACCCTAACACTATCCTACGGCTGATGCTAACCCTAACCCTAACCCTAACACTATCCTAAGGCTGATGCTAACACTAACACTAACACTATCCTAGGCCTGGTGCTAACCCTAACCCTAACCCTAACACTATCCTAGGGTTGATGCTAACCCTAACCCTAATAATATCCTAGGGCTGATGCTAACCCTAACCCTAAGCCTAACACTATCCTAGGGCTAATGCTAACCCTAACCCTAACCCTAACACTATCCTAGGGCTGATGCTAACCCTAACCCTAACTCTAACAGTATCCTAGGGCTGATGCTAACTCTAACCCTAACAATATCCTAGGCCTGAAGATATCCCTAACCCTAAACCTAACACTATCCTAGGGCTGATGCTAACACTAACCCTAACCCTAACACTATCCTAGGGCTGATTCTAACCATAATCCTAACACTATCCTAGGCCTGATGCTAACCCTAACCCTAACCCTAACACTACCCTAGGCCTGATGCTAACCCTATCCCTACCCCTAACACTCTCCTAGGGCTGAGGCTAACCCTAACCCTAACACTATCCTAGGGCTGATGATAACCCTAACCGTAACCCAAACACTATCATAGGGTTGATGATAACCCTAAACCTGACACTATCCTAGGGCTGATGCTAACCCTAACCCTAACCCTAACACTATCCTAGGCCTGATGCTAACCCTAACCCTAACCCTAACACTATCTGAGGGCTGATGCTAACCCTAACAATAACCCTAACACTATCCTATGGCTGATGCTAACCCTAACCCTAACCCTAACACTATCCTAGGGCTTATGCTAACCCTAACCCTAACAATATCCTAGGCCTGATGATATCCATAACCCTAAACCTAACACTATCCTAGGGCTGATGCTAACCCTAACCCTTACCCTAACACTATCCTACGGTTGATGCTAACCCTAACCCTAACACTATCCTAGGGCTGATGCTAACCCTAACACTAACACTATCCTAGGGCTGATGCTAACCCTAACCCTAACACTAACACTATCCTAGGGCTGATGCTAACCCTAACGCTAACTCTAACACTATCTTAGCGCTGAGGCTAACCCTAACCCTAACACTATCCTACGGCTGATGCTAACCCTAACCCTAACCCTAACACTATCCTAGGGCTGATGCTAACCCTAACCCTAACACTATCCTAGGTCTGATGCTAACCCTAACCCTAACCCTAACACTATCCTAGGGCTGATGCTAACCCTAACCCTAACACTATCCTAGGGCTAATGCTAACCCTAACCCTAACCCTAACACTATCCTAGGCCTGATGATAACCCTAACCCTAACCCTAACACTATCCTACGGCTGATGCTAACCCTAACCCTAACCCTAACACTATCCTAGGGCTGATGCTAACCCTAACCCTAACACTATCCTAGGCCTGATGATAACCCTAACCCTAACTCTAACACTATCCTAGGGTTTATGTTAACCCTAACCCTAACACTATCCTAGGGATGATGCTAACCCTAACCCTAACACTATCCTAGGGCTCATGCTAACCCTAACCCTAACCCTAACACTATCCTAGGGCTTATGCTAACCCTAACGCTAACAATATCCTAGGCCTGATGATATCCATAACCCTAAACCTAACACTATCCTAGGGCTGATGCTAACCCTAACCCTTACCTTAACACTATCCTACGGTTGATGCTAACCCTAACCCTAACACTATCCTAGGAATGATGCTAACCCTAACACTAACACTATCCTAGGGCTGATGCTAACCCTAACCCTAACACTAACACTATCCTAGGGCTGATGCTAACCCTAACGCTAACTCTAACACTATCTTAGCGCTGAGGCTAACCCTAACCCTAACACTATCCTACGGCTGATGCTAACCCTAACCCTAACCCTAACACTATCCTAGGGCTGATGCTAACCCTAACCCTAACACTATCCTAGGCCTGATGCTAACCCTAACCCTAACCCTAACACTATCCTAGGGCTGATGCTAACCCTAACCCTAACACTATCCTAGGGCTAATGCTAACCCTAACCCTAACCCTAACACTATCCTAGGCCTGATGATAACCCTAACCCTAACCCTAACACTATCCTACGGCTGATGCTAACCCTAATCCTAACCCTAACACTATCCTAGGGCTGATGCTAACCCTAACCCTAACACTAACACTATCCTAGGGCTGATGCTAACCCTAACGCTAACTCTAACACTATCTTAGCGCTGAGGCTAACCCTAACCCTAACACTATCCTACGGCTGATGCTAACCCTAACCCTAACCCTAACACTATCCTAGGGCTGATGCTAACCCTAACCCTAACACTATCCTAGGCCTGATGCTAACCCTAACCCTAACCCTAACACTATCCTAGGGCTGATGCTAACCCTAACCCTAACACTATCCTAGGGCTAATGCTAACCCTAACCCTAACCCTAACACTATCCTAGGCCTGATGATAACCCTAACCCTAACCCTAACACTATCCTACGGCTGATGCTAACCCTAACCCTAACCCTAACACTATCCTAGGGCTGATGCTAACCCTAACCCTAACACTATCCTAGGCCTGATGATAACCCTAACCCTAACTCTAACACTATCCTAGGGTTTATGTTAACCCTAACCCTAACACTATCCTAGGGATGATGCTAACCCTAACCCTAACACTATCCTAGGGCTCATGCTAACCCTAACCCTAACCCTAACACTATCCTAGGCCTGATGATAACCCTAACCCTAACCCTAACACTATCCTAGGGTTTATGTTAACCCTAACCCTAACACTATCCTAGGGCTGATGCTAACCCTAACGCTAACCCTAACACTATCCTTGAACTGATGCTAACCCTAACCCTAACCCTAACACTATCCTAGGCCTGATGATAACCCTAAACCTAACCCTAACACTATCCTAGCGTTTATGTTAACCCTAACCCTAACACTATCCTAGGGCTGATGATAACCCTAACCCTAACACTATCCTAGGGCTGATGCTAACCCTAACCCTAACCCTAACACTATCCTAAGTCTGAGGCTAACCCTAGCCCTCACACTATCCTAGGCCTGATGATAACCCTAACCCTAACCTTAACACTATCCTAGGGCTGATGCTAACCCTAACCCTATCCCTAACACTATCCTAGAGCTGATGCTAACCCTAACCCTAACACTATCCTAGGCCTGATGATAACCTTAACCCTAACCCTAACACTATCCTAGGGCTGATGGTAACCCTAACCCTAACACTATCCTAGGGCTGATGCTAACCCTAACTCTAACCCTAACACTATCCTAGGGCTGATGCTAACCCTAACGCTAACCCTAACACTATCCTTGAACTGATGCTAACCCTAACCCTAACCCTAACACTATCCTAGGCCTGATGATAACCCTAACCCTAACCCTATGAATATCCTAGGGTTTATGTTAACCCTAACCCTAACACTATCCTAGGGCTGATGCTAACCCTAACCCTAACCCTAACACTATCCTAGGGCGGATGCTAAACCTAACGCTAACCCTGACACTATGCTAGGGCTGATGCTAACCCTAACACTAACACTATCCTAGGGCTGATGCTAACCCTAACCCTAACCCTAACACTATCCTAGGGCTGATGCTAACCCTAACGCTAAGCCTAACACTATCCTTGAACTGATGCTAACCCTAACCCTAACCCTAACACTATCCTAGGCCTCATGATAACCCTAACCCTAACCCTAACACTATCCTAGGGTTTATGTTAACCCTAAACCTAACACTATCCTAGGGGTGATGCTAACCCTAACTCTAACGATAACACTATCCTAGGGTGGATGCTAACCCTAACCCTAACCCTAACACTATCCTAGGGCTGATGCTAACCCTAACACTAACACAATCCTAGGGCTGATGCTAACACTAACCCAAACCCTAACACTATCCTAGGGCTGATGCTAACCCTAACCCTAACCCTAACACTATCCTAGGGCTGATGCTAACCCTAAACCTAACACTATCCTAGGCCTGATGCTAACCCCAACCCTAACAGTATCCTAGGGATGATGCTAACCCTAACCCTAACCCTAAAACTATCCTAGGCCTGATGCTAACCCTATCCCTAACCCTAACACTCTCCTAGGGCTGAGGCTAACCCTAACCCTAACACTATCCTAGGGCTGATGCTAACCCTAACCCTAACCCTAACACTATCCTAGGGCTGATGCTAACCCTAACCTAACACTATCCTAGGCCTGATGATAACCCTAACCCTAACCCTAACACTATCCTAGGGCTGATGCTAACCCTAACCCTAACACTATCTTAGGGCTGATGCTAACCCTAACTCTAACCCTAACACTATCCTAGGGCTGATGCTAACCCTAACGCTAACCGTAACACTATCCTTGAACTGATGCTAACCCTAACCCTAACCCTAACACTATCCTAGGCCTGATGATAACCCTAACCCTAACCCTAACACTATCCTAGGGCTGATGCTAACCCTAACCCTGACACTATCCTAGGGCTGATGCTAACCCTAACCCTAACCCTAACACTATCCTAGGCCTGATGCTAACCCTAACCCTAACCCTAACACTATCTTAGGGCTGATGCTAACCCTAACAATAACCCTAACACTATCCTAGGGCTGATGCTAACCCTAACCCTAACCCTAACACTATCCTAGGGCTTATGCTAACCCTAACCCTAACAATATCCTAGGCCTGATGATATCCATAACCCTAAACCTAACACTATCCTAGGGCTGATGGTAACCCTAACCCTTACCCTGACACTATCCTACGGTTGATGCTAACCCTAACCCTAACACTATTCTAGGGCTGATGCTAACCCTTACACTAACACTATCCTAGGGCTGATGCTAACCCTAACGCTAACTCTAACACTATCTTAGCGCTGAGGCTAACCCTAACCCTAACACTATCCTACGGCTGATGCTAACCCTAACCCTAACCCTAACACTATCCTAGGGCTGATGCTAACCCTAACCCTAACCCTAACACTATCCTAGGGCTGATGCTAACCCTAACCCTAACACTATCCTAGGGCTGATGCTAACCCTAACCCTAACCCTAACACTATCCTAGGGCTGATGCTAACCCTAACCCTAACACTATCCTAGGGCTGATGCTAACCCTAACCCTAACCCTAACACTATCCTAGGGCTGATACTAACCCTAACCCTAACACTATCCTAGGGCTGATGCTAACCCTAACCCTAACCCTAACACTATCCTAGGGCTGATGCTAACCCTAACCCTAACCCTAACACTATCCTAGAGCTGATGCTAACGCTAACCCTAACCCTAACCCTAACCCTAATACTATCCTAGGGCTGATGCTAACCCTAACACTAACACTATCCTAGGGCTGATGCTAACCCTAACCCTAACCCTAATACTATCCTAGGGCTGATGCTAGCCCTAACCCTAACCCTAACACTATCCTAGATTTGATGGTAACGCTAACCCTAACCCTAACCCTAACCCTAACACTATCCTAGGGCTGATGCTAACCCTAACACTAACACTATCCTAGGGCTGATGCTAACCCTAACCCTAACCCTAACACTATCCTAGGGCTGATGCTAACCCTAACCCTAACTCTAACACTATCCTAGGGCTGAGGCTAACCCTAACCCTAACACTATCCTACGGCTGATGCTAACCCTAACCCTAACCCTAACACTATCCTAAGGCTGATGCTAACCCTAACACTAACACTATCCTAGGCCTGGTGCTAACCCTAACCCTAACCCTAACACTATCCTAGGGCTGATGCTAACCCTAACCCTAATAATATCCTAGGGCTGATGCTAACCCTAACCCTAACCCTAACACTATCCTAGCGCTAATGCTAACCCTAACCCTAACCCTAACACTATCCTAGGGCTGATGCTAACCCTAAACCTAACTCTAACAATATCCTAGGGCTGATGCTAACTCTAACCCTAACAATATCCTAGGCCTGAAGATATCCCTAACCCTAAACCTAACACTATCCTAGGGCTGATGCTAACACTAACCCTAACCCTAACACTATCCTAGGGCTGATTCTAACCATAATCCTAACACTATCCTAGGCCTGATGCTAACCCTAACCCTAACCCTAACACTACCCTAGGCCTGATGCTAACCCTAAACCTACCCCTAACACTCTCCTAGGGCTGAGGCTAACCCTAACCCTAACACTATCCTAGGGCTGATGATAACCCTAACCCTAACCCAAACACTATCATAGGGTTGATGCTAACCCTAACCCTAACACTCTCCTAGGCCTGATGCTAACCCTAACCCTAACCCTAACACTATCTGAGGGCTGATGCTAACCCTAACAATAACCCTAACACTATCCTATGGCTGATGCTAACCCTAACCCTAACCCTAACACTATCCTAGGGCTTATGCTAACCCTAACCCTAACAATATCCTAGGCCTGATGATATCCATAACCCTAAACCTAACACTATCCTAGGGCTGATGCTAACCCTAACCCTTACCCTAACAATATCCTACGGTTGATGCTAACCCTAACCCTAACACTATCCTAGGGCTGATGCTAACCCTAACACTAACACTATCCTAGGGCTGATGCTAACCCTAACCCTAACACTAACACTATCCTAGGGCTGATGCTAATCCTAACGCTAACTCTAACACTATCTTAGCGCTGAGGCTAACCCTAACCCTAACACTATCCTACGGCTGATGCAAACCCTAACCCTAACCCTAACACTATCCTAGGGCTGATGCTAACCCTAACCCTAACACTATCCTAGGCCTGATGCTAACCCTAACCCTAACCCTAACACTATCCTAGGGCTGATGCTAACCCTAACCCTAACACTATCCTAGGGCTGATGCTAACCCTAACCCTAACCCTAACACTATCCTAGGCCTGATGATAACCCTAACCCTAACCCTAACACTATCCTACGGCTGATGCTAACCCTAACCCTAACCCTAACACTATCCTAGGGCTGATGCTAACCCTAACCCTAACACTATCCTAGGCCTGATGATAACCCTAACCCTAACTTTAACACTATCCTAGGGTTTATGTTAACCCTAACCCTAACACTATCCTAGGGCTGATGCTAACCCTAACGCTAACCCTAACACTATCCTTGAACTGATGCTAACCCTAACACTAACCCTAACACTATCCTAGGCCTGATGATAACCCTAACCCTAACCCTAACACTACCCTAGGGTTTATGTTAACCCTAACCCTAACACTATCCTAGGGCTGATGCTAACCCTAACCCTAACACTATCCTACGGCTGATGCTAACCCTAACCCTAACCCTAACACTATCCTAAGTCTGAGGCTAACCCTAGCCCTCACACTATCCTAGGCCTGATGATAACCCTAACCCTAACCTTAACACTATCCTAGGGCTGATGCTAACCCTAACCCTATCCCTAACACTATCCTAGAGCTGATGCTAACCCTAACCCTAACACTATCCTAGGCCTGATGATAACCCTAACCCTAACCCTAACACTATCCTAGGGCTGATGCTAACCCTAACCCTAACACTATCCTAGGGCTGATGCTAACCCTAACTCTAACCCTAACACTATCCTAGGGCTGATGCTAACCCTAACGCTAACCCTAACACTATCCTTGAACTGATGCTAACCCTAACCCTAACCCTAACACTATCCTAGGCCTGATGATAACCCTAACCCTAACCCTATCAATATCCTAGGGTTTATGTTAACCCTAACCCTAACACTATCCTAGGGCTGATGCTAACCCTAACCCTAACCCTACCACTATCTTAGGGCGGATGCTAAACCTAACGCTAACCCTGACACTATGCTAGGGCTGATGCTAACCCTAACGCTAAGCCTAACACTATCCTTGAACTGATGCTAACCCTAACCCTAACCCTAACACTATCCTAGGCCTCATGATAACCCTAACCCTAACCCTAACACTATCCTAGGGTTTATGTTAACCCTAAACCTAACAATATCCTAGGGGTGATGCTAACCCTAACCCTAACGATAACACTATCCTAGGGTGGATGCTAACCCTAACCCTAACCCTAACACTATCCTAGGGCTGATGCTAACCCTAACACTAACACAATCCTAGGGCTGATGCTAACACTAACCCTAACCCTAACACTATCCTAGGGCTGATGCTAACCCTAACCCTAACCCTAACACTATCCTAGGGCTGATGCTAACCCTAAACCTAACACTATCCTAGGCCTGATGCTAACCCTAACCCTAACAGTATCCTAGGGATGATGCTAACCCTAACCCTAACCCTAACACTATCCTAGGCCTGATGCTAACCCTATCCCTAACCCTAACACTCTCCTAGGGCTGAGGCTAACCCTAACCCTAACACTATCCTAGGGCTGATGCTAACCCTAACCCTAACCCTAACACTATCCTAGGGCTGATGCTAACCCTAACCTAACACTATGCTAGGCCTGATGATAACCCTAACCCTAACCCTAACACTATCCTAGGGCTGATGCTAACCCTAACCCTAACACTATCCTAGGGCTGATGCTAACCCTAACCCTGACACTATCCTAGGGCTGATGCTAACCCTAACCCTAACCCTAACCCTAACACTATCCTAGGGCTGATGCTAACCCTAACCCTAACACTATCCTAGGCCTGATGCTAACCCTAACCCTAACCCTAACACTATCCTAGGGCTGATGCTCACCCTAACCCTAACACTATCCTAGGGCTAATGCTAACCCTAACCCTAACCCTAACACTATCCTAGGCCTGATGATAACCCTAACCCTAACCCTAACCCTAACACTATCCTACGGCTGATGCTAACCCTAACCCTAACCCTAACACTATCCTAGGGCTGATGCTAACCCTAACCCTAACACTATCCTAGGCCTGATGATAACCCTAACCCTAACTCTAACACTATCCTAGGGTTTATGTTAACCCTAACCCTAACACTATCCTAGGGATGATGCTAACCCTAACCCTAACACTATCCTAGGGCTCATGCTAACCCTAACCCTAACCCTAACACTATCCTAGGCCTGATGATAACCCTAACCCTAACCCTAACACTATCCTAGGGTTTATGTTAACCCTAACCCTAACACTATCCTAGGGCTGATGCTAACCCTAACGCTAACCCTAACACTATCCTTGAACTGATGCTAACCCTAACCCTAACCCTAACACTATCCTAGGCCTGATGATAACCCTAACCCTAACCCTAACACTATCCTAGGGTTTATGTTAACCCTAACCCTAACACTATCCTAGGGCTGATGCTAACCCTAACCCTAACACCATCCTAGGGCTGATGGTAACCCTAACCCTAACCCTAACACTATCCTAAGTCTGAGGCTAACCCTAGCCCTCACACTATCCTAGGCCTGATGATAACCCTAACCCTAACCTTAACACTATCCTAGGGCTGATGCTAACCCTAACCCTATCCCTAACACTATCCTAGAGCTGATGCTAACCCTAACCCTAACACTATCCTAGGCCTGATGATAACCTTAACCCTAACCCTAACACTATCCTAGGGCTGATGCTAACCCTAACCCTAACACTATCCTAGGGCTGATGCTAACCCTAACTCTAACCCTAACACTATCCTAGGGCTGATGCTAACCCTAACGCTAACCCTAACACTATCCTTGAACTGATGCTAACCCTAACCCTAACCCTAACACTATCCTAGGCCTGATGATAACCCTAACCCTAACCCTATGAATATCCTAGGGTTTATGTTAACCCTAACCCTAACACTATCCTAGGGCTGATGCTAACCCTAACCCTAACCCTAACACTATCCTAGGGCGGATGCTAAACCTAACGCTAACCCTGACACTATGCTAGGGCTGATGCTAACCCTAACACTAACACTATCCTAGGGCTGATGCTAACCCTAACCCTAACCCTAACACTATCCTAGGGCTGATGCTAACCCTAACGCTAAGCCTAACACTATCCTTGAACTGATGCTAACCCTAACCCTAACCCTAACTCTATCCTAGGCCTCATGATAACCCTAACCCTAACCCTAACACTATCCTAGGGTTTATGTTAACCCTAAACCTAACACTATCCTAGGGGTGATGCTAACCCTAACCCTAACGATAACACTATCCTAGGGTGGATGCTAACCCTAACCCTAACCCTAACACTATCCTAGTGCTGATGCTAACCCTAACACTAACACAATCCTAGGGCTGATGCTAACACTAACCCTAACCCTAACACTATCCTAGGGCTGATGCTAACCCTAACCCTAACCCTAACACTATCCTAGGGCTGATGCTAACCCTAAACCTAACACTATCCTAGGCCTGATGCTAACCCCAACCCTAACAGTATCCTAGGGATGATGCTAACCCTAACCCTAACCCTAACACTATCCTAGGCCTGATGCTAACCCTATCCCTAACCCTAACACTCTCCTAGGGCTGAGGCTAACCCTAACCCTAACACTATCCTAGGGCTGATGCTAACCCTAACCCTAACCCTAACACTATCCTAGGGCTGATGCTAACCCTAACCTAACACTATCCTAGGCCTGATGATAACCCTAACCCTAACCCTAACACTATCCTAGGGCTGATGCTAACCCTAACCCTAACACTATCTTAGGGCTGATGCTAACCCTAACTCTAACCCTAACACTATCCTAGGGCTGATGCTAACCCTAACGCTAACCGTAACACTATCCTTGAACTGATGCTAACCCTAACCCTAACCCTAACACTATCCTAGGCCTGATGATAACCCTAACCCTAACACTATCCTAGGGCTGATGCTAACCCTAACCCTGACACTATCCTAGGGCTGATGCTAACCCTAACCCTAACCCTAACACTATCCTAGGCCTGATGCTAACCCTAACCCTAACCCTAACACTATCTTAGGGCTGATGCTAACCCTAACAATAACCCTAACACTATCCTAGGGCTGATGCTAACCCTAACCCTAACCCTAACACTATCCTAGGGCTTATGCTAACCCTAACCCTAACAATATCCTAGGCCTGATGATATCCATAACCCTAAACCTAACACTATCCTAGGGCTGATGGTAACCCTAACCCTTACCCTAACACTATCCTACGGTTGATGCTAACCCTAACCCTAACACTATTCTAGGGCTGATGCTAACCCTAACACTAACACTATCCTAGGGCTGATGCTAACCCTAACCCTAACCCTAACACTATCTTAGGGCTGATGCTAACCCTAACAATAACCCTAACACTATCCTAGGGCTGATGCTAACCCTAACCCTAACCCTAACACTATCCTAGGGCTTATGCTAACCCTAACCCTAACAATATCCTAGGCCTGATGATATCCATAACCCTAACCCTAACACTATCCTAGGGCTGATGCTAACCCTAACCCTAACCCTAACACTATCCTTGGGCTGATGCTAACCCTAACCCTAACACTATCCTAGGGCTGATGCTAACCCTAACCCTAACCCTAACACTATCCTAGGGCTGATGCTAACCCTAACCCTAACACTATCCTAGGGCTGATGCTAACCCTAACCCTAACCCTAACACTATCCTAGGGCTGATACTAACCCTAACCCTAACACTATCCTAGGGCTGATGCTAACCCTAACCCTAACCCTAACACTATCCTAGAGCTGATGCTAACGCTAACCCTAACCCTAACCCTAACCCTAATACTATCCTAGGGCTGATGCTAACCCTAACACTAACACTATCCTAGGGCTGATGCTAACCCTAACCCTAACCCTAATACTATCCTAGGGCTGATGCTAGCCCTAACCCTAACCCTAACACTATCCTAGATTTGATGCTAACGCTAACCCTAACCCTAACCCTAACCCTAACACTATCCTAGGGCTGATGCTAACCCTAACACTAACACTATCCTAGGGCTGATGCTAACCCTAACCCTAACCCTAACACTATCCTAGGGCTGATGCTAACCCTAACCCTAACTCTAACACTATCCTAGGGCTGAGGCTAACCCTAACCCTAACACTATCCTACGGCTGATGCTAACCCTAACCCTAACCCTAACACTATCCTAAGGCTGATGCTAACCCTAACACTAACACTATCCTAGGCCTGGTGCTAACCCTAACCCTAACCCTAACACTATCCTAGGGCTGATGCTAACCCTAACCCTAATAATATCCTAGGGCTGATGCTAACCCTAACCCTAACCCTAACACTATCCTAGCGCTAATGCTAACCCTAACCCTAACCCTAACACTATCCTAGGGCTGATGCTAACCCTAAACCTAACTCTAACAATATCCTAGGGCTGATGCTAACTCTAACCCTAACAATATCCTAGGCCTGAAGATATCCCTAACCCTAAACCTAACACTATCCTAGGGCTGATGCTAACACTAACCCTAACCCTAACACTATCCTAGGGCTGATTCTAACCATAATCCTAACACTATCCTAGGCCTGATGCTAACCCTAACCCTAACCCTAACGCTACCCTAGGCCTGATGCTAACCCTAAACCTACCCCTAACACTCTCCTAGGGCTGAGGCTAACCCTAACCCTAACACTATCCTAGGGCTGATGATAACCCTAACCCTAACCCAAACACTATCATAGGGTTGATGCTAACCCTAACCCTAACACTCTCCTAGGCCTGATGCTAACCCTAACCCTAACCCTAACACTATCTGAGGGCTGATGCTAACCCTAACAATAACCCTAACACTATCCTATGGCTGATGCTAACCCTAACCCTAACCCTAACACTATCCTAGGGCTTATGCTAACCCTAACCCTAACAATATCCTAGGGCTGATGATATCCATAACCCTAAACCTCACACTATCCTAGGGCTGATGCTAACCCTAACCCTTACCCTAACACTATCCTACGGTTGATGCTAACCCTAACCCTAACACTATCCTAGGGCTGATGCTAACCCTAACACTAACACTATCCTAGGGCTGATGCTAACCCTAACCCTAACACTAACACTATCCTAGGGCTGATGCTAATCCTAACGCTAACTCTAACACTATCTTAGCGCTGAGGCTAACCCTAACCCTAACACTATCCTACAGCTGATGCAAACCCTAACCCTAACCCTAACACTATCCTAGGGCTGATGCTAACCCTAACCCTAACACTATCCTAGGCCTGATGCTAACCCTAACCCTAACCCTAACACTATCCTAGGGCTGATGCTAACCCTAACCCTAACACTATTCTAGGGCTGATGCTAACCCTAACCCTAACCCTAACACTATCCTAGGCCTGATGATAACCCTAACCCTAACCCTAACACTATCCTACGGCTGATGCTAACCCTAACCCTAAACCTAACACTATCCTAGGGCTGATGCTAACCCTAACCCTAACACTATCCTAGGCCTGATGATAACCCTAACCCTAACTTTAACACTATCCTAGGGTTTATGTTAACCCTAACCCTAACACTATCCTAGGGCTGATGCTAACCCTAACGCTAACCCTAACACTATCCTTGAACTGATGCTAACCCTAACACTAACCCTAACACTATCCTAGGCCTGATGATAACCCTAACCCTAACCCTAACACTACCCTAGGGTTTATGTTAACCCTAACCCTAACACTATCCTAGGGCTGATGCTAACCCTAACACTAACACTATCCTAGGGCTGATGCTAACCCTAACCCTAACCCTAACACTATCCTAAGTCTGAGGCTAACCCTAGCCCTCACACTATCCTAGGCCTGATGATAACCCTAACCCTAACCTTAACACTATCCTAGGGCTGATGCTAACACTAACCCTATCCCTAACACTATCCTAGAGCTGATGCTAACCCTAACCCTAACACTATCCTAGGCCTGATGATAACCCTAACCCTAACCCTAACACTATCCTAGGGCTGATGCTAACCCTAACCCTAACACTATCCTAGGGCTGATGCTAACCCTAACTCTAACCCTAACACTATCCTAGGGCTGATGCTAACCCTAACGCTAACCCTAACACTATCCTTGAACTGATGCTAACCCTAACCCTAACCCTAACACTATCCTAGGCCTGATGATAACCCTAACCCTAACCCTATCAATATCCTAGGGTTTATGTTAACCCTAACCCTAACACTATCCTAGGGCTGATGCTAACCCTAACCCTAGCCCTACCACTATCTTAGGGCGGATGCCAAACCTAACGCTAACCCTGACACTATGCTAGGGCTGATGCTAACCCTAACGCTAAGCCTAACACTATCCTTGAACTGATGCTAACCCTAACCCTAACCCTAACACTATCCTAGGCCTCATGATAACCCTAACCCTAACCCTAACACTATCCTAGGGTTTATGTTAATCCTAAACCTAACAATATCCTAGGGGTGATGCTAACCCTAACCCTAACGATAACACTATCCTAGGGTGGATGCTAACCCTAACCCTAACCCTAACACTATCCTAGGGCTGATGCTAACCCTAACACTAACACAATCCTAGGGCTGATGCTAACACTAACCCTAACCCTAACACTATCCTAGGGCTGATGCTAACCCTAACCCTAACCCTAACACTATCCTAGGGCTGATGCTAACCCTAAACCTAACACTATCCTAGGCCTGATGCTAACCCTAACCCTAACAGTATCCTAGGGATGATGCTAACCCTAACCCTAACCCTAACACTATCCTAGGCCTGATGCTAACCCTATCCCTAACCCTAACACTCTCCTAGGGCTGAGGCTAACCCTAACCCTAACACAATCCTAGGGCTGATGCTAACCCTAACCCTAACCCTAACACTATCCTAGGGCTGATGCTAACCCTAACCTAACACTATGCTAGGCCTGATGATAACCCTAACCCTAACCCTAACACTATCCTAGGGCTGATGCTAACCCTAACCCTAACACTATCCTAGGGCTGATGCTAACCCTAACCCTAACCCTAACACTATCCTAGGGCTGATGCTAACCCTAACGCTAACCCTAACACTATCCTTGAACTGATGCTAACCCTAACCCTATCCGTAACACTATCCTAGGCCTGATGATAACCCTAACCCTAACCCTAACACTATCCTAGGGCTGATGTTAACCCTAACCCTGACACTATCCTAGGGCTGATGCTAACCCTAACCCTAACCCTAACCCTAACACTATCCTAGGGCTGATGCTAACCCTAACCCTAACACTATCCTAGGCCTGATGCTAACCCTAACCCTAACCCTAACACTATCCTAGGGCTGATGCTAACCCTAACCCTAACACTATCCTAGGGCTAATGCTAACCCTAACCCTAACCCTAACACTATCCTAGGCCTGATGATAACCCTAACCCTAACCCTAACCCTAACACTATCCTACGGCTGATGCTAACCCTAACCCTAACCCTAACACTATCCTAGGGCTGATGCTAACCCTAACCCTAACACTATCCTAGGCCTGATGATAACCCTAACCCTAACTCTAACACTATCCTAGGGTTTATGTTAACTCTAACCCTAACACTATCCTAGGGATGATGCTAACCCTAACCCTAACACTATCCTAGGGCTCATGCTAACCCTAACCCTAACCCTAACACTATCCTAGGCCTGATGATAACCCTAACCCTAACCCTAACACTATCCTAGGGTTTATGTTAACCCTAACCCTAACACTATCCTAGGGCTGATGCTAACCCTAACGCTAACCCTAACACTATCCTTGAACTGATGCTAACCCTAACCCTAACCCTAACACTATCCTAGGCCTGATGATAACCCTAACCCTAACACTATCCTAGGGTTTATGTTAACCCTAACCCTAACACTATCCTAGGGCTGATGCTAACCCTAACCCTAACACCATCCTAGGGCTGATGCTAACCCTAACCCTAACCCTAACACTATCCTAAGTCTGAGGCTAACCCTAGCCCTCACACTATCCTAGGCCTGATGATAACCCTAACCCTAACCTTAACACTATCCTAGGGCTGATGCTAACCCTAACCCTATCCCTAACACTATCCTAGAGCTGATGCTAACCCTAACCCTAACACTATCCTAGGCCTGATGATAACCTTAACCCTAACCCTAACACTATCCTAGGGCTGATGCTAACCCTAACCCTAACACTATCCTAGGGCTGATGCTAACCCTAACTCTAACCCTAACACTATCCTAGGGCTGATGCTAACCCTAACGCTAACCCTAACACTATCCTTGAACTGATGCTAACCCTAACCCTAACCCTAACACTATCCTAGGCCTGATGATAACCCTAACCCTAACCCTATGAATATCCTAGGGTTTATGTTAACCCTAACCCTAACACTATCCTAGGGCTGATGCTAACCCTAACCCTAACCCTAACACTATCCTAGGGCGGATGCTAAACGTAACGCTAACCCTGACACTATGCTAGGGCTGATGCTAACCCTAACCCTAACACTATCCTAGGGCTGATGCTAACCCTAACCTAACACTATCCTAGGCCTGATGATAACCCTAACCCTAACCCTAACACTATCCTAGGGCTGATACTAACACTAACCCTAACACTATCTTAGGGCTGATGCTAACCCTAACTCTAACCCTAACACTATCCTAGGGCTGATGCTAACCCTAACGCTAACCGTAACACTATCCTTGAACTGATGCTAACCCTAACCCTAACCCTAACACTATCCTAGGCCTGATGATAACCCTAACCCTAACTCTAACACTATCCTAGGGTTTATGTTAACCCTAACCCTAACACTATCCTAGGGATGATGCTAACCCTAACCCTAACACTATCCTAGGGCTCATGCTAACCCTAACCCTAACCCTAACACTATCCTAGGCCTGATGATAACCCTAACCCTAACCCTAACACTATCCCAGGGTTTATGTTAACCCTAACCCTAACACTATCCTAGGGCTGATGCTAACCCTAACGCTAACCCTAACACTATCCTTGAACTGATGCTAACCCTAACCCTAACCCTAACACTATCCTAGGCCTGATGATAACCCTAACCCTAACCCTAACACTATCCTAGGGTTTATGTTAACCCTAACCCTAACACTATCCTAGGGCTGATGCTAACCCTAACCCTAACACCATCCTAGGGCTGATGGTAACCCTAACCCTAACCCTAACACTATCCTAAGTCTGAGGCTAACCCTAGCCCTCACACTATCCTAGGCCTGATGATAACCCTAACCCTAACCTTAACACTATCCTAGGGCTGATGCTAACCCTAACCCTATCCCTAACACTATCCTAGAGCTGATGCTAACCCTAACCCTAACACTATCCTAGGCCTGATGATAACCTTAACCCTAACCCTAACACTATCCTAGGGCTGATGCTAACCCTAACCCTAACACTATCCTAGGGCTGATGCTAACCCTAACTCTAACCCTAACACTATCCTAGGGCTGATGCTAACCCTAACGCTAACCCTAACACTATCCTTGAACTGATGCTAACCCTAACCCTAACCCTAACACTATCCTAGGCCTGATGATAACCCTAACCCTAACCCTATGAATATCCTAGGGTTTATGTTAACCCTAACCCTAACACTATCCTAGGGCTGATGCTAACCCTAACCCTAACCCTAACACTATCCTAGGGCGGATGCTAAACCTAACGCTAACCCTGACACTATGCTAGGGCTGATGCTAACCCTAACACTAACACTATCCTAGGGCTGATGCTAACCCTAACCCTAACCCTAACACTATCCTAGGGCTGATGCTAACCCTAACGCTAAGCCTAACACTATCCTTGAACTGATGCTAACCCTAACCCTAACCCTAACTCTATCCTAGGCCTCATGATAACCCTAACCCTAACCCTAACACTATCCTAGGGTTTATGTTAACCCTAAACCTAACACTATCCTAGGGGTGATGCTAACCCTAACCCTAACGATAACACTATCCTAGGGTGGATGCTAACCCTAACCCTAACCCTAACACTATCCTAGTGCTGATGCTAACCCTAACACTAACACAATCCTAGGGCTGATGCTAACACTAACCCTAACCCTAACACTATCCTAGGGCTGATGCTAACCCTAACCCTAACCCTAACACTATCCTAGGGCTGATGCTAACCCTAAACCTAACACTATCCTAGGCCTGATGCTAACCCCAACCCTAACAGTATCCTAGGGATGATGCTAACCCTAACCCTAACCCTAACACTATCCTAGGCCTGATGCTAACCCTATCCCTAACCCTAACACTCTCCTAGGGCTGAGGCTAACCCTAACCCTAACACTATCCTAGGGCTGATGCTAACCCTAACCCTAACCCTAACACTATCCTAGGGCTGATGCTAACCCTAACCTAACACTATCCTAGGCCTGATGATAACCCTAACCCTAACCCTAACACTATCCTAGGGCTGATGCTAACCCTAACCCTAACACTATCTTAGGGCTGATGCTAACCCTAACTCTAACCCTAACACTATCCTAGGGCTGATGCTAACCCTAACGCTAACCGTAACACTATCCTTGAACTGATGCTAACCCTAACCCTAACCCTAACACTATCCTAGGCCTGATGATAACCCTAACCCTAACACTATCCTAGGGCTGATGCTAACCCTAACCCTGACACTATCCTAGGGCTGATGCTAACCCTAACCCTAACCCTAACACTATCCTAGGCCTGATGCTAACCCTAACCCTAACCCTAACACTATCTTAGGGCTGATGCTAACCCTAACAATAACCCTAACACTATCCTAGGGCTGATGCTAACCCTAACCCTAACCCTAACACTATCCTAGGGCTTATGCTAACCCTAACCCTAACAATATCCTAGGCCTGATGATATCCATAACCCTAAACCTAACACTATCCTAGGGCTGATGGTAACCCTAACCCTTACCCTAACACTATCCTACGGTTGATGCTAACCCTAACCCTAACACTATTCTAGGGCTGATGCTAACCCTAACACTAACACTATCCTAGGGCTGATGCTAACCCTAACCCTAACACTAACACTATCCTAGGGCTGATGCTAACCCTAACGCTAACTCTAACACTATCTTAGCGCTGAGGCTAACCCTAACCCTAACACTATCCTACGGCTGATGCTAACCCTAACCCTAACCCTAACACTATCCTAGGGCTGATGCTAACCCTAACCCTAACCCTAACACTATCCTTGGGCTGATGCTAACCCTAACCCTAACACTATCCTAGGGCTGATGCTAACCCTAACCCTAACCCTAACACTATCCTAGGGCTGATGCTAACCCTAACCCTAACACTATCCTAGGGCTGATGCTAACCCTAACCCTAACCCTAACACTATCCTAGGGCTGATACTAACCCTAACCCTAACACTATCCTAGGGCTGATGCTAACCCTAACCCTAACCCTAACACTATCCTAGAGCTGATGCTAACGCTAACCCTAACCCTAACCCTAACCCTAATACTATCCTAGGGCTGATGCTAACCCTAACACTAACACTATCCTAGGGCTGATGCTAACCCTAACCCTAACCCTAATACTATCCTAGGGCTGATGCTAGCCCTAACCCTAACCCTAACACTATCCTAGATTTGATGCTAACGCTAACCCTAACCCTAACCCTAACCCTAACACTATCCTAGGGCTGATGCTAACCCTAACACTAACACTATCCTAGGGCTGATGCTAACCCTAACCCTAACCCTAACACTATCCTAGGGCTGATGCTAACCCTAACCCTAACTCTAACACTATCCTAGGGCTGAGGCTAACCCTAACCCTAACACTATCCTACGGCTGATGCTAACCCTAACCCTAACCCTAACACTATCCTAAGGCTGATGCTAACCCTAACACTAACACTATCCTAGGCCTGGTGCTAACCCTAACCCTAACCCTAACACTATCCTAGGGCTGATGCTAACCCTAACCCTAATAATATCCTAGGGCTGATGCTAACCCTAACCCTAACCCTAACACTATCCTAGCGCTAATGCTAACCCTAACCCTAACCCTAACACTATCCTAGGGCTGATGCTAACCCTAAACCTAACTCTAACAATATCCTAGGGCTGATGCTAACTCTAACCCTAACAATATCCTAGGCCTGAAGATATCCCTAACCCTAAACCTAACACTATCCTAGGGCTGATGCTAACACTAACCCTAACCCTAACACTATCCTAGGGCTGATTCTAACCATAATCCTAACACTATCCTAGGCCTGATGCTAACCCTAACCCTAACCCTAACGCTACCCTAGGCCTGATGCTAACCCTAAACCTACCCCTAACACTCTCCTAGGGCTGAGGCTAACCCTAACCCTAACACTATCCTAGGGCTGATGATAACCCTAACCCTAACCCAAACACTATCATAGGGTTGATGCTAACCCTAACCCTAACACTCTCCTAGGCCTGATGCTAACCCTAACCCTAACCCTAACACTATCTGAGGGCTGATGCTAACCCTAACAATAACCCTAACACTATCCTATGGCTGATGCTAACCCTAACCCTAACCCTAACACTATCCTAGGGCTTATGCTAACCCTAACCCTAACAATATCCTAGGGCTGATGATATCCATAACCCTAAACCTCACACTATCCTAGGGCTGATGCTAACCCTAACCCTTACCCTAGCACTATCATACGGTTGATGCTAACCCTAACCCTAACACTATCCTAGGGCTGATGCTAACCCTAACACTAACACTATCCTAGGGCTGATGCTAACCCTAACCCTAACACTAACACTATCCTAGGGCTGATGCTAATCCTAACGCTAACTCTAACACTATCTTAGCGCTGAGGCTAACCCTAACCCTAACACTATCCTACAGCTGATGCAAACCCTAACCCTAACCCTAACACTATCCTAGGGCTGATGCTAACCCTAACCCTAACACTATCCTAGGCCTGATGCTAACCCTAACCCTAACCCTAACACTATCCTAGGGCTGATGCTAACCCTAACCCTAACACTATTCTAGGGCTGATGCTAACCCTAACCCTAACCCTAACACTATCCTAGGCCTGATGATAACCCTAACCCTAACCCTAACACTATCCTACGGCTGATGCTAACCCTAACCCTAAACCTAACACTATCCTAGGGCTGATGCTAACCCTAACCCTAACACTATCCTAGGCCTGATGATAACCCTAACCCTAACTTTAACACTATCCTAGGGTTTATGTTAACCCTAACCCTAACACTATCCTAGGGCTGATGCTAACCCTAACGCTAACCCTAACACTATCCTTGAACTGATGCTAACCCTAACACTAACCCTAACACTATCCTAGGCCTGATGATAACCCTAACCCTAACCCTAACACTACCCTAGGGTTTATGTTAACCCTAACCCTAACACTATCCTAGGGCTGATGCTAACCCTAACACTAACACTATCCTAGGGCTGATGCTAACCCTAACCCTAACCCTAACACTATCCTAAGTCTGAGGCTAACCCTAGCCCTCACACTATCCTAGGCCTGATGATAACCCTAACCCTAACCTTAACACTATCCTAGGGCTGATGCTAACACTAACCCTATCCCTAACACTATCCTAGAGCTGATGCTAACCCTAACCCTAACACTATCCTAGGCCTGATGATAACCCTAACCCTAACCCTAACACTATCCTAGGGCTGATGCTAACCCTAACCCTAACACTATCCTAGGGCTGATGCTAACCCTAACTCTAACCCTAACACTATCCTAGGGCTGATGCTAACCCTAACGCTAACCCTAACACTATCCTTGAACTGATGCTAACCCTAACCCTAACCCTAACACTATCCTAGGCCTGATGATAACCCTAACCCTAACCCTATCAATATCCTAGGGTTTATGTTAACCCTAACCCTAACACTATCCTAGGGCTGATGCTAACCCTAACCCTAACACCATCCTAGGGCTGATGCTAACCCTAACCCTAACCCTAACACTATCCTAAGTCTGAGGCTAACCCTAGCCCTCACACTATCCTAGGCCTGATGATAACCCTAACCCTAACCTTAACACTATCCTAGGGCTGATGCTAACCCTAACCCTATCCCTAACACTATCCTAGAGCTGATGCTAACCCTAACCCTAACACTATCCTAGGCCTGATGATAACCTTAACCCTAACCCTAACACTATCCTAGGGCTGATGCTAACCCTAACCCTAACACTATCCTAGGGCTGATGCTAACCCTAACTCTAACCCTAACACTATCCTAGGGCTGATGCTAACCCTAACGCTAACCCTAACACTATCCTTGAACTGATGCTAACCCTAACCCTAACCCTAACACTATCCTAGGCCTGATGATAACCCTAACCCTAACCCTATGAATATCCTAGGGTTTATGTTAACCCTAACCCTAACACTATCCTAGGGCTGATGCTAACCCTAACCCTAACCCTAACACTATCCTAGGGCGGATGCTAAACGTAACGCTAACCCTGACACTATGCTAGGGCTGATGCTAACCCTAACCCTAACACTATCCTAGGGCTGATGCTAACCCTAACCTAACACTATCCTAGGCCTGATGATAACCCTAACCCTAACCCTAACACTATCCTAGGGCTGATACTAACACTAACCCTAACACTATCTTAGGGCTGATGCTAACCCTAACTCTAACCCTAACACTATCCTAGGGCTGATGCTAACCCTAACGCTAACCGTAACACTATCCTTGAACTGATGCTAACCCTAACCCTAACCCTAACACTATCCTAGGCCTGATGATAACCCTAACCCTAACTCTAACACTATCCTAGGGTTTATGTTAACCCTAACCCTAACACTATCCTAGGGATGATGCTAACCCTAACCCTAACACTATCCTAGGGCTCATGCTAACCCTAACCCTAACCCTAACACTATCCTAGGCCTGATGATAACCCTAACCCTAACCCTAACACTATCCCAGGGTTTATGTTAACCCTAACCCTAACACTATCCTAGGGCTGATGCTAACCCTAACGCTAACCCTAACACTATCCTTGAACTGATGCTAACCCTAACCCTAACCCTAACACTATCCTAGGCCTGATGATAACCCTAACCCTAACCCTAACACTATCCTAGGGTTTATGTTAACCCTAACCCTAACACTATCCTAGGGCTGATGCTAACCCTAACCCTAACACCATCCTAGGGCTGATGGTAACCCTAACCCTAACCCTAACACTATCCTAAGTCTGAGGCTAACCCTAGCCCTCACACTATCCTAGGCCTGATGATAACCCTAACCCTAACCTTAACACTATCCTAGGGCTGATGCTAACCCTAACCCTATCCCTAACACTATCCTAGAGCTGATGCTAACCCTAACCCTAACACTATCCTAGGCCTGATGATAACCTTAACCCTAACCCTAACACTATCCTAGGGCTGATGCTAACCCTAACCCTAACACTATCCTAGGGCTGATGCTAACCCTAACTCTAACCCTAACACTATCCTAGGGCTGATGCTAACCCTAACGCTAACCCTAACACTATCCTTGAACTGATGCTAACCCTAACCCTAACCCTAACACTATCCTAGGCCTGATGATAACCCTAACCCTAACCCTATGAATATCCTAGGGTTTATGTTAACCCTAACCCTAACACTATCCTAGGGCTGATGCTAACCCTAACCCTAACCCTAACACTATCCTAGGGCGGATGCTAAACCTAACGCTAACCCTGACACTATGCTAGGGCTGATGCTAACCCTAACACTAACACTATCCTAGGGCTGATGCTAACCCTAACCCTAACCCTAACACTATCCTAGGGCTGATGCTAACCCTAACGCTAAGCCTAACACTATCCTTGAACTGATGCTAACCCTAACCCTAACCCTAACTCTATCCTAGGCCTCATGATAACCCTAACCCTAACCCTAACACTATCCTAGGGTTTATGTTAACCCTAAACCTAACACTATCCTAGGGGTGATGCTAACCCTAACCCTAACGATAACACTATCCTAGGGTGGATGCTAACCCTAACCCTAACCCTAACACTATCCTAGTGCTGATGCTAACCCTAACACTAACACAATCCTAGGGCTGATGCTAACACTAACCCTAACCCTAACACTATCCTAGGGCTGATGCTAACCCTAACCCTAACCCTAACACTATCCTAGGGCTGATGCTAACCCTAAACCTAACACTATCCTAGGCCTGATGCTAACCCCAACCCTAACAGTATCCTAGGGATGATGCTAACCCTAACCCTAACCCTAACACTATCCTAGGCCTGATGCTAACCCTATCCCTAACCCTAACACTCTCCTAGGGCTGAGGCTAACCCTAACCCTAACACTATCCTAGGGCTGATGCTAACCCTAACCCTAACCCTAACACTATCCTAGGGCTGATGCTAACCCTAACCTAACACTATCCTAGGCCTGATGATAACCCTAACCCTAACCCTAACACTATCCTAGGGCTGATGCTAACCCTAACCCTAACACTATCTTAGGGCTGATGCTAACCCTAACTCTAACCCTAACACTATCCTAGGGCTGATGCTAACCCTAACGCTAACCGTAACACTATCCTTGAACTGATGCTAACCCTAACCCTAACCCTAACACTATCCTAGGCCTGATGATAACCCTAACCCTAACACTATCCTAGGGCTGATGCTAACCCTAACCCTGACACTATCCTAGGGCTGATGCTAACCCTAACCCTAACCCTAACACTATCCTAGGCCTGATGCTAACCCTAACCCTAACCCTAACACTATCTTAGGGCTGATGCTAACCCTAACAATAACCCTAACACTATCCTAGGGCTGATGCTAACCCTAACCCTAACCCTAACACTATCCTAGGGCTTATGCTAACCCTAACCCTAACAATATCCTAGGCCTGATGATATCCATAACCCTAAACCTAACACTATCCTAGGGCTGATGGTAACCCTAACCCTTACCCTAACACTATCCTACGGTTGATGCTAACCCTAACCCTAACACTATTCTAGGGCTGATGCTAACCCTAACACTAACACTATCCTAGGGCTGATGCTAACCCTAACCCTAACACTAACACTATCCTAGGGCTGATGCTAACCCTAACGCTAACTCTAACACTATCTTAGCGCTGAGGCTAACCCTAACCCTAACACTATCCTACGGCTGATGCTAACCCTAACCCTAACCCTAACACTATCCTAGGGCTGATGCTAACCCTAACCCTAACCCTAACACTATCCTTGGGCTGATGCTAACCCTAACCCTAACACTATCCTAGGGCTGATGCTAACCCTAACCCTAACCCTAACACTATCCTAGGGCTGATGCTAACCCTAACCCTAACACTATCCTAGGGCTGATGCTAACCCTAACCCTAACCCTAACACTATCCTAGGGCTGATACTAACCCTAACCCTAACACTATCCTAGGGCTGATGCTAACCCTAACCCTAACCCTAACACTATCCTAGAGCTGATGCTAACGCTAACCCTAACCCTAACCCTAACCCTAATACTATCCTAGGGCTGATGCTAACCCTAACACTAACACTATCCTAGGGCTGATGCTAACCCTAACCCTAACCCTAATACTATCCTAGGGCTGATGCTAGCCCTAACCCTAACCCTAACACTATCCTAGATTTGATGCTAACGCTAACCCTAACCCTAACCCTAACCCTAACACTATCCTAGGGCTGATGCTAACCCTAACACTAACACTATCCTAGGGCTGATGCTAACCCTAACCCTAACCCTAACACTATCCTAGGGCTGATGCTAACCCTAACCCTAACTCTAACACTATCCTAGGGCTGAGGCTAACCCTAACCCTAACACTATCCTACGGCTGATGCTAACCCTAACCCTAACCCTAACACTATCCTAAGGCTGATGCTAACCCTAACACTAACACTATCCTAGGCCTGGTGCTAACCCTAACCCTAACCCTAACACTATCCTAGGGCTGATGCTAACCCTAACCCTAATAATATCCTAGGGCTGATGCTAACCCTAACCCTAACCCTAACACTATCCTAGCGCTAATGCTAACCCTAACCCTAACCCTAACACTATCCTAGGGCTGATGCTAACCCTAAACCTAACTCTAACAATATCCTAGGGCTGATGCTAACTCTAACCCTAACAATATCCTAGGCCTGAAGATATCCCTAACCCTAAACCTAACACTATCCTAGGGCTGATGCTAACACTAACCCTAACCCTAACACTATCCTAGGGCTGATTCTAACCATAATCCTAACACTATCCTAGGCCTGATGCTAACCCTAACCCTAACCCTAACGCTACCCTAGGCCTGATGCTAACCCTAAACCTACCCCTAACACTCTCCTAGGGCTGAGGCTAACCCTAACCCTAACACTATCCTAGGGCTGATGATAACCCTAACCCTAACCCAAACACTATCATAGGGTTGATGCTAACCCTAACCCTAACACTCTCCTAGGCCTGATGCTAACCCTAACCCTAACCCTAACACTATCTGAGGGCTGATGCTAACCCTAACAATAACCCTAACACTATCCTATGGCTGATGCTAACCCTAACCCTAACCCTAACACTATCCTAGGGCTTATGCTAACCCTAACCCTAACAATATCCTAGGGCTGATGATATCCATAACCCTAAACCTCACACTATCCTAGGGCTGATGCTAACCCTAACCCTTACCCTAGCACTATCATACGGTTGATGCTAACCCTAACCCTAACACTATCCTAGGGCTGATGCTAACCCTAACACTAACACTATCCTAGGGCTGATGCTAACCCTAACCCTAACACTAACACTATCCTAGGGCTGATGCTAATCCTAACGCTAACTCTAACACTATCTTAGCGCTGAGGCTAACCCTAACCCTAACACTATCCTACAGCTGATGCAAACCCTAACCCTAACCCTAACACTATCCTAGGGCTGATGCTAACCCTAACCCTAACACTATCCTAGGCCTGATGCTAACCCTAACCCTAACCCTAACACTATCCTAGGGCTGATGCTAACCCTAACCCTAACACTATTCTAGGGCTGATGCTAACCCTAACCCTAACCCTAACACTATCCTAGGCCTGATGATAACCCTAACCCTAACCCTAACACTATCCTACGGCTGATGCTAACCCTAACCCTAAACCTAACACTATCCTAGGGCTGATGCTAACCCTAACCCTAACACTATCCTAGGCCTGATGATAACCCTAACCCTAACTTTAACACTATCCTAGGGTTTATGTTAACCCTAACCCTAACACTATCCTAGGGCTGATGCTAACCCTAACGCTAACCCTAACACTATCCTTGAACTGATGCTAACCCTAACACTAACCCTAACACTATCCTAGGCCTGATGATAACCCTAACCCTAACCCTAACACTACCCTAGGGTTTATGTTAACCCTAACCCTAACACTATCCTAGGGCTGATGCTAACCCTAACACTAACACTATCCTAGGGCTGATGCTAACCCTAACCCTAACCCTAACACTATCCTAAGTCTGAGGCTAACCCTAGCCCTCACACTATCCTAGGCCTGATGATAACCCTAACCCTAACCTTAACACTATCCTAGGGCTGATGCTAACACTAACCCTATCCCTAACACTATCCTAGAGCTGATGCTAACCCTAACCCTAACACTATCCTAGGCCTGATGATAACCCTAACCCTAACCCTAACACTATCCTAGGGCTGATGCTAACCCTAACCCTAACACTATCCTAGGGCTGATGCTAACCCTAACTCTAACCCTAACACTATCCTAGGGCTGATGCTAACCCTAACGCTAACCCTAACACTATCCTTGAACTGATGCTAACCCTAACCCTAACCCTAACACTATCCTAGGCCTGATGATAACCCTAACCCTAACCCTATCAATATCCTAGGGTTTATGTTAACCCTAACCCTAACACTATCCTAGGGCTGATGCTAACCCTAACCCTAACCCTACCACTATCTTAGGGCGGATGCTAAACCTAACGCTAACCCTGACACTATGCTAGGGCTGATGCTAACCCTAACGCTAAGCCTAACACTATCCTTGAACTGATGCTAACCCTAACCCTAACCCTAACACTATCCTAGGCCTCATGATAACCCTAACCCTAACCCTAACACTATCCTAGGGTTTATGTTAATCCTAAACCTAACAATATCCTAGGGGTGATGCTAACCCTAACCCTAACGATAACACTATCCTAGGGTGGATGCTAACCCTAACCCTAACCCTAACACTATCCTAGGGCTGATGCTAACCCTAACACTAACACAATCCTAGGGCTGATGCTAACACTAACCCTAACCCTAACACTATCCTAGGGCTGATGCTAACCCTAACCCTAACCCTAACACTATCCTAGGGCTGATGCTAACCCTAAACCTAACACTATCCTAGGCCTGATGCTAACCCTAACCCTAACAGTATCCTAGGGATGATGCTAACCCTAACCCTAACCCTAACACTATCCTAGGCCTGATGCTAACCCTATCCCTAACCCTAACACTCTCCTAGGGCTGAGGCTAACCCTAACCCTAACACAATCCTAGGGCTGATGCTAACCCTAACCCTAACCCTAACACTATCCTAGGGCTGATGCTAACCCTAACCTAACACTATGCTAGGCCTGATGATAACCCTAACCCTAACCCTAACACTATCCTAGGGCTGATGCTAACCCTAACCCTAACACTATCCTAGGGCTGATGCTAACCCTAACCCTAACCCTAACACTATCCTAGGGCTGATGCTAACCCTAACGCTAACCCTAACACTATCCTTGAACTGATGCTAACCCTAACCCTATCCGTAACACTATCCTAGGCCTGATGATAACCCTAACCCTAACCCTAACACTATCCTAGGGCTGATGTTAACCCTAACCCTGACACTATCCTAGGGCTGATGCTAACCCTAACCCTAACCCTAACCCTAACACTATCCTAGGGCTGATGCTAACCCTAACCCTAACACTATCCTAGGCCTGATGCTAACCCTAACCCTAACCCTAACACTATCCTAGGGCTGATGCTAACCCTAACCCTAACACTATCCTAGGGCTAATGCTAACCCTAACCCTAACCCTAACACTATCCTAGGCCTGATGATAACCCTAACCCTAACCCTAACCCTAACACTATCCTACGGCTGATGCTAACCCTAACCCTAACCCTAACACTATCCTAGGGCTGATGCTAACCCTAACCCTAACACTATCCTAGGCCTGATGATAACCCTAACCCTAACTCTAACACTATCCTAGGGTTTATGTTAACCCTAACCCTAACACTATCCTAGGGATGATGCTAACCCTAACCCTAACACTATCCTAGGGCTCATGCTAACCCTAACCCTAACCCTAACACTATCCTAGGCCTGATGATAACCCTAACCCTAACCCTAACACTATCCTAGGGTTTATGTTAACCCTAACCCTAACACTATCCTAGGGCTGATGCTAACCCTAACGCTAACCCTAACACTATCCTTGAACTGATGCTAACCCTAACCCTAACCCTAACACTATCCTAGGCCGGATGATAACCCTAACCCTAACCCTAACACTATCCTAGGGTTTATGTTAACCCTAACCCTAACACTATCCTAGGGCTGATGCTAACCCTAACCCTAACACCATCCTAGGGCTGATGCTAACCCTAACCCTAACCCTAACACTATCCTAAGTCTGAGGCTAACCCTAGCCCTCACACTATCCTAGGCCTGATGATAACCCTAACCCTAACCTTAACACTATCCTAGGGCTGATGCTAACCCTAACCCTATCCCTAACACTATCCTAGAGCTGATGCTAACCCTAACCCTAACACTATCCTAGGCCTGATGATAACCTTAACCCTAACCCTAACACTATCCTAGGGCTGATGCTAACCCTAACCCTAACACTATCCTAGGGCTGATGCTAACCCTAACTCTAACCCTAACACTATCCTAGGGCTGATGCTAACCCTAACGCTAACCCTAACACTATCCTTGAACTGATGCTAACCCTAACCCTAACCCTAACACTATCCTAGGCCTGATGATAACCCTAACCCTAACCCTATGAATATCCTAGGGTTTATGTTAACCCTAACCCTAACACTATCCTAGGGCTGATGCTAACCCTAACCCTAACCCTAACACTATCCTAGGGCGGATGCTAAACGTAACGCTAACCCTGACACTATGCTAGGGCTGATGCTAACCCTAACCCTAACACTATCCTAGGGCTCATGCTAACCCTAACCTAACACTATCCTAGGCCTGATGATAACCCTAACCCTAACCCTAACACTATCCTAGGGCTGATACTAACACTAACCCTAACACTATCTTAGGGCTGATGCTAACCCTAACTCTAACCCTAACACTATCCTAGGGCTGATGCTAACCCTAACGCTAACCGTAACACTATCCTTGAACTGATGCTAACCCTAACCCTAACCCTAACACTATCCTAGGCCTGATGATAACCCTAACCCTAACCCTAACATTATCCTAGGGCTGATGCTAACCCTAACCCTGACACTATCCTAGGGCTGATGCTAACCCTAACCCTAACCCTAACACTATCCTAGGCCTGATGCTAACCCTAACCCTAACCCTAACACTATCTTAGGGCTGATGCTAACCCTAACAATAACCCTAACACTATCCTAGGGCTGATGCTAACCCTAACCCTAACCCTAACACTATCCTAGGGCTTATGCTAACCCTAACCCTAACAATATCCTAGGCCTGATGATATCCATAACCCTAAACCTAACACTATCCTAGGGCTGATGGTAACCCTAACCCTTACCCTAACACTATCCTACGGTTGATGCTAACCCTAACCCTAACACTATTCTAGGGCTGATGCTAACCCTAACACTAACACTATCCTAGGGCTGATGCTAACCCTAACCCTAACACTAACACTATCCTAGGGCTGATGCTAACCCTAACGCTAACTCTAACACTATCTTAGCGCTGAGGCTAACCCTAACCCTAACACTATCCTACGGCTGATGCTAACCCTAACCCTAACCCTAACACTATCCTAGGGCTGATGCTAACCCTAACCCTAACCCTAACACTATCCTAGGGCTGATGCTAACCCTAACCCTAACACTATCCTAGGGCTGATGCTAACCCTAACCCTAACCCTAACACTATCCTAGGGCTGATGCTAACCCTAACCCTAACACTATCCTAGGGCTGATGCTAACCCTAACCCTAACCCTAACACTATCCTAGGGCTGATACTAACCCTAACCCTAATACTATCCTAGGGCTGATGCTAGCCCTAACCCGAACCCTAACACTATCCTAGATTTGATGCTAACGCTAACCCTAACCCTAACCCTAACCCTAACACTATCCTAGGGCTGATGCTAACCCTAACACTAACACTATCCTAGGGCTGATGCTAACCCTAACCCTAACCCTAACACTATCCTAGGGCTGATGCTAACCCTAACCCTAACTCTAACACTATCCTAGGGCTGAGGCTAACCCTAACCCTAACACTATCCTACGGCTGATGCTAACCCTAACCCTAACCCTAACACTATCCTAAGGCTGATGCTAACCCTAACACTAACACTATCCTAGGCCTGGTGTTAACCCTAACCCTAACCCTAACACTATCCTAGGGCTGATGCTAACCCTAACCCTAATAATATCCTAGGGCTGATGCTAACCCTAACCCTAACCCTAACACTATCCTAGCGCTAATGCTAACCCTAACCCTAACCCTAACACTATCCTAGGGCTGATGCTAACCCTAAACCTAACTCTAACAATATCCTAGGGCTGATGCTAACTCTAACCCTAACAATATCCTAGGCCTGAAGATATCCCTAACCCTAAACCTAACACTATCCTAGGGCTGATGCTAACACTAACCCTAACCCTAACACTATCTTAGGGCTGATTCTAACCATAATCCTAACACTATCCTAGGCCTGATGCTAACCCTAACCCTAACCCTAACACTACCCTAGGCCTGATGCTAACCCTAAACCTACCCCTAACACTCTCCTAGGGCTGAGGCTAACCCTAACCCTAACACTATCCTAGGGCTGATGATAACCCTAACCCTAACCCAAACACTATCATAGGGTTGATGCTAACCCTAACCCTAACACTCTCCTAGGCCTGATGCTAACCCTAACCCTAACCCTAACACTATCTGAGGGCTGATGCTAAACCTAACAATAACCCTAACACTATCCTATGGCTGATGCTAACCCTAACCCTAACCCTAACACTATCCTAGGGCTTATGCTAACCCTAACCCTAACAATATCCTAGGCCTGATGATATCCATAACCCTAAACCTAACACTATCCTAGGGCTGATGCTAACCCTAACCCTTACCCTAACACTATCCTACGGTTGATGCTAACCCTAACCCTAACACTATCCTAGTGCTGATGCTAACCCTAACACTAACACTATCCTAGGGCTGATGCTAACCCTAACCCTAACACTAACACTATCCTAGGGCTGATGCTAATCCTAACGCTAACTCTAACACTATCTTAGCGCTGAGGCTAACCCTAACCCTAACACTATCCTACGGCTGATGCAAACCCTAACCCTAACCCTAACACTATCCTAGGGCTGATGCTAACCCTAACCCTAACACTATCCTAGGCCTGATGCTAACCCTAACCCTAACCCTAACACTATCCTAGGGCTGATGCTAACCCTAACCCTAACACTATCCTAGGGCTGATGCTAACCCTAACCCTAATCCTAACACTATCCTAGGCCTGATGATAACCCTAACCCTAACCCTAACACTATCCTACGGCTGATGCTAACCCTAACCCTAACCCTAACACTATCCTAGGGCTGATGCTAACCCTAACCCTAACACTATCCTAGGCCTGATGATAACCCTAACCCTAACTTTAACACTATCCTAGGGTTTATGTTAACCCTAACCCTAACACTATCCTAGGGATGATGCTAACCCTAACCCTAACACTATCCTAGGGCTCATGCTAACCCTAACCCTAACCCTAACACTATCCTAGGCCTGATGATAACCCTAACCCTAACCCTAACACTATCCTAGGGTTTATGTTAACCCTAACCCTAACACTATCCTAGGGCTGATGCTAAACCTAACGCTAACCCAAACACTATCCTTGAACTGATGCTAACCCTAACACTAACCCTAACACTATCCTAGGCCTGATGATAACCCTAACCCTAACCCTAACACTACCCTAGGGTTTATGTTAACCCTAACCCTAACACTATCCTAGGGCTGATGCTAACCCTAACCCTAACACTATCCTAGGGCTGATGCTAACCCTAACCCTAACCCTAACACTATCCTAAGTCTGAGGCTAACCCTAGCCCTCACACTATCCTAGGCCTGATGATAACCCTAACCCTAACCCTAACACTATCCTAGGGCTGATGCTAACCCTAACCCTAACACTATCCTAGGGCTGATGCTAACCCTAACCCTAACCCTAACACTATCCTAGGGCTGATGCTAACCCTAACGCTAACCCTAACACTATCCTTGAACTGATGCTAACCCTAACCCTATCCCTAACACTATCCTAGGCCTGATGATAACCCTAACCCTAACACTAACACTATCCTAGGGCTGATGCTAACCCTAACCCTGACACTATCCTAGGGCTGATGCTAACCCTAACCCTAACCCTAACACTATCCTAGGCCTGATGCTAACCCTAACCCTAATTCTAACACTATCTTAGGGCTGATGCTAACCCTAACAATAACCCTAACACTATCCTAGGGCTGATGCTAACCCTAACCCTAACCCTAACACTATCCTAGGGCTTATGCTAACCCTAACCCTAACAATATCCTAGGCCTGATGATATCCATAACCCTAAACCTAACACTATCCTAGGGCTGATGCTAACCCTAACCCTTACCCTAACACTATCCTACGGTTGATGCTAACCCTAACCCTAACACTATCCTAGGGCTGATGCTAACCCTAACACTAACACTATCCTAGGGCTGATGCTAACCCTAACCCTAACACTAACACTATCCTAGGGCTGATGCTAACCCTAACGCTAACTCTAACACTATCTTAGCGCTGAGGCTAACCCTAACCCTAACACTATCCTACGGCTGATGCTAACCCTAACCCTAACCCTAACACTATCCTAGGGCTGATGCTAACCCTAACCCTAACACTATCCTAGGCCTGATGCTAACCCTATCCCTAACCCTAACACTATCCTAGGGCTGATGCTAACCCTAACCCTAACCCTAACACTATCCTAGGGCTGATGCTAACCCTAACCCTAACTCTAACACTATCTTAGCGCTGAGGCTAACCCTAACCCTAACACTATCCTAGGGCTGATGCTAACCCTAACCCTAACACTATCCTAGGCCTGATGCTAACCCTAACCCTAACCCTAACACTATCCTAGGGCTGATGCTAACCCTAACCCTAACACTATCCTAGGCCTGATGCTAACCCTAACCCTAACCCTAACACTATCCTAGGGCTGATGCTAACCTTAACCCTAACCCTAACACTATCCTAGGCCTGATGATAACCCTAACCCTAACCCTAACACTATCCTACGGCTGATGCTAACCCTAACCCTAACCCTAACACTATCCTAGGGCTGATGCTAACCCTAACCCTAACACTATCCTAGGCCTGATGATAACCCTAACCCTAACTTTAACACTATCCTAGGGTTTATGTTAACCCTAACCCTAACACTATCCTAGGGATGATGCTAACCCTAACCCTAACACTATCCTAGGGCTCATGCTAACCCTAACCCTAACCCTAACACTATCCTAGGCCTGATGATAAAACTAACCCTAACCCTAACACTATCCTAGGGTTTATGTTAACCCTAACCCTAACACTATCCTAGGGCTGATGCTAAACCTAACGCTAACCCTAACACTATCCTTGAACTGATGCTAACCCTAACACTAACCCTAACACTATCCTAGGCCTGATGATAACCCTAACCCTAACCCTAACACTACCCTAGGGTTTATGTTAACCCTAACCCTAACACTATCCTAGGGCTGATGCTAACCCTAACCCTAACACTATCCTAGGGCTGATGCTAACCCTAACCCTAACCCTAACACTATCCTAAGTCTGAGGCTAACCCTAGCCCTCACACTATCCTAGGCCTGATGATAACCCTAACCCTAACCTTAACACTATCCTAGGGCTGATGCTAACCCTAACCCTATCCCTAACACTATCCTAGAGCTGATGCTAACCCTAACCCTAACACTATCCTACGCCTGATGATAACCCTAACCCTAACCCTAACACTATCCTAGGGCTGATGCTAACCCTAACCCTAACACTATCCTAGGGCTGATGCTAACCCTAACTCTAACCCTAACACTATCCTAGGGCTGATGCTAACCCTAACGCTAACCCTAACACTATCCTTGAACTGATGCTAACCCTAATCCTAACCCTAACACTATCCTAGGCCTGATGATAACCCTAACCCTAACCCTATGAATATCCTAGGGTTTATGTTAACCCTAACCCTAACACTATCCTAGGGCTGATGCTAACCCTAACCCTAACCCTACCACTATCCTAGGGCGGATGCTAAACCTAACGCTAACCCTGACACTATGCTAGGGCTGATGCTAACCCTAACACTAACAGTATCCTAGGGCTGATGCTAACCCTAACCCTAACCCTAACACTATCCTAGGGCTGATGCTAACCCTAACGCTAAGCCTAACACTATCCTTGAACTAATGCTAACCCTAACCCTAACCCTAACACTATCCTAGGCCTCATGATAACCCTAACCGTAACCCTAACACTATCGTAGGGTTTATGTTAACCCTAAACCTAACACTATCCTAGGGGTGATGCTAACCCTAACCCTAACGATAACACTATCCTAGGGTGGATGCTAACCCTAACCCTAACCCTAACACTATCCTAGGGCTGATGCTAACCCTAACACTAACACAATCCTAGGGCTGATGCTAACACTAACCCTAACCCTAACACTATCCTAGGGCTGATGCTAACCCTAACCCTAACCCTAACACTATCCTAGGGCTGATGCTAACCCTAAACCTAACACTATCCTAGGCCTGATGCTAACCCTAACCCTAACAGTATCCTAGGGATGATGCTAACCCTAACCCTAACCCTAACACTATCCTAGGCCTGATGCTAACCCTATCCCTAACCCTAACACTCTCCTAGGGCTGAGGCTAACCCTAACCCTAACACTATCCTAGGGCTGATGCTAACCCTAACCCTAACCCTAACACTATCCTAGGGCTGATGCTAACCCTAACCTAACACTATGCTAGGCCTGATGATAACCCTAACCCTAACCCTAACACTATCCTAGGGCTGATGCTAACCCTAACCCTAACACTATCCTAGGGCTGATGCTAACCCTAACCCTAACCCTAACACTATCCTAGGGCTGATGCTAACCCTAACGCTAACCCTAACACTATCCTTGAACTGATGCTAACCCTAACCCTATCCCTAACACTATCCTAGGCCTGATGATAACCCTAACCCTAACCCTAACACTATCCTAGGGCTGATGCTAACCCTAACCCTGACACTATCCTAGGGCTGATGCTAACCCTAACCCTAACCCTAACACTATCCTAGGCCTGATGCTAACCCTAACCCTAATTCTAACACTATCTTAGGGCTGATGCTAACCCTAACAATAACCCTAACACTATCCTAGGGCTGATGCTAACCCTAACCCTAACCCTAACACTATCCTAGGGCTTATGCTAACCCTAACCCTAACAATATCCTAGGCCTGATGATATCCATAACCCTAAACCTAACACTATCCTAGGGCTGATGCTAACCCTAACCCTTACCCTAACACTATCCTACGGTTGATGCTAACCCTAACCCTAACACTATCCTAGGGCTGATGCTAACCCTAACACTAACACTATCCTAGGGCTGATGCTAACCCTAACCCTAACACTAACACTATCCTAGGGCTGATGCTAACCCTAACGCTAACTCTAACACTATCTTAGCGCTGAGGCTAACCCTAACCCTAACACTATCCTACGGCTGATGCTAACCCTAACCCTAACCCTAACACTATCCTAGGGCTGATGCTAACCCTAACCCTAACACTATCCTAGGCCTGATGCTAACCCTATCCCTAACCCTAACACTATCCTAGGGCTGATGCTAACCCTAACCCTAACCCTAACACTATCCTAGGGCTGATGCTAACCCTAACCCTAACTCTAACACTATCTTAGCGCTGAGGCTAACCCTAACCCTAACACTATCCTACGGCTGATGCTAACCCTAACCCTAACCCTAACTCTATCCTAGGGCTGATGCTAACCCTAACCCTAACACTATCCTAGGCCTGATGCTAACCCTAACCCTAACCCTAACACTATCCTAGGGCTGATGCTAACCCTAACCCTAACACTATCCTAGGCCTGATGCTAACCCTAACCCTAACCCTAACACTATCCTAGGGCTGATGCTAACCCTAACCCTAACCCTAACACTATCCTAGGGCTGATGCTAACCCTAACCCTAACTCTAACACTATCTTAGCGCTGAGGCTAACCCTAACCCTAACACTATCCTACGGCTGATGCTAACCCTAACCCTAACCCTAACACTATCCTAGGGCTGATGCTAACCCTAACCCTAACACTATCCTAGGCCTGATGCTAACCCTAACCCTAACCCTAACACTATCCTAGGGCTGATGCTAACCCTAACCCTAACCCTAACACTATCCTAGGCCTGATGATAACCCTAACCCTAACCCTAACACTATCCTACGGCTGATGCTAACCCTAACCCTAACCCTAACACTATCCTAGGCCTGATGATAACCCTAACCCTAACTCTAACACTATCCTAGGGTTTATGTTAACCCTAACCCTAACACTATCCTAGGGATGATGCTAACCCTAACCCTAACACTATCCTAGGGCTGATGCTAACCCTAACCCTAACCCTAACACTATCCTAGGCCTGATGATAACCCTAACCCTAACACTATCCTAGGGTTTATGTTAACCCTAACCCTAACACTATCCTAGGGATGATGCTAACCCTAACCCTAACACTATCCTAGGGCTGATGCTAACCCTAACCCTAACCCTAACACTATCCTAGGCTTGATGATAACCCTAACCCTAACCCTAACACTGTCCTAGGGTTTATGTTAACCCTAACCCTAACACTATCCTAGGGCTGATGCTAACCCTAACCCTAACCCTAACACTATCCTAGGGCTTATGCTAACCCTAACCCTAACAATATCCTAGGCCTGATGATATCCATAACCCTAAACCTAACACTATCCTAGGGCTGATGCTAACCCTAACCCTTACCCTAACACTATCCTACGGTTGATGCTAACCCTAACCCTAACACTATTCTAGGGCTGATGCTAACCCTAACACTAACACTATCCTAGGGCTGATGCTAACCCTAACCCTAACACTAACACTATCCTAGGGCTGATGCTAACTCTAACGATAACTCTAACACTATCTTAGCGCTGAGGCTAACCCTAACCCTAACACTATCCTACGGCTGATGCTAACCCTAACCCTAACCCTAACACTATCCTAGGGCTGATGCTAACCCTAACCCTAACCCTAACACTATCCTAGGGCTGATGCTAACCCTAACCCTAACACTATCCTAGGGCTGATGCTAACCCTAACCCTAACCCTAACATTATCCTAGGGCTGATGCTAACCCTAACCCTAACACTATCCTAGGGCTGATGCTAACCCTAACCCTAACCCTAACACTATCCTAGGGCTGATACTAACCCTAACCCTAACACTATCCTAGGGCTGATGCTAACCCTAACCCTAACCCTAACACTATCCTAGGGCTGATGCTAACCCTAACCCTAACCCTAACACTATCCTAGAGCTGATGCTAACGCTAACCCTAACCCTAACCCTAACCCTAATACTATCCTAGGGCTGATGCTACCCTTACACTAACACTATCCTAGGGCTGATGCTAACCCTAACCCTAACCCTAATACTATCCTAGGGCTGATGCTAGCCCTAACCCTAACCCTAACACTATCCTAGATTTGATGCTAACGATAACCCTAACCCTAACCCTAACCCTAACACTATCCTAGGGCTGATGCTAACCCTAACACTAACACTATCCTAGGGCTGATGCTAACCCTAACCCTAACCCTAACACTATCCTAGGGCTGATGCTAACCCTAACCCTAACTCTAACACTATCCTAGGGCTGAGGCTAACCCTAACCCTAACACTATCCTACGGCTGATGCTAACCCTAACCCTAACCCTAACACTATCCTAAGGCTGATGCTAACCCTAACACTAACACTATCCTAGGCCTGGTGCTAACCCTAACCCTAACCCTAACACTATCCTAGGGCTGATGCTAACCCTAACCCTAATAATATCCTAGGGCTGATGCTAACCCTAACCCTAACCCTAACACTATCCTAGCGCTAATGCTACCCTAACCCTAACCCTAACACTATCCTAGGGCTGATGCTAACCCTAACCCTAACCCTAACACTATCCTAGCGCTAATGCTACCCTAACCCTAACCCAAACACTATCATAGGGTTGATGCTAACCCTAACCCTAACACTCTCCTAGGCCTGATGCTAACCCTAACCCTAACCCTAACACTATCTGAGGGCTGATGCTAACCCTAACAATAACCCTAACACTATCCTATGGCTGATGCTAACCCTAACCCTAACCCTAACACTATCCTAGGGCTTATGCTAACCCTAACCCTAACAATATCCTAGGCCTGATGATATCCATAACCCTAAACCTAACACTATCCTAGGGCTGATGCTAACCCTAACCCTTACCCTAACACTATCCTACGGTTGATGCTAACCCTAACCCTAACACTATCCTAGGGATGATGCTAACCCTAACACTAACACTATCCTAGGGCTGATGCTAACCCTAACCCTAACACTAACACTATCCTAGGGCTGATGCTAACCCTAACGCTAACTCTAACACTATCTTAGCGCTGAGGCTAACCCTAACCCTAACACTATCCTACGGCTGATGCAAACCCTAACCCTAACCCTAACACTATCCTAGGGCTGATGCTAACCCTAACCCTAACAGTATCCTAGGCCTGATGCTAACCCTAACCCTAACCCTAACACTATCCTAGGGCTGATGCTAACCCTAACCCTAACACTATCCTAGGGCTGATGCTAACCCTAACCCTAACCCTAACACTATCCTAGGCCTGATGATAACCCTAACCCTAACCCTAACACTATCCTACGGCTGATGCTAACCCTAACCCTAACCCTAACACTATCCTAGGGCTCATGCTAACCATAACCCTAACACTATCCTAGGCCTGATGATAACCCTAACCCTAACCCTAACACTATCCTAGGGTTTATGTTAACCCTAACCCTAACACTATCCTAGGGCTGATGCTAACCCTAACGCTAACCCTAACACTATCCTTGAACTGATGCTAACCCTAACACTAACCCTAACACTATCCTAGGCCTGATGATAACCCTAACCCTAACCCTAACACTATCCTAGGGTTTATGTTAACCCTAACCCTAACACTATCCTAGGGCTGATGCTAACCCTAACCCTAACACTATCCTAGGGCTGATGCTAACCCTAACCCTAACCCTAACACTATCCTAAGTCTGAGGCTAACCCTAGCCCTCACACTATCCTAGGCCTGATGATAACCCTAACCCTAACCTTAACACTATCCTAGGGCTGATGCTAACCCTAACCCTATCCCTAACACTATCCTAGAGCTGATGCTAACCCTAACCCTAACACTATCCTAGGCCTGATGATAACCCTAACCCTAACCCTAACACTATCCTAGGGCTGATGCTAGCCCTAACCCTAACACTATCCTAGGGCTGATGCTAACCCTAACTCTAACCCTAACACTATCCTAGGGCTGATGCTAACCCTAACGCTAACCCTAACACTATCCTTGAACTGATGCTAACCCTAACCCTAACCCTAACACTATCCTAGGCGTGATGATAACCCTAACCCTAACCCTATCAATATCCTAGGGTTTATGTAAACCCTAACCCTAACACTATCCTAGGGCTGATGCTAACCCTAACCCTAACCCTACCACTATCCTAGGGCGGATGCTAAACCTAACGCTAACCCTGACACTATGCTAGGGCTGATGCTAACCCTAACACTAACAGTATCCTAGGGCTGATGCTAACCCTAACCCTAACCCTAACACTATCCTAGGGCTGATGCTAACCCTAACGCTAAGCCTAACACTATCCTTGAACTGATGCTAACCCTAACCCTAACCCTAACACTATCCTAGGCCTCATGATAACCCTAACCCTAACCCTAACACTATCCTAGGGTTTATGTTAACCCTAAACCTAACACTATCCTAGGGGTGATGCTAACCCTAACCCTAACGATAACACTATCCTAGGGTGGATGCTAACCCTAACCCTAACCCTAACACTATCCTAGGGCTGATGCTAACCCTAACACTAACACAATCCTAGGGCTGATGCTAACACTAACCCTAACCCTAACACTATCCTAGGGCTGATGCTAACCCTAACCCTAACCCTAACACTATCCTAGGGCTGATGCTAACCCTAAACCTAACACTATCCTAGGCCTGATGCTAACCCTAACCCTAACAGTATCCTAGGGATGATGCTAACCCTAACCCTAACCCTAACACTATCCTAGGCCTGATGCTAACCCTATCCCTAACCCTAACACTCTCCTAGGGCTGAGGCTAACCCTAACCCTAACACTATCCTAGGGCTGATGCTAACCCTAACACTAACCCTAACACTATCCTAGGGCTGATGCTAACCCTAACCTAACACTATGCTAGGCCTGATGATAACCTTAACCCTAACCCTAACACTATCCTAGGGCTGATGCTAACCCTAACCCTAACACTATCCTAGGGCTGATGCTAACCCTAACGCTAACCCTAACACTATACTAGGGCTGATGCTAACCCTAACGCTAACCCTAACACTATCCTTGAACTGATGCTAACCCTAACCCTAACCCTAACACTATCCTAGGCCTGATGATAACCCTAACCCTAACCCTAACACTATCCTAGGGCTGATGCTAACCCTAACCCTGACACTATCCTAGGGCTGATGCTAACCCTAACCCTAACCCTAACACTATCCTAGGCCTGATGCTAACCTTAACCCTAATTCTAACACTATCTTAGGGCTGATGCTAACCCTAACAATAACCCTAACACTATCCTAGGGCTGATGCTAACCCTAACCCTAACCCTAACACTATCCTAGGGCTTATGCTAACCCTAACCCTAACAATATCCTAGGCCTGATGATATCCATATCCCTAAACCTAACACTATCCTAGGGCTGATGCTAACCCTAACCCTTACCCTAACACTATCCTACGGTTGATGCTAACCCTAACCCTAACACTATCCTAGGGCTGATGCTAACACTAACACTAACACTATCCTAGGGCTGATGCTAACCCTAACCCTAACACTAACACTATCCTAGGGCTGATGCTAACCCTAACGCTAACGCTAACACTATCTTAGCGCTGAGGCTAACCCTAACCCTAACACTATCCTACGGCTGATGCTAACCCTAACCCTAACCCTAACACTATCCTAGGGCTGATGCTAACCCTAACCCTAACACTATCCTAGGCCTGATGCTAACCCTATCCCTAACCCTAACACTATCCTAGGGCTGATGCTAACCCTAACCCTAACCCTAACACTATCCTAGGGCTGATGCTAACCCTAACCCTAACTCTAACACTGTCTTAGGGCTGAGGCTAACCCTAACCCTAACACTATCCTACGGCTGATGCTAACCCTAACCCTAACCCTAACACTATCCTAGGGCTGATGCTAACCCTAACCCTAACACTATCCTAGGCCTGATGCTAACCCTAACCCTAACCCTAACACTATCTTAGGGCTGATGCTAACCCTAACCCTAACACTATCCTAGGCCTGATGCTAACCCTAACCCTAACCCTAACACTATCCTAGGGCTGATGCTAACCCTAACCCTAACCCTAACACTATCCTAGGGCTGATGCTAACCCTAACCCTAACTCTAACATGATCTTAGCGCTGAGGCTAACCCTAACCCTAACACTATCCTACGGCTGATGCTAACCCTAACCCTAACCCTAACACTATCCTAGGGCTGATGCTAACCCTAACCCTAACACTATCCTAGGCCTGATGCTAACCCTAACCCTAACCCTAACACTATCCTAGGGCTGATGCTAACCCTAACCCTAACCCTAACACTATCCTAGGCCTGATGATAACCCTAACCCTAGCCCTAACACTATCCTACGGCTGATGCTAACCCTAACCCTAACCCTAACACTATCCTAGGGCTGATGCTAACCCTAACCCTAACACTATCCTAGGCCTGATGATAACCCTAACCCTAACTCTAACACTATCCTAGGGTTTATGTTAACCCTAAACCTAACACTATCCTAGGGATGATGCTAACCCTAACCCTAACACTATCCTAGGGCTGATGCTAACCCTAACCCTAACCCTAACACTATCCTAGGCCTGATGATAACCCTAACCCTAACACTATCCTAGGGTTTATGTTAACCCTAACCCTAACACTATCCTAGGGCTGATGCTAACCCTAACGCTAACCCTAACACTATCCTTGAACTGATGCTAACCCTAACCCTAACCCTAACACTATCCTAGGCTTGATGATAACCCTAAACCTAACCCTAACACTGTCCTAGGGTTTATGTTAACCCTAACCCTAACACTATCCTAGGGCTGATGCTAACCCTAACCCTAACACTATCCTAGGGCTGATGCTAACCCTAACCCTAACCCTAACACTATTTTAAGTCTGAGGCTAACCCTAGCCCTCACACTATCCTAGGCCTGATGATAACCCTAACCCTAACCTTAACACTATCCTAGGGCTGATGCTAACCCTAACCCTATCCCTAACACTATCCTAGAGCTGATGCTAACCCTAACCCTAACACTATCCTAGGCCTGATGATAACCCTAACCCTAACCCTAACACTATCCTAGGGCTGATGCTAACCCTAACCCTGACACTATCCTAGGGCTGATGCTAACCCTAACCCTAACCCTAACACTATCCTAGGCCTGATGCTAACCCTAACCCTAACCCTAACACTATCTTAGGGCTGATGCTAACCCTAACAATAACCCTAACACTATCCTAGGGCTGATGCTAACCCTAACCCTAACCCTAACACTATCCTAGGGCTGATGCTAACCCTAACCCTTACCCTAACACTATCCTACGGTTGATGCTAACCCTAACCCTAACACTATCCTAGGGCTGATGCTAACCCTAACACTAACACTATCCTAGGGCTGATGCTAACCCTAACCCTAACACTAACACTATCCTAGGGCTGATGCTAACACAAACTCTAAAACTATCCTAGGGCTGATGCTAACCCTAACCCTAACCCTAACACTATCCTAGGGCTGATGCTAACCCTAACCCTAACCCTAACACTATCCTAGGGCTCATGCTCACCCTAACCCTAACACTATCCTAGGGCTGATGCTAACCCTAACCCTAACCCTAACACTATGCTAGGGCTGATGCTAACCCTAACCCTATCCCTAACACTATCCTAGAGCTGATGCTAACCCTAACCCTAACACTATCCTAGGCCTGATGATAACCCTAACCCTAACCCTAACACTATCCTAGGGCTGATGCTAACCCTAACCCTAACACTATCCTAGGGCTGATGCTAACCCTAACACTAACCCTAACACTATCCTAGGGCTGATGCTAACCCTAACGCTAACCCTAACACTATCCTTGAACTGATGCTAACCCTAACCCTAACCCTAACATTATCCTAGGCCTGATGATAACCCTAACCCTAACCCTATCACTATCCTAGGGTTTATGTTAACCCTAACCCTAACACTATCCTAGGGCTGATGCTAACCCTAACCCTAACCCTAACACTATCCTAGGGCGGATGCTAAACCTAACGCTAACCCTAACACTATGCTAGGGCTGATGCTAACCCTAACACTAACACTATCCTAGGGCTGATGCTAACCCTAACCCTAACCCTAACACTATCCTAGGGCTGATGCTAACCCTAACGCTAAGGCTAACACTATCCTTGAACTGATGCTAACCCTAACCCTAACCCTAACACTATCCTAGGCCTCATGATAACCCTAACCCTAACCCTAACACTATCCTAGGGTTTATGTTAACCCTAAACCTAACACTATCCTAGGGGTGATGCTAAACCTAACCCTAACGATAACACTATCCTAGGGCGGATGCTAACCCTAACCCTAACCCTAACACTATCCTAGGGCTGATGCTAACCCTAACACTAACACAATCCTAGGGCTGATGATAACCCTATCCTTAACCCTAACACTATCCTAGGGCTGATGCTAACCCTAACCCTAACCCTAACACTATCCTAGGGCTGATGCTAACCCTAAACCTAACACTATCCTAGGCCTGATGCTAACCCTAACCCTAACAGTATCCTAGGGATGATGCTAACCGTAACCCTAACCTTAACACTATCCTAGGCCTGATGCTAACCCTATCCCTAACCCTAACACTCTCCTAGGGCTGAGGCTAACCCTAACCCTAACACTATCCTAGGGCTGATGCTAACCCTAACCCTAACCCTAACACTATCCTAGGGCTGATGCTAACCCTAACCCTAACACTATCCTAGGCCTGATGATAACCCTAACCCTAACCCTAACACTATCCTAGGGTTGATGCTAACCCTAACCCTAACACTATCCTAGGGCTGATGCTAACCCTAACCCTAACCCTAACACTATCCTAGGGATGATGCTAACCCTAACGCTAACACTATCGTAGGGCTGATGCTAACCCTAACCCTAACCCTAACACTAACCTAGGGCTGATGCTAACCCTAACCCTAACACTATCCTTGGGCTGATGTTAACCCTAACCCTAACACTATCCTAGGGCTGATGCTAACCCTAACCTTAACACTATCCTAGGGCTGATGCTAACCCTAACCCTAACCCTAACACTATCCTAGGGCTGATGCTAACCCTAACACTAACACTATCCTAGGGCTGATGCTAACCCTAACCCTAACCCTAACACTATCCTAGGGCCGATGCTAACCCTAACCCTAACCCAAACACTATCCTAGGGTTCATGCTAACCCTAACCCTAACACTATCCTAGGGCTGATGCTAACACTAACCCTAACCCTAACACTATCCTTGGGCTGATGCTAACCCTAACCCTAACACTATCCTGGGCCTGATGCTAACCCTAACCCTAACCCTAACACTATCCTAGGGCTGATGCTAACCCTAACGCTAACCCTAACACTATCCTTGAACTGATGCTAACCCTAACCCTAACCCTAACACTATCCTAGGCCTGATGATAACCCTAACCCTAACCCTAACACTATCCTAGGGCTGATGCTAACCCTAACCCTGACACTATCCTAGGGCTGATGCTAACCCTAACCCTAACCCTAACACTATCCTAGGCCTGATGCTAACCCTAACCCTTACCCTAACACTATCTTAGGGCTGATGCTAACCCTAACAATAACCCTAACACTATCCTAGGGCTGATGCTAACCCTAACCCTAACCCTAACACTATCCTAGGGCTTATGCTAACCCTAACCCTAACAATATCCTAGGCCTGATGATATCCATAACCCTAAACCTAACACTATCCTAGGGCTGATGCTAACCCTAACCCTTACCCTAACACTATCCTACGGTTGATGCTAACCCTAACCCTAACACTATCCTAGGGCTGATGCTAACCCTAACACTAACACTATCCTAGGGCTGATGCTAACCCTAACCCTAACACTAACACTATCCTAGGGCTGATGCTAACCCTAACCCTAACCCTAACACTATCCTAGGGCTGATGCTAACCCTAACCCTAACAATATCCTAGGCCTGATGCTAACCCTAACCCTAACCCTAACACTATCCTAGGGCTGATGCTAACCCTAACCCTAACCCTAACACTATCCTAGGGCTGATGCTAACCCTAACCCTAACTCTAACACTATCTTAGCGCTGAGGCTAACCCTAACCCTAACACTACCCTACGGCTGATGCTAACCCTAACCCTAACCCTAACACTATCTTAGGGCTGATGCTAACCCTAACAATAACCCTAACACTATCCTAGGGCTGATGCTAACCCTAACCCTAACCCTAACACTATCCTAGGGCTTATGCTAACACTAACCCTAACAATATCCTAGGCCTGATGATATCCATAACCCTAAACCTAACACTATCCTAGGGCTGATGCTAACCCTAACCCTTACCCTAACACTATCCTACGGTTGATGCTAACCCTAACCCTAACCCTATCCTAGGGCTGATGCTAACCCTATCACTAACACTATCCTAGGGCTGATGCTAACCCTAACCCTAACACTAACACTATCCTAGGGCTGATGCTAACACAAACCCTAAAACTATCCTAGGGCTGATGCTAACCCTAACCCTAACCCTAACACTATCCTAGGGCTGATGCTAACCCTAACCCTAACCCTAACACTATCCTAGGGCTGATGCTAACCCTAACCCTAACACTATCCTAGGGCTGATGCTAACCCTAACCCTAACCCTAACACTATCCTAGGGCTGATGCTAACCCTAACCCTATCCCTAACACTATCGTAGAGCTGATGCTAACCCTAACCCTAACACTATCCTAGGCCTGATGATAACCCTAACCCTAACCCTAACACTATCCTAGGGCTGATGCTAACCCTAACACTAACACTATCCTAGGGCTGATGCTAACCCTAACCCTAACCCTAACACTATCCTACGGCTGATGCTAACCCTAATGCTAACCCTAACACTATCCTTGAACTGATGCTAACCCTAACCCTAACCCTAACACTATCCTAGGCCTGATGATAACCCTAACCCTAACCCTATCACTATCCTAAGGTTTATGTTAACCCTAACCCTAACACTATCCTAGGGATGATGCTAACCCTAACCCTAACCTTAACACTATCCTAGGGCGGATGCTAAACCTAACGCTAACCCTAACACTATGCTAGGGCTGATGCTAACCCTAACACTAACACTATCCTAGGGCTGATGCTAACCCTAACCCTAACCCTAACACTATCCTAGGGCTGATGCTAAACCTAACGCTAAGCCTAACACTATCCTTGAACTGATGCTAACCCTAACCCTAACCCTAACACTATCCTAGGCCTCATGATAACCCTAACCCTAACCCTAACACTATCCTAGGGCTGATGCTAACCCTAAACCTAACACTATCCTAGGCCTGATGCTAACCCTAACCCTAACAGTATCCTAGGGATGATGCTAACCCTAACCCTAACCCTAACCCTATCCTAGGCCTGATGCTAACCCTATCCCTAACCCTAACACTCTCCTAGGGCTGAGGCTAACCCTAACCCTAACACTATCCTAGGGCTGATGCTAACCCTAACCCTAACCCTAACACTATCCTAGGGCTGATGCTAACCCTAACCCTAACATTATCCTAGGCCTGATGATAACCCTAACCCTAACCCTAACACTATCCTAGGGCTGATGCTAACCCTAACCCTAACACTATCCTAGGGCTGATGCTAACCCTAACCCTAACCCTAACACTATCCTGGGGCTGATGCTAACCCTAACGCTAACCCTAACACTATCCTTGAACTGATGCTAACCCTAACCCTAACCCTAACACTATCCTAGGCCTGATGATAACCCTAACCCTAACCCTAACACTATCCTAGTGTTTATGTTAAGCCTAACCCTAACACTATCCTAGGGCTGATGCAAACCCTAACCCTAAACCTAACACTATCCTAGGGCGGTTGCTAACCCTAACCCTAACCATAACACTATCCTAGGGCTGATGCTAACCCTAACACTAACACTATCCTAGGGCTGATGCTAACCCTAACACTAACACTATCCTAGGGCTGATGCTAACCCTAACCCTAACCCTAACACTCTCCAAGGGCTGATGCTAACCCTAACCCTAACCCTAACACTATCCTAGGGCTGATGCTAACCCTAACCCTAACCCTAACACTATCCTAGGGCTGATGCTAACCCTAACGCTAACACTATCCTAGGGCTGATGCTAACCCTAACCCTAACCCTAACACTAACCTAGGGCTGATGCTAACCCTAACCCTAACACTATCCTGGGGCTGATGTTAACCCTAACCCTAACACTATCCTAGGGCTGATGCTAACCCTAACCCTAACTCTAACACTATCTTAGCGCTGAGGCTAACCCTAACCCTAACACTACCCTACGGCTGATGCTAACCCTAACCCTAACCCTAACACTATCCTAGGGCTGATGCTAACCCTAACCCTAACACTATCCTAGGCCTGATGCTAACCCTAACCCTAACCCTAACACTATCCTAGGGCTGATGCTAACCCTAACCCTAACCCTAACCCTAACACTATCCTAGGCCTGATGATAACCCTAACCCTAACCCTAACGCTATCATACGGCTGATGCTAACCCTAACCCTAACCCTAACACTATCCTAGGGCTGATGCTAACCCTAACCCTAACACTATCCTAGGCCTGATGATAACCCTAACCCTAACTCTAACACTATCCTAGGGTTTATGTTAACCCTAACCCTAACACTATCCTAGGGATGATGCTAACCCTAACCCTAACACTATCCTAGGGCTGATGCTAACCCTAACCCTAACCCTAACACTATCCTAGGCCTGATGATAACCCTAACCCTAACCCTAACACTATCCTAGGGCTGATGCTAACCCTAACCCTGACACTATCCTAGGGCTGATGCTAACCCTAACCCTAACCCTAACACTATCCTAGGCCTGATGCTAACCCTAACCCTAACCCTAACACTATCTTAGGGCTGATGCTAACCCTAACAATAACCCTAACACTATCCTAGGGCTGATGCTAACCCTAACCCTAACCCTAACACTATCCTAGGGCTTATGTTAACACTAACCCTAACAATATCCTAGGCCTGATGATATCCATAACCCTAAACCTAACACTATCGTAGGGCTGATGCTAACCCTAACCCTTACCCTAACACTATCCTACGGTTGATGCTAACCCTAACCCTAACACTATCCTAGGGCTGATGCTAACCCTAACACTAACACTATCCTAGGGCTGATGCTAACCCTAACCCTAACACTAACACTATCCTAGGGCTGATGCTAACACAAACCCTAAAACTATCCTAGTGCTGATGCTAACCCTAACCCTAACCCTAACACTATCCTAGGGCTGATGCTAACCCTAACCCTAACCCTAACACTATCCTAGGGCTGATGCTAACCCTAACCCTAACACTATCCTAGGGCTGATGCTAACCCTAACCCTAACCCTAACACTATCCTAGGGCTGATGCTAACCCTAACCCTATCCCTAACACTATCCTAGAGCTGATGCTAACCCTAACCCTAACACTATCTTAGGCCTGATGATAACCCTAACCCTAACCCTAACACTATCCTAGGGCTGATGCTAACCCTAACACTAACACTATCCTAGGGCTGATGCTAACCCTAACCCTAACCCTAACACTATCCTAGGGCTGATGCTAACCCTAACGCTAACCCTAACACTATCCTTGAACTGATGCTAACCCTAACCCTAACCCTAACACTATCCTAGGCCTGATGATAACCCTAACCCTAACCCTATCACTATCCTAGGGTTTATGTTAACCCTAACCCTAACACTATCCTAGGGCTGATGCTAACCCTAACCCTAACCTTAACACTATCCTAGGGCGGATGCTAAACCTAACGCTAACCCTAACACTATGCTAGGGCTGATGCTAACCCTAACACTAACACTATCCTAGGGCTGACGCTAACCCTAACCCTAACCCTAACACTATCCTAGGGCTGATGCTAAACCTAACGCTAAGCCTAACACTATCCTTGAACTGATTCTAACCCTAACCCTAACCCTAACACTATCCTAGGCCTCATGATAACCCTAACCCTAACCCTAACACTATCCTAGGGCTGATGCTAACCCTAAACCTAACACTATCCTAGGCCTGATGCTAACCCTAACCCTAACAGTATCCTAGGGATGATGCTAACCCTAACCCTAACCCTAACCCTATCCTAGGCCTGATGCTAACCCTATCCCTAACCCTAACACTCTCCTAGGGCTGAGGCTAACCCTAACCCTAACACTATCCTAGGGCTGATGCTAACCCTAACCCTAACCCTAACACTATCCTAGGGCTGATGCTAACCCTAACCCTAACATTATACTAGGCCTGATGATAACCCTAACCCTAACCCTAACACTATCCTAGGGCTGATGCTAACCCTAACCCTAACACTATCCTAGGGCTGATGCTAACCCTAACCCTAACCCTAACACTAACCTGGGGCTGATGCTAACCCTAACGCTAACCCTAACACTATCCTTGAACTGATGCTAACCCTAACCCTAACCCTAACACTATCCTAGGCCTGATGATAACCCTAACCCTAACCCTAACACTATCCTAGTGTTTATGTTAAGCCTAACCCTAACACTATCCTAGGGCTGATGCAAACCCTAACCCAAAACCTAACACTATCCTAGGGCGGTTGCTAACCCTAACCCTAACCATAACACTATCCTAGGGCTGATGCTAACCCTAACACTAACACTATCCTAGGGCTGATGCTAACCCTAACACTAACACTATCCTAGGGCTGATGCTAACCCTAACCCTAACCCTAACACTCTCTAAGGGCTGATGCTAACCCTAACCCTAACCCTAACACTATCCTAGGGCTGATGCTAACCCTAACCCTAACCCTAACACTATCCTAGGGCTGATGCTAACCCTAACGCTAACACTATCCTAGGGCTGATGCTAACCCTAACCCTAACCCTAACACTAACCTAGGGCTGATGCTAACCCTAACCCTAACACTATCCTGGGGCTGATGTTAACCCTAACCCTAACACTATCCTAGGGCTGATGCTAACCCTAACCTTAACACTATCCTAGGGCTGATGCTAACCCTAACCCTAACCCTAACACTATCCTAGGGCTGATGCTAACCCTAACACTAACACTATCCTAGGGCTGATACTAACCCTAACCCTAACAATAACACTATCCTAGGGCCGATGCTAACCCTAACCCTAACCCTAACACTATCCTAGGGCTGATGCTAACACTAACCCTAACCCTAACACTATCCTTGGGCTGATGCTAACCCTAACCCTAACACTATCCTAGGGCTGATGCTAACCCAAACCTAACACTATCCTTGGGCTGATGCTAACCCTAACCCTAACCCTAACACTATCCTAGGGCAGATGCTAACCCTAACGCTAACCCTAACACTATCCTTGAACTGATGCTAACCCTAACCCTAACCCTAACACTGTTTTAGGCCTGATGATAACCCTAACCCTAACCCTAACACTATCCTAGGGTTTATGTTAACCCTAACCCTAACACTATCCTAGGGCTGATGCTAACCCTAACCCTAACCCTAACACTATCCTAGGGCGGATGCTAACCCTAACCCTAACCCTAACACTATCCTAGGGCTGATGCTAACCCTAACACTAACACTATCCTAGGGCTGATGCTAACCCTAACCCTAACCCTAACATTATCCTAGGGCGGATGCTAACCCTAACCCTTACCCTAACACTATCCTAGGGCTGATGCTAACCCTAACACTAACACTATCCTAGGCCTGATGCTAACCCTAACCCTATCCATAACACTATCCTAGGGCTGGTGCTAACCCTAACCCTAACACTATCCTAGGGCTGATGCTAACCCTAACACTAACACTATCCTAGGGCTGATGCTAACCCTAACCCTAACTCTAACACTATCTTAGGGCTGAGGCTAACCCTAACCCTAACACTATCCTACGGCTGATGCTAACCCTAACCCTAACCCTAACACTCTCCTAGGGCTGATGCTAACCCTAACCCTAACACTATCCTAGGCCTGATGCTAACCCTAACCCTAACCCTAACACTATCCTAGGGCTGATGCTAACCCTAACCCTAACACTATCCTAGGGCTGATGCTAACCCTAACCCTAACCATAACACTATCCTAGGGCTGATGCTAACCCTAACCCTAACACTATCCTAGGCCTGATGATAACCCTAACCCTAACCCTAACACTATCCTAGGGCTGATGCTAACCCTAACCCTAACACTATCCTAGGGCTGATGCTAACCCTAACCCTAACCCTAACACTATCCTAAGTCTGATGCTAACCCTAGACCTCACACTATACTAGGCCTGATGATAACCATAACCCTAACCTTAACACTATCCTAGGGCTGATGCTAACCCTAACCCTAACCCTAACACTATCCTAGAGCTGATGCTAACCCTAACCCTAACACTATCCTAGGCCTGATGATAACCCTAACCCTAACCCTGACACTATCCTAGGGCTGATGCTAACCCTAACCCTAACACTATCCTAGGGCTGATGCTTACCCTAACCCTAACCCTAACACTATCCTAGGCCTGATGCTAACCCTATCCCTAACCCTAACACTCTCCTAGGGCTGAGGCTAACCCTAACCCTAACACTATCCTAGGGCTGATGCTAACCCTAACCCTAACCCAAACACTAACCTCGGTTTGATGCTAACCCTAACCCTAACACTATCCTAGGCCTGATGATAACCCTAACCCTAACCCTAACACTATCCTTGGGCTGATGCTAACCCTAACCCTAACACTATCCTGGGCCTGATGCTAACCCTAACCCTAACCCTAACACTATCCTAGGGCTGATGCTAACCCTAACCCTAACACTATCCTTGGGCTGATGCTAACCCTAACCCTAACCCTAACAATATCCTAGGGCAGATGCTAACCCTAACCCTAACCCTAACACTATCCTTGGGCTGATGCTAACCCTAACCCTAACACTATCCTGGGCCTGATGCTAACCCTAACCCTAACCCTAACACTATCCTAGGGCTTATGCTAACCCTAACCCTAACACTATCCTTGGGCTGATGCTAACCCTAACCCTAACCCTAACAATATCCTAGGGCAGATGCTAACCCTAACGCTAACCCTAACACTATCCTTGAACTGATGCTAACCCTAACCCTAACCCTAACACTATCCTAGGCCTGATGATAACCCTAACCGTAACCCTAACACTATCCTAGGGTTTATGTTAACCCTAACCCTAACACTATCCTAGGGATGATGGTAACCCTAACCCTAACACTATCCTAGGGCTGATGCTAACCCTAACCCTAACCCTAACACTATCCTAGGCCTGATGATAACCCTAACCCTAACCCTAACACTATCCTAGGGTTTATGTTAACCCTAACCCTAACACTATCCTAGGGCTGATGATAACCCTAACGCTAACCCTAACACTATCCTTGAACTGATGCTAACCCTAACCCTAACCCTAACACTATCCTAGGGCTGATGCTAACCCTAACCCTAACACTATCCTAGGGCTGATGCTAACCCTAACCCTAACCCTAACACTATCCTAGGGCGGATGCTAACCCTAACCCTAACCCTAACACTATCCTAGGGCTGATGCTAACCCTAACCCTAACCCTAACATTATCCTAGGGCGGATGCTAACCCTAACCCTTACCCTAACACTATCCTAGGGCTGATGCTAACCCTAACACTAACACTATCCTAGGCCTGATGCTAACCCTAACCCTATCCATAACACTATCCTAGGGCTGGTGCTAACCCTAACCCTAACACTATCCTAGGGCTGATGCTAACCCTAACACTAACACTATCCTAGGGCTGATGCTAACCCTAACCCTAACTCTAACACTATCTTAGGGCTGAGGCTAACCCTAACCCTAACACTATCCTACGGCTGATGCTAACCCTAACCCTAACCCTAACACTCTCCTAGGGCTGATGCTAACCCTAACCCTAACACTATCCTAGGCCTGATGCTAACCCTAACCCTAACCATAACACTATCCTAGGGCTGATGCTAACCCTAACCCTAACACTATCCTAGGCCTGATGATAATCCTAACCCTAACCCTAACACTATCCTAGGGCTGATGCTAACCCTAACCCTAACACTATCCTAGGGCTGATGCTAACCCTAACCCTAACCCTAACACTATCCTAAGTCTGATGCTAACCCTAGACCTCACACTATACTAGGCCTGATGATAACCATAACCCTAACCTTAACACTATCCTAGGGCTGATGCTAACCCTAACCCTAACCCTAACACTATCCTAGAGCTGATGCTAACCCTAACCCTAACACTATCCTAGGCCTGATGATAACCCTAACCCTAACCCTGACACTATCCTAGGGCTGATGCTAACCCTAACCCTAACACTATCCTAGGGCTGATGCTTACCCTAACCCTAACCCTAACACTATCCTAGGCCTGATGCTAACCCTATCCCTAACCCTAACACTCTCCTAGGGCTGAGGCTAACCCTAACCCTAACACTATCCTAGGGCTGATGCTAACCCTAACCCTAACCCAAACACTAACCTCGGTTTGATGCTAACCCTAACCCTAACACTATCCTAGGCCTGATGATAACCCTAACCCTAACCCTAACACTATCCTTGGGCTGATGCTAACCCTAACCCTAACACTATCCTGGGCCTGATGCTAACCCTAACCCTAACCCTAACACTATCCTAGGGCTGATGCTAACCCTAACCCTAACACTATCCTTGGGCTGATGCTAACCCTAACCCTAACCCTAACAATATCCTAGGGCAGATGCTAACCCTAACCCTAACCCTAACACTATCCTTGGGCTGATGGTAACCCTAACCCTAACACTATCCTGGGCCTGATGCTAACCCTAACCCTAACCCTAACACTATCCTAGGGCTTATGCTAACCCTAACCCTAACACTATCCTTGGGCTGATGCTAACCCTAACCCTAACCCTAACAATATCCTAGGGCAGATGCTAACCCTAACGCTAACCCTAACACTATCCTTGAACTGATGCTAACCCTAACCCTAACCCTAACACTATCCTAGGCCTGATGATAACCCTAACCCTAACCCTAACACTATCCTAGGGTTTATGTTAACCCTAACCCTAACACTATCCTAGGGATGATGGTAACCCTAACCCTAACACTATCCTAGGGCTGATGCTAACCCTAACCCTAACCCTAACACTATCCTAGGCCTGATGATAACCCTAACCCTAACCCTAACACTATCCTAGGGTTTATGTTAACCCTAACCCTAACACTATCCTAGGGCTGATGCTAACCCTAACGCTAACCCTAACACTATCCTTGAACTGATGCTAACCCTAACCCTAACCCTAACACTATCCTAGGGCTGATGCTAACCCTAACCCTAACACTATCCTAGGGCTGATGCTAACCCTAACCCTAACCCTAACACTATCCTAAGTCTGAGGCTAACCCTAGCCCTCACACTATCCTAGGCCTGATGATAACCCTAACCCTAACCTTAACACTATCCTAGGGCTGATGCTAACCCTAACCCTATCCCTAACACTATCCTAGAGCTGATGCTGACCCTAACCCTAACACTATCCTAGGCCTGATGATAACCCTAACCCTAACCCTAACACTATCCTAGGGCTGATGCTAACCCTAACCCTGACACTATCCTAGGGCTGATGCTAACCCTAACCCTAACCCTAACACTATCCTAGGCCTGATGCTAACCCTAACCCTAACCCTAACACTATCTTAGGGCTGATGCTAACCCTAACAATAACCCTAACACTATCCTAGGGCTGTTGCTAACCCTAACCCTAACCCTAACACTATCCTAGGGCTTATGCTAACCCTAACCCTAACAATATCCTAGGCCTGATGATATCCATAACCCTAAACCTAACACTATCCTAGGGCTGATGCTAACCCTAACCCTTACCCTAACACTATCCTACGGTTGATGCTAACCCTAACCCTAACACTATCCTAGGGCTGATGCTAACCCTAACACTAACACTATCCTAGGGCTGATGCTAACCCTAACCCTAACACTAACACTATCCTAGGGCTGATGCTAACACAAACCCTAACACTATCCTAGGGCTGATGCTAACCCTAACCCTAACCCTAACACTATCCTAGGGCTAATGCTAACCCTAACCCTAACCCTAACACTATCCTAGGGCTGATGCTAACCCTAACCCTAACACTATCCTAGGGCTGTTGCTAACCCTAACCCTAACCCTAACACTATCCTAGGGCTGATGCTAACCCTAACCCTATCCCTAACACTATCCTAGAGCTGATGCTAACCCTAACCCTAACACTATGCTAGGCCTGATGATAACCCTAACCCTAACCCTAACACTATCCTAGGGCTGATGCTAACCCTAACCCTAACACTATCCTAGGGCTGATGATAACCCTAACCCTAACCCTAACACTATCCTAGGGCTGATGCTAACCCTAACGCTAACCCTAACACTATCCTTGAACTGATGCTAACCCTAACCCTAACCCTAACACTATCCTAGGCCTGATGATAACCCTAACCCTAACCCTATCACTATCCTAGGGTTTATGTTAACCCTAACCCTAACACTATCCTAGGGCGGATGCTAACCCTAACCCTAACCCTAACACTATCCTAGGGCTGATGCTAACCCTAACACTAACACAATCCTAGGGCTGATGCTAACCCTAACCTTAACCCTAACACTATCCTAGGGCTGATGCTAACCCTAACCCTAACCCTAACACTATTCTAGGGCTGATGCTAACCCTAAACCTAACAGTATCCTAGGCCTGATGCTAACCCTAACCCTAACAGTATCCTAGGGATGATGCTAACCCTAACCCTAACCCTAACACTATCCTAGGCCTGATGCTAACCCTATCCCTAACCCTAACACTCTCCTAGGGCTGAGGCTAACCCTAACCCTAACACTATCCTAGGGCTGATGCTAACCCTAACGCTAACCCTAACACTATCCTTGAACTGATGCTAACCCTAACCCTAACCCTAACACTATCCTAGGCCTGATGATAACCCTAACCCTAACCCTAACACTATCCTAGTGTTTATGTTAAGCCTAACCCTAACACTATCCTAGGGCTGATGCAAACCCTAACCCTAAACCTAACACTATCCTAGGGCGGATGCTAACCCTAACCCTAACCATAACACTATCCTAGGGCTGATGCTAACCCTAACACTAACACTATCCTAGGGCTGATGCTAACCCTAACACTAACACTATCCTAGGGCTGATGCTAACCCTAACCCTAACCCTAACACTCTCCAAGGGCTGATGCTAACCCTAACCCTAACCCTAACACTATCCTAGGGCTGATGCTAACCCTAACCCTAACCCTAACACTATCCTAGGGTTGATGCTAACCCTAACCCTAACACTATCCTAGGGCTGATGCTAACCCTAACCCTAACCCTAACACTATCCTAGGGCTGATGCTAACCCTAACGCTAACACTATCCTAGGGCTGATGCTAACCCTAACCCTAACCCTAACACTAACCTAGGGCTGATGCTAATCCTAACCCTAACACTATCCTGGGGCTGATGTTAACCCTAACCCTAACACTATCCTAGGGCTGATGCTAACCCTAACCTTAACACTATCCTAGGGCTGATGCTAACCCTAACCCTAACCCTAACACTATCCTGGGGCTGATGCTAACCCTAACACTAACACTATCCTAGGGCTGATGCTAACCCTAACCCTAACCCTAACACTATCCTAGGGCCGATGCTAACCCTAACCCTAACCCAAACACTATCCTAGGGTTCATGCTAACCCTAACCCTAACACTATCCTAGGGCTGATGCTAACACTAACCCTAACCCTAACACTATCCTTGGGCTGATGCTAACCCTAACCCTAACACTATCCTGGGCCTGATGCTAACCCTAACCCTAACCCTAACACTATCCTAGGGCTGATGCTAACCCTAACCTAACACAATCCTTGGGCTGATGCTAATCCTAACCCTAACCCTAACACTATCCTGGGGCAGATGCTAACCCTAACGCTAACCCTAACACTATCCTTGAACTGATGCTAACCCTAACCCTAACCCTAACACTAATATAGGCCTGATGATAACCCTAACCCTAACCCTAACACTATCCTAGGGTTTATGTTAACCCTAACCCTAACACTATCCTAGGGCTGATGCTAACCCTAACCCTAACCCTAACACTATCCTAGGGCGGATGCTAACCCTAACCCTAACCCTAACACTATCCTAGGGCTGATGCTAACCCTAACACTAACACTATCCTAGGGATGATGCTAACCCTAACCCTAACACTAACATTATCCTAGGGCGGATGCTAACCCTAACCCTTACCCTAACACTATCCTAGGGCTGATGCTAACCCTAACACTAACACTATCCTAGGCCTGATGCTAACCCTAACCCTAACCCTAACACTCTCCTAGGGCTGATGCTAACCCTAACCCTAACACTATCCTAGGGCTGATGCTAACCCTAACACTAACACTATCCTAGGGCTGATGCTAACACTAACCCTAACCCTAACACTATCCTAGGGCTGATGCTAACCCTAACCCTAACTCTAACACTATCTTAGGGCTGAGGCTAACCCTAACCCTAACACTATCCTACGGCTGATGCTAACCCTAACCCTAACCCTAACACTCTCCTAGGGCTGATGCTAACCCTAACCCTAACACTATCCTAGGCCTGATGCTAACCCTCACCCTTACCCTAACACTATCCTAGGGCTGATGCTAACCCTAACCCTAACACTCTCCTAGGGCTGATGCTAACCCTAACCCTAACCCTAACACTATCCTAGGGCTGATGCTAACCCTAACCCTAACACTATCCTAGGCCTGATGATAACCCTAACCCTAACCCTAACACTATCCTAGGGCTGATGCTAACCCTAACCCTAACACTATCCTAGGGCTGATGCTATCCCTAACCCTAACCCTAACACTATCCTAAGTCTTATGCTAACCCTAGACCTCACACTACACTAGGCCTGATGATAACCATAACCCTAACCTTAACACTATCCTAGGGCTGATGCTAACCCTAACCCTAACTCTAACACTATCCTAGAGCTGATGCTAACCCTAACCCTAACACTATCCTAGGCCTGATGATAAACCTAACCCTAACCCTGACACTATCCTAGGGCTGATGCTAACCCTAACCCTAACACTATCCTAGGGCTGATGCTTACCCTAACCCTAACCCTAACACTATCCTAGGCCTGATGCTAACCCTATCCCTAACCCTAACACTCTCCTAGGGCTGAGGCTAACCCTAACCCTAACACTATCCTAGGACTGATGCTAACCCTAACCCTAACCCAAACACTATCCTAGGTTTGATGCTAACCCTAACCCTAACACTATCCTAGGCCTGATGATAACCCTAACCCTAACCCTAACACTATCCTTGGCTGATGCTAACCCTAACCCTAACACTATCCTGGGCCTGATGCTAACCCTAACCCTAACCCTAACACTATCCTAGGGCTGATGCTAACCCTAACCCTAACACTATCCTTGGGCTGATGCTAACCCTAACCCTAACCCTAACAATATCCTAGGGCAGATGCTAACCCTAACCCTAACCCTAACACTATCCTAGGGCTGATGCTAACCCTAACCCTAACACTATCCTGGTCCTGATGCTAACCCTAACCCTAACCCTAACACTATCCTAGGGCTGATGCTAACCCTAACCCTAACACTATCCTTGGGCTGATGCTAACCCTAACCCTAACCCTAACACTATCCTGGTCCTGATGCTAACCCTAACGCTAACCCTAACACTATCCTTGAACTGATGCTAACCCTAACCCTAACCCTAACACTATCCTAGGCCTGATGATAACCCTAACCCTAACTCTAACACTATCCTAGGGTTTATGTTAACCCTAACCCTAACACTATCCTAGGGCTGATGCTAACCCTAACCCTAAACCTAACACTATCCTAGGGGGGATGCTAACCCTAACCCTAACCCTAACACTATCCTAGGGCTGATGCTAACCCTAACACTAACACTATCCTAGGGCTGATGCTAACCCTAACCCTAACACTAACACTAACCTAGGGCTGATGCTAACCCTAACCCTAACACTATCCAAGGGCTGATGCTAACCCTAACCCTAACTCTAACACTATCCTAGGGCTGATGCTAACCCTAACCCTAACACTATCCTAGGGCTGATGCTAACCCTAACCCTAACCCTAACACTATCCTAGGGCTGATGCTAACCCTAACACTAACACTATCCTAGGGCTGATGCTAACCCTAACCCTAACCCTAACACTCTCCAAGGGCTGATGCTAACACTAACCCTAACCCTAACACTATCCTAGGGCTGATGCTAACCCTAACCCTAACTCTAACACTATCTTAGGGCTGAGGCTAACCCTAACCCTAACACTATCCTACGGCTGATGCTAACCCTAACCCTAACCCTAACACTCTCCTAGGGCTGATGCTAAACCTAACCCTAACACTATCCTAGGCCTGATGCTAACCCTAACCCTAACACTAACACTATCCTAGGGCTGATGCTAACCCTAACCCTAACACTATCCTAGGGCTGATGCTAACCCTAAACCTAACCCTAACACTATCCTAGGGCTGATGCTAAGCCTAACCCTAACACTATCCTAGGCCTGATGATAACCCTAACCCTAACCCTAACACTATCCTAGGGCTGATGCTAACCCTAACCCTAACACTATCCTAGGGCTGATGCTAACCCTAACCCTAACCCTAACACTATCCTAAGTCTGATGCTAACCCTAGACCTCACACTATACTAGGCCTGATGATAACCATAACCCTAACCTTAACACTATCCTAGGGCTGATGCTAACCCTAACCATAACCCTAACACTATCCTAGAGCTGATGCTAACCCTAACCCTAACACTATCCTAGGCCTGATGATAACCCTAACCCTAACCCTGACACTATCCTAGGGCTGATGCTAACCCTAACCCTAACACTATCCTAGGGCTGATGCATACCCTAACCCTAACCCTAACACTATTCTAGGCCTGATGCTAACCCTATCCCTAACCCTAACACTCTCCTAGGGCTGAGGCTAACCCTAACCCTAACACTATCCTAGGGCTGATGCTAACCCTAACCCTAACCCAAACACTATCCTAGGTTTGATGCTAACCCTAACCCTAACACTATCCTAGGCCTGATGATAACCCTAACCCTAACCCTAACACTATCCTTGGGCTGATGCTAACCCTAACCCTAACACTATCCTGGGCCTGATGCTAACCCTAACCCTAACCCTAACACTATCCTAGGGCTGATGCTAACCCTAACCCTAACACTATCCTTGGGCTGATGCTAACCCTAACCCTAACCCTAACAATATCCTAGGGCAGATGCTAACCCTAACCCTAACCCTAACACTATCCTTGGGCTGATGCTAACCCTAACCCTAACACTATCCTGGGCCTGATGCTAACCCTAACCCTAACCCTAACACTATCCTAGGGGTGATGCTAACCCTAACCCTAACACTATCCTTGGGCTGATGCTAACCCTAACCCTAACCCTAACAATATCCTAGGGCAGATGCTAACCCTAACGCTAACCCTAACACTAGCCTTGAACTGATGCTAACCCTAACCCTAACCCTAACACTATCCTAGGCCTGATGATAACCCTAACCCTAACCCTAACACTATCCTAGGGTTTATGTTAACCCTAACCCTAACACTATCCTAGGGCTGATGCTAACCCTAACCCTAAACCTAACACTATCCTAGGGGGGATGCTAACCCTAACCCTAACCCTAACACTATCCTAGGGCTGATGCTAACCCTAACACTAACACTATCCTAGGGCTGATGCTATCCCTAAGCCTAACCCTAACACTCTCCAAGGGCTGATGCTAACCCTAACCCTAACCCTAACACTATCCTAGGGCTGATGCTAACCGTAACCCTAACGCTATCCTAGGGCTGATGCTAACCTTAACCCGAACCCTAACACTATCCTAGGGTTGCTGCTAACCCTAACCCTAACACTATCCTAGGGCTGATGCTAACCCTAACCCTAACCCTAACACTATCCTAGGGCTGATGTTAACCCTAACCCTAACACTATCCTAGGGCTGATGCTAACCCTAACCCTAACCCTAACACTATCCTAGGCCTGATGATAACCCTAACCCTAACCCTAACACTATCCTAGTGTTTATGTTAAGCCTAACCCTAACACTATCCTAGGGCTGATGCAAACCCTAACCCTAAACCTAACACTATCCTAGGGCGGATGCTAACCCTAACCCTAACCATAACACTATCCTAGGGCTGATGCTAACCCTAACACTAACACTATCCTAGGGCTGATGCTAACCCTAACACTAACACTATCCTAGGTCTGATGCTAACCCTAACCCTAACCCTAACACTCTCCAAGGGCTGATGCTAACCCTAACCCTAACCCTAACACTATCCTAGGGCTGATGCTAACCCTAACCCTAACCCTAACACTCTCCTAGGGCTGATGCTAACCCTAACCCTAACACTATCCTAGGGCTGATGCTAACCCTAACACTAACACTATCCTAGGGCTGATGCTAACCCTAACCCTAACCCTAACACTCTCCAAGGGCTGATGCTAACACTAACCCTAACCCTAACACTATCCTAGGGCTGATGCTAACCCTAACCCTAACTCTAACACTATCTTAGGGCTGAGGCTAACCCTAACCCTAACACTATCCTACGGCTGATGCTAACCCTAACCCTAACCCTAACACTCTCCTAGGGCTGATGCTAACCCTAACCCTAACACTATCCTAGGCCTGATGCTAACCCTCACCCTAACCCTAACACTATCCTAGGGCTGATGCTAACCCTAACCCTAACACTCTCCTAGGGCTGATGCTAACCCTAACCCTAACCCTAACACTATCCTAGGGCTGATGCTAACCCTAACCCTAACACTATCCTAGGCCTGATGATAACCCTAACCCTAACCCTAACACTATCCTAGGGCTGATGCTAACCCTAACCCTAACACTATCCTAGGGCTGATGCTATCCCTAACCCTAACCCTAACACTATCCTAAGTCTGATGCTAACCCTAGACCTCACACTATACTACGCCTGATGATAACCATAACCCTAACCTTAACACTATCCTAGGGCTGATGCTAACCCTAACCCTAACCCTAACACTATCCTAGAGCTGATGCTAACCCTAACCCTAACACTATCCTAGGCCTGATGATAACCCTAACCCTAACCCTGACACTATCCTAGGGCTGATGCTAACCCTAACCCTAACACTATCCTAGGGCTGATGCTTACCCTAACCCTAACCCTAACACTATCCTAGGCCTGATGCTAACCCTATCCCTAACCCTAACACTCTCCTAGGGCTGAGGCTAACCCTAACCCTAACACTATCCTAGGGCTGATGCTAACCCTAACCCTAACCCAAACACTATCCTAGGTTTGATGCTAACCCTAACCCTAACACTATCCTAGGCCTGATGATAACCCTAACCCTAACCCTAACACTATCCTTGGGTGATGCTAACCCTAACCCTAACACTATCCTGGGCCTGATGCTAACCCTAACCCTAACCCTAACACTATCCTAGGGCTGATGCTAACCCTAACCCTAACACTATCCTTGGGCTGATGCTAACCCTAACCCTAACCCTAACAATATCCTAGGGCAGATGCTAACCCTAACCCTAACCCTAACACTATCCTAGGGCTGATGCTAACCCTAACCCTAACACTATCCTGGTCCTGATGCTAACCCTAACCCTAACCCTAACACTATCCTAGGGCTGATGCTAACCCTAACCCTAACACTATCCTTGGGCTGATGCTAACCCTAACCCTAACCCTAACAATATCCTAGGGCAGATGCTAACCCTAACGCTAACCTTAACACTATCCTTGAACTGATGCTAACCCTAACCCTAACCCTAACACTATCCTAGGCCTGATGATAACCCTAACCCTAACTCTAACACTATCCTAGGGTTTATGTTAACCCTAACCCTAACACTATCCTAGGGCTGATGCTAACCCTAACCCTAACGCTATCCTAGGGCTGATGCTAACCTTAACCCGAACCCTAACACTATCCTAGGGTTGATGCTAACCCTAACCCTAACACTATCCTAGGGCTGATGCTAACCCTAACCCTAACCCTAACACTATCCTAGGGCTGATGTTAACCCTAACCTTAACACTATCCTAGGGCTGATGCTAACCCTAACCCTAACACTAACACTAACCTAGGGCTGATGCTAACCCTAACCCTAACACTATCCAAGGGCTGATGCTAACCCTAACCCTAACTCTAACACTATCCTAGGGCTGATGCTAACCCTAACCCTAACACTATCCTAGGGCTGATGCTAACCCTAACCCTAACCCTAACACTATCCTAGGGCTGATGCTAACCCTAACACTAACACTATCCTAGGGCTGATGCTAACCCTAACTCTAACCCTAACACTCTCCAAGGGCTGATGCTAACACTAACCCTAACCCTATCACTATCCTAGGGCTGATGCTAACCCTAACCCTAACTCTAACACTATCTTAGGGCTGAGGCTAACCCTAACCCTAACACTATCCTACGGCTGATGCTAACCCTAACCCTAACCCTAACACTCTCCTAGGGCTGATGCTAACCCTAACCCTAACACTATCCTAGGCCTGATGCTAACCCTAACCCTAACCCTAACACTATCCTAGGGCTGATGCTAACCCTAACCCTAACACTATCCTAGGGCTGATGCTAACCCTAAACCTAACCCTAACACTAACCTAGGGCTGATGCTAACCCTAACCCTAACACTATCCTAGGCCTGATGATAACCCTAACCCTAACCCTAACACTATCCTACGGCTGATGCTAACCCTAACCCTAACACTATCCTAGGGCTGATGCTAACCCTAACCCTAACCCTAACACTATCCTAAGTCTGATGCTAACCCTAGACCTCACACTATACTAGGCCTGATGATAACCATAACCCTAACCTTAACACTATCCTAGGGCTGATGCTAACCCTAACCATAACCCTAACACTATCCTAGAGCTGATGCTAACCCTAACCCTAACACTATCCTAGGCCTGATGATAACCCTAACCCTAACCCTGACACTATCCTAGGGCTGATGCTAACCCTAACCCTAACACTATCCTAGGGCTGATGCTTACCCTAACCCTAACCCTAACACTATCCTAGGCCTGATGCTAACCCTATCCCTAACCCTAACACTCTCCTAGGGCTGAGGCTAACCCTAACCCTAACACTATCCTAGGGCTGATGCTAACCCTAACCCTAACCCAAACACTATCCTAGGTTTGATGCTAACCCTAACCCTAACACTATCCTAGGCCTGATGATAACCCTAACCCTAACCCTAACACTATCCTTGGGCTGATGCTAACTCTAACCCTAACACTATCCTGGGCCTGATGCTAACCCTAACCCTAACCCTAACACTATCCTAGGGCTGATGCTAACCCTAACCCTAACACTATCCTTGGGCTGATGCTAACCCTAACCCTAAGCCTAACAATATCCTAGGGCAGATGCTAACCCTAACCCTAACCCTAACACTATCCTTGGGCTGATGCTAACCCTAACCCTAACCCTAACCCTATCCAAGGCCTGATGATAACCCTAACCCTAACCCTAACACTATCCTAGGGTTTATGTTAACCCTAACCCTAACACTATCCTAGGGCTGATGCTAACCCTAACCCTAAACCTAACACTATCCTAGGGGGGATGCTAATCCTAACCCTAACTCTAACACTATCCTAGGGCTGATGCTAACCCTAACACTAACACTATCCTAGGGCTGATGCTAACCCTAAGCCTAACCCTAACACTCTCCAAGGGCTGATGCTAACCCTAACCCTAACCCTAACACTATCCTAGGGCTGATGCTAACCGTAACCCTAACGCTATCCTAGGGCTGATGCTAACCTTAACCCGAACCCTAACACTATCCTAGGGTTGATGCTAACCCTAACCCTAACACTATCCTAGGGCTGATGCTAACCCTAACCCTAACCCTAACACTATCCTAGGGCTGATGTTAACCCTAACCCTAACACTATCCTAGGGCTGATGCTAACCCTAACCCTAACACTAACACTAAACTAGGGCTGATGCTAACCCTAACCCTAACACTATCCAAGGGCTGATGCTAACCCTAACCCTAACTCTAACACTATCCTAGGGCTGATGCTAACCCTAACCCTAACCCTAACACTATCCTAGGGCTGATGCTAACCCTAACCCTAACACTATCCTAGGGCTGATGCTAACCCTAACCCTAACCCTAACACTATCCTAGTGCTGATGCTAACCCTAACACTAACACTATCCTAGGGCTGATGCTAACCCTAAACCTAACCCTAACACTATCCTAGGGCTGATGCTAACCCTAACCCTAACCCAAACACTATCCTAGGGTTGATGCTAACCCTAACCCTAACACTATCCTAGGGCTGATGCTAACCCTAACCCTAACCCTAACACTATCCTTGGGCTGATGCTAACCCTAACCCTAACACTATCCTGGGCCTGATGCTAACCCTAACCCTAACCCTAACACTATCCTAGGGCTGATGCTAACCCGAACCCTAACACAATCCTTGGGCTGATGCTAACCCTAACCCTAACCCTAACACTATCCTAGGGCTGATGCTAACCCTAACACTAACACTATCCTAGGGCTGATGCTATCCCTAACCCTAACCCTAACATTATCCTAGGGCTGATGCTAACCCTAACCCTAACTCTAACACTATCTTAGGGCTGAGGCTAACCCTAACCCTAACACTATCCTACGGCTGATGCTAACCCTAACCCTAACCCTAACACTATCCTAGGGCTGATGCTAACCCTAACCCTAACACTATCCTAGGGCTGATGCTAACCCTAACCCTAACCCTAACACTATCCTAGGGCTGATGCTAACCCTAACCCTAACACTATCCTAGGGCTGATGCTAACCCTAACCCTAACCCTAACACTATCCTAGGGCTGATGCTAATCCTAACCCTAACACTATCCTAGGCCTGATGATAACCCTAACCCTAACCCTAACACTATCCTAGGGCTGATGCTAACCCTAACCCTAACACTATCCTAGGGCTGATGCTAACCCTAACACTAACACTATCCTAGGGCTGATGCTAACCCTAACCCTAACCCAAACACTATCCTAGGGTTGATGCTAACCCTAACCCTAACACTATCCTAGGGCTGATGCTAACCCTAACCCTAACTCTAACACTATCCTTGGGCTGATGCTAACCCTAACCCTAACACTATCCTGGGCCTGATGCTAACCCTAACCCTAACCCTAACACTATCCTAGGGCTGATGCTAACCCTAACACTAACACTATCGTTGGGCTGATGCTAACCCTAACCCTAACCCTAACACTATCCTAGGGCAGATGCTAACCCTAAGGCTAACCCTAACACTATCCTTGAACTGATGCTAACCCTAACCCTAACCCTAACACTATCCTAGGCCTGATGATAACCCTAACCCTAACCCTAACACTATCCTAGGGTTTATGTTAACCCTAACCCTAACACTATCCTAGGGCTGATGCTAACCCTAACCCTAACCCTAACACTATCCCAGGGCGGATGCTAACCCTTCCCCTAACCCTAACACTATCCTAGGGCTGATGCTAACCCTAACACTAACACTATCCTAGGGCTGATGCTAACCCTAACCCTAACCCTAACATTATCCTAGGGCGGATGCTAACCCTAACCCTAACCCTAACACTATCCTAGGGCTGATGCTAACCCTAACACTAACACTATCCTAGGCCTGATGCTAACCCTAACCCTAACCATAACACTATCCTAGGGCTGATGCTAACCCTAACCCTAACACTATCCTAGGGCTGATGCTAACCCTAAACCTAACCCTAACACTCTCCAAGGGTTGATGCTAACCCTAACCCTAACCCTAACACTATCCTAGGGCTCATGCTAACCCTAACCCTAACTCTAACACTATCTTAGGGCTGAGGCTAACCCTAACCCTAACACTATCCTACGGCTGATGGTAACCCGAACCCTAACCCTAACACTATCCTAGGGCTGATGCTAACCCTAACCATAACACTATCCTAGGCCTGATGCTAACCCTAACCCTAACCCTAACTCTATCCTAGGGTTGATGCTAACCCTAACCCTAACACTATCCTAGGGCTGATGCTAACTCTAACCCTAACTCTAACACTATCCTAGGGCTGATGCTAACCCTAACCCTAACACTATCCTAGGGCTGATGCTAACCCTAACCCTAACCCTAACACTATCCTAGGGCTGATGCTAACTCTAACCCTAACACTATCCTAGGGCTGATGCTAACCCTAACCCTAACCCTAACACTATCCTAAGTCTGATGCTAACCCTAGCCCTCTCACTATCCTAGGCCTGATGATAACCCTAACCCTAACCTTAAAACTATCCTACGGCTGATGCTAACCCTAACCCTAACCCTAACACTATCCTAGGGCTGATGCTAACCCTAACCCTAACACTATCCTAGGGCTGATGCTAACCCTAACCCTAACCCTAACACTATCCTAGGGCTGATGCTAACCCTAACCCTAACCCTAACACTATCCTAGGGCTGATGCTAATCCTAACCCTAACACTATCCTAGGCCTGATGATAACCCTAACCCTAACCCTAACACTATCCTAGGGCTGATGCTAACCCTAACCCTAACACTATCCTAGGGCTGATGCTAACCCTAACCCTAACCCTAACACTATCCTAGGGCTGATGCTAACCCTAACGCTAACCCTAAAACTATCCTTGAACTGATGCTAACCCTAACCCTAACCCTAACACTATCCTAGGGCTGATGCTAACCCTAACACCAACACTATCCTAGGGCTGATGCTAACCCTAACCCTAACCCTAACATTATCCTAGGGCGGATGCTAACCCTAACCCTAACCCTAACACTATCCTAGGGCTGATGCTAACCCTAACCCTAACACTATCCTAGGGCTGATGCTAACCTTAACCCTAACCCTAACACTATCCTAGGGTTGATGCTAACCCTAACCCTAACACTATCCTAGGGCTGATGCTAACCCTAACCCTAACCCTAACACTATCCTAGGGCTGATGTTAACCCTAATCCTAACACTATCCTAGGGCTGATGCTAACCATAACCCTAACCCTAACACTAACCTAGGGCTGATGCTAACCCTAACCCTAACACTATCCTAGGGCTGATGCTAACCCTATCCCTAACCCTAACACTATCCTAGGGCTGATGCTAACCCTAACCCTAACACTATCCTAGGGCTGATGCTAACCCGAACCCTAACCGTAACACTATCCTAGGGCTGATGCTAACCCTAACACTAACACTATCCTAGGGCTGATGCAAACCCTAACCCTAACCCTAACACTATCCTAGGGCTGATGCTAACCCTAACCCTAACCCAAACACTATCCTAGGGTTGATGCTAACCCTAACCCTAACACTATCCTAGGGCTGATGCTAACCCTAACCCTAACCCTAACACTATCCTTGGGCTGATGCTAACCCTAACCCTAACACTATCCTGGGCCTGATGCTAACCCTAACCCTAACCCTAACACTATCCTAGGCCTGATGCTAACCCTAACCCTAACACTATCGTTGGGCTGATGCTAACCCTAACCCTAACCCTAACACTATCCTAGGGCAGATGCTAACCCTAACGCTAACCCTAACACTATCCTTGAACTGATGCTAACCCTAACCCTAACCCTAACACTATCCTAGGCCTGATGATAACCCTAACCCTAACCCTAACACTATCCTAGGGTTTATGTTAACCCTAACCCTAACACTATCCTAGGGCTGATGCTAACCCTAACCCTAACCCTAACACTATCCTAGGGCGGATGCTAACCCTTACCCTAACCCTAACACTATCCTAGGGCTGATGCTAACCCTAACACTAACACTATCCTAGGGCTGATGCTAACCCTAACCCTAACCCTAACATTATCCTAGGGCGGATGCTAACCCTAACCCTAACCCTAACACTATCCTAGGGCTGATGCTAACACTAACACTAACACTATCCTAGCCCTGATGCTAACCCTAACCCTAACCCTAACACTATCCTAGGGCTGATGCTAACCCTAACCCTAACACTATCCTAGGGCTGATGCTAACCCTAAACCTAACCCTAACACTCTCCAAGGGCTGATGCTAACCCTAACCCTAACCCTAACACTATCCTAGGGCTGATGCTAACCCTAACCCTAACTCTAACACTATCTTAGGGCTGAGGCTAACCCTAACCCTAACACTATCCTACGTATGATGCTAACCCGAACCCTAACCCTAACACTATCCTAGGGCTGATGCTAACCCTAACCATAACACTGTCCTAGGCCTGATGCTAACCCTAACCCTAACCCTAACTCTATCCTAGGGCTGAGGCTAACCCTAAGCCTAACACTATCCTAGGGCTGATGCTAACCCTAACCCTAACCCAAACACTATCCTAGGGTTGATGCTAACCCTAACCCTAACACTATCCTAGGGCTGATGCTAACCCTAACCCTAACCCTAACACTATCCTTGAACTGATGCTAACCCTAACCCTAACACTATCCTGGGCCTGATGCTAACCCTAACCCTAACCCTAACACTATCCTAGGGCTGAAGCTAACCCTAACCCTAACACTATCCTTGGGCTGATGCTAACCCTAACCCTAACCCTAACACTATCCTAGGCCTGATGATAACCCTAACCCTAACCCTAACACTATCTTAGGGCTGAGGCTAACCCTAACCCTAACACTATCCTACGGCTGATGCTAACCCTAACCCTAACCCTAACACTATCCTAGGGCTGATGCTAACCCTAACCCTAACCCTAACACTATCCTAGGGCTGATGCTAACCCTAACACTAACACTATCCTAGGGCTGATGCTAACCCTAACCCTAACCCTAACACTATCCTAGGGCTGATGCTAACCCTAACCCTAACACTATCCTAGGCCTGATGATAACCCTAACCCTAACCCTAACACTATCCTAGGGCTGATGCTAACCCTAACCCTAACACTATCCTAGGGCTGATGCTAACCCTAACCCTAACCCTAACACTATCCTAGGGCTGATGCTAACCCTAACGCTAACCCTAAAACTATCCTTGAACTGATGCTAACACTAACCCTAACCCTAACACTATCCTAGGCCTGATGATAACCCTAACCCTAACCCTAACACTATCCTATGGTTTATGTTAACCCTAACCCTAACACTATCTTAGGGCTGATGCTAACTCTAACCCTAAACCTAACACTATCCTAGGGGGGATGCTAACCCTAACCCTAACCCTAACACTATCCTAGGGCTGATGCTAACCCTAACACTAACACTATCCTAGGGCTGAGGCTAACCCTAACCCTAACCCTAACACTCTCCAAGGGCTGATGCTAACCCTAACCCTAACACTAACACTATCCTAGGGCTGATGCTAACCCTAAAGCTAACACTATCCTAGGGCTGATGCTAACCTTAACCCTAACCCTAACACTATCCTAGGGTTGATGCTAACCCTAACCCTAACACTATCCTAGGGCTGATGCTAACCCTAACCCTAACCCTAACACTATCCTAGGGCTGATGTTAACCCTAACCCTAACACTATCCTAGGGCTGATGCTAACCCTAACCCTAACACTAACGCTAACCTAGGGCTGATGCTAACCCTAACCCTAACACTATCCTAGGGCTGATGCTAACCCTAACACTAACACTATCCTAGGGCTAATGCTATAACTAACCCTAACCCTAACATTATCCTAGGGCTGATGCTAACCCTAACCCTAACTCTAACACTATCTTAGGGCTGAGGCTAACCCTAACCCTAACACTATCCTAGGGCTGATGCTAACCCTAACCCTAACCCTAACACTATCCTAGGGCTGATGCTAACACTAACCCTAACACTATCCTAGGGCTGATGCTAACCCTAACCCTAACCCTAACACTATCCTAGGGCTGATGCTAACCCTAACCCTAACCCTAACACTATCCTAGGGCTGATGCTATCCCTAACCCTAACACTATCCTAGGCCTGATGATAACCCTAACACTAACCCTAACACTATCCTAGGGCTGATGCTAACCCTAACCCTAACACTATCCTAGGGCTGATGCTAACCCTAACCCTAACCCTAACACTATCCTAGGGCTGATGCTAACCCTAACGCTAACCCTAAAACTATCCTTGAACTGATGCTAACCCTAACCCTTACCCTAACACTATCCTAGGCCTGATGATAACCCCAACCCTAACCCTAACACTATCCTAGGGTTTATATTGACCCTAACCCTAACACTATCCTAGGGCTGATGCTAACCCTAACCCTAAACCTAACACTATCCTAGGGGGGATGCTAACCCTAACCCTAACCCTAACACTATCCTAGGGCTGATGCTAACCCTAACACTAACACTATCCTAGGGCTGATGCTAACCCTAACCCTAACCCTAACACTCTCTAAGGGCTGATGCTAACCCTAACACTAACCCTAACACTATCCTAGGGCTGATGCTAACCCTAACCCTAACACTATCCTAGGGCTGATGCTAACCTTAACCCTAACCCTAACACTATCCTAGGGTTGATGCTAACCCTAACCCTAACACTATCCTAGGGCTGATGCTAACCCTAACCCTAACCCTAACACTATCCTAGGGCTTATGTTAACCCTAACCCTAACACTATCCTAGGGCTGATGCTAACCCTAACCCTAACCCTAACACTAACCTAGGGCTGATGCTAACCCTAACCCTAACACTATCCTAGGGCTGATGCTAACGCTAACCCTAACCCTAACACTATCCTAGGGCTGATGCTAACCCTAACCCTAACACTATCCTAGGGCTGATGCTAACCCTAACCCTAACCCTAACACTATCCTAGGGCTGATGCTAACCCTAACACTAACACTATCCTAGGGCTGATGCTAACCCTAACCCTAACCCCTAACACTATCCTAGGGCTGATGCTAACCCTAACCTTAACCCAAACACTATCCTAGGGTTGATGCTAACCCTAACCCTAACACTATCCTAGGGCTGATGCTAACCCTAACCCTAACACTATCCTAGGGCTGATGCTAACCCTAACCCTAACCCTAACACTATCCTAGGGCTGATGCTAACCCTAACACTAACACTATCCTAGGGCTGATGCTAACCCTAACCCTAACCCTAACACTATCCTAGGGCTGATGCTAACCCTAACCTTAACCCAAACACTGTCCTAGGGTTGATGCTAACCCTAACCCTAACACTATCCTAGGGCTGATGCTAACCCTAACCCTAACCCTAACACTATCCTTGGGCTGATGCTAACCCTAACCCTAACACTATCCTGGGCCTGATGCTAACCCTAACCCTAACCCTAACACTATCCTAGGGCTGATGCTAACCCTAAACCTAACACTATCCTTGGGCTGATGCTAACCCTAACCCTAACCCTAACACTATCCTAGGGCAGATGCTAACCCTAACGCTAACCCTAACAGTATCCTTGAACTGATGCTAACCCTCACCCTAACCCTAACACTATCCTAGGCCTGATGATAACCCTAACCCTAACCCTAACACTATCCTAGGGTTTATGTTAACCCTAACCCTAACACTATCCTAGGGCTGATGCTAACCCTAACCCTAACCCTAACACTATCCTAGGGCGGACGCTAACCCTAACCCTAACCCTAACACTATCCTAGGGCTGATGCTAACCCTAACACTAACACTATCCTAGGGCTGATGCTAACCCTAACCCTAACCCTAACATTATCCTAGGGCGGATGCTAACCCTAACCCTAACCCTAACACTATCCTAGGGCTCATGCTAACCCTAACACTAACACTATCCTAGGCCTGATGCTAATCCTAACCCTAACCCTAACACTATCCTAGGGCTGATGCTAACCCTAACCCTAACACTATCCTAGGGCTGATGCTAACCCTAACACTAACACTAACACTATCCTAGGGCTGATGCTAACCCTAAACCTAACCCTAACACTCTCCAAGGGCTGATGCTAACCCTAACCCTAACCCTAACACTATCCTAGGGCTGATGTTAACCCTAACCCTAACTCTAACACTATCTTAGGGCTGAGGCTAACCCTAACCCTAACACTATCCTACGGCTGATGCTAACCCGAACCCTAACCCTAACACTATCCTAGGGCTGATGCTAACCCTAACCATAACACTATCCTAGGGCTGATGCTAACCCTAACCCTAACCCTAACTCTATCCTAGGGTTGATGTTAACCCTAACCCTAACACTATCCTAGGGCTGATGCTAACTCTAACCCTAACCCTAACACTATCCTAGGGCTGATGCTAACCCTAACCCTAACCCTAACACTATCCTAGGGCTGATGCTAACCCTAACCCTAACCCTAACACTATCCTAGGGCTGATGCTAACCCTAACCCTAACACTATCCTAGGGCTGATGCTAACCCTAACCCTAACCCTAACACTATCCTAAGTCTGATGCTAACCCTAGCCCTCTCACTATCCTAGGCCTGATGATAACCCTAACCCTAACCTTAACACTATCCTAGGGCTGATGCTAACCCTAACCCTAACCCTAACACTATCCTAGAGCTGATGCAAACCCTAACCCTAACACTATCCTAGGCCTGATGATAACCCTAACCCTAACACTGACACTATCCTAGGGCTGATGCTAACCCTAACCCTAACACTATCCTATGGCTGATGCTAACCCTAACCCTAACCCTAACACTATCCTAGGCCTGATGCTAACCCTATCCCTAACCCTAACACTCTCCTAGGGCTGAGGCTAACCCTATCCCTAACACTATCCTAGGCCTGATGCTAACCCTAACCCTAACCCAAACACTATCCTAGGGTTGATGCTAACCCTAACCCTAACACTATCCTAGGGCTGATGCTAACCCTAACCATAACCCTAACACTATCCTTGGGCTGATGCTAACCCTAACCCTAACACTATCCTGGGCCTGATGCTAACCCTAACCCTAACCCAAACACTATCCTAGGGTTGATGCTAACCCTAACCCTGACACTATCCTAGGGCTGATGCTAACCCTAACCCTAACACTATCCTAGGGCTGATGCTAACCCTAACCCTAATCCTAACACTATCCTAGGCCTGATGCTAACCCTATCCCTAACCCTAACACTCTCCTAGGGCTGAGGCTAACCCTAACCCTAACACTATCCTAGGGCTGATGCTAACCCTAACCCTAACCCAAACACTATCCTAGGTTTGATGCTAACCCTAACCCTAACACTATCCTAGGCCTGATGATAACCGTAACCCTAACCCTAACACTATCCTTGGGCTGATGCTAACCCTAACCCTAACACTATCCTGGGCCTGATGCTAACTCTAACCCTAACCCTAACTCTATCCTAGGGCTGATGCTAACCCTAACCGTAACACTATCCTTGGGCTGATGCTAACCCTAACCCTAACCCTAACAATATCCTAGGGCAGATGCTAACCCTAACGCTAACCCTAACACTATCCTTGAACTGATGCTAACCCTAACCCTAACCCTAACACTATCCTAGGCCTGATGATAACCCTAACCTTAACCCTAACACTATCCTAGGGTTTATGTTAACCCTAACCCTAACACTATCCTAGGGCTGATGCTAACCCTAACCCTAACCCTAACACTATCCTAGGGCGGACGCTAACCCTAACCCTAACCCTAACACTATCCTAGGCCTGATGATAACCCTAACCCTAACCCTAACACTATCCTATGGTTTATGTTAACCCTAACCCTAACACTATCCTAGGGCTGATGCTAACCCTAACCCTAAACCTAACACTATCCTAGGGGGGATGCTAACCCTAACCCTAACCCTAACACTATCCTAGGGCTGATGCTAACCCTAACACTAACACTATCCTAGGGCTGATGCTAACCCTAACCCTAACCCTAACACTCTCCAAGGGCTGAATCTAACCCTAACCCTAACACTAACACTATCCTAGGGCTGATTCTAACCCTAACCCTAACACTATCCTAGGGCTGATGCTAACCTTAACCCGAACCCTAACACTATCCTAGGGTTGATGCTAACCCTAACCCTAACACTATCCTAGGGCTGATGCTAACCCTAACCCTAACCCTAACACTATCCTAGGGCTGATGTTAACCCTAACCCTAACACTATCCTAGGGCTGATGCTAACCCTAACCCTAACCCTAACACTATCCTAAGTCTGATGCTAACCCTAGCCCTCTCACTATCCTAGGCCTGATGATAACCCTAACCCTAACCTTAACACTATCCTAGGGCTGATGCTAACCCTAACCCTAACCCTAACACTATCCTAGAGCTGATGCAAACCCTAACCCTAACACTATCCTAGGCCTGATGATAACCCTAACCCTAACACTGACACTATCCTAGGGCTGATGCTAACTCTAACCCTAACACTATCCTATGGCTGATGCTAACCCTAACCCTAACCCTAACACTATCCTAGGCCTGATGCTAACCCTATCCCTAACCCTAACACTCTCCTAGGGCTGAGGCTAACCCTAACCCTAACACTATCCTTGGGCTGATGCTAACCCTAACCCTAACCCAAACACTATCCTAGGGTTGATGCTAACCCTAACCCTAACACTATCCTAGGGCTGATGCTAACCCTAACCCTAACCCTAACACTATCCTTGGGCTGATGCTAACCCTAACCCTAACACTATCCTGGGCCTGATGCTAACCCTAACCCTAACCCTAACACTATCCTAGGGCTGATGCTAACCCTAACCCTAACACTATCCTTGGGCTGATGCTAACCCTAACCCTAACCCTAACACTATCCTAGGGCAGATGCTAACCCTAACGCTAACGCTAACACTATCCTTGAACTGATGCTAACCCTAACCCTTACCCTAACACTATCCTAGGCCTGATGATAACCCTAACCCTAACCCTAACACTATCCTAGGATTTATGTTAACCCTAACCCTAACACTATCCTAGGGCTGATGCTAACCCTAACCCTAACCCTAACACTATCCTAGGGCGGATGCTAACCCTAACCCTAACCCTAACACTATCGTAGGGCTGATGCTAACCCTAACACTAACAGTATCCTAGGGCTGATGCTAACCCTAACCCTAACCCTAACATTATCCTAGGGCGGATGCTAACCCTAACCCTAACCCTAACACTATCCTAGGGCTGATGTTAACCCTAACACTAACACTATCCTAGGCCTGATGCTAACCCTAACCCTAACCCTAACACTATCCTAGGGCTGATGCTAACCCTAACCCTAACACTATCCTAGGGCTGATGCTAACCCTAACCCTAACACTATCCTAGGGCTGATGCTAACCCTAACCCTAACCCTAACACTATCCTAGAGCTTATGCTAACCCTAACCCTAACACTATCCTAGTCCTGATGATAACCCTAACCCTAACCCTGACACTATCCTAGGGCTGATGCTAACCCTAACCCTAACACTACCCTAGGGCTGATGCTAACCCTAACCCTAACCCTAACACTATCCTAGGCCTAATGCTAACCCTATCCCTAACCCTAACACTCTCCTAGGGCTGAGGCTAACCCTAAACCTAACACTATCCTAGGGCGGATGCTAACCCTAACCCTATCCCAAACACTATCCTAGGGTTGATGCTAACCCTAACCCTGACACTATCCTAGGGCTGATGCTAACCCTAACCCTAACACTATCCTAGGGCTGATGCTAACCCTAATCCTAACCCTAACACTATCCTAGGCCTGATGCTAACCCTATCCCTAACCCAAACACTATCCTAGGTTTGATGCTAACCCTAACCCTAACACTATCCTAGGCCTGATGATAACCGTAACCCTAACCCTAACACTATCCTTGGGCTGATGCTAACCCTAACCCTAACACTATCCTGGGCCTGATGCTAACTCTAACCCTAACCCTAACTCTATCCTAGGGCTGATGCTAACCCTAACCCTATCACTATCCTTGGGCTGATGCTAACCCTAACCCTAACCCTAACAATATCCTAGGGCAGATGCTAACCCTAACGCTAACCCTAACACTATCCTTGAACTGATGCTAACCCTTAACCTAACCCTAACACTATCCTAGGCCTGATGATAACCCTAACCTTAACCCTAACACTATCCTAGGGTTTATGTTAACCCTAACCCTAACACTATCCTAGGGCTGATGCTAACCCTAACCCTAACCCTAACACTATCCTAGGGCGGACGCTAACCCTAACCCTAACCCTAACACTATCCTAGGCCTGATGATAACCCTAACCCTAACCCTAACACTATCCTATGGTTTATGTTAACCCTAACCCTAACACTATCCTAGGGCTGATGGTAACCCTAACCCTAAACCTAACACTATCCTAGGGGGGATGCTAACCCTAACCCTAACCCTAACACTATCCTAGGGCTGATGCTAACCCTAACACTAACACTATCCTAGGGCTGATGCTAACCCTAACCCTAACCCTAACACTCTCCAAGGGCTGATGCTAACCCTAACCCTAACACTAACACTATCCTAGGGCTGATGCTAACCCTAACCCTAACACTATCCTAGGGCTGATGCTAACCTTAACCCGAACCCTAACACTATCCTAGGGTTGATGCTAACCCTAACCCTAACACTATCCTAGGGCTGATGCTAACCCTAACCCTAACCCTAACACTATCCTAGGGCTGATGTTAACCCTAACCCTAACACTATCCTAGGGCTGATGCTAACCCTAACCCTAACACTAACACTAACCTAGGGCTGATGCTAACCCTAACCCTAACACTATCCTAGGGCTGATGCTAACCCTAACCCTAACCATAACACTATCCTAGGGCTGATGCTAACCCTAACCCTAACACTATCCTAGGGCTGATGCTAACCCTAACCCTAACCCTAACACTATCCTAGGGCTGATGCTAACCCTAACACTAACACTATCCTAGGGCTGATGCTAACCCTAACCCTAACCCTAACACTATCCTAGGGCTGATGCTAACCCTAACCCTAACCCAAACACTATCCTAGGGTTGATGCTAACCCTAACCCTAACACTATCCTAGGGCTGATGCTAACCCTAACCCTAACACTAACACTATCCTTGGGCTGATGCTAACCCTAACCCTAACACTATCCTGGGCCTGATGCTAACCCTAACCCTAACCCTAACACTATCCTAGGGCTGATGCTAACCCTAACCCTAACACTATCCTTGGGCTGATGCTAACCCTAACCCTAACCCTAACACTATCCTAGGGCGGATGCTAACCCTAACCCTAACCCTAACACTATCCTTGGGCTGATGCTAACCCTAACACTAACACTATCCTAGGGCTGATGCTATCCCTAACCCTAACCCTAACATTATTCTAGGGCTGATGCTAACCCTAACCCTAACTCTAACACTATCTTAAGGCTGAGGCTAACCCTAACCCTAACACTATCCTACGGCTGATGCTAACCCTAACCCTAACCCTAACACTATCCTAGGGCTGATGCTAACCCTAACCCTAACACTATCCTAGGGCTGATGCTAACCCTAACCCTAACCCTAACACTATCCTAGGGCTGATGCTAACCCTAACCCTAACACTATCCTAGGGCTGATGCTAACCCTAACCCTAACCCTTACACTATCCTAGGGCTGATGCTAATCCTAACCCTAACACTATCCTAGGCCTGATGATAACCCTAACCCTAACCCTAACACTATCCTAGGGCTGATGCTAACCCTAACCCTAACACTATCCTAGGGCTGATGCTAACCCTAACCCTAACCCTAACACTATCCTAGGGCTGATGCTAACCCTAACGCTAACCCTAAAACTATCCTTGAACTGATGCTAACCCTAACCCTAACCCTAACACTATCCTAGGGCTGATGATAACCCCAACCCTAACCTAACACTATCCTAGGGTTTATATTAACCCTAACCCTAACACTATCCTAGGGCTGATGCTAACCCTAACCCTAAACCTAACACTATCCTAGGGGGGATGCTAACCCTAACCCTAACCCTAACACTATCCTAGGGCTGATGCTAACCCTAACACCAACACTATCCTAGGGCTGATGCTAACCCTAACCCTAACCCTAACATTATCCTAGGGCGGATGCTAACCCTAACCCTAACCCTAACACTATCCTAGGGCTGATGCTAACCCTAACCCTAACACTATCCTAGGGCTGATGCTAACCTTAACCCTAACCCTAACACTATCCTAGGGTTGATGCTAACCCTAACCCTAACACTATCCTAGGGCTGATGCTAACCCTAACCCTAACCCAAACACTATCCTAGGGTTGATGCTAACCCTAACACTAACACTATCCTAGGGCTGATGCTAACCCTAACCCTAACCCTAACACTATCCTTGGGCTGATGCTAACCCTAAACCTAACACTATCCTGGGCCTGATGCTAACCCTAACCCTAACCCTAACGCTATCCTAGGGCTGATGCTAACCCTAACCCTAACACTATCCTTGGGCTGATGCTAACCCTAACCCTAAACCTAACACTATCCTAGGGCTGATGCTAACCCTAACCCTAACACTAACACTCTCCTAGGGCAAATGCTAAACCTAACCCTAACACTATCCTAGGGCTGATGCTAACCCTAACCCTAACCCTAACACTATCCTAGGCCTGATGCTAACCCTATCCCTAACCCTAACACTCTCCTAGGGCTGAGGCTAACCCTAACCCTAACACTATCCTAGGGCTGATGCTAACCCTAACCCTAACCCAAACACTATCCTAGGTTTGATGCTAACCCTAACCCTAACACTATCCTAGGCCTGATGATAACCGTAACCCTAACCCTAACACTATCCTTGGGCTGATGCTAACCCTAACCCTAACACTATCCTGGGCCTGATGCTAACTCTAACCCTAACCCTAACTCTATCCTAGGGCTGATGCTAACCCTAACCCTAACACTATCCTTGGGCTGATGCTAACCCTAACCCTAACCCTAACAATATCCTAGGGCAGATGCTAACCCTAACGCTAACCCTAACACTATCCTTGAACTGATGCTAACCCTAACCCTAACCCTAACACTATCCTAGGCCTGATGATAACCCTAACCTTAACCCTAACACTATCCTAGGGTTTATGTTAACCCTAACCCTAACACTATCCTAGGGCTGATGCTAACCCTAACCCTAACCCTAACACTATCCTAGGGCGGACGCTAACCCTAACCCTAACCATAACACTATCCTAGGCCTGATGATAACCCTAACCCTAACCCTAACACTATCCTATGGTTTATGTTAACCCTAACCCTAACACTATCCTAGGGCTGATGCTAACCCTAACCCTAAACCTAACACTATCCTAGGGGGGATGCTAACCCTAACCCTAACCCTAACACTATCCTAGGGCTGATGCTAACCCTAACACTAACACTATCCTAGGGCTGATGCTAACCCTAACCCTAACCCTAACACTCTCCAAGGGCTGATGCTAACCCTAACCCTAACACTAACACTATCCTAGGGCTGATGCTAACCCTAACCCTAACACTATCCTAGGGCTGATGCTAACCTTAACCCGAACCCTAACACTATCCTAGGGTTGATGTTAACCCTAACCCTAACACTATCCTAGGGCTGATGCTAACCCTAACCCTAACCCTAACACTATCCTAGGGCTGATGTTAACCCTAACCCTAACACTATCCTAGGGCTGATGCTAACCCTAACCCTAACACTAACACTAACCTAGGGCTGATGCTAACCCTAACCCTAACACTATCCTAGGGCTGATGCTAACCCTAACCCTAACCCTAACACTATCCTAGGGCTGATGCTAACCCTAACCCTAACACTATCCTAGGGCTGATGCTAACCCTAACCCTAACCCTAACACTATCCTAGGGCTGATGCTAACCCTAACACTAACACTATCCTAGGGCTGATGCTAACCCTAACCCTAACCCTAACACTATCCTAGGGCTGATGCTAACCCTAACCCTAACCCAAACACTATCCTAGGGTTGATGCTAACCCTAACCCTAACACTATCCTAGGGCTGATGCTAACCCTAACCCTAACACTAACACTATCCTTGGGCTGATGCTAACCCTAACCCTAACACTATCCTGGGCCTGATGCTAACCCTAACCCTAACCCTAACACTATCCTAGGGCTGATGCTATCCCTAACCCTAACACTATCCTAGGGCTGATGCTAACCCTAACCCTAACACTATCCTAGGGCTGATGCTAACCCTAACCCTAACCCTAACACTATCCTAGGGCTGATGCTAATCCTAACCCTAACACTATCCTAGGCCTGATGATAACCCTAACCCTAACCCTAACACTATCCTAGGGCTGATGCTAACCCTAACCCTAACACTATCCTAGGGCTGATGCTAACCCTAACCCTAACCCTAACACTATCCTAGGGCTGATGCTAACCCTAACGCTAACCCTAAAACTATCCTTGAACTGATGCTAACCCTAACCCTAACCCTAACACTATCCTAGGGCTGATGATAACCCCAACCCTAACCTAACACTATCCTAGGGTTTATATTAACCCTAACCCTAACACTATCCTAGGGCTGATGCTAACCCTAACCCTAAACCTAACACTATCCTAGGGGGGATGCTAACCCTAACCCTAACCCTAACACTATCCTAGGGCTGATGCTAACCCTAACACCAACACTATCCTAGGGCTGATGCTAACCCTAACCCTAACCCTAACATTATCCTAGGGCGGATGCTAACCCTAACCCTAACCCTAACACTATCCTAGGGCTGATGCTAACCCTAACCCTAACACTATCCTAGGGCTGATGCTAACCTTAACCCTAACCCTAACACTATCCTAGGGTTGATGCTAACCCTAACCCTAACACTATCCTAGGGCTGATGCTAACCCTAACCCTAACCCAAACACTATCCTAGGGTTGATGCTAACCCTAACACTAACACTATCCTAGGGCTGATGCTAACCCTAACCCTAACCCTAACACTATCCTTGGGCTGATGCTAACCCTAAACCTAACACTATCCTGGGCCTGATGCTAAACCTAACCCTAACCCTAACGCTATCCTAGGGCTGATGCTAACCCTAACCCTAACACTATCCTTGGGCTGATGCTAACCCTAACCCTAAACCTAACACTATCCTACGGCTGATGCTAACCCTAACCCTAACACTAACACTCTCCTAGGGCAAATGCTAAACCTAACACTAACACTATCCTAGGGCTGATGCTAACACTAACCCTAAACCTAACACTATCCTAGGGCTGATGCTAACCCTAACACTAACACTATCCTAGGGCTGATGCTAACCCTAACCCTAACCCTAACACTATCCTAGGGCTGATGCTAAACCTAACCCTAACCCAAACACTATCCTAGGGTTGATGCTAACCCTAACCCTAACACTATCCTAGGGCTGATGCTAATCCTAACCCTAACCCTAACACTATCCTTGGGCTGATGCTAACCCTAACCCTAACACTATCCTGGGCCTGATGCTAACCCTAACCCTAACCCTAACACTATCCTAGGGCTGATGCTAACCCTAACCCTAAGACTATCCTTGGGCTGATGCTAACCCTAACCCTAACCCTAACACTATCCTAGGGCAGATGCTAACCCTAACGCTAACCCTAACACTATCCTTGAACTGATGCTAACCCTAACCCTAACCCTAACACTATCCTAGGCCTGATGATAACCCTAACCCTAACCCTAACACTATCCTAGGGTTTATGTTAACCCTAACCCTAACACTATCTTAGGGCTGATGCTAACCCTAAACCTAACCCTAACACTATCCTAGGGCGGATGCTAACCCTAACCCTAACCCTAACACTATCCTAGGGCTGATGCTAACCCTAACACTAACACTATCCTAGGGCTGATGCTAACCCTAACCCTAACACTATCCTAGGGCTGATGCTAACCCTAACCCTAACCCTAACACTATCCTAAGTCTGATGCTAACCCTAGCCCTCTCACTATCCTAGGCCTGATGATAACCCTAACCCTAACCTTAACACTATCCTAGGGCTGATGCTAACCCTAACCCTAACCCTAACACTATCCTAGAGCTGATGCAAACCCTAACCCTAACACTATCCTAGGCCTGATGATAACCCTAACCCTAACCCTGACACTATCCTAGGGCTGATGCTAACCCTAACCCTAACACTATCCTATGGCTGATGCTAACCCTAACCCTAACCCTAACACTATCCTAGGCCTGATGTTAACCCTATCCCTAACCCTAACACTCTCCTAGGGCTGAGGCTAACCCTAACCCTAACACTATCCTAGGGCTGATGCTAACCCTAACCCTAACCCAAACACTATCCTAGGGTTGATGCTAACCCTAACCCTAACACTATCCTAGGGCTGATGCTAACCCTAACCCTAACCCTAACACTATCCTTGGGCTGATGCTAACCCTAACCCTAACACTATCCTGGGCCTGATGCTAACCCTAACCCTAACCCTAACACTATCCTAGGGCTGATGCTAACCCTAACCCTAACACTATCCTTGGGCTGATGCTAACCCTAACCCTAACCCTAACACTATCCTAGGGCAGATGCTAACCCTAACGCTAACGCTAACACTATCCTTGAACTGATGCTAACCCTAACCCTTACCCTAACACTATCCTAGGCCTGATGATAACCCTAACCCTAACCCTAACACTATCCTAGGATTTATGTTAACCCTAACCCTAACACTATCCTAGGGCTGATGCTAACCCTAACCCTAACCCTAACACTATCCTAGGGCGGATGCTAACCCTAACCCTAACCCTAACACTATCGTAGGGCTGATGCTAACCTTAACACTAACAGGATCCTAGGGCTGATGCTAACCCTAACCCTAACCCTAACATTATCCTAGGGCGGATGCTAACCCTAACCCTAACCCTAACACTATCTTAGGGCTGATGCTAACCCTAACACTAACACTATCCTAGGCCTGATGCTAACCCTAACACTAACCCTAACACTATCCTAGGGCTGATGCTAACCCTAACCCTAACACTATCCTAGGGCTGATGCTAACCCTAACAGTAACACTATCCTAGGGCTGATGCTAACCCTAACCCTAACCCTAACACTCTCCAAGGGCTGATGCTAACCCTAACCTAACCCTAACACTATCCTAGGGCTGATGCTAACCCTAACCCTAACACTATCCTAGGCCTGATGCTAACCCTAACCCTAACCCTAACACTATCCTAGGGCTGATGCTAACCCTAACCCTAACACTATCCTAGGGCTGATGCTAACCCTAACCCTAACCCTAACAGTATCCTAAGTCTGATGCTAACCCTAGACCTCACACTATACTAGGCATGATGATAACCATAACCCTAACCTTAACACTATCCTAGGGCTGATGCTAACCCTAACCCTAACCCTAACACTATCCTAGAGCTGATGCTAACCCTAACCCTAACACTATCCTAGGCCTGATGATAACCCTAACCCTAACCCTGACACTATCCTAGGGCTGATGCTAACCCTAACCCTAACACTATCCTAGGGCTGATGCTAACCCTAACCCTAACCCTAACACTATCCTAGGCCTGATGCTAACCCTATCCCTAACCCTAACACTCTCCTAGGGCTGAGGCTAACCCTAACCCTAACACTATCCTAGGGCTGATGCTAACCCTAACCCTAACCCAAACACTATCCTAGGTTTGATGCTAACCCTAACCCTAACACTATCCTACGCCTGATGATAACCCTAACCCTAACCCTAACAATATCCTAGGGCAGATGCTAACCCTAACACTAACACTATCCTGGGCCTGATGCTAACAGTAACCCTAACCCTAACTCTATCCTAGGGCTGATGCTAACCCTAACCCTAACACTATCCTTGGGCTGATGCTAATCCTAACCCTAACCCTAACAATATCCTAGGGCAGATGCTAACCCTAACGCTAACCCTAACACTATCCTTGAACTGATGCTAACCCTAACCCTAACCCTAACACTATCCTAGGCCTGATGATAACCCTAACCCTAACCCTAACACTGTCCTAGGGTTTATGTTAACCCTAACCCTAACACTATCCTAGGGCTGATGCTAACCCTAACCCTAACCCTAACACTATCCTAGGGCGGACGCTAACCCTAACCCTAACCCTAACCCTATCCTAGGCCTGATGATAACCCTAACCCTAACCCTAACACTATCCTATGGTTTATGTTAACCCTAACCCTAACACTATCCTAGGGCTGATGCTAACCCTAACCCTAAACCTAACAGTATCCTAGGGGGGATGCTAACCCTAACCCTAACCCTAACACTATCCTAGGGCTGATGCTAACCCTAACACCAACACTATCCTAGGGCTGATGCTAACCCTAACCCTAACCCTAACATTATCCTAGGGCGGATGCTAACCCTAACCCTAACCCTAACACTATCCTAGGGCTGATGCTAACCCTAACCCTAACACTATCCTAGGGCTGATGCTAACCTTAACCCTAACCCTAACACTATCCTAGGGTTGATGCTAACCCTAACCCTAACACTATCCTAGGGCTGATGCTAACCCTAACCCTAACCCAAACACTATCCTAGGGTTGATGCTAACCCTAACACTAACACTATCCTAGGGCTGATGCTAACCCTAACCCTAACCCTAACACTATCCTTGGGCTGATGCTAACCCTAAACCTAACACTATCCTGGGCCTGATGCTAAACCTAACCCTAACCCTAACGCTATCCTAGGGCTGATGCTAACCCTAACCCTAACACTATCCTTGGGCTGATGCTAACCCTAACCCTAAACCTAACACTATCCTACGGCTGATGCTAACCCTAACCCTAACACTAACACTCTCCTAGGGCAAATGCTAAACCTAACACTAACACTATCCTAGGGCTGATGCTAACACTAACCCTAAACCTAACACTATCCTAGGGCTGATGCTAACCCTAACACTAACACTATCCTAGGGCTGATGCTAACCCTAACCCTAACCCTAACACTATCCTAGGGCTGATGCTAAACCTAACCCTAACCCAAACACTATCCTAGGGTTGATGCTAACCCTAACCCTAACACTATCCTAGGGCTGATGCTAATCCTAACCCTAACCCTAACACTATCCTTGGGCTGATGCTAACCCTAACCCTAACACTATCCTGGGCCTGATGCTAACCCTAACCCTAACCCTAACACTATCCTAGGGCTGATGCTAACCCTAACCCTAAGACTATCCTTGGGCTGATGCTAACCCTAACCCTAACCCTAACACTATCCTAGGGCAGATGCTAACCCTAACGCTAACCCTAACACTATCCTTGAACTGATGCTAACCCTAACCCTAACCCTAACACTATCCTAGGCCTGATGATAACCCTAACCCTAACCCTAACACTATCCTAGGGTTTATGTTAACCCTAACCCTAACACTATCTTAGGGCTGATGCTAACCCTAAACCTAACCCTAACACTATCCTAGGGCGGATGCTAACCCTAACCCTAACCCTAACACTATCCTAGGGCTGATGCTAACCCTAACACTAACACTATCCTAGGGCTGATGCTAACCCTAACCCTAACACTATCCTAGGGCTGATGCTAACCCTAACCCTAACCCTAACACTATCCTAAGTCTGATGCTAACCCTAGCCCTCTCACTATCCTAGGCCTGATGATAACCCTAACCCTAACCTTAACACTATCCTAGGGCTGATGCTAACCCTAACCCTAACCCTAACACTATCCTAGAGCTGATGCAAACCCTAACCCTAACACTATCCTAGGCCTGATGATAACCCTAACCCTAACCCTGACACTATCCTAGGGCTGATGCTAACCCTAACCCTAACACTATCCTATGGCTGATGCTAACCCTAACCCTAACCCTAACACTATCCTAGGCCTGATGTTAACCCTATCCCTAACCCTAACACTCTCCTAGGGCTGAGGCTAACCCTAACCCTAACACTATCCTAGGGCTGATGCTAACCCTAACCCTAACCCAAACACTATCCTAGGGTTGATGCTAACCCTAACCCTAACACTATCCTAGGGCTGATGCTAACCCTAACCCTAACCCTAACACTATCCTTGGGCTGATGCTAACCCTAACCCTAACACTATCCTGGGCCTGATGCTAACCCTAACCCTAACCCTAACACTATCCTAGGGCTGATGCTAACCCTAACCCTAACACTATCCTTGGGCTGATGCTAACCCTAACCCTAACCCTAACACTATCCTAGGGCAGATGCTAACCCTAACGCTAACGCTAACACTATCCTTGAACTGATGCTAACCCTAACCCTTACCCTAACTCTATCCTAGGCCTGATGATAACCCTAACCCTAACCCTAACACTATCCTAGGATTTATGTTAACCCTAACCCTAACACTATCCTAGGGCTGATGCTAACCCTAACCCTAACCCTAACACTATCCTAGGGCGGATGCTAACCCTAACCCTAACCCTAACACTATCGTAGGGCTGATGCTAACCTTAACACTAACAGGATCCTAGGGCTGATGCTAACCCTAACCCTAACCCTAACATTATCCTAGGGCGGATGCTAACCCTAACCCTAACCCTAACACTATCTTAGGGCTGATGCTAACCCTAACACTAACACTATCCTAGGCCTGATGCTAACCCTAACACTAACCCTAACACTATCCTAGGGCTGATGCTAACCCTAACCCTAACACTATCCTAGGGCTGATGCTAACCCTAACAGTAACACTATCCTAGGGCTGATGCTAACCCTAACCCTAACCCTAACACTCTCCAAGGGCTGATGCTAACCCTAACCTAACCCTAACACTATCCTAGGGCTGATGCTAACCCTAACCCTAACACTATCCTAGGCCTGATGCTAACCCTAACCCTAACCCTAACACTATCCTAGGGCTGATGCTAACCCTAACCCTAACACTATCCTAGGGCTGATGCTAACCCTAACCCTAACCCTAACAGTATCCTAAGTCTGATGCTAACCCTAGACCTCACACTATACTAGGCATGATGATAACCATAACCCTAACCTTAACACTATCCTAGGGCTGATGCTAACCCTAACCCTAACCCTAACACTATCCTAGAGCTGATGCTAACCCTAACCCTAACACTATCCTAGGCCTGATGATAACCCTAACCCTAACCCTGACACTATCCTAGGGCTGATGCTAACCCTAACCCTAACACTATCCTAGGGCTGATGCTAACCCTAACCCTAACCCTAACACTATCCTAGGCCTGATGCTAACCCTATCCCTAACCCTAACACTCTCCTAGGGCTGAGGCTAACCCTAACCCTAACACTATCCTAGGGCTGATGCTAACCCTAACCCTAACCCAAACACTATCCTAGGTTTGATGCTAACCCTAACCCTAACACTATCCTACGCCTGATGATAACCCTAACCCTAACCCTAACAATATCCTAGGGCAGATGCTAACCCTAACACTAACACTATCCTGGGCCTGATGCTAACCGTAACCCTAACCCTAACTCTATCCTAGGGCTGATGCTAACCCTAACCCTAACACTATCCTTGGGCTGATGCTAATCCTAACCCTAACCCTAACAATATCCTAGGGCAGATGCTAACCCTAACGCTAACCCTAACACTATCCTTGAACTGATGCTAACCCTAACCCTAACCCTAACACTATCCTAGGCCTGATGATAACCCTAACCCTAACCCTAACACTGTCCTAGGGTTTATGTTAACCCTAACCCTAACACTATCCTAGGGCTGATGCTAACCCTAACCCTAACCCTAACACTATCCTAGGGCGGACGCTAACCCTAACCCTAACCCTAACCCTATCCTAGGCCTGATGATAACCCTAACCCTAACCCTAACACTATCCTATGGTTTATGTTAACCCTAACCCTAACACTATCCTAGGGCTGATGCTAACCCTAACCCTAAACCTAACAGTATCCTAGGGGGGATGCTAACCCTAACCCTAACCCTAACACTATCCTAGGGCTGATGCTAACCCTAACACTAACACTATCCTAGGGCTGATGCTAACCCTAACCCTAACCCTAACACTCTCCAAGGGCTGATGCTAACCCTAACCCTAACACTAACACTATCCTTGGGCTGATGCTAACCCTAACCCTAACACTATCCTGGGCCTGATGCTAACCCTAACCCTAACCCTAACACTATCCTAGGGCTGATGCTAACCCTAACCCTAACACTATCCTTGGGCTGATGCTAACCCTAACCCTAACCCTAACACTATCCTAGGGCGGATGCTAACCCTAACCCTAACCCTAACACTATCCTTGGGCTGATGCTAACCCTAACACTAACACTATCCTAGGGCTGATGCTATCCCTAACCCTAACCCTAACATTATTCTAGGGCTGATGCTAACCCTAACCCTAACTCTAACACTATCTTAGGGCTGAGGCTAACCCTAACCCTAACACTATCCTACGGCTGATGCTAACCCTAACCCTAACCCTAACACTATCCTAGGGCTGATGCTAACCCTAACCCTAACACTATCCTAGGGCTGATGCTAACCCTAACCCTAACCCTAACACTATCCTAGGGCTGATGCTAACCCTAACCCTAACACTATCCTAGGGCTGATGCTAACCCTAACCCTAACCCTAACACTATCCTAGGGCTGATGCTAATCCTAACCCTAACACTATCCTAGGCCTGATGATAACCCTAACCCTAACCCTAACACTATCCTAGGGCTGATGCTAACCCTAACCCTAACACTATCCTAGGGCTGATGCTAACCCTAACCCTAACCCTAACACTATCCTAGGGCTGATGCTAACCCTAACGCTAACCCTAAAACTATCCTTGAACTGATGCTAACCCTAACCCTAACCCTAACACTATCCTAGGGCTGATGATAACCCCAACCCTAACCTAACACTATCCTAGGGTTTATATTAACCCTAACCCTAACACTATCCTAGGGCTGATGCTAACCCTAACCCTAAACCTAACACTATCCTAGGGGGGATGCTAACCCTAACCCTAACCCTAACACTATCCTAGGGCTGATGCTAACCCTAACACCAACACTATCCTAGGGCTGATGCTAACCCTAACCCTAACCCTAACATTATCCTAGGGCGGATGCTAACCCTAACCCTAACCCTAACACTATCCTAGGGCTGATGCTAACCCTAACCCTAACACTATCCTAGGGCTGATGCTAACCTTAACCCTAACCCTAACACTATCCTAGGGTTGATGCTAACCCTAACCCTAACACTATCCTAGGGCTGATGCTAACCCTAACCCTAACCCTAACACTATCCTTGGGCTGATGCTAACCCTAACCCTAACACTATCCTAGGGCTGATGCTAACCCTAAACCTAACACTATCCTGGGCCTGATGCTAACCCTAACCCTAACCCTAACGCTATCCTAGGGCTGATGCTAACCCTAACCCTAACACTATCCTTGGGCTGATGCTAACCCTAACCCTAAACCTAACACTATCCTACGGCTGATGCTAACCCTAACCCTAACACTAACACTCTCCTAAGGCAAATGCTAAACCTAACACTAACACTATCCTAGGGCTGATGCTAACCCTAACCCTAAACCTAACACTATCCTAGGGCTGATGCTAACCCTAACACTAACACTATCCTAGGGCTGATGCTAACCCTAACCCTAACCCTAACACTATCCTAGGGCTGATGCTAAACCTAACCCTAACCCAAACACTATCCTAGGGTTGATGCTAACCCTAACCCTAACAGTATCCTAGGGCTGATGCTAATCCTAACCCTAACCCTAACACTATCCTTGGGCTGATGCTAACCCTAACCCTAACACTATCCTGGGCCTGATGCTAACCCTAACCCTAACCCTAACACTATCCTAGGGCTGATGCTAACCCTAACCCTAAGACTATCCTTGGGCTGATGCTAACCCTAACCCTAACCCTAACACTATCCTAGGGCAGATGCTAACCCTAACGCTAACCCTAACACTATCCTTGAACTGATGCTAACCCTAACCCTAACCCTAACACTATCCTAGGCCTGATGATAACCCTAACCCTAACCCTAACACTATCCTAGGGTTTATGTTAACCCTAACCCTAACACTATCTTAGGGCTGATGCTAACCCTAACCCTAACCCTAACACTATCCTAGGGCGGATGCTAACCCTAACCCTAACCCTAACACTATCCTAGGGCTGATGCTAACCCTAACACTAACACTATCCTAGGGCTGATGCTAACACTAACCCTAACACTATCCTAGGGCTGATGCTAACCCTAACCCTAACCCTAACACTATCCTAAGTCTGATGCTAACCCTAGCCCTCTCACTATCCTAGGCCTGATGATAACCCTAACCCTAACCTTAACACTATCCTAGGGCTGATGCTAACCCTAACCCTAACCCTAACACTATCCTAGAGCTGATGCAAACCCTAACCCTAACACTATCCTAGGCCTGATGATAACCCTAACCCTAACCCTGACACTATCCTAGGGCTGATGCTAACCCTAACCCTAACACTATCCTATGGCTGATGCTAACCCTAACCCTAACCCTAACACTATCCTAGGCCTGATGATAACCCTATCCCTAACCCTAACACTCTCCTAGGGCTGAGGCTAACCCTAACCCTAACACTATCCTAGGGCTGATGCTAACCCTAACCCTAACCCAAACACTATCCTAGGGTTGATGCTAACCCTAACCCTAACACTATCCTAGGGCTGATGCTAACCCTAACCCTAACCCTAACACTATCCTTGGGCTGATGCTAACCCTAACCCTAACACTATCCTGGGCCTGATGCTAACCCTAACCCTAACCCTAACACTATCCTAGGGCTGATGCTAACCCTAACCCTAACACTATCCTTGGGCTGATGCTAACCCTAACCCTAACCCTAACACTATCCTAGGGCAGATGCTAACCCTAACGCTAACGCTAACACTATCCTTGAACTGATGCTAACCCTAACCCTTACCCTAACACTATCCTAGGCCTGATGATAACCCTAACCCTAACCCTAACACTATCCTAGGATTTATGTTAACCCTAACCCTAACACTATCCTAGGGCTGATGCTAACCCTAACCCTAACCCTAACACTATCCTAGGGCGGATGCTAACCCTAACCCTAACCCTAACACTATCGTAGGGCTGATGCTAACCTTAACACTAACAGGATCCTAGGGCTGATGCTAACCCTAACCCTAACCCTAACATTATCCTAGGGCGGATGCCTACCCTAACCCTAACCCTAACACTATCTTAGGGCTGATGCTAACCCTAACACTAACACTATCCTAGGCCTGATGCTAACCCTAACCCTAACCCTAACACTATCCTAGGGCTGATGCTAACCCTAACCCTAACACTATCCTAGGGCTGATGCTAACCCTAACACTAACACTATCCTAGGGCTGATGCTAACCCTAACCCTAACCCTAACACTCTCCAAGGGCTGATGCTAACCCTAACCTAACCCTAACACTATCCTAGGGCTGATGCTAACCCTAACCCTAACACTATCCTAGGCCTGATGCTAACCCTAACCCTAACCCTAACACTATCCTAGGGCTGATGCTAACCCTAACCCTAACACTATCCTAGGGCTGATGCTAACCCTAACCCTAACCCTAACACTATCCTAAGTCTGATGCTAACCCTAGACCTCACACTATACTAGGCCTGATGATAACCATAACCCTAACCTTAACACTATCCTAGGGCTGATGCTAACCCTAACCCTAACCCTAACACTATCCTAGAGCTGATGCTAACCCTAACCCTAACACTATCCTAGGCCTGATGATAACCCTAACCCTAACCCTGACACTATCCTAGGGCTGATGCTAACCCTAACCCTAACACTATCCTAGGGCTGATGCTAACCCTAACCCTAACCCTAACACTATCCTAGGCCTGATGCTAACCCTATCCCTAACCCTAACACTCTCCTAGGGCTGAGGCTAACCCTAAACCTAACACTATCCTAGGGCGGATGCTAACCCTAACCCTAACCCAAACACTATCCTAGGGTTGATGCTAACCCTAACCCTGACACTATCCTAGGGCTGATGCTAACCCTAACCCTAACACTATCCTAGGGCTGATGCTAACCCTAACCCTAACCCTAACACTATCCTAGGCCTGATGCTAACCCTATCCCTAACCCTAACACTCTCCTAGGGCTGAGGCTAACCCTAACCCTAACACTATCCTAGGGCTGATGCTAACCCTAACCCTAACCCAAACACTATCCTAGGTTTGATGCTAACCCTAACCCTAACACTATCCTACGCCTGATGATAACCCTAACCCTAACCCTAACAATATCCTAGGGCAGATGCTAACCCTAACAGTAACACTATCCTGGGCCTGATGCTTACCGTAACCCTAACCCTAACTCTATCCTAGGGCTGATGCTAACCCTAACCCTAACACTATCCTTGGGCTGATGCTAACCCTAACCCTAACCCTAACAATATCCTAGGGCAGATGCTAACCCTAACGCTAACCCTAACACTATCCTTGAACTGATGCTAACCCTAACCCTAACCCTAACACTATCCTAGGCCTGATGATAACCCTAACCCTAACCCTAACACTGTCCTAGGGTTTATGTTAACCCTAACCCTAACACTATCCTAGGGCTGATGCTAACCCTAACCCTAACCCTAACACTATCCTAGGGCGGACGCTAACCCTAACCCTAACCCTAACCCTATCCTAGGCCTGATGATAACCCTAACCCTAACCCTAACACTATCCTATGGTTTATGTTAACCCTAACCCTAACACTATCCTAGGGCTGATGCTAACCCTAACCCTAAACCTAACAGTATCCTAGGGGGGATGCTAACCCTAAACCTAACCCTAACACTATCCTAGGGCTGATGCTAACCCTAACACTAACACTATCCTAGGGCTGATGCTAACCCTAACCCTAACCCTAACACTCTCCAAGGGCTGATGCTAACCCTAACCCTAACACTAACACTATCCTAGGGCTGATGCTAACCCTAACCCTAACACTATCCTAGGGCTGATGCTAACCTTAACCCGAACCCTAACAGTATCCTAGGGTTGATGCTAACCCTAACCCTAACACTATCCTAGGGCTGATGCTAACGCTAACCCTAACCCTAACACTATCCTAGGGCTGATGTTAACCCTAACCCTAACACTATACTAGGGCTGATGCTAACCCTAACCCTAACACTAACACTAACCTAGGGCTGATGCTAACCCTAACCCTAACACTATCCTAGGGCTGATGCTAACCCTAACCCTAACCCTAACACTATCCTAGGGCTGATGCTAACCCTAACCCTAACACTATCCTAGGGCTGATGCTAACCCTAACCCTAACCCTAACACTATCCTAGGGCTGATGCTAACCCTAACACTAACACTATCCTAGGGCTGATGCTAACCCTAAACCTAACCCTAACACTATCCTAGGGCTGATGCTAACCCTAACCCTAACCCAAACACTATCCTAGGGTTGATGCTAACCCTAACCCTAACACTATCCTAGGGCTGATGCTAACCCTAACCCTAACCCTAACACTATCCTTGGGCTGATGCTAACCCTAACCCTAACACTATCCTGGGCCTGATGCTAACCCTAACCCTAACCCTAACACTATCCTAGGGCTGATGCTAACCCTAACCCTAACACTATCCTTGGGCTGATGCTAACGATAACCCTAACCCTAACACTATCCTAGGGCGGATGCTAACCCTAACCCTAACCCTAACACTATCCTAGGGCTGATGCTAACCCTAACACTAACACTATCCTAGGGCTGATGCTATCCCTAACCCTAACCCTAACACTATCCTAGGGCTGATGCTAACCCTAACCCTAAGCCTAACACTATCCTAGGGGTGATGCTAACCCTAACCCTAACCCTAACACTATCCTAGGGCTGATGCTAACCCTAACCCTAACCCTAGCACTATCCTACTGCGGATGCTAACCCTAACCCTAAGCCTAACACTATCCTAGGGCTGATGCTAACCCTAACACTAACACTATCCTAGGGCTGATGCTAACCCTAACCCTAACCCTAACATTGTCCTAGGGCGGATGCTAACCCTAACCCTAACCCTAACACTATCCTAGGGCTGATGCTAACCCTAACACTAACACTATCCTAGGCCTGATGCTAACCCTAACCCTAACCCTAACACTATCCTAGGGCTGATGCTAACCCTAACCCTAACACTATCCTAGGGCTGATGCTAACCCTAACACTAACACTATCCTAGGGCTGATGGTAACCCTAACCCTAACCCTAACACTCTCCAATGGCTGATGCTAACCCTAACCCTAACCCTAACACTCTCCTAGGGCTGATGCTAACCCTAACCCTAACACTATCCTAGGCCTGATGCTAACCCTAACCCTAACCCTAACACTATCCTAGGGCTGATGCTAACCCTAACCCTAACACTATCATAGGGCTGATGATAACCCTAACCCTAACCCTAACACTATCCCATGGTTTATGTTAACCCTAAACCTAACACTATCCTAGGGCTGATTTTAACCCTATCCCTAAACCTAACACTATCCTAGGGGGGATGCTAACCCTAACCCTAACCCTAACACTATCCTAGGGCTGATGCTAACCCTAACACTAACACTATCCTAGGGCTGATGCTAACCCTAACCCTAACCCTAACACTCTCCAAGGGCTGATGCTAACCCTAACCCTAACACTAACACTATCCTAGGGCTGATGCTAACCCTAACCCTAACACTATCCTAGGGCTGATGCTAACCTTAACCCTAACCCTAACACTATCCTAGGGTTGATGCTAACCCTAACCCTAACACTATCCTAGGGCTGATGCTAACCCTAACCCTAACCCTAACACTATCCTAGGGCTGATGTTAACCCTAACCCTAACACTATCCTAGGGCTGATGCTAACCCTAACCCTAACACTAACACTAAATTGGGCTGATGCTAACCCTAACCCTAACACTATCCTAGGGCTGATGCTAACCCTAACACTAACACTATCCTAGGGCTGATGCTATCCCTAACCCTAACCCTAACATTATCCTAGGGCTGATGCTAACCCTAACCCTAACTCTAACACTATCTTAGGGCTGAGGCTAACCCTAACCCTAACACTATCCTAGGGCTGATGCTAACACTAACCCTAACACTATCCTAGGGCTGATGCTAACCCTAACCCTAACCCTAACACTATCCTAGGGCTGATGCTAACCCTAACCCTAACACTATCCTAGGGCTGATGCTAACCCTAACCCTAACCCTAACACTATCCTAGGGCTGATGCTATCCCTAACCCTAACACTATCCTAGGCCTGATGATAACCCTAACCCTAACCCTAACACTATCCTAGGGCTGATGCTAACCCTAACCCTAACACTATCCTAGGGCTGATGCTAACCCTAACCCTAACCCTAACACTATCCTAGGGCTGATGCTAACCCTAACGCTAACCCTAAAACTATCCTTGAACTGATGCTAACCCTAAGCCTAACCCTAACACTATCCTAGGGCTGATGCTAACCCTAACCCTAACCCTAACACTATCCTAGGGTTGATGCTAACCCTAACCCTAACACTATCCTAGGGCTGATGCTAACCCTAACCCTAACCCTAACACTATCCTAGGCCTGATGCTAACCCTATCCCTAACCCTAACACTCTCCTAGGGCTGAGGCTAACCCTAACCCTAACACTATCCTAGGGCTGATGCTAACCCTAACCCTAACCCAAACACTATCCTAGGTTTGATGCTAACCCTAACCCTAACACTATCCTACGCCTGATGATAACCCTAACCCTAACCCTAACAATATCCTAGGGCAGATGCTAACCCTAACAGTAACACTATCCTGGGCCTGATGCTTACCGTAACCCTAACCCTAACTCTATCCTAGGGCTGATGCTAACCCTAACCCTAACACTATCCTTGGGCTGATGCTAACCCTAACCCTAACCCTAACAATATCCTAGGGCAGATGCTAACCCTAACGCTAACCCTAACACTATCCTTGAACTGATGCTAACCCTAACCCTAACCCTAACACTATCCTAGGCCTGATGATAACCCTAACCCTAACCCTAACACTGTCCTAGGGTTTATGTTAACCCTAACCCTAACACTATCCTAGGGCTGATGCTAACCCTAACCCTAACCCTAACACTATCCTAGGGCGGACGCTAACCCTAACCCTAACCCTAACCCTATCCTAGGCCTGATGATAACCCTAACCCTAACCCTAACACTATCCTATGGTTTATGTTAACCCTAACCCTAACACTATCCTAGGGCTGATGCTAACCCTAACCCTAAACCTAACAGTATCCTAGGGGGGATGCTAACCCTAAACCTAACCCTAACACTATCCTAGGGCTGATGCTAACCCTAACACTAACACTATCCTAGGGCTGATGCTAACCCTAACCCTAACCCTAACACTCTCCAAGGGCTGATGCTAACCCTAACCCTAACACTAACACTATCCTAGGGCTGATGCTAACCCTAACCCTAACACTATCCTAGGGCTGATGCTAACCTTAACCCGAACCCTAACAGTATCCTAGGGTTGATGCTAACCCTAACCCTAACACTATCCTAGGGCTGATGCTAACGCTAACCCTAACCCTAACACTATCCTAGGGCTGATGTTAACCCTAACCCTAACACTATACTAGGGCTGATGCTAACCCTAACCCTAACACTAACACTAACCTAGGGCTGATGCTAACCCTAACCCTAACACTATCCTAGGGCTGATGCTAACCCTAACCCTAACCCTAACACTATCCTAGGGCTGATGCTAACCCTAACCCTAACACTATCCTAGGGCTGATGCTAACCCTAACCCTAACCCTAACACTATCCTAGGGCTGATGCTAACCCTAACACTAACACTATCCTAGGGCTGATGCTAACCCTAAACCTAACCCTAACACTATCCTAGGGCTGATGCTAACCCTAACCCTAACCCAAACACTATCCTAGGGTTGATGCTAACCCTAACCCTAACACTATCCTAGGGCTGATGCTAACCCTAACCCTAACCCTAACACTATCCTTGGGCTGATGCTAACCCTAACCCTAACACTATCCTGGGCCTGATGCTAACCCTAACCCTAACCCTAACACTATCCTAGGGCTGATGCTAACCCTAACCCTAACACTATCCTTGGGCTGATGCTAACGATAACCCTAACCCTAACACTATCCTAGGGCGGATGCTAACCCTAACCCTAACCCTAACACTATCCTAGGGCTGATGCTAACCCTAACACTAACACTATCCTAGGGCTGATGCTATCCCTAACCCTAACCCTAACACTATCCTAGGGCTGATGCTAACCCTAACCCTAAGCCTAACACTATCCTAGGGGTGATGCTAACCCTAACCCTAACCCTAACACTATCCTAGGGCTGATGCTAACCCTAACCCTAACCCTAGCACTATCCTACTGCGGATGCTAACCCTAACCCTAAGCCTAACACTATCCTAGGGCTGATGCTAACCCTAACACTAACACTATCCTAGGGCTGATGCTAACCCTAACCCTAACCCTAACATTGTCCTAGGGCGGATGCTAACCCTAACCCTAACCCTAACACTATCCTAGGGCTGATGCTAACCCTAACACTAACACTATCCTAGGCCTGATGCTAACCCTAACCCTAACCCTAACACTATCCTAGGGCTGATGCTAACCCTAACCCTAACACTATCCTAGGGCTGATGCTAACCCTAACACTAACACTATCCTAGGGCTGATGGTAACCCTAACCCTAACCCTAACACTCTCCAATGGCTGATGCTAACCCTAACCCTAACCCTAACACTCTCCTAGGGCTGATGCTAACCCTAACCCTAACACTATCCTAGGCCTGATGCTAACCCTAACCCTAACCCTAACACTATCCTAGGGCTGATGCTAACCCTAACCCTAACACTATCATAGGGCTGATGATAACCCTAACCCTAACCCTAACACTATCCCATGGTTTATGTTAACCCTAAACCTAACACTATCCTAGGGCTGATTTTAACCCTATCCCTAAACCTAACACTATCCTAGGGGGGATGCTAACCCTAACCCTAACCCTAACACTATCCTAGGGCTGATGCTAACCCTAACACTAACACTATCCTAGGGCTGAGGCTAACCCTAACCCTAACCCTAACACTCTCCAAGGGCTGATGCTAACCCTAACCCTAACACTAACACTATCCTAGGGCTGATGCTAACCCTAAAGCTAACACTATCCTAGGGCTGATGCTAACCTTAACCCTAACCCTAACACTATCCTAGGGTTGATGCTAACCCTAACCCTAACACTATCCTAGGGCTGATGCTAACCCTAACCCTAACCCTAACACTATCCTAGGGCTGATGTTAACCCTAACCCTAACACTATCCTAGGGCTGATGCTAACCCTAACCCTAACACTAACACTAAATTGGGCTGATGCTAACCCTAACCCTAACACTATCCTAGGGCTGATGCTAACCCTAACACTAACACTATCCTAGGGCTGATGCTATCCCTAACCCTAACCCTAACATTATCCTAGGGCTGATGCTAACCCTAACCCTAACTCTAACACTATCTTAGGGCTGAGGCTAACCCTAACCCTAACACTATCCTAGGGCTGATGCTAACACTAACCCTAACACTATCCTAGGGCTGATGCTAACCCTAACCCTAACCCTAACACTATCCTAGGGCTGATGCTAACCCTAACCCTAACACTATCCTAGGGCTGATGCTAACCCTAACCCTAACCCTAACACTATCCTAGGGCTGATGCTATCCCTAACCCTAACACTATCCTAGGCCTGATGATAACCCTAACCCTAACCCTAACACTATCCTAGGGCTGATGCTAACCCTAACCCTAACACTATCCTAGGGCTGATGCTAACCCTAACCCTAACCCTAACACTATCCTAGGGCTGATGCTAACCCTAACGCTAACCCTAAAACTATCCTTGAACTGATGCTAACCCTAAGCCTAACCCTAACACTATCCTAGGGCTGATGCTAACCCTAACCCTAACCCTAACACTATCCTAGGGTTGATGCTAACCCTAACCCTAACACTATCCTAGGGCTGATGCTAATCCTAACCCTAACCCTAACACTATCCTAGGGCTGATGTTAACCCTAACCCTAACACTATCCTAGGGCTGATGGTAACCCTAACCCTAACCCTAACACTAACCTAGGGCTGATGCTAACCCTAACCCTAACACTATCCTAGGGCTGATGCTAACGCTAACCCTTACCCTAACACTATCCTAGGGCTGATGCTAACCCTAACACTAACACTATCCTAGGGCTGATGCTAACCCTAACCCTAACCCTAACACTATCCTAGGGCTGATGCTAACCCTAACACTAACACTATCCTAGGGCTGATGCTAACCCTATCCCTAACCCTAACACTGTCCTAGGGCTGATGCTAACCCTAACCCTAACCCAAACACTATCCTAGGGTTGATGCTAACCCTAACCCTAACACTATCCTAGGGCTGATGCTAACCCTAACCCTAACCCTAACACTATCCTTGGGCTGATGCTAACCCTAACCCTAACACTATCCTGGGCCTGATGCTAACCCTAACCCTAACCCTAACACTATCCTAGGGCTGATGCTAACCCTAACCCTAACACGATCCTTGGGCTGATGCTAACCCTAACCCTAACCCTAACACTATCCTAGGGCAGATGCTAACCCTAACGCTAACCCTAACACTATCCTTGAACTGATGCTAACCCTAACCCTAACCCTAACACTATCCTAGGCCTGATGATAACCCTAACCCTAACCCTAACACTATCATAGGGTTTATGTTAACCCTAACCCTAACACTATCCTAGGGCTGATGCTAACCCTAACCCTAACCCTAACATTATCCTAGGGCGGACGCTAACCCTAACCCTAACCCTAACACTATCCTAGGGCTGATGCTAACCCTAACACTAACACTATCCTAGGGCTGATGCTAACCCTAACCCTAACCCTAACATTATCCTAGGGCGGATGCTAACCCTAACCCTAACCCTAACACTATCCTAGGGCTCATGCTAACCCTAACACTAACACTATCCTAGGCCTGATGCTAACCCTAACCCTAACCCTAACACTATCCTAGGGCTGATGCTAACCCTAACCATAACACTATCCTAGGGCTGATGCTAACCCTAACACTAACACTATCCTAGGGCTGATGCTAACCCTAAACCTAACCCTAACACTCTCCAAGGGCTGATGCTAACCCTAACCCTAACCCTAACACTATCCTAGGGCTGATGCTAACCCTAACCCTAACTCTAACATTATCTTAGGGCTGAGGCTAACCCTAACCCTAACACTATCCTACGGCTGATGCTAACCCGAACCCTAACCCTAACACTATCCTAGGGCTGATGCTAACCCTAACCATAACACTATCCTAGGCCTGATGCTAACCCTAACCCTAACCCTAACTCTATCCTAGGGTTGATGCTAACCCTAACCCTAACACTATGCTAGGGCTGATGCTAACTCTAACCCTAACCCTAACACTATCCTAGGGCTGATGCTAACCCTAACCCTAACACTATCCTAGGGCTGATGCTAACCCTAACCCTAACCCTAACACTATCCTAGGGCTGATGCTAACCCTAACCCTAACCCTAACACTATCCTAGGGCTGATGCTATCCCTAACCCTAACACTATCCTAGGCCTGATGATAACCCTAACCCTAACCCTAACACTATCCTAGGGCTGATGCTAACCCTAACCCTAACACTATCCTAGGGCTGATGCTAACCCTAACCCTAACCCTAACACTATCCTAGGGCTGATGCTAACCCTAACGCTAACCCTAAAACTATCCTTGAACTGATGCTAACCCTAAGCCTAACCCTAACACTATCCTAGGCCTGATGATAACCCCAACCCTAACCCTAACACTATCCTAGGGTTTATATTAACCCTAACCCTAACACTATCCTAGGGCTGATGCTAACCCTAACCCTAAACCTAACACTATCCTAGGGGGGATGCTAACCCTAACCCTAACCCTAACACTATCCTAGGGCTGATGCTAACCCTAACACTAACACTATCCTAGGGCTGATGCTAACCCTAACCCTAACCCTAACACTCTCTAAGGGCTGATGCTAACCCTAACCCTAACCCTAACACTATCCTAGGGCTGATGCTAACCCTAACCCTAACACTATCCTAGGGCTGATGCTAACCTTAACCCTAACCCTAACACTATCCTAGGGTTGATGCTAACCCTAACCCTAACACTATCCTAGGGCTGATGCTAATCCTAACCCTAACCCTAACACTATCCTAGGGCTGATGTTAACCCTAACCCTAACACTATCCTAGGGCTGATGGTAACCCTAACCCTAACCCTAACACTAACCTAGGGCTGATGCTAACCCTAACCCTAACACTATCCTAGGGCTGATGCTAACGCTAACCCTTACCCTAACACTATCCTAGGGCTGATGCTAACCCTAACCCTAACACTATCCTAGGGCTGATGCTAACCCTAACCCTAACCCTAACATTATCCTAGGGCGGATGCTAACCCTAACCCTAACCCTAACACTATCCTAGGGCTCATGCTAACCCTAACACTAACACTATCCTAGGGCTGATGCTAACCCTAACCCTAACCCTAACACTCTCCAAGGGCTGATGCTAACCCTAACCCTAACACTAACACTATCCTAGGGCTGATGCTAACCCTAACCCTAACACTATCCTAGGGCTGATGCTAACCTTAACCCTAACCCTAACACTATCCTAGGGTTGATGCTAACCCTAACCCTAACACTATCCTAGGGCTGATGCTAACCCTAACCCTAACCCTAACACTATCCTAGGGCTGATGTTAACCCTAACCCTAACACTATCCTAGGGCTGATGCTAACCCTAACCCTAACACTAACACTAAATTGGGCTGATGCTAACCCTAACCCTAACACTATCCTAGGGCTGATGCTAACCCTAACAATAACACTATCCTAGGGCTGATGCTATCCCTAACCCTAACCCTAACATTATCCTAGGGCTGATGCTAACCCTAACCCTAACTCTAACACTATCTTAGGGCTGAGGCTAACCCTAACCCTAACACTATCCTAGGGCTGATGCTAACACTAACCCTAACACTATCCTAGGGCTGATGCTAACCCTAACCCTAACCCTAACACTATCCTAGGGCTGATGCTAACCCTAACCCTAACACTATCCTAGGGCTGATGCTAACCCTAACCCTAACCCTAACACTATCCTAGGGCTGATGCTATCCCTAACCCTAACACTATCCTAGGCCTGATGATAACCCTAACCCTAACCCTAACACTATCCTAGGGCTGATGCTAACCCTAACCCTAACACTATCCTAGGGCTGATGCTAACCCTAACCCTAACCCTAACACTATCCTAGGGCTGATGCTAACCCTAACGCTAACCCTAAAACTATCCTTGAACTGATGCTAACCCTAAGCCTAACCCTAACACTATCCTAGGGCTGATGCTAACCCTAACCCTAACCCTAACACTATCCTAGGGTTGATGCTAACCCTAACCCTAACACTATCCTAGGGCTGATGCTAATCCTAACCCTAACCCTAACACTATCCTAGGGCTGATGTTAACCCTAACCCTAACACTATCCTAGGGCTGATGGTAACCCTAACCCTAACCCTAACACTAACCTAGGGCTGATGCTAACCCTAACCCTAACACTATCCTAGGGCTGATGCTAACGCTAACCCTTACCCTAACACTATCCTAGGGCTGATGCTAACCCTAACCCTAACACTATCCTAGGGCTGATGCTAACCCTAACCCTAACCCTAACACTATCCTAGGGCTGATGCTAACCCTAACACTAACACTATCCTAGGGCTGATGCTAACCCTATCCCTAACCCTAACACTGTCCTAGGGCTGATGCTAACCCTAACCCTAACCCAAACACTATCCTAGGGTTGATGCTAACCCTAACCCTAACACTATCCTAGGGCTGATGCTAACCCTAACCCTAACCCTAACACTATCCTTGGGCTGATGCTAACCCTAACCCTAACACTATCCTGGGCCTGATGCTAACCCTAACCCTAACCCTAACACTATCCTAGGGCTGATGCTAACCCTAACCCTAACACGATCCTTGGGCTGATGCTAACCCTAACCCTAACCCTAACACTATCCTAGGGCAGATGCTAACCCTAACGCTAACCCTAACACTATCCTTGAACTGATGCTAACCCTAACCCTAACCCTAACACTATCCTAGGCCTGATGATAACCCTAACCCTAACCCTAACACTATCATAGGGTTTATGTTAACCCTAACCCTAACACTATCCTAGGGCTGATGCTAACCCTAACCCTAACCCTAACATTATCCTAGGGCGGACGCTAACCCTAACCCTAACCCTAACACTATCCTAGGGCTGATGCTAACCCTAACACTAACACTATCCTAGGGCTGATGCTAACCCTAACCCTAACCCTAACATTATCCTAGGGCGGATGCTAACCCTAACCCTAACCCTAACACTATCCTAGGGCTCATGCTAACCCTAACACTAACACTATCCTAGGCCTGATGCTAACCCTAACCCTAACCCTAACACTATCCTAGGGCTGATGCTAACCCTAACCATAACACTATCCTAGGGCTGATGCTAACCCTAACACTAACACTATCCTAGGGCTGATGCTAACCCTAAACCTAACCCTAACACTCTCCAAGGGCTGATGCTAACCCTAACCCTAACCCTAACACTATCCTAGGGCTGATGCTAACCCTAACCCTAACTCTAACATTATCTTAGGGCTGAGGCTAACCCTAACCCTAACACTATCCTACGGCTGATGCTAACCCGAACCCTAACCCTAACACTATCCTAGGGCTGATGCTAACCCTAACCATAACACTATCCTAGGCCTGATGCTAACCCTAACCCTAACCCTAACTCTATCCTAGGGTTGATGCTAACCCTAACCCTAACACTATGCTAGGGCTGATGCTAACTCTAACCCTAACCCTAACACTATCCTAGGGCTGATGCTAACCCTAACCCTAACACTATCCTAGGGCTGATGCTAACCCTAACCCTAACCCTAACACTATCCTAGGGCTGATGCTAACCCTAACCCTAACCCTAACACTATCCTAGGGCTGATGCTATCCCTAACCCTAACACTATCCTAGGCCTGATGATAACCCTAACCCTAACCCTAACACTATCCTAGGGCTGATGCTAACCCTAACCCTAACACTATCCTAGGGCTGATGCTAACCCTAACCCTAACCCTAACACTATCCTAGGGCTGATGCTAACCCTAACGCTAACCCTAAAACTATCCTTGAACTGATGCTAACCCTAAGCCTAACCCTAACACTATCCTAGGCCTGATGATAACCCCAACCCTAACCCTAACACTATCCTAGGGTTTATATTAACCCTAACCCTAACACTATCCTAGGGCTGATGCTAACCCTAACCCTAAACCTAACACTATCCTAGGGGGGATGCTAACCCTAACCCTAACCCTAACACTATCCTAGGGCTGATGCTAACCCTAACACTAACACTATCCTAGGGCTGATGCTAACCCTAACCCTAACCCTAACACTCTCTAAGGGCTGATGCTAACCCTAACCCTAACCCTAACACTATCCTAGGGCTGATGCTAACCCTAACCCTAACACTATCCTAGGGCTGATGCTAACCTTAACCCTAACCCTAACACTATCCTAGGGTTGATGCTAACCCTAACCCTAACACTATCCTAGGGCTGATGCTAATCCTAACCCTAACCCTAACACTATCCTAGGGCTGATGTTAACCCTAACCCTAACACTATCCTAGGGCTGATGGTAACCCTAACCCTAACCCTAACACTAACCTAGGGCTGATGCTAACCCTAACCCTAACACTATCCTAGGGCTGATGCTAACGCTAACCCTTACCCTAACACTATCCTAGGGCTGATGCTAACCCTAACCCTAACACTATCCTAGGGCTGATGCTAACCCTAACCCTAACCCTAACACTATCCTAGGGCTGATGCTAACCCTAACACTAACACTATCCTAGGGCTGATGCTAACCCTAACCCTAACCCTAACACTATCCTAGGGCTGATGCTAACCCTAACCCTAACCCAAACACTATCCTAGGGTTGATGCTAACCCTAACCCTAACACTATCCTAGGGCTGATGCTAACCCTAACCCTAACCCTAACACTATCCTTGGGCTGATGCTAACCCTAACCCTAACACTATCCTGGGCCTGATGCTAACCCTAACCCTAACCCTAACACTATCCTAGGGCTGATGCTAACCCTAACCCTAACACTATCCTTGGGCTGATGCTAACCCTAACCCTAACCCTAACACTATCCTAGGGCAGATGCTAACCCTAACGCTAACCCTAACACTATCCTTGAACTGATGCTAACCCTAACCCTAACCCTAACACTATCCTAGGCCTGATGATAACCCTAACCCTAACCCTAACACTATCATAGGGTTTATGTTAACCCTAACCCTAACACTATCCTAGGGCTGATGCTAACCCTAACCCTAACCCTAACACTATCCTAGGCCTGATGCTAACCCTAACCCTAACACTATCCTAGGGCTGATGCTAACCCTAACCCTAACCCTAACTCTATCCTAGGGTTGATGCTAACCCTAACCCTAACACTATGCTAGGGCTGATGCTAACTCTAACCCTAACCCTAACACTATCCTAGGGCTGATGCTAACCCTAACCCTAACACTATCTTAGGGCTGATGCTAACCCTAACCCTAACCCTAACACTATCCTAGGGCTGATGCTAACCCTAACCCTAACCCTAACACTATCCTAGGGCTGATGCTATCCCTAACCCTAACACTATCCTAGGCCTGATGATAACCCTAACCCTAACCCTAACACTATCCTAGGGCTGATGCTAACCCTAACCCTAACACTATCCTAGGGCTGATGCTAACCCTAACCCTAACCCTAACACTATCCTAGGGCGGATGCTAACCCTAACCCTAACCCTAACACTATCCTAGGGCTCATGCTAACCCTAACACTAACACTATCCTAGGCCTGATGCTAACCCTAACCCTAACCCTAACACTATCCTAGGGCTGATGCTAACCCTAACCATAACACTATCCTAGGGCTGATGCTAACCCTAACACTAACACTATCCTAGGGCTGATGCTAACCCTAAACCTAACCCTAACACTCTCCAAGGGCTGATGCTAACCCTAACCCTAACCCTAACACTATCCTAGGGCTGATGCTAACCCTAACCCTAACTCTAACATTATCTTAGGGCTGAGGCTAACCCTAACCCTAACACTATCCTACGGCTGATGCTAACCCGAACCCTAACCCTAACACTATCCTAGGGCTGATGCTAACCCTAACCATAACACTATCCTAGGCCTGATGCTAACCCTAACCCTAACCCTAACTCTATCCTAGGGTTGATGCTAACCCTAACCCTAACACTATGCTAGGGCTGATGCTAACTCTAACCCTAACCCTAACACTATCCTAGGGCTGATGCTAACCCTAACCCTAACACTATCCTAGGGCTGATGCTAACCCTAACCCTAACCCTAACACTATCCTAGGGCTGATGCTAACCCTAACCCTAACCCTAACACTATCCTAGGGCTGATGCTATCCCTAACCCTAACACTATCCTAGGCCTGATGATAACCCTAACCCTAACCCTAACACTATCCTAGGGCTGATGCTAACCCTAACCCTAACACTATCCTAGGGCTGATGCTAACCCTAACCCTAACCCTAACACTATCCTAGGGCTGATGCTAACCCTAACGCTAACCCTAAAACTATCCTTGAACTGATGCTAACCCTAAGCCTAACCCTAACACTATCCTAGGCCTGATGATAACCCCAACCCTAACCCTAACACTATCCTAGGGTTTATATTAACCCTAACCCTAACACTATCCTAGGGCTGATGCTAACCCTAACCCTAAACCTAACACTATCCTAGGGGGGATGCTAACCCTAACCCTAACCCTAACACTATCCTAGGGCTGATGCTAACCCTAACACTAACACTATCCTAGGGCTGATGCTAACCCTAACCCTAACCCTAACACTCTCTAAGGGCTGATGCTAACCCTAACCCTAACCCTAACACTATCCTAGGGCTGATGCTAACCCTAACCCTAACACTATCCTAGGGCTGATGCTAACCTTAACCCTAACCCTAACACTATCCTAGGGTTGATGCTAACCCTAACCCTAACACTATCCTAGGGCTGATGCTAATCCTAACCCTAACCCTAACACTATCCTAGGGCTGATGTTAACCCTAACCCTAACACTATCCTAGGGCTGATGGTAACCCTAACCCTAACCCTAACACTAACCTAGGGCTGATGCTAACCCTAACCCTAACACTATCCTAGGGCTGATGCTAACGCTAACCCTTACCCTAACACTATCCTAGGGCTGATGCTAACCCTAACCCTAACACTATCCTAGGGCTGATGCTAACCCTAACCCTAACCCTAACACTATCCTAGGGCTGATGCTAACCCTAACACTAACACTATCCTAGGGCTGATGCTAACCCTAACCCTAACCCTAACACTATCCTAGGGCTGATGCTAACCCTAACCCTAACCCAAACACTATCCTAGGGTTGATGCTAACCCTAACCCTAACACTATCCTAGGGCTGATGCTAACCCTAACCCTAACCCTAACACTATCCTTGGGCTGATGCTAACCCTAACCCTAACACTATCCTGGGCCTGATGCTAACCCTAACCCTAACCCTAACACTATCCTAGGGCTGATGCTAACCCTAACCCTAACACTATCCTTGGGCTGATGCTAACCCTAACCCTAACCCTAACACTATCCTAGGGCAGATGCTAACCCTAACGCTAACCCTAACACTATCCTTGAACTGATGCTAACCCTAACCCTAACCCTAACACTATCCTAGGCCTGATGATAACCCTAACCCTAACCCTAACACTATCATAGGGTTTATGTTAACCCTAACCCTAACACTATCCTAGGGCTGATGCTAACCCTAACCCTAACCCTAACACTATCCTAGGCCTGATGCTAACCCTAACCCTAACACTATCCTAGGGCTGATGCTAACCCTAACCCTAACCCTAACTCTATCCTAGGGTTGATGCTAACCCTAACCCTAACACTATGCTAGGGCTGATGCTAACTCTAACCCTAACCCTAACACTATCCTAGGGCTGATGCTAACCCTAACCCTAACACTATCTTAGGGCTGATGCTAACCCTAACCCTAACCCTAACACTATCCTAGGGCTGATGCTAACCCTAACCCTAACCCTAACACTATCCTAGGGCTGATGCTATCCCTAACCCTAACACTATCCTAGGCCTGATGATAACCCTAACCCTAACCCTAACACTATCCTAGGGCTGATGCTAACCCTAACCCTAACACTATCCTAGGGCTGATGCTAACCCTAACCCTAACCCTAACACTATCCTAGGGCTGATGCTAACCCTAACGCTAACCCTAAAACTATCCTTGAACTGATGCTAACCCTAAGCCTAACCCTAACACTATTCTAGGCCTGATGATAACCCCAACCCTAACCCTAACACTATCCTAGGGTTTATATTAACCCTAACCCTAACACTATCCTAGGGCTGATGCTAACCCTAACCCTAAACCTAACACTATCCTAGGGGGGATGCTAACCCTAACCCTAACCCTAACACTATCCTAGGGCTGATGCTAACCCTAACACTAACACTATCCTAGGGCTGATGCTAACCCTAACCCTAACCCTAACACTCTCTAAGGGCTGATGCTAACCCTAACCCTAACCCTAACACTATCCTAGGGCTGATGCTAACCCTAACCCTAACACTATCCTAGGGCTGATGCTAACCTTAACCCTAACCCTAACACTATCCTAGGGTTGATGCTAACCCTAACCCTAACACTATCCTAGGGCTGATGCTAATCCTAACCCTAACCCTAACACTATCCTAGGGCTGATGTTAACCCTAACCCTAACACTATCCTAGGGCTGATGGTAACCCTAACCCTAACCCTAACACTAACCTAGGGCTGATGCTAACCCTAACCCTAACACTATCCTAGGGCTGATGCTAACGCTAACCCTTACCCTAACACTATCCTAGGGCTGATGCTAACCCTAACCCTAACACTATCCTAGGGCTGATGCTAACCCTAACCCTAACCCTAACACTATCCTAGGGCTGATGCTAACCCTAACACTAACACTATCCTAGGGCTGATGCTAACCCTAACCCTAACCCTAACACTATCCTAGGGCTGATGCTAACCCTAACCCTAACCCAAACACTATCCTAGGGTTGATGCTAACCCTAACCCTAACACTATCCTAGGGCTGATGCTAACCCTAACCCTAACCCTAACACTATCCTTGGGCTGATGCTAACCCTAACCCTAACACTATCCTGGGCCTGATGCTAACCCTAACCCTAACCCTAACACTATCCTAGGGCTGATGCTAACCCTAACCCTAACACTATCCTTGGGCTGATGCTAACCCTAACCCTAACCCTAACACTATCCTAGGGCAGATGCTAACCCTAACGCTAACCCTAACACTATCCTTGAACTGATGCTAACCCTAACCCTAACCCTAACACTATCCTAGGCCTGATGATAACCCTAACCCTAACCCTAACACTATCATAGGGTTTATGTTAACCCTAACCCTAACACTATCCTAGGGCTGATGCTAACCCTAACCCTAACCCTAACATTATCCTAGGGCGGACGCTAACCCTAACCCTAACCCTAACACTATCCTAGGGCTGATGCTAACCCTAACACTAACACTATCCTAGGGCTGATGCTAACCCTAACCCTAACCCTAACATTATCCTAGGGCGGATGCTAACCCTAACCTTAACCCTAACACTATCCTAGGGCTCATGCTAACCCTAACACTAACACTATCCTAGGCCTGATGCTAACCCTAACCCTAACCCTAACACTATCCTAGGGCTGATGCTAACCCTAACCATAACACTATCCTAGGGCTGATGCTAACCCTAACACTAACACTATCCTAGGGCTGATGCTAACCCTAAACCTAACCCTAACACTCTCCAAGGGCTGATGCTAACCCTAACCCTAACCCTAACACTATCCTAGGGCTGATGCTAACCCTAACCCTAACTCTAACATTATCTTAGGGCTGAGGCTAACCCTAACCCTAACACTATCCTACGGCTGATGCTAACCCGAACCCTAACCCTAACACTATCCTAGGGCTGATGCTAACCCTAACCATAACACTATCCTAGGCCTGATGCTAACCCTAACACTAACCCTAACTCTATCCTAGGGTTGATGCTAACCCTAACCCTAACACTATGCTAGGGCTGATGCTAACTCTAACCCTAACCCTAACACTATCCTAGGGCTGATGCTAACCCTAACCCTAACACTATCCTAGGGCTGATGCTAACCCTAACCCTAACCCTAACACTATCCTAGGGCTGATGCTAACCCTAACCCTAACACTATCCTAGGGCTGATGCTAACCCTAACCCTAACCCTAACACTATCCTAAGTCTGATGCTAACCCTAGCCCTCTCACTATCCTAGGCCTGATGATAACCCTAACCCTAACCTTAACACTATCCTAGGGCTGATGCTAACCCTAACCCTAACCCTAACACTATCCTAGAGCTGATGCAAACCCTAACCCTAACACTATCCTAGGCCTGATGATAACCCTAACACTAACGCTGACACTATCCTAGGGCTGATGCTAACCCTAACCCTAACACTATCCTATGGCTGATGCTAACCCTAACCCTAACCCTAACACTATCCTAGGCCTGATGCTAACCCTATCCCTAACCCTAACACTCTCCTAGGGCTGAGGCTAACCCTAACCCTAACACTATCCTAGGGCTGATGCTAACCCTAACCCTAACCCAAACACTATCCTAGGGTTGATGCTAACCCTAACCCTAACACTATCCTAGGGCTGATGCTAACCCTAACCCTAACCCTAACACTATCCTTCGGCTGATGCTAACCCTAACCCTAACACTATCCTGGGCTTTATGCTAACCCTAACCCTAACCCTAACACTATCCTACGGCTGATGCTAACCCTAACCCTAACACTATCCTTGGGCTGATGCTAACCCTAACCCTAACCCTAACACTATCCTAGGGCAGATGCTAACCCTAACGCTAACGCTAACACTATCCTTGAACTGATGCTAACCCTAACCCTTACCCTAACACTATCCTAGGCCTGATGATAACCCTAACCCTAACCCTAACACTATCCTAGGATTTATGTTAACCCTAACCCTAACACTATCCTAGGGCTGATGCTAACCCTAACCCTAACCCTAACACTATCCTAGGGCGGATGCTAACCCTAACCCTAACCCTAACACTATCGTAGGGCTGATGCTAACCCTAACACTAACAGTATCCTAGGGCTGATGCTAACCCTAACCCTACCCCTAACATTATCCTAGGGCGGATGCTAACCCTAACCCTAACCCTAACACTATCCTAGGGCTGATGCTAACCCTAACACTAACACTATCCTAGGCCTGATGCTAACCCTAACCCTAACCCTAACACTATCCTAGGGCTGATGCTAACCCTAACCCTAACACTATCCTAGGGCTGATGCTAACCCTAACACTAACACTATCCTAGGGCTGATGCTAACCCTAACCCTAACCCTAACACTCTCCAAGGGCTGATGCTAACCCTAACCCTAACCCTAACACTATCCTAGGGCTGATGCTAACCCTAACCCTAACACTATCCTAGGCCTGATGCTAACCCTAACCCTAACCCTAACACTATCCTAGGGCTGATGCTAACCCTAACCCTAACACTATCCTAGGGCTGATGCTAACCCTAACCCTAACCCTAACACTATCCTAGGGCTGATGCTAACCCTAACCCTAACACTATCCTAGGCCTGATGCTAACCCTAACTCTAACCCTAACACTATCCTAGGGCTGATGCTAACCCTAACCCTAACACTATCCTAGGGCTGATGCTAACCCTTACCCTAACCCTAACACTATCCTAGGGCTGATGCTAACCCTAACACTAACACTATCCTAGGGCTGATGCTAACCCTAACCCTAACCCTAACACTATCCTAGGGCTGATGCTAACCCTAACCCTAAACCTAACACTATCCTAGGGGGGATGCTAACCCTAACCCTAACCCTAACACTATCCTAGGGCTGATGCTAACCCTAACACTAACACTATCCTAGGGCTGATGCTAACCCTAACCCTAACCCTAACACTCTCTAAGGGCTGATGCTAACCCTAACCCTAACCCTAACACTATCCTAGGGCTGATGCTCACCCTAACCCTAACACTATCCTAGGGGTGATGCTAACCTTAACCCTAACCCTAACACTATCCTAGGGTTGATGCTAACCCTAACCCTAACACTATCCTAGGTCTGATGCTAACCCTAACCCTAACCCTAACACTATCCTAGGGCTGATGTTAACCCTAACCCTAACACTATCCTAGGGCTGATGGTAACCCTAACCCTAACCCTAACACTAACCTAGGGCTGATGCTAACCCTAACCCTAACACTATCCTAGGGCTGATGCTAACGCTAACCCTTACCCTAACACTATCCTAGGGCTGATGCTAACCCTAACCCTAACACTATCCTAGGGCTGATGCTAACCCTAACCCTAACCCTAACACTATCCTAGGGCTGATGCTAACCCTAACACTAACACTATCCTAGGGCTGATGCTAACCCTAACCCTAACCCTAACACTATCCTAGGGCTGATGCTAACCCTAACCCTAACCCAAACACTATCCTAGGGTTGATGCTAACCCTAACCCTAACACTATCCTAGGGCTGATGCTAACCCTAACCCTAACCCTAACACTATCCTTGGGCTGATGCTAACCCTAACCCTAACACTATCCTGGGCCTGATGCTAACCCTAACCCTAACCCTAACACTATCCTAGGACTGATGCTAACCCTAACCCTAACACTATCCTTGGGCTGATGCTAACCCTAACCCTAACCCTAACACTATCCTAGGGCAGATGCTAACCCTAACGCTAACCCTAACACTATCCTAGGACTGATGCTAACCCTAACCCTAACACTATCCTAGGCCTGATGATAACCCTAACCCTAACCCTAACACTATCCTAGGGCTGATGCTAACCCTATACCTAACACTATCCTAGGGCTGATGCTAACCCTAACCCTAAGCCTAACACTATCCTAAGTCTGATGCTAACCCTAGACCTCACACTATACTAGGCCTGATGATAACCATAACCCTAACCTTAAACACTATCCTAGGGCTGATGCTAACCCTAACCCTAACCCTAACAGTATCCTAGAGCTGATCCTAACCCTAACCTTAACACTATCCTAGGCCTGATGATAACCCTAACCCTAACCCTGACACTATCCTAGGGCTGATGCTAAGCCTAACCCTAACACTATCCTAGGGCTGATGCTAACCCTAACCCTAACCCTAACACTATCCTAGGCCTGATGCTAACCCTATCCCTAACCGTAACACTCTGCTAGGGCTGAGGCTAACCCTAACCCTAACACTATCCTAGGGCTGATGCTAACCCTAACCCTAACCCAAACACTATCCTAGGGTTGATGCTAACCCTAACCCTGACACTATCCTAGGGCTGATGCTAACCCTAACCCTAACACTATCCTAGGGCTGATGCTAACCCTAACCCTAACCCTAACACTATCCTAGGCCTGATGCTAACCCTATCCCTAACCCTAACACTCTCCTAGGGCTGAGGCTAACCCTAACCCTAACACTATCCTAGGGCTGATGCTAACCCTAACCCTAACCCAAACACTATCCTAGGTTTGATGCTAACCCTAACCCTAACACTATCCTAGGCCTGATGATAACCCTAACCCTAACCCTAACACTATCCTTGGGCTGATGCTAACCCTAACCCTAACACTATCCTGGGCCTGATGCTAACCCTAACCCTAACCCTAACACTATCCTAGGGCTGATGCTAACCCTAACCCTAACACTATCCTTGGGCTGATCCTAACCCTAACCCTAACCCTAACAATATCCTAGGGCAGATGCTAACCCTAACGCTAACCCTAACACTATCCTTGAACTGATGCTAACCCTAACCCTAACCCTAACACTATCCTAGGCCTGATGATAACCCTAACCCTAACCCTAACACTATCCTAGGGTTTATGTTAACCCTAACCCTAACACTATCCTAGGGCTGATGCTAACCCTAACCCTAACCCTAACACTATCCTAGGACGGACGCTAACCCTAACCCTAACCCTAACACTATCCTAGGCCTGATGATAACCCTAACCCTAACCCTAACACTATCCCATGGTTTATGTTAACCCTAACCCTAACACTATCCTAGGGCTGATGCTAACCCTAACCCTAAACCTAACACTATCCTAGGGGGGATGCTAACCCTAACCCTAACCCTAACACTATCCTAGGGGTGATGCTAACCCTAACAGTAACACTATCCTAGGGCTGATGCTAACCCTAACCCTAACCCTAACACTCTCCAAGGGCTGATGCTAACCCTAACCCTAACACTAACACTATCCTAGGGCTGATGCTAACCCTAACCCTAACACTATCCTAGGGCTGATGCTAACCTTAACCCTAACCCTAACACTATCCTAGGGTTGATGCTAACCCTAACCCTAACACTATCCTAGGGCTGATGTTAACCCTAACACTAACACTATCCTAGGGCTGATGCTAACCCTAACCCTAACACTAACACTAACCTAGGGCTGATGCTAACCCTAACCCTAACACTATCCTAGGGCTGATGCTAACCCTAACACTAACACTCTCCTAGGGCTGATGCTATCCCTAACCCTAACCCTAACATTATCCTAGGGCTGATGCTAACCCTAACCCTAACTCTAACACTATCTTAGGGCTGAGGCTAACCCTAACCCTAACACTATCCTACGGCTGATGCTAACCCTAACCCTAACCCTAACACTATCCTAGGGCTGATGCTAACACTAACCCTAACACTATCCTAGGGCTGATGCTAACCCTAACCCTAACCCTAACACTATCCTAGGGCTGATGCTAACCCTAACCCTAACACTATCCTAGGGCTGATGCTAACCCTAACCCTAACCCTAACACTATCCTAAGTCTGATGCTAACCCTAGACCTCACACTATACTAGGCCTGATGATAACCATAACCCTAACCTTAACACTATCCTAGGGCTGATGCTAACCCTAACCCTAACCCTAACACTATCCTAGAGCTGATGCTAACCCTAACCCTAACACTATCCTAGGCCTGATGATAACCCTAACCCTAACCCTGACACTATCCTAGGGCTGATGCTAACCCTAACCCTAACACTATCCTAGGGCTGATGCTAACCCTAACCCTAACCCTAACACTATCCTAGGCCTGATGCTAACCCTATCCCTAACCCTAACACTCTCCTAGGGCTGAGGCTAACCCTAACCCTAACACTATCCTAGGGCTGATGCTAACCCTAACCAAAACCCAAACACTATCCTAGGGTTGATGCTAACCCTAACCCTGACACTATCCTAGGGCTGATGCTAACCCTAACCCTAACACTATCCTAGGGCTGATGCTAACCCTAACCCTAACCCTAACACTATCCTAGGCCTGATGCTAACCCTATCCCTAACCCTAACACTCTCCTAGGGCTGAGGCTAACCCTAACCCTAACACTATCCTAGGGCTGATGCTAACCCTAACCCTAACCCAAACACTATCCTAGGTTTGATGCTAACCCTAACCCTAACGCTATCCTAGGCCTGATGCTAACCCTAACCCTAACACTATCCTGGGCCTGATGCTAACCCTAACACTAACCCTAACACTATCCTAGGGCTGATGCTAACCCTAACCCTAACCCTAACACTATCCTAGGCCTGATGATAACCCTAACCCTAACCCTAACACTATCCCATGGTTTATGTTAACCCTAACCCTAACACTATCCTAGGGCTGATGCTAACCCTAACCCGAAACCTAACACTATCCTAGGGGGGATGCTAACCCTAACCCTAACCCTAACACTATCCTAGGGCTGATGCTAACCCTAACACTAACACTATCCTAGGGCTGATGCTAACCCTAATCCTAACCCTAACACTCTCCAAGGGCTGATGCTAACCCTAACCCTAACACTAACACTATCCTAGGGCTGATGCTACCCTAACCCTAACACTATCCTAGGGCTGATGCTAACCCTAACCCTAACCCTAACACTATCCTAGGGCTGATGTTAACCCTAACCCTAACACTATCCTAGGGCTGATGCTAACCCTAACCCTAACACTAACACTAACCTAGGGCTGATGCTAACCCTTACCCTAACACTATCCTAGGGCTGATGCTAACCCTAACACTAACACTATCCTAGGGCTGATGCTATCCCTAACCCTAACCCTAACATTATCCTAGGGCTGATGCTAACCCTAACCCTAACTCTAACACTATCTTAGGGCTGAGGCTAACCCTAACCCTAACACTATCCTACGGCTGATGCTAACCCTAACCCTAACCCTAACACTATCCTAGGGCTGATGCTAACACTAACCCTAACACTATCCTAGGGCTGATGCTAACCCTAACCCTAACCCTAACACTATCCTAGGTCTGATGCTAACCCTAACCCTAACACTATCCTAGGGCTGATGCTAACCCTAACCCTAACCCTAACACTATCCTAGGGCTGATGCTAACCCTAACCCTAACACTATCCTAGGCCTGATGATAACCCTAACCCTAACCCTAACACTATCCTAGGGCTGATGCTAACCCTAACCCTAACACTATCCTAGGCCTGATGATAACCCCAACCCTAACCCTAACACTATCCTAGGGTTTATATTAACCCTAACCCTAACACTATCCTAGGGCTGATGCTAACCCTAACCCTAAACCTAACACTATCCTAGGGGGGATGCTAACCCTAACCCTAACCCTAACACTATCCTAGGGCTGATGCTAACCCTAACACTAAGACTATCCTAGGGCTGATGCTAACCCTAACCCTAACCCTAACACTCTCTAAGGGCTGATGCTAACCCTAACCCTAACCCTAACACTATCCTAGGGCTGATGCTAACCCTAACCCTAACACTATCCTAGGGCTGATGCTAACCTTAACCCTAACCCTAACACTATCCTAGGGTTGATGCTAACCCTAACCCTAACACTATCCTAGGGCTGATGCTAACCCTAACCCTAACCCTAACACTATCCTAGGGCTGATGTTAACCCTAACCCTAACACTATCCTAGGGCTGATGCTAACCCTAACCCTAACCCTAACACTAACCTAGGGCTGATGCTAACCCTAACCCTAACACTCTCCTAGGGCTGATGCTAACGCTAACCCTAACCCTAACACTATCCTAGGGCTGATGCTAACCCTAACCCTAACACTATCCTATGGCTGATGCTAACCCTAACCCTAACCCTAACACTATCCTAGGGCTGATGCTAACCCTAACACTAACACTATCCTAGTGCTGATGCTAACCCTAACCCTAACCCTAACACTATCCTAGGGCTGATGCTAACCCTAACCCTAACCCAAACACTATCCTAGGGTTGATGCTAACCCTAACCCTAACACTATCCTAGGGCTGATGCTAACCCTAACCCTAACCCTAACACTATCCTTGGGCTGATGCTAACCCTAACCCTAACACTATCCTGGGCCTGATGCTAACCCTAACCCTAACCCTAACACTATCCTAGGGCTGATGCTAACCCTAACCCTAACATTATCCTAGGGCTGATGCTAACCCTAACCCTAACCCTAACACTATCCTAGGGCAGATGCTAACCCTAACGCTAACCCTAACACTATCCTTAAACTGATGCTAACCCTAACCCTAACCCTAACACTATCCTAGGCCTGATGATAACCCTAACCCTAACCCTAACACTATCCTAGGGTTTATGTTAACCCTAACCCTAACACTATCCTAGGGCTGATGCTAACCCTAACCCTAACCCTAACACTATCCTAGGGAGGATGCTAACCCTAACCCTAACCCTAACACTATCCTAGGGCTGATGCTAACCCTAACACTAACACTATCCTAGGGCTGATGCTAACCCTAACCCTAACCCTAACATTATCCAAGGGCGGATGCTAACCCTAACCCTAACCCTAACACTATCCTAGGGCTCATGCTAACCCTAACACTAACACTATCCTAGGCCTGATGCTAACCCTAACCCTAACCCTAACACTCTCCTAGGGCTGATGCTAACCCTAACACTAACACTATCCTAGGGCTGATGCTAACCCTAAACCTAACCCTAACACTCTCCAAGGGCTGATGCTAACCCTAACCCTAACCCTAACACTATCCTAGGGCTGATGCTAACCCTAACCCTAACCCTAACACTATCCTAGGGCTGATGTTAACCCTAACCCTAACACTATCCTAGGGCTGATGGTAACCCTAACCCTAACCCTAACACTAACCTAGGGCTGATGCTAACCCTAACCCTAACACTATCCTAGGGCTGATGCTAACGCTAACCCTTACCCTAACACTATCCTAGGGCTGATGTTAACCCTAACCCTAACACTATACTAGGGCTGATGCTAACCCTAACCCTAACCCTAACACTATCCTAGGGCTGATGCTAACCCTAACACTAACACTATCCTAGGGCTGATGCTATCCCTAACCCTAACCCTAACATTATCCTAGGGCTGATGCTAACCCTAACCCTAACTCTAACACTATCTTAGGGCTGAGGCTAACCCTAACCCTAACACTATCCTACGGCTGATGCTAACGCTAACCGTAACCCTAACACTATCCTAGGGCTGATGCTAACCCTAACCCTAACACTATCCTAGGGCTGATGCTAACCCTAACCCTAACCCTAACACTATCCTAGGGCTGATGCTAACCCTAACCCTAACACTATCCTAGGGCTGATGCTAACCCTAACCCTAACCCTAACACTATCCTAGGGCTGATGCTAATCCTAACCCTAACACTATCCTAGGCCTGATGATAACCCTAACCCTAACCCTAACACTGTCCTAGGGTTTATGTTAACCCTAACCCTAACACTATCCTAGGGCTGATGCTAACCCTAACCCTAACCCTAACACTATCCTAGGGCGGACGCTAACCCTAACCCTAACCCTAACCCTATCCTAGGCCTGATGATAACCCTAACCCTAACCCTAACACTATCCTATGGTTTATGTTAACCCTAACCCTAACACTATCCTAGGGCTGATGCTAACCCTAACCCTAAACCTAACAGTATCCTAGGGGGGATGCTAACCCTAACCCTAACCCTAACACTATCCTAGGGCTGATGCTAACCCTAACACTAACACTATCCTAGGGCTGATGCTAACCCTAACCCTAACCCTAACACTCTCCAAGGGCTGATGCTAACCCTAACCCTAACACTAACACTATCCTAGGGCTGATGCTAACCCTAACCCTAACACTACCCTAGGGCTGATGCTAACCTTAACCCGAACCCTAACACTATCCTAGGGTTGATGCTAACCCTAACCCTAACACTATCCTAGGGCTGATGCTAACGCTAACCCTAACACTAACACTATCCTAGGGCTGATGTTAACCCTAACCCTAACACTATACTAGGGCTGATGCTAACCCTAACCCTAACACTAACACTAACCTAGGGCTGATGCTAACCCTAACCCTAACACTATCCTAGGGCTGATGCTAACCCTAACCCTAACCCTAACACTATCCTAGGGCTGATGCTAACCCTAACCCTAACACTATCCTAGGGCTGATGCTAACCCTAACCCTAACCCTAACACTATCCTAGGGCTGATGCTAACCCTAACACTAACACTATCCTAGGGCTGATGCTAACCCTAAACCTAACCCTAACACTATCCTAGGGCTGATGCTAACCCTAACCCTAACCCAAACACTATCCTAGGGTTGATGCTAACCCTAACCCTAACACTATCCTAGGGCTGATGCTAACCCTAACCCTAACCCTAACACTATTCTTGGGCTGATGCTAACCCTAACCCTAACACTATCCTGGGCCTGATGCTAACCCTAACCCTAACCCTAACACTATCCTAGGGCTGATGCTAACCCTAACCCTAACACTATCCTTGGGCTGATGCTAACGATAACCCTAACCCTAACACTATCCTAGGGCGGATGCTAACCCTAACCCTAACCCTAACACTATCCTAGGGCTGATGCTAACCCTAACACTAACACTATCCTAGGGCTGATGCTATCCCTAACCCTAACCCTAACATTATCCTAGGGCTGATGCTAACCCTAACCCTAACTCTAACACTATCTTAGGGCTGAGGCTAACCCTAACCCTAACACTATCCTACGGCTGATGCTAACGCTAACCGTAACCCTAACACTATCCTAGGGCTGATGCTAACCCTAACCCTAACACTATCCTAGGGCTGATGCTAACCCTAACCCTAACCCTAACACTATCCTAGGGCTGATGCTAACCCTAACCCTAACACTATCCTAGGGCTGATGCTAACCCTAACCCTAACCCTAACACTATCCTAGGGCTGATGCTAATCCTAACCCTAACACTATCCTAGGCCTGATGATAACCCTAACCCTAACCCTAACACTATCCTAGGGCTGATGCTAACCCTAACCCTAACATTATCCTAGGGCTGATGCTAACCCTAACAGTAACCCTAACACTATCCTAGGGCTGATGCTAACCCTAACGCTAACCCTAAAACTATCCTTGAACTGATGCTAACCCTAACCCTAACCCTAACACTATCCTAGGCCTGATGATAACCCCAACCCTAACCCTAACACTATCCTAGGGTTTATATTAACCCTAACCCTAACACTATCCTAGGGCTGATGCTAACCCTAACCCTAAGCCTAACACTATCCTAGGGGTGATGCTAACCCTAACCCTAACCCTAACACTATCCTAGGGCTGATGCTAACCCTAACCCTAACCCTAGCACTATCCTACTGCGGATGCTAACCCTAACCCTAACCCTAACACTATCCTAGGGCTGATGCTAACCCTAACACTAACACTATCCTAGGGCTGATGCTAACCCTAACCCTAACCCTAACATTGTCCTAGGGCGGATGCTAACCCTAACCCTAACCCTAACACTATCCTAGGGCTGATGCTAACCCTAACCCTAACAATATCCTAGGCCTGATGATAACCCTAACCCTAACCCTAACACTATCCTAGGGCTGATGCTAACCCTAACCCTAACACGATCCTTGGGCTGATGCTAACCCTAACCCTAACCCTAACACTATCCTAGGGCAGATGCTAACCCTAACGCTAACCCTAACACTATCCTTGAACTGATGCTAACCCTAACCCTAACCCTAACACTATCCTAGGCCTGATGATAACCCTAACCCTAACCCTAACACTATCATAGGGTTTATGTTAACCCTAACCCTAACACTATCCTAGGGCTGATGCTAACCCTAACCCTAACCCTAACATTATCCTAGGGCGGACGCTCACCCTAACCCTAACCCTAACACTATCCTAGGGCTGATGCTAACCCTAACACTAACACTATCCTAGGGCTGATGCTAACCCTAACCCTAACCCTAACATTATCCTAGGGCGGATGCTAACCCTAACCCTAACCCTAACACTATCCTAGGGCTCATGCTAACCCTAACACTAACACTATCCTAGGCCTGATGCTAACCCTAACCCTAACCCTAACACTATCCTAGGGCTGATGCTAACCCTAACCATAACACTATCCTAGGGCTGATGCTAACCCTAACACTAACACTATCCTAGGGCTGATGCTAACCCTAAACCTAACCCTAACACTCTCCAAGGGCTGATGCTAACCCTAACCCTAACCCTAACACTATCCTAGGGCTGATGCTAACCCTAACCCTAACTCTAACATTATCTTAGGGCTGAGGCTAACCCTAACCCTAACACTATCCTACGGCTGATGCTAACCCGAACCCTAACACTAACACTATCCTAGGGCTGATGCTAACCCTAACCATAACACTATCCTAGGCCTGATGCTAACCCTAACCCTAACCCTAACTCTATCCTAGGGTTGATGCTAACCCTAACCCTAACACTATGCTAGGGCTGATGCTAACTCTAACCCTAACCCTAACACTATCCTAGGGCTGATGCTAACCCTAACCCTAACACTATCCTAGGGCTGATGCTAACCCTAACCCTAACCCTAACACTATCCTAGGGCTGATGCTAACCCTAACCCTAACCCTAACACTATCCTAGGGCTGATGCTATCCCTAACCCTAACACTATCCTAGGCCTGATGATAACCCTAACCCTAACCCTAACACTATCCTAGGGCTGATGCTAACCCTAACCCTAACACTATCCTAGGGCTGATGCTAACCCTAACCCTAACCCTAACACTATCCTAGGGCTGATGCTAACCCTAACGCTAACCCTAAAACTATCCTTGAACTGATGCTAACCCTAAGCCTAACCCTAACACTATCCTAGGCCTGATGATAACCCCAACCCTAACCCTAACACTATCCTAGGGTTTATATTAACCCTAACCCTAACACTATCCTAGGGCTGATGCTAAGCCTAACCCTAAACCTAACACTATCCTAGGGGGGATGCTAACCCTAACCCTAACCCTAACACTATCCTAGGGCTGATGCTAACCCTAACGCTAACACTATCCTAGGGCTGATGCTAACCCTAACCCTAACCCTAACACTCTCTAAGGGCTGATGCTAACCCTAACCCTAACCCTAACACTATCCTAGGGCTGATGCTAACCCTAACCCTAACACTATCCTAGGGCTGATGCTAACCTTAACCCTAACCCTAACACTATCCTAGGGTTGATGCTAACCCTAACCCTAACACTATCCTAGGGCTGATGCTAATCCTAACCCTAACCCTAACACTATCCTAGGGCTGATGTTAACCCTAACCCTAACACTATCCTAGGGCTGATGGTAACCCTAACCCTAACCCTAACACTAACCTAGGGCTGATGCTAACCCTAACCCTAACACTATCCTAGGGCTGATGCTAACGCTAACCCTTACCCTAACACTATCCTAGGGCTGATGCTAACCCTAACCCTAACACTATCCTAGGGCTGATGCTAACCCTAACCCTAACCCTAACACTATCCTAGGGCTGATGCTAACCCTAACACTAACACTATCCTAGGGCTGATGCTAACCCTAACCCTAACCCTAACACTATCCTAGGGCTGATGCTAACCCTAACCCTAACCCAAACACTATCCTAGGGTTGATGCTAACCCTAACCCTAACACTATCCTAGGGCTGATGCTAACCCTAACCCTAACCCTAACACTATCCTTGGGCTGATGCTAACCCTAACCGTAACACTATCCTGGGCCTGATGCTAACCCTAACCCTAACCCTAACACTATCCTAGGGCTGATGCTAACCCTAACCCTAACACTATCCTTGGGCTGATGCTAACCCTAACCCTAACCCTAACACTATCCTAGGGCAGATGCTAACCCTAACGCTAACCCTAACACTATCCTTGAACTGATGCTAACCCTAACCCTAACCCTAACACTATCCTAGGCCTGATGATAACCCTAACCCTAACCCTAACACTATCATAGGGTTTATGTTAACCCTAACCCTAACACTATCCTAGGGCTGATGCTAACCCTAACCCTAACCCTAACATTATCCTAGGGCGGACGCTAACCCTAACCCTAACCCTAACACTATCCTAGGGCTGATGCTAACCCTAACACTAACACTATCCTAGGGCTGATGCTAACCCTAACCCTAACCCTAACATTATCCTAGGGCGGATGCTAACCCTAACCCTAACCCTAACACTATCCTAGGGCTCATGCTAACCCTAACACTAACACTATCCTAGGCCTGATGCTAACCCTAACCCTAACCCTAACACTATCCTAGGGCTGATGCTAACCCTAACCATAACACTATCCTAGGGCTGATGCTAACCCTAACACTAACACTATCCTAGGGCTGATGCTAACCCTAAACCTAACCCTAACACTCTCCAAGGGCTGATGCTAACCCTAACCCTAACCCTAACACTATCCTAGGGCTGATGCTAACCCTAACCCTAACTCTAACATTATCTTAGGGCTGAGGCTAACCCTAACCCTAACACTATCCTACGGCTGATGCTAACCCGAACCCTAACCCTAACACTATCCTAGGGCTGATGCTAACCCTAACCATAACACTATCCTAGGCCTGATGCTAACCCTAACACTAACCCTAACTCTATCCTAGGGTTGATGCTAACCCTAACCCTAACACTATGCTAGGGCTGATGCTAACTCTAACCCTAACCCTAACACTATCCTAGGGCTGATGCTAACCCTAACCCTAACACTATCCTAGGGCTGATGCTAACCCTAACCCTAACCCTAACACTATCCTAGGGCTGATGCTAACCCTAACCCTAACACTATCCTAGGGCTGATGCTAACCCTAACCCTAACCCTAACACTATCCTAAGTCTGATGCTAACCCTAGCCCTCTCACTATCCTAGGCCTGATGATAACCCTAACCCTAACCTTAACACTATCCTAGGGCTGATGCTAACCCTAACCCTAACCCTAACACTATCCTAGAGCTGATGCAAACCCTAACCCTAACACTATCCTAGGCCTGATGATAACCCTAACCCTAACGCTGACACTATCCTAGGGCTGATGCTAACCCTAACCCTAACACTATCCTATGGCTGATGCTAACCCTAACCCTAACCCTAACACTATCCTAGGCCTGATGCTAACCCTATCCCTAACCCTAACACTCTCCTAGGGCTGAGGCTAACCCTAACCCTAACACTATCCTAGGGCTGATGCTAACCCTAACCCTAACCCAAACACTATCCTAGGGTTGATGCTAACCCTAACCCTAACACTATCCTAGGGCTGATGCTAACCCTAACCCTAACCCTAACACTATCCTTCGGCTGATGCTAACCCTAACCCTAACACTATCCTGGGCTTTATGCTAACCCTAACCCTAACCCTAACACTATCCTACGGCTGATGCTAACCCTAACCCTAACACTATCCTTGGGCTGATGCTAACCCTAACCCTAACCCTAACACTATCCTAGGGCAGATGCTAACCCTAACGCTAACGCTAACACTATCCTTGAACTGATGCTAACCCTAACCCTTACCCTAACACTATCCTAGGCCTGATGATAACCCTAACCCTAACCCTAACACTATCCTAGGATTTATGTTAACCCTAACCCTAACACTATCCTAGGGCTGATGCTAACCCTAACCCTAACCCTAACACTATCCTAGGGCGGATGCTAACCCTAACCCTAACCCTAACACTATCGTAGGGCTGATGCTAACCCTAACACTAACAGTATCCTAGGGCTGATGCTAACCCTAACCCTACCCCTAACATTATCCTAGGGCGGATGCTAACCCTAACCCTAACCCTAACACTATCCTAGGGCTGATGCTAACCCTAACACTAACACTATCCTAGGCCTGATGCTAACCCTAACCCTAACCCTAACACTATCCTAGGGCTGATGCTAACCCTAACCCTAACACTATCCTAGGGCTGATGCTAACCCTAACACTAACACTATCCTAGGGCTGATGCTAACCCTAACCCTAACCCTAACACTCTCCAAGGGCTGATGCTAACCCTAACCCTAACCCTAACACTATCCTAGGGCTGATGCTAACCCTAACCCTAACACTATCCTAGGCCTGATGCTAACCCTAACCCTAACCCTAACACTATCCTAGGGCTGATGCTAACCCTAACCCTAACACTATCCTAGGGCTGATGCTAACCCTAACCCTAACCCTAACACTATCCTAGGGCTGATGCTAACCCTAACCCTAACACTATCCTAGGCCTGATGCTAACCCTAACTCTAACCCTAACACTATCCTAGGGCTGATGCTAACCCTAACCCTAACACTATCCTAGGGCTGATGCTAACCCTTACCCTAACCCTAACACTATCCTAGGGCTGATGCTAACCCTAACACTAACACTATCCTAGGGCTGATGCTAACCCTAACCCTAACCCTAACACTATCCTAGGGCTGATGCTAACCCTAACCCTAAACCTAACACTATCCTAGGGGGGATGCTAACCCTAACCCTAACCCTAACACTATCCTAGGGCTGATGCTAACCCTAACACTAACACTATCCTAGGGCTGATGCTAACCCTAACCCTAACCCTAACACTCTCTAAGGGCTGATGCTAACCCTAACCCTAACCCTAACACTATCCTAGGGCTGATGCTCACCCTAACCCTAACACTATCCTAGGGGTGATGCTAACCTTAACCCTAACCCTAACACTATCCTAGGGTTGATGCTAACCCTAACCCTAACACTATCCTAGGGCTGATGCTAACCCTAACCCTAACCCTAACACTATCCTAGGGCTGATGTTAACCCTAACCCTAACACTATCCTAGGGCTGATGGTAACCCTAACCCTAACCCTAACACTAACCTAGGGCTGATGCTAACCCTAACCCTAACACTATCCTAGGGCTGATGCTAACGCTAACCCTTACCCTAACACTATCCTAGGGCTGATGCTAACCCTAACCCTAACACTATCCTAGGGCTGATGCTAACCCTAACCCTAACCCTAACACTATCCTAGGGCTGATGCTAACCCTAACACTAACACTATCCTAGGGCTGATGCTAACCCTAACCCTAACCCTAACACTATCCTAGGGCTGATGCTAACCCTAACCCTAACCCAAACACTATCCTAGGGTTGATGCTAACCCTAACCCTAACACTATCCTAGGGCTGATGCTAACCCTAACCCTAACCCTAACACTATCCTTGGGCTGATGCTAACCCTAACCCTAACACTATCCTGGGCCTGATGCTAACCCTAACCCTAACCCTAACACTATCCTAGGACTGATGCTAACCCTAACCCTAACACTATCCTTGGGCTGATGCTAACCCTAACCCTAACCCTAACACTATCCTAGGGCAGATGCTAACCCTAACGCTAACCCTAACACTATCCTAGGACTGATGCTAACCCTAACCCTAACACTATCCTAGGCCTGATGATAACCCTAACCCTAACCCTAACACTATCCTAGGGCTGATGCTAACCCTAACCCTAACACTATCCTAGGGCTGATGCTAACCCTAACCCTAAGCCTAACACTATCCTAAGTCTGATGCTAACCCTAGACCTCACACTATACTAGGCCTGATGATAACCATAACCCTAACCTTAAACACTATCCTAGGGCTGATGCTAACCCTAACCCTAACCCTAACAGTATCCTAGAGCTGATCCTAACCCTAACCTTAACACTATCCTAGGCCTGATGATAACCCTAACCCTAACCCTGACACTATCCTAGGGCTGATGCTAAGCCTAACCCTAACACTATCCTAGGGCTGATGCTAACCCTAACCCTAACCCTAACACTATCCTAGGCCTGATGCTAACCCTATCCCTAACCGTAACACTCTGCTAGGGCTGAGGCTAACCCTAACCCTAACACTATCCTAGGCCTGATGCTAACCCTATCCCTAACCGTAACACTCTGCTAGGGCTGAGGCTAACCCTAACCCTAACACTATCCTAGGGCTGATGCTAACCCTAACCCTAACCCAAACACTATCCTAGGGTTGATGCTAACCCTAACCCTGACACTATCCTAGGGCTGATGCTAACCCTAACCCTAACACTATCCTAGGGCTGATGCTAACCCTAACCCTAACCCTAACACTATCCTAGGCCTGATGCTAACCCTATCCCTAACCCTAACACTCTCCTAGGGCTGAGGCTAACCCTAACCCTAACACTATCCTAGGGCTGATGCTAACCCTAACCCTAACCCAAACACTATCCTAGGTTTGATGCTAACCCTAACCCTAACACTATCCTAGGCCTGATGATAACCCTAACCCTAACCCTAACACTATCCTTGGGCTGATGCTAACCCTAACCCTAACACTATCCTGGGCCTGATGCTAACCCTAACCCTAACCCTAACACTATCCTAGGGCTGATGCTAACCCTAACCCTAACACTATCCTTGGGCTGATCCTAACCCTAACCCTAACAATATCCTAGGGCAGATGCTAACCCTAACGCTAACCCTAACACTATCCTTGAACTGATGCTAATCCTAACCCTAACCCTAACACTATCCTAGGCCTGATGATAACCCTAACCCTAACCCTAACACTATCCTAGGGTTTATGTTAACCCTAACCCTAACACTATCCTAGGGCTGATGCTAACCCTAACCCTAACCCTAACACTATCCTAGGACGGACGCTAACCCTAACCCTAACCCTAACACTATCCTAGGCCTGATGATAACCCTAACCCTAACCCTAACACTATCCCATGGTTTATGTTAACCCTAACCCTAACACTATCCTAGGGCTGATGCTAACCCTAACCCTAAACCTAACACTATCCTAGGGGGGATGCTAACCCTAACCCTAACCCTAACACTATCCTAGGGGTGATGCTAACCCTAACAGTAACACTATCCTAGGGCTGATGCTAACCCTAACCCTAACCCTAACACTCTCCAAGGGCTGATGCTAACCCTAACCCTAACACTAACACTATCCTAGGGCTGATGCTAACCCTAACCCTAACACTATCCTAGGGCTGATGCTAACCTTAACCCTAACCCTAACACTATCCTAGGGTTGATGCTAACCCTAACCCTAACACTATCCTAGGGCTGATGTTAACCCTAACACTAACACTATCCTAGGGCTGATGCTAACCCTAACCCTAACACTAACACTAACCTAGGGCTGATGCTAACCCTAACCCTAACACTATCCTAGGGCTGATGCTAACCCTAACACTAACACTCTCCTAGGGCTGATGCTATCCCTAACCCTAACCCTAACATTATCCTAGGGCTGATGCTAACCCTAACCCTAACTCTAACACTATCTTAGGGCTGAGGCTAACCCTAACCCTAACACTATCCTACGGCTGATGCTAACCCTAACCCTAACCCTAACACTATCCTAGGGCTGATGCTAACACTAACCCTAACACTATCCTAGGGCTGATGCTAACCCTAACCCTAACCCTAACACTATCCTAGGGCTGATGCTAACCCTAACCCTAACACTATCCTAGGGCTGATGCTAACCCTAACCCTAACCCTAACACTATCCTAAGTCTGATGCTAACCCTAGACCTCACACTATACTAGGCCTGATGATAACCATAACCCTAACCTTAACACTATCCTAGGGCTGATGCTAACCCTAACCCTAACCCTAACACTATCCTAGAGCTGATGCTAACCCTAACCCTAACACTATCCTAGGCCTGATGATAACCCTAACCCTAACCCTGACACTATCCTAGGGCTGATGCTAACCCTAACCCTAACACTATCCTAGGGCTGATGCTAACCCTAACCCTAACCCTAACACTATCCTAGGCCTGATGCTAACCCTATCCCTAACCCTAACACTCTCCTAGGGCTGAGGCTAACCCTAACCCTAACACTATCCTAGGGCTGATGCTAACCCTAACCAAAACCCAAACACTATCCTAGGGTTGATGCTAACCCTAACCCTGACACTATCCTAGGGCTGATGCTAACCCTAACCCTAACACTATCCTAGGGCTGATGCTAACCCTAACCCTAACCCTAACACTATCCTAGGCCTGATGCTAACCCTATCCCTAACCCTAACACTCTCCTAGGGCTGAGGCTAACCCTAACCCTAACACTATCCTAGGGCTGATGCTAACCCTAACCCTAACCCAAACACTATCCTAGGTTTGATGCTAACCCTAACCCTAACGCTATCCTAGGCCTGATGCTAACCCTAACCCTAACACTATCCTGGGCCTGATGCTAACCCTAACACTAACCCTAACACTATCCTAGGGCTGATGCTAACCCTAACCCTAACCCTAACACTATCCTAGGCCTGATGATAACCCTAACCCTAACCCTAACACTATCCCATGGTTTATGTTAACCCTAACCCTAACACTATCCTAGGGCTGATGCTAACCCTAACCCGAAACCTAACACTATCCTAGGGGGGATGCTAACCCTAACCCTAACCCTAACACTATCCTAGGGCTGATGCTAACCCTAACACTAACACTATCCTAGGGCTGATGCTAACCCTAATCCTAACCCTAACACTCTCCAAGGGCTGATGCTAACCCTAACCCTAACACTAACACTATCCTAGGGCTGATGCTACCCTAACCCTAACACTATCCTAGGCCTGATGCTAACCCTAACCCTAACCCTAACACTATCCTAGGGCTGATGTTAACCCTAACCCTAACACTATCCTAGGGCTGATGCTAAACCTAACCCTAACACTAACACTAACCTAGGGCTGATGCTAACCCTTACCCTAACACTATCCTAGGGCTGATGCTAACCCTAACACTAACACTATCCTAGGGCTGATGCTATCCCTAACCCTAACCCTAACATTATCCTAGGGCTGATGCTAACCCTAACACTAACTCTAACACTATCTTAGGGCTGAGGCTAACCCTAACCCTAACACTATCCTACGGCTGATGCTAACCCTAACCCTAACCCTAACACTATCCTAGGGCTGATGCTAACACTAACCCTAACACTATCCTAGGGCTGATGCTAACCCTAACTCTAACCCTAACATTATCCTAGGTCTGATGCTAACCCTAACCCTAACACTATCCTAGGGCTGATGCTAACCCTAACCCTAACCCTAACACTATCCTAGGGCTGATGCTAACCCTAACCCTAACACTATCCTAGGCCTGATGATAACCCTAACCCTAACCCTAACACTATCCTAGGGCTGATGCTAACCCTAACCCTAACACTATCCTAGGCCTGATGATAACCCCAACCCTAACCCTAACACTATCCTAGGGTTTATATTAACCCTAACCCTAACACTATCCTAGGGCTGATGCTAACCCTAACCCTAAACCTAACACTATCCTAGGGGGGATGCTAACCCTAACCCTAACCCTAACACTATCCTAGGGCTGATGCTAACCCTAACACTAACACTATCCTAGGGCTGATGCTAACCCTAACCCTAACCCTAACACTCTCTAAGGGCTGATGCTAACCCTAACCCTAACCCTAACACTATCCTAGGGCTGATGCTAACCCTAACCCTAACACTATCCTAGGGCTGATGCTAACCTTAACCCTAACCCTAACACTATCCTAGGGTTGATGCTAACCCTAACCCTAACACTATCCTAGGGCTGATGCTAACCCTAACCCTAACCCTAACACTATCCTAGGGCTGATGTTAACCCTAACCCTAACACTATCCTAGGGCTGATGCTAACCCTAACCCTAACCCTAACACTAACCTAGGGCTGATGCTAACCCTAACCCTAACACTCTCCTAGGGCTGATGCTAACGCTAACCCTAACCCTAACACTATCCTAGGGCTGATGCTAACCCTAACCCTAACACTATCCTAGGGCTGATGCTAACCCTAACCCTAACCCTAACACTATCCTAGGGCTGATGCTAACCCTAACACTAACACTATCCTAGTGCTGATGCTAACCCTAACCCTAACCCTAACACTATCCTAGGGCTGATGCTAACCCTAACCCTAACCCAAACACTATCCTAGGGTTGATGCTAACCCTAACCCTAACACTATCCTAGGGCTGATGCTAACCCTAACCCTAACCCTAACACTATCCTTGGGCTGATGCTAACCCTAACCCTAACACTATCCTGGGCCTGATGCTAACCCTAACCCTAACCCTAACACTATCCTAGGGCTGATGCTAACCCTAACCCTAACATTATCCTAGGGCTGATGCTAACCCTAACCCTAACCCTAACACTATCCTAGGGCAGATGCTAACCCTAACGCTAACCCTAACACTATCCTTAAACTGATGCTAACCCTAACCCTAACCCTAACACTATCCTAGGCCTGATGATAACCCTAACCCTAACCCTAACACTATCCTAGGGTTTATGTTAACCCTAACCCTAACACTATCCTAGGGCTGATGCTAACCCTAACCCTAACCCTAACACTATCCTAGGGAGGATGCTAACCCTAACCCTAACCCTAACACTATCCTAGGGCTGATGCTAACCCTAACACTAACACTATCCTAGGGCTGATGCTAACCCTAACCCTAACCCTAACATTATCCAAGGGCGGATGCTAACCCTAACCCTAACCCTAACACTATCCTAGGGCTGATGCTAACCCTAACACTAACACTATCCTAGGCCTGATGCTAACCCTAACCCTAACCCTAACACTCTCCTAGGGCTGATGCTAACCCTAACACTAACACTATCCTAGGGCTGATGCTAACCCTAAACCTAACCCTAACACTCTCCAAGGGCTGATGCTAACCCTAACCCTAACCCTAACACTATCCTAGGGCTGATGCTAACCCTAACCCTAACCCTAACACTATCCTAGGGCTGATGTTAACCCTAACCCTAACACTATCCTAGGGCTGATGGTAACCCTAACCCTAACCCTAACACTAACCTAGGGCTGATGCTAACCCTAACCCTAACACTATCCTAGGGCTGATGCTAACGCTAACCCTTACCCTAACACTATCCTAGGGCTGATGCTAACCCTAACCCTAACACTATCCTAGGGCTGATGCTAACCCTAACCCTAACCCTAACACTATCCTAGGGCTGATGCTAACCCTAACACTAACACTATCCTAGGGCTGATGCTAACCCTAACCCTAACCCTAACACTGTCCTAGGGCTGATGCTAACCCTAACCCTAACCCAAACACTATCCTAGGGTTGATGCTAACCCTAACCCTAACACTATCCTAGGGCTGATGCTAACCCTAACCCTAACCCTAACACTATCCTTGGGCTGATGCTAACCCTAACCCTAACACTATCCTGGGCCTGATGCTAACCCTAACCCTAACACTAACACTATCCTAGGACTGATGCTAACCCTAACCCTAACACTATCCTGGGGCTGATGCTAACCCTAACCCTAACCCTAACACTATCCTAGGGCAGATGCTAACCCTAACGCTAACCCTAACACTATCCTTGAACTGATGCTAACCCTAACCCTAACCCTAACACTATCCTAGGCCTGATGATAACCCTAACCCTAACCCTAACACTATCCTAGGGTTTATGTTAACCCTAACCCTAACACTATCCTAGGGCTGATGCTAACCCTAACCCTAACCCTAACACTATCCTAGGGCGGACGCTAACCCTAACCCTAACCCTAACACTATCCTAGGGCTGATGCTAACCCTAACACTAACACTATCCTAGGGCTGATGCTAACCCTAACCCTAACCCTAACATTATCCTAGGGCGGATGCTAACCCTAACCCTAACCCTAACACTATCCTAGGGCTCATGCTAACCCTAACACTAACACTATCCTAGGCCTGATGCTAACCCTAACCCTAACCCTAACACTATCCTAGGGCTGATGCTAACCCTAACCCTAACACTATCCTAGGGCTGATGCTAACCCTAACACTAACACTATCCTAGGGCTGATGCTAACCCTAAACCTAACCCTAACACTCTCCTAGGGCTGATGCTAACCCTAACCCTAACTCTAACATTATCTTAGGGCTGAGGCTAACCCTAACGCTAACACTATCCTACGGCTGATGCTAACCCGAACCCTAACCCTAACACTATCCTAGGGCTGATGCTAACCCTAACCATAACACTATCCTAGGCCTGATGCTAACCCTAACCCTAACCCTAACTATATCCTAGGGTTGATGCTAACCCTAACCCTAACACTATCCTAGGGCTGATGCTAACTCTAACCCTAACCCTAACACTATCCTAGGGCTGATGCTAACCCTAACCCTAACACTATCCTAGGGCTGATGCTAACCCTAACCGTAACCCTAACACTATCCTAGGGCTGATGCTAACCCTAACCCTAACACTATCCTAGGGCTGATGCTAACCCTAACCCTAACCCTAACACTATCCTAAGTCTGATGCTAACCCTAGCCCTCTCACTATCCTAGGCCTGATGATAACCCTAACCCTAACCTTAACACTATCCTAGGGCTGATGCTAACCCTAACCCTAACCCTAACACTATCCTAGAGCTGATGCAAACCCTAACCCGAACACTATCCTAGGCCTGATGATAACCCTAACCCTAACCCTGACACTATCCTAGGGCTGATGCTAACCCTAACCCTAACACTATCCTATGGCTGATGCTAACCCTAACCCTAACCCTAACACTATCCTAGGCCTGATGCTAACCCTATCCCTAACCCTAACACTCTCCTAGGGCTGAGGCTAACCCTAACCCTAACACTATCCTAGGGCTGATGCTAACCCTAACCCTAACCCAAACTCTATCCTAGGGTTGATGCTAACCCTAACCCTAACACTATCCTAGGGCTGATGCTAACCCTAACCCTAACCCTAACACTATCCTTGGGCTGATGCTAACCCTAACCCTAACACTATCCTGGGCCTGATGCTAACCCTAACCCTAACCCTAACACTATCCTAGGGCTGATGCTAACCCTAACCCTAACACTATCCTTGGGCTGATGCTAACCCTAACCCTAACCCTAACACTATCCTACGGCAGATGCTAACCCTAACGCTAACGCTAACACTATCCTTGAACTGATGCTAACCCTAACCCTTACCCTAACACTATCCTAGGCCTGATGATAACCCTAACCCTAACCCTAACACTATCCTAGGATTTATGTTAACCCTAACCCTAACACTATCCTAGGGCTGATGCTAACCCTAACCCTAACCCTAACACTATCGTAGGGCGGATGCTAACCCTAACCCTAACCCTAACACTATCGTAGGGCTGATGCTAACCCTAACACTAACAGTATCCTAGGGCTGATGCTAACCCTAACCCTACCCCTAACATTATCCTAGGCCTGATGCTAACCCTAACCCTAACCCTAACACTATCCTAGGGCTGATGCTAACCCTAACCCTAACACTATCCTAGGGCTGATGCTAACCCTAACACTAACACTATCCTAGGGCTGATGCTAACCCTAACCCTAACCCTAACACTCTCCAAGGGCTGATGCTAACCCTAACCCTAACCCTAACACTATCCTAGGGCTGATGCTAACCCTAACCCTAACACTATCCTAGGCCTGATGCTAACCCTAACCCTAACCCTAACACTATCCTAGGGCTGATGCTAACCCTAACCCTAACACTATCCTAGGGCTGATGCTAACCCTAACCCTAACCCTAACACTATCCTAGGGCTGATGCTAACCCTAACCCTAACACTATCCTAGGCCTGATGATAACCCTAACCCTAACCCTAACACTATCCTAGGGCTGATGCTAACCCTAACCCTAACACTATCCTAGGGCTGATGCTAACCCTAACCCGAAGCCTAACACTATCCTAAGTCTGATGCTAACCCTAGACCTCACACTATACTAGGCCTGATGATAACCATAACCCTAACCTTAACACTATCCTAGGGCTGATGCTAACCCTAACCCTAACCCTAACAGTATCCTAGAGCTGATGCTAACCCTAACCTTAACACTATCCTAGGCCTGATGATAACCCTAACCCTAACCCTGACACTATCCTAGGGCTGATGCTAACCCTAACCCTAACACTATCCTAGGGCTGATGCTAACCCTAACCCTAACCCTAACATTATCCTAGGCCTGATGCTAACCCTATCCCTAACCCTAACACTCTCCTAGGGCTGAGGCTAACCCTAACCCTAACACTACCCTAGGGCTGATGCTAACCCTAACCCTAACCCAAACACTATCCTAGGGTTGATGCTAACCCTAACCCTGACACTATCCTAGGGCTGATGCTAACCCTAACCCTAACACTATCCTAGGGCTGATGCTAACCCTAACCCTAACCCTAACACTATCCTAGGCCTGATGCTAACCCTATCCCTAACCCTAACACTCTCCTAGGGCTGAGGCTAACCCTAACCCTAACACTATCCTAGGGCTGATGCTAACCCTAACCCTAACCCAAACACTATCCTAGGGTTGATGCTAACCCTAACCCTGACACTATCCTAGGGCTGAGGCTAACCCTAACCCTAACACTATCCTAGGGCTGATGCTAACCCTAACCCTAACCCAAACACTATCCTAGGTTTGATGCTAACCCTAACCCTAACACTATCCTAGGCCTGATGATAACCCTAACCCTAACCCTAACACTATCCTTGGGCTGATGCTAACCCTAACCCTAACACTATCCTGGGCCTGATGCTAACCCTAACCCTAACCCTAACACTATCCTAGGGCTGATGCTAACCCTAACCCTAACACTATCCTTGGGCTGATCCTAACCCTAACCCTAACCATAACAATATCCTAGGGCAGATGCTAACCCTAACGCTAACCCTAACACTATCCTTGAACTGATGCTAACCCTAACCCTAACCCTAACACTATCCTAGGCCTGATGATAACCCTAACCCTAACCCTAACACTATCCTAGGGTTTATGTTAACCCTAACCCTAACACTATCCTAGGGCTGATGCTAACCCTAACCCTAACCCTAACACTATCCTAGGACGGACGCTAACCCTAACCCTAACCCTAACACTATCCTAGACCTGATGATAACCCTAACCCTAACCCTAACACTATCCCATGGTTTATGTTAACCCTAACCCTAACACTATCCTAGGGCTGATGCTAACCCTAACCCTAAACCTAACACTATCCTAGGGGGGATGCTAACCCTAACCCTAACCCTAACACTATCCTAGGGGTGATGCTAACCCTAACAGTAACACTATCCTAGGGCTGATGCTAACCCTAACCCTAACCCTAACACTCTCCAAGGGCTGATGCTAACCCTAACCCTAACACTAACACTATCCTAGGGCTGATGCTAACCCTAACCCTAACACTATCCTAGGGCTGATGCTAACCTTAACCCTAACCCTAACACTATCCTAGGGTTGATGCTAACCCTAACCCTAACACTATCCTAGGGCTGATGTTAACCCTAACACTAACACTATCCTAGGGCTGATGCTAAACCTAACCCTAACACTAACACTAACCTAGGGCTGATGCTAACCCTAACCCTAACACTATCCTAGGGCTGATGCTAACCCTAACACTAACACTCTCCTAGGGCTGATGCTATCCCTAACCCTAACCCTAACATTATCCTAGGGCTGATGCTAACCCTAACCCTAACTCTAACACTATCTTAGGGCTGAGGCTAACCCTAACCCTAACACTATCCTACGGCTGATGCCAACCCTAACCCTAACCCTAACACTATCCTAGGGCTGATGTTAACCCTAACCCTAACACTATCCTAGGGCTGATGGTAACCCTAACCCTAACCCTAACACTAACCTAGGGCTGATGCTAACCCTAACCCTAACACTATCCTAGGGCTGATGCTAACGCTAACCCTTACCCTAACACTATCCTAGGGCTGATGCTAACCCTAACCCTAACACTATCCTAGGGCTGATGCTAACCCTAACCCTAACCCTAACACTATCCTAGGGCTGATGCTAACCCTAACACTAACACTATCCTAGGGCTGATGCTAACCCTAACCCTAACCCTAACACTATCCTAGGGCTGATGCTAACCCTAACCCTAACCCAAACACTATCCTAGGGTTGATGCTAACCCTAACCCTAACACTATCCTAGGGCTGATGCTAACCCTAACCCTAACCCTAACACTATCCTTGGGCTGATGCTAACCCTAACCCTAACACTATCCTGGGCCTGATGCTAACCCTAACCCTAACCCTAACACTATCCTAGGACTGATGCTAACCCTAACCCTAACACTATCCTTGGGCTGATGCTAACCCTAACCCTAACCCTAACACTATCCTAGGGCAGATGCTAACCCTAACGCTAACCCTAACACTATCCTTGAACTGATGCTAACCCTAACCCTAACCCTAACACTATCCTAGGCCTGATGATAACCCTAACCCTAACCCTAACACTATCCTAGGGTTTATGTTAACCCTAACCCTAACACTATCCTAGGGCTGATGCTAACCCTAACCCTAACCCTAACACTATCCTAGGGCGGACGCTAACCCTAACCCTAACCCTAACACTATGCTAGGGCTGATGCTAACCCTAACTCTAACACTATCCTAGGGCTGATGCTAACCCTAACCCTAACCCTAACATTATCCTAGGGCGGATGCTAACCCTAACCCTAACCCTAACACTATCCTAGGGCTCATGCTAACCCTAACACTAACACTATCCTAGGCCTGATGCTAACCCTAACCCTAACCCTAACACTATCCTAGGGCTGATGCTAACCCTAACCCTAACACTATCCTAGGGCTGATGCTAACCCTAACACTAACACTATCCTAGGGCTGATGCTAACCCTAAACCTAACCCTAACACTCTCCTAGGGCTGATGCTAACCCTAACCCTAACTCTAACATTATCTTAGGGCTGAGGCTAACCCTAACGCTAACACTATCCTACGGCTGATGCTAACCCGAACCCTAACCCTAACACTATCCTAGGGCTGATGCTAACCCTAACCATAACACTATCCTAGGCCTGATGCTAACCCTAACCCTAACCCTAACTATATCCTAGGGTTGATGCTAACCCTAACCCTAACACTATCCTAGGGCTGATGCTAACTCTAACCCTAACCCTAACACTATCCTAGGGCTGATGCTAACCCTAACCCTAACACTATCCTAGGGCTGATGCTAACCCTAACCGTAACCCTAACACTATCCTAGGGCTGATGCTAACCCTAACCCTAACACTATCCTAGGGCTGATGCTAACCCTAACCCTAAGCCTAACACTATCCTAAGTCTGATGCTAACCCTAGCCCTCTCACTATCCTAGGCCTGATGATAACCCTAACCCTAACCTTAACACTATCCTAGGGCTGATGCTAACCCTAACCCTAACCCTAACACTATCCTAGAGCTGATGCAAACCCTAACCCGAACACTATCCTAGGCCTGATGATAACCCTAACCCTAACCCTGACACTATCCTAGGGCTGATGCTAACCCTAACCCTTACACTATCCTATGGCTGATGCTAACCCTAACCCTAACCCTAACACTATCCTAGGCCTGATGCTAACCCTATCCCTAACCCTAACACTCTCCTAGGGCTGAGGCTAACCCTAACCCTAACACTATCCTAGGGCTGATGCTAACCCTAACCCTAACCCAAACACTATCCTAGGGTTGATGCTAACCCTAACCCTAACACTATCCTAGGGCTGATGCTAACCCTAACCCTAACCCTAACACTATCCTTGGGCTGATGCTAACCCTAACCCTAACACTATCCTGGGCCTGATGCTAACCCTAACCCTAACCCTAACACTATCCTAGGGCTGATGCTAACCCTAACCCTAACACTATCCTTGGGCTGATGCTAACCCTAACCCTAACCCTAACACTATCCTACGGCAGATGCTAACCCTAACGCTAACGCTAACACTATCCTTGAACTGATGCTAACCCTAACCCTTACCCTAACACTATCCTAGGCCTGATGATAACCCTAACCCTAACCCTAACACTATCCTAGGATTTATGTTAACCCTAACCCTAACACTATCCTAGGGCTGATGCTAACCCTAACCCTAACCCTAACACTATCGTAGGGCGGATGCTAACCCTAACCCTAACACTAACACTATCGTAGGGCTGATGCTAACCCTAACACTAACAGTATCCTAGGGCTGATGCTAACCCTAACCCTACCCCTAACATTATCCTAGGCCTGATGCTAACCCTAACCCTAACCCTAACACTATCCTAGGGCTGATGCTAACCCTAACCCTAACACTATCCTAGGGCTGATGCTAACCCTAACACTAACACTATCCTAGGGCTGATGCTAACCCTAACCCTAACCCTAACACTCTCCAAGGACTGATGCTAACCCTAACCCTAACCCTAACACTATCCTAGGGCTGATGCTAACCCTAACCCTAACACTATCCTAGGCCTGATGCTAACCCTAACCCTAACCCTAACACTATCCTAGGGCTGATGCTAACCCTAACCCTAACACTATCCTAGGGCTGATGCTAACCCTAACCCTAACCCTAACACTCTCCTAGGGCTGATGCTAACCCTAACCCTAACACTATCCTAGGCCTGATGATAACCCTAACCCTAACCCTAACACTATCCTAGGGCTGATGCTAACCCTAACCCTAACACTATCCTAGGGCTGATGCTAACCCTAACCCGAAGCCTAACACTATCCTAAGTCTGATGCTAACCCTAGACCTCACACTATACTAGGCCTGATGATAACCATAACCCTAACCTTAACACTATCCTAGGGCTGATGCTAACCCTAACCCTAACCCTAACAGTATCCTAGAGCTGATGCTAACCCTAACCTTAACACTATCCTAGGCCTGATGATAACCCTAACCCTAACCCTGACACTATCCTAGGGCTGATGCTAACCCTAACCCTAACACTATCCTAGGGCTGATGCTAACCCTAACCCTAACCCTAACACTATCCTAGGCCTGATGCTAACCCTATCCCTAACCCTAACACTCTCTTGGGCTGAGGCTAACCCTAACCCTAACACTACCCTAGGGCTGATGCTAACCCTAACCCTAACCCAAACACTATCCTAGGGTTGATGCTAACCCTAACCCTGACACTATCCTAGGGCTGAGGCTAACCCTAACCCTAACACTATCCTAGGGCTGATGCTAACCCTAACCCTAACCCAAACACTATCCTAGGTTTGATGCTAACCCTAACCCTAACACTATCCTAGGCCTGATGATAACCCTAACCCTAACCCTAACACTATCCTTGGGCTGATGCTAACCCTAACCCTAACACTATCCTGGGCCTGATGCTAACCCTAACCCTAACCCTAACACTATCCTAGGGCTGATGCTAACCCTAACCCTAACACTATCCTTGGGCTGATCCTAACCCTAACCCTAACCCTAACAATATCCTAGGGCAGATGCTAACCCTAACGCTAACCCTAACACTATCCTTGAACTGATGCTAACCCTAACCCTAACCCTAACACTATCCTAGGCCTGATGATAACCCTAACCCTAACCCTAACACTATCCTAGGGTTTATGTTAACCCTAACCCTAACACTATCCTAGGGCTGATGCTAACCCTAACCCTAACCCTAACACTATCCTAGGACGGACGCTAACCCTAACCCTAACCCTAACACTATCCTAGACCTGATGATAACCCTAACCCTAACCCTAACACTATCCCATGGTTTATGTTAACCCTAACCCTAACACTATCCTAGGGCTGATGCTAACCCTAACCCTAAACCTAACACTATCCTAGGGGGGATGCTAACACTAACCCTAACCCTAACACTATCCTAGGGGTGATGCTAACCCTAACAGTAACACTATCCTAGGGCTGATGCTAACCCTAACCCTAACCCTAACACTCTCCAAGGGCTGATGCTAACCCTAACCCTAACACTAACACTATCCTAGGGCTGATGCTAACCCTAACCCTAACACTATCCTAGGGCTGATGCTAACCTTAACCCTAACCCTAACACTATCCTAGGGTTGATGCTAACCCTAACCCTAACACTATCCTAGGGCTGATGTTAACCCTAACACTAACACTATCCTAGGGCTGATGCTAACCCTAACCCTAACACTAACACTAACCTAGAGCTGATGCTAACCCTAACCCTAACACTATCCTAGGGCTGATGCTAACCCTAACACTAACACTCTCCTAGGGCTGATGCTATCCCTAACCCTAACCCTAACATTATCCTAGGGCTGATGCTAACCCTAACCCTAACTCTAACACTATCTTAGGGCTGAGGCTAACCCTAACCCTAACACTATCCTACGGCTGATGCTAACCCTAACCCTAACCCTAACACTATCCTAGGGCTGATGCTAACTCTAACCCTAACACTATCCTAGGGCTGATGCTAACCCTAACCCTAACCCTAACACTATCCTGGGGCTGATGCTAACCCTAACCCTAACACTATCCTAGGGCTGATGCTAACCCTAACCCTAACCCTAACACTATCCTAAGTCTGATGCTAACCCTAGACCTCACACTATACTAGGCCTGATGATAACCATAACCCTAACCTTAACACTATCCTAGGGCTGATGCTAACCCTAACCCTAACCCTAACACTATCCTAGAGCTCATGCTAACCCTAACCCTAACACTATCCTAGGCCTGATGATAACCCTAACCCTAACCCTGACACTATCCTAGGGCTGATGCTAACCCTAACCCTAACACTATCCTAGGGCTGATGCTAACCCTAACCCTAACCCTAACACTATCCTAGGCCTGATGCTAACCCTATCCCTAACCCTAACACTCTCCTAGGGCTGAGGCTAACCCTAACCCTAACACTATCCTAGGGCTGATGCTAACCCTAACCAAAACCCAAACACTATCCTAGGGTTGATGCTAACCCTAACCCTGACACTATCCTAGGGCTGATGCTAACCCTAACCCTAACACTATCCTAGGGCTGATGCTAACCCTAACCCTAACCCTAACACTATCCTAGGCCTGATGCTAACCCTATCCCTAACCCTAACACTCTCCTAGGGCTGAGGCTAACCCTAACCCTAACACTATCCTAGGGCTGATGCTAACCCTAACCCTAACCCAAACACTATCCTAGGTTTGATGCTAACCCTAACCCTAACGCTATCCTAGGCCTGATGCTAACCCTAACCCTAACACTATCCTGGGCCTGATGCTAACCCTAACCCTAACCCTGACACTATCCTAGGGCTGATGCTAACCCTAACCCTAACCCTAACACTATCCTAGGGCGGACGCTAACCCTAACCCTAACCCTAACACTATCCTAGGCCTGATGATAACCCTAACCCTAACCCTAACACTATCCCATGGTTTATGTTAACCCTAACCCTAACACTATCCTAGGGCTGATGCTAACCCTAACCCTAAACCTAACACTATCCTAGGGGGGATGCTAACCCTAACCCTAACCCTAACACTATCCTAGGGCTGATGCTAACCCTAACACTAACACTATCCTAGGGCTGATGCTAACCCTAATCCTAACCCTAACACTCTCCAAGGGCTGATGCTAACCCTAACCCTAACACTAACACTATCCTAGGGCTGATGCTACCCTAACCCTAACACTATCCTAGGGCTGATGCTAACCCTAACCCTAACCCTAACACTATCCTAGGGCTGATGTTAACCCTAACCCTAACACTATCCTAGGCCTGATGATAACCCCAACCCTAACCCTAACACTATCCTAGGGTTTATATTAACCCTAACCCTAACACTATCCTAGGGCTGATGCTAACCCTAACCCTAAACCTAACACTATCCTAGGGGGGATGCTAACCCTAACCCTAACCCTAACACTATCCTAGGGCTGATGCTAACCCTAACACTAACACTATCCTAGGGCTGATGCTAACCCTAACTCTAACCCTAACACTCTCTAAGGGCTGATGCTAATCCTAACCCTAACCCTAACACTATCCTAGGGCTGATGCTAACCCTAACCCTAACACTATCCTAGGGCTGATGCTAACCTTAACCCTAACCCTAACACTATCCTAGGGTTGATGCTAACCCTAACCTTAACACTATCCTAGGGCTGATGCTAACCCTAACCCTAACCCTAACACTATCCTAGGGCTGATGTTAACCCTAACCCTAACACTATCCTAGGGCTGATGCTAACCCTAACCCTAACCCTAACACTAACCTAGGGCTGATGCTAACCCTAACCCTAACACTCTCCTAGGGCTGATGCTAACGCTAACCCTAACCCTAACACTATCCTAGGGCTGATGCTAACCCTAACCCTAACACTATCCTAGGGCTGATGCTAACCCTAACCCTAACCCTAACACTATCCTAGGGCTGATGCTAACCCTAACACTAACACTATCCTAGTGCTGATGCTAACCCTAACCCTAACCCTAACACTATCATAGGGCTGATGCTAACCCTAACCCTAACCCAAACACTATCCTAGGGTTGATGCTAACCGTAACCCTAACACTATCCTAGGGCTGATGCTAACCCTAACCCTAACCCTAACACTATCCTTGGGCTGATGCTAACCCTAACCCTAACACTATCCTGGGCCTGATGCTAACCCTAACCCTAACCCTAACACTATCCTAGGGCTGATGCTAACCCTAACCCTAACATTATCCTAGGGCTGATGCTAACCCTAACCCTAACCCTAACACTATCCTAGGGCAGATGCTAACCCTAACGCTAACCCTAACACTATCCTTGAACTGATGCTAACCCTAACCCTAACCCTAACACTATCCTAGGCCTGATGATAACCCTAAACCTAACCCTAACACTATCCTAGGGTTTATGTTAACCCTAACCCTAACACTATCCTAGGGCTGATGCTAACCCTAACCCTAACCCTAACACTATCCTAGGGAGGATGCTAACCCTAACCCTAACCCTAACACTATCCTAGGGCTCATGCTAACCCTAACACTAACACTATCCTAGGCCTGATGCTAACCCTAACCCTAACCCTAACACTATCCTAGGGCTGATGCTAACCCTAACACTAACACTATCCTAGGGCTGATGCTAACCCTAAACCTAACCCTAACACTCTCCAAGGGCTGATGCTAACCCTAACCCTAACCCTAACACTATCCTAGGGCTGATGCTAACCCTAACCCTAACTCTAACACTATCTTAGGGCTGAGGCTAACCCTAACCCTAACACTATCCTACGGCTGATGCTAACCCGAACCCTAACCCTAACACTATCCTAGGGCTGATGCTAACCCTAACCATAACACTATCCTAGGCCTGATGCTAACCCTAACCCTAACCCTAACTCTATCCTAGGGTTGATGCTAACCCTAACCCTAACACTATCCTAGGGCTGATGCTAACTCTAACCCTAACCCTAACACTATCCTAGGGCTGATGCTAACCCTAACCCTAACACTATCCTAGGGCTGATGCTAACCCTAACCCTAACCCTAACACTATCCTAGGGCTGATGCTAACCCTAACCCTAACACTATCCTAGGGCTGATGCTAACCCTAACCCTAACCCTAACACTATCCTAAGTCTGATGCTAACCCTAGCCCTCTCACTATCCTAGGCCTGATGATAACCCTAACCCTAACCATGACACTATCCTAGGGCTGATGCTAACCCTAACCCTAACACTATCCTATGGCTGATGCTAACCCTAACCCTAACCCTAACACTATCCTAGGCCTGATGCTAACCCTATCCCTAACCCTAACACTCTCCTAGGGCTGAGGCTAACCCTAACTCTAACACTATCCTAGGGCTGATGCTAACCCTAACCCTAACCCAAACACTATCCTAGGGTTGATGCTAACCCTAACCCTAACACTATCCTAGGGCTGATGCTAACCCTAACCCTAACCCTAACACTATCTTTGGGCTGATGCTAACCCTAACCCTAACACTATCCTGGGCCTGATGCTAACCCTAACCCTAACCCTAACACTATCCTAGGGCTGATGCTAACCCTAACCCTAACACTATCCTTGGGCTGATGCTAAACCTAACCCTAACCCTAACACTATCCTAGGGCAGATGCTAAACCTAACGCTAACGCTAACACTATCCTTGAACTGATGCTAACCCTAACCCTTACCCTAACACTATCCTAGGCCTGATGATAACCCTAACCCTAACCCTAACACTATCCTAGGATTTATGTTAACCCTAACCCTAACACTATCCTAGGGCTGATGCTAACCCTAACCCTAACCCTAACACTATCCTAGGGCGGATGCTAACCCTAACCCTAACCCTAACACTATCCTAGGGCTGATGCTAACCCTAACACTAACAGTATCCTAGGGCTGATGCTAACCCTAACCCTAACCCTAACATTATCCTAGGGCGGATGCTAACCCTAACCCTAACCCTAACACTATCCTAGGGCTGATGCTAACCCTAACACTAACACTATCCTAGGCCTGATGCTAACCCAAACCCTAACCCTAACACTATCCTAGGGCTGATGCTAACCCTAACCCTAACACTATCCTAGGGCTGATGCTAACCCTAACCCTAACCCTAACACTCTCCAAGGGCTGATGCTAACCCTAACCCTAACCCTAACACTATCCTAGGGCTGATGCTAACCCTAACACTATCCTAGGCCTGATGCTAACCCTAACCCTAACCCTAACACTATCCTAGGGCTTATGCTAACCCTAACCCTAACACTATCCTAGGGCTGATGCTAACCCTAACCCTAACCCTAACACTATCCTAGGGCTGATGCTAACCCTAACCCTAACACTATCCTAGGGCTGATGCTAACCCTAACCCTAACCCTAACACTATCCTAGGGCTGATGCTAACCCTAACGCTAACCCTAAAACTATCCTTGAACTGATGCTAACCCTAACCCTAACCCTAACACTATCCTAGGCCTGATGATAACCCTAACCCTAACCCTAACACTATCCTAGGGTTTATGTTAACCCTAACCCTAACACTATCCTAGGGCTGATGCTAACCCTAACCCTAAACCTAACACTATCCTAGGGGGGATGCTAACCCTAACCCTAACCCTAACACTATCCTAGGGCTGATGCTAACCCTAACACCAACACTATCCTAGGGCTGATGCTAACCCTAACCCTAACCCTAACACTCTCCAAGGGCTGATGCTAACCCTACCCCTAACACTAACACTATCCTAGGTCTGATGCTAACCCTAACCCTAACACTATCCTAGGGCTGATGCTAACCTTAACCCTAACCCTAACACTATCCTAGGGTTGATGCTAACCCTAACCCTAACACTATCCTAGGGCTGATGCTAACCCTAACCCTAACCCTAACACTATCCTAGGGCTGATGTTAAACCTAACCCTAACACTATCCTAGGGCTGATGCTAACACTAACCCTAACACTAACACTAACCTAGGGCTGATGCTAACCCTAACCCTAACACTATCCTAGGGCTGATGCTAACCCTAACACTAACACTAGCCTAGGGCTGATGCTATCCCTAACCCTAACCCTAACATTATCCTAGGGCTGATGCTAACCCTAACCCTAACTCTAACACTATCTTAGGGCTGAGGCTAACCCTAACCCTAACACTATCCTAGGGCTGATGCTAACCCTAACCCTAACCCTAACACTATCCTAGGGCTGATGCTAACACTAACCCTAACACTATCCTAGGGCTGATGCTAACCCTTACCCTAACCCTAACACTATCCTAGGGCTGATGCTAACCCTAACCCTAACCCTAACACTATCCTGGGGCTGATGCTAACCCTAACCCTAACACTATCCTAGGCCTGATGATAACCCTAACCCTAAACCTAACACTATCCTAGGGCTGATGCTAACCCTAACCCTAACACTATCCTAGGGCTGATGCTAACCCTAACCCTAACCCTAACACTATCCTAGGGCTGATGCTAACCCTAACCCTAACACTATCCTAGGGCTGATGCTAACCCTAACCCTAACCCTAACACTATCCTAGGGCTGATGCTAACCCTAACGCTAACCCTAAAACTATCCTTGAACTGATGCTAACCCTAACCCTAACCCTAACACTATCCTAGGCCTGATGATAACCCTAACCCTAACCCTAACACTATCCTAGGGTTTATGTTAACCCTAACCCTAACACTATCCTAGGGCTGATGCTAACCCTAACCCTAAACCTAACACTATCCTAGGGGGGATGCTAACCCTAACCCTAACCCTAACACTATCCTAGGGCTGATGCTAACCCTAACACCAACACTATCCTAGGGCTGATGCTAACCCTAACCCTAACCCTAACACTCTCCAAGGGCTGATGCTAACCCTACCCCTAACACTAACACTATCCTAGGTCTGATGCTAACCCTAACCCTAACACTATCCTAGGGCTGATGCTAACCTTAACCCTAACCCTAACACTATCCTAGGGTTGATGCTAACCCTAACCCTAACACTATCCTAGGGCTGATGCTAACCCTAACCCTAACCCTAACACTATCCTAGGGCTGATGTTAAACCTAACCCTAACACTATCCTAGGGCTGATGCTAACACTAACCCTAACACTAACACTAACCTAGGGCTGATGCTAACCCTAACCCTAACACTATCCTAGGGCTGATGCTAACCCTAACACTAACACTAGCCTAGGGCTGATGCTATCCCTAACCCTAACCCTAACATTATCCTAGGGCTGATGCTAACCCTAACCCTAACTCTAACACTATCTTAGGGCTGAGGCTAACCCTAACCCTAACACTATCCTAGGGCTGATGCTAACCCTAACCCTAACCCTAACACTATCCTAGGGCTGATGCTAACACTAACCCTAACACTATCCTAGGGCTGATGCTAACCCTTACCCAAACCCTAACACTATCCTAGGGCTGATGCTAACCCTAACGCTAACCCTAAAACTATCCTTGAACTGATGCTAACCCTAACCCTAACCCTAACACTATCCTAGGCCTGATGATAACCCTAACCCTAACCCTAACACTATCCTAGGGTTTATGTTAACCCTAACCCTAACACTATCCTAGGGCTGATGCTAACCCTAACCCTAAACCTAACACTATCCTAGGGGGGATGCTAACCCTAACCCTACCCTAACACTATCCTAGGGCTGATGCTAACCCTAACACCAACACTATCATAGGGCTGATGCTAACCCTAACCCTAACCCTAACACTCTCCAAGGGCTGATGCTAACCCTACCCCTAACACTAACACTATCCTAGGTCTGATGCTAACCCTAACCCTAACACTATCCTAGGGCTGATGCTAACCTTAACCCTAACCCTAACACTATCCTAGGGTTGATGCTAACCCTAACCCTAACACTATCCTAGGGCTGATGCTAACCCTAACCCTAACCCTAACACTATCCTAGGGCTGATGTTAAACCTAACCCTAACACTATCCTAGGGCTGATGCTAACACTAACCCTAACACTAACACTAACCTAGGGCTGATGCTAACCCTAACCCTAACACTATCCTAGGGCTGATGCTAACCCTAACACTAACACTAGCCTAGGGCTGATGCTATCCCTAACCCTAACCCTAACATTATCCTAGGGCTGATGCTAACCCTAACCCTAACTCTAACACTATCTTAGGGCTGAGGCTAACCCTAACCCTAACACTATCCTAGGGCTGATGCTAACCCTAACCCTAACCCTAACACTATCCTAGGGCTGATGCTAACACTAACCCTAACACTATCCTAGGGCTGATGCTAACCCTTACCCAAACCCTAACACTATCCTAGGGCTGATGCTAACCCTAACCCTAACCCTAACACTATCCTGGGGCTGATGCTAACCCTAACCCTAACACTATCCTAGGCCTGATGATAACCCTAACCCTAACCCTAACACTATCCCAGGGCTGATGCTAACCCTAACCCTAACACTATCCTAGGGCTGATGCTAACCCTAACCCTAACCCTAACACTATCCTAGGGCTGATGCTAACCCTAACGCTAACCCTAAAACTATCCTTGAACTGATGCTAACCCTAACCCTAACCCTAACACTATCCTAGGGCTGATGCTAACCCTAACCCTAACCCTAACACTATCCTAAGTCTGATGCTAACCCTAGACCTAACACTATACTAGGCCTGATGATAACCATAACCCTAACCTTAACACTATCCTAGGGCTGATGCTAACCCTAACCCTAACCCTAACACTATCCTAGAGCTGATGCTAACCCTAACCCTAACACTATCCTAGGCCTGATGATAACCCTAACCCTAACCCTGACACTATCCTAGGGCTGATGCTAACCCTAACCCTAACACTATCCTAGGGCTGATGCTAACCCTAACCCTAACCCTAACACTATCCTAGGCCTGATGCTAACCCTATCCCAAACCCTAACACTCTCCTAGGGCTGAGGCTAACCCTAACCCTAACACTATCCTAGGGCTGATGCTAACCCTAACCCTAACCCAAACACTATCCTAGGGTTGATGCTAACCCTAACCCTAACACTATCCTAGGGCTGATGCTAACCCTAACCCTAACCCTAACACTATCCTAGGCCTGATGCTAACCCTATCCCTAACCCTAACACTCTCCTAGGGCTGAGGCTAACCCTAACCCTAACACTATCATAGGGCTGATGCTAACCCTAACCCTAACCCAAACACTATCCTAGGTTTGATGCTAACCCTAACCCTAACACTATCCTAGGCCTGATGATAACCCTAACCCTAACCCTAACACTATCCTTGGGCTGATGCTAACCCTAACCCTAACACTATCCTGGGCCTGATGCTAACCCTAACCCTAACCCTAACACTATCCTAGGGCTGATGCTAACCCTAACCCTAACACTATCCTTGGGCTGATGCTAACCCTAACCCTAACCCTAACAATATCCTAGGGCAGATGCTAACCCTAACGCTAACCCTAACACTATCCTTGAACTGATGCTAACCCTAACCCTAACCCTAACACTATCCTAGGCCTTATGATAACCCTAACCCTAACCCTAACACTATCCTAGGGTTTATGTTAACCGTAACCCTAACACTATCCTAGGGCTGATGCTAACCCTAACCCTAACCCTAACACTATCCTAGGGCGGACGCTAACCCTAACCCTAACCCTAACACTATCCTAGGGCTGATGCTAACCCTAACACTAACACTATCCTAGGGCTGATGCTAACCCTAACCCTAACCCTAACATTATCCTAGGGCTGATGCTAACCCTAACCCTAACTCTAACACTATCTTAGGGCTGAGGCTAACCCTAACCCTAATACTATCCTACGGCTGATGCTAACCCTAACCCTAACCCTAACACTATCCTAGGGCTGATGCTAACCCTAACCCTAACACTATCCTAGGGCTGATGCTAACCCTAACCCTAACCCTAACACTATCCTAGGGCTTATGCTAACCCTAACCCTAACACTATCCTAGGGCTGATGCTAACCCTAACCCTAACCCTAACACTATCCTAGGGCTGATGCTAACCCTAACCCTAACACTATCCTAGGGCTGATGCTAACCCTAACCCTAACCCTAACACTATCCTAGGGCTGATGCTAACCCTAACGCTAACCCTAAAACTATCCTTGAACTGATGCTAACCCTAACCCTAACCCTAACACTATCCTAGGCCTGATGATATCCCTAACCCTAACAATAACACTATCCTAGGGTTTATGTTAACCCTAACCCTAACACTATCCTAGGGCTGATGCTAACCCTAACCCTAAACCTAACACTATCCTAGGGGGGATGCTAACCCTAACCCTAACCCTAACACTATCCTAGGGCTGATGCTAACCCTAACACCAACACTATCCTAGGGCTGATGCTAACCCTAACCCTAACCCTAACACTCTCCAAGGGCTGATGCTAACCCTACCCCTAACACTAACACTATCCTAGGTCTGATGCTAACCCTAACCCTAACACTATCCTAGGGTTGATGCTAACCCTAACCCTAACACTATCCTAGGGCTGATGCTAACCCTAACCCTAACCCTAACACTATCCTAGGGCTGATGTTAAACCTAACCCTAACACTATCCTAGGGCTGATGCTAACACTAACCCTAACACTAACACTAACCTAGGGCTGATGCTAACCCTAACCCTAACACTATCCTAGGGCTGATGCTAACCCTAACACTAACACTAGCCTAGGGCTGATGCTATCCCTAACCCTAACCCTAACATTATCCTAGGGCTGATGCTAACCCTAACCCTAACTCTAACACTATCTTAGGGCTGAGGCTAACCCTAACCCTAACACTATCCTAGGGCTGATGCTAACCCTAACCCTAACCCTAACACTATCCTAGGGCTGATGCTAACACTAACCCTAACACTATCCTAGGGCTGATGCTAACCCTTACCCTAACCCTAACACTATCCTAGGGCTGATGCTAACCCTAACCCTAACCCTAACACTATCCTGGGGCTGATGCTAACCCTAACCCTAACACTATCCTAGGCCTGATGATAACCCTAACCCTAACCCTAACACTATCCTAGGGCTGATGCTAACCCTAACCCTAACACTATCCTAGGGCTGATGCTAACCCTAACCCTAACCCTAACACTATCCTAGGGCTGATGCTAACCCTAACGCTAACCCTAAAACTATCCTTGAACTGATGCTAACCCTAACCCTAACCCTAACACTATCCTAGGGCTGATGCTAACCCTAACCCTAACCCTAACACTATCCTAGGGTTTATATTAACCCTAACACTAACACTATCCTAGGGCTGATGCTAACCCTAACCCTAAACCTAACACTATCCTAGGGGGGATGCTAACCCTAACCCTAACCCTAACACTATCCTAGGGCTGATGCTAACCCTAACACTAACACTATCCTAGGGCTGATGCTAACCTTAACCCTAACCCTAACACTATCCTAGGGTTGATGCTAACCCTAACCCTAACACTATCCTAGGGCTGATGCTAACCCTAACCCTAACCCTAACACTATCCTAGGGCTGATGTTAACCCTAACCCTAACACTATCCTAGGGCTGATGCTAACCCTAACGCTAACCCTAACACTAACCTAGGGCTGATGCTAACCCTAACCCTAACACTATCCTAGGGCTGATGCTAACCCTAACACTAACACTATCCTAGGGCTGATGCTAACCTTAACCCTAACCCTAACACTATCCTAGGGTTGATGCTAACCCTAACCCTAACACTATCCTAGGGCTGATGCTAACCCTAACCCTAACCCTAACACTATCCTAGGGCTGATGTTAACCCTAACCCTAACACTATCCTAGGGCTGATGCTAACCCTAACGCTAACCCTAACACTAACCTAGGGCTGATGCTAACCCTAACCCTAACACTCTCCTAGGGCTGATGCTAACGCTAACCCTAACCCTAACACTATCCTAGGGCTGATGCTAACCCTAACCCTAACACTATCCTAGGGCTGATGCTAACCCTAACCCTAACCCTAACACTATCCTAGGGCTGATGCTAACCCTAACACTAACACTATCCTAGTGCTGATGCTAACCCTAACCCTAACCCTAACACTATCCTAGGGCTGATGCTAACCCTAACCCTAACCCAAACACTATCCTAGGGTTGATGCTAACCCTAACCCTAACACTATCCTAGGGCTGATGCTAACCCTAACCCTAACCCTAACACTATCCTTGGGCTGATGCTAACCCTAACCCTAACACTATCCTGGGCCTGATGCTAACCCTAACCCTAACCCTAACACTATCCTAGGGCTGATGCTAACCCTAACCCTAACATTATCCTAGGGCTGATGCTAACCCTAACCCTAACCCTAACACTATCCTAGGGCAGATGCTAACCCTAACGCTAACCCTAACACTATCCTTGAACTGATGCTAACCCTAACCCTAACCCTAACACTATCCTAGGCCTGATGATAACCCTAACCATAACCCTAACACTATCCTAGGGTTTATGTTAACCCTAACCCTAACACTATCCTAGGGCTGATGCTAACCCTAACCCTAACCATAACACTATCCTAGGGTTTATGTTAACCCTAACCCTAACACTATCCTAGGGCTGATGCTAACCCTAACCCTAAACCTAACACTATCCTAGGGGGGATGCTAACCCTAACCCTAACCCTAACACTATCCTAGGGCTGATGCTAACCCTAACACCAACACTATCATAGGGCTGATGCTAACCCTAACCCTAACCCTAACACTCTCCAAGGGCTGATGCTAACCCTACCCCTAACACTAACACTATCCTAGGTCTGATGCTAACCCTAACCCTAACACTATCCTAGGGCTGATGCTAACCTTAACCCTAACCCTAACACTATCCTAGGGTTGATGCTAACCCTAACCCTAACACTATCCTAGGGCTGATGCTAACCCTAACCCTAACCCTAAAACTATCCTAGGGCTGATGTTAAACCTAACCCTAACACTATCCTAGGGCTGATGCTAACACTAACCCTAACACTAACACTAACCTAGGGCTGATGCTAACCCTAACACTAACACTAGCCTAGGGCTGATGCTATCCCTAACCCTAACCCTAACATTATCCTAGGGCTGATGCTAACCCTAACCCTAACTCTAACACTATCTTAGGGCTGAGGCTAACCCTAACCCTAACACTATCCTAGGGCTGATGCTAACCCTAACCCTAACCCTAACACTATCCTAGGGCTGATGCTAACACTAACCCTAACACTATCCTAGGGCTGATGCTAACCCTTACCCAAACCCTAACACTATCCTAGGGCTGATGCTAACCCTAACCCTAACCCTAACACTATCCTGGGGCTGATGCTAACCCTAACCCTAACACTATCCTAGGCCTGATGATAACCCTAACCCTAACCCTAACACTATCCCAGGGCTGATGCTAACCCTAACCCTAACACTATCCTAGGGCTGATGCTAACCCTAACCCTAACCCTAACACTATCCTAGGGCTGATGCTAACCCTAACGCTAACCCTAAAACTATCCTTGAACTGATGCTAACCCTAACCCTAACCCTAACACTATCCTAGGGCTGATGCTAACCCTAACCCTAACCCTAACACTATCCTAAGTCTGATGCTAACCCTAGACCTCACACTATACTAGGCCTGATGATAACCATAACCCTAACCTTAACACTATCCTAGGGCTGATGCTAACCCTAACCTTAACCCTAACACTATCCTAGAGCTGATGCTAACCCTAACCCTAACACTATCCTAGGCCTGATGATAACCCTAACCCTAACCCTGACACTATCCTAGGGCTGATGCTAACCCTAACCCTAACACTATCCTAGGGCTGATGCTAACCCTAACCCTAACCCTAACACTATCCTAGGCCTGATGCTAACCCTATCCCAAACCCTAACACTCTCCTAGGGCTGAGGCTAACCCTAACCCTAACACTATCCTAGGGCTGATGCTAACCCTAACCCTAACCCAAACACTATCCTAGGGTTGATGCTAACCCTAACCCTAACACTATCCTAGGGCTGATGCTAACCCTAACCCTAACCCTAACACTATCCTAGGCCTGATGCTAACCCTATCCCTAACCCTAACACTCTCCTAGGGCTGAGGCTAACCCTAACCCTAACACTATCATAGGGCTGATGCTAACCCTAACCCTAACCCAAACACTATCCTAGGTTTGATGCTAACCCTAACCCTAACACTATCCTAGGCCTGATGATAACCCTAACCCTAACCCTAACACTATCCTTGGGCTGATGCTAACCCTAACCCTAACACTATCCTGGGCCTGATGCTAACCCTAACCCTAACCCTAACACTATCCTAGGGCTGATGCTAACCCTAACCCTAACACTATCCTTGGGCTGATGCTAACCCTAACCCTAACCCTAACAATATCCTAGGCCAGATGCTAACCCTAACGCTAACCCTAACACTATCCTTGAACTGATGCTAACCCTAACCCTAACCCTAACACTATCCTAGGCCTTATGATAACCCTAACCCTAACCCTAACACTATCCTAGGGTTTATGTTAACCCTAACCCTAACACTATCCTAGGGCTGATGCTAACCCTAACCCTAACCCTAACACTATCCTAGGGCGGACGCTAACCCTAACCCTAACCCTAACACTATCCTAGGGCTGATGCTAACCCTAACACTAACACTATCCTAGGGCTGATGCTAACCCTAACCCTAACCCTAACATTATCCTAGGGCTGATGCTAACCCTAACCCTAACTCTAACACTATCTTAGGGCTGAGGCTAACCCTAACCCTAATACTATCTTACGGCTGATGCTAACCCTAACCCTAACCCTAACACTATCCTAGGGCTGATGCTAACCCTAACCCTAACACTATCCTAGGGCTGATGCTAACCCTAACCCTAACCCTAACACTATCCTAGGGCTTATGCTAACCCTAACCCTAACACTATCCTAGGGCTGATGCTAACCCTAACCCTAACCCTAACACTATCCTAGGGCTGATGCTAACCCTAACCCTAACACTATCCTAGGGCTGATGCTAACCCTAACCCTAACCCTAACACTATCCTAGGGCTGATGCTAACCCTAACGCTAACCCTAAAACTATCCTTGAACTGATGCTAACCCTAACCCTAACCCTAACACTATCCTAGGCCTGATGATAACCCTAACCCTAACACTAACACTATCCTAGGGTTTATGTTAACCGTAACCCTAACACTATCCTAGGGCTGATGCTAACCCTAACCCTAAACCTAACACTATCCTAGGGGGGATGCTAACCCTAACCCTAACCCTAACACTATCCTAGGGCTGATGCTAACCCTAACACCAACACTATCCTAGGGCTGATGCTAACCCTAACCCTAACCCTAACACTCTCCAAGGGCTGATGCTAACCCTCCCCTAACACTAACACTATCCTAGGTCTGATGCTAACCCTAACCCTAACACTATCCTAGGGCTGATGCTAACCTTAACCCTAACCCTAACACTATCCTAGGGTTGATGCTAACCCTAACCCTAACACTATCCTAGGGCTGATGCTAACCCTAACCCTAACCCTAACACTATCCTAGGGCTGATGTTAAACCTAACCCTAACACTATCCTAGGGCTGATGCTAACACTAACCCTAACACTAACACTAACCTAGGGCTGATGCTAACCCTAACCCTAACACTATCCTAGGGCTGATGCTAACCCTAACACTAACACTAGCCTAGGGCTGATGCTATCCCTAACCCTAACCCTAACATTATCCTAGGGCTGATGCTAACCCTAACCCTAACTCTAACACTATCTTAGGGCTGAGGCTAACCCTAACCCTAACACTATCCTAGGGCTGATGCTAACCCTAACCCTAACCCTAACACTATCCTAGGGCTGATGCTAACACTAACCCTAACACTATCCTAGGGCTGATGCTAACCCTTACCCTAACCCTAACACTATCCTAGGGCTGATGCTAACCCTAACCCTAACCCTAACACTATCCTGGGGCTGATGCTAACCCTAACCCTAACACTATCCTAGGCCTGATGATAACCCTAACCCTAACCCTAACACTATCCTAGGGCTGATGCTAACCCTAACCCTAACACTATCCTAGGGCTGATGCTAACCCTAACCCTAACCCTAACACTATCCTAGGGCTGATGCTAACCCTAACGCTAACCCTAAAACTATCCTTGAACTGATGCTAACCCTAACCCTAACCCTAACACTATCCTAGGGCTGATGCTAACCCTAACCCTAACCCTAACACTATCCTAGGGTTTATATTAACCCTAACACTAACACTATCCTAGGGCTGATGCTAACCCTAACCCTAAACCTAACACTATCCTAGGGGGGATGCTAACCCTAACCCTAACCCTAACACTATCCTAGGGCTGATGCTAACCCTAACACTAACACTATCCTAGGGCTGATGCTAACCTTAACCCTAACCCTAACACTATCCTAGGGTTGATGCTAACCCTAACCCTAACACTATCCTAGGGCTGATGCTAACCCTAACCCTAACCCTAACACTATCCTAGGGCTGATGTTAACCCTAACCCTAACACTATCCTAGGGCTGATGCTAACCCTAACGCTAACCCTAACACTAACCTAGGGCTGATGCTAACCCTAACCCTAACACTATCCTAGGGCTGATGCTAACCCTAACACTAACACTATCCTAGGGCTGATGCTAACCTTAACCCTAACCCTAACACTATCCTAGGGTTGATGCTAACCCTAACCCTAACACTATCCTAGGGCTGATGCTAACCCTAACCCTAACCCTAACACTATCCTAGGGCTGATGTTAACCCTAACCCTAACACTATCCTAGGGCTGATGCTAACCCTAACGCTAACCCTAAAACTAACCTAGGGCTGATGCTAACCCTAACCCTAACACTCTCCTAGGGCTGATGCTAACGCTAACCCTAACCCTAACACTATCCTAGGGCTGATGCTAACCCTAACCCTAACACTATCCTAGGGCTGATGCTACTCCTAACCCTAACCCTAACACTATCCTAGGGCTGATGCTAACCCTAACACTAACACTATCCTAGTGCTGATGCTAACCCTAACCCTAACCCTAACACTATCCTAGGGCTGATGCTAACCCTAACCCTAACCCAAACACTATCCTAGGGTTGATGCTAACCCTAACCCTAACACTATCCTAGGGCTGATGCTAACCCTAACCCTAACCCTAACACTATCCTTGGGCTGATGCTAACCCTAACCCTAACACTATCCTGGGCCTGATGCTAACCCTAACCCTAACCCTAACACTATCCTAGGGCTGATGCTAACCCTAACCCTAACATTATCCTAGGGCTGATGCTAACCCTAACCCTAACCCTAACACTATCCTAGGGCAGATGCTAACCCTAACGCTAACCCTAACACTATCCTTGAACTGATGGTAACCCTAACCCTAACCCTAACACTATCCTAGGCCTGATGATAACCCTAACCCTAACCCTAACACTATCCTAGGGCTTATGCTAACCCTAACCCTAACACTATCCTAGGGCTGATGCTAACCCTAACCCTAACCCTAACACTATCCTAGGGCTGATGCTAACCCTAACCCTAACACTATCCTAGGGCTGATGCTAACCCTAACCCTAACCCTAACACTATCCTAGGGCTGATGCTAACCCTAACGCTAACCCTAAAACTATCCTTGAACTGATGCTAACCCTAACCCTAACCCTAACACTATCCTAGGCCTGATGATAACCCTAACCCTAACACTAACACTATCCTAGGGTTTATGTTAACCGTAACCCTAACACTATCCTAGGGCTGATGCTAACCCTAACCCTAAACCTAACACTATCCTAGGGGGGATGCTAACCCTAACCCTAACCCTAACACTATCCTAGGGCTGATGCTAACCCTAACACCAACACTATCCTAGGGCTGATGCTAACCCTAACCCTAACCCTAACACTCTCCAAGGGCTGATGCTAACCCTACCCCTAACACTAACACTATCCTAGGTCTGATGCTAACCCTAACCCTAACACTATCCTAGGGCTGATGCTAACCTTAACCCTAACCCTAACACTATCCTAGGGTTGATGCTAACCCTAACCCTAACACTATCCTAGGGCTGATGCTAACCCTAACCCTAACCCTAACACTATCCTAGGGCTGATGTTAAACCTAACCCTAACACTATCCTAGGGCTGATGCTAACACTAACCCTAACACTAACACTAACCTAGGGCTGATGCTAACCCTAACCCTAACACTATCCTAGGGCTGATGCTAACCCTAACACTAACACTAGCCTAGGGCTGATGCTATCCCTAACCCTAACCCTAACATTATCCTAGGGCTGATGCTAACCCTAACCCTAACTCTAACACTATCTTAGGGCTGAGGCTAACCCTAACCCTAACACTATCCTAGGGCTGATGCTAACCCTAACCCTAACCCTAACACTATCCTAGGGCTGATGCTAACACTAACCCTAACACTATCCTAGGGCTGATGCTAACCCTTACCCTAACCCTAACACTATCCTAGGGCTGATGCTAACCCTAACCCTAACCCTAACACTATCCTGGGGCTGATGCTAACCCTAACCCTAACACTATCCTAGGCCTGATGATAACCCTAACCCTAACCCTAACACTATCCTAGGGCTGATGCTAACCCTAACCCTAACACTATCCTAGGGCTGATGCTAACCCTAACCCTAACCCTAACACTATCCTAGGGCTGATGCTAACCCTAACGCTAACCCTAAAACTATCCTTGAACTGATGCTAACCCTAACCCTAACCCTAACACTATCCTAGGGCTGATGCTAACCCTAACCCTAACCCTAACACTATCCTAGGGTTTATATTAACCCTAACACTAACACTATCCTAGGGCTGATGCTAACCCTAACCCTAAACCTAACACTATCCTAGGGGGGATGCTAACCCTAACCCTAACCCTAACACTATCCTAGGGCTGATGCTAACCCTAACACTAACACTATCCTAGGGCTGATGCTAACCTTAACCCTAACCCTAACACTATCCTAGGGTTGATGCTAACCCTAACCCTAACACTATCCTAGGGCTGATGCTAACCCTAACCATAACCCTAACACTATCCTAGGGCTGATGTTAACCCTAACCCTAACACTATCCTAGGGCTGATGCTAACCCTAACGCTAACCCTAACACTAACCTAGGGCTGATGCTAACCCTAACCCTAACACTATCCTAGGGCTGATGCTAACCCTAACACTAACACTATCCTAGGGCTGATGCTAACCTTAACCCTAACCCTAACACTATCCTAGGGTTGATGCTAACCCTAACCCTAACACTATCCTAGGGCTGATGCTAACCCTAACCCTAACCCTAACACTATCCTAGGGCTGATGTTAACCCTAACCCTAACACTATCCTAGGGCTGATGCTAACCCTAACGCTAACCCTAAAACTAACCTAGGGCTGATGCTAACCCTAACCCTAACACTCTCCTAGGGCTGATGCTAACGCTAACCCTAACCCTAACACTATCCTAGGGCTGATGCTAACCCTAACCCTAACACTATCCTAGGGCTGATGCTACTCCTAACCCTAACCCTAACACTATCCTAGGGCTGATGCTAACCCTAACACTAACACTATCCTAGTGCTGATGCTAACCCTAACCCTAACCCTAACACTATCCTAGGGCTGATGCTAACCCTAACCCTAACCCAAACACTATCCTAGGGTTGATGCTAACCCTAACCCTAACACTATCCTAGGGCTGATGCTAACCCTAACCCTAACCCTAACACTATCCTTGGGCTGATGCTAACCCTAACCCTAACACTATCCTGGGCCTGATGCTAACCCTAACCCTAACCCTAACACTATCCTAGGGCTGATGCTAACCCTAACCCTAACATTATCCTAGGGCTGATGCTAACCCTAACCCTAACCCTAACACTATCCTAGGGCAGATGCTAACCCTAACGCTAACCCTAACACTATCCTTGAACTGATGCTAACCCTAACCCTAACCCTAACACTATCCTAGGCCTGATGATAACCCTAACCCTAACCCTAACACTATCCTAGGGTTTATGTTAACCCTAACCCTAACACTATCCTAGGGCTGATGCTAACCCTAACCCTAACCCTAACACTATCCTAGGGAGGATGCTAACCCTAACCCTAACCCTAACACTATCCTAGGGCTGATGCTAACCCTAACACTAACACTATCCTAGGGCTGATGCTAACCCTAACCCTAACCCTAACATTATCCAAGGGCGGATGCTAACCCTAACCCTAACCCTAACACTATCCTAGGGCTCATGCTAACCCTAACACTAACACTATCCTAGGCCTGATGCTAACCCTAACCCTAACCCTAACACTATCCTAGGGCTGATGCTAACCCTAACACTAACACTATCCTAGGGCTGATGCTAACCCTAAGCCTAACCCTAACACTCTCCAAGGGCTGATGCTAACCCTAACCCTAACCCTTACACTATCCTAGGGCTGATGCTAACCCTAACCCTAACTCTAACACTATCTTAGGGCTGAGGCTAACCCTAACCCTAACACTATCCTACGGCTGATGCTAACCCGAACCCTAACCCTAACACTATCCTAGGGCTGATGCTAACCCTAACCATAACACTATCCTAGGCCTGATGCTAACCCTAACCCTAACCCTAACTCTATCCTAGGGTTGATGCTAACCCTAACCATAACACTATCCTAGGGCTGATGCTAACTCTAACCCTAACCCTAACACTATCCTAGGGCTGATGCTAACCCTAACCCTAACACTATCCTAGGGCTGATGCTAACCCTAACCCTAACCCTAACACTATCCTAGGGCTGCTGCTAACCCTAACCCTAACACTATCCAAGGGCTGATGCTAACCCTAACCCTAACCCTAACACTATCCTAAGTCTGATGCTAACCCTAGCCCTCTCACTATCCTAGGCCTGATGATAACCCTAACCCTAACCTTAACACTATCCTAGGGCTGATGCTAACCCTAACCCTAACCCTAACACTGTCCTAGAGCTGATGCAAACCCTAACCCTAACACTATCCTAGGCCTGATGATAACCCTAACCCTAACCATGACACTATCCTAGGGCTGATGCTAACCCTAACCCTAACACTATCCTATGGCTGATGCTAACCCTAACCCTAACCCTAACACTATCCTAGGCCTGATGCTATCCCTATCCCTAACCCTAACACTCTCCTAGGGCTGAGGCTAACCCTAACCCTAACACTATCCTAGGGCTGATGCTAACCCTAACCCTAACCCAAACACTATCCTAGGGTTGATGCTAACCCTAACCCTAACACTATCCTAGGGCTGATGCTAACCCTAACCCTAACCCTAACACTATCCTTGGGCTGATGCTAACCCTAACCCTAACACTATCCTGGGCCTGATGCTAACCCTAACCCTAACCCTAACACTATCCTAGGGCTGATGCTAACCCTAACCCTAACACTATCCTTGGGCTGATGCTAAACCTAACCCTAACCCTAACACTATCCTAGGGCAGATGCTACACCTAACGCTAACGCTAACACTATCCTTGAACTGATGCTAACCCTAACCCTTACCCTAACACTATCCTAGGCCTGATGATAACCCTAACCCTAACCCTAACACTATCCTAGGATTTATGTTAACCCTAACCCTAACACTATCCTAGGGCTGATGCTAACCCTAACCCTAACCCTAACACTATCCTAGGGCGGATGCTAACCCTAACCCTAACCCTAACACTATCCTAGGGCTGATGCTAACCCTAACACTAACAGTATCCTAGGGCTGATGCTAACCCTAACCCTAACCCTAACATTATCCTAGGGCGGATGCTAACCCTAACCCTAACCCTAACACTATCCTAGGGCTGATGCTAACCCTAACACTAACACTATCCTAGGCCTGATGTTAACCCAAACGCTAACCCTAACACTATCCTAGGGCTGATGCTAACCCTAACCCTAACACTATCCTAGGGCTGATGCTAACCCTAACACTAACACTATCCTACGGCTGATGCTAACCCTAACCCTAACCCTAACACTCTCCAAGGGCTGATGCTAACCCTAACCCTAACCCTAACACTATCCTAGGGCTGATTCTAACCCTAACCCTAACCCTAACACTATCCTAGAGCTGATGCTAACCCTAACCCTAACACTATCCTAGGCCTGATGATAACCCTAACCCTAACCCTGACACTATCCTAGGGCTGATGCTAACCCTAACCCTAACACTATCCTAGGGCTGATGCTAACCCTAACCCTAACCCTAACACTATCCTAGGCCTGATGCTATCCCTATCCCAAACCCTAACACTCTCCTAGGGCTGAGGCTAACCCTAACCCTAACACTATCCTAGGGCTGATGCTAACCCTAACCCTAACCCAAACACTATCCTAGGGTTGATGCTAACCCTAACCCTAACACTATCCTAGGGCTGATGCTAACCCTAACCCTAACCCTAACACTATCCTAGGCCTGATGCTAACCCTATCCCTAACCCTAACACTCTCCTAGGGCTGAGGCTAACCCTAACCCTAACACTATCATAGGGCTGATGCTAACCCTAACCCTAACCCAAACACTATCCTAGGTTTGATGCTAACCCTAACCCTAACACTATCCTAGGCCTGATGATAACCCTAACCCTAACCCTAACACTATCCTTGGGCTGATGCTAACCCTAACCCTAACACTATCCTGGGCCTGATGCTAACCCTAACCCTAACCCTAACACTATCCTAGGGCTGATGCTAACCCTAACCCTAACACTATCCTTGGGCTGATGCTAACCCTAACCCTAACCCTAACAATATCCTAGGGCAGATGCTAACCCTAACGCTAACCCTAACACTATCCTTGAACTGATACTAACCCTAACCCTAACCCTAACACTATCCTAGGCCTGATGATAACCCTAACCCTAACCCTAACACTATCCTAGGGTTTATGTTAACCCTAACCCTAACACTATCCTAGGGCTGATGCTAACCCTAACCCTAACCCTAACACTATCCTAGGGCGGACGCTAACCCTAACCCTAACCCTAACACTATCCTAGGGCTGATGCTAACCCTAACACTAACACTATCCTAGGGCTGATGCTAACCCTAACCCTAACCCTAACATTATCCTAGGGCTGATGCTAACCCTAACCCTAACTCTAACACTATCTTAGGGCTGAGGCTAACCCTAACACTAATACTATCCTACGGCTGATGCTAACCCTAACCCTAACCCTAACACTATCCTAGGGCTGATGCTAACCCTAACCCTAACACTATCCTAGGGCTGATGCTAACCCTAACCCTAACCCTAACACTATCCTAGGGCTTATGCTAACCCTAACCCTAACACTATCCTAGGGCTGATGCTAACCCTAACCCTAACCCTAACACTATCCTAGGGCTGATGCTAACCCTAACCCTAACACTATCCTAGGGCTGATGCTAACCCTAACCCTAACCCTAACACTATCCTAGGGCTGATGCTAACCCTAACGCTAACCCTAAAACTATCCTTGAACTGATGCTAACCCTAACCCTAACCCTAACACTATCCTAGGCCTGATGATAACCCTAACCCTAACCCTAACACTATCCTAGGGTTTATGTTAACCCTAACCCTAACACTATCCTAGGGCTGATGCTAACCCTAACCCTAACCCTAACACTATCCTAGGGCTGATGCTAACCCTAACACCAACACTATCCTAGGGCTGATGCTAACCCTAACCCTAACCCTAACACTCTCCAAGGGCTGATGCTAACCCTACCCCTAACACTAACACTATCCTAGGTCTGATGCTAACCCTAACCCTAACACTATCCTAGGGCTGATGCTAACCTTAACCCTAACCCTAACACTATCCTAGGGTTGATGCTAACCCTAACCCTAACACTATCCTAGGGCTGATGCTAACCCTAACCCTAACCCTAACACTATCCTAGGGCTGATGTTAAACCTAACCCTAACACTATCCTAGGGCTGATGCTAACACTAACCCTAACACTAACACTAACCTAGGGCTGATGCTAACCCTAACCCTAACACTATCCTAGGGCTGATGCTAACCCTAACACTAACACTAGCCTAGGGCTGATGCTATCCCTAACCCTAACCCTAACATTATCCTAGGGCTGATGCTAACCCTAACCCTAACTCTAACACTATCTTAGGGCTGAGGCTAACCCTAACCCTAACACTATCCTAGGGCTGATGCTAACCCTAACCCTAACCCTAACACTATCCTAGGGCTGATGCTAACACTAACCCTAACACTATCCTAGGGCTGATGCTAACCCTTACCCTAACCCTAACACTATCCTAGGGCTGATGCTAACCCTAACCCTAACCCTAACACTATCCTGGGGCTGATGCTAACCCTAACCCTAACACTATCCTAGGCCTGATGATAACCCTAACCCTAACCCTAACACTATCCTAGGGCTGATGCTAACCCTAACCCTAACACTATCCTAGGGCTGATGCTAACCCTAACCCTAACCCTAACACTATCCTAGGGCTGATGCTAACCCTAACGCTAACCCTAAAACTATCCTTGAACTGATGCTAACCCTAACCCTAACCCTAACACTATCCTAGGGCTAATGCTAACCCTAACCCTAACCCTAACACTATCCTAGGGTTTATATTAACCCTAACACTAACACTATCCTAGGGCTGATGCTAACCCTAACCCTAAACCTAACACTATCCTAGGGGGGATGCTAACCCTAACCCTAACCCTAACACTATCCTAGGGCTGATGCTAACCCTAACACTAACACTATCCTAGGGCTGATGCTAACCTTAACCCTAACCCTAACACTATCCTAGGGTTGATGCTAACCCTAACCCTAACACTATCCTAGGGCTGATGCTAACCCTAACCCTAACCCTAACACTATCCTAGGGCTGATGTTAACCCTAACCCTAACACTATCCTAGGGCTGATGCTAACCCTAACGCTAACCCTAACACTAACCTAGGGCTGATGCTAACCCTAACCCTAACACTATCCTAGGGCTGATGCTAACCCTAACACTAACACTATCCTAGGGCTGATGCTAACCTTAACCCTAACCCTAACACTATCCTAGGGTTGATGCTAACCCTAACCCTAACACTATCCTAGGGCTGATGCTAACCCTAACCCTAACCCTAACACTATCCTAGGGCTGATGTTAACCCTAACCCTAACACTATCCTAGGGCTGATGCTAACCCTAACGCTAACCCTAAAACTAACCTAGGGCTGATGCTAACCCTAACCCTAACACTCTCCTAGGGCTGATGCTAACGCTAACCCTAACCCTAACACTATCCTAGGGCTGATGCTACTCCTAACCCTAACCCTAACACTATCCTAGGGCTGATGCTAACCCTAACACTAACACTATCCTAGTGCTGATGCTAACCCTAACCCTAACCCTAACACTATCCTAGGGCTGATGCTAACCCTAACCCTAACCCAAACACTATCCTAGGGTTGATGCTAACCCTAACCCTAACACTATCCTAGGGCTGATGCTAACCCTAACCCTAACCCTAACACTATCCTTGGGCTGATGCTAACCCTAACCCTAACACTATCCTGGGCCTGATGCTAACCCTAACCCTAACCCTAACACTATCCTAGGGCTGATGCTAACCCTAACCCTAACATTATCCTAGGGCTGATGCTAACCCTAACCCTAACCCTAACACTATCCTAGGGCAGATGCTAACCCTAACGCTAACCCTAACACTATCCTTGAACTGATGCTAACCCTAACCCTAACCCTAACACTATCCTAGGCCTGATGATAACCCTAACCCTAACCCTAACACTATCCTAGGGTTTATGTTAACCCTAACCCTAACACTATCCTAGGGCTGATGCTAACCCTAACCCTAACCCTAACACTATCCTAGGGAGGATGCTAACCCTAACCCTAACCCTAACACTATCCTAGGGCTGATGCTAACCCTAACACTAACACTATCCTAGGGCTGATGCTAACCCTAACCCTAACCCTAACATTATCCAAGGGCGGATGCTAACCCTAACCCTAACCCTAACACTATCCTAGGGCTCATGCTAACCCTAACACTAACACTATCCTAGGCCTGATGCTAACCCTAACCCTAATCCTAACACTATCCTAGGGCTGATGCTAACCCTAACACTAACACTATCCTAGGGCTGATGCTAACCCTAAGCCTAACCCTAACACTCTCCAAGGGCTGATGCTAACCCTAACCCTAACCCTAACACTATCCTAGGGCTGATGCTAACCCTAACCCTAACTCTAACACTATCTTAGGGCTGAGGCTAACCCTAACCCTAACACTATCCTACGGCTGATGCTAACCCGAACCCTAACCCTAACACTATCCTAGGGCTGATGCTAACCCTAACCATAACACTATCCTAGGCCTGATGCTAACCCTAACCCTAACCCTAACTCTATCCTAGGGTTGATGCTAACCCTAACCATAACACTATCCTAGGGCTGATGCTAACTCTAACCCTAACCCTAACACTATCCTAGGGCTGATGCTAACCCTAACCCTAACACTATCCTAGGGCTGATGCTAACCCTAACCCTAACCCTAACACTATCCTAGGGCTGCTGCTAACCCTAACCCTAACACTATCCAAGGGCTGATGCTAACCCTAACCCTAACCCTAACACTATCCTAAGTCTGATGCTAACCCTAGCCCTCTCACTATCCTAGGCCTGATGATAACCCTAACCCTAACCTTAACACTATCCTAGGGCTGATGCTAACCCTAACCCTAACCCTAACACTATCCTAGAGCTGATGCAAACCCTAACCCTAACACTATCCTAGGCCTGATGATAACCCTAACCCTAACCATGACACTATCCTAGGGCTGATGCTAACCCTAACCCTAACACTATCCTATGGCTGATGCTAACCCTAACCCTAACCCTAACACTATCCTAGGCCTGATGCTATCCCTATCCCTAACCCTAACACTCTCCTAGGGCTGAGGCTAACCCTAACCCTAACACTATCCTAGGGCTGATGCTAACCCTAACCCTAACCCAAACACTATCCTAGGGTTGATGCTAACCCTAACCCTAACACTATCCTAGGGCTGATGCTAACCCTAACCCTAACCCTAACACTATCCTTGGGCTGATGCTAACCCTAACCCTAACACTATCCTGGGCCTGATGCTAACCCTAACCCTAACCCTAACACTATCCTAGGGCTGATGCTAACCCTAACCCTAACACTATCCTTGGGCTGATGCTAAACCTAACCCTAACCCTAACACTATCCTAGGGCAGATGCTACACCTAACGCTAACGCTAACACTATCCTTGAACTGATACTAACCCTAACCCTTACCCTAACACTATCCTAGGCCTGATGATAACCCTAACCCTAACCCTAACACTATCCTAGGATTTATGTTAACCCTAACCCTAACACTATCCTAGGGCTGATGCTAACCCTAACCCTAACCCTAACACTATCCTAGGGCGGATGCTAACCCTAACCCTAACCCTAACACTATCCTAGGGCTGATGCTAACCCTAACACTAACACTATCCTAGGCCTGATGTTAACCCAAACGCTAACCCTAACACTATCCTAGGGCTGATGCTAACCCTAACCCTAACCCTAACACTCTCCAAGGGCTGATGCTAACCCTAACCCTAACCCTAACACTATCCTAGGGCTGATTCTAACCCTAACCCTAACCCTAACACTATCCTAGAGCTGATGCTAACCCTAACCCTAACACTATCCTAGGCCTGATGATAACCCTAACCCTAACCCTGACACTATCCTAGGGCTGATGCTAACCCTAACCCTAACACTATCCTAGGGCTGATGCTAACCCTAACCCTAACCCTAACACTATCCTAGGCCTGATGCTATCCCTATCCCAAACCCTAACACTCTCCTAGGGCTGAGGCTAACCCTAACCCTAACACTATCCTAGGGCTGATGCTAACCCTAACCCTAACCCAAACACTATCCTAGGGTTGATGCTAACCCTAACCCTAACACTATCCTAGGGCTGATGCTAACCCTAACCCTAACCCTAACACTATCCTAGGCCTGATGCTAACCCTATCCCTAACCCTAACACTCTCCTAGGGCTGAGGCTAACCCTAACCCTAACACTATCATAGGGCTGATGCTAACCCTAACCCTAACCCAAACACTATCCTAGGTTTGATGCTAACCCTAACCCTAACACTATCCTAGGCCTGATGATAACCCTAACCCTAACCCTAACACTATCCTTGGGCTGATGCTAACCCTAACCCTAACACTATCCTGGGCCTGATGCTAACCCTAACCCTAACCCTAACACTATCCTAGGGCTGATGCTAACCCTAACCCTAACACTATCCTTGGGCTGATGCTAACCCTAACCCTAACCCTAACAATATCCTAGGGCAGATGCTAACCCTAACGCTAACCCTAACACTATCCTTGAACTGATACTAACCCTAACCCTAACCCTAACACTATCCTAGGCCTGATGATAACCCTAACCCTAACCCTAACACTATCCTAGGGTTTATGTTAACCCTAACCCTAACACTATCCTAGGGCTGATGCTAACCCTAACCCTAACCCTAACACTATCCTAGGGCGGACGCTAACCCTAACCCTAACCCTAACACTATCCTAGGGCTGATGCTAACCCTAACACTAACACTATCCTAGGGCTGATGCTAACCCTAACCCTAACCCTAACATTATCCTAGGGCTGATGCTAACCCTAACCCTAACTCTAACACTATCTTAGGGCTGAGGCTAACCCTAACCCTAATACTATCCTACGGCTGATGCTAACCCTAACCCTAACCCTAACACTATCCTAGGGCTGATGCTAACCCTAACCCTAACACTATCCTAGGGCTGATGCTAACCCTAACCCTAACCCTAACACTATCCTAGGGCTTATGCTAACCCTAACCCTAACACTATCCTAGGGCTGATGCTAACCCTAACCCTAACCCTAACACTATCCTAGGGCTGATGCTAACCCTAACCCTAACACTATCCTAGGGCTGATGCTAACCCTAACCCTAACCCTAACACTATCCTAGGGCTGATGCTAACCCTAACGCTAACCCTAAAACTATCCTTGAACTGATGCTAACCCTAACCCTAACCCTAACACTATCCTAGGCCTGATGATAACCCTAACCCTAACCCTAACACTATCCTAGGGTTTATGTTAACCCTAACCCTAACACTATCCTAGGGCTGATGCTAACCCTAACCCTAACCCTAACACTATCCTAGGGCTGATGCTAACCCTAACACCAACACTATCCTAGGGCTGATGCTAACCCTAAACCTAACCCTAACACTCTCCAAGGGCTGATGCTAACCCTACCCCTAACACTAACACTATCCTAGGGCTGATGTTAACCCTAACCCTAACACTATCCTAGGGCTGATGCTAACCTTAACCCTAACCCTAACACTATCCTAGGGTTGATGCTAACCCTAACCCTAACACTATCCTAGGGCTGATGCTAACCCTAACCCTAACCCTAACACTATCCTAGGGCTGATGTTAAACCTAACCCTAACACTATCCTAGGGCTGATGCTAACACTAACCCTAACACTAACACTAACCTAGGGCTGATGCTAACCCTAACCCTAACACTATCCTAGGGCTGATGCTAACCCTAACACTAACACTATCCTAGGGCTGATGCTATCCCTAACCCTAACCCTAACATTATCCTAGGGCTGATGCTAACCCTAACCCTAACTCTAACACTATCTTAGGGCTGAGGCTAACCCTAACCCTAACACTATCCTAGGGCTGATGCTAACCCTAACCCTAACCCTAACACTATCCTAGGGCTGATGCTAACACTAACCCTAACACTATCCTAGGGCTGATGCTAACCCTTACACTAACCCTAACACTATCCTAGGGCTGATGCTAACCCTAACCCTAACCCTAACACTATCCTGGGGCTGATGCTAACCCTAACCCTAACACTATCCTAGGCCTGATGATAACCCTAACCCTAACCCTAACACTATCCTAGGGCTGATGCTAACCCTAACCCTAACACTATCCTAGGGCTGATGCTAACCCTAACCCTAACCCTAACACTATCCTAGGGCTGATGCTAACCCTAACGCTAACCCTAAAACTATCCTTGAACTGATGCTAACCCTAACCCTAACCCTAACACTATCCTAGGGCTGATGCTAACCCTAACCCTAACCCTAACACTATCCTAGGGTTTATATTAACCCTAACACTAACACTATCCTAGGGCTGATGCTAACCCTAACCCTAAACCTAACACTATCCTAGGGGGGATGCTAACCCTAACCCTAACCCTAACACTATCCTAGGGCTGATGCTAACCCTAACACTAACACTATCCTAGGGCTGATGCTAACCTTAACCCTAACCCTAACACTATCCTAGGGTTGATGCTAACCCTAACCCTAACACTATCCTAGGGCTGATGCTAACCCTAACCCTAACCCTAACACTATCCTAGGGCTGATGTTAACCCTAACCCTAACACTATCCTAGGGCTGATGCTAACCCTAACGCTAACCCTAACACTAACCTAGGGCTGATGCTAACCCTAACCCTAACACTATCCTAGGGCTGATACTAACCCTAAACCTAACCCTAACACTATCCTAGGGCTGATGCTAACCCTAACCCTAACACTATCCTAGGGCTGATGCTAACCCTAACCCTAACCCTAACACTATCCTAGGGCTGATGCTAACCCTAACACTAACACTATCCTAGGGCTGATGCTAACCCTAACCCTAACCTTAACACTATCCTAGGGCTGATGCTAACCCTAACCCTAACCCAAACACTATCCTAGGGTTGATGCTAACCCTAACCCTAACACTATCCTAGGGCTGATGCTAACCCTAACCCTAACCCTAACACTATCCTTGGGCTGATGCTAACCCTAACCCTAACACTATCCTGGGCCTGATGCTAACCCTAACCCTAACCCTAACACTATCCTAGGGCTGATGCTAACCCTAACCCTAACACTATCCTTGGGCTGATGCTAACCCTAACCCTAACCCTAACACTATCCTAGGGCAGATGCTAACCCTAACGCTAACCCTAACACTATCCTTGAACTGATGCTAACCCTAACCCTAACCCTAACACTATCCTAGGCCTGATGATAACCCTAACCCTAACCCTAACACTATCCTAGGGTTTATGTTAACCCTAACCCTAACACTATACTAGGGCTGATGCTAACCCTAACCCTAACCCTAACACTATCCTAGGGGGGATGCTAACCCTAACCCTAACCCTAACACTATCCTAGGGCTGATGCTAACCCTAACACCAACACTATCCTAGGGCTGATGCTAACCCTAACCCTAACCCTAACACTCTCCAAGGGCTGATGCTAACCCTACCCCTAACACTAACACTATCCTAGGGCTGATGCTAACCCTAACCCTAACACTATCCTAGGGCTGATGCTAACCTTAACCCTAACCCTAACACTATCCTAGGGTTGATGCTAACCCTAACCCTAACACTATCCTAGGGCTGATGCTAACCCTAACCCTAACCCTAACACTATCCTAGGGCTGATGTTAAACCTAACCCTAACACTATCCTAGGATTTATGTTAACCCTAACCCTAACACTATCCTAGGGCTGATGCTAACCCTAACCTTAACCCTAACACTATCCTAGGGCGGATGCTAACCCTAACCCTAACCCTAACACTATCCTAGGGCTGATGCTAACCCTAACACTAACAGTATCCTAGGGCTGATGCTAACCCTAACCCTAACCCTAACATTATCCTAGGGCGGATGCTAACCCTAACCCTAACCCTAACACTATCCTAGGGCTGATGCTAACCCTAACACTAACACTATCCTAGGCCTGATGCTAACCCAAACGCTAACCCTAACACTATCCTAGGGCTGATGCTAACCCTAACCCTAACACTATCCTAGGGCTGATGCTAACCCTAACACTAACACTATCCTACGGCTGATGCTAACCCTAACCCTAACCCTAACACTCTCCAAGGGCTGATGCTAACCCTAACCCTAACCCTAACACTATCCTAGGGCTGATTCTAACCCTAACCCTAACCCTAACACTATCCTAGAGCTGATGCTAACCCTAACCCTAACACTATCCTAGGCCTGATGATAACCCTAACCCTAACCCTGACACTATCCTAGGGCTGATGCTAACCCTAACCCTAACACTATCCTAGGGCTGATGCTAACCCTAACCCTAACCCTAACACTATCCTAGGCCTGATGCTATCCCTATCCCAAACCCTAACACTCTCCTAGGGCTGAGGCTAACCCTAACCCTAACACTATCCTAGGGCTGATGCTAACCCTAACCCTAACCCAAACACTATCCTAGGGTTGATGCTAACCCTAACCCTAACACTATCCTAGGGCTGATGCTAACCCTAACCCTAACCCTAACACTATCCTAGGCCTGATGCTAACCCTATCCCTAACCCTAACACTCTCCTAGGGCTGAGGCTAACCCTAACCCTAACACTATCATAGGGCTGATGCTAACCCTAACCCTAACCCAAACACTATCCTAGGTTTGATGCTAACCCTAACCCTAACACTATCCTAGGCCTGATGATAACCCTAACCCTAACCCTAACACTATCCTTGGGCTGATGCTAACCCTAACCCTAACACTATCCTGGGCCTGATGCTAACCCTAACCCTAACCCTAACACTATCCTAGGGCTGATGCTAACCCTAACCCTAACACTATCCTTGGGCTGATGCTAACCCTAACCCTAACCCTAACAATATCCTAGGGCAGATGCTAACCCTAACGCTAACCCTAACACTATCCTTGAACTGATACTAACCCTAACCCTAACCCTAACACTATCCTAGGCCTGATGATAACCCTAACCCTAACCCTAACACTATCCTAGGGTTTATGTTAACCCTAACCCTAACACTATCCTAGGGCTGATGCTAACCCTAACCCTAACCCTAACACTATCCTAGGGCGGACGCTAACCCTAACCCTAACCCTAACACTATCCTAGGGCTGATGCTAACCCTAACACTAACACTATCCTAGGGCTGATGCTAACCCTAACCCTAACCCTAACATTATCCTAGGGCTGATGCTAACCCTAACCCTAACTCTAACACTATCTTAGGGCTGAGGCTAACCCTAACCCTAATACTATCCTACGGCTGATGCTAACCCTAACCCTAACCCTAACACTATCCTAGGGCTGATGCTAACCCTAACCCTAACACTATCCTAGGGCTGATGCTAACCCTAACCCTAACCCTAACACTATCCTAGGGCTTATGCTAACCCTAACCCTAACACTATCCTAGGGCTGATGCTAACCCTAACCCTAACCCTAACACTATCCTAGGGCTGATGCTAACCCTAACCCTAACACTATCCTAGGGCTGATGCTAACCCTAACCCTAACCCTAACACTATCCTAGGGCTGATGCTAACCCTAACGCTAACCCTAAAACTATCCTTGAACTGATGCTAACCCTAACCCTAACCCTAACACTATCCTAGGCCTGATGATAACCCTAACCCTAACCCTAACACTATCCTAGGGTTTATGTTAACCCTAACCCTAACACTATCCTAGGGCTGATGCTAACCCTAACCCTAACCCTAACACTATCCTAGGGCTGATGCTAACCCTAACACCAACACTATCCTAGGGCTGATGCTAACCCTAAACCTAACCCTAACACTCTCCAAGGGCTGATGCTAACCCTACCCCTAACACTAACACTATCCTAGGGCTGATGTTAACCCTAACCCTAACACTATCCTAGGGCTGATGCTAACCTTAACCCTAACCCTAACACTATCCTAGGGTTGATGCTAACCCTAACCCTAACACTATCCTAGGGCTGATGCTAACCCTAACCCTAACCCTAACACTATCCTAGGGCTGATGTTAAACCTAACCCTAACACTATCCTAGGGCTGATGCTAACACTAACCCTAACACTAACACTAACCTAGGGCTGATGCTAACCCTAACCCTAACACTATCCTAGGGCTGATGCTAACCCTAACACTAACACTATCCTAGGGCTGATGCTATCCCTAACCCTAACCCTAACATTATCCTAGGGCTGATGCTAACCCTAACCCTAACTCTAACACTATCTTAGGGCTGAGGCTAACCCTAACCCTAACACTATCCTAGGGCTGATGCTAACCCTAACCCTAACCCTAACACTATCCTAGGGCTGATGCTAACACTAACCCTAACACTATCCTAGGGCTGATGCTAACCCTTACACTAACCCTAACACTATCCTAGGGCTGATGCTAACCCTAACCCTAACCCTAACACTATCCTGGGGCTGATGCTAACCCTAACCCTAACACTATCCTAGGCCTGATGATAACCCTAACCCTAACCCTAACACTATCCTAGGGCTGATGCTAACCCTAACCCTAACACTATCCTAGGGCTGATGCTAACCCTAACCCTAACCCTAACACTATCCTAGGGCTGATGCTAACCCTAACGCTAACCCTAAAACTATCCTTGAACTGATGCTAACCCTAACCCTAACCCTAACACTATCCTAGGGCTGATGCTAACCCTAACCCTAACCCTAACACTATCCTAGGGTTTATATTAACCCTAACACTAACACTATCCTAGGGCTGATGCTAACCCTAACCCTAAACCTAACACTATCCTAGGGGGGATGCTAACCCTAACCCTAACCCTAACACTATCCTAGGGCTGATGCTAACCCTAACACTAACACTATCCTAGGGCTGATGCTAACCTTAACCCTAACCCTAACACTATCCTAGGGTTGATGCTAACCCTAACCCTAACACTATCCTAGGGCTGATGCTAACCCTAACCCTAACCCTAACACTATCCTAGGGTTGATGCTAACCCTAACCCTAACACTATCCTAGGGCTGATGCTAACCCTAACCCTAACCCTAACACTATCCTAGGGCTGATGTTAAACCTAACCCTAACACTATCCTAGGATTTATGTTAACCCTAACCCTAACACTATCCTAGGGCTGATGCTAACCCTAACCTTAACCCTAACACTATCCTAGGGCGGATGCTAACCCTAACCCTAACCCTAACACTATCCTAGGGCTGATGCTAACCCTAACACTAACAGTATCCTAGGGCTGATGCTAACCCTAACCCTAACCCTAACATTATCCTAGGGCGGATGCTAACCCTAACCCTAACCCTAACACTATCCTAGGGCTGATGCTAACCCTAACACTAACACTATCCTAGGCCTGATGCTAACCCAAACGCTAACCCTAACACTATCCTAGGGCTGATGCTAACCCTAACCCTAACACTATCCTAGGGCTGATGCTAACCCTAACACTAACACTATCCTACGGCTGATGCTAACCCTAACCCTAACCCTAACACTCTCCAAGGGCTGATGCTAACCCTAACCCTAACCCTAACACTATCCTAGGGCTGATTCTAACCCTAACCCTAACCCTAACACTATCCTAGAGCTGATGCTAACCCTAACCCTAACACTATCCTAGGCCTGATGATAACCCTAACCCTAACCCTGACACTATCCTAGGGCTGATGCTAACCCTAACCCTAACACTATCCTAGGGCTGATGCTAACCCTAACCCTAACCCTAACACTATCCTAGGCCTGATGCTATCCCTATCCCAAACCCTAACACTCTCCTAGGGCTGAGGCTAACCCTAACCCTAACACTATCCTAGGGCTGATGCTAACCCTAACCCTAACCCAAACACTATCCTAGGGTTGATGCTAACCCTAACCCTAACACTATCCTAGGGCTGATGCTAACCCTAACCCTAACCCTAACACTATCCTAGGCCTGATGCTAACCCTATCCCTAACCCTAACACTCTCCTAGGGCTGAGGCTAACCCTAACCCTAACACTATCATAGGGCTGATGCTAACCCTAACCCTAACCCAAACACTATCCTAGGTTTGATGCTAACCCTAACCCTAACACTATCCTAGGCCTGATGATAACCCTAACCCTAACCCTAACACTATCCTTGGGCTGATGCTAACCCTAACCCTAACACTATCCTGGGCCTGATGCTAACCCTAACCCTAACCCTAACACTATCCTAGGGCTGATGCTAACCCTAACCCTAACACTATCCTTGGGCTGATGCTAACCCTAACCCTAACCCTAACAATATCCTAGGGCAGATGCTAACCCTAACGCTAACCCTAACACTATCCTTGAACTGATACTAACCCTAACCCTAACCCTAACACTATCCTAGGCCTGATGATAACCCTAACCCTAACCCTAACACTATCCTAGGGTTTATGTTAACCCTAACCCTAACACTATCCTAGGGCTGATGCTAACCCTAACCCTAACCCTAACACTATCCTAGGGCGGACGCTAACCCTAACCCTAACCCTAACACTATCCTAGGGCTGATGCTAACCCTAACACTAACACTATCCTAGGGCTGATGCTAACCCTAACCCTAACCCTAACATTATCCTAGGGCTGATGCTAACCCTAACCCTAACTCTAACACTATCTTAGGGCTGAGGCTAACCCTAACCCTAATACTATCCTACGGCTGATGCTAACCCTAACCCTAACCCTAACACTATCCTAGGGCTGATGCTAACCCTAACCCTAACACTATCCTAGGGCTGATGCTAACCCTAACCCTAACCCTAACACTATCCTAGGGCTTATGCTAACCCTAACCCTAACACTATCCTAGGGCTGATGCTAACCCTAACCCTAACCCTAACACTATCCTAGGGCTGATGCTAACCCTAACCCTAACACTATCCTAGGGCTGATGCTAACCCTAACCCTAACCCTAACACTATCCTAGGGCTGATGCTAACCCTAACGCTAACCCTAAAACTATCCTTGAACTGATGCTAACCCTAACCCTAACCCTAACACTATCCTAGGCCTGATGATAACCCTAACCCTAACCCTAACACTATCCTAGGGTTTATGTTAACCCTAACCCTAACACTATCCTAGGGCTGATGCTAACCCTAACCCTAACCCTAACACTATCCTAGGGCTGATGCTAACCCTAACACCAACACTATCCTAGGGCTGATGCTAACCCTAAACCTAACCCTAACACTCTCCAAGGGCTGATGCTAACCCTACCCCTAACACTAACACTATCCTAGGGCTGATGTTAACCCTAACCCTAACACTATCCTAGGGCTGATGCTAACCTTAACCCTAACCCTAACACTATCCTAGGGTTGATGCTAACCCTAACCCTAACACTATCCTAGGGCTGATGCTAACCCTAACCCTAACCCTAACACTATCCTAGGGCTGATGTTAAACCTAACCCTAACACTATCCTAGGGCTGATGCTAACACTAACCCTAACACTAACACTAACCTAGGGCTGATGCTAACCCTAACCCTAACACTATCCTAGGGCTGATGCTAACCCTAACACTAACACTATCCTAGGGCTGATGCTATCCCTAACCCTAACCCTAACATTATCCTAGGGCTGATGCTAACCCTAACCCTAACTCTAACACTATCTTAGGGCTGAGGCTAACCCTAACCCTAACACTATCCTAGGGCTGATGCTAACCCTAACCCTAACCCTAACACTATCCTAGGGCTGATGCTAACACTAACCCTAACACTATCCTAGGGCTGATGCTAACCCTTACACTAACCCTAACACTATCCTAGGGCTGATGCTAACCCTAACCCTAACCCTAACACTATCCTGGGGCTGATGCTAACCCTAACCCTAACACTATCCTAGGCCTGATGATAACCCTAACCCTAACCCTAACACTATCCTAGGGCTGATGCTAACCCTAACCCTAACACTATCCTAGGGCTGATGCTAACCCTAACCCTAACCCTAACACTATCCTAGGGCTGATGCTAACCCTAACGCTAACCCTAAAACTATCCTTGAACTGATGCTAACCCTAACCCTAACCCTAACACTATCCTAGGGCTGATGCTAACCCTAACCCTAACCCTAACACTATCCTAGGGTTTATATTAACCCTAACACTAACACTATCCTAGGGCTGATGCTAACCCTAACCCTAAACCTAACACTATCCTAGGGGGGATGCTAACCCTAACCCTAACCCTAACACTATCCTAGGGCTGATGCTAACCCTAACACTAACACTATCCTAGGGCTGATGCTAACCTTAACCCTAACCCTAACACTATCCTAGGGTTGATGCTAACCCTAACCCTAACACTATCCTAGGGCTGATGCTAACCCTAACCCTAACCCTAACACTATCCTAGGGCTGATGTTAACCCTAACCCTAACACTATCCTAGGGCTGATGCTAACCCTAACGCTAACCCTAACACTAACCTAGGGCTGATGCTAACCCTAACCCTAACACTATCCTAGGGCTGATACTAACCCTAAACCTAACCCTAACACTATCCTAGGGCTGATGCTAACCCTAACCCTAACACTATCCTAGGGCTGATGCTAACCCTAACCCTAACCCTAACACTATCCTAGGGCTGATGCTAACCCTAACACTAACACTATCCTAGGGCTGATGCTAACACTAACCCTAACCTTAACACTATCCTAGGGCTGATGCTAACCCTAACCCTAACCCAAACACTATCCTAGGGTTGATGCTAACCCTAACCCTAACACTATCCTAGGGCTGATGCTAACCCTAACCCTAACCCTAACACTATCCTTGGGCTGATGCTAACCCTAACCCTAACACTATCCTGGGCCTGATGCTAACCCTAACCCTAACCCTAACACTATCCTAGGGCTGATGCTAACCCTAACCCTAACACTATCCTTGGGCTGATGCTAACCCTAACCCTAACCCTAACACTATCCTAGGGCAGATGCTAACCCTAACGCTAACCCTAACACTATCCTTGAACTGATGCTAACCCTAACCCTAACCCTAACACTATCCTAGGCCTGATGATAACCCTAACCCTAACCCTAACACTATCCTAGGGTTTATGTTAACCCTAACCCTAACACTATACTAGGGCTGATGCTAACCCTAACCCTAACCCTAACACTATCCTAGGGGGGATGCTAACCCTAACCCTAACCCTAACACTATCCTAGGGCTGATGCTAACCCTAACACCAACACTATCCTAGGGCTGATGCTAACCCTAACCCTAACCCTAACACTCTCCAAGGGCTGATGCTAACCCTACCCCTAACACTAACACTATCCTAGGGCTGATGCTAACCCTAACCCTAACACTATCCTAGGGCTGATGCTAACCTTAACCCTAACCCTAACACTATCCTAGGGTTGATGCTAACCCTAACCCTAACACTATCCTAGGGCTGATGCTAACCCTAACCCTAACCCTAACACTATCCTAGGGCTGATGTTAAACCTAACCCTAACACTATCCTAGGGCTAATGCTAACACTAACCCTAACACTAACACTAACCTAGGGCTGATGCTAACCCTAACCCTAACACTATCCTAGGGCTGATGCTAACCCTAACCCTAACCCTAACACTATCCTAGGGCTGATGCTAACCCTAACGCTAACCCTAAAACTATCCTTGAACTGATGCTAACCCTAACCCTAACCCTAACACTATCCTAGGCCTGATGATAACCCTAACCCTAACCCTAACACTATCCTAGGGTTTATGTTAACCCTAACCCTAACACTATCCTAGGGCTGATGCTAACCCTAACCCTAAACCTAACACTATCCTAGGGGGGATGCTAACCCTAACCTTAACCCTAACACTATCCTAGGGCTGATTCTAACCCTAACACCAACACTATCCTAGGGCTGATGCTAACCCTAACCCTAACCCTAACACTCTCCAAGGGCTGATGCTAACCCTACCCCTAACACTAACACTATCCTAGGGCTGATGCTAACCCTAACCCTAACACTATCCTAGGGCTGATGCTAACCTTAACCCTAACCCTAACACTATCCTAGGGTTGATGCTAACCCTAACCCTAACACTATCCTAGGGCTGATGCTAACCCTAACCCTAACCCTAACACTATCCTAGGGCTGATGTTAAACCTAACCCTAACACTATCCTAGGGCTGATGCTAACACTAACCCTAACACTAACACTAACCTAGGGCTGATGCTAACCCTAACCCTAACACTATCCTAGGGCTGATGCTAACCCTAACACTAACACTATCCTAGGGCTGATGCTATCCCTAACCCTAACCCTAACATTATCCTAGGGCTGATGCTAACCCTAACCCTAACTCTAACACTATCTTAGGGCTGAGGCTAACCCTAACCCTAACACTATCCTAGGGCTGATGCTAACCCTAACCCTAACCCTAACACTATCCTAGGGCTGATGCTAACACTAACCCTAACACTATCCTAGGGCTGATGCTAACCCTTACCCTAACCCTAACACTATCCTAGGGCTGATGCTAACCCTAACCCTAACCCTAACACTATCCTGGGGCTGATGCTAACCCTAACCCTAACACTATCCTAGGCCTGATGATAACCCTAACCCTAACCCTAACACTATCCTAGGGCTGATGCTAACCCTAACCCTAACACTATCCTAGGGCTGATGCTAACCCTAACCCTAACCCTAACACTATCCTAGGGCTGATGCTAACCCTAACGCTAACCCTAAAACTATCCTTGAACTGATGCTAACCCTAACCCTAACCCTAACACTATCCTAGGGCTGATGCTAACCCTAACCCTAACCCTAACACTATCCTAGGGTTTATATTAACCCTAACACTAACACTATCCTAGGGCTGATGCTAACCCTAACCCTAAACCTAACACTATCCTAGGGGGGATGCTAACCCTAACCCTAACCCTAACACTATCCTAGGGCTGATGCTAACCCTAACACTAACACTATCCTAGGGCTGATGCTAACCTTAACCCTAACCCTAACACTATCCTAGGGTTGATGCTAACCCTAACCCTAACACTATCCTAGGGCTGATGCTAACCCTAACCCTAACCCTAACACTATCCTAGGGCTGATGTTAACCCTAACCCTAACACTATCCTAGGGCTGATGCTAACCCTAACGCTAACCCTAACACTAACCTAGGGCTGATGCTAACCCTAACCCTAACACTATCCTAGGGCTGATACTAACCCTAAACCTAACCCTAACACTATCCTAGGGCTGATGCTAACCCTAACCCTAACACCATCCTAGGGCTGATGCTAACCCTAACCCTAACCCTAACACTATCCTAGGGCTGATGCTAACCCTGACACTAACACTATCCTAGGGCTGATGCTAACCCTAACCCTAACCTTAACACTATCCTAGGGCTGATGCTAACCCTAACCCTAACCCAAACACTATCCTAGGGTTGATGCTAACCCTAACCCTAACACTATCCTAGGGCTGATGCTAACCCTAACCCTAACCCTAACACTATCCTTGGGCTGATGCTAACCCTAACCCTAACACTATCCTGGGCCTGATGCTAACCCTAACCCTAACCCTAACACTATCCTAGGGCTGATGCTAACCCTAACCCTAACACTATCCTTGGGCTGATGCTAACCCTAACCCTAACCCTAACACTATCCTAGGGCAGATGCTAACCCTAACGCTAACCCTAACACTATCCTTGAACTGATGCTAACCCTAACCCTAACCCTAACACTATCCTAGGCCTGATGATAACCCTAACCCTAACCCTAACACTATCCTAGGGTTTATGTTAACCCTAACCCTAACACTATCCTAGGGCTGATGCTAACCCTAACCCTAACCCTAACACTATCCTAGGGGGGATGCTAACCCTAACCCTAACCCTAACACTATCCTAGGGCTGATGCTAACCCTAACACCAACACTATCCTAGGGCTGATGCTAACCCTAACCCTAACCCTAACACTCTCCAAGGGCTGATGCTAACCCTACCCCTAACACTAACACTATCCTAGGGCTGATGCTAACCCTAACCCTAACACTATCCTAGGGCTGATGCTAACCTTAACCCTAACCCTAACACTATCCTAGGGTTGATGCTAACCCTAACCCTAACACTATCCTAGGGCTGATGCTAACCCTAACCCTAACCCTAACACTATCCTAGGGCTGATGTTAAACCTAACCCTAACACTATCCTAGGGCTGATGCTAACACTAACCCTAACACTAACACTAACCTATGGCTGATGCTAACCCTAACCCTAACACTATCCTAGGGCTGATGCTATCCCTAACGCTAACCCTAACATTATCCTAGGGCTGATGCTAACCCTAACCCTAACTCTAACACTATCTTAGGGCTGAGGCTAACCCTAACCCTAACACTATCCTAGGGCTGATGCTAACCCTAACCCTAACACTATCCTAGGGCTGATGCTAACCTTAACCCTAACCCTAACACTATCCTAGGGTTGATGCTAACCCTAACCCTAACACTATCCTAGGGCTGATGCTAACCCTAACCCTAACCCTAACACTATCCTAGGGCTGATGTTAACCCTAACCCTAACACTATCCTAGGGCTGATGCTAACCCTAACGCTAACCCTAACACTAACCTAGGGCTGATGCTAACCATAACCCTAACACTATCCTAGGGCTGATACTAACCCTAAACCTAACCCTAACACTATCCTAGGGCTGATGCTAACCCTAACCCTAACACTATCCTAGGGCTGATGCTAACCCTAACCCTAACCCTAACACTATCCTAGGGCTGATGCTAACCCTAACACTAACACTATCCTAGGGCTGATGCTAACCCTAACCCTAACCTTAACACTATCGTAGGGCTGATGCTAACCCTAACCCTAACCCAAACACTATCCTAGGGTTGATGCTAACCCTAACCCTAACACTATCCTAGGGCTGATGCTAACCCTAACCCTAACCCTAACACTATCCTTGGGCTGATGCTAACCCTAACCCTAACACTATCCTGGGCCTGATGCTAACCCTAACCCTAACCCTAACACTATCCTAGGGCTGATGCTAACCCTAACCCTAACACTATCCTTGGGCTGATGCTAACCCTAACCCTAACCCTAACACTATCCTAGGGCAGATGCTAACCCTAACGCTAACCCTAACACTATCCTTGAACTGATGCTAACCCTAACCCTAACCCTAACACTATCCTAGGCCTGATGATAACCCTAACCCTAACCCTAACACTATCCTAGGGTTTATGTTAACCCTAACCCTAACACTATCCTAGGGCTGATGCTAACCATAACCCTAACCCTAACACTATCCTAGGGCGGATGCTAACCCTAACCCTAACCCTAACACTATCCTAGGGCTGATGCTAACCCTAACACTAACACTATCGTAGGGCTGATGCTAACCCTAACCCTAACCCTAACATTATCCTGGGGCGGATGCTAACCCTAACCCTAACCCTAACACTATCCTAGGGCTCATGCTAACCCTAACACTAAGACTATCCTAGGCCTGATGCTAACCCTAACCCTAACCCTAACACTATCCTAGGGCTGATGCTAACCCTAACCCTAACACTATCCTAGGGCTGATGCTAACCCTAACACTAACACTATCCTAGGGCTGATGCTAACCCTAAACCTAACCCTAACACTCTCCAAGGGCTGATGCTAACCCTAACCCTAACCCTAACACTATCCTAGGGCTGATGCTAACCCTAACCCTAACTCTAACACTATCTTAGGGCTGAGGCTAACCCTAACCCTAACACTATCCTACGGCTGATGCTAACCCGAACCCTAACCCTAACACTATCCTAGGGCTGATGCTAACCCTAACCATAACACTATCCTAGGCCTGATGCTAACCCTAACCCTAACCCTAACTCTATCCTAGGGTTGATGCTAACCCTAACCCTAACACTATCCTAGGGCTGATGCTAACTCTAACCCTAACCCTAACACTATCCTAGGGCTGATGCTAACCCTAACCCTAACACTATCCTAGGGCTGATGCTAACCCTAACCCTAACCCTAACACTATCCTAGGGCTGATGTTAACCCTAACCCTAACACTATCCTAGGGCTGATGCTAACCCTAACGCTAACCCTAACACTAACCTAGGGCTGATGCTAACCCTAACCCTAACACTATCCTAGGGCTGATACTAGCCCTAAACCTAACCCTAACACTATCCTAGGGCTGATGCTAACCCTAACCCTAACACTATCCTAGGGCTGATGCTAACCCTAACCCTAACCCTAACACTATCCTAGGGCTGATGCTAACCCTAACACTAACACTATCCTAGGGCTGATGCTAACCCTAACCCTAACCTTAACACTATCCTAGGGCTGATGCTAACCCTAACCCTAACCCAAACACTATCCTAGGGTTGATGCTAACCCTAACCCTAACACTATCCTAGGGCTGATGCTAACCCTAACCCTAACCCTAACACTATCCTTGGGCTGATGCTAACCCTAACCCTAACACTATCCTGGGCCTGATGCTAACCCTAACCCTAACCCTAACACTATCCTAGGGCTGATGCTAACCCTAACGCTAACCCTAACACTATCCTTGAACTGATGCTAACCCTAACCCTAACCCTAACACTATCCTAGGCCTGATGATAACCCTAACCCTAACCCTAACACTATCCTAGGGTTTATGTTAACCCTAACCCTAACACTATCCTAGGGCTGATGCTAACCATAACCCTAACCCTAACACTATCCTAGGGGGGATGCTAACCCTAACCCTAACCCTAACACTATCCTAGGGCTGATGCTAACCCTAACACCAACACTATCCTAGGGCTGATGCTAACCCTAACCCTAACCCTAACACTCTCCAAGGGCTGATGCTAACCCTACCCCTAACACTAACACTATCCTAGGGCTGATGCTAACCCTAACCCTAACACTATCCTAGGGCTGATGCTAACCTTAACCCTAACCCTAACACTATCCTAGGGTTGATGCTAACCCTAACCCTAACACTATCCTAGGGCTGATGCTAACCCTAACCCTAACCCTAACACTATCCTAGGGCTGATGTTAAACCTAACCCTAACACTATCCTAGGGCTGATGCTAACACTAACCCTAACACTAACACTAACCTAGGGCTGATGCTAACCCTAACCCTAACACTATCCTAGGGCTGATGCTAACCCTAACACTAACACTATCCTAGGGCTGATGCTATCCCTAACGCTAACCCTAACATTATCCTAGGGCTGATGCTAACCCTAACCCTAACTCTAACACTATCTTAGGGCTGAGGCTAACCCTAACCCTAACACTATCCTAGCGCTGATGCTAACCCTAACCCTAACCCTAACACTATCCTAGGGCTGATGCTAACACTAACCCTAACACTATCCTAGGGCTGATGCTAACCCTTACCCTAACCCTAACACTATCCTAGGGCTGATGCTAACCCTAACCCTAACCCTAACACTATCCTGGGGCTGATGCTAACCCTAACCCTAACACTATCCTAGGCCTGATGATAACCCTAACCATAACCCTAACACTATCCTAGGGCTGATGCTAACCCTAACCCTAACACTATCCTAGGGCTGATGCTAACCCTAACCCTAACCCTAACACTATCCTAGGGCTGATGCTAACCCTAACGCTAACCCTAAAACTATCCTTGAACTGATGCTAATCCTAACCCTAACCCTAACACTATCCTAGGGCTGATGCTAACCCTAACCCTAACCCTAACACTATCCTAGGGTTTATATTAACCCTAACACTAACACTATCCTAGGGCTGATGCTAACCCTAACCCTAAACCTAACACTATCCTAGGGTGGATGCTAACCCTAACCCTAACCCTAACACTATCCTAGGGCTGATGCTAACCCTAACACTAACACTATCCTAGGGCTGATGCTAACCCTAACCCTAACCCTAACACTCTCTAAGGGCTGATGCTAACCCTAACCCTAACCCTAACACTATCCTAGGGCTGATGCTAACCCTAACCCTAACACTATCCTAGGGCTGATGCTAACCTTAACCCTAACCCTAACACTATCCTAGGGTTGATGCTAACCCTAACCCTAACACTATCCTAGGGCTGATGCTAACCCTAACCCTAACCCTAACACTATCCTAGGGCTGATGTTAACCCTAACCCTAACACTATCCTAGGGCTGATGCTAACCCTAACGCTAACCCTAACACTAACCTAGGGCTGATGCTAACCCTAACCCTAACACTATCCTAGGGCTGATACTAACCCTAAACCTAACCCTAACACTATCCTAGGGCTGATGCTAACCCTAACCCTAACACTATCCTAGGGCTGATGCTAACCCTAACCCTAACCCTAACACTATCCTAGGGCTGATGCTAACCCTAACACTAACACTATCCTAGGGCTGATGTTAACCCTAACCCTAACACTATCCTAGGGCTGATGCTAACCCTAACGCTAACCCTAACACTAACCTAGGGCTGATGCTAACCCTAACACTAACACTATCCTAGGGCTGATGCTAACCCTAACCCTAACCTTAACACTATCCTAGGGCTGATGCTAACCCTAACCCTAACCCAAACACTATCCTAGGGTTGATGCTAACCCTAACCCTAACACTATCCTAGGGCTGATGCTAACCCTAACCCTATCCCTAACACTATCCTTGGGCTGATGCTAACCCTAACCCTAACACTATCCTGGGCCTGATGCTAACCCTAACCCTAACCCTAACACTATCCTAGGGCTGATGCTTACCCTAACCCTAACACTATCCTTGGGCTGATGCTAACCCTAACCCTAACCCTAACACTATGCTAGGGCAGATGCTAACCCTAACGCTAACCCTAACACTATCCTTGAACTGATGCTAACCCTAACCCTAACCCTAACACTATCCTAGGCCTGATGATAACCCTAACCCTAACCCTAACACTATCCTAGGGTTTATGTTAACCCTAACCCTAACACTATCCTAGGGCTGATGCTAACCATAACCCTAACCCTAACACTATCCTAGGGCGGATGCTAACCCTAACCCTAACCCTAACACTATCCTAGGGCTGATGCTAACCCTAACACTAACACTATCGTAGGGCTGATGCTAACCCTAACCCTAACCCTAACATTATCCTGGGGCGGATGCTAACCCTAACCCTAACCCTAACACTATCCTAGGGCTCATGCTAACCCTGACACTAAGACTATCCTAGGCCTGATGCTAACCCTAACCCTAACCCTAACACTATCCTAGGGCTGATGCTAACCCTAACCCTAACACTATCCTAGGGCTGATGCTAACCCTAACACTAACACTATCCTAGGGCTGATGCTAACCCTAAACCTAACCCTAACACTCTCCAAGGGCTGATGCTAACCCTAACCCTAACCCTAACACTATCCTAGGGTTGATGCTAACCCTAACCCTAACTCTAACACTATCTTAGGGCTGAGGCTAACCCTAACCCTAACACTATCCTACGGCTGATGCTAACCCGAACCCTAACCCTAACACTATCCTAGGGCTGATGCTAACGCTAACCATAACACTATCCTAGGCCTGATGCTAACCCTAACCCTAACCCTAACTCTATCCTAGGGTTGATGCTAACCCTAACCCTAACACTATCCTAGGGCTGATGCTAACTCTAACCCTAACCCTAACACTATCCTAGGGCTGATGCTAACCCTAACCCTAACACTATCCTAGGGCTGATGCTAACCCTAACCCTAACACTATCCTAGGGCTGATGCTAACCCTAACCCTAACCCTAACACTATCCTAAGTCTGATGCTAACCCTAGCCCTCTCACTATCCTAGGCCTGATGATAACCCTAACCCTAACCTTAACACTATACTAGGGCTGATGCTAACCCTAACCCTAACCCTGACACTATCCTAGGGCTGATGCTAACCCTAACCCTAACACTATCCTATGGCTGATGATAACCCTAACCCTAACCCTAACACTATCCTAGGCCTCATGCTAACCCTATCCCTAACCCTAACACTCTCCTAGGGCTGAGGCTAACCCTAACCCTAACACTAACCTAGGGCTGATGCTAACCCTAACCCTAACCCAAACACTATCCTAGGGTTGATGCTAACCCTAACCCTAACACTATCCTAGGGCTGATGCTAACCCTAACCCTAACCCTAACACTATCCTTGGGCTGATGCTAACACTAACCCTAACACTATCCTGGGCCTGATGCTAACCCTAACCCTAACCCTAACACTATCCTAGGGCTGATGCTAACCCTAACCCTAACACTATCCTTGGGCTGATGCTAACCCTAACCCTAACCCTAACACTATCCTAGGGCAGATGCTAACCCTAACGCTAACGCTAACACTATCCTTGAACTGATGCTAACCCTAACCCTTACCCTAACACTATCCTAGGCCTGATGATAACCCTAACCCTAACCCTAACAATATCCTAGGATTTATGTTAACCCTAACCCTAACACTATGCTAGGGCTGATGCTAACCCTAACCCTAACCCTAACACTATCCTAGGGCGGATGCTAACCCTAACCCTATCCCTAACACTATCCTAGGGCTGATGCTAACCCTAACACTAACAGTATCCTAGGGCTGATGCTAACCCTAACCCTAACCCTAACATTATCCTAGGGCGTATGCTAACACTAACCCTAACCCTAACACTATCCTAGGGCTGATGCTAACCCTAACACTAACACTTTCCTAGGCCTGATGCTAACCCTAACCCTAACCCTAACACTATCCTAAGGCTGATGCTAACCCTAACCCTAACACTATCCTAGGGCTGATGCTAACCTTAACACTAACACTATCCTAGGGCTGATGCTAACCCTAACCCTAACACTAACACTCTCCAAGGGCTGATGCTAACGCTAACCCTAACCCTAACACTATCCTAGGGCTGATGCTAACCCTAACCCTAACACTATCCTAGGCCTGATGCTAACCCTAACCCTAACCCTAACACTATCCTAGGGCTGATGCTAACCCTAACCCTAACACTATCCTAGGCCTGACGCTAACCCTAACCCTAACCCTAACACTATCCTAGGGCTGATGCTAACCCTAACCCTAACACTATCCTAGGCCTGATGCTAACCCTAACCCTAACCCTAACACTACCCTAGGGCTGATGCTAACCCTAACCCTAACACTATCCTAGGGCTGATGCTAACCCTAACCCTAACCCTAACACTATCCTAAGTCTGATGCTAACCCTAGACCTCACACTATACTAGGCCTGATGATAACCATAACCCTAACCTTAACACTATCCTAGGGCTGATGCTAACCCTAACCCTAACCCTAACACTATTCTAGAGCTGATGCTAACCCTAACCCTAACACTATCCTAGGCCTGATGATAACCCTAACCCTAACCCTGACACTATCCTAGGGCTGATGCTAACCCTAACCCTAACACTATCCTAGGGCTGATTCTAACCCTAACCCTAACCCTACCACTATCCTAGGCCTGATGCTAACCCTATCCCTAACCCTAACACTCTCCTAGGGCTGAGGCTAACCCTAACCCTAACACTATCCTAGGGCTGATGCTAACCCTAACCCTAACCCTAACACTATCCTTGGGCTGATGCTAACCCTAACCCTAACACTATCCTGGGCCTGATGCTAACCCTAACCCTAACCCTAACACTATCCTAAGGCTGATGCTAACCCTAACCCTAACACTATCCTTGGGCTGATGCTAACCCTAACCTTAACCCTAACAATATCCTAGGGCAGATGCTAACCCTAACCCTAACCCTAACACTATCCTTGGGCTGATGCTAACCCTAACCCTAACACTATCCGGGGCCTGATACTAACCCTAACCCTAACCCTAAAACTATCCTAGGGCTGATGCTAACCCTAACACTAACACTATCCTAGGGCTGATGCTAACCCTAACCCTAACCCTAACATTCTCCTGGGGCGGATGCTAACCCTAACCCTAACCCTAACACTATCCTAGGGCTCATGCTAACCCTAACACTAAGACTATCCTAGGCCTGATGCTAACCCTAACCCTAACCCTAACACTATCCTAGGGCTGATGCTAACCCTAACCCTAACACTATCCTAGGGCTGATGCTAACCCTAACACTAACACTATCCTAGGGCTGATGCTAACCCTAAACCTAACCCTAACACTCTCCAAGGGCGGATGCTAACCCTAACCCTAACCCTAACACTATCCTAGGGCTGATGCTAACCCTAACCCTAACTCTAACACTATCTTAGGGCTGAGGCTAACCCTAACCATAACACTATCCTACGGCTGATGCTAACCCGAACCCTAACCCTAACACTATCCTAGGGCTGATGCTAACCCTAACCATAACACTATCCTAGGCCTGATGCTAACCCTAACCTTAACCCTAACTCTATCCTAGGGTTGATGCTAACCCTAACCCTAACACTATCCTAGGGCTGATGCTAACTCTAACCCTAACCCTAACACTATCCTAGGGCTGATGCTAACCCTAACCCTAACACTATCCTAGGACTGATGCTAACCCTAACCCTAACCCTAACACTATCCTAGGGCTGATGCTAACCCTAACACTAACACTATCCTAGGGCTGATGCTAACCCTAACCCTAACCCTAACACTATCCTAAGTCTGATGCTAACCCTAGCCCTCTCACTATCCTAGGCCTGATGATAACCCTAACCCTAACCTTAACACTATCCTAGGGCTGATGCTAACCCTAACCCTAACCCTGACACTATCCTAGGGCTGATGCTAACCCTAACCCTAACACTATCCTATGGCTGATGATAACCCTAACCCTAACCCTAACACTATCCTAGGCCTGATGCTAACCCTATCCCTAACCCTAACACTCTCCTAGGGCTGAGGCTAACCCTAACCCTAACACTATCCTAGGGCTGATGCTAACCCTAACCCTAACCCAAACACTATCCTAGGGTTGATCCTAACCCTAACCCTAACACTATCCTAGGGCTGATGCTAACCCTAACCCTAAACCTAACACTATCCTTGGGCTGATGCTAACCCTAACCCTAACACTATCCTGGGCCTGATGCTAACCCTAACCCTAACCCTAACACTATCCTAGGGCTGATGCTAACCCTAACCCTAACACTATCCTTGGGCTGATGCTAACCCTAACCCTAACCCTAACACTATCCTAGGGCAGATGCTAACCCTAACGCTAACGCTAACACTATCCTTGAACTGATGCTAACAATTACCCTTACCCTAACACTATCCTAGGCCTGATGATAACCCTAACCCTAACCCTAACACTATCCTAGGATTTATGTTAACCCTAACCCTAACACTATCCTAGGGCTGATGCTAACCCTAACCCTAACCCTAACACTATCCTAGGGCGGATGCTAACCCTAACCCTATCCCTAACACTATCCTAGGGCTGATGCTAACCCTAACACTAACAGTATCCTAGGGCTGATGCTAACCCTAACCCTAACCCTAACATTATCCTAGGCCGTATGCTAACCCTAACCCTAACCCTAACACTATCCTAGGGCTGATGCTAACCCTAACACTAACACTATCCTAGGCCTGATGCTAACCCTAACCCTAACCCTAACACTATCCTAAGGCTGATGCTAACCCTAACCCTAACACTATCCTAGGGCTGATGCTAACCCTAACACTAACACTATCCTAGGGCTGATGCTAACCCTAACCCTAACACTAACACTCTCCAAGGGCTGATGCTAACGCTAACCCTAACCCTAACACTATCCTAGGGCTGATGCTAACCCTAACCCTAACACTATCCTAGGCCTGATGCTATCCCTAACCCTAACCCTAACACTATCCTAGGGCTGATGCTAACCCTAACCCTAACACTATCCTAGGCCTGATGCTAACCCTAACCCTAACCCTAACACTATCCTAGGGCTGATGCTAACCCTAACCCTAACACTATCCTAGGACTGATGCTAACCCTAACCCTAACCCTAACACTATCCTAAGTCTGATGCTAACCCTAGACCTCACACTATACTAGGCCTGATGATAACCATAACCCTAACCTTAACACTATCCTAGGGCTGATGCTAACCCTAACCCTAACCCTAACACTATTCTAGAGCTGATGCTAACCCTAACCCTAACACTATCCTAGGCCTGAAGATAACCCTAACCCTAACCCTGACACTATCCTAGGGCTGATGCTAACCCTAACCCTAACACTATCCTAGGGCTGATGCTAACCCTAACCCTAACCCTACCACTATCCTAGGCCTGATGCTAACCCTATCCCTAACCCTAACACTCTCCTAGGGCTGAGGCTAACCCTAACCCTAACACTATCCTAGGGCTGATGCTAACCCTAACCCTAACCCTAACACTATCCTTGGGCTGATGCTAACCCTAACCCTAACACTATCCTGGGCCTGATGCTAACTCTAACCCTAACCCTAACACTATCCTAAGGCTGATGCTAACCCTAACCCTAACACTATCCTTGGGCTGATGCTAACCCTAACCCTAACCCTAACAATATCCTAGGGCAGATGCTAACCCTAACCCTAACCCTAACACGATCCTTTGGCTGATGCTAACCCTAACCCTAACACTATCTGGGGCCTGATGCTAACCCTAACCCTAACCCTAACACTATCCTAGGGCTGATGCTAGCCGTAACCCTAACACTATCCTAGGGCAGATGCTAACCCTAACGCTAACCCTAACACTATCCTTGAACTGATGCTAACCCTAACCCTAACCCTAACACTATCCTAGGCCTGATGATAACCCTAACCCTAACCCTAACACTATCCTAGGGTTTATGTTAACCCTAACCCTAACACTATCCTAGGGCTGATGCTAACCCTAACCCTAACCCTAACACTATCCTAGGGCGGATGCTAACCCTAACCCTAACCCTAACACTATCCTAGGGCTGATGCTAACCCTAACACTAACACTATCCTAGGGCTGATGCTAACCATAACCCTAACCCTAACTTTATCCTAGGGCTGATGCTAACCCTAACCCTAACTCTAACACTATCTTAGGGCTAACCCTAACCCTAACCCTAACACTATCCTAGGGCTGATGCTAACCCTAACCCTAACACTATCCTAGGGCTGATGCTAACCCTAACCCTAACCCTAACACTATCCTAAGTCTGATGCTAACCCTAGCCCTCTCACTATCCTAGGCCTGATGATAACCCTAACCCTAACCTTAACACTATCCTAGGGCTGATGCTAACCCTAACCCTAACCCTGACACTATCCTAGGGCTGATGCTAACCCTAACCCTAACACTATCCTATGGCTGATGATAACCCTAACCCTAACCCTAACACTATCCTAGGCCTGATGCTAACCCTATCCCTAACCCTAACACTCTCCTAGGGCTGAGGCTAACCCTAACCCTAACACTATCCTAGGGCTGATGCTAACCCTAACCCTAACCCAAACACTATCCTAGGGTTGATCCTAACCCTAACCCTAACACTATCCTAGGGCTGATGCTAACCCTAACCCTAAACCTAACACTATCCTTGGGCTGATGCTAACCCTAACCCTAACACTATCCTGGGCCTGATGCTAACCCTAACCCTAACCCTAACACTATCCTAGGGCTGATGCTAACCCTAACCCTAACACTATCCTTGGGCTGATGCTAACCCTAACCCTAACCCTAACACTATCCTAGGGCAGATGCTAACCCTAACGCTAACACTAACACTATCCTTGAACTGATGCTAACAATTACCCTTACCCTAACACTATCCTAGGCCTGATGATAACCCTAACCCTAACCCTAACACTATCCTAGGATTTATGTTAACCCTAACCCTAACACTATCCTAGGGCTGATGCTAACCCTAACCCTAACCCTAACACTATCCTAGGGCGGATGCTAACCCTAACCCTATCCCTAACACTATCCTAGGGCTGATGCTAACCCTAACACTAACAGTATCCTAGGGCTGATGCTAACCCTAACCCTAACCCTAACATTATCCTAGGCCGTATGCTAACCCTAACCCTAACCCTAACACTATCCTAGGGCTGATGCTAACCCTAACACTAACACTATCCTAGGCCTGATGCTAACCCTAACCCTAACCCTAACACTATCCTAAGGCTGATGCTAACCCTAACCCTAACACTATCCTAGGGCTGATGCTAACCCTAACACTAACACTATCCTAGGGCTGATGCTAACCCTAACCCTAACACTAACACTCTCCAAGGGCTGATGCTAACGCTAACCCTAACCCTAACACTATCCTAGGGCTGATGCTAACCCTAACCCTAACACTATCCTAGGCCTGATGCTATCCCTAATCCTAACCCTAACACTATCCTAGGGCTGATGCTAACCCTAACCCTAACACTATCCTAGGCCTGATGCTAACCCTAACCCTAACCCTAACACTATCCTAGGGCTGATGCTAACCCTAACCCTAACACTATCCTAGGGCTGATGCTAACCCTAACCCTAACCCTAACACTATCCTAAGTCTGATGCTAACCCTAGACCTCACACTATACTAGGCCTGATGATAACCATAACCCTAACCTTAACACTATCCTAGGGCTGATGCTAACCCTAACCCTAATCCTAACACTATTCTAGAGCTGATGCTAACCCTAACCCTAACACTATCCTAGGCCTGATGATAACCCTAACCCTAACCCTGACACTATCCTAGGGCTGATGCTAACCCTAACCCTAACACTATCCTAGGGCTGATGCTAACCCTAACCCTAACCCTACCACTATCCTAGGCCTGATGCTAACCCTATCCCTAACCCTAACACTCTCCTAGGGCTGAGGCTAACCCTAACCCTAACACTATCCTAGGGCTGATGCTAACCCTAACCCTAACCCTAACACTATCCTTGGGCTGATGCTAACCCTAACCCTAACACTATCCTGGGCCTGATGCTAACTCTAACCCTAACCCTAACACTATCCTAAGGCTGATGCTAACCCTAACCCTAACACTATCCTTGGGCTGATGCTAACCCTAACCCTAACCCTAACAATATCCTAGGGCAGATGCTAACCCTAACCCTAACCCTAACACGATCCTTGGGCTGATGCTAACCCTAACCCTAACACTATCTGGGGCCTGATGTTAACCCTAACCCTAACCCTAACACTATCCTAGGGCTGATGCTAGCCGTAACCCTAACACTATCCTAGGGCAGATGCTAACCCTAACGCTAACCCTAACACTATCCTTGAACTGATGCTAACCCTAACCCTAACCCTAACACTATCCTAGGCCTGATGATAACCCTAACCCTAACCCTAACACTATCCTAGGGTTATGTTAACCCTAACCCTAACACTATCCTAGGGCTGATGCTAACCCTAACCCTAACCCTAACACTATCCTAGGGCGGATGCTAACCCTAACCCTAACCCTAACACTATCCTAGGGCTGATGCTAACCCTAACACTAACACTATCCTAGGGCTGATGCTAACCATAACCCTAACCCTAACATTATCCTAGGGCTGATGCTAACCCTAACCCTAACTCTAACACTATCTTAGGGCTGAGGCTAACCCTAACCCTAACACTATCCTACGGCTGATGCTAACCCTAACCCTAACCCTAACACTATCCTAGGGCTGATGCTAACCCTAACGCTAACACTATCCTAGGGCTGATGCTAACCCTAACCCTAACCCTAACACTATCCTAGGGCTGATGCTAACACTAACCCTAACACTATCCTAGGGCTGATGCTAACCCTAACCCTAACCATAACACTATCCTAGGGCTGATGCTAACCCTAACCCTAACACTATCCTAGGCCTGATGATAACCCTAACCCTAACCCTAACACTATCCTAGGGCTGATGCTAACCCTAACCCTAACACTATCCTAGGGCTGATGCTAACCCTAACCCTAACCCTAACACTATCCTAGGGCTGATGCTACCCTAACGCTAACCCTAACACTATCCTTGAACTGATGCTAACCCTAACCCTAACCCTAACACTATCCTAGGGCTGATGCTAACCCTAACCCTAACACTAACACTAACATAGGGCTGATGCTAACCCTAACCCTAACACTATCCTAGGGCTGATGCTAACCCTAACCCTAACCCTAACACTATCCTAGGGCTGATGCTAACCCTAACCCTAACACTATCCTGGGCCTGATGCTAACCCTAACCCTAACCCTAACACTATCCTAGGGGTGATGCTAACCCTAACCCTAACCCTAACACTATCCTTGGGCTGATGCTAACCCTAACCCTAACACTATCCTGGGCCTGATGCTAACCCTAACCCTAACCCTAACACTATCCTAGGGCTGATGCTAACCCTAACCATAACACTATCCTTGGGCTGATGCTAACCCTAACCCTAACGCTAACACTATCCTAGGGCAGATGCTAACCCTAACGCTAACCCTAACACTATCCTTGAACTGATGCTAACCCTAACCCTAACCCTAACACTATCCTAGGCCTGATGATAACCCTAACCCTAACCCTAACACTATCCTAGGGTTTATGTTAACCCTAACCCTAACACTATCCTAGGGCTGATGCTAACCCTAACCCTAACCCTAACACTATCCTAGGGGGGATGCTAACCCTAACCCTAACCCTAACACTATCCTAGGGCTGATGCTAACCCTAAAACCAACACTATCCTAGGGCTGATGCTAACCCTAACCCTAACCCTAACACTCTCCAAGGGCTGATGCTAACCCTACCCCTAACACTAACACTATCCTAGGGATGATGCTAACCCTAACACTAACACTATCCTAGGGCTGATGCTAACCTTAACCCTAACCCTAACACTATCCTAGGGTTGATGCTAACCCTAACCCTAACACTATCCTAGGGCTGATGCTAACCCTAACCCTAACCCTAACACTATCCTAGGGCTGATGTTAAACCTAACCCTAACACTATCCTAGGGCTGATGCTAACACTAACCCTAACACTAACACTAACCTAGGGCTGATGCTAACCCTAACCCTAACACTATCCTAGGGCTGATGCTAACCCTAACACTAACACTATCCTAGGGCTGATGCTATCCCTAACGCTAACCCTAACATTATCCTAGGGCTGATGCTAACCCTAACCCTAACTCTAACACTATCTTAGGGCTGAGGCTAACCCTAACCCTAACACTATCCTAGGGCTGATGCTAACCCTAACCCTAACCCTAACACTATCCTAGGGCTGATGCTAACACTAACCCTAACACTATCCTAGGGCTGATGCTAACCCTTACCCTAACCCTAACACTATCCTAGGGCTGATGCTAACCCTAACCCTAACCCTAACACTATCCTGGGGCTGATGCTAACCCTAACCCTAACACTATCCTAGGCCTGATGATAACCCTAACCCTAACCCTAACACTATCCTAGGGCTGATGCTAACCCTAACCCTAACACTATCCTAGGGCTGATGCTAACCCTCACCCTAACCCTAACACTATCCTAGGGCTGATGCTAACCCTAACGCTAACCCTAAAACTATCCTTGAACTGATGCTAACCCTAACCCTAACCCTAACACTATCCTAGGGCTGATGCTAACCCTAACCCTAACCCTAACACTATCCTAGGGTTTATATTAACCCTAACACTAACACTATCCCAGGGCTGATGCTAACCCTAACCCTAAACCTAACACTATCCTAGGGGGGATGCTAACCCTAACACTAACCCTAACACTATCCTAGGGCTGATGCTAACCCTAACACTAACACTATCCTAGGGCTGATGCTAACCCTAACCCTAACCCTAACACTCTCTAAGGGCTGATGCTAACCCTAACCCTAACCCTAACACTATCCTAGGGCTGATGCTAACCCTAACCCTAACACTATCCTAGGGCTGATGCTAACCTTAACCCTAACCCTAACACTATCCTAGGGTTGATGCTAACCCTAACCCTAACACTATCCTAGGGCTGATGCTAACCCTAACCCTAACCCTAACACTATCCTAGGGCTGATGTTAACCCTAACCCTAACACTATCCTAGGGCTGATGCTAACCCTAACGCTAACCCTAACACTAACCTAGGGCTGATGCTAACCCTAACCCTAACACTATCCTAGGGCTGATAGTAACCCTAAACCTAACCCTAACACTATCCTAGGGCTGATGCTAACCCTAACCCTAACACTATCCTAGGGCTGATGCTAACCCTAACCCTAACCCTAACACTATCCTAGGGCTGATGCTAACCCTAACACTAACACTATCCTAGGGCTGATGCTAACCCTAACCCTAACCTTAAAACTATCCTAGGGCTGATGCTAACCCTAACCCTAACCCAAACACTATCCTAGGGTTGATGCTAACCCTAACCCTAACACTATCCTAGGGCTGATGCTAACCCTAACCCTAACCCTAACACTATCCTTGGGCTGATGCTAACCCTAACCCTAACACTATCCTGGGCCTGATGCTAACCCTAACCCTAACCCTAACACTATCCTAGGGCTGATGCTAACCCTAACCCTAACACTATCCTTGGGCTGATGCTAACCCTAACCCTAACCCTAACACTATCCTAGGGCAGATGCTAACCCTAACGCTAACCCTAACACTATCCTTGAACTGATGCTAACCCTAACCCTAACCCTAACACTATCCTAGGCCTGATGATAACCCTAACCCTAACCCTAACACTATCCTAGGGTTTATGTTAACCCTAACCCTAACACTATCCTAGGGCTGATGCTAACCATAACCCTAACCCTAACACTATCCTAGGGCGGATGCTAACCCTAACCCTAACCCTAACACTATCCTAGGGCTGATGCTAACCCTAACACTAACACTATCGTAGGGCTGATGCTAACCCTAACCCTAACCCTGACACTATCCTAGGGCTGATGCTAACCCTAACCCTAACACTATCCTAGGGCTGATGCTAACCCTAACCCTAACCCTACCACTATCCTAGGCCTGATGCTAACCCTATCCCTAACCCTAACACTCTCCTAGGGCTGAGGCTAACCCTAACCCTAACACTATCCTAGGGCTGATGCTAACCCTAACCCTAACCCTAACACTATCCTTGGGCTGATGCTAACCCTAACCCTAACACTATCCTGGGCCTGATGCTAACTCTAACCCTAACCCTAACACTATCCTAAGGCTGATGCTAACCCTAACCCTAACACTATCCTTGGGCTGATGCTAACCCTAACCCTAACCCTAACAATATCCTAGGGCAGATGCTAACCCTAACCCTAACCCTAACACGATCCTTGGGCTGATGCTAACCCTAACCCTAACACTATCTGGGGCCTGATGTTAACCCTAACCCTAACCCTAACACTATCCTAGGGCTGATGCTAGCCGTAACCCTAACACTATCCTAGGGCAGATGCTAACCCTAACGCTAACCCTAACACTATCCTTGAACTGATGCTAACCCTAACCCTAACCCTAACACTATCCTAGGCCTGATGATAACCCTAACCCTAACCCTAACACTATCCTAGGGTTATGTTAACCCTAACCCTAACACTATCCTAGGGCTGATGCTAACCCTAACCCTAACCCTAACACTATCCTAGGGCGGATGCTAACCCTAACCCTAACCCTAACACTATCCTAGGGCTGATGCTAACCCTAACACTAACACTATCCTAGGGCTGATGCTAACCATAACCCTAACCCTAACATTATCCTAGGGCTGATGCTAACCCTAACCCTAACTCTAACACTATCTTAGGGCTGAGGCTAACCCTAACCCTAACACTATCCTACGGCTGATGCTAACCCTAACCCTAACCCTAACACTATCCTAGGGCTGATGCTAACCCTAACGCTAACACTATCCTAGGGCTGATGCTAACCCTAACCCTAACCCTAACACTATCCTAGGGCTGATGCTAACACTAACCCTAACACTATCCTAGGGCTGATGCTAACCCTAACCCTAACCATAACACTATCCTAGGGCTGATGCTAACCCTAACCCTAACACTATCCTAGGCCTGATGATAACCCTAACCCTAACCCTAACACTATCCTAGGGCTGATGCTAACCCTAACCCTAACACTATCCTAGGGCTGATGCTAACCCTAACCCTAACCCTAACACTATCCTAGGGCTGATGCTACCCTAACGCTAACCCTAACACTATCCTTGAACTGATGCTAACCCTAACCCTAACCCTAACACTATCCTAGGGCTGATGCTAACCCTAACCCTAACACTAACACTAACATAGGGCTGATGCTAACCCTAACCCTAACACTATCCTAGGGCTGATGCTAACCCTAACCCTAACCCTAACACTATCCTAGGGCTGATGCTAACCCTAACCCTAACACTATCCTGGGCCTGATGCTAACCCTAACCCTAACCCTAACACTATCCTAGGGGTGATGCTAACCCTAACCCTAACCCTAACACTATCCTTGGGCTGATGCTAACCCTAACCCTAACACTATCCTGGGCCTGATGCTAACCCTAACCCTAACCCTAACACTATCCTAGGGCTGATGCTAACCCTAACCATAACACTATCCTTGGGCTGATGCTAACCCTAACCCTAACGCTAACACTATCCTAGGGCAGATGCTAACCCTAACGCTAACCCTAACACTATCCTTGAACTGATGCTAACCCTAACCCTAACCCTAACACTATCCTAGGCCTGATGATAACCCTAACCCTAACCCTAACACTATCCTAGGGTTTATGTTAACCCTAACCCTAACACTATCCTAGGGCTGATGCTAACCCTAACCCTAACCCTAACACTATCCTAGGGGGGATGCTAACCCTAACCCTAACCCTAACACTATCCTAGGGCTGATGCTAACCCTAAAACCAACACTATCCTAGGGCTGATGCTAACCCTAACCCTAACCCTAACACTCTCCAAGGGCTGATGCTAACCCTACCCCTAACACTAACACTATCCTAGGGATGATGCTAACCCTAACACTAACACTATCCTAGGGCTGATGCTAACCTTAACCCTAACCCTAACACTATCCTAGGGTTGATGCTAACCCTAACCCTAACACTATCCTAGGGCTGATGCTAACCCTAACCCTAACCCTAACACTATCCTAGGGCTGATGTTAAACCTAACCCTAACACTATCCTAGGGCTGATGCTAACACTAACCCTAACACTAACACTAACCTAGGGCTGATGCTAACCCTAACCCTAACACTATCCTAGGGCTGATGCTAACCCTAACACTAACACTATCCTAGGGCTGATGCTATCCCTAACGCTAACCCTAACATTATCCTAGGGCTGATGCTAACCCTAACCCTAACTCTAACACTATCTTAGGGCTGAGGCTAACCCTAACCCTAACACTATCCTAGGGCTGATGCTAACCCTAACCCTAACCCTAACACTATCCTAGGGCTGATGCTAACACTAACCCTAACACTATCCTAGGGCTGATGCTAACCCTTACCCTAACCCTAACACTATCCTAGGGCTGATGCTAACCCTAACCCTAACCCTAACACTATCCTGGGGCTGATGCTAACCCTAACCCTAACACTATCCTAGGCCTGATGATAACCCTAACCCTAACCCTAACACTATCCTAGGGCTGATGCTAACCCTAACCCTAACACTATCCTAGGGCTGATGCTAACCCTCACCCTAACCCTAACACTATCCTAGGGCTGATGCTAACCCTAACGCTAACCCTAAAACTATCCTTGAACTGATGCTAACCCTAACCCTAACCCTAACACTATCCTAGGGCTGATGCTAACCCTAACCCTAACCCTAACACTATCCTAGGGTTTATATTAACCCTAACACTAACACTATCCCAGGGCTGATGCTAACCCTAACCCTAAACCTAACACTATCCTAGGGGGGATGCTAACCCTAACACTAACCCTAACACTATCCTAGGGCTGATGCTAACCCTAACACTAACACTATCCTAGGGCTGATGCTAACCCTAACCCTAACCCTAACACTCTCTAAGGGCTGATGCTAACCCTAACCCTAACCCTAACACTATCCTAGGGCTGATGCTAACCCTAACCCTAACACTATCCTAGGGCTGATGCTAACCTTAACCCTAACCCTAACACTATCCTAGGGTTGATGCTAACCCTAACCCTAACACTATCCTAGGGCTGATGCTAACCCTAACCCTAACCCTAACACTATCCTAGGGCTGATGTTAACCCTAACCCTAACACTATCCTAGGGCTGATGCTAACCCTAACGCTAACCCTAACACTAACCTAGGGCTGATGCTAACCCTAACCCTAACACTATCCTAGGGCTGATAGTAACCCTAAACCTAACCCTAACACTATCCTAGGGCTGATGCTAACCCTAACCCTAACACTATCCTAGGGCTGATGCTAACCCTAACCCTAACCCTAACACTATCCTAGGGCTGATGCTAACCCTAACACTAACACTATCCTAGGGCTGATGCTAACCCTAACCCTAACCTTAAAACTATCCTAGGGCTGATGCTAACCCTAACCCTAACCCAAACACTATCCTAGGGTTGATGCTAACCCTAACCCTAACACTATCCTAGGGCTGATGCTAACCCTAACCCTAACCCTAACACTATCCTTGGGCTGATGCTAACCCTAACCCTAACACTATCCTGGGCCTGATGCTAACCCTAACCCTAACCCTAACACTATCCTAGGGCTGATGCTAACCCTAACCCTAACACTATCCTTGGGCTGATGCTAACCCTAACCCTAACCCTAACACTATCCTAGGGCAGATGCTAACCCTAACGCTAACCCTAACACTATCCTTGAACTGATGCTAACCCTAACCCTAACCCTAACACTATCCTAGGCCTGATGATAACCCTAACCCTAACCCTAACACTATCCTAGGGTTTATGTTAACCCTAACCCTAACACTATCCTAGGGCTGATGCTAACCATAACCCTAACCCTAACACTATCCTAGGGCGGATGCTAACCCTAACCCTAACCCTAACACTATCCTAGGGCTGATGCTAACCCTAACACTAACACTATCGTAGGGCTGATGCTAACCCTAACCCTAACCCTAACATTATCCTGGGGCGGATGCTAACCCTAACCCTAACCCTAACACTATCCTAGGGCTCATGCTAACCCTAACACTAAGACTATCCTAGGCCTGATGCTAACCCTAACCCTAACCCTAACACTATCCTAGGGCTGATGCTAACCCTAACCCTAACACTATCCTAGGGCTGATGCTAACCCTAACACTAACACTATCCTAGGGCTGATGCTAACCCTAAACCTAACCCTAACACTCTCCAAGGGCTGATGCTAACCCTAACCCTAACCCTAACACTATCCTAGGGCTGATGCTAACCCTAACCCTAACTCTAACACTATCTTAGGGCTGAGGCTAACCCTAACCCTAACACTATCCTACGGCTGATGCTAACCCGAACCCTAACCCTAACACTATCCTAGGGCTGATGCTAACCCCAACCATAACACTATCCTAGGCCTGATGCTAACCCTAACCCTAACCCTAACTCTATCCTAGGGTTGATGCTAACCCTAACCCTAACACTATCCTAGGGCTGATGCTAACTCTAACCCTAACCCTAACACTATCCTAGGGCTGATGCTAACCCTAACCCTAACACTATCCTAGGGCTGATGCTAACCCTAACCCTAACCCTAACACTATCCTAGGGCAGATGTTAACCCTAACCCTAACACTATCCTAGGGCTGATGCTAACCCTAACGCTAACCCTAACACTAACCTAGGGCTGATGCTAACCCTAACCCTAACACTATCCTAGGGCTGATACTAGCCCTAAACCTAACCCTAACACTATCCTAGGGCTGATGCTAACCCTAACCCTAACACTATCCTAGGGCTGATGCTAACCCTAACCCTAACCCTAACACTATCCTAGGGCTGATGCTAACCCTAACACTAACACTATCCTAGGGCTGATGCTAACCCTAACCCTAACCTTAACACTATCCTAGGGCTGATGCTAACCCTAACCCTAACCCAAACACTATCCTAGGGTTGATGCTAACCCTAACGCTAACACTATCCTAGGGCTGATGCTAACCCTAACCCTAACCCTAACACTATACTTGGGCTGATGCTAACCCTAACCCTAACACTTTCCTGGGCCTGATGCTAACCCTAACCCTAACCCTAACACTATCCTAGGGCTGATGCTAACCCTAACCCTAACACTATCCTTGGGCTGATGCTAACCCTAACCCTAACCCTAACACTATCCTAGGGCAGATGCTAACCCTAACGCTAACCCTAACACTATCCTTGAACTGATGCTAACCCTAACCCTAACCCTAACACTATCCTAGGCCTGATGATAACCCTAACCCTAACCCTAACACTATCCTAGGGTTTATGTTAACCCTAACCCTAACACTATCCTAGTGCTGATGCTAACCCTAACCCTAACCCTAACACTATCCTAGGGGGGTTGCTAACCCTAACCCTAACCCTAACACTATCCTAGGGCTGATGCTAACCCTAACACCAACACTATCCTAGGGCTGATGCTAACCCTAACCCTAACCCTAACACTCTCCAAGGGCTGATGCTAACCCTACCCCTAACACTAACAGTATCCTAGGGCTGATGCTAACCCTAACCCTAACACTATCCTAGGGCTGATGCTAACCTTAACCCTAACCCTAACACTATCCTAGGGTTGATGCTAACCCTAACCCTAACACTATCCTAGGGCTGATGCTAACCCTAACCCTAACCCTAACACTATCCTAGGGCTGATGTTAAACCTAACCCTAACACTATCCTAGGGCTGATGCTAACACTAACCCTAACACTAACACTAACCTAGGGCTGATGCTAACCCTAACCCTAACACTATCCTAGGGCTGATGCTAACCCTAACACTAACACTATCCTAGGGCTGATGCTATCCCTAACGCTAACCCTAACATTATCCTAGGGCTGATGCTAACCCTAACCCTAACTCTAACACTATCTTAGGGCTGAGGCTAACCCTAACCCTAACACTATCCTAGGGCTGATGCTAACCCTAACCCTAACCCTAACACTATCCTAGGGCTGATGCTAACACTAACCCTAACACTATCCTAGGGCTGATGCTAACCCTTACCCTAACCCTAACACTATCCTAGGGCTGATGCTAACCCTAACCCTAACCCTAACACTATCCTGGGGCTGATGCTAACCCTAACCCTAACACTATCCTAGGCCTGATGATAACCCTAACCATAACCCTAACACTATCCTAGGGCTGATGCTAACCCTAACCCTAACACTATCCTAGGGCTGATGCTAACCCTAACCCTAACCCTAACACTATCCTAGGGCTGATGCTAACCCTAACGCTAACCCTAAAACTATCCTTGAACTGATGCTAATCCTAACCCTAACCCTAACACTATCCTAGGGCTGATGCTAACCCTAACCCTAACCCTAACACTATCCTAGGGTTTATATTAACCCTAACACTAACACTATCCTAGGGATGATGCTAACCCTAACCCTAAACCTAACACTATCCTAGGGTGGATGCTAACCCTAACCCTAACCCTAACCCTAACACTATCCTAGGGCTGATGCTAACCCTAACACTAACACTATCCTAGGGCTGATGCTAACCCTAACCCTAACCCTAACACTCTCTAAGGGCTGATGCTATCCCTAACCCTAACCCTAACACTATCCTAGGGCTGATGCTAACCCTAACCCTAACACTATCCTAGGGCTGATGCTAACCTTAACCCTAACCCTAACACTATCCTAGGGTTGATGCTAACCGTAACCCTAACACTATCCTAGGGCTGATGCTAACCCTAACCCTAACCCTAACACTATCCTAGGGCTGATGTTAACCCTAACCCTAACACTATCCTAGGGCTGATGCTAACCCTAACGCTAACCCTAACACTAACCTAGGGCTGATGCTAACCCTAACCCTAACACTATCCTAGGGCTGATACTAACCCTAAACCTAACCCTAACACTATCCTAGGGCTGATGCTAACCCTAACCCTAACACTATCCTAGGGCTGATGCTAACCCTAACCCTAACCCTAACACTATCCTAGGGCTGATGCTAACCCTAACACTAACACTATCCTAGGGCTGATGCTAACCCTAACCCTAACCTTAACACTATCCTAGGGCTGATGCTAACCCTAACCCTAACCCAAACACTATCCTAGGGTTGATGCTAACCCTAACCCTAACACTATCCTAGTGCTGATGCTAACCCTAACCCTAACCCTAACACTATCCTTGGGCTGATGCTAACCCTAACCCTAACACTATCCTGGGCCTGATGCTAACCCTAACCCTAACCCTAACACTATCCTAGGGCTGATGCTAACCCTAACCCTAACACTATCCTTGGGCTGATGCTAACCCTAACCCTAACCCTAACACTATCCTAGGGCAGATGCTAACCCTAACGCTAACCCTAACACTATCCTTGAACTGATGCTAACCCTAACCCTAACCCTAACACTATCCTAGGCCTGATGATAACCCTAACCCTAACCCTAACACTATCCTAGGGTTTATGTTAACCCTAACCCTAACACTATCCTAGGGCTGATGCTAACCATAACCCTAACCCTAACACTATCCTAGGGCGGATGCTAACCCTAACCCTAACCCTAACACTATCCTAGGGCTGATGCTAACCCTAACACTAACACTATCGTAGGGCTGATGCTAACCCTAACCCTAACCCTAACATTATCCTGGGGCGGATGCTAACCCTAACCCTAACCCTAACACTATCCTAGGGCTCATGCTAACCCTAACACTAAGACTATCCTAGGCCTGATGCTAACCCTAACCCTAACCCTAACACTATCCTAGGGCTGATGCTAACCCTAACCCTAACACTATCCTAGGGCTGATGCTAACCCTAACACTAACACTATCCTAGGGCTGATGCTAACCCTAAACCTAACCCTAACACTCTCCAAGGGCTGATGCTAACCCTAACCCTAACCCTAAAACTATCCTAGGGCTGATGCTACCCCTAACCCTAACTCTAACACTATCTTAGGGCTGAGGCTAACCCTAACCCTAACACTATCCTACGGCTGATGCTAACCCGAACCCTAACCCTAACACTATCCTAGGGCTGATGCTAACCCTAACCATAACACTATCCTAGGCCTGATGCTAACCCTAACCCTAACCCTAACTCTATCCTAGGGTTGATGCTAACCCTAACCCTAACACTATCCTAGGGCTGATGCTAACTCTAACCCTAACCCTAACACTATCCTAGGGCTGATGCTAACCCTAACCCTAACACTATCCTAGGGCTGATGCTAACCCTAACCCTAACCCTAACACTATCCTAGGGCTGATGCTAACCCTAACCCTAACACTATCCTAGGGCTGATGCTAACCCTAACCCTAATCCTAACACTATCCTAAGTCTGATGCTAACCCTAGCCCTCTCACTATCCTAGGCCTGATGATAACCCTAACTCTAACCTTAACACTATACTAGGGCTGATGCTAACCCTAACCCTAACCCTGACACTATCCTAGGGCTGATGCTAACCCTAACCCTAACACTATCCTATGGCTGATGATAACCCTAACCCTAACCCTAACACTATCCTAGGCCTCATGCTAACCCTATCCCTAACCCTAACACTCTCCTAGGGCTGAGGCTAACCCTAACCCTAACACTAACCTAGGGCTGATGCTAACCCTAACCCTAACCCAAACACTATCCTAGGGTTGATGCTAACCCTAACCCTAACACTATCCTAGGGCTGATGCTAACCCTAACCCTAACCCTAACACTATCCTTGGGCTGATGCTAACCCTAACCCTAACACTATCCTGGGCCTGATGCTAACCCTAACCCTAACCCTAACACTATCCTAGGGCTGATGCTAACCCTAACCCTAACACTATCCTTGGGCTGATGCTAACCCTAACCCTAACCCTAACACTATCCTAGGGCAGATGCTAACCCTAACGCTAACGCTAACACTATCCTTGAACTGATGCTAACCCTAACCCTTACCCTAACACTATCCTAGGCCTGATGATAACCCTAACCCTAACCCTAACACTATCCTAGGATTTATGTTAACCCTAACCCTAACACTATCCTAGGGCTGATGCTAACCCTAACCCTAACCCTAACACTATCCTAGGGCGGATGCTAACCCTAACCCTATCCCTAACACTATCCTAGGGCTGATGCTAACCCTAACACTAACAGTATCCTAGGGCTGATGCTAACCCTAACCCTAACCCTAACATTATCCTAGGGCGTATGCTAACACTAACCCTAACCCTAACACTATCCTAGGGCTGATGCTAACGCTAACACTAACACTATCCTAGGCCTGATGCTAACCCTAACCCTAACCCTAACACTATCCTAAGGCTGATGCTAACCCTAACCCTAACACTATCCTAGGGCTGATGCTAAATTTAACACTAACACTATCCTAGGGCTGATGCTAACCCTAACCCTAACACTAACACTCTCCAAGGGCTGATGCTAACGCTAACCCTAACCCTAACACTATCCTAGGGCTGATGCTAACCCTAACCCTAACACTATCCTAGGCCTGATGGTAACCCTAACCCTAACCCTACCACTATCCTAGGCCTGATGCTAACCCTATCCCTAACCCTAACACTCTCCTAGGGCTGAGGCTAACCCTAACCCTAACACTATCCTAGGGCTGATGCTAACCCTAACCCTAACCCTAACACTATCCTTGGGCTGATGCTAACCCTAACCCTAACACTATCCTGGGCCTGATGCTAACCCTAACCCTAACCCTAACACTATCCTAAGGCTGATGCTAACCCTAACCCTAACACTATCCTTGGGCTGATGCTAACCCTAACCTTAACCCTAACAATATCCTAGGGCAGATGCTAACCCTAACCCTAACCCTAACACTATCCTTGGGCTGATGCTAACCCTAACCCTAACACTATCCGGGGCCTGATACTAACCCTAACCCTAACCCTAACACTATCCTAGGGCTGATGCTAACCCTAACACTAACACTATCCTAGGGCTGATGCTATCCCTAACCCTAACCCTAACATTATCCTAGGGCTGATGCTAACCCTAACCCTAACTCTAACACTATCTTAGGGCTGAGGCTAACCCTAACCCTAACACTATCCTAGGGCTGATGCTAACCCTAACCCTAACCCTAACACTATCCTAGGGCTGATGCTAACACTAACCCTAACACTATCCTAGGGCTGATGCTAACCCTTACACTAACCCTAACACTATCCTAGGGCTGATGCTAACCCTAATCCTAACCCTAACACTATCCTGGGGCTGATGCTAACCCTAACCCTAACACTATCCTAGGCCTGATGATAACCCTAACCCTAACCCTAACACTATCCTAGGGCTGATGCTAACCCTAACCCTAACACTATCCTAGGGCTGATGCTAACCCTAACCCTAACCCTAACACTATCCTAGGGCTGATGCTAACCCTAACGCTAACCCTAAAACTATCCTTGAACTGATGCTAACCCTAACCCTAACCCTAACACTATCCTAGGGCTGATGCTAACCCTAACCCTAACCCTAACACTATCCTAGGGTTTATATTAACCCTAACACTAACACTATCCTAGGGCTGATGCTAACCCTAACCCTAAAACTAACACTATCCTAGGGGGGATGCTAACCCTAACCCTAACCCTAACACTATCCTAGGGCTGATGCTAACCCTAACACTAACACTATCCTAGGGCTGATGCTAACCTTAACCCTAACCCTAACACTATCCTAGGGTTGATGCTAACCCTAACCCTAACACTATCCTAGGGCTGATGCTAACCCTAACCCTAACCCTAACGCTATCCTAGGGCTGATGTTAACCCTAACCCTAACACTATCCTAGGGCTGATGCTAACCCTAACGCTAACCCTAACACTAACCTAGGGCTGATGCTAACCCTAACCCTAACACTATCCTAGGGCTGATACTAACCCTAAACCTAACCCTAACACTATCCTAGGGCTGATGCTAACCCTAACCCTAACACTATCCTAGGGCTGATGCTAACCCTAACCCTAACCCTAACACTATCCTAGGGCTGATGCTAACCCTAACACTAACACTATCCTAGGGCTGATGCTAACCCTAACCCTAACCTTAACACTATCCTAGGGCTGATGCTAACCCTAACCCTAACCCAAACACTATCCTAGGGTTGATGCTAACCCTAACCCTAACACTATCCTAGGGCTGATGCTAACCCTAACCCTAACCCTAACACTATCCTTGGGCTGATGCTAACCCTAACCCTAACACTATCCTGGGCCTGATGCTAACCCTAACCCTAACCCTAACACTATCCTAGGGCTGATGCTAACCCTAACCCTAACACTATCCTTGGGCTGATGCTAACCCTAACCCTAACCCTAACACTATCCTAGGGCAGATGCTAACCCTAACGCTAACCCTAACACTATCCTTGAACTGATGCTAACCCTAACCCTAACCCTAACACTATCCTAGGCCTGATGATAACCCTAACCCTAACCCTAACACTATCCTAGGGTTTATGTTAACCCTAACCCTAACACTATACTAGGGCTGATGCTAACCCTAACCCTAACCCTAACACTATCCTAGGGGGGATGCTAACCCTAACCCTAACCCTAACACTATCCTAGGGCTGATGCTAACCCTAACACCAACACTATCCTAGGACTGATGCTAACCCTAACCCTAACCCTAACACTCTCCAAGGGCTGATGCTAACCCTACCCCTAACACTAACACTATCCTAGGGCTGATGCTAACCCTAACCCTAACACTATCCTAGGGCTGATGCTAACCTTAACCCTAACCCTAACACTATCCTAGGGTTGATGCTAACCCTAACCCTAACACTATCCTAGGGCTGATGCTAACCCTAACCCTAACCCTAACACTATACTAGGGCTGATGTTAAACCTAACCCTAACACTATCCTAGGGCTGATGCTAACACTAACCCTAACCCTAACACTAACCTAGGGCTGATGCTAACCCTAACCCTAACACTATCCTAGGGCTGATGCTAACCCTAACCCTAACCCTAACACTATCCTAGGGCTGATGCTAACCCTAACGCTAACCCTAAAACTATCCTTGAACTGATGCTAACCCTAACCCTAACCCTAACACTATCCTAGGCCTGATGATAACCCTAACCCTAACCCTAACACTATCCTAGGGTTTATGTTAACCCTAACCCTAACACTATCCTAGGGCTGATGCTAACCCTAACCCTAACACTATCCTAGGGCTGATGCTAACCTTAACCCTAACCCTAAGACTATCCTAGGGTTGATGCTAACCCTAACCCTAACACTATCCTAGGGCTGATGCTAACCCTAACCCTAACCCTAACACTATCCTAGGGCTGATGTTAAACCTAACCCTAACACTATCCTAGGGCTGATGCTAACACTAACCCTAACACTAACACTAACCTAGGGCTGATGCTAACCCTAACCCTAACACTATCCTAGGGCTGATGCTAACCCTAACACTAACACTATCCTAGGGCTGATGCTATCCCTAACCGTAACCCTAACATTATCCTAGGGCTGATGCTAACCCTAACCCTAACTCTAACACTATCTTAGGGCTGAGGCTAACCCTAACCCTAACACTATCCTAGGGCTGATGCTAACCCTAACCCTAACCCTAACACTATCCTAGGGCTGATGCTAACACTAACCCTAACACTATCCTAGGGCTGATGCTAACCCTTACCCTAACCCTAACACTATCCTAGGGCTGATGCTAACCCTAACCCTAACCCTAACACTATCCTGGGGCTGATGCTAACCCTAACCCTAACACTATCCTAGGCCTGATGATAACCCTAACCCTAACCCTAACACTATCCTAGGGCTGATGCTAACCCTAACCCTAACACTATCCTAGGGCTGATGCTAACCCTAACCCTAACCCTAACACTATCCTAGGGCTGATGCTAACCCTAACGCTAACCCTAAAACTATCCTTGAACTGATGCTAACCCTAACCCTAACCCTAACACTATCCTAGGGCTGATGCTAACCCTAACCCTAACCCTAACACTATCCTAGGGTTTATATTAACCCTAACACTAACACTATCCTAGGGCTGATGCTAACCCTAACCCTAAACCTAACACTATCCTAGGGGGGATGCTAACCCTAACCCTAACCCTAACACTATCCTAGGGCTGATGCTAACCCTAACACTAACACTATCCTAGGGCTGATGCTAACCTTAACCCTAACCCTAACACTATCCTAGGGTTGATGCTAACCCTAACCCTAACACTATCCTAGGGCTGATGCTAACCCTAACCCTAACCCTAACACTATCCTAGGGCTGATGTTAACCCTAACCCTAACACTATCCTAGGGCTGATGCTAACCCTAACGCTAACCCTAACACTAACCTAGGGCTGATGCTAACCCTAACCCTAACACTATCCTAGGGCTGATACTAACCCTAAACCTAACCCTAACACTATCCTAGGGCTGATGCTAACCCTAACCCTAACACTATCCTAGGGCTGATGCTAACCCTAACCCTAACCCTAACACTATCCTAGGGCTGATGCTAACCCTGACACTAACACTATCCTAGGGATGATGCTAACCCTAACCCTAACCTTAACACTATCCTAGGGCTGATGCTAACCCTAACCCTAACCCAAACACTATCCTAGGGTTGATGCTAACCCTAACCCTAACACTATCCTAGGGCTGATGCTAACCCTAACCCTAACCCTAACACTATCCTTGGGCTGATGCTAACCCTAACCCTAACACTATCCTGGGCCTGATGCTAACCCTAACCCTAACCCTAACACTATCCTAGGGCTGATGCTAACCCTAACCCTAACACTATCCTTGGGCTGATGCTAACCCTAACCCTAACGCTAACACTATCCCAGGGCAGATGCTAACCCTAACGCTAACCCTAACACTATCCTTGAACTGATGCTAACCCTAACCCTAACCCTAACACTATCCTAGGCCTGATGATAACCCTAACCCTAACCCTAACACTATCCTAGGGTTTATGTTAACCCTAACCCTAACACTATCCTAGGGCTGATGCTAACCCTAACCCTAACCCTAACACTATCCTAGGGGGGATGCTAACCCTAACCCTAACCCTAACACTATCCTAGGGCCGATGCTAACCCTAACACCAACACTATCCTAGGGCTGATGCTAACCCTAACCCTAACCCTAACACTCTCCAAGGGCTGATGCTAATCCTACCCCTAACACTAACACTATCCTAGGGCTGATGCTAACCCTAACCCTAACACTATCCTAGGGCTGATGCTAACCTTAACCCTAACCCTAACACTATCCTAGGGTTGATGCTAACCCTAACCCTAACACTATCCTAGGGCTGATGCTAACCCTAACCCTAACCCTAACACTATCCTAGGGCTGATGTTAAACCTAACCCTAACACTATCCTAGGGCTGATGCTAACACTAACCCTAACACTAACACTAACCTAGGGCTGATGCTAACCCTAACCCTAACACTATCCTAGGGCTGATGCTATCCCTAACGCTAACCCTAACATTATCCTAGGGCTGATGCTAACCCTAACCCTAACTCTAACACTATCTTAGGGCTGAGGCTAACCCTAACCCTAACACTATCCTAGGGCTGATGCTAACCCTAACCCTAACACTATCCTAGGGCTGATGCTAACCTTAACCCTAACCCTAACACTATCCCAGGGTTGATGCTAACCCTAACCCTAACACTATCCTAGGGCTGATGCTAACCCTAACCCTAACCCTAACACTATCCTAGGGCTGATGTTAACCCTAACCCTAACACTATCCTAGGGCTGATGCTAACCCTAACGCTAACCCTAACACTAACCTAGGGCTGATGCTAACCATAACCCTAACACTATCCTAGGGCTGATGCTAAACCTAAGCCTAACACTATCCTAGGGCTGATGCTAACCCTAACCCTAACCCTAACACTATCCTAGGGCTGATGCTAACCCTAACACTAACACTATCCTAGGGCTGATGCTAACCCTAACCCTAACCTTAACACTATCGTAGGGCTGATGCTAACCCTAACCCTAACCCAAACACTATCCTAGGGTTGATGCTAACCCTAACCCTAACACTATCCTAGGGCTGATGCTAACCCTAACCCTAACCCTAACACTATCCTTGGGCTGATGCTAACCCTAACCCTAACACTATCCTGGGCCTGATGCTAACCCTAACCCTAACCCTAACACTATCCTAGGGCTGATGCTAACCCTAACCCTAACACTATCCTTGGGCTGATGCTAACCCTAACCCTAACCCTAACACTATCCTAGGGCAGATGCTAACCCTAACGCTAACCCTAACACTATCCTTGAACTGATGCTAACCCTAACCCTAACCCTAACACTATCCTAGGCCTGATGATAACCCTAACCCTAACCCTAACACTATCCTAGGGTTTATGTTATCCCTAACCCTAACACTATCCTAGGGCTGATGCTAACCATAACCCTAACCCTAACACTATCCTAGGGCGGATGCTAACCCTAACCCTAACCCTAACACTATCCTAGGGCTGATGCTAACCCTAACACTAACACTATCGTAGGGCTGATGCTAACCCTAACCCTAACCCTAACATTATCCTGGGGCGGATGCTAACCCTAACCCTAACCCTAACACTATCCTAGGGCTCATGCTAACCCTAACACTAAGACTATCCTAGGCCTGATGCTAACCCTAACCCTAACCCTAACACTATCCTAGGGCTGATGCTAACCCTAACCCTAACACTATCCTAGGGCTGATGCTAACCCTAACACTAACACTATCCTAGGGCTGATGCTAACCCTAAACCTAACCCTAACACTCTCCAAGGGCTGATGCTAACCCTAACCCTAACCCTAACACTATCCTAGGGCTGATGCTAACCCTAACCCTAACTCTAACACTATCTTAGGGCTGAGGCTAACCCTAACCCTAACACTATCCTACGGCTGATGCTAACCCGAACCCTAACCCTAACACTATCCTAGGGCTGATGCTAACCCTAACCATAACACTATCCTAGGCCTGATGCTAACCCTAACCCTAACCCTAACTCTATCCTAGGGTTGATGCTAACCCTAACCCTAACACTATCCTAGGGCTGATGCTAACTCTAACCCTAACCCTAACACTATCCTAGGGCTGATGCTATCCCTAACCCTAACACTATCCTAGGGCTGATGCTAACCCTAACCCTAACCCTAACACTATCCTAGGGCTGATGTTAACCCTAACCCTAACACTATCCTAGGGCTGATGCTAACCCTAACGCTAACCCTAACACTAACCTAGGGCTGATGCTAACCCTAACCCTAACATTATCCTAGGGCTGATACTAGCCCTAAACCTAACCCTAACACTATCCTAGGGCTGATGCTAACCCTAACCCTAACACTATCCTAGGGCTGATGCTAACCCTAACCCTAACCCTAACACTATCCTAGGGCTGATGCTAACCCTAACACTAACACTATCCTAGGGCTGATGCTAACCCTAACCCTAACCTTAACACTACCCTAGGGCTGATGCTAACCCTAACCCTAACCCAAACACTATCCTAGGGTTGATGCTAACCCTAACGCTAACACTATCCTAGGGCTGATGCTAACCCTAACCCTAACCCTAACACTATCCTTGGGCTGATGCTAACCCTAACCCTAACACTATCCTGGGCCTGATGCTAACCCTAACCCTAACCCTAACACTATCCTAGGGCTGATGCTAACCCTAACCCTAACACTATCCTTGGGCTGATGCTAACCCTAACCCTAACCCTAACACTATCCTAGGGGGGATGCTAACCCTAACCCTAACCCTAACACTATCCTAGGGCTGATGCTAACCCTAACACCAACACTATCCTAGGGCTGATGCTAACCCTAACCCTAACCCTAACACTCTCCAAGGGCTGATGCTAACCCTACCTCTAACACTAACACTATCCTAGGGCTGATGCTAACCCTAACCCTAACACTATCCTAGGGCTGATGCTAACCTTAACCCTAACCCTAACACTATCCTAGGGTTGATGCTAACCCTAACCCTAACACTATCCTAGGGCTGATGCTAACCCTAACCCTAACCCTAACACTATCCTAGGGCTGATGTTAAACCTAACCCTAACACTATCCTAGGGCTGATGCTAACACTAACCCTAACACTAACACTAACCTAGGGCTGATGCTAACCCTAACCCTAACACTATCCTAGGGCTGATGCTAACCCTAACACTAACACTATCCTAGGGCTGATGCTATCCCTAACGCTAACCCTAACATTATCCTAGGGCTGATGCTAACCCTAACCCTAACTCTAACACTATCTTAGGGCTGAGGCTAACCCTAACCCTAACACTATCCTAGGGCTGATGCTAACCCTAACCCTAACCCTAACACTATCCTAGGGCTGATGCTAACACTAACCCTAACACTATCCTAGGGCTGATGCTAACCCTAACCCTAACCCTAACACTATCCTGGGGCTGATGCTAACCCTAACCCTAACACTATCCTAGGCCTGATGATAACCCTAACCATAACCCTTACACTATCCTAGGGCTGATGCTAACCCTAACCCTAACACTATCCTAGGGCTGATGCTAACCCTAACCCTAACCCTAACACTATCCTAGGGCTGATGCTAACCCTAACGCTAACCCTAAAACTATCCTTGAACTGATGCTAATCCTAACCCTAACCCTAACACTATCCTAGGGCTGATGCTAACCCTAACCCTAACCCTAACACTATCCTAGGGTTTATATTAACCCTAACACTAACACTATCCTAGGGCTGATGCTAACCCTAACCCTAAACCTAACACTATCCTAGGGTGGATGCTAACCCTAACCCTAACCCTAACACTATCCTAGGGCTGATGCTAACCCTAACACTAACACTATCCTAGGGCTGATGCTAACCCTAACCCTAACCCTAACACTCTCTAAGGGCTGATGCTATCCCTAACCCTAACCCTAACACTATCCTAGGGCTGATGCTAACCCTAACCCTAACACTATCCTAGGGCTGATGCTAACCTTAACCCTAACCCTAACACTATCCTAGGGTTGATGCTAACCCTAACCCTAACACTATCCTAGGGCTGATGCTAACCCTAACCCTAACCCTAACACTATCCTAGGGCTGATGTTAACCCTAACCCTAACACTATCCTAGGGCTGATGCTAACCCTAACGCTAACCCTAACACTAACCTAGGGCTGATGCTAACCCTAACCCTAACACTATCCTAGGGCTGATACTAACCCTAAACCTAACCCTAACACTATCCTAGGGCTGATGCTAACCCTAACCCTAACACTATCCTAGGGCTGATGCTAACCCTAACCCTAACCCTAACACTATCCTAGGGCTGATGCTAACCCTAACACTAACACTATCCTAGGGCTGATGCTAACCCTAACCCTAACCTTAACACTATCCTAGGGCTGATGCTAACCCTAACCCTAACCGAAACACTATCCTAGGGTTGATGCTAACCCTAACCCTAACACTATCCTAGTGCTGATGCTAACCCTAACCCTAACCCTAACACTATCCTTGGGCTGATGCTAACCCTAACCCTAACACTATCCTGGGCCTGATGCTAACCCTAACCCTAACCCTAACACTATCCTAGGGCTGATGCTAACCCTAACCCTAACACTATCCTTGGGCTGATGCTAACCCTAACCCTAACCCTAACACTATCCTAGGGCAGATGCTAACCCTAACGCTAACCCTAACACTATCCTTGAACTGATGCTAACCCTAACCCTAACCCTAACACTATCCTAGTCCTGATGATAACCCTAACCCTAACCCTAACACTATCCTAGGGTTTATGTTAACCCTAACCCTAACACTATCCTAGGGCTGATGCTAACCATAACCCTAACCCTAACACTATCCTAGGGCGGATGCTAACCCTAACCCTAACCCTAACACTATCCTAGGGCTGATGCTAACCCTAACACTAACACTATCGTAGGGCTGATGCTAACCCTAACCCTAACCCTAACATTATCCTGGGGCGGATGCTAACCCTAACCCTAACCCTAACACTATCCTAGGGCTCATGCTAACCCTAACACTAAGACTATCCTAGGCCTGATGCTAACCCTAACCCTAACCCTAACACTATCCTAGGGCTGATGCTAACCCTAACCCTAACACTATCCTAGGGCTGATGCTAACCCTAAACCTAACCCTAACACTCTCCAAGGGCTGATGCTAACCCTAACCCTAACCCTAAAACTATCCTAGGGCTGATGCTAACCCTAACCCTAACTCTAACACTATCTTAGGGCTGAGGCTAACCCTAACCCTAACACTATCCTACGGCTGATGCTAACCCGAACCCTAACCCTAACACTATCCTAGGGCTGATGCTAACCCTAACCATAACACTATCCTAGGCCTGATGCTAACCCTAACCCTAACCCTAACTCTATCCTAGGGTTGATGCTAACCCTAACCCTAACACTATCCTAGGGCTGATGCTAACTCTAACCCTAACCCTAACACTATCCTAGGGCTGATGCTAACCCTAACCCTAACACTATCCTAGGGCTGATGCTAACCCTAACCCTAACCCTAACACTATCCTAGGGCTGATGCTAACCCTAACCCTAACACTATCCTAGGGCTGATGCTAACCCTAACCCTAACCCTAACACTATCCTAAGTCTGATGCTAACCCTAGCCCTCTCACTATCCTAGGCCTGATGATAACCCTAACCCTAACCTTAACACTATACTAGGGCTGATGCTAACCCTAACCCTAACCCTGACACTATCCTAGGGCTGATGCTAACCCTAACCCTAACACTATCCTATGGCTGATGATAACCCTAACCCTAACCCTAACACTATCCTAGGCCTCATGCTAACCCTATCCCTAACCCTAACACTCTCCTAGGGCTGAGGCTAACCCTAACCCTAACACTAACCTAGGGCTGATGCTAACCCTAACCCTAACCCAAACACTATCCTAGGGTTGATGCTAACCCTAACCCTAACACTATCCTAGGGCTGATGCTAACCCTAACCCTAACCCTAACACTATCCTTGGGCTGATGCTAACCCTAACCCTAACACTATCCTGGGCCTGATGCTAACCCTAACCCTAACCCTAACACTATCCTAGGGCTGATGCTAACCCTAACCCTAACACTATCCTTGGGCTGATGCTAACCCTAACCCTAACCCTAACACTATCCTAGGGCAGATGCTAACCCTAACGCTAACGCTAACACTATCCTTGAACTGATGCTAACCCTAACCCTTACCCTAACACTATCCTAGGCCTGATGATAACCCTAACCCTAACCCTAACACTATCCTAGGATTTATGTTAACCCTAACCCTAACACTATCCTAGGGCTGATGCTAACCCTAACCCTAACCCTAACACTATCCTAGGGCGGATGCTAACCCTAACCCTATCCCTAACACTATCCTAGGGCTGATGCTAACCCTAACACTAACAGTATCCTAGGGCTGATGCTAACCCTAACCCTAACCCTAACATTATCCTAGGGCGTATGCTAACACTAACCCTAACCCTAACACTATCCTAGGGCTGATGCTAACCCTAACACTAACACTATCCTAGGCCTGATGCTAACCCTAACCCTAACCCTAACACTATCCTAAGGGTGATGCTAACCCTAACCCTAACACTATCCTAGGGCTGATGCTAACCTTAACACTAACACTATCCTAGGGCTGATGCTAACCCTAACCCTAACACTAACACTCTCCAAGGGCTGATGCTAACGCTAACCCTAACCCTAACACTATCCTAGGGCTGATGCTAACCCTAACCCTAACACTATCCTAGGCCTGATGGTAACCCTAACCCTAACCCTAACACTATCCTAGGGCTGATGCTAACCCTAACCCTAACACTATCCTAGGCCTGACGCTAACCCTAACCCTAACCCTAACACTATCCTAGGGCTGATGCTAACCCTAACCCTAACACTATCCTAGGCCTGATGCTAACCCTAACCCTAACCCTAACACTACCCTAGGGCTGATGCTAACCCTAACCCTAACACTATCCTAGGGCTGTTGCTAACCCTAACCCTAACCCTAACACTATCCTAAGTCTGATGCTAACCCTAGACCTCACACTATACTAGGCCTGATGATAACCATAACCCTAACCTTAACACTATCCTAGGGCTGATGCTAACCCTAACCCTAACCCTAACACTATTCTAGAGCTGATGCTAACCCTAACCCTAACACTATCCTAGGCCTGATGATAACCCTAACCCTAACCCTGACACTATCCTAGGGCTGATGCTAACCCTAACCCTAACACTATCCTAGGGCTGATGCTAACCCTAACCCTAACCCTACCACTATCCTAGGCCTGATGCTAACCCTATCCCTAACCCTAACACTCTCCTAGGGCTGAGGCTAACCCTAACCCTAACACTATCCTAGGGCTGATGCTAACCCTAACCCTAACCCTAACACTATCCTTGGGCTGATGCTAACCCTAACCCTAACACTATCCTGGGCCTGATGCTAACCCTAACCCTAACCCTAACACTATCCTAAGGCTGATGCTAACCCTAACCCTAACACTATCCTTGGGCTGATGCTAACCCGAACCTTAACCCTAACAATATCCTAGGGCAGATGCTAACCCTAACCCTAACCCTAACACTATCCTTGGGCTGATGCTAACCCTAACCCTAACACTATCCGGGGCCTGATACTAACCCTAACCCTAACCCTAACACTATCCTAGGGCTGATGCTAACCCTAACACTAACACTATCCTAGGGCTGATGCTAACCCTAACCCTAACCCTAACATTATCCTGGGGCGGATGCTAACCCTAACCCTAACCCTAACACTATCCTAGGGCTCATGCTAACCCTAACACTAAGACTATCCTAGGCCTGATGCTAACCCTAACCCTAACCCTAACACTATCCTAGGGCTGATGCTAACCCTAACCCTAACACTATCCTAGGGCTGATGCTAACCCTAACACTAACACTATCCTAGGGCTGATGCTAACCCTAAACCTAACCCTAACACTCTCCAAGGGCGGATGCTAACCCTAACCCTAACCCTAACACTATCCTAGGGCTGATGCTAACCCTAACCCTAACTCTAACACTATCTTAGGGCTGAGGCTAACCCTAACCATAACACTATCCTACGGCTGATGCTAACCCGAACCCTAACCCTAACACTATCCTAGGGCTGATGCTAACCCTAACCATAACACTATCCTAGGCCTGATGCTAACCCTAACCTTAACCCTAACTCTATCCTAGGGTTGATGCTAACCCTAACCCTAACACTATCCTAGGGCTGATGCTAACTCTAACCCTAACCCTAACACTATCCTAGGGCTGATGCTAACCCTAACCCTAACACTATCCTAGGGCTGATGCTAACCCTAACCCTAACCCTAACACTATCCTAGGGCTGATGCTAACCCTAACCCTAACACTATCCTAGGGCTGATGCTAACCCTAACCCTAACCCTAACACTATCCTAAGTCTGATGCTAACCCTAGCCCTCTCACTATCCTAGGCCTGATGATAACCCTAACCCTAACCTTAACACTATCCTAGGGCTGATGCTAACCCTAACCCTAACCCTGACACTATCCTAGGGCTGATGCTAACCCTAACCCTAACACTATCCTATGGCTGATGATAACCCTAACCCTAACCCTAACACTATCCTAGGCCTGATGCTAACCCTATCCCTAACCCTAACACTCTCCTAGGGCTGAGGCTAACCCTAACCCTAACACTATCCTAGGGCTGATGCTAACCCTAACCCTAACCCAAACACTATCCTAGGGTTGATCCTAACCCTAACCCTAACACTATCCTAGGGCTGATGCTAACCCTAACCCTAACCCTAACACTATCCTAGGGCGGATGCTAACCCTAACCCTATCCCTAACACTATCCTAGGGCTGATGCTAACCCTAACACTAACAGTATCCTAGGGCTGATGCTAACCCTAACCCTAACCCTAACATTATCCTAGGCCGTATGCTAACCCTAACCCTAACCCTAACACTATCCTAGGGCTGATGCTAACCCTAACACTAACACTATCCTAGGCCTGATGCTAACCCTAACCCTAACCCTAACACTATCCTAAGGCTGATGCTAACCCTAACCCTAAGACTATCCTAGGGCTGATGCTAACCCTAACACTAACACTATCCTAGGGCTGATGCTAACCCTAACCCTAACACTAACACTCTCCAAGGGCTGATGCTAACGCTAACCCTAACCCTAACACTATCCTAGGGCTGATGCTAACCCTAACCCTAACACTATCCTAGGCCTGATGCTATCCCTAACCCTAACCCTAACACTATCCTAGGGCTGATGCTAACCCTAACCCTAACACTATCCTAGGCCTGATGCTAACCCTAACCCTAACCCTAACACTATCCTAGGGCTGATGCTAACCCTAACCCTAACACTATCCTAGGGCTGATGCTAACCCTAACCCTAACCCTAACACTATCCTAAGTCTGATGCTAACCCTAGACCTCACACTATACTAGGCCTGATGATAACCATAACCCTAACCTTAACACTATCCTAGGGCTGATGCTAACCCTAACCCTAAACCTAACACTATTCTAGAGCTGATGCTAACCCTAACCCTAACACTATCCTAGGCCTGATGATAACCCTAACCCTAACCCTGACACTATCCTAGGGCTGATGCTAACCCTAACCCTAACACTATCCTAGGGCTGATGCTAACCCTAACCCTAACCCTACCACTATCCTAGGCCTGATGCTAACCCTATCCCTAACCCTAACACTCTCCTAGGGCTGAGGCTAACCCTAACCCTAACACTATCCTAGGGCTGATGCTAACCCTAACCCTAACCCTAACACTATCCTTGGGCTGATGCTAACCCTAACCCTAACACTATCCTGGGCCTGATGCTAACTCTAACCCTAACCCTAACACTATCCTAAGGCTGATGCTAACCCTAACCCTAACACTATCCTTGGGCTGATGCTAACCCTAACCCTAACCCTAACAATATCCTAGGGCAGATGCTAACCCTAACCCTAACCCTAACACGATCCTTGGGCTGATGCTAACCCTAACCCTAACACTATCTGGGGCCTGATGCTAACCCTAACCCTAACCCTAACACTATCCTAGGGCTGATGCTAGCCGTAACCCTAACACTGTCCTAGGGCAGATGCTAACCCTAACGCTAACCCTAACACTATCCTTGAACTGATGCTAACCCTAACCCTAACCCTAACACTATCCTAGGCCTGATGATAACCCTAACCCTAACCCTAACACTATCCTAGGGTTTATGTTAACCCTAACCCTAACACTATCCTAGGGCTGATGCTAACCCTAACCCTAACCCTAACACTATCCTAGGGCGGATGCTAACCCTAACCCTAACCCTAACACTATCCTAGGGCTGATGCTAACCCTAACACTAACACTATCCTAGGGCTGATGCTAACCATAACCCTAACCCTAACATTATCCTAGGGCTGATGCTAACCCTAACCCTAACTCTAACACTATCTTAGGGCTAACCCTAACCCTAACCCTAACACTATCCTAGGGCTGATGCTAACCCTAACCCTAACACTATCCTAGGGCTGATGCTAACCCTAACCCTAACCCTAACACTATCCTAAGTCTGATGCTAACCCTAGCCCTCTCACTATCCTAGGCCTGATGATAACCCTAACCCTAACCTTAACACTATCCTAGGGCTGATGCTAACCCTAACCCTAACCCTGACACTATCCTAGGGCTGATGCTAACCCTAACCCTAAACCTAACACTATTCTAGAGCTGATGCTAACCCTAACCCTAACACTATCCTAGGCCTGATGATAACCCTAACCCTAACCCTGACACTATCCTAGGGCTGATGCTAACCCTAACCCTAACACTATCCTAGGGCTGATGCTAACCCTAACCCTAACCCTACCACTATCCTAGGCCTGATGCTAACCCTATCCCTAACCCTAACACTCTCCTAGGGCTGAGGCTAACCCTAACCCTAACACTATCCTAGGGCTGATGCTAACCCTAACCCTAACCCTAACACTATCCTTGGGCTGATGCTAACCCTAACCCTAACACTATCCTGGGCCTGATGCTAACTCTAACCCTAACCCTAACACTATCCTAAGGCTGATGCTAACCCTAACCCTAACACTATCCTTGGGCTGATGCTAACCCTAACCCTAACCCTAACAATATCCTAGGGCAGATGCTAACCCTAACCCTAACCCTAACACGATCCTTGGGCTGATGCTAACCCTAACCCTAACACTATCTGGGGCCTGATGCTAACCCTAACCCTAACCCTAACACTATCCTAGGGCTGATGCTAGCCGTAACCCTAACACTGTCCTAGGGCAGATGCTAACCCTAACGCTAACCCTAACACTATCCTTGAACTGATGCTAACCCTAACCCTAACCCTAACACTATCCTAGGCCTGATGATAACCCTAACCCTAACCCTAACACTATCCTAGGGTTTATGTTAACCCTAACCCTAACACTATCCTAGGGCTGATGCTAACCCTAACCCTAACCCTAACACTATCCTAGGGCGGATGCTAACCCTAACCCTAACCCTAACACTATCCTAGGGCTGATGCTAACCCTAACACTAACACTATCCTAGGGCTGATGCTAACCATAACCCTAACCCTAACATTATCCTAGGGCTGATGCTAACCCTAACCCTAACTCTAACACTATCTTAGGGCTAACCCTAACCCTAACCCTAACACTATCCTAGGGCTGATGCTAACCCTAACCCTAACACTATCCTAGGGCTGATGCTAACCCTAACCCTAACCCTAACACTATCCTAAGTCTGATGCTAACCCTAGCCCTCTCACTATCCTAGGCCTGATGATAACCCTAACCCTAACCTTAACACTATCCTAGGGCTGATGCTAACCCTAACCCTAACCCTGACACTATCCTAGGGCTGATGCTAACCCTAACCCTAACACTATCCTATGGCTGATGATAACCCTAACCCTAACCCTAACACTATCCTAGGCCTGATGCTAACCCTATCCCTAACCCAAACACTCTCCTAGGGCTGAGGCTAACCCTAACCCTAACACTATCCTAGGGCTGATGCTAACCCTAACCCTAACCCAAACACTATCCTAGGGTTGATCCTAACCCTAACCCTAACACTATCCTAGGGCTGATGCTAACCCTAACCCTAAACCTAACACTATCCTTGGGCTGATGCTAACCCTAACCCTAACACTATCCTGGGCCTGATGCTACCCCTAACCCTAACCCTAACACTATCCTAGGGCTGATGCTAACCCTAACCCTAACACTATCCTTGGGCTGATGCTAACCCTAACCCTAACCCTAACACTATCCTAGGGCAGATGCTAACCCTAACGCTAACGCTAACACTATCCTTGAACTGATGCTAACAATTACCCTTACCCTAACACTATCCTAGGCCTGATGATAACCCTAACCCTAACCCTAACACTATCCTAGGATTTATGTTAACCCTAACCCTAACACTATCCTAGGGCTGATGCTAACCCTAACCCTAACCCTAACACTATCCTAGGGCGGATGCTAACCCTAACCCTATCCCTAACACTATCCTAGGGCTGATGCTAACCCTAACACTAACAGTATCCTAGGGCTGATGCTAACCCTAACCCTAACCCTAACATTATCCTAGGCCGTATGCTAACCCTAACCCTAACCCTAACACTATCCTAGGGCTGATGCTAACCCTAACACTAACACTATCCTAGGCCTGATGCTAACCCTAACCCTAACCCTAACACTATCCTAAGGCTGATGCTAACCCTAACCCTAACACTATCCTAGGGCTGATGCTAACCCTAACACTAACACTATCCTAGGGCTGATGCTAACCCTAACCCTAACACTAACACTCTCCAAGGGCTGATGCTAACGCTAACCCTAACCCTAACACTATCCTAGGGCTGATGCTAACCCTAACCCTAACACTATCCTAGGCCTGATGCTATCCCTAACCCTAACCCTAACACTATCCTAGGGCTGATGCTAACCCTAACCCTAACACTATCCTAGGCCTGATGCTAACCCTAACCCTAACCCTAACACTATCCTAGGGCTGATGCTAACCCTAACCCTAACACTATCCTAGGGCTGATGCTAACCCTAACCCTAACCCTAACACTATCCTAAGTCTGATGCTAACCCTAGACCTCACACTATACTAGGCCTGATGATAACCATAACCCTAACCTTAACACTATCCTAGGGCTGATGCTAACCCTAACCCTAACCCTAACACTATGCTAGAGCTGATGCTAACCCTAACCCTAACACTATCCTAGGCCTGATGATAACCCTAACCCTAACCCTGACACTATCCTAGGGCTGATGCTAACCCTAACCCTAACACTATCCTAGGCCTGATGCTAACCCTAACCCTAACCCTACCACTATCCTAGGCCTGATGCTAACCCTATCCCTAACCCTAACACTCTCCTAGGGCTGAGGCTAACCCTAACCCTAACACTATCCTAGGGCTGATGCTAACCCTAACCCTAACCCTAACACTATCCTTGGGCTGATGCTAACCCTAACCCTAACACTATCCTGGGCCTGATGCTAACTCTAACCCTAACCCTAACACTATCCTAAGGCTGATGCTAACCCTAACCCTAACACTATCCTTGGGCTGATGCTAACCCTAACCCTAACCCTAACAATATCCTAGGGCAGATGCTAACCCTAACCCTAACCCTAACACGATCCTTGGGCTGATGCTAACCCTAACCCTAACACTATCTGGGGCCTGATGCTAACCCTAACCCTAACCCTAACACTATCCTAGGGCTGATGCTAGCCGTAACCCTAACACTATCCTAGGGCAGATGCTAACCCTAACGCTAACCCTAACACTATCCTTGAACTGATGCTAACCCTAACCCTAACCCTAACACTATCCTAGGCCTGATGATAACCCTAACCCTAACCCTAACACTATCCTAGGGCGGATGCTAACCCTAACCCTAACCCTAACACTATCCTAGGGCTGATGCTAACCCTAACACTAACACTATCCTAGGGCTGATGCTAACCATAACCCTAACCCTAACATTATCTTAGGGCTGATGCTAACCCTAACCCTAACTCTAACACTATCTTAGGGCTGAGGCTAACCCTAACCCTAACACTATCCTACGGCTGATGCTAACCCTAACCCTAACCCTAACACTATCCTAGGGCTGATGCTAACCCTAACGCTAACACTATCCTAGGGCTGATGCTAACCCTAACCCTAACCCTAACACTATCCTAGGGCTGATGCTAACACTAACCCTAACACTATCCTAGGGCTGATGCTAACCCTAACCCTAACCATAACACTATCCTAGGGCTGATGCTAACCCTAACCCTAACATTATCCTAGGCCTGATGATAACCCTAACCCTAACCCTAACACTATCCTAGGGCTGATGCTAACCCTAACCCTAACACTATCCTAGGGCTGATGCTAACCCTAACCCTAACCCTAACACTATCCTAGGGCTGATGCTACCCTAACGCTAACCCTAACACTATCCTTGAACTGATGCTAACCCTAACCCTAACCCTAACACTATCCTAGGGCTGATGCTAACCCTAACCCTAACACTAACACTAACATAGGGCTGATGCTAACCCTAACCCTAACACTATCCTAGGGCTGATGCTAACCCTAACCCTAACCCTAACACTATCCTAGGGCTGATGCTAACCCTAACCCTAACACTATCCTGGGCCTGATGCTAACCCTAACCCTAACCCTAACACTATCCTAGGGGTGATGCTAACCCTAACCCTAACCCTAACACTATCCTTGGGCTGATGCTAACCCTAACCCTAACACTATCCTGGGCCTGATGCTAACCCTAACCCTAACCCTAACACTATCCTAGGGCTGATGCTAACCCTAACCCTAACACTATCCTTGGGCTGATGCTAACCCTAACCCTAACCCTAACACTATCCTAGGGCAGATGCTAACCCTAACGCTAACCCTAACACTATCCTTGAACTGATGCTAACCCTAACCCTAACCCTAACACTATCCTAGGCCTGATGATAACCCTAACCCTAACCCTAACACTATCCTAGGGTTTATGTTAACCCTAACCCTAACACTATCCTAGGGCTGATGCTAACCCTAACCCTAACCCTAACACTATCCTAGGGGGGATGCTAACCCTAACCCTAACCCTAACACTAACCTAGGGCTGATGCTAACCCTAACCCTAACACTATCCTAGGGCTGATGCTAACACTAACCCTAACACTAACACTAACCTAGGGCTGATGCTAACCCTAACCCTAACACTATCCTAGGGCTGATGCTAACCCTAACACTAACACTATCCTAGGGCTGATGCTATCCCTAACGCTAACCCTAACATTATCCTAGGGCTGATGCTAACCCTAACCCTAACTCTAACACTATCTTAGGGCTGAGGCTAACCCTAACCCTAACACTATCCTAGGGCTGATGCTAACCCTAACCCTAACCCTAACACTATCCTAGGGCTGATGCTAACACTAACCCTAACACTATCCTAGGGCTGATGCTAACCCTTACCCTAACCCTAACACTATCCTAGGGCTGATGCTAACCCTAACCCTAACCCTAACACTATCCTGGGGCTGATGCTAACCCTAACCCTAACACTATCCTAGGCCTGATGATAACCCTAACCCTAACCCTAACACTATCCTAGGGCTGATGCTAACCCTAACCCTAACACTATCCTAGGGCTGATGCTAACCCTAACCCTAACCCTAACACTATCCTAGGGCTGATGCTAACCCTAACGCTAACCCTAAAACTATCCTTGAACTGATGCTAACCCTAACCCTACCCCTAACACTATCCTAGGGCTTATGCTAACCCTAACCCTAACCCTAACACTATCCTAGGGTTTATATTAACCCTAACACTAACACTATCCTAGGGCTGATGCTAACCCTAACCCTAAACCTAACACTATCCTAGGGGGGATGCTAACCCTAACCCTAACCCTAACACTATCCTAGGGCTGATGCTAACCCTAACACTAACACTATCCTAGGGCTGATGCTAACCCTAACCCTAACCCTAACACTCTCTAAGGGCTGATGCTAACCCTAACCCTAACCCTAACACTATCCTAGGGCTGATGCTAACCCTAACCCTAACACTATCCTAGGGCTGATGCTAACCTTAACCCTAACCCTAACACTATCCTAGGGTTGATGCTAACCCTAACCCTAACACTATCCTAGGGCTGATGCTAACCCTAACCCTAACCCTAACAGTATCCTAGGGCTGATGTTAACCCTAACCCTAACACTATCCTAGGGCTGATGCTAACCCTAACGCTAACCCTAACACTAACCTAGGGCTGATGCTAACCCTAACCCTAACACTATCCTAGGGCTGATACTAACCCTAAACCTAACCCTAACACTATCCTAGGGCTGATGCTAACCCTAACCCTAACACTATCCTAGGGCTGATGCTAACCCTAACCCTAACCCTAACACTATCCTAGGGCTGATGCTAACCCTACCACTAACACTATCCTAGGGCTGATGCTAACCCTAACCCTAACCTTAACACTATCCTAGGGCTGATGCTAACCCTAACACTAACCCAGACACTATCCTAGGGTTGATGCTAACCCTAACCCTAACACTATCCTAGGGCTGAATCTAACCCTAACCCTAACCCTAACACTATCCTTGGGCTGATGCTAACCCTAACCCTAACACTATCCTGGGCCTGATGCTAACCCTAACCCTAACCCTAACACTATCCTAGGGCTGATGCTAACCCTAACCCTAACACTATCCTTGGGCTGATGCTAACCCTAACCCTAACCCTAACACTATCCTAGGGCAGATGCTAACCCTAACGCTAACCCTAACACTATCCTTGAACTGATGCTAACCCTAACCCTAACCCTAACACTATCCTAGGCCTGATGATAACCCTAACCCTAACCCTAACACTATCCTAGGGTTTATGTTAACCCTAACCCTAACACTATCCTAGGGCTGATGCTAACCATAACCCTAACCCTAACACTATCCTAGGGCGGATGCTAACCCTAACCCTAACCCTAACACTATCCTAGGGCTGATGCTAACCCTAACACTAACACTATCGTAGGGCTGATGCTAACCCTAACCCTAACCCTAACATTATCCTGGGGCGGATGCTAACCCTAACCCTAACCCTAACACTATCCTAGGGCTCATGCTAACCCTAACACTAAGACTATCCTAGGCCTGATGCTAACCCTAACCCTAACCCTAACACTATCCTAGGGCTGATGCTAACCCTAACCCTAACCCTGACACTATCCTAGGGCTGATGCTAACCCTAACCCTAACACTATCCTATGGCTGATGATAACCCTAACCCTAACCCTAACACTATCCTAGGCCTCATGCTAACCCTATCCCTAACCCTAACACTCTCCTAGGGCTGAGGCTAACCCTAACGCTAACACTAACCTAGGGCTGATGCTAACCCTAACCCTAACCCAAACACTATCCTAGGGTTGATGCTAACCCTAACCCTAACACTATCCTAGGGCTGATGCTAACCCTAACCCTAACCCTAACACTATCCTTGGGCTGATGCTAACCCTAACCCTAACACTATCCTGGGCCTGATGCTAACCCTAACCCTAAGCCTAACACTATCCTAGGGCTGATGCTAACCCTAACCCTAACACTATCCTTGGGCTGATGCTAACCCTAACCCTAACCCTAACACTATCCTAGGGCAGATGCTAACCCTAACGCTAACGCTAACACTATCCTTGAACTGATGCTAACCCTAATCCTTACCCTAACACTATCCTAGGCCTGATGATAACCCTAACCCTAACCCTAACACTATCCTAGGATTTATGTTAACCCTAACCCTAACACTATCCTAGGGCTGATGCTAACCCTAACCCTAACCCTAACACTATCCTAGGGCGGATGCTAACCCTAACCCTATCCCTAACACTATCCTAGGGCTGATGCTAACCCTAACACTAACAGTATCCTAGGGCTGATGCTAACCCTAACCCTAACCCTAACATTATCCTAGGGCGTATGCTAACACTAACCCTAACCCTAACACTATCCTAGGGCTGATGCTAACCCTAACACTAACACTATCCTAGGCCTGATGCTAACCCTAACCCTAACCCTAACACTATCCTAAGGCTGATGCTAACCCTAACCCTAACACTATCCTAGGGCTGATGCTAACCTTAACACTAACACTATCCTAGGGCTGATGCTAACCCTAACCCTAACACTAACACTCTCCAAGGGCTGATGCTAACGCTAACCCTAACCCTAACACTATCCTAGGGCTGATGCTAACCCTAACCCTAACACTATCCTAGGCCTGATGCTAACCCTAACACTAACCCTAACACTATCCTAGGGCTGATGCTAACCCTAACCCTAACACTATCCTAGGCCTGACGCTAACCCTAACCCTAACCCTAACACTATCCTAGGGCTGATGCTAACCCTAACCCTAACACTATCCTAGGCCTGATGCTAACCCTAACCCTAACCCTAACACTACCCTAGGGCTGATGCTAACCCTAACCCTAACACTATCCTAGGGCTGATGCTAACCCTAACCCTAACCCTAACACTATCCTAAGTCTGATGCTAACCCTAGACCTCACACTATACTAGGCCTGATGATAACCATAACCCTAACCTTAACACTATCCTAGGGCTGATGCTAACCCTAACCCTAACACTATCCTTGGGCTGATGCTAACCCTAACCTTAACCCTAACAATATCCTAGGGCAGATGCTAACCCTAACCCTAACCCTAACACTATCCTTGGGCTGATGCTAACCCTAACCCTAACACTATCCGGGGCCTGATGCTAACCCTAACCCTAACCCTAACACTATCCTAGGGCTGATGCTAACCCTAACACTAACACTATCCTAGGGCTGATGCTAACCCTAACGCTAACCCTAACATTATCCTGGGGCGGATGCTAACCCTAACCCTAACCCTAACACTATCCTAGGGCTCATGCTAACCCTAACACTAAGACTATCCTAGGCCTGATGCTAACCCTAACCCTAACCCTAACACTATCCTAGGGCTGATGCTAACCCTAACCCTAACACTATCCTAGGGCTGATGCTAACCCTAACACTAACACTATCCTAGGGCTGATGCTAACCCTAAACCTAACCCTAACACTCTCCAAGGGCGGATGCTAACCCTAACCCTAACCCTAACACTAACCTAGGGCTGATGCTAACCCTAACCCTAACTCTAACACTATCTTAGGGCTGAGGCTAACCCTAACCATAACACTATCCTACGGCTGATGCTAACCCGAACCCTAACACTAACACTATCCTAGGGCTGATGCTAACCCTAACCTTAACCCTAACTCTATCCTAGGGTTGATGCTAACCCTATCCCTAACACTATCCTAGGGCTGATGCTAACTCTAACCCTAACCCTAACACTATCCTAGGGCTGATGCTAACCCTAACCCTAACACTATCCTAGGGCTGATGCTAACCCTAACCCTAACCCTAACACTATCCTAGGGCTGATGAAAACCCTAACCCTAACACTATCCTAGGGCTGATGCTAACCCTAACCCTAACCCTAACACTATCCTAAGTCTGATGCTAACCCTTGCCCTCTCACTATCCTAGGCCTGATGATAACCCTAACCCTAACCTTAACACTATCCTAGGGCTGATGCTAACCCTAACCCTAACCCTGACACTATCCTAGGGCTGATGCTAACCCTAACACTAACACTATCCTATGGCTGATGATAACCCTAACCCTAACCCTAACACTATCCTAGGCCTGATGCTAACCCTATCCCTAACCCTAACACTCTCCTAGGGCTGAGGCTAACCCTAACCCTAACACTATCCTAGGGCTGATGCTAACCCTAACCCTAACCCAAACACTATCCTAGGGTTGATCCTAACCCTAACCCTAACACTATCCTAGGGCTGATGCTAACCCTAACCCTAAACCTAACACTATCCTTGGGCTGATGCTAACCCTAACCCTAACACTATCCTGGGCCTGATGCTAACCCTAACCCTAACCCTAACACTATCCTAGGGCTGATGCTAACCCTAACCCTAACACTATCCTTGGGCTGATGCTAACCCTAACCCTAACCCTAACACTATCCTAGGGCAGATGCTAACCCTAACGCTAACGCTAACATTATCCTTGAACTGATGCTAACAATTACCCTTACCCTAACACTATCCTAGGCCTGATGATAACCCTAACCCTAACCCTAACACTATCCTAGGATTTATGTTAACCCTAACCCTAACACTATCCTAGGGCTGATGCTAACCCTAACCCTAACCGTAACACTATCCTAGGGCGGATGCTAACCCTAACCCTATCCCTAACAGTATCCTAGGGCTGATGCTAACCCTAACACTAACAGTATCCTAGGGCTGATGCTAACCCTAACCCTAACCCTAACATTATCCTAGGCCGTATGCTAACCCTAACCCTAACCCTAACACTATCCTAGGGCTGATGCTAACCCTAACACTAACACTATCCTAGGCCTGATGCTAACCCTAACCCTAACCCTAACACTATCCTAAGGCTGATGCTAACCCTAACCCTAACACTATCCTAGGGCTGATGCTAACCCTAACACTAACACTATCCTAGGGCTGATGCTAACCCTAACCCTAACACTAACACTCTCCAAGGGCTGATGCTAACGCTAACCCTAACCCTAACACTATCCTAGGGCTGATGCTAACCCTAACCCTAACACTATCCTAGGCCTGATGCTATCCTTAACCCTAACCCTAACACTATCCTAGGGCTGATGCTAACCCTAACCCTAACACTATCCTAGGCCTGATGCTAACCCTAACCCTAACCCTAACACTATCCTAGGGCTGATGCTAACCCTAACCCTAACACTATCCTAGGGCTGATGCTAACCCTAACCCTAACCCTAACACTATCCTAAGTCTGATGCTAACCCTAGACCTCACACTATACTAGGCCTGATGATAACCATAACCCTAACCTTAACACTATTCTAGGGCTGATGCTAACCCTAACCCTAACCCTAACACTATTCTAGAGCTGATGCTAACCCTAACCCTAACACTATCCTAGGCCTGATGATAACCCTAACCCTAACCCTGACACTATCCTAGGGCTGATGCTAACCCTAACCCTAACACTATCCTAGGGCTGATGCTAACCCTAACCCTAACCCTACCACTATCCTAGGCCTGATGCTAACCCTATCCCTAACCCTAACACTCTCCTAGGGCTGAGGCTAACCCTAACCCTAACACTATCCTAGGGCTGATGCTGACCCTAACCCTAACCCTAACACTATCCTTGGGCTGATGCTAACCCTAACCCTAACACTATCCTAGGCCTGATGCTAACCCTAACCCTAACCCTAACAGTATCCTAAGGCTGATGCTAACCCTAACCCTAACACTATCCTTGGGCTGATGCTAACCCTAACCCTAACCCTAACAATATCCTAGGGCAGATGCTAACCCTAACCCTAACCCTAACACGATCCTTGGGCTGATGCTAACCCTAACCCTAACACTATCTGGGGCCTGATGCTAACCCTAACCCTAACCCTAACACTATCCTAGGGCTGATGCTAGCCGTAACCCTAACACTATCCTAGGGCAGATGCTAACCCTAACGCTAACCCTAACACTATCCTTGAACTGATGCTAACCCTAACCCTAACCCTAACACTATCCTAGGCCTGATGATAACCCTAACCCTAACCCTAACACTATCCTAGGGTTTATGTTAACCCTAACCCTAACACTATCCTAGGGCTGATGCTAACCCTAACCCTAACCCTTACACTATCCTAGGGCGGATGCTAACCCTAACCCTAACCCTAACACTATCCTAGGGCTGATGCTAACCCTAACACTAACACTATCCTAGGGCTGATGCTAACCATAACCCTAACCCTAACATTATCCTAGGGCTGATGCTAACCCTAACCCTAACTCTAACACTATCTTAGGGCTGAGGCTAACCCTAACCCTAACACTATCCTACGGCTGATGCTAACCCTAACCCTAACCCTAACACTATCCTAGGGCTGATGCTAACCCTAACGCTAACACTATCCTAGGGCTGATGCTAACCCTAACCCTAACCCTAACACTATCCTAGGGCTGACGCTAACACTAACCCTAACACTATCCTAGGGCTGATGCTAACCCTAACCCTAACCATAACACTATCCTAGGGCTGATGCTAACCCTAACCCTAACACTATCCTAGGCCTGATGATAACCCTAACCCTAACCCTAACACTATCCTAGGGCTGATGCTAACCCTAACCCTAACACTATCCTAGGGCTGATGCTAACCCTAACCCTAACCCTAACACTATCCTAGGGCTGATGCTACCCTAACGCTAACCCTAACACTATCCTTGAACTGATGCTAACCCTAACCCTAACCCTAACACTATCCTAGGGCTGATGCTAACCCTAACCCTGACACTAACACTAACATAGGGCTGATGCTAACCCTAACCCTAACACTATCCTAGGGCTGATGCTAACCCTAACCCTAACCCTAACACTATCCTAGGGCTGATGCTAACCCTAACCCTAACACTATCCTAGGGCTGATGCTAACCCTAACCCTAACCCTAACACTATCCTAGGGCTGATGCTAACCCTAACACTAACACTATCCTAGGGCTGATGCTAACCCTAACCCTAACTCTAACACTATCCTAGGGCTGATGCTAACCCTAACGCTAACCCAAACACTATCCTAGGGTTGATGCTAACCCTAACCCTAACACTATCCTAGGGCTGATGCTAACCCTAACATTAACCCTAACACTAACCTTGGGCTGATGCTAACCCTAACCCTAACACTATCCGGGGCCTGATGCTAACCCTAACCCTAACCCTAACACTATCCTAGGGCTGATGCTAACCCTAACCCTAACACTATCCTTGGGCTGATGCTAATCCTAACCCTAACCCTAACACTATCCTAGGGCAGATGCTAACCCTAACGCTAACCCTAACACTATCCTTGAACTGATGCTAACCCTAACCCTAACCCTAACACTATCCTAGGCCTGATGATAACCCTAACCCTAACCCTAACACTATCCTAGGGCTGATGCTAACTCTAACGCTAACCCTAACACTATCCTTGAACTGATGCTAACCCTAACCCTAACCCTAACACTATCCTAGGGCTGATGTTAACCCTAACCCTAACACTAACACTAACCTAGGTCTGATGCTAACCCTAACCCTAACACTATCCTAGGGCTGATGCTAACCCTAACCCTAACCCTAACACTATCCTAGGGCTGATGCTAACCCTAACCCTAACACTATCCTAGGGCTGATGCTAACCCTAACCCTAACACTATCCTAGGGCTGATGCTAACCCTAACACTAACACTATCCTAGGGCTGATGCTAACCCTAACCCTAACCCTAACACTATCCTAGGGCTGATGCTAACCCTAACCCTAACCCAAACACTATCCTAGGGTTGATGCTAACCCTAACCCTAACACTATCCTAGGGCTGATGCTAACCCTAACCCTAACCCTAACACTATCCTTGGGCTGATGCTAACAGTAACCCTAACACTATCCTGGGCCTGATGCTAACCCTAACCCTAACCCTAACACTATCCTAGGGCTGATGCTAACCCTAACCCTAACACTATCCTTGGGCTGATGCTAACCCTAACCCTAACCCTAACACTATCCTAGGGCAGATGCTAACCCTAACGCTAACCCTAACACTATCCTTGAACTGATGCTAACCCTAACCCTAACCCTAACACTATCCTAGGCCTGATGATAACCCTAACCCTAACGCTAACACTATCCTAGGGTTTATGTTAACCCTAACCCTAACAATATCCTAGGGCTTATGCTAACCCTAACCCTAACCCTAACACTCTCCTAGGGCGGATGCTAACCCTAACCCTAACCCTAACACTATCCTAGGGCTGATGCTAACCCTAACACTAACACTATCCTAGGGCTGATGCTAACCCTAACCCTAATCCTAACATTATCCTAGGGCGGATGCTAACCCTAACCCTAACCCTAACACTATCCTAGGGCTGATGCTAACCCTAACACTAACACTATCCTAGGCCTGATGCTAACCCTAACCCTAACCCTAACACTATCCTAGGGCTAATGCTAACCCTAACGCTAACACTATCCTAGGGCTGATGCTAACCCTAACACTAACACTATCCTAGGGCTGATGCTAACCCTAACCCTAACCCTAACACTCTCCAAGGGCTGATGCTAACCCTAACCCTAACCCTAACACTATCCTAGGGCTGATGCTAACCCTAACCCTAACTCTAACACTATCTTAGGGCTGAGGCTAACCCTAACACTAACACTATCCTACGGCTCATGCTAACCCTAACCCTAACCCTAACACTATCCTAGGGCTGATGCTAACCCCAACCCTAACACTATCCTAGGCCTGATGCTAACCCTAACCCTAACACTAACACTATCCTAGGGCTGATGCTAACCCTAACCCTAACACTATCCTAGGGCTGATGCTAACCCTAACCCTAACCCTAACACTATCCTAGGGCTGATGCTAACCCTAAACCTAACTCTAACACTATCTTAGTGCTGAGGCTAACCCTAACCCTAACACTATCCTACGGCTGATGCTAACCCGAACCCTAACCCTAACACTATCCTAGGCCTGATGCTAACCCTATCCCCAACCCTAACACTCTCCTAGGGCTGAGGCTAACCCTAACCCTAACACTATCCTAGGGCTGATGCTAACCCTAACCCTAACCCAAACACTATCCTAGGGTTGAGGCTAACCCTAACCCTAACACTATCCTAGGGCTGATGCTAACCCTAACCCTAACCCTAACACTATCCTAGGGCTGATGGTAACCCTAACCCTAACACTATCCTTGGGCTGATGCTAACCCTAACCCTAACCCTAACAATATCCTAGGGCAGATGCTAACCCTAACCCTAACCCTAACACTATCCTTGGGCTGATGCTAACCCTAACCCTAACACTATCCTGGGCCTGATGCTAACCCTAACCCTAACCCTAACACTATCCTAGGGCTGATGCTAACCCTAACACTAACACTATCCTTGGGCTGATGCTAACACTAACCCTAACCCTAACAATATCCTAGGGCGGATGCTAACCCTAACCCTAACCCTAACACTATCCTAGGGCTGATGCTAACACTAACACTAACACTATCCTAGGGCTGATGCTAACCCTAACCCTAACCCTAACATTATCCTAGGGCTGATGCTAACCCTAACCCGAAATCTAACACTATCTTAGGGCTGAGGCTAACCCTAACCCTAACACTATCCTACGGCTGATGCTTACCCTAACCCTAACCCTAACACTATCCTAGGGCTGATGCTAACCCTAACCCTAACACTATCCTAGGGCTGATGCTAACCCTAACCCTAACCCTCACACTATCCTAGGACTGATGCTAACCCTAACCCTAACACTATCCTAGGGCTGATGCTAACCCTAACCCTAACTCTAACACTATCTCAGGGCTGAGGCTAACCCTAACCCTAACACTATCCTACGGCTGATGCTAACCCTAACCCTAACCCTAACACTATCCTAGGGCTGATGCTAACCCTAACCCTAACACTATCCTAGGGCTGATGCTAACCCTAACCCTAACTCTAACATTATCTTAGGGCTGAGGCTAACCCTAACCCTAACACTATCCTACGGCTGATGCTAACCCTAACCCTAACCCTAAGACTATCCTAGGGCTGATGCTAACCCTAACCCTAACACTATCCTAGGCCTGATGCTAACCCTAAGCCTAACCCTAACACTATCGTAGGGCTGATGCTAACCCTAACCCTAACACTATCCTAGGGCTGATGCTAACCTAACCCTAACACTATCCTAGGGCTGATGCTAACCCTAACCTTAACCCTAACACTAACATAGGGCTGATGCTAACCCTAACCCTAACACTATCCTAGGGCTGATGCTAACCCTAACACTAACGCTATCCTAGGGCTGATGCTAACCCTAACCCTAACACTATCCTAGGGCTGATGCTAACCCTAACCCTAACCCTAACACTATCCTAGGGCTGATGCTAACCCTAACACTAACACTATCCTAGGGCTGATGCTAACCCTAACCCTAACCCTAACACTATCCTAGGGCTGATGCTAACCCTAACGCTAACCCAAACACTATCCTAGGGTTGATGCTAACCCTAACCCTAACCCTAACACTAACCTTGGGCTGATGCTAACCCTAACCCTAACACTATCCTGGGCCTAATGCTAACCCTAACCCTAACCCTAACACTATCCTAGGGCTGATGCTAACCCTAACCCTAACACTATCCTTGGGCTGATGCTAACCCTAACCCTAACCCTAACACTATCCTAGGGCAGATGCTAACCCTAACGCTAACCCTAACACTATCCTTGAACTGATGCTAACCCTAACCCTAACCCTAACACTATCCTAGGCCTGATGATAACCTTAACCCTAACCCTAACACTATCCTAGGGCTGATGCTAACCCTAACGCTAACCCTAACACTATCCTTGAACTGATGCTAACCCTAACCCTAACCCTAACACTATCCTAGGGCTGATGCTAACCCTAACCCTAACACTAACACTAACCTAGGGCTGATGCTAACCCTAACCCTAACACTATCCTAGGGCTGATGCTAACCCTAACCCTAACCCTAACACTATCCTAGGGCTGATGCTAACCCTAACCCTAACACTATCCTAGGGCTGATGCTAACCCTAACCCTAACCCTAACACTATCCTAGGGCTGATGCTAACCCTAACACTAACACTATCCTAGGGCTGATGCTAACCCTAACCCTAACCCTAACACTATCCTAGGGCTTATGCTAACCCTAACCCTAACCCAAACACTATCCTAGGGTTGATGCTAACCCTAACCCTAACACTATCCTAGTGCTGATGCTAACCCTAACCCTAACCCTAACACTATCCTTGGGCTGATGCTAACCCTAACCCTAACACTATCCTGGGCCTGATGCTAACCCTAACCCTAACCCTAACACTATCCTAGGGCTGATGCTAACCCTAATGCTAACACTATCCTAGGGCAGATGCTAACCCTAACGCTAACCCTAACACTATCCTTGAACTGATGCTAACCCTAACCCTAACCCTAACACTATCCTAGGGCTGATGCTAACCCTAACGCTAACCCTAACACTATCCTTGAACTGATGCTAACCCTAACCCTAACCCTAACACTATCCTAGGGCTGATGCTAACCCTACTCCTAACACTAACACTAACCTAGGGCTGATGCTAACCCTAACCCTAACACTATCCTAGGGCTGATGCTAACCCTAACCCTAACCCTAACACTATCCTAGGGCTGATGCTAACCCTAACCCTAACACTATCCTAGGGCTGATGCTAACCCTAACCCTAACCCTAACAGTATCCTAGGGCTGATGCTAACCCTAACACTAACACTATCCTAGGGCTGATGCTAACCCTAACCCTAACTCTAACACTATCCTAGGGCTTATGCTAACCCTAACCCTAACCCAAACACTATCCTAGGGTTGATGCTAACCCTAACCCTAACACTATCCTAGTGCTGATGCTAACCCTAACCCTAACCCTAACACTATCCTTGGGCTGATGCTAACCCTAACCCTAACACTATCCTGGGCCTGATGCTAACCCTAACCCTAACCCTAACACTATCCTAGGGCTGATGCTAACCCTAACGCTAACACTATCCTAGGGCTGATGCTAACCCTAACCCTAACCCTAACACTATCCTAGGGCAGATGCTAACCCTAACGCTAACCCTAACACTATCCTTGAACTGATGCTAACCCTAACCCTAAGCCTAACACTGTCCTAGGCCTGATGATAACCCTAACCCTAACACTATCCTAGGCCTGATGATAACCCTAACCCTCACCCTGACACTATCCTAGGGCTGATGCTAACCCTAACCCTAACACTATCCTAGGGCTGATGCTAACCCTAACCCTAACCCTAACACTATCCTAGGCCTGATGCTAACCCTATCCCTAACCCTAACACTCTCCTAGGGCTGAGGCTAACCCTAACCCTAACACTATCCTAGGGCTGATGCTAACCCTAACCCTAACCCAAACACTATCCTAGGGTTGAGGCTAACCCTAACCCTAACACTATCCTAGGGCTGATGCTAACCCTAACCCTAACTCTAACACTATCCTTGGACTGATGCTAACCCTAACCCTAACACTATCCTGGGCCTGATGCTAACCCTAACCCTAACCCTAACACTATCCTAGGGCTGATGGTAACCCTAACCCTAACACTATCCTTGGGCTGATGCTAACCCTAACCCTAACCCTAACAATATCCTAGGGCAGATGCTAACCCTAACCCTAACCCTAACACTATCCTTGGGCTGATGCTAACCCTAACCCTAACACTATCCTGGGCCTGATGCTAACCCTAACCCTAACCCTAACACTATCCTAGGGCTGATGCTAACCCTAACCCTAACACTATCCTTGGGCTGATGCTAACACTAACCCTAACCCTAACAATATCCTAGGGAAGATGCTAACCCTAACGCTAACCCTAACACTATCCTTGAACTGATGCTAACCCTAACCCTAACCCTAACACTATCCTAGGCCTGATGATAACCCTAACCCTAACCCTAACACTATCCTAGGGTTTATGTTAACCCTAACCATAACACTATCCTAGGGCTGATGCTAACCCTAACCCTAACCCTAACACTATCCTAGGGCGGATGCTAACCCTAACCCTAACCCTAACACTATCCTAGGGCTGATGCTAACACTAACACTAACACTATCCTAGGGCTGATGCTAACCCTAACCCTAACCCTAACATTATCCTAGGGCTGATGCTAACCCTAACCCGAACTCTAACACTATCTTAGGGCTGAGGCTAACCCTAACCCTAACACTATCCTACGGCTGATGCTAACCCTAACCCTAACCCTAACACTATCCTAGGGCTGATGCTAACCCTAACCCTAACACTATCCTAGGGCTGATGCTAACCCTAACCCTAACCCTCACACTATCCTAGGACTGATGCTAACCCTAACCCTAACACTATCCTAGGGCTGATGCTAACCCTAACCCTAACTCTAACACTATCTTAGGGCTGAGGCTAACCCTAACCCTAACACTATCCTACGGCTGATGCTAACCCTAACCCTAACCCTAACACTATCCTAGGGCTGATGCTAACCCTAACCCTAACACTATCCTAGGGCTGATGCTAACCCTAACCCTAACTCTAACATTATCTTAGGGCTGAGGCTAACCCTAACCCTAACACTATCCTACGGCTGATGCTAACCCTAACCCTAACCCTAAGACTATCCTAGGGCTGATGCTAACCCTAACACTAACAGTATCCTAGGCCTGATGCTAACCCTAAGCCTAACCCTAACACTATCGTAGGGCTGATGCTAACCCTAACCCTAACACTATCCTAGGGCTGATGCTAACCTAACCCTAACACTATCCTAGGGCTGATGCTAACCCTAACCTTAACCCTAACACTAACATAGGGCTGATGCTAACGCTAACCCTAACACTATCCTAGGGTGATGCTAACCCTAACCCTAACCCTAACGCTATCCTAGGGCTGATGCTAACCCTAACCCTAACACTATCCTAGGGCTGATGCTAACCCTAACCCTAACACTAACACTATCCTAGGGCTGATGCTAACCCTAACACTAACACTATCCTAGGGCTGATGTTAACCCTAACCCTAACCCGAACACTATCCTAGGGCTGATGCTAACCCTAACGGTAACCCAAACACTATCCTAGGGTTGATGCTAACCCTAACCCTAACACTATCCTAGGGCTGATGCTAACCCTAACGCTAACCCTAACACTAACCTTGGGCTGATGCTAACCCTAACCCTAACACTATCCTGGGCCTGATGCTAACCCTAACCCTAACCCTAACACTATCCTAGGGCTGATGCTAACCCTAACCCTAACACTATCCTTGGGCTGATGCTAACCCTAACCCTAACCCTAACACTATCCTAGGGCAGATGCTAACCCTAACGCTAACCCTAACACTATCCTTGAACTGATGCTAACCCTAACCCTAACCCTAACACTATCCTAGGCCTGATGATAACCCTAACCCTAACCCTAACACTATCCTAGGGCTGATGCTAACCCTAACGCTAACCCTAACACTATCCTTGAACTGATGCTAACCCTAACCCTAACCCTAACACTATCCTAGGGCTGATGCTAACCCTAACCCTAACACTAACACTAACCTAGGGCTGATGCTAACCCTAACCCTAACACTATCCTAGGGCTGATGCTAACCCTAACCCTAACCCTAACACTATCCTAGGGCTGATGCTAACCCAAACCCTAACACTATCCTAGGGCTGATGCTAACCCTAACCCTAACCCTAACACTATCCTAGGGCTGATGCTAACCCTAACACTAACACTATCCTAGGGCTGATGCTAACCCTAACCCTAACCCTAACACTATCCTAAGGCTTATGCTAACCCTAACCCTAACCCAAACACTATCCTAGGGTTGATGCTAACCCTAACCCTAACACTATCCTAGTGCTGATGCGAACCCTAACCCTAACCCTGACACTATCCTTGGGCTGATGCTAACCCTAACCCTAACACTATCCTGGGCCTGATGCTAACCCTAACCCTAACCCTAACACTATCCTAGGGCTGATGCTAACCCTAACGCTAACACTATCCTAGGGCTGATGCTAACCCTAACCCTAACCCTAACACTATCCTAGGGCAGATGCTAACCCTAACGCTAACCCTAACACTATCCTTGAACTGATGCTAACCCTAACCCTAACCCTAACACTATCCTAGGCCTGATGATAACCCTAACCCTAACGCTAACACTATACTAGGGTTTATGTTAACCCTAACCCTAACACTATCCTAGGGCTGATGCTAACCCTAACCCTAACCCTAACACTATCCTTGGGCTGATGCTAACCCTAACCCTAACACTATCCTGGGCCTGATGCTAACCCTAACCCTAACCCTAACACTATCCTTGGGCTGATGCTAACCCTAACCCTAACACTATCCTGGGCCTGATGCTAACCCTAACCATAACCCTAACACTATCCTAGGGCTGATGCTAACCCTAACGCTAACACTATCCTAGGGCTGATGCTAACCCTAACCCTAACCCTAACACTATCCTAGGGCTGATGCTAACTCTAACCCTAACACTATCCTAGGGCTGATGCTAACCCTAACCCTAACCATAACACTATCCTAGGGCTGATGCTAACCCTAACCCTAACACTATCCTAGGGCTGATGCTAACCCTAACCCTAACCCTCACACTACCCTAGGACTGATGCTAACCCTAACCCTAACACTATCCTAGGGCTGATGCTAACCCTAACCCTAACTCTAACACTATCTTAGGGCTGAGGCTAACCCTAACCCTAACACTATCCTACGGCTGATGCTAACCCTAACCCTAACCCTAACACTATCCTAGGGCTGATGCTAACCCTAACCCTAACACTATCCTAGGGCTGATGCTAACCCTAACCCTAACTCTAACATTATCGTAGGGCTGAGGCTAACCCTAACCCTAACACTATCCTACGGCTAATGCTAACCCTAACCCTAACCCTAAGACTATCCTAGGGCTGATGCTAACCCTAACACTAACAGTATCCTAGGCCTGATGCTAACCCTAAGCCTAACCCTAACACTATCGTAGGGCTGATGCTAACCCTAACCCTAACACTATCCTAGGGCTGATGCTAACCTAACCCTAACACTATCCTAGGGCTGATGCTAACCCTAACCTTAACCCTAACACTAACATAGGGCTGATGCTAACGCTAACCCTAACACTATCCTAGGGTGATGCTAACCCTAACCCTAACCCTAACGCTATCCTAGGGCTGATGCTAACCCTAACCCTAACACTATCCTAGGGCTGATGCTAACCCTAACCCTAACCCTAACACTATCCTAGGGCTGATGCTAACCCTAACACTAACACTATCCTAGGGCTGATGCTAACCCTAACCCTAACCCGAACACTATCCTAGGGCTGATGCTAACCCTAACGGTAACCCAAACACTATCCTAGGGTTGATGCTAACCCTAACCCTAACACTATCCTAGGGCTGATGCTAACCCTAACGCTAACCCTAACACTAACCTTGGGCTGATGCTAACCCTAACCCTAACACTATCCTGGGCCTAATGCTAACCCTAACCCTAACCCTAACACTATCCTAGGGCTGATGCTAACCCTAACCCTAACACTATCCTTGGGCTGATGCTAACCCTAACCCTAACCCTAACACTATCCTAGGGCAGATGCTAACCCTAACGCTAACCCTAACACTATCCTTGAACTGATGCTAACCCTAACCCTAACCCTAACACTATCCTAGGCCTGATGATAACCCTAACCCTAACCCTAACACTATCCTAGGGCTGATGCTAACCCTAACGCTAACCCTAACACTATCCTTGAACTGATGCTAACCCTAACCCTAACCCTAACACTATCCTAGGGCTGATGCTAACCCTAACCCTAACACTAACACTAACCTAGGGCTGATGCTAACCCTAACCCTAACACTATCCTAGGGCTGATGCTAACCCTAACCCTAACCCTAACACTATCCTAGGGCTGATGCTAACCCAAACCCTAACACTATCCTAGGGCTGATGCTAACCCTAACCCTAACCCTAACACTATCCTAGGGCTGATGCTAACCCTAACACTAACACTATCCTAGGGCTGATGCTAACCCTAACCCTAACCCTAACACTATCCTAAGGCTTATGCTAACCCTAACCCTAACCCAAACACTATCCTAGGGTTGATGCTAACCCTAACCCTAACACTATCCTAGTGCTGATGCGAACCCTAACCCTAACCCTAACACTATCCTTGGGCTGATGCTAACCCTAACCCTAACACTATCCTGGGCCTGATGCTAACCCTAACCCTAACCCTAACACTATCCTAAGGCTGATGCTAACCCTAACGCTAACACTATCCTAGGGCTGATGCTAACCCTAACCCTAACCCTAACACTATCCTAGGGCAGATGCTAACCCTAACGCTAACCCTAACACTATCCTTGAACTGATGCTAACCCTAACCCTAACCCTAACACTATCCTAGGCCTGATGATAACCCTAACCCTAACGCTAACACTATACTAGGGTTTATGTTAACCCTAACCCTAACACTATCCTAGGGCTGATGCTAACCCTAACCCTAACCCTAACACTATCCTTGGGCTGATGCTAACCCTAACCCTAACACTATCCTGGGCCTGATGCTAACCCTAACCCTAACCCTAACACTATCCTTGGGCTGATGCTAACCCTAACCCTAACACTATCCTGGGCCTGATGCTAACCCTAACCATAACCCTAACACTATCCTAGGGCTGATGCTAACCCTAACGCTAACACTATCCTAGGGCTGATGCTAACCCTAACCCTAACCCTAACACTATCCTAGGGCTGATGCTAACTCTAACCCTAACACTATCCTAGGGCTGATGCTAACCCTAACCCTAACCATAACACTATCCTAGGGCTGATGCTAACCCTAACCCTAACACTATCCTAGGCCTGATGATAACCCTAACCCTAACCCTAACACTATCCTAGGGCTGATGCTAACCCTAACCCTAACACTATCCTAGGGCTGATGCTAACCCTAACCCTAACCCTAACACTATCCTAGGGCTGATGCTACCCTAACGCTAACCCTAACACTATCCTTGAACTGATGCTAACCCTAACCCTAACACTATCCTAGGGCTGATGCTAACCCTAACCCTAACACTAACACTAACATAGGGCTGATGCTAACCCTAACCCTTACACTATCCTAGGGCTGATGCTAACCCTAACCCTAACGCTAACACTATCCTAGGGCTGATGCTAACCCTAACCCTAACACTATCCTAGGGCTGATGCTAACCCTAACCCTAACCCTAACACTATCCTAGGGCTGATGCTAACCCTAACACTAACACTATCCTAGGGCTGATGCTAACCCTAACCCTAACCCTAACACTATCCTAGGGCTGATGCTAACCCTAACGCTAACCCAAACACTATCCTAGGGTTGATGCTAACACTAACCCTAACACTATCCTAGGGCTGATGCTAACCCTAACCCTAACACTATCCTAGGGCTGATGCTAACCCTAACCCTAACCCTAACACTATCCTAGGGCTGATGCTACCCTAACGCTAACCCTAACACTATCCTTGAACTGATGCTAACCCTAACCCTAACACTATCCTAGGGCTGATGCTAACCCTAACCCTAACACTAACACTAACATAGGGCTGATGCTAACCCTAACCCTAACACTATCCTAGGGCTGATGCTAACCCTAACCCTAACACTATCCTAGGCCTGATGCTATCCCTAACCCTAACCCTAACACTATCCTAGGGCTGATGCTAACCCTAACCCTAACACTATCCTAGGCCTGATGCTAACCCTAACCCTAACCCTAACACTATCCTAGGGCTGATGCTAACCCTAACCCTAACACTATCCTAGGGCTGATGCTAACCCTAACCCTAACCCTAACACTATCCTAGGGCTGATGCTACCCTAACGCTAACCCTAACACTATCCTTGAACTGATGCTAACCCTAACCCTAACACTATCCTAGGGCTGATGCTAACCCTAACCCTAACACTAACACTAACATAGGGCTGATGCTAACCCTAACCCTAACACTATCCTAGGGCTGATGCTAACCCTAACCCTAACACTATCCTAGGCCTGATGCTATCCCTAACCCTAACCCTAACACTATCCTAGGGCTGATGCTAACCCTAACCCTAACACTATCCTAGGCCTGATGCTAACCCTAACCCTAACCCTAACACTATCCTAGGGCTGATGCTAACCCTAACCCTAACACTATCCTAGGGCTGATGCTAACCCTAACCCTAACCCTAACACTATCCTAAGTCTGATGCTAACCCTAGACCTCACACTATACTAGGCCTGATGATAACCATAACCCTAACCTTAACACTATCCTAGGGCTGATGCTAACCCTAACCCTAAACCTAACACTATTCTAGAGCTGATGCTAACCCTAACCCTAACACTATCCTAGGCCTGATGATAACCCTAACCCTAACCCTGACACTATCCTAGGGCTGATGCTAACCCTAACCCTAACACTATCCTAGGGCTGATGCTAACCCTAACCCTAACCCTACCACTATCCTAGGCCTGATGCTAACCCTATCCCTAACCCTAACACTCTCCTAGGGCTGAGGCTAACCCTAACCCTAACACTATCCTAGGGCTGATGCTAACCCTAACCCTAACCCTAACACTATCCTTGGGCTGATGCTAACCCTAACCCTAACACTATCCTGGGCCTGATGCTAACTCTAACCCTAACCCTAACACTATCCTAAGGCTGATGCTAACCCTAACCCTAACACTATCCTTGGGCTGATGCTAACCCTAACCCTAACCCTAACAATATCCTAGGGCAGATGCTAACCCTAACCCTAACCCTAACACGATCCTTGGGCTGATGCTAACCCTAACCCTAACACTATCTGGGGCCTGATGCTAACCCTAACCCTAACCCTAACACTATCCTAGGGCTGATGCTAGCCGTAACCCTAACACTGTCCTAGGGCAGATGCTAACCCTAACGCTAACCCTAACACTATCCTTGAACTGATGCTAACCCTAACCCTAACCCTAACACTATCCTAGGCCTGATGATAACCCTAACCCTAACCCTAACACTATCCTAGGGTTTATGTTAACCCTAACCCTAACACTATCCTAGGGCTGATGCTAACCCTAACCCTAACCCTAACACTATCCTAGGGCGGATGCTAACCCTAACCCTAACCCTAACACTATCCTAGGGCTGATGCTAACCCTAACACTAACACTATCCTAGGGCTGATGCTAACCATAACCCTAACCCTAACATTATCCTAGGGCTGATGCTAACCCTAACCCTAACTCTAACACTATCTTAGGGCTAACCCTAACCCTAACCCTAACACTATCCTAGGGCTGATGCTAACCCTAACCCTAACACTATCCTAGGGCTGATGCTAACCCTAACCCTAACCCTAACACTATCCTAAGTCTGATGCTAACCCTAGCCCTCTCACTATCCTAGGCCTGATGATAACCCTAACCCTAACCTTAACACTATCCTAGGGCTGATGCTAACCCTAACCCTAACCCTGACACTATCCTAGGGCTGATGCTAACCCTAACCCTAAACCTAACACTATTCTAGAGCTGATGCTAACCCTAACCCTAACACTATCCTAGGCCTGATGATAACCCTAACCCTAACCCTGACACTATCCTAGGGCTGATGCTAACCCTAACCCTAACACTATCCTAGGGCTGATGCTAACCCTAACCCTAACCCTACCACTATCCTAGGCCTGATGCTAACCCTATCCCTAACCCTAACACTCTCCTAGGGCTGAGGCTAACCCTAACCCTAACACTATCCTAGGGCTGATGCTAACCCTAACCCTAACCCTAACACTATCCTTGGGCTGATGCTAACCCTAACCCTAACACTATCCTGGGCCTGATGCTAACTCTAACCCTAACCCTAACACTATCCTAAGGCTGATGCTAACCCTAACCCTAACACTATCCTTGGGCTGATGCTAACCCTAACCCTAACCCTAACAATATCCTAGGGCAGATGCTAACCCTAACCCTAACCCTAACACGATCCTTGGGCTGATGCTAACCCTAACCCTAACACTATCTGGGGCCTGATGCTAACCCTAACCCTAACCCTAACACTATCCTAGGGCTGATGCTAGCCGTAACCCTAACACTGTCCTAGGGCAGATGCTAACCCTAACGCTAACCCTAACACTATCCTTGAACTGATGCTAACCCTAACCCTAACCCTAACACTATCCTAGGCCTGATGATAACCCTAACCCTAACCCTAACACTATCCTAGGGTTTATGTTAACCCTAACCCTAACACTATCCTAGGGCTGATGCTAACCCTAACCCTAACCCTAACACTGTCCTAGGGCGGATGCTAACCCTAACCCTAACCCTAACACTATCCTAGGGCTGATGCTAACCCTAACACTAACACTATCCTAGGGCTGATGCTAACCATAACCCTAACCCTAACATTATCCTAGGGCTGATGCTAACCCTAACCCTAACTCTAACACTATCTTAGGGCTAACCCTAACCCTAACCCTAACACTATCCTAGGGCTGATGCTAACCCTAACCCTAACACTATCCTAGGGCTGATGCTAACCCTAACCCTAACCCTAACACTATCCTAAGTCTGATGCTAACCCTAGCCCTCTCACTATCCTAGGCCTGATGATAACCCTAACCCTAACCTTAACACTATCCTAGGGCTGATGCTAACCCTAACCCTAACCCTGACACTATCCTAGGGCTGATGCTAACCCTAACCCTAACACTATCCTATGGCTGATGATAACCCTAACCCTAACCCTAACACTATCCTAGGCCTGATGCTAACCCTATCCCTAACCCAAACACTCTCCTAGGGCTGAGGCTAACCCTAACCCTAACACTATCCTAGGGCTGATGCTAACCCTAACCCTAACCCAAACACTATCCTAGGGTTGATCCTAACCCTAACCCTAACACTATCCTAGGGCTGATGCTAACCCTAACCCTAAACCTAACACTATCCTTGGGCTGATGCTAACCCTAACCCTAACACTATCCTGGGCCTGATGCTACCCCTAACCCTAACCCTAACACTATCCTAGGGCTGATGCTAACCCTAACCCTAACACTATCCTTGGGCTGATGCTAACCCTAACCCTAACCCTAACACTATCCTAGGGCAGATGCTAACCCTAACGCTAACGCTAACACTATCCTTGAACTGATGCTAACAATTACCCTTACCCTAACACTATCCTAGGCCTGATGATAACCCTAACCCTAACCCTAACACTATCCTAGGATTTATGTTAACCCTAACCCTAACACTATCCTAGGGCTGATGCTAACCCTAACCCTAACCCTAACACTATCCTAGGGCGGATGCTAACCCTAACCCTATCCCTAACACTATCCTAGGGCTGATGCTAACCCTAACACTAACAGTATCCTAGGGCTGATGCTAACCCTAACCCTAACCCTAACATTATCCTAGGCCGTATGCTAACCCTAACCCTAACCCTAACACTATCCTAGGGCTGATGCTAACCCTAACACTAACACTATCCTAGGCCTGATGCTAACCCTAACCCTAACCCTAACACTATCCTAAGGCTGATGCTAACCCTAACCCTAACACTATCCTAGGGCTGATGCTAACCCTAACACTAACACTATCCTAGGGCTGATGCTAACCCTAACCCTAACACTAACACTCTCCAAGGGCTGATGCTAACGCTAACCCTAACCCTAACACTATCCTAGGGCTGATGCTAACCCTAACCCTAACACTATCCTAGGCCTGATGCTATCCCTAACCCTAACCCTAACACTATCCTAGGGCTGATGCTAACCCTAACCCTAACACTATCCTAGGCCTGATGCTAACCCTAACCCTAACCCTAACACTATCCTAGGGCTGATGCTAACCCTAACCCTAACACTATCCTAGGGCTGATGCTAACCCTAACCCTAACCCTAACACTATCCTAAGTCTGATGCTAACCCTAGACCTCACACTATACTAGGCCTGATGATAACCATAACCCTAACCTTAACACTATCCTAGGGCTGATGCTAACCCTAACCCTAACCCTAACACTATGCTAGAGCTGATGCTAACCCTAACCCTAACACTATCCTAGGCCTGATGATAACCCTAACCCTAACCCTGACACTATCCTAGGGCTGATGCTAACCCTAACCCTAACACTATCCTAGGCCTGATGCTAACCCTAACCCTAACCCTACCACTATCCTAGGCCTGATGCTAACCCTATCCCTAACCCTAACACTCTCCTAGGGCTGAGGCTAACCCTAACCCTAACACTATCCTAGGGCTGATGCTAACCCTAACCCTAACCCTAACACTATCCTTGGGCTGATGCTAACCCTAACCCTAACACTATCCTGGGCCTGATGCTAACTCTAACCCTAACCCTAACACTATCCTAAGGCTGATGCTAACCCTAACCCTAACACTATCCTTGGGCTGATGCTAACCCTAACCCTAACCCTAACAATATCCTAGGGCAGATGCTAACCCTAACCCTAACCCTAACACGATCCTTGGGCTGATGCTAACCCTAACCCTAACACTATCTGGGGCCTGATGCTAACCCTAACCCTAACCCTAACACTATCCTAGGGCTGATGCTAGCCGTAACCCTAACACTATCCTAGGGCAGATGCTAACCCTAACGCTAACCCTAACACTATCCTTGAACTGATGCTAACCCTAACCCTAACCCTAACACTATCCTAGGCCTGATGATAACCCTAACCCTAACCCTAACACTATCCTAGGGCGGATGCTAACCCTAACCCTAACCCTAACACTATCCTAGGGCTGATGCTAACCCTAACACTAACACTATCCTAGGGCTGATGCTAACCATAACCCTAACCCTAACATTATCTTAGGGCTGATGCTAACCCTAACCCTAACTCTAACACTATCTTAGGGCTGAGGCTAACCCTAACCCTAACACTATCCTACGGCTGATGCTAACCCTAACCCTAACCCTAACACTATCCTAGGGCTGATGCTAACCCTAACGCTAACACTATCCTAGGGCTGATGCTAACCCTAACCCTAACCCTAACACTATCCTAGGGCTGATGCTAACACTAACCCTAACACTATCCTAGGGCTGATGCTAACCCTAACCCTAACCATAACACTATCCTAGGGCTGATGCTAACCCTAACCCTAACATTATCCTAGGCCTGATGATAACCCTAACCCTAACCCTAACACTATCCTAGGGCTGATGCTAACCCTAACCCTAACACTATCCTAGGGCTGATGCTAACCCTAACCCTAACCCTAACACTATCCTAGGGCTGATGCTACCCTAACGCTAACCCTAACACTATCCTTGAACTGATGCTAACCCTAACCCTAACCCTAACACTATCCTAGGGCTGATGCTAACCCTAACCCTAACACTAACACTAACATAGGGCTGATGCTAACCCTAACCCTAACACTATCCTAGGGCTGATGCTAACCCTAACCCTAACCCTAACACTATCCTAGGGCTGATGCTAACCCTAACCCTAACACTATCCTGGGCCTGATGCTAACCCTAACCCTAACCCTAACACTATCCTAGGGGTGATGCTAACCCTAACCCTAACCCTAACACTATCCTTGGGCTGATGCTAACCCTAACCCTAACACTATCCTGGGCCTGATGCTAACCCTAACCCTAACCCTAACACTATCCTAGGGCTGATGCTAACCCTAACCCTAACACTATCCTTGGGCTGATGCTAACCCTAACCCTAACCCTAACACTATCCTAGGGCAGATGCTAACCCTAACGCTAACCCTAACACTATCCTTGAACTGATGCTAACCCTAACCCTAACCCTAACACTATCCTAGGCCTGATGATAACCCTAACCCTAACCCTAACACTATCCTAGGGTTTATGTTAACCCTAACCCTAACACTATCCTAGGGCTGATGCTAACCCTAACCCTAACCCTAACACTATCCTAGGGGGGATGCTAACCCTAACCCTAACCCTAACACTAACCTAGGGCTGATGCTAACCCTAACCCTAACACTATCCTAGGGCTGATGCTAACACTAACCCTAACACTAACACTAACCTAGGGCTGATGCTAACCCTAACCCTAACACTATCCTAGGGCTGATGCTAACCCTAACACTAACACTATCCTAGGGCTGATGCTATCCCTAACGCTAACCCTAACATTATCCTAGGGCTGATGCTAACCCTAACCCTAACTCTAACACTATCTTAGGGCTGAGGCTAACCCTAACCCTAACACTATCCTAGGGCTGATGCTAACCCTAACCCTAACCCTAACACTATCCTAGGGCTGATGCTAACACTAACCCTAACACTATCCTAGGGCTGATGCTAACCCTTACCCTAACCCTAACACTATCCTAGGGCTGATGCTAACCCTAACCCTAACCCTAACACTATCCTGGGGCTGATGCTAACCCTAACCCTAACACTATCCTAGGCCTGATGATAACCCTAACCCTAACCCTAACACTATCCTAGGGCTGATGCTAACCCTAACCCTAACACTATCCTAGGGCTGATGCTAACCCTAACCCTAACCCTAACACTATCCTAGGGCTGATGCTAACCCTAACGCTAACCCTAAAACTATCCTTGAACTGATGCTAACCCTAACCCTACCCCTAACACTATCCTAGGGCTTATGCTAACCCTAACCCTAACCCTAACACTATCCTAGGGTTTATATTAACCCTAACACTAACACTATCCTAGGGCTGATGCTAACCCTAACCCTAAACCTAACACTATCCTAGGGGGGATGCTAACCCTAACCCTAACCCTAACACTATCCTAGGGCTGATGCTAACCCTAACACTAACACTATCCTAGGGCTGATGCTAACCCTAACCCTAACCCTAACACTCTCTAAGGGCTGATGCTAACCCTAACCCTAACCCTAACACTATCCTAGGGCTGATGCTAACCCTAACCCTAACACTATCCTAGGGCTGATGCTAACCTTAACCCTAACCCTAACACTATCCTAGGGTTGATGCTAACCCTAACCCTAACACTATCCTAGGGCTGATGCTAACCCTAACCCTAACCCTAACAGTATCCTAGGGCTGATGTTAACCCTAACCCTAACACTATCCTAGGGCTGATGCTAACCCTAACGCTAACCCTAACACTAACCTAGGGCTGATGCTAACCCTAACCCTAACACTATCCTAGGGCTGATACTAACCCTAAACCTAACCCTAACACTATCCTAGGGCTGATGCTAACCCTAACCCTAACACTATCCTAGGGCTGATGCTAACCCTAACCCTAACCCTAACACTATCCTAGGGCTGATGCTAACCCTACCACTAACACTATCCTAGGGCTGATGCTAACCCTAACCCTAACCTTAACACTATCCTAGGGCTGATGCTAACCCTAACACTAACCCAGACACTATCCTAGGGTTGATGCTAACCCTAACCCTAACACTATCCTAGGGCTGAATCTAACCCTAACCCTAACCCTAACACTATCCTTGGGCTGATGCTAACCCTAACCCTAACACTATCCTGGGCCTGATGCTAACCCTAACCCTAACCCTAACACTATCCTAGGGCTGATGCTAACCCTAACCCTAACACTATCCTTGGGCTGATGCTAACCCTAACCCTAACCCTAACACTATCCTAGGGCAGATGCTAACCCTAACGCTAACCCTAACACTATCCTTGAACTGATGCTAACCCTAACCCTAACCCTAACACTATCCTAGGCCTGATGATAACCCTAACCCTAACCCTAACACTATCCTAGGGTTTATGTTAACCCTAACCCTAACACTATCCTAGGGCTGATGCTAACCATAACCCTAACCCTAACACTATCCTAGGGCGGATGCTAACCCTAACCCTAACCCTAACACTATCCTAGGGCTGATGCTAACCCTAACACTAACACTATCGTAGGGCTGATGCTAACCCTAACCCTAACCCTAACATTATCCTGGGGCGGATGCTAACCCTAACCCTAACCCTAACACTATCCTAGGGCTCATGCTAACCCTAACACTAAGACTATCCTAGGCCTGATGCTAACCCTAACCCTAACCCTAACACTATCCTAGGGCTGATGCTAACCCTAACCCTAACCCTGACACTATCCTAGGGCTGATGCTAACCCTAACCCTAACACTATCCTATGGCTGATGATAACCCTAACCCTAACCCTAACACTATCCTAGGCCTCATGCTAACCCTATCCCTAACCCTAACACTCTCCTAGGGCTGAGGCTAACCCTAACGCTAACACTAACCTAGGGCTGATGCTAACCCTAACCCTAACCCAAACACTATCCTAGGGTTGATGCTAACCCTAACCCTAACACTATCCTAGGGCTGATGCTAACCCTAACCCTAACCCTAACACTATCCTTGGGCTGATGCTAACCCTAACCCTAACACTATCCTGGGCCTGATGCTAACCCTAACCCTAAGCCTAACACTATCCTAGGGCTGATGCTAACCCTAACCCTAACACTATCCTTGGGCTGATGCTAACCCTAACCCTAACCCTAACACTATCCTAGGGCAGATGCTAACCCTAACGCTAACGCTAACACTATCCTTGAACTGATGCTAACCCTAATCCTTACCCTAACACTATCCTAGGCCTGATGATAACCCTAACCCTAACCCTAACACTATCCTAGGATTTATGTTAACCCTAACCCTAACACTATCCTAGGGCTGATGCTAACCCTAACCCTAACCCTAACACTATCCTAGGGCGGATGCTAACCCTAACCCTATCCCTAACACTATCCTAGGGCTGATGCTAACCCTAACACTAACAGTATCCTAGGGCTGATGCTAACCCTAACCCTAACCCTAACATTATCCTAGGGCGTATGCTAACACTAACCCTAACCCTAACACTATCCTAGGGCTGATGCTAACCCTAACACTAACACTATCCTAGGCCTGATGCTAACCCTAACCCTAACCCTAACACTATCCTAAGGCTGATGCTAACCCTAACCCTAACACTATCCTAGGGCTGATGCTAACCTTAACACTAACACTATCCTAGGGCTGATGCTAACCCTAACCCTAACACTAACACTCTCCAAGGGCTGATGCTAACGCTAACCCTAACCCTAACACTATCCTAGGGCTGATGCTAACCCTAACCCTAACACTATCCTAGGCCTGATGCTAACCCTAACACTAACCCTAACACTATCCTAGGGCTGATGCTAACCCTAACCCTAACACTATCCTAGGCCTGACGCTAACCCTAACCCTAACCCTAACACTATCCTAGGGCTGATGCTAACCCTAACCCTAACACTATCCTAGGCCTGATGCTAACCCTAACCCTAACCCTAACACTACCCTAGGGCTGATGCTAACCCTAACCCTAACACTATCCTAGGGCTGATGCTAACCCTAACCCTAACCCTAACACTATCCTAAGTCTGATGCTAACCCTAGACCTCACACTATACTAGGCCTGATGATAACCATAACCCTAACCTTAACACTATCCTAGGGCTGATGCTAACCCTAACCCTAACACTATCCTTGGGCTGATGCTAACCCTAACCTTAACCCTAACAATATCCTAGGGCAGATGCTAACCCTAACCCTAACCCTAACACTATCCTTGGGCTGATGCTAACCCTAACCCTAACACTATCCGGGGCCTGATGCTAACCCTAACCCTAACCCTAACACTATCCTAGGGCTGATGCTAACCCTAACACTAACACTATCCTAGGGCTGATGCTAACCCTAACGCTAACCCTAACATTATCCTGGGGCGGATGCTAACCCTAACCCTAACCCTAACACTATCCTAGGGCTCATGCTAACCCTAACACTAAGACTATCCTAGGCCTGATGCTAACCCTAACCCTAACCCTAACACTATCCTAGGGCTGATGCTAACCCTAACCCTAACACTATCCTAGGGCTGATGCTAACCCTAACACTAACACTATCCTAGGGCTGATGCTAACCCTAAACCTAACCCTAACACTCTCCAAGGGCGGATGCTAACCCTAACCCTAACCCTAACACTAACCTAGGGCTGATGCTAACCCTAACCCTAACTCTAACACTATCTTAGGGCTGAGGCTAACCCTAACCATAACACTATCCTACGGCTGATGCTAACCCGAACCCTAACACTAACACTATCCTAGGGCTGATGCTAACCCTAACCTTAACCCTAACTCTATCCTAGGGTTGATGCTAACCCTATCCCTAACACTATCCTAGGGCTGATGCTAACTCTAACCCTAACCCTAACACTATCCTAGGGCTGATGCTAACCCTAACCCTAACACTATCCTAGGGCTGATGCTAACCCTAACCCTAACCCTAACACTATCCTAGGGCTGATGAAAACCCTAACCCTAACACTATCCTAGGGCTGATGCTAACCCTAACCCTAACCCTAACACTATCCTAAGTCTGATGCTAACCCTTGCCCTCTCACTATCCTAGGCCTGATGATAACCCTAACCCTAACCTTAACACTATCCTAGGGCTGATGCTAACCCTAACCCTAACCCTGACACTATCCTAGGGCTGATGCTAACCCTAACACTAACACTATCCTATGGCTGATGATAACCCTAACCCTAACCCTAACACTATCCTAGGCCTGATGCTAACCCTATCCCTAACCCTAACACTCTCCTAGGGCTGAGGCTAACCCTAACCCTAACACTATCCTAGGGCTGATGCTAACCCTAACCCTAACCCAAACACTATCCTAGGGTTGATCCTAACCCTAACCCTAACACTATCCTAGGGCTGATGCTAACCCTAACCCTAAACCTAACACTATCCTTGGGCTGATGCTAACCCTAACCCTAACACTATCCTGGGCCTGATGCTAACCCTAACCCTAACCCTAACACTATCCTAGGGCTGATGCTAACCCTAACCCTAACACTATCCTTGGGCTGATGCTAACCCTAACCCTAACCCTAACACTATCCTAGGGCAGATGCTAACCCTAACGCTAACGCTAACATTATCCTTGAACTGATGCTAACAATTACCCTTACCCTAACACTATCCTAGGCCTGATGATAACCCTAACCCTAACCCTAACACTATCCTAGGATTTATGTTAACCCTAACCCTAACACTATCCTAGGGCTGATGCTAACCCTAACCCTAACCGTAACACTATCCTAGGGCGGATGCTAACCCTAACCCTATCCCTAACAGTATCCTAGGGCTGATGCTAACCCTAACACTAACAGTATCCTAGGGCTGATGCTAACCCTAACCCTAACCCTAACATTATCCTAGGCCGTATGCTAACCCTAACCCTAACCCTAACACTATCCTAGGGCTGATGCTAACCCTAACACTAACACTATCCTAGGCCTGATGCTAACCCTAACCCTAACCCTAACACTATCCTAAGGCTGATGCTAACCCTAACCCTAACACTATCCTAGGGCTGATGCTAACCCTAACACTAACACTATCCTAGGGCTGATGCTAACCCTAACCCTAACACTAACACTCTCCAAGGGCTGATGCTAACGCTAACCCTAACCCTAACACTATCCTAGGGCTGATGCTAACCCTAACCCTAACACTATCCTAGGCCTGATGCTATCCTTAACCCTAACCCTAACACTATCCTAGGGCTGATGCTAACCCTAACCCTAACACTATCCTAGGCCTGATGCTAACCCTAACCCTAACCCTAACACTATCCTAGGGCTGATGCTAACCCTAACCCTAACACTATCCTAGGGCTGATGCTAACCCTAACCCTAACCCTAACACTATCCTAAGTCTGATGCTAACCCTAGACCTCACACTATACTAGGCCTGATGATAACCATAACCCTAACCTTAACACTATTCTAGGGCTGATGCTAACCCTAACCCTAACCCTAACACTATTCTAGAGCTGATGCTAACCCTAACCCTAACACTATCCTAGGCCTGATGATAACCCTAACCCTAACCCTGACACTATCCTAGGGCTGATGCTAACCCTAACCCTAACACTATCCTAGGGCTGATGCTAACCCTAACCCTAACCCTACCACTATCCTAGGCCTGATGCTAACCCTATCCCTAACCCTAACACTCTCCTAGGGCTGAGGCTAACCCTAACCCTAACACTATCCTAGGGCTGATGCTGACCCTAACCCTAACCCTAACACTATCCTTGGGCTGATGCTAACCCTAACCCTAACACTATCCTAGGCCTGATGCTAACCCTAACCCTAACCCTAACAGTATCCTAAGGCTGATGCTAACCCTAACCCTAACACTATCCTTGGGCTGATGCTAACCCTAACCCTAACCCTAACAATATCCTAGGGCAGATGCTAACCCTAACCCTAACCCTAACACGATCCTTGGGCTGATGCTAACCCTAACCCTAACACTATCTGGGGCCTGATGCTAACCCTAACCCTAACCCTAACACTATCCTAGGGCTGATGCTAGCCGTAACCCTAACACTATCCTAGGGCAGATGCTAACCCTAACGCTAACCCTAACACTATCCTTGAACTGATGCTAACCCTAACCCTAACCCTAACACTATCCTAGGCCTGATGATAACCCTAACCCTAACCCTAACACTATCCTAGGGTTTATGTTAACCCTAACCCTAACACTATCCTAGGGCTGATGCTAACCCTAACCCTAACCCTTACACTATCCTAGGGCGGATGCTAACCCTAACCCTAACCCTAACACTATCCTAGGGCTGATGCTAACCCTAACACTAACACTATCCTAGGGCTGATGCTAACCATAACCCTAACCCTAACATTATCCTAGGGCTGATGCTAACCCTAACCCTAACTCTAACACTATCTTAGGGCTGAGGCTAACCCTAACCCTAACACTATCCTACGGCTGATGCTAACCCTAACCCTAACCCTAACACTATCCTAGGGCTGATGCTAACCCTAACGCTAACACTATCCTAGGGCTGATGCTAACCCTAACCCTAACCCTAACACTATCCTAGGGCTGACGCTAACACTAACCCTAACACTATCCTAGGGCTGATGCTAACCCTAACCCTAACCATAACACTATCCTAGGGCTGATGCTAACCCTAACCCTAACACTATCCTAGGCCTGATGATAACCCTAACCCTAACCCTAACACTATCCTAGGGCTGATGCTAACCCTAACCCTAACACTATCCTAGGGCTGATGCTAACCCTAACCCTAACCCTAACACTATCCTAGGGCTGATGCTACCCTAACGCTAACCCTAACACTATCCTTGAACTGATGCTAACCCTAACCCTAACCCTAACACTATCCTAGGGCTGATGCTAACCCTAACCCTGACACTAACACTAACATAGGGCTGATGCTAACCCTAACCCTAACACTATCCTAGGGCTGATGCTAACCCTAACCCTAACCCTAACACTATCCTAGGGCTGATGCTAACCCTAACCCTAACACTATCCTAGGGCTGATGCTAACCCTAACCCTAACCCTAACACTATCCTAGGGCTGATGCTAACCCTAACACTAACACTATCCTAGGGCTGATGCTAACCCTAACCCTAACTCTAACACTATCCTAGGGCTGATGCTAACCCTAACGCTAACCCAAACACTATCCTAGGGTTGATGCTAACCCTAACCCTAACACTATCCTAGGGCTGATGCTAACCCTAACATTAACCCTAACACTAACCTTGGGCTGATGCTAACCCTAACCCTAACACTATCCGGGGCCTGATGCTAACCCTAACCCTAACCCTAACACTATCCTAGGGCTGATGCTAACCCTAACCCTAACACTATCCTTGGGCTGATGCTAATCCTAACCCTAACCCTAACACTATCCTAGGGCAGATGCTAACCCTAACGCTAACCCTAACACTATCCTTGAACTGATGCTAACCCTAACCCTAACCCTAACACTATCCTAGGCCTGATGATAACCCTAACCCTAACCCTAACACTATCCTAGGGCTGATGCTAACTCTAACGCTAACCCTAACACTATCCTTGAACTGATGCTAACCCTAACCCTAACCCTAACACTATCCTAGGGCTGATGTTAACCCTAACCCTAACACTAACACTAACCTAGGTCTGATGCTAACCCTAACCCTAACACTATCCTAGGGCTGATGCTAACCCTAACCCTAACCCTAACACTATCCTAGGGCTGATGCTAACCCTAACCCTAACACTATCCTAGGGCTGATGCTAACCCTAACCCTAACACTATCCTAGGGCTGATGCTAACCCTAACACTAACACTATCCTAGGGCTGATGCTAACCCTAACCCTAACCCTAACACTATCCTAGGGCTGATGCTAACCCTAACCCTAACCCAAACACTATCCTAGGGTTGATGCTAACCCTAACCCTAACACTATCCTAGGGCTGATGCTAACCCTAACCCTAACCCTAACACTATCCTTGGGCTGATGCTAACAGTAACCCTAACACTATCCTGGGCCTGATGCTAACCCTAACCCTAACCCTAACACTATCCTAGGGCTGATGCTAACCCTAACCCTAACACTATCCTTGGGCTGATGCTAACCCTAACCCTAACCCTAACACTATCCTAGGGCAGATGCTAACCCTAACGCTAACCCTAACACTATCCTTGAACTGATGCTAACCCTAACCCTAACCCTAACACTATCCTAGGCCTGATGATAACCCTAACCCTAACGCTAACACTATCCTAGGGTTTATGTTAACCCTAACCCTAACAATATCCTAGGGCTTATGCTAACCCTAACCCTAACCCTAACACTCTCCTAGGGCGGATGCTAACCCTAACCCTAACCCTAACACTATCCTAGGGCTGATGCTAACCCTAACACTAACACTATCCTAGGGCTGATGCTAACCCTAACCCTAATCCTAACATTATCCTAGGGCGGATGCTAACCCTAACCCTAACCCTAACACTATCCTAGGGCTGATGCTAACCCTAACACTAACACTATCCTAGGCCTGATGCTAACCCTAACCCTAACCCTAACACTATCCTAGGGCTAATGCTAACCCTAACGCTAACACTATCCTAGGGCTGATGCTAACCCTAACACTAACACTATCCTAGGGCTGATGCTAACCCTAACCCTAACCCTAACACTCTCCAAGGGCTGATGCTAACCCTAACCCTAACCCTAACACTATCCTAGGGCTGATGCTAACCCTAACCCTAACTCTAACACTATCTTAGGGCTGAGGCTAACCCTAACACTAACACTATCCTACGGCTCATGCTAACCCTAACCCTAACCCTAACACTATCCTAGGGCTGATGCTAACCCCAACCCTAACACTATCCTAGGCCTGATGCTAACCCTAACCCTAACACTAACACTATCCTAGGGCTGATGCTAACCCTAACCCTAACACTATCCTAGGGCTGATGCTAACCCTAACCCTAACCCTAACACTATCCTAGGGCTGATGCTAACCCTAAACCTAACTCTAACACTATCTTAGTGCTGAGGCTAACCCTAACCCTAACACTATCCTACGGCTGATGCTAACCCGAACCCTAACCCTAACACTATCCTAGGCCTGATGCTAACCCTATCCCCAACCCTAACACTCTCCTAGGGCTGAGGCTAACCCTAACCCTAACACTATCCTAGGGCTGATGCTAACCCTAACCCTAACCCAAACACTATCCTAGGGTTGAGGCTAACCCTAACCCTAACACTATCCTAGGGCTGATGCTAACCCTAACCCTAACCCTAACACTATCCTAGGGCTGATGGTAACCCTAACCCTAACACTATCCTTGGGCTGATGCTAACCCTAACCCTAACCCTAACAATATCCTAGGGCAGATGCTAACCCTAACCCTAACCCTAACACTATCCTTGGGCTGATGCTAACCCTAACCCTAACACTATCCTGGGCCTGATGCTAACCCTAACCCTAACCCTAACACTATCCTAGGGCTGATGCTAACCCTAACACTAACACTATCCTTGGGCTGATGCTAACACTAACCCTAACCCTAACAATATCCTAGGGCGGATGCTAACCCTAACCCTAACCCTAACACTATCCTAGGGCTGATGCTAACACTAACACTAACACTATCCTAGGGCTGATGCTAACCCTAACCCTAACCCTAACATTATCCTAGGGCTGATGCTAACCCTAACCCGAAATCTAACACTATCTTAGGGCTGAGGCTAACCCTAACCCTAACACTATCCTACGGCTGATGCTTACCCTAACCCTAACCCTAACACTATCCTAGGGCTGATGCTAACCCTAACCCTAACACTATCCTAGGGCTGATGCTAACCCTAACCCTAACCCTCACACTATCCTAGGACTGATGCTAACCCTAACCCTAACACTATCCTAGGGCTGATGCTAACCCTAACCCTAACTCTAACACTATCTCAGGGCTGAGGCTAACCCTAACCCTAACACTATCCTACGGCTGATGCTAACCCTAACCCTAACCCTAACACTATCCTAGGGCTGATGCTAACCCTAACCCTAACACTATCCTAGGGCTGATGCTAACCCTAACCCTAACTCTAACATTATCTTAGGGCTGAGGCTAACCCTAACCCTAACACTATCCTACGGCTGATGCTAACCCTAACCCTAACCCTAAGACTATCCTAGGGCTGATGCTAACCCTAACCCTAACACTATCCTAGGCCTGATGCTAACCCTAAGCCTAACCCTAACACTATCGTAGGGCTGATGCTAACCCTAACCCTAACACTATCCTAGGGCTGATGCTAACCTAACCCTAACACTATCCTAGGGCTGATGCTAACCCTAACCTTAACCCTAACACTAACATAGGGCTGATGCTAACCCTAACCCTAACACTATCCTAGGGCTGATGCTAACCCTAACACTAACGCTATCCTAGGGCTGATGCTAACCCTAACCCTAACACTATCCTAGGGCTGATGCTAACCCTAACCCTAACCCTAACACTATCCTAGGGCTGATGCTAACCCTAACACTAACACTATCCTAGGGCTGATGCTAACCCTAACCCTAACCCTAACACTATCCTAGGGCTGATGCTAACCCTAACGCTAACCCAAACACTATCCTAGGGTTGATGCTAACCCTAACCCTAACCCTAACACTAACCTTGGGCTGATGCTAACCCTAACCCTAACACTATCCTGGGCCTAATGCTAACCCTAACCCTAACCCTAACACTATCCTAGGGCTGATGCTAACCCTAACCCTAACACTATCCTTGGGCTGATGCTAACCCTAACCCTAACCCTAACACTATCCTAGGGCAGATGCTAACCCTAACGCTAACCCTAACACTATCCTTGAACTGATGCTAACCCTAACCCTAACCCTAACACTATCCTAGGCCTGATGATAACCTTAACCCTAACCCTAACACTATCCTAGGGCTGATGCTAACCCTAACGCTAACCCTAACACTATCCTTGAACTGATGCTAACCCTAACCCTAACCCTAACACTATCCTAGGGCTGATGCTAACCCTAACCCTAACACTAACACTAACCTAGGGCTGATGCTAACCCTAACCCTAACACTATCCTAGGGCTGATGCTAACCCTAACCCTAACCCTAACACTATCCTAGGGCTGATGCTAACCCTAACCCTAACACTATCCTAGGGCTGATGCTAACCCTAACCCTAACCCTAACACTATCCTAGGGCTGATGCTAACCCTAACACTAACACTATCCTAGGGCTGATGCTAACCCTAACCCTAACCCTAACACTATCCTAGGGCTTATGCTAACCCTAACCCTAACCCAAACACTATCCTAGGGTTGATGCTAACCCTAACCCTAACACTATCCTAGTGCTGATGCTAACCCTAACCCTAACCCTAACACTATCCTTGGGCTGATGCTAACCCTAACCCTAACACTATCCTGGGCCTGATGCTAACCCTAACCCTAACCCTAACACTATCCTAGGGCTGATGCTAACCCTAATGCTAACACTATCCTAGGGCAGATGCTAACCCTAACGCTAACCCTAACACTATCCTTGAACTGATGCTAACCCTAACCCTAACCCTAACACTATCCTAGGGCTGATGCTAACCCTAACGCTAACCCTAACACTATCCTTGAACTGATGCTAACCCTAACCCTAACCCTAACACTATCCTAGGGCTGATGCTAACCCTACTCCTAACACTAACACTAACCTAGGGCTGATGCTAACCCTAACCCTAACACTATCCTAGGGCTGATGCTAACCCTAACCCTAACCCTAACACTATCCTAGGGCTGATGCTAACCCTAACCCTAACACTATCCTAGGGCTGATGCTAACCCTAACCCTAACCCTAACAGTATCCTAGGGCTGATGCTAACCCTAACACTAACACTATCCTAGGGCTGATGCTAACCCTAACCCTAACTCTAACACTATCCTAGGGCTTATGCTAACCCTAACCCTAACCCAAACACTATCCTAGGGTTGATGCTAACCCTAACCCTAACACTATCCTAGTGCTGATGCTAACCCTAACCCTAACCCTAACACTATCCTTGGGCTGATGCTAACCCTAACCCTAACACTATCCTGGGCCTGATGCTAACCCTAACCCTAACCCTAACACTATCCTAGGGCTGATGCTAACCCTAACGCTAACACTATCCTAGGGCTGATGCTAACCCTAACCCTAACCCTAACACTATCCTAGGGCAGATGCTAACCCTAACGCTAACCCTAACACTATCCTTGAACTGATGCTAACCCTAACCCTAAGCCTAACACTGTCCTAGGCCTGATGATAACCCTAACCCTAACACTATCCTAGGCCTGATGATAACCCTAACCCTCACCCTGACACTATCCTAGGGCTGATGCTAACCCTAACCCTAACACTATCCTAGGGCTGATGCTAACCCTAACCCTAACCCTAACACTATCCTAGGCCTGATGCTAACCCTATCCCTAACCCTAACACTCTCCTAGGGCTGAGGCTAACCCTAACCCTAACACTATCCTAGGGCTGATGCTAACCCTAACCCTAACCCAAACACTATCCTAGGGTTGAGGCTAACCCTAACCCTAACACTATCCTAGGGCTGATGCTAACCCTAACCCTAACTCTAACACTATCCTTGGACTGATGCTAACCCTAACCCTAACACTATCCTGGGCCTGATGCTAACCCTAACCCTAACCCTAACACTATCCTAGGGCTGATGGTAACCCTAACCCTAACACTATCCTTGGGCTGATGCTAACCCTAACCCTAACCCTAACAATATCCTAGGGCAGATGCTAACCCTAACCCTAACCCTAACACTATCCTTGGGCTGATGCTAACCCTAACCCTAACACTATCCTGGGCCTGATGCTAACCCTAACCCTAACCCTAACACTATCCTAGGGCTGATGCTAACCCTAACCCTAACACTATCCTTGGGCTGATGCTAACACTAACCCTAACCCTAACAATATCCTAGGGAAGATGCTAACCCTAACGCTAACCCTAACACTATCCTTGAACTGATGCTAACCCTAACCCTAACCCTAACACTATCCTAGGCCTGATGATAACCCTAACCCTAACCCTAACACTATCCTAGGGTTTATGTTAACCCTAACCATAACACTATCCTAGGGCTGATGCTAACCCTAACCCTAACCCTAACACTATCCTAGGGCGGATGCTAACCCTAACCCTAACCCTAACACTATCCTAGGGCTGATGCTAACACTAACACTAACACTATCCTAGGGCTGATGCTAACCCTAACCCTAACCCTAACATTATCCTAGGGCTGATGCTAACCCTAACCCGAACTCTAACACTATCTTAGGGCTGAGGCTAACCCTAACCCTAACACTATCCTACGGCTGATGCTAACCCTAACCCTAACCCTAACACTATCCTAGGGCTGATGCTAACCCTAACCCTAACACTATCCTAGGGCTGATGCTAACCCTAACCCTAACCCTCACACTATCCTAGGACTGATGCTAACCCTAACCCTAACACTATCCTAGGGCTGATGCTAACCCTAACCCTAACTCTAACACTATCTTAGGGCTGAGGCTAACCCTAACCCTAACACTATCCTACGGCTGATGCTAACCCTAACCCTAACCCTAACACTATCCTAGGGCTGATGCTAACCCTAACCCTAACACTATCCTAGGGCTGATGCTAACCCTAACCCTAACTCTAACATTATCTTAGGGCTGAGGCTAACCCTAACCCTAACACTATCCTACGGCTGATGCTAACCCTAACCCTAACCCTAAGACTATCCTAGGGCTGATGCTAACCCTAACACTAACAGTATCCTAGGCCTGATGCTAACCCTAAGCCTAACCCTAACACTATCGTAGGGCTGATGCTAACCCTAACCCTAACACTATCCTAGGGCTGATGCTAACCTAACCCTAACACTATCCTAGGGCTGATGCTAACCCTAACCTTAACCCTAACACTAACATAGGGCTGATGCTAACGCTAACCCTAACACTATCCTAGGGTGATGCTAACCCTAACCCTAACCCTAACGCTATCCTAGGGCTGATGCTAACCCTAACCCTAACACTATCCTAGGGCTGATGCTAACCCTAACCCTAACACTAACACTATCCTAGGGCTGATGCTAACCCTAACACTAACACTATCCTAGGGCTGATGTTAACCCTAACCCTAACCCGAACACTATCCTAGGGCTGATGCTAACCCTAACGGTAACCCAAACACTATCCTAGGGTTGATGCTAACCCTAACCCTAACACTATCCTAGGGCTGATGCTAACCCTAACGCTAACCCTAACACTAACCTTGGGCTGATGCTAACCCTAACCCTAACACTATCCTGGGCCTGATGCTAACCCTAACCCTAACCCTAACACTATCCTAGGGCTGATGCTAACCCTAACCCTAACACTATCCTTGGGCTGATGCTAACCCTAACCCTAACCCTAACACTATCCTAGGGCAGATGCTAACCCTAACGCTAACCCTAACACTATCCTTGAACTGATGCTAACCCTAACCCTAACCCTAACACTATCCTAGGCCTGATGATAACCCTAACCCTAACCCTAACACTATCCTAGGGCTGATGCTAACCCTAACGCTAACCCTAACACTATCCTTGAACTGATGCTAACCCTAACCCTAACCCTAACACTATCCTAGGGCTGATGCTAACCCTAACCCTAACACTAACACTAACCTAGGGCTGATGCTAACCCTAACCCTAACACTATCCTAGGGCTGATGCTAACCCTAACCCTAACCCTAACACTATCCTAGGGCTGATGCTAACCCAAACCCTAACACTATCCTAGGGCTGATGCTAACCCTAACCCTAACCCTAACACTATCCTAGGGCTGATGCTAACCCTAACACTAACACTATCCTAGGGCTGATGCTAACCCTAACCCTAACCCTAACACTATCCTAAGGCTTATGCTAACCCTAACCCTAACCCAAACACTATCCTAGGGTTGATGCTAACCCTAACCCTAACACTATCCTAGTGCTGATGCGAACCCTAACCCTAACCCTGACACTATCCTTGGGCTGATGCTAACCCTAACCCTAACACTATCCTGGGCCTGATGCTAACCCTAACCCTAACCCTAACACTATCCTAGGGCTGATGCTAACCCTAACGCTAACACTATCCTAGGGCTGATGCTAACCCTAACCCTAACCCTAACACTATCCTAGGGCAGATGCTAACCCTAACGCTAACCCTAACACTATCCTTGAACTGATGCTAACCCTAACCCTAACCCTAACACTATCCTAGGCCTGATGATAACCCTAACCCTAACGCTAACACTATACTAGGGTTTATGTTAACCCTAACCCTAACACTATCCTAGGGCTGATGCTAACCCTAACCCTAACCCTAACACTATCCTTGGGCTGATGCTAACCCTAACCCTAACACTATCCTGGGCCTGATGCTAACCCTAACCCTAACCCTAACACTATCCTTGGGCTGATGCTAACCCTAACCCTAACACTATCCTGGGCCTGATGCTAACCCTAACCATAACCCTAACACTATCCTAGGGCTGATGCTAACCCTAACGCTAACACTATCCTAGGGCTGATGCTAACCCTAACCCTAACCCTAACACTATCCTAGGGCTGATGCTAACTCTAACCCTAACACTATCCTAGGGCTGATGCTAACCCTAACCCTAACCATAACACTATCCTAGGGCTGATGCTAACCCTAACCCTAACACTATCCTAGGGCTGATGCTAACCCTAACCCTAACCCTCACACTACCCTAGGACTGATGCTAACCCTAACCCTAACACTATCCTAGGGCTGATGCTAACCCTAACCCTAACTCTAACACTATCTTAGGGCTGAGGCTAACCCTAACCCTAACACTATCCTACGGCTGATGCTAACCCTAACCCTAACCCTAACACTATCCTAGGGCTGATGCTAACCCTAACCCTAACACTATCCTAGGGCTGATGCTAACCCTAACCCTAACTCTAACATTATCGTAGGGCTGAGGCTAACCCTAACCCTAACACTATCCTACGGCTAATGCTAACCCTAACCCTAACCCTAAGACTATCCTAGGGCTGATGCTAACCCTAACACTAACAGTATCCTAGGCCTGATGCTAACCCTAAGCCTAACCCTAACACTATCGTAGGGCTGATGCTAACCCTAACCCTAACACTATCCTAGGGCTGATGCTAACCTAACCCTAACACTATCCTAGGGCTGATGCTAACCCTAACCTTAACCCTAACACTAACATAGGGCTGATGCTAACGCTAACCCTAACACTATCCTAGGGTGATGCTAACCCTAACCCTAACCCTAACGCTATCCTAGGGCTGATGCTAACCCTAACCCTAACACTATCCTAGGGCTGATGCTAACCCTAACCCTAACCCTAACACTATCCTAGGGCTGATGCTAACCCTAACACTAACACTATCCTAGGGCTGATGCTAACCCTAACCCTAACCCGAACACTATCCTAGGGCTGATGCTAACCCTAACGGTAACCCAAACACTATCCTAGGGTTGATGCTAACCCTAACCCTAACACTATCCTAGGGCTGATGCTAACCCTAACGCTAACCCTAACACTAACCTTGGGCTGATGCTAACCCTAACCCTAACACTATCCTGGGCCTAATGCTAACCCTAACCCTAACCCTAACACTATCCTAGGGCTGATGCTAACCCTAACCCTAACACTATCCTTGGGCTGATGCTAACCCTAACCCTAACCCTAACACTATCCTAGGGCAGATGCTAACCCTAACGCTAACCCTAACACTATCCTTGAACTGATGCTAACCCTAACCCTAACCCTAACACTATCCTAGGCCTGATGATAACCCTAACCCTAACCCTAACACTATCCTAGGGCTGATGCTAACCCTAACGCTAACCCTAACACTATCCTTGAACTGATGCTAACCCTAACCCTAACCCTAACACTATCCTAGGGCTGATGCTAACCCTAACCCTAACACTAACACTAACCTAGGGCTGATGCTAACCCTAACCCTAACACTATCCTAGGGCTGATGCTAACCCTAACCCTAACCCTAACACTATCCTAGGGCTGATGCTAACCCAAACCCTAACACTATCCTAGGGCTGATGCTAACCCTAACCCTAACCCTAACACTATCCTAGGGCTGATGCTAACCCTAACACTAACACTATCCTAGGGCTGATGCTAACCCTAACCCTAACCCTAACACTATCCTAAGGCTTATGCTAACCCTAACCCTAACCCAAACACTATCCTAGGGTTGATGCTAACCCTAACCCTAACACTATCCTAGTGCTGATGCGAACCCTAACCCTAACCCTAACACTATCCTTGGGCTGATGCTAACCCTAACCCTAACACTATCCTGGGCCTGATGCTAACCCTAACCCTAACCCTAACACTATCCTAAGGCTGATGCTAACCCTAACGCTAACACTATCCTAGGGCTGATGCTAACCCTAACCCTAACCCTAACACTATCCTAGGGCAGATGCTAACCCTAACGCTAACCCTAACACTATCCTTGAACTGATGCTAACCCTAACCCTAACCCTAACACTATCCTAGGCCTGATGATAACCCTAACCCTAACGCTAACACTATACTAGGGTTTATGTTAACCCTAACCCTAACACTATCCTAGGGCTGATGCTAACCCTAACCCTAACCCTAACACTATCCTTGGGCTGATGCTAACCCTAACCCTAACACTATCCTGGGCCTGATGCTAACCCTAACCCTAACCCTAACACTATCCTTGGGCTGATGCTAACCCTAACCCTAACACTATCCTGGGCCTGATGCTAACCCTAACCATAACCCTAACACTATCCTAGGGCTGATGCTAACCCTAACGCTAACACTATCCTAGGGCTGATGCTAACCCTAACCCTAACCCTAACACTATCCTAGGGCTGATGCTAACTCTAACCCTAACACTATCCTAGGGCTGATGCTAACCCTAACCCTAACCATAACACTATCCTAGGGCTGATGCTAACCCTAACCCTAACACTATCCTAGGCCTGATGATAACCCTAACCCTAACCCTAACACTATCCTAGGGCTGATGCTAACCCTAACCCTAACACTATCCTAGGGCTGATGCTAACCCTAACCCTAACCCTAACACTATCCTAGGGCTGATGCTACCCTAACGCTAACCCTAACACTATCCTTGAACTGATGCTAACCCTAACCCTAACACTATCCTAGGGCTGATGCTAACCCTAACCCTAACACTAACACTAACATAGGGCTGATGCTAACCCTAACCCTTACACTATCCTAGGGCTGATGCTAACCCTAACCCTAACGCTAACACTATCCTAGGGCTGATGCTAACCCTAACCCTAACACTATCCTAGGGCTGATGCTAACCCTAACCCTAACCCTAACACTATCCTAGGGCTGATGCTAACCCTAACACTAACACTATCCTAGGGCTGATGCTAACCCTAACCCTAACCCTAACACTATCCTAGGGCTGATGCTAACCCTAACGCTAACCCAAACACTATCCTAGGGTTGATGCTAACACTAACCCTAACACTATCCTAGGGCTGATGCTAACCCTAACCCTAACCCTAACACTATCCTAGGGCGGATGCTAACCCTAACCCTAACCCTAACACTATCCTAGGGCTGATGCTAACACTAACACTAACACTATCCTAGGGCTGATGCTAACCCTAACCCTAACCCTAACATTATCCTAGGGCTGATGCTAACCCTAACCCGAACTCTAACACTATCTTAGGGCTGAGGCTAACCCTAACTCTAACACTATCCTACGGCTGATGCTAACCCTAACCCTAACCCGAACACTATCCTAGGGCTGATGCTAACCCTAACCCTAACACTATCCTAGGGCTGATGCTAACCCTAACCCTAACCCTCACACTATCCTAGGACTGATGCTAACCCTAACCCTAACACTATCCTAGGGCTGATGCTAACCCTAACCCTAACTCTAACACTATCTTAGGGCTGAGGCTAACCCTAACCCTAACACTATCCTACGGCTGATGCTAACCCTAACCCTAACCCTAACACTATCCTAGGGCTGATGCTAACCCTAACCCTAACACTATCCTAGGGCTGATGCTAACCCTAACCCTAACTCTAACATTATCTTAGGGCTGAGCCTAACCCTAACCCTAACACTATCCTACGGCTGATGCTAACCCTAACCCTAACCCTAAGACTATCCTAGGGCTGATGCTAACCCTAACCCTAACACTATCCTAGGCCTGATGCTAACCCTAATCTTAACCCTAACACTATCGTAGGGCTGATGCTAACCCTAACCCTAACACTATCCTAGGGCTGATGCTAACCTAACCCTAACACTATCCTAGGGCTGATGCTAACCCTAACCTTAACCCTAACACTAACATAGGGCTGATGCTAACGCTAACCCTAACACTATCCTAGGGCTGATGCTAACCCTAACCCTAACCCTAACGCTATCCTAGGGCTGATGCTAACCCTAACCCTAACACTATCCTAGGGCTGATGCTAACCCTAACCCTAACCCTAACACTATGCTAGGGCTGATGCTAACCCTAACACTAACACTATCCTAGGGCTGATGCTAACCCTAACCCTAACCCTAACACTATCCTAGGGCTGATGCTAACCCTAACGCTAACCCAAACACTATCCTAGGGTTGATGCTAACCCTAACCCTAACACTATCCTAGGGCTGATGCTAACCCTAACCCTAACCCTAACACTAACCTTGGGCTGATGCTAACCCTAACCCTAACACTATCCTGGGCCTAATGCTAACCCTAACCCTAACCCTAACACTATCCTAGGGCTGATGCTAACCCTAACCCTAACACTATCCTTGGGCTGATGCTAACCCTAACCCTAACCCTAACACTATCCTAGGGCAGATGCTAACCCTAACGCTAACCCTAACACTATCCTTGAACTGATGCTAACCCTAACCCTAACCCTAACACTATCCTAGGCCTGATGATAACCCTAACCCTAACCCTAACACTATCCTAGGGCTGATGCTAACCCTAACGCTAACCCTAACACTATCCTTGAACTGATGCTAACCCTAACCCTAACCCTAACACTATCCTAGGGCTGATGCTAATCCTAACCCTAACACTAACACTAACCTAGGGCTGATGCTAACCCTAACCCTAACACTATCCTAGGGCTGATGCTAACCCTAACCCGAACACTAACACTAACCTAGGGCTGATGCTAACCCTAACCCTAACACTATCCTGGGCCTGATGCTAACCCTAACCCTAACCCTAACACTATCCTAGGGCTGATGCTAACCCTAACGCTAACCCTAACACTATCCTTGAACTGATGCTAACCCTAACCCTAACCCTAACACTATCCTAGGCCTGATGATAACCCTAACCCTAACGCTAACACTATACTAGGGTTTATGTTAACCCTAACCCTAACACTATCCTAGGGCTGATGCTAACCCTAACCCTAACCCTAACACTATCCTTGGGCTGATGCTAACCCTAACCCTAACACTATTCTGGGCCTGATGCTAACCCTAACCCTAACCCTAACACTATCCTTGGGCTGATGCTAACCCTAACCCTAACACTATCCTGGGCCTGATGCTTACCCTAACCCTAACCCTAACACTATCCTAGGGCTGATGCTAACCCTAACGCTAACACTATCCTAGGGCTGATGCTAACCCTAACCCTAACCCTAACACTATCCTAGGGCTGATGCTAACCCTAACCCTAACACTATCCTAGGGCTGATGCTAACCCTAACCCTAACCATAACACTATCCTAGGGCTGATGCTAACCCTAACCCTAACACTATCCTAGGCCTGATGATAACCCTAACCCTAACCCTAACACTATCCTAGGGCTGATGCTAACCCTAACCCTAACACTATCCTAGGGCTGTTGCTAACCCTAACCCTAACCCTAACACTATCCTAGGGCTGATGCTACCCTAACGCTAACCCTAACACTATCCTTGAACTGATGCTAACCCTAACCCTAACACTATCCTAGGGCTGATGCTAACCCTAACCCTAACACTAACACTAACATAGGGCTGATGCTAACCCTAACCCTAACACTATCCTAGGGCTGATGCTAACCCTAACCCTAACGCTAACACTATCCTAGGGCTGATGCTAACCCTAACCCTAACACTATCCTAGGGCTGATGCTAACCCTAACACTAACCCTAACACTATCCTAGGGCTGATGCTAACCCTAACACTAACACTATCCTAGGGCTGATGCTAACCCTAACCCTAACCCTAACACTATCCTAGGGCTGATGCTAACCCTAACCCTAACCCTCACACTATCCTAGGACTGATGCTAACCCTAACCCTAACACTATCCTAGGGCTGATGCTAACCCTAACCCTAACTCTAACACTATCTTAGGGCTGAGGCTAACCCTAACCCTAACACTATCCTACGGCTGATGCTAACCCTAACCCTAACCCTAACACTATCCTAGGGCTGATGCTAACCCTAACCCTAACACTATCCTAGGGCTGATGCTAACCCTAACCCTAACTCTAACATTATCTTAGGGCTGAGGCTAACCCTAACCCTAACACTATCCTACGGCTGATGCTAACCCTAACCCTAACCCTAAGACTATCCTAGGGCTGATGCTAACCCTAACCCTAACACTATCCTAGGCCTGATGCTAACCCTAAGCCTAACCCTAACACTATCGTAGGGCTGATGCTAACCCTAACCCTAACACTATCCTAGGGCTGATGCTAACCTAACCCTAACACTATCCTAGGGCTGATGCTAACCCTAACCTTAACCCTAACACTAACATAGGGCTGATGCTAACCCTAACCCTAACACTATCCTAGGGCTGATGCTAACCCTAACACTAACGCTATCCTAGGGCTGATGCTAACCCTAACCCTAACACTATCCTAGGGCTGATGCTAACCCTAACCCTAACCCTAACACTATCCTAGGGCTGATGCTAACCCTAACACTAACACTATCCTAGGGCTGATGCTAACCCTAACCCTAACCCTAACACTATCCTAGGGCTGATGCTAACCCTAACGCTAACCCAAACACTATCCTAGGGTTGATGCTAACCCTAACCCTAACCCTAACACTAACCTTGGGCTGATGCTAACCCTAACCCTAACACTATCCTGGGCCTAATGCTAACCCTAACCCTAACCCTAACACTATCCTAGGGCTGATGCTAACCCTAACCCTAACACTATCCTTGGGCTGATGCTAACCCTAACCCTAACCCTAACACTATCCTAGGGCAGATGCTAACCCTAACGCTAACCCTAACACTATCCTTGAACTGATGCTAACCCTAACCCTAACCCTAACACTATCCTAGGCCTGATGATAACCTTAACCCTAACCCTAACACTATCCTAGGGCTGATGCTAACCCTAACGCTAACCCTAACACTATCCTTGAACTGATGCTAACCCTAACCCTAACCCTAACACTATCCTAGGGCTGATGCTAACCCTAACCCTAACACTAACACTAACCTAGGGCTGATGCTAACCCTAACCCTAACACTATCCTAGGGCTGATGCTAACCCTAACCCTAACCCTAACACTATCCTAGGGCTGATGCTAACCCTAACCCTAACACTATCCTAGGGCTGATGCTAACCCTAACCCTAACCCTAACACTATCCTAGGGCTGATGCTAACCCTAACACTAACACTATCCTAGGGCTGATGCTAACCCTAACCCTAACCCTAACACTATCCTAGGGCTTATGCTAACCCTAACCCTAACCCAAACACTATCCTAGGGTTGATGCTAACCCTAACCCTAACACTATCCTAGTGCTGATGCTAACCCTAACCCTAACCCTAACACTATCCTTGGGCTGATGCTAACCCTAACCCTAACACTATCCTGGGCCTGATGCTAACCCTAACCCTAACCCTAACACTATCCTAGGGCTGATGCTAACCCTAATGCTAACACTATCCTAGGGCAGATGCTAACCCTAACGCTAACCCTAACACTATCCTTGAACTGATGCTAACCCTAACCCTAACCCTAACACTATCCTAGGGCTGATGCTAACCCTAACGCTAACCCTAACACTATCCTTGAACTGATGCTAACCCTAACCCTAACCCTAACACTATCCTAGGGCTGATGCTAACCCTAACCCTAACACTAACACTAACCTAGGGCTGATGCTAACCCTAACCCTAACACTATCCTAGGGCTGATGCTAACCCTAACCCTAACCCTAACACTATCCTAGGGCTGATGCTAACCCTAACCCTAACACTATCCTAGGGCTGATGCTAACCCTAACCCTAACCCTAACAGTATCCTAGGGCTGATGCTAACCCTAACACTAACACTATCCTAGGGCTGATGCTAACCCTAACCCTAACTCTAACACTATCCTAGGGCTTATGCTAACCATAACCCTAACCCAAACACTATCCTAGGGTTGATGCTAACCCTAACCCTAACACTATCCTAGTGCTGATGCTAACCCTAACCCTAACCCTAACACTATCCTTGGGCTGATGCTAACCCTAACCCTAACACTATCCTGGGCCTGATGCTAACCCTAACCCTAACCCTAACACTATCCTAGGGCTGATGCTAACCCTAACGCTAACACTATCCTAGGGCTGATGCTAACCCTAACCCTAACCCTAACACTATCCTAGGGCAGATGCTAACCCTAACGCTAACCCTAACACTATCCTTGAACTGATGCTAACCCTAACCCTAAGCCTAACACTGTCCTAGGCCTGATGATAACCCTAACCCTAACACTATCCTAGGCCTGATGATAACCCTAACCCTCACCCTGACACTATCCTAGGGCTGATGCTAACCCTAACCCTAACACTATCCTAGGGCTGATGCTAACCCTAACCCTAACCCTAACACTATCCTAGGCCTGATGCTAACCCTATCCCTAACCCTAACACTCTCCTAGGGCTGAGGCTAACCCTAACCCTAACACTATCCTAGGGCTGATGCTAACCCTAACCCTAACCCAAACACTATCCTAGGGTTGAGGCTAACCCTAACCCTAACACTATCCTAGGGCTGATGCTAACCCTAACCCTAACTCTAACACTATCCTTGGACTGATGCTAACCCTAACCCTAACACTATCCTGGGCCTGATGCTAACCCTAACCCTAACCCTAACACTATCCTAGGGCTGATGGTAACCCTAACCCTAACACTATCCTTGGGCTGATGCTAACCCTAACCCTAACCCTAACAATATCCTAGGGCAGATGCTAACCCTAACCCTAACCCTAACACTATCCTTGGGCTGATGCTAACCCTAACCCTAACACTATCCTGGGCCTGATGCTAACCCTAACCCTAACCCTAACACTATCCTAGGGCTGATGCTAACCCTAACCCTAACACTATCCTTGGGCTGATGCTAACACTAACCCTAACCCTAACAATATCCTAGGGAAGATGCTAACCCTAACGCTAACCCTAACACTATCCTTGAACTGATGCTAACCCTAACCCTAACCCTAACACTATCCTAGGCCTGATGATAACCCTAACCCTAACCCTAACACTATCCTAGGGTTTATGTTAACCCTAACCATAACACTATCCTAGGGCTGATGCTAACCCTAACCCTAACCCTAACACTATCCTAGGGCGGATGCTAACCCTAACCCTAACCCTAACACTATCCTAGGGCTGATGCTAACACTAACACTAACACTATCCTAGGGCTGATGCTAACCCTAACCCTAACCCTAACATTATCCTAGGGCTGATGCTAACCCTAACCCGAACTCTAACACTATCTTAGGGCTGAGGCTAACCCTAACCCTAACACTATCCTACGGCTGATGCTAACCCTAACCCTAACCCTAACACTATCCTAGGGCTGATGCTAACCCTAACCCTAACACTATCCTAGGGCTGATGCTAACCCTAACCCTAACCCTCACACTATCCTAGGACTGATGCTAACCCTAACCCTAACACTATCCTAGGGCTGATGCTAACCCTAACCCTAACTCTAACACTATCTTAGGGCTGAGGCTAACCCTAACCCTAACACTATCCTACGGCTGATGCTAACCCTAACCCTAACCCTAACACTATCCTAGGGCTGATGCTAACCCTAACCCTAACACTATCCTAGGGCTGATGCTAACCCTAACCCTAACTCTAACATTATCTTAGGGCTGAGGCTAACCCTAACCCTAACACTATCCTACGGCTGATGCTAACCCTAACCCTAACCCTAAGACTATCCTAGGGCTGATGCTAACCCTAACACTAACAGTATCCTAGGCCTGATGCTAACCCTAAGCCTAACCCTAACACTATCGTAGGGCTGATGCTAACCCTAACCCTAACACTATCCTAGGGCTGATGCTAACCTAACCCTAACACTATCCTAGGGCTGATGCTAACCCTAACCTTAACCCTAACACTAACATAGGGCTGATGCTAACGCTAACCCTAACACTATCCTAGGGTGATGCTAACCCTAACCCTAACCCTAACGCTATCCTAGGGCTGATGTTAACCCTAACCCTAACACTATCCTAGGGCTGATGCTAACCCTAACCCTAACACTAACACTATCCTAGGGCTGATGCTAACCCTAACACTAACACTATCCTAGGGCTGATGTTAACCCTAACCCTAACCCGAACACTATCCTAGGGCTGATGCTAACCCTAACGGTAACCCAAACACTATCCTAGGGTTGATGCTAACCCTAACCCTAACACTATCCTAGGGCTGATGCTAACCCTAACGCTAACCCTAACACTAACCTTGGGCTGATGCTAACCCTAACCCTAACACTATCCTGGGCCTAATGCTAACCCTAACCCTAACCCTAACACTATCCTAGGGCTGATGCTAACCCTAACCCTAACACTATCCTTGGGCTGATGCTAACCCTAACCCTAACCCTAACACTATCCTAGGGCAGATGCTAACCCTAACGCTAACCCTAACACTATCCTTGAACTGATGCTAACCCTAACCCTAACCCTAACACTATCCTAGGCCTGATGATAACCCTAACCCTAACCCTAACACTATCCTAGGGCTGATGCTAACCCTAACGCTAACCCTAACACTATCCTTGAACTGATGCTAACCCTAACCCTAACCCTAACACTATCCTAGGGCTGATGCTAACCCTAACCCTAACACTAACACTAACCTAGGGCTGATGCTAACCCTAACCCTAACACTATCCTAGGGCTGATGCTAACCCTAACCCTAACCCTAACACTATCCTAGGGCTGATGCTAACCCAAACCCTAACACTATCCTAGGGCTGATGCTAACCCTAACCCTAACCCTAACACTATCCTAGGGCTGATGCTAACCCTAACACTAACACTATCCTAGGGCTGATGCTAACCCTAACCCTAACCCTAACACTATCCTAAGGCTTATGCTAACCCTAACCCTAACCCAAACACTATCCTAGGGTTGATGCTAACCCTAACCCTAACACTATCCTAGTGCTGATGCGAACCCTAACCCTAACCCTAACACTATCCTTGGGCTGATGCTAACCCTAACCCTAACACTATCCTGGGCCTGATGCTAACCCTAACCCTAACCCTAACACTATCCTAGGGCTGATGCTAACCCTAACGCTAACACTATCCTAGGGCTGATGCTAACCCTAACCCTAACCCTAACACTATCCTAGGGCAGATGCTAACCCTAACGCTAACCCTAACACTATCCTTGAACTGATGCTAACCCTAACCCTAACCCTAACACTATCCTAGGCCTGATGATAACCCTAACCCTAACGCTAACACTATACTAGGGTTTATGTTAACCCTAACCCTAACACTATCCTAGGGCTGATGCTAACCCTAACCCTAACCCTAACACTATCCTTGGGCTGATGCTAACCCTAACCCTAACACTATCCTGGGCCTGATGCTAACCCTAACCCTAACCCTAACACTATCCTTGGGCTGATGCTAACCCTAACCCTAACACTATCCTGGGCCTGATGCTAACCCTAACCATAACCCTAACACTATCCTAGGGCTGATGCTAACCCTAACGCTAACACTATCCTAGGGCTGATGCTAACCCTAACCCTAACCCTAACACTATCCTAGGGCTGATGCTAACTCTAACCCTAACACTATCCTAGGGCTGATGCTAACCCTAACCCTAACCATAACACTATCCTAGGGCTGATGCTAACCCTAACCCTAACACTATCCTAGGGCTGATGCTAACCCTAACCCTAACCCTCACACTACCCTAGGACTGATGCTAACCCTAACCCTAACACTATCCTAGGGCTGATGCTAACCCTAACCCTAACTCTAACACTATCTTAGGGCTGAGGCTAACCCTAACCCTAACACTATCCTACGGCTGATGCTAACCCTAACCCTAACCCTAACACTATCCTAGGGCTGATGCTAACCCTAACCCTAACACTATCCTAGGGCTGATGCTAACCCTAACCCTAACTCTAACATTATCGTAGGGCTGAGGCTAACCCTAACCCTAACACTATCCTACGGCTAATGCTAACCCTAACCCTAACCCTAAGACTATCCTAGGGCTGATGCTAACCCTAACACTAACAGTATCCTAGGCCTGATGCTAACCCTAAGCCTAACCCTAACACTATCGTAGGGCTGATGCTAACCCTAACCCTAACACTATCCTAGGGCTGATGCTAACCTAACCCTAACACTATCCTAGGGCTGATGCTAACCCTAACCTTAACCCTAACACTAACATAGGGCTGATGCTAACGCTAACCCTAACACTATCCTAGGGTGATGCTAACCCTAACCCTAACCCTAACGCTATCCTAGGGCTGATGCTAACCCTAACCCTAACACTATCCTAGGGCTGATGCTAACCCTAACCCTAACCCTAACACTATCCTAGGGCTGATGCTAACCCTAACACTAACACTATCCTAGGGCTGATGCTAACCCTAACCCTAACCCGAACACTATCCTAGGGCTGATGCTAACCCTAACGGTAACCCAAACACTATCCTAGGGTTGATGCTAACCCTAACCCTAACACTATCCTAGGGCTGATGCTAACCCTAACGCTAACCCTAACACTAACCTTGGGCTGATGCTAACCCTAACCCTAACACTATCCTGGGCCTAATGCTAACCCTAACCCTAACCCTAACACTATCCTAGGGCTGATGCTAACCCTAACCCTAACACTATCCTTGGGCTGATGCTAACCCTAACCCTAACCCTAACACTATCCTAGGGCAGATGCTAACCCTAACGCTAACCCTAACACTATCCTTGAACTGATGCTAACCCTAACCCTAACCCTAACACTATCCTAGGCCTGATGATAACCCTAACCCTAACCCTAACACTATCCTAGGGCTGATGCTAACCCTAACGCTAACCCTAACACTATCCTTGAACTGATGCTAACCCTAACCCTAACCCTAACACTATCCTAGGGCTGATGCTAACCCTAACCCTAACACTAACACTAACCTAGGGCTGATGCTAACCCTAACCCTAACACTATCCTAGGGCTGATGCTAACCCTAACCCTAACCCTAACACTATCCTAGGGCTGATGCTAACCCAAACCCTAACACTATCCTAGGGCTGATGCTAACCCTAACCCTAACCCTAACACTATCCTAGGGCTGATGCTAACCCTAACACTAACACTATCCTAGGGCTGATGCTAACCCTAACCCTAACCCTAACACTATCCTAAGGCTTATGCTAACCCTAACCCTAACCCAAACACTATCCTAGGGTTGATGCTAACCCTAACCCTAACACTATCCTAGTGCTGATGCGAACCCTAACCCTAACCCTAACACTATCCTTGGGCTGATGCTAACCCTAACCCTAACACTATCCTGGGCCTGATGCTAACCCTAACCCTAACCCTAACACTATCCTAAGGCTGATGCTAACCCTAACGCTAACACTATCCTAGGGCTGATGCTAACCCTAACCCTAACCCTAACACTATCCTAGGGCAGATGCTAACCCTAACGCTAACCCTAACACTATCCTTGAACTGATGCTAACCCTAACCCTAACCCTAACACTATCCTAGGCCTGATGATAACCCTAACCCTAACGCTAACACTATACTAGGGTTTATGTTAACCCTAACCCTAACACTATCCTAGGGCTGATGCTAACCCTAACCCTAACCCTAACACTATCCTTGGGCTGATGCTAACCCTAACCCTAACACTATCCTGGGCCTGATGCTAACCCTAACCCTAACCCTAACACTATCCTTGGGCTGATGCTAACCCTAACCCTAACACTATCCTGGGCCTGATGCTAACCCTAACCATAACCCTAACACTATCCTAGGGCTGATGCTAACCCTAACGCTAACACTATCCTAGGGCTGATGCTAACCCTAACCCTAACCCTAACACTATCCTAGGGCTGATGCTAACTCTAACCCTAACACTATCCTAGGGCTGATGCTAACCCTAACCCTAACCATAACACTATCCTAGGGCTGATGCTAACCCTAACCCTAACACTATCCTAGGCCTGATGATAACCCTAACCCTAACCCTAACACTATCCTAGGGCTGATGCTAACCCTAACCCTAACACTATCCTAGGGCTGATGCTAACCCTAACCCTAACCCTAACACTATCCTAGGGCTGATGCTACCCTAACGCTAACCCTAACACTATCCTTGAACTGATGCTAACCCTAACCCTAACACTATCCTAGGGCTGATGCTAACCCTAACCCTAACACTAACACTAACATAGGGCTGATGCTAACCCTAACCCTTACACTATCCTAGGGCTGATGCTAACCCTAACCCTAACGCTAACACTATCCTAGGGCTGATGCTAACCCTAACCCTAACACTATCCTAGGGCTGATGCTAACCCTAACCCTAACCCTAACACTATCCTAGGGCTGATGCTAACCCTAACACTAACACTATCCTAGGGCTGATGCTAACCCTAACCCTAACCCTAACACTATCCTAGGGCTGATGCTAACCCTAACGCTAACCCAAACACTATCCTAGGGTTGATGCTAACACTAACCCTAACACTATCCTAGGGCTGATGCTAACCCTAACCCTAACCCTAACACTATCCTAGGGCGGATGCTAACCCTAACCCTAACCCTAACACTATCCTAGGGCTGATGCTAACACTAACACTAACACTATCCTAGGGCTGATGCTAACCCTAACCCTAACCCTAACATTATCCTAGGGCTGATGCTAACCCTAACCCGAACTCTAACACTATCTTAGGGCTGAGGCTAACCCTAACTCTAACACTATCCTACGGCTGATGCTAACCCTAACCCTAACCCGAACACTATCCTAGGGCTGATGCTAACCCTAACCCTAACACTATCCTAGGGCTGATGCTAACCCTAACCCTAACCCTCACACTATCCTAGGACTGATGCTAACCCTAACCCTAACACTATCCTAGGGCTGATGCTAACCCTAACCCTAACTCTAACACTATCTTAGGGCTGAGGCTAACCCTAACCCTAACACTATCCTACGGCTGATGCTAACCCTAACCCTAACCCTAACACTATCCTAGGGCTGATGCTAACCCTAACCCTAACACTATCCTAGGGCTGATGCTAACCCTAACCCTAACTCTAACATTATCTTAGGGCTGAGGCTAACCCTAACCCTAACACTATCCTACGGCTGATGCTAACCCTAACCCTAACCCTAAGACTATCCTAGGGCTGATGCTAACCCTAACCCTAACACTATCCTAGGCCTGATGCTAACCCTAATCTTAACCCTAACACTATCGTAGGGCTGATGCTAACCCTAACCCTAACACTATCCTAGGGCTGATGCTAACCTAACCCTAACACTATCCTAGGGCTGATGCTAACCCTAACCTTAACCCTAACACTAACATAGGGCTGATGCTAACGCTAACCCTAACACTATCCTAGGGCTGATGCTAACCCGAACCCTAACCCTAACGCTATCCTAGGGCTGATGCTAACCCTAACCCTAACACTATCCTAGGGCTGATGCTAACCCTAACCCTAACCCTAACACTATGCTAGGGCTGATGCTAACCCTAACACTAACACTATCCTAGGGCTGATGCTAACCCTAACCCTAACCCTAACACTATCCTAGGGCTGATGCTAACCCTAACGCTAACCCAAACACTATCCTAGGGTTGATGCTAACCCTAACCCTAACACTATCCTAGGGCTGATGCTAACCCTAACCCTAACCCTAACACTAACCTTGGGCTGATGCTAACCCTAACCCTAACACTATCCTGGGCCTAATGCTAACCCTAACCCTAACCCTAACACTATCCTAGGGCTGATGCTAACCCTAACCCTAACACTATCCTTGGGCTGATGCTAACCCTAACCCTAACCCTAACACTATCCTAGGGCAGATGCTAACCCTAACGCTAACCCTAACACTATCCTTGAACTGATGCTAACCCTAACCCTAACCCTAACACTATCCTAGGCCTGATGATAACCCTAACCCTAACCCTAACACTATCCTAGAGCTGATGCTAACCCTAACGCTAACCCTAACACTATCCTTGAACTGATGCTAACACTAACCCTAACCCTAACACTATCCTAGGGCTGATGCTAATCCTAACCCTAACACTAACACTAACCTAGGGCTGATGCTAACCCTAACCCTAACACTATCCTAGGGCTGATGCTAACCCTAACCCGAACACTAACACTAACCTAGGGCTGATGCTAACCCTAACCCTAACACTATCCTGGGCCTGATGCTAACCCTAACCCTAACCCTAACACTATCCTAGGGCTGATGCTAACCCTAACGCTAACCCTAACACTATCCTTGAACTGATGCTAACCCTAACCCTAACCCTAACACTATCCTAGGCCTGATGATAACCCTAACCCTAACGCTAACACTATACTAGGGTTTATGTTAACCCTAACCCTAACACTATCCTAGGGCTGATGCTAACCCTAACCCTAACCCTAACACTATCCTTGGGCTGATGCTAACCCTAACCCTAACACTATTCTGGGCCTGATGCTAACCCTAACCCTAACCCTAACACTATCCTTGGGCTGATGCTAACCCTAACCCTAACACTATCCTGGGCCTGATGCTTACCCTAACCCTAACCCTAACACTATCCTAGGGCTGATGCTAACCCTAACGCTAACACTATCCTAGGGCTGATGCTAACCCTAACCCTAACCCTAACACTATCCTAGGGCTGATGCTAACCCTAACCCTAACACTATCCTAGGGCTGATGCTAACCCTAACCCTAACCATAACACTATCCTAGGGCTGATGCTAACCCTAACCCTAACACTATCCTAGGCCTGATGATAACCCTAACCCTAACCCTAACACTATCCTAGGGCTGATGCTAACCCTAACCCTAACACTATCCTAGGGCTGTTGCTAACCCTAACCCTAACCCTAACACTATCCTAGGGCTGATGCTACCCTAACGCTAACCCTAACACTATCCTTGAACTGATGCTAACCCTAACCCTAACACTATCCTAGGGCTGATGCTAACCCTAACCCTAACACTAACACTAACATAGGGCTGATGCTAACCCTAACCCTAACACTATCCTAGGGCTGATGCTAACCCTAACCCTAACGCTAACACTATCCTAGGGCTGATGCTAACCCTAACCCTAACACTATCCTAGGGCTGATGCTAACCCTAACACTAACCCTAACACTATCCTAGGGCTGATGCTAACCCTAACACTAACACTATCCTAGGGCTGATGCTAACCCTAACCCTAACCCTAACACTATCCTAGGGCTGATGCTAACCCTAACGCTAACCCAAACACTATCCTAGGGTTGATGCTAACACTAACCCTAACACTATCCTAGGGCTGATGCTAACCCTAACCCTAACCCTAACACTAACCTTGGGCTGATGCTAACCCTAACCCTAACACTATCCTGGGCCTGATGCTAACCCTAACCCTAACACTATCCTTGGGCTGATGCTAATCCTAACCCTAACCCTAACACTATCCTAGGGCAGATGCTAACCCTAACGCTAACCCTAACACTATCCTTGAACTGATGCTAACCCTAACCCTAACCCTAACACTATCCTAGGCCTGATAATAACACAAACCCTAACCCTAACACTATCCTAGGGCTGATGATAACCCTAACGCTAACCCTAACACTATCCTTGAACTGATGCTAACCCTAACCCTAACCCTAACACTATCCTAGGGCTGATGCTAACCCTAACCCTAACACTAACACTAACCTAGGTCTGATGCTAACCCTAACCCTAACACTATCCTAGGGCTGATGCTAACCCTAACCCTAACCCTAACACTATCCTAGTGCTGATGCTAACCCTAACCCTAACACTATCCTAGGGCTGATGCTAACCCTAACCCTAACCCTAACACTATCCTAGGGCTGATGCTAACCCTAACACTAACACTATCCTAGGGCTGATGCTAACCCTAACCCTAACCCTAACACTATCCTAGGGCTGATGCTAACCCTAACCCTAACCCAAACACTATCCTAGGGTTGATGCTAACCCTAACCCTAACACTATCCTAGGGCTGATGCTAACCCTAACCCTAACCCTAACACTATCCTTGGGCTGATGCTAACCCTAACCCTAACACTATCCTGGGCCTGATGCTAACCCTAACCCTAACCCTAACACTATCCTAGGGCTGATGCTAACCCTAACCCTAACACTATCCTTGGGCTGATGCTAACCCTAACCCTAACCCTAACACTATCCTAGGGCAGATGCTAACCCTAACGCTAACCCTAACACTATCCTTGAACTGATGCTAACCATAACCCTAACCCTAACACTATCCTAGGCCTGATGATAACCCTAACCCTAACCCTAACACTATCCTAGGGTTTATGTTAACCCTAACCCTAACACTATCCTAGGGCTGATGCTAACCCTAACCCTAACCCTAACACTCTCCTAGGGCGGATGCTAACCCTAACCCTAACCCTAACACTATCCTAGGGCTGATGCTAACCCTAACACTAACACTATCCTAGGGCTGATGCTAACCCTAACCCTAACCCTAACATTATCCTAGGGCGGATGCTAACCCTAACCCTAACCCTAACACTATCCTAGGGCTGATGCTAACCCTAACACTAACACTATCCTAGGCCTGATGCTAACCCTAACCCTAACCCTAACACTATCCTAGGGCTAATGCTAACCCTAACCCTAACACTATCCTAGGGCTGATGCTAACCTTAACACTAACACTATCCTAGGGCTGATGCTAACCCTAACCCTAACTCTAACACTATCTTAGGGCTGAGGCTAACCCTAACCCTAACACTATCCTACGGCTGATGCTAACCCTAACCCTAACCCTAACACTATCCTAGGGCTGATGCTAACCCCAACCCTAACACTATCCTAGGCCTGATGCTAACCCTAACCCTAACCCTAACACTATCCTAGGGCTGATGCTAACCCTAACCCTAACACTATCCTAGGGCTGATGCTAACCCTAACCCTAACCCTAACACTATCCTAGGGCTGATGCTAACCCTAACCCTAACTCTAACACTATCTTAGGGCTGAGGCTAACCCTAACCCTAACACTACCCTACGGCTGATGCTAACCCGAACCCTAACCCTAACACTATCCTAGGGCTGATGCTAACCCTAACCATAACACTATCCTAGGCCTGATGCTAACCCTAACCCTAACCCTAACTCTATCCTAGGGTTGATGCTAACCCTAACCCTAACACTATCCTAGGGCTGATGCTATCCCTAACCCTAACACTATCCTAGGCCTGATGCTAACCCTAACCCTAACCCTAACACTATCCTAAGTCTGATGCTAATTCTAGCCCTCACACTATCCTAGGCCTGATGATAACCCTAACCCTAACCTTAACACTATCCTAGGGCTGATGCAAACCCTAATCCTAACCCTAACACTATCCTAGAGCTGATGCTAACCCTAACCCTAACACTATCCTAGGCCTGATGATAACCCTAACCCTATCCCTGACACTATCCTAGGGCTGATGCTAACCCTAACCCTAACACTATCCTAGGGCTGATGCTAACCCTAACCCTAACACTATCCTAGGCCTGATGCTAACCCTATCCCTAACCCTAACACTCTCCTAGGGCTGAGGGTAACCCTAACCCTAACACTATCCTAGGGCTGATGCTAACCCTAACCCTAACACTATCCTGGGCCTGATGCTAACCCTAACCCTAACCCTAACACTATCCTAGGGCTGATGCTAACCCTAACCCTAACACTATCCTTGGACTGATGCTAACCCTAACCCTAACCCTAACACTATCCTAGGGCAGATGCTAACCCTAACGCTAACCCTAACACTATCCTTGAACTGATGCTAACCCTAACCCTAACCCTAACACTATCCTAGGCCTGATGATAACCCTAACCCTAACCCTAACACTATCCTAGGATTTATGTTAACCCTAACATTCACACTATCCTAGGGCTGATGCTAACCCTAACACTAACACTATCCTAGGGCTGATGATAACCCTAACCCTAACCCTAACCCTAACATTATCCTAGGGCGGATGCTAACCCTAACCCTAACACTAACACTATCCTAGGGCTGATGCTAACCCTAACACTAACACTATCCTAGGCCTGATGCTAACCCTAACCCTAACCCTAACACTATCCTTGGGCTGATGCTAACCCTAACCCTAACACTATCCTGGGCCTGATGCTAACCCTAACCCTAACCCTAACACTATCCTAGGGCTGATGCTAACCCTAACCCTAACACTATCCTTGGACTGATGCTAACCCTAACCCTAACCCTAACACTATCCTAGGGCAGATGCTAACCCTAACGCTAACCCAAACACTATCCTTGAACTGATGCTAACCCTAACCCTAACCCTAACACTATCCTAGGCCTGATGATAACCCTAACCCTAACCCTAACACTATCCTAGGAATTATGTTAACCCTAACCCTCACACTATCCTAGGGCTGATGCTAACCCTAACACTAACACTATCCTAGGGCTGATGCTAACCCTAACCCTAACCCTAACATTATCCTAGGGCGGATGCTAACCCTAACCCTAACACTAACACTATCCTAGGGCTGATGCTAACCCTAACACTAACACTATCCTAGGCCTGATGCTAACCCTAACCCTAACCCTAACACTATCCTAGGGCTGATGCTAACCCTAACCCTAACACTATCCTAGGGCTGATGCTAACCCTAACACTAACAATATCCTAGGGCTGATGCTAACCCTAACCCTAACCCTAACACTCTCCAAGGTCTGATGCTAACCCTAACCCTAACCCTAACACTATCCTAGGGCTGATGCTAACCCTAACCCTAACTCTAACACTATCTTAGGGCTGAGGCTAACCCTAACCCTAACACTATCCTACGGCTGATGCTAACCCTAACCCTAACCCTAACACTATCCTAGGGCTGATGCTAACCCTAAACCTAACACTATCCTAGGCCTGATGCTAACCCTAACCCTAACACTAACACTATCCTAGGGCTGATGCTAACCCTAACCCTAACACTATCCTAGGGCTGATGCTAACCGTAACCCTAACCCTAACACTATCCTAGGGCTGATGTTAACCCTAATCCTAACACTATCCTAGGCCTGATGTTAACCCTAACCCTAACCCTAACATTATCCTAGGGCTGATGCTAACCCTAACCCTAACACTATCCTAGGGCTGATGCTAACCCTAACCCTAACCCTAACACTATCCTAAGTCTGATGCTAACCCTAGACCTCACACTATACTAGGCCTGATGATAACCATAACCCTAACCTTAACACTATCCTAGGGCTGATGCTAACCCTAACCCTAACCCTAACACTATCCTAGAGCTGATGCTAACCCTAACCCTAACACTATCCTAGGCCTGATGTTAACCCTAACCCTCACCCTGACACTATCCTAGGGCTGATGCTAACCCTAACCCTAACACTATCCTAGGGCTGATGCTAACCCTAACCCTAACCCTAACACTATCCTAGGCCTGATGCTAACCCTATGCCTAACCCTAACACTCTCCTAGGGCTGAGGCTAACCCTAACCCTAACACTATCCTAGGGCTGATGCTAACCCTAACCCTAACACTATCCTTGGGCTGATCCTAACACTAACCCTAACCCTAACAATATCCTAGGGCAGATGCTAACCCTAACGCTAACCCTAACACTATCCTTGAACTGATGCTAACCCTAACCCTAACCCTAACACTATCCTAGGCCTGATGATAACCCTAACCCTAACCCTAACACTATCCTTGGTTTTATGTTAACCGTAACCCTAACACTATCCTACGACTGATGCTAACCCTAACCCTAACCCTAACACTATCCTAGGGCGGATGCTAACCCTAACCCTAACCCTAACACTATCCTAGGGCTGATGCTAACCCTAACACTAACACTATCCTAGGGATGATGCTAACCCTAACCCTAACCCTAACATTATCCTAGGGCTGATGCTAACCCTAACCCTAACTCTAACACTATCTTAGGGCTGAGGCTAACCCTAACCCTAACACTATCCTACGGCTGATGCTAACCCTAACCCTAACCCTAACACTATCCTAGGGCTGATGCTAACCCTAACCCTAACACTATACTAGGGCTGATGCTAACCATAACCCTAACCCTCACACTATCCTAGGACTGATGCTAACCCTAACCCTAACACTATCCTAGGGCTGATGCTAACCCTAACCCTAACACTATCCTAGGCCTGATTATAACCCTAACCCTAACCCTAACACCATCCTAGGGCTGATGCTAACCCTAACCCTAACACTATCCTAGGGCTGATGCTAACCCTAACCCTAACCCTAACACTATCCTAGGGCTGATGCTAACCCTAACCCTAACACTATCCTAGGCCTGATGCTAACCCTAACCCTAACCCTAAGACTATCCTAGGGCTGATGCTAACCCTAACCCTAACACTATCCTAGGGCTGATGCTAACCCTAACCCTAACTCTAACACTATCTTAGGGCTGAGGCTAACCCTAATCCTAACACTATCCTACGGCTGATGCTAACCCTAACCCTAACCCTAAGACTATCCTAGGGCTGATGCTAACCCTAACCCTAACACTATCCTAGGCCTGATGCTAACCCTAAGCCTAACCCTAACACTATCGTAGGGCTGATGCTAACCCTAACCCTAACACTATCCTAGGGCTGATGCTAACCTAACCCTAACCCTAACACTATCCTAGGGCTGATGCTAACCCTAACCCTAACACTATCCTAGGCCTGATGATAACCCTAACCCTAACCCTAACACCATCCTTGGGCTGATGCTAACCCTAACCCTAACACTATCCTAGGGCTGATGCTAACCCTAACCCTAACCCTAACACTATCCTAGGGCTGATGCTAACCCTAACCCTAACACTATCCTAGGCCTGATGCTAACCCTAACCCTAACCCTAACACTATCCTAGGGCTGATGCTAACCCTAACCCTAACCCTAACACTATCCTAGAGCTGATGCTAACCCTAACCCTAACCCTAAACCTAACCCTAATACTATCCTAGGGCTGATGCTAACCCTAACCCTAACACTATCCTACTGCTGATGCTAACCCTAACCCTAACCCTAACACTATCCTACTGCTGATGCTAACCCTAACCCTAACCCTAACACTATCCTAAGGCTGATGCTAACCCTAACACTAACACTATCCTAGGCCTGGTGCTAACCCTAACCCTAACCCTAACACTATTCTAGGGCTGATGCTAACCCTAACCCTAATAATATCCTAGGGCTGATGCTAAACCTAACCCTAACCCTAACACTATCCTAGGGCTGATGCTATCCCTAACCCTAACCCTAACACTATCCTAGGGCTGATGCTAACCCTAACCCTAAACCTAATACTATCCTAGGGCTGATGCTAACCCTAACCTTAACCCTAACACTCTCCTAGGGCTGAGGCTAACCCTAACCCTAACACTATCCTAGGGCTCATGCTAACCCTAACCCTAACCCAAACACTATCCTAGGGTTGATGCTAACCCTAACCCTAACACTATCCTAGGGCTGATGCTAACCCTAACCCTAACCCTAACACTGTCCTTGGACTGATGCTAACCCTAACCCTAACACTATCCTGGGCCTGATGCTAACCCTAACCCTAAGCCTAACACTATCCTAGGGCTGATGGTAACCCTAACCCTAACACTATCCTTGGGCTGATGCTAACCATAACCCTAACCCTAACAATATCCTAGGGCAGATGCTAACCCTAACCCTAACCCTAACACTATCCTTGGGCTGATGCTAACCCTAACCCTAACACTATCCTGGGCCTGATGCTAACCCTAACCCTAACCCTAACACTATCCTAGGGCTGATGCTAACCCTAACCCTAACACTATCCTTGGGCTGATGCTAAGACTAACCCTAACCCTAACAATATCCTAGGGCAGATGCTAAACCTAACGCTAACCCTAACACTATCCTTGAACTGATGCTAACCCTAACCCTAACCCTAACACTATCCTAGGCCTGATGATAACCCTAACCCTAACCCTAACACTATCCTAGGGTTTATGTTAACCCTAACCCTAACACTATCCTAGGGCTGATGCTAACCCTAACCCTAACCCTAGCACTATCCTAGGGCGGATGCTAACCCTAACCCTAACCCTAACACTATCCTAGGGCTGATGCTAACCCTAACACTAACACTATCCTAGGGCTGATGCTAATCCTAACCCTAACCCTAACATTATCCTAGGGCTGATGCTAACCCTAACCCTACCTCTAACACTATCTTAGGGGTGAGGCTAACCCTACCCCTAACACTATCCTACGGCTGATGCTAACCCTAACACTAACCCTAACACTATCCTAGGGCTGATGCTAACCCTAACCCTAACACTATCCTAGGGCTGATGCTAACCCTAACCCTAACCCTCACACTATCCTAGGACTGATGCTAACCCTAACCCTAACACTATCCTAGGGCTGATGCTAACCGTAACCCTAACCCTAACAGTATCCTAATGCGGATGCTAACCCTAACCCTAACCCTAACACTATCCTAGGGCTGATGCTAACCCTAACACTAACACTATCCTAGGGCTGATGCTAACCCTAACCCTAACCCTAACACTATCCTAGGGCTGATGCTAACCCTAACCCTAACTCTAACACTATCTTAGGGCTGAGGCTAACCCTAACCCTAACACTATCCTACGGCTGATGCTAACCCTAACCCTAACCCTAAGACTATCCTAGGGCTGATGCTAACCCTAACCCTAACACTATCCTAGGCCTGATGCTAACCCTAAGCCTAACCCTAACACTATCGTAGGGCTGATGCTAACCCTAACCCTAACACTATCCTAGGGCTGATGCTAACCTAACACTAACCCTAACACTATCCTAGGGCTGATGCTAACCCTAACCCTAACACTATCCTAGGCCTGATGATAACCCTAACCCTAACCCTAACACCATCCTAGGGCTGATGCTAACCCTAACCCTAACACTATCCTAGGGCTGATGCTAACACTAACCCTAACACTATCCTAGGCCTGATGCTAACCCTAACCCTAACCCTAACACTATCCTAGGGCTGATGCTAACCCTAACCCTAACCCTAACACTATCCTAGAGCTGATGCAAACCCTAACCCTAACCCTAACCCTAACTCTAATACTATCCTAGGGCTCATGCTAACCCTAACCCTAACCCTAACACTATCCTAGGGCTGATGCTAACCCTAACCCTAACTCTAACACTATCCTAGGGCTGAGGCTAACCCTAACCCTAACACTATCCTACTGCTGATGCTAACCCTAACCCTAACCCTAACACTATCCTAAGGCTGATGCTAACCCTAACACTAACACTATCCTAGGCCTGGTGCTAACCCTAACCCTAAACCTAACACTATTCTAGGGCTGATGCTAACCCTAACCCTAATAATATCCTAGGGCTGATGCTAACCCTAACCCTAACCCTAACACTATCCTAGGGCTGATGCTATCCCTAACCCTAACCCTAACACTATCCTAGGGCTGATGCTAACCCTAACCCTAAACCTAATACTATCCTAGGGCTGATGCTAACCCTAAACCTAACCCTAACACTATCCTAGGGCTGATGCTAACCCTAACCCTAACCCTAACACTATCCTAGGGCTGATGCTAACCCTAACCCTAACACTATCCTAGGCCTGATGATAACCCTAACCCTAACCCTAACACTATCCTAGGGCTGATGCTAAACCTAACCCTAACACTATCCTAGGGCTGATGCTAACCCTAACCCTAACCCTAACACTATCCTAAGTCTGATGCTAACCCTAGCCCTCACACTATCCTAGGCCTGATGATAACCCTAACCCTAACCTTAACACTATCCTAGGGCTGATGCTAACCCTAACCCTAACCCTAACACTATCCTAGAGCTGATGCTAACCCTAACCCTAACACTATCCTAGGCCTGATGATAACCCTAACCCTATCCATGACACTATCCTAGGGCTGATGCTAACCCTAAAACTAACACTATCCTAGGGCTGATGCTAACCCTAACCCTAACCCTAACACTATCCTAGGCCTGATGCTAACCCTATCCCTAACCCTAACACTCTCCTAGGGCTGAGGGTAACCCTAACCCTAACCCTAACACTATCCTAGGGCTGATGCTAACCCTAACCCTAACTCTAACACTATCCTAGGGCTGAGGCTAACCCTAACCCTAACACTATCCTACTGCTGATGCTAACCCTAACCCTAACCCTAACACTATCCTAAGGCTGATGCTAACCCTAACACTAACACTATCCTAGGCCTGGTGCTAACCCTAACCCTAACCCTAACACTATTCTAGGGCTGATGCTAACCCTAACCCTAATAATATCCTAGGGCTGATGCTAACCCTAACCCTAACCCTAACACTATCCTAGGGCTGATGCTATCCCTAACCCTAACCCTAACACTATCCTAGGGCTGATGCTAACCCTAACCCTAAACCTAATACTATCCTAGGGCTGATGCTAACCGTAACCCTAACCCTAACACTATCCTAGGGCTGATGCTAACCCTAACCCTAACCCTAACACTATCCTAGGGCTGATGCTCACCCTAACCCTAACTCTAACACTATCTTAGGGCTGAGGCTAACCCTAACCCTAACACTATCCTACGGCTGATGCTAATCCTAACCCTAACCCTAACACTATCCTAGGGCTGATGCTAACCCTAACCCTAACACTATCCTAGGCCTGATGCTAACCCTAACCCTAACCCTAACACTATCCTAGGGCTGATGCTAACCCTAACCCTAACAATATCCTAGGCCTGATGATAACCCTGACCCTAACCCTAACACTATCCTAGGGCTGATGCTAACCCTAACCCTAACACTATCCTAGGGCTGATGCTAACCCTAACCCTAACCCTAACACTATCCTAAGTCTGATGCTAACCCTAGACCTCACACTATACTAGGCCTGATGATAACCATAACCCTAACCTTAACACTATCCTAGGGCTGATGCTAACCCTAACCCTAACCCTCACACTATCCTAGGACTGATGCTAACCCTAACCCTAACACTATCCTAGGGCTGATGCTAACCCTAACCCTAACTCTAACACTATCTTAGGGCTGAGGCTAACCCTAACCCTAACACTATCCTACGGCTGATGCTAACCCTAACCCTAACCCTAACTCTATCCTAGGGCTGATGCTAACCCTAACCCTAACCCTCACACTATCCTAGGACTGATGCTAACCCTAACCCTAACACTATCCTAGGGCTGATGCTAACCCTAACCCTAACCCAAACACTATCCTAGGGTTGATGCTAACCCTAACCCTAACACTATCCTAGGGCTGATGCTAACCCTAACCCTTACCCTAACACTATCCTTGGACTGATGCTAACCGAACCCTAACACTATCCTGGGCCTGATGCTAACCCTAACCCTAACCCTAACACTATCCTAGGGCTGATGGTAACCCTAACCCTAACACTATCCTTGGGCTGATGCTAACCCTAACCCTAACCCTAACAATATCCTAGGGCAGATGCTAACCCTAACCCTAACCCTAACACTATCCTTGGGCTGATGCTAACCCTAACCCTAACACTATCCTGGGCCTGATGCTAACCCTAACCCTAACCCTAACACTATCCTAGGGCTGATGCTAACCCTAACCCTAACACTATCCTTGGGCTGATGCTAACACTAACCCTAACCCTAACAATATCCTAGGGCACATGCTAACCCTAACGCTAACCCTAACACTATCCTTGAACTGATGATAACCCTAACCCTAACCCTAACACTATCCTAGGCCTGATGATAACCCTAACCCTAACCCTAACACTATCCTAGGGTTTATGTTAACCCTAACCCTAACACTATCCTAGGGCTGATGCTAACCCTAACCCTAACCCTAACACTATCCTAGGGCGGATGCTAACCCTAACCCTAACCCTAACACTATCCTAGGGCTGATGCTAACCCTAACACTAACACTATCCTAGGGCTGATGCTAACCCTAACCCTAACCCTAACATTATCCTAGGGCTGATGCTAACACTAACCCTAACTCTAACACTATCTTAGGGCTGAGGCTAACCCTAACCCTAACACTATCCTACGGCTGATGCTAACCCTAACCCTAACCCTACACTATCCTAGGGCTGATGCTAACCCTAACCCTAACACTATCCTAGGGCTGATACTAACCCTAACCCTAACCCTCACACTATCCTAGGACTGATGCTAACCCTAACCCTAACACTATCCTAGGGCTGATGCTAACCCTAACCATAACTCTAACACTATCTTAGGGCTGAGGCTAACCCTAACCCTAACACTATCCTACGGCTGATGCTAACCCTAACCCTAACCCTAACACTATCCTAGGGCTGATGCTAACCCTAACCCTAACACTATCCTAGGGCTGATGCTAACCCTAACCCTAACTCTAACACTATCTTAGGGCTGAGGCTAACCCTAATCCTAACACTACCCTACGGCTGGTGCTAACCCTAACCCTAACCCTAAGACTATCCTAGGGCTGATGCTAACCCTAACCCTAACACTATCCTAGGCCTGATGCTAACCCTAAGCCTAACCCTAACACTATCGTAGGGCTGATGCTAACCCTAACCCTAACACTATCCTAGGGCTGATGCTAACCTAACCCTAACCCTAACACTATCCTAGGGCTGATGCTAACCCTAACCCTAACACTATCCTAGGCCTGATGATAACCCTAACCCTAACCCTAACACCATCCTAGGGCTGATGCTAACCCTAACCCTAACACTATCCTAGGGCTGATGCTAACCCTAACCCTAACCCTAACACTATCCTAGGGCTGATGCTAACCCTAACCCTAACACTATCCTAGGCCTGATGCTAACCCTAACCCTAACCCTAACACTATCCTAGGGCTGATGCTAACCCTAACCCTAACCCTAACACTATCCTAGAGCTGATGCTAACCCTAACCCTAACCCTAATACTATCCTAGGGCTGATGCTAACCCTAACCCTAACCCTAACACTATCCTAGGGCTGATGCTAACCCTAACCCTAACTCTAACACTATCCTAGGGCTGAGGCTAACCCTAACCCTAACACTATCCTACTGCTGATGCTAACCCTAACCCTAACCCTAACACTATCCTAAGGCTGATGCTAACCCTAACACTAACACTATCCTAGGCCTGGTGCTAACCCTAACCCTAACCCTAACACTATTCTAGGGCTGATGCTAACCCTAACCCTAATAATATCCTAGGGCTGATGCTAACCCTAACCCTAACCCTAACACTATCCTAGGGCTGATGCTATCCCTAACCCTAACCCTAACACTATCCTAGGGCTGATGCTAACCCTAACTCTAAACCTAATACTATCCTAGGGCTGATGCTAACCCTAACCCTAACCCTAACACTCTCCTAGGGCTGAGGCTACCCCTAACCCTAACACTATCCTAGGGCTGATGCTAACCCTAACCCTAACCCAAACACTATCCTAGGGTTGATGCTAACCCTAACCCTAACACTATCCTAGGGCTGATGCTAACCCTAACCCTAACACTATCCTAGGCCTGATGATAACCCTAACCCTAACCCTAACACCATCCTAGGGCTGATGCTAACCCTAACCCTAACACTATCCTAGGGCTGATGCTAACCCTAACCCTAACCCTAACACTATCCTAGGGCTGATGCTAACCCTAACCCTAACACTATCCTAGGCCTGATGCTAACCCTAACCCTAACCCTAACACTATCCTAGGGCTGATGCTAACCCTAACCCTAACCCTAACACTATCCTAGAGCTGATGCTAACCCTAACCCTAACCCTAACCCTAACTCTAATACTATCCTAGGGCTCATGCTAACCCTAACCCTAACCCTAACACTATCCTAGGGCTGATGCTAACCCTAACCCTAACTCTAACACTATCCTAGGGCTGAGGCTAACCCTAACCCTAACACTATCCTACTGCTGATGCTAACCCTAACCCTAACCCTAACACTATCCTAAGGCTGATGCTAACCCTAACACTAACACTATCCTAGGCCTGGTGCTAACCCTAACCCTAAACCTAACACTATTCTAGGGCTGATGCTAACCCTAACCCTAATAATATCCTAGGGCTGATGCTAACCCTAACCCTAACCCTAACACTATCCTAGGGCTGATGCTATCCCTAACCCTAACCCTAACACTATCCTAGGGCTGATGCTAACCCTAACCCTAAACCTAATACTATCCTAGGGCTGATGCTAACCCTAACCCTAACCCTAACACTATCCTAGGGCTGATGCTAACCCTAACCCTAACCCTAACACTATCCTAGGGCTGATGCTAACCCTAACCCTAACACTATCCTAGGCCTGATGATAACCCTAACCCTAACCCTAACACTATCCTAGGGCTGATGCTAAACCTAACCCTAACACTATCCTAGGGCTGATGCTAACCCTAACCCTAACCCTAACACTATCCTAAGTCTGATGCTAACCCTAGCCCTCACACTATCCTAGGCCTGATGATAACCCTAACCCTAACCTTAACACTATCCTAGGGCTGATGCTAACCCTAACCCTAACCCTAACACTATCCTAGAGCTGATGCTAACCCTAACCCTAACACTATCCTAGGCCTGATGATAACCCTAACCCTATCCCTTACACTATCCTAGGGCTGATGCTAACCCTAAAACTAACACTATCCTAGGGCTGATGCTAACCCTAACCCTAACCCTAACACTATCCTAGGCCTGATGCTAACCCTATCCCTAACCCTAACACTCTCCTAGGGCTGAGGGTAACCCTAACCCTAACCCTAACACTATCCTAGGGCTGATGCTAACCCTAACCCTAACTCTAACACTATCCTAGGGCTGAGGCTAACCCTAACCCTAACACTATCCTACTGCTGATGCTAACCCTAACCCTAACCCTAACACTATCCTAAGGCTGATGCTAACCCTAACACTAACACTATCCTAGGCCTGGTGCTAACCCTAACCCTAACCCTAACACTATTCTAGGGCTGATGCTAACCCTAACCCTAATAATATCCTAGGGCTGATGCTAACCCTAACCCTAACCCTAACACTATCCTAGGGCTGATGCTATCCCTAACCCTAACCCTAACACTATCCTAGGGCTGATGCTAACCCTAACCCTAAACCTAATACTATCCTAGGGCTGATGCTAACCGTAACCCTAACCCTAACACTATCCTAGGGCTGATGCTAACCCTAACCCTAACCCTAACACTATCCTAGGGCTGATGCTAACCCTAACCCTAACTCTAACACTATCTTAGGGCTGAGGCTAACCCTAACCCTAACACTATCCTACGGCTGATGCTAATCCTAACCCTAACCCTAACACTATCCTAGGGCTGATGCTAACCCTAACCCTAACACTATCCTAGGCCTGATGCTAACCCTAACCCTAACCCTAACACTATCCTAGGGCAGATGCTAACCCTAACCCTAACAATATCCTAGGCCTGATGATAACCCTGACCCTAACCCTAACACTATCCTAGGGCTGATGCTAACCCTAACCCTAACACTATCCTAGGGCTGATGCTAACCCTAACCCTAACCCTAACACTATCCTAAGTCTGATGCTAACCCTAGACCTCACACTATACTAGGCCTGATGATAACCATAACCCTAACCTTAACACTATCCTAGGGCTGATGCTAACCCTAACCCTAACCCTCACACTATCCTAGGACTGATGCTAACCCTAACCCTAACACTATCCTAGGGCTGATGCTAACCCTAACCCTAACTCTAACACTATCTTAGGGCTGAGGCTAACCCTAACCCTAACACTATCCTACGGCTGATGCTAACCCTAACCCTAACCCTAACTCTATCCTAGGGCTGATGCTAACCCTAACCCTAACCCTCACACTATCCTAGGACTGATGCTAACCCTAACCCTAACACTATCCTAGGGCTGATGCTAACCCTAACCCTAACCCAAACACTATCCTAGGGTTGATGCTAACCCTAACCCTAACACTATCCTAGGGCTGATGCTAACCCTAACCCTTACCCTAACACTATCCTTGGACTGATGCTAACCGAACCCTAACACTATCCTGGGCCTGATGCTAACCCTAACCCTAACCCTAACACTATCCTAGGGCTGATGGTAACCCTAACCCTAACACTATCCTTGGGCTGATGCTAACCCTAACCCTAACCCTAACAATATCCTAGGGCAGATGCTAACCCTAACCCTAACCCTAACACTATCCTTGGGCTGATGCTAACCCTAACCCTAACACTATCCTGGGCCTGATGCTAACCCTAACCCTAACCCTAACACTATCCTAGGGCTGATGCTAACCCTAACCCTAACACTATCCTTGGGCTGATGCTAACACTAACCCTAACCCTAACAATATCCTAGGGCACATGCTAACCCTAACGCTAACCCTAACACTATCCTTGAACTGATGATAACCCTAACCCTAACCCTAACACTATCCTAGGCCTGATGATAACCCTAACCCTAACCCTAACACTATCCTAGGGTTTATGTTAACCCTAACACTAACACTATCCTAGGGCTGATGCTAACCCTAACCCTAACCCTAACATTATCCTAGGGCTGATGCTAACACTAACCCTAACTCTAACACTATCTTAGGGCTGAGGCTAACCCTAACCCTAACACTATCCTACGGCTGATGCTAACCCTAACCCTAACCCTACACTATCCTAGGGCTGATGCTAACCCTAACCCTAACCCTAACACTGTCCTTGGACTGATGCTAACCCTAACCCTAACACTATCCTGGGCCTGATGCTAACCCTAACCCTAAGCCTAACACTATCCTAGGGCTGATGGTAACCCTAACCCTAACACTATCCTTGGGCTTATGCTAACCCTAACCCTAACCCTAACAATATCCTAGGGCAGATGCTAACCCTAACCCTAACCCTAACACTATCCTTGGGCTGATGCTAACCCTAACCCTAACACTATCCTGGGCCTGATGCTAACCCTAACCCTAACCCTAACACTATCCTAGGGCTAATGCTAACCCTAACACTAACACTATCCTTGGGCTGATGCTAAGACTAACCCTAACCCTAACAATATCCTAGGGCAGATGCTAACCCTAACGCTAACCCTAACACTATCCTTGAACTGATGCTAACCCTAACCCTAACCCTAACACTATCCTAGGCCTGATGATAACCCTAACACTAACACTATCCTAGGGCTGATGCTAACCCTAACCCTAACCCTAAAACTATCCTAGGGCTGATGCTAACCCTAACCCTAACTCTAACACTATCTTAGGGCTGAGGCTAACCCTAACCCTAACACTATCCTACGGCTGATGCTAACCCTAACCCTAACCCTAAGACTATCCTAGGGCTGATGCTAACCCTAACCCTAACACTATCCTATGCCTGATGCTAACCCTAAGCCTAACCCTAACACTATCGAAGGGATGATGCTAACCCTAACCCTAACACTATCCTAGGGCTGATGCTAACCTAACACTAACCCTAACCCTATCCTAGGGCTGATGCTAACCCTAACCCTAACACTATCCTAGGCCTGATGATAACCCTAACCCTAACCCTAACACCATCCTAGGGCTGATGCTAACCCTAACCCTAACACTATCCTAGGGCTGTTGCTAACCCTAACCCTAACACTATCCTAGGGCTGATGCTAACCCTAACCCTAACACTATCCTAGGCCTGATGCTAACCTTAACCCTAACCCTAACACTATCCTAGGGCTGATGCTAACCCTAACCCTAACCCTAACACTATCCTAGAGCTGATGCTAACCCTAACCCTAACCCTAACTCTAATACTATCCTAGGGCTGATGCTAACCCTAACCCTAACCCTAACACTATCCTAGGGCTGATGCTAACCCTAACCCTAACTCTAACACTATCCTAGGGCTGAGGCTAACCCTAACCCTAACACTATCCTACTGCTGATGCTAACCCTAACCCTAACCCTAACACTATCCTAAGGCTGATGCTAACCCTAACACTAACACTATCCTAGGCCTGGTGCTAACCCTAACCCTAACCCTAACACTATTCTAGGGCTGATGCTAACCCTAACCCTAATAATATCCTAGGGCTGATGCTAACCCTAACCCTAACCCTAACACTATCCTAGGGCTGATGCTATCCCTAACCCTAACCCTAACACTATCCTAGGGCTGATGCTAACCCTAACCCTAAACCTAATACTATCCTAGGGCTGATGCTAACAATAACCCTAACCCTAACACTATCCTAGGGCTGATGCTAACCCTAACCCTAACACTATCCTAGGGCTGATGCTAACCCTAACCCTAACACTATCCTAGGCCTGATGATAACCCTAACCCTAACCCTAACACTATCCTAGGGCTGATGCTAAACCTAACCCTAACACTATCCTAGGGCTGATGCTAACCCTAACCCTAACCCTAACACTATCCTAAGTCTGATGCTAACCCTAGCCCTCACACTATCCTAGGCCTGATGATAACCCTAACCCTAACCTTAACACTATCCTAGGGCTGATGCTAACCCTAACCCTAACCCTAACACTATCCTAGAGCTGATGCTAACCCTAACCCTAACACTATCCTAGGCCTGATGATAACCCTAACCCTAACCCTAACACTATTCTAGGGCTGATGCTAACCCTAACCCTAATAATATCCTAGGGCTGATGCTAATCCTAACCCTAACCCTAACACTATCCTAGGGCTGATGCTATCCCTAACCCTAACCCTAACACTATCCTAGGGCTGATGCTAACCCTAACCCTAAACCTAATACTATCCTAGGGCTGATGCTAACCCTAACCCTAACCCTAACACTATCCTAGGGCTGATGCTAACCCTAACCCTAACCCTAACACTATCCTAGGGCTGATGCTAACCCTAACCCTAACACTATCCTAGGCCTGATGATAACCCTAACCCTAACCCTAACACTATCCTAGGGCTGATGCTAACCCTAACCCTAACTCTAACACTATCTTAGGGCTGAGGCTAACCCTAACCCTAACACTATCCTACGGCTGATGCTAACCCTAACCCTAACCCTAACACTATCCTAGGGCTGATGCTAACCCTAACCCTAACACTATCCTAGGGCTGATGCTAACCCTAACCCTAACTCTAACACTATCTTAGGGCTGAGGCTAACCCTAATCCTAACACTATCCTACGGCTGATGCTAACCCTAACCCTAACCCTAACACTATCCTAGGGCTGATGCTAACCCTAACACTAACACTATCCTAGGGCTGATGCTAACCCTAACCCTAACCCTAACACTATCCTAGGGCTGATTCTAACCCTAACCCTAACTCTAACACTATCTTAGGGCTGAGGCTAACCCTAACCCTAACACTATCCTACGGCTGATGCTAACCCTAACCCTAACCCTAGGACTATCCTAGGGCTGATGCTAACACTAACCCTAACACTATCCTAGGCCTGATGCTAACCCTAAGCCTAACCCTAACACTATCGTAGGGCTGATGCTAACCCTAACCCTAACACTATTCTAGGGCTGATGCTAACCTAACACTAACCCTAACACTATCCTAGGGCTGATGCTAACCCTAACCCTGACACTTTCCTAGGCCTGATGATAACCCTAACCCCAACCCTAACACCATCCTAGGGCTGATGCTAACGCTAACCCTAACACTATCCTAGGGCTGATGCTAACCCTAACCCTAACCCTAACACTATCCTAGCGCTGATGCTAACCCTAACCCTAACACTATCCTAGGCCTGATGCTAACCTTAACCCTAACCCTAACACTATCCTAGGGCTGATGCTAACCCTAACCCTAACCCTAACACTATCCTAGAGCTGATGCTAACCCTAACCCTAACCCTAACCCTAACCCTAATACTATCCTAGGGCTGATGCTAACCCTAACCCTAACCCTAACACTATCCTAGGGCTGATGCTAACCCTAACCCTAACTCTAACACTATCCTAGGGCTGAGGCTAACCCCAACCCTAACCCTATCCTACTGCTGATGCTAACCCTAACCCTAACCCTAACACTATCCTAAGGCTGATGCTAACCCTAACACTAACACTATCCTAGGCCTGGTGCTAACCATAACCCTAACCCTAACACTATTCTAGGGCTGATGCTAACCCTAACCCTAATAATATCCTAGGGCTGATGCTAGCCCTAACCCTAAACCTAACACTATCCTAGGGCTGATGCTATCCCTAACCCTAACCCTAACACTATCCTAGGGCTGATGCTAACCCTAACCCTAAACCTAATACTATCCTAGGGCTGATGCTAACCCTAACCCTAACCATAACACTATCCTAGGGCTGATGCTAACCCTAACCCTAACCCTAACACTATAATAGGGCTGATGCTAACCCTAACCCTAACACTATCCTAGGCCTGATGATAACCGTAACCCTAACCCTAACACTATCCTAGGGCTGATGCTAAACCTAACCCTAACACTATCCTAGGGCTGATGCTAACCCTAACCCTAACCCTAACACTATCCTAAGTCTGATGCTAACCCTAGCCCTCACACTATCCTAGGCCTGATGATAACCCTAACCCTAACCTTAACACTATCCTAGGGCTGATGCTAACCCTAACCCTAACCCTAACACTATCCTAGAGCTGATGCTAACCCTAACCCTAACACTATCCTAGGCCTGATGATAACCCTATCCTTAACCCTGACACTATCCTAGGGCTGATGCTAACCCTAACCCTAACACTATCCTAGGGCTGATGCTAACCCTAACCCTAACACTATCCTGGGCCTGATGCTAACCCTAAACCTAACCCTAACACTATGCTAGGGCTGATGCTAACCCTAATCCTAACACTATCCTTGGGCTGATGCTAACCCTAACCCTAACCCTAACACTATCCTAGGGCAGATGCTAACCCTAACGCTAACCCTAACACTATCCTTGAACTGATGCTAACCCTAACCCTAACCCTAACACTATCCTAGGCCTGATGATAACCCTAACCCTAACCCTAACACTATCCTAGGATTTATGTTAACCCTAACCCTAACACTATCCTAGGGCTGATGCTAACCCTAACCCTAACCCTAACACTATCCTAGGGCGGATGCTAACCCTAACCCTAACCCTAACACTATCCTAAGGCTGATGCTAACCCTAACACTAACACTATCCTAGGGCTGATGCTAACCCTAACCCTAACCCTAACATTATCCTAGGGCGGATGCTAACCCTAACCCTAACCCTAACACTATCCTAGGGCTGATGCTAACCCTAACACTAACACTATCCTAGGCCTGATGCTAACCCTAACACTAACCCTAACACTATCCTAGGGCTGATGCTAACCCTAACCCTAACACTATCCTAGGGCTGATGCTAACCCTAACACTAACACTATCCTAGGGCTGATGCTAACCCTAACCCTAACCCTAACACTCTCCAAGGGCTGATGCTAACCATAACCCTAACCCTAACACTATCCTAGGGCTGATGCTAACCCTAACCCTAACTCTAACACTATCTTAGGGCTGATGCTAACCCTAACCCTAACACTATCCTAGGGCTGATGCTAACCCTAACCCTAACCCTAACACTATCCTAAGTCTGATGCTAACCCTAGACCTCACACTATACTAGGCCTGATGATAACCATAACCCTAACCTTAACACTATCCTAGGGCTGATGCTAACCCTAACCCTAACCCTAACACTATCCAAGAGCTGATGCTAACCCTAACCCTAACACTATCCTAGGCCTGATGATAACCCTAACACTAACCCTGACACTATCCTAGGGCTGATGCTAACCCTAACCCTAACCCTCACACTATCCTAGGACTGATGCTAACCCTAACCCTAACACTATCCTAGGGCTGATGCTAACCCTAACCCTAACTCTAACACTATCTTAGGGCTGAGGCTAACCCTAACCCTAACACTATCCTACGGCTGATGCTAACCCTAACCCTAACTCTAACACTATCTTAGGGCTGAGGCTAACCCTAACCCTAACACTATCCTACGGCTGATGCTAACCTAACCCTAACCCTAACACTATCCTAGGGCTGATGCTAACCCTAACCCTAACACTATCCTAGGCCTGATTATAACCCTAACCCTGACCCTAACACCATCCTAGGGCTGATGCTAACCCTAACCCTAACACTATCCTAGGGCTGATGCTAACCCTAACCCTAACCCTAACACTATCCTAGGGCTGATGCTAACCCTAACCCTAACACTATCCTAGGCCTGATGCTAACCCTAACCCTAACCCTAACACTATCCTAGGGCTGATGCTAACCCTAACCCTAACCCTAACACTATCCTAGAGCTGATGCTAACCCTAACCCTAACACTATCCTAGGGCTGATGCTAACCCTAACCCTAACCCTAACACTATCCTAAGTCTGATGCTAACCCTAGCCCTCACACTATCCTAGGCCTGATGATAACCCTAACCCTAACCTTAACACTATCCTAGGGCTGATGCTAACCCTAACCCTAACCCTAACACTATCCTAGAGCTGATGCTAACCCTAACCCTAACACTATCCTAGGCCTGATGATAACCCTAACCCTAACCCTAACACTATTCTAGGGCTGATGCTAACCCTAACCCTAATAATATCCTAGGGCTGATGCTAATCCTAACCCTAACCCTAACACTATCCTAGGGCTGATGCTATCCCTAACCCTAACCCTAACACTATCCTAGGGCTGATGCTAACCCTAACCCTAAACCTAATACTATCCTAGGGCTGATGCTAACCCTAACCCTAACCCTAACACTATCCTAGGGCTGATGCTAACCCTAACCCTAACCCTAACACTATCCTAGGGCTGATGCTAACCCTAACCCTAACACTATCCTAGGCCTGATGATAACCCTAACCCTAACCCTAACACTATCCTAGGGCTGATGCTAACCCTAACCCTAACTCTAACACTATCTTAGGGCTGAGGCTAACCCTAACCCTAACACTATCCTACGGCTGATGCTAACCCTAACCCTAACCCTAACACTATCCTAGGGCTGATGCTAACCCTAACCCTAACACTATCCTAGGGCTGATGCTAACCCTAACCCTAACTCTAACACTATCTTAGGGCTGAGGCTAACCCTAATCCTAACACTATCCTACGGCTGATGCTAACCCTAACCCTAACCCTAACACTATCCTAGGGCTGATGCTAACCCTAACACTAACACTATCCTAGGGCTGATGCTAACCCTAACCCTAACCCTAACACTATCCTAGGGCTGATTCTAACCCTAACCCTAACTCTAACACTATCTTAGGGCTGAGGCTAACCCTAACCCTAACACTATCCTACGGCTGATGCTAACCCTAACCCTAACCCTAGGACTATCCTAGGGCTGATGCTAACACTAACCATAACACTATCCTAGGCCTGATGCTAACCCTAAGCCTAACCCTAACACTATCGTAGGGCTGATGCTAACCCTAACCCTAACACTATTCTAGGGCTGATGCTAACCTAACACTAACCCTAACACTATCCTAGGGCTGATGCTAACCCTAACCCTGACACTTTCCTAGGCCTGATGATAACCCTAACCCCAACCCTAACACCATCCTAGGGCTGATGCTAACGCTAACCCTAACACTATCCTAGGGCTGATGCTAACCCTAACCCTAACCCTAACACTATCCTAGCGCTGATGCTAACCCTAACCCTAACACTATCCTAGGCCTGATGCTAACCTTAACCCTAACCCTAACACTATCCTAGGGCTGATGCTAACCCTAACCCTAACCCTAACACTATCCTAGAGCTGATGCTAACCCTAACCCTAACCCTAACCCTAACCCTAATACTATCCTAGGGCTGATGCTAACCCTAACCCTAACCCTAACACTATCCTAGGGCTGATGCTAACCCTAACCCTAACTCTAACACTATCCTAGGGCTGAGGCTAACCCCAACCCTAACACTATCCTACTGCTGATGCTAACCCTAACCCTAACCCTAACACTATCCTAAGGCTGATGCTAACCCTAACACTAACACTATCCTAGGCCTGGTGCTAACCATAACCCTAACCCTAACACTATTCTAGGGCTGATGCTAACCCTAACCCTAATAATATCCTAGGGCTGATGCTAGCCCTAACCCTAAACCTAACACTATCCTAGGGCTGATGCTATCCCTAACCCTAACCCTAACACTATCCTAGGGCTGATGCTAACCCTAACCCTAAACCTAATACTATCCTAGGGCTGATGCTAACCCTAACCCTAACCATAACACTATCCTAGGGCTGATGCTAACCCTAACCCTAACCCTAACACTATAATAGGGCTGATGCTAACCCTAACCCTAACACTATCCTAGGCCTGATGATAACCGTAACCCTAACCCTAACACTATCCTAGGGCTGATGCTAAACCTAACCCTAACACTATCCTAGGGCTGATGCTAACCCTAACCCTAACCCTAACACTATCCTAAGTCTGATGCTAACCCTAGCCCTCACACTATCCTAGGCCTGATGATAACCCTAACCCTAACCTTAACACTATCCTAGGGCTGATGCTAACCCTAACCCTAACCCTAACACTATCCTAGAGCTGATGCTAACCCTAACCCTAACACTATCCTAGGCCTGATGATAACCCTATCCTTAACCCTGACACTATCCTAGGGCTGATGCTAACCCTAACCCTAACACTATCCTAGGGCTGATGCTAACCCTAACCCTAACACTATCCTGGGCCTGATGCTAACCCTAAACCTAACCCTAACACTATGCTAGGGCTGATGCTAACCCTAATCCTAACACTATCCTTGGGCTGATGCTAACCCTAACCCTAACCCTAACACTATCCTAGGGCAGATGCTAACCCTAACGCTAACCCTAACACTATCCTTGAACTGATGCTAACCCTAACCCTAACCCTAACACTATCCTAGGCCTGATGATAACCCTAACCCTAACCCTAACACTATCCTAGGATTTATGTTAACCCTAACCCTAACACTATCCTAGGGCTGATGCTAACCCTAACCCTAACCCTAACACTATCCTAGGGCGGATGCTAACCCTAACCCTAACCCTAACACTATCCTAAGGCTGATGCTAACCCTAACACTAACACTATCCTAGGGCTGATGCTAACCCTAACCCTAACCCTAACATTATCCTAGGGCGGATGCTAACCCTAACCCTAACCCTAACACTATCCTAGGGCTGATGCTAACCCTAACACTAACACTATCCTAGGCCTGATGCTAACCCTAACACTAACCCTAACACTATCCTAGGGCTGATGCTAACCCTAACCCTAACACTATCCTAGGGCTGATGCTAACCCTAACACTAACACTATCCTAGGGCTGATGCTAACCCTAACCCTAACCCTAACACTCTCCAAGGGCTGATGCTAACCATAACCCTAACCCTAACACTATCCTAGGGCTGATGCTAACCCTAACCCTAACTCTAACACTATCTTAGGGCTGATGCTAACCCTAACCCTAACACTATCCTAGGGCTGATGCTAACCCTAACCCTAACCCTAACACTATCCTAAGTCTGATGCTAACCCTAGACCTCACACTATACTAGGCCTGATGATAACCATAACCCTAACCTTAACACTATCCTAGGGCTGATGCTAACCCTAACCCTAACCCTAACACTATCCAAGAGCTGATGCTAACCCTAACCCTAACACTATCCTAGGCCTGATGATAACCCTAACACTAACCCTGACACTATCCTAGGGCTGATGCTAACCCTAACCCTAACCCTCACACTATCCTAGGACTGATGCTAACCCTAACCCTAACACTATCCTAGGGCTGATGCTAACCCTAACCCTAACTCTAACACTATCTTAGGGCTGAGGCTAACCCTAACCCTAACACTATCCTACGGCTGATGCTAACCCTAACCCTAACTCTAATACTATTTTAGGGCTGAGGCTAACCCTAACCCTAACACTATCCTACGGCTGATGCTAACCTAACCCTAACCCTAACACTATCCTAGGGCTGATGCTAACCCTAACCCTAACACTATCCTAGGCCTGATTATAACCCTAACCCTGACCCTAACACCATCCTAGGGCTGATGCTAACCCTAACCCTAACACTATCCTAGGGCTGATGCTAACCCTAACCCTAACCCTAACACTATCCTAGGGCTGATGCTAACCCTAACCCTAACACTATCCTAGGCCTGATGCTAACCCTAACCCTAACCCTAACACTATCCTAGGGCTGATGCTAACCCTAACCCTAACCCTAACACTATCCTAGAGCTGATGCTAACCCTAACCCTAACCCTAACCCTAACCCTAATACTATCCTAGGGCTGATGCTAACCCTAACCCTAACCCTAACACTATCCTAGGGCTGATGCTAACCCTAACCCTAACTCTAACACTATCCTAGGGCTGAGGCTAACCCTAACCCTAACACTATCCTACTGCTGATGCTAACCCTAACCCTAACCCTAACACTATCCTAGGGCTGATGCTAACCCTAACCCTAACACTATCCTTGGGCTGATGCTAAGACTAACCCTAACCCTAACAATATCCTAGGGCAGATGCTAACCCTAACGCTAACCCTAACACTATCCTTGAACTGATGCTAACCCTAACCCTAACCCTAACACTATCCTAGGCCTGATGATAACCCTAACCCTAACCCTAACACTATCCTAGGGTTTATGTTAACCATAACCCTAACACTATCCTAGGGCTGATGCTAACCCTAACCCTAACCCTAACACTATCCTAGGGCGGATGCTAACCCTAACCCTAACCCTAACACTATCCTAGGGCTGATGCTAACCCTAACACTAACACTATCCTAGGGCTGATGCTAATCCTAACCCTAACCCTAACATTATACTAGGGCTGATGCGAACCCTAACCCTAACTCTAACATTATCTTAGGGCTGAGGCTAACCCTATCCCTAACACTATCCTACGGCTGATGCTAACCCTAACCCTAACCCTAACACTATCCTAGGGCTGATGCTAACCCTAACCCTAACACTATCCTAGGGCTGATGCTAACCCTAACCCTAACCCTCACACTATCCTAGGACTGATGCTAACCCTAACCCTAACTCTATCCTAGGGCTGATGCTAACCCTAACCCTAACCCTAACAGTATCCTAATGCGGATGCTAACCCTAACCCTAACCCTAACACTATCCTAGGGCTGATGCTAACCCTAACACTAACACTATCCTAGGGCTGATGCTAACCCTAACCCTAACCCTAACACTATCCTAGGGCTGATGCTAACCCTTACCCTAACTCTAACACTATCTTAGGGCTGAGGCTAACCCTAACCCTAACACTATCCTACGGCTGATGCTAACCCTAACCCTAACCCTAAGACTATCCTAGGGGTGATGCTAACCCTAACCCTAACACTATCCTAGGCCTGATGCTAACCCTAAGCCTAACCCTAACACTATCCTAGGGCTGATGCTAACCCTAACCCTAACTCTAACACTATCTTAGGGCTGAGGCTAACCCTAACCCTAACACTATCCTACGGCTGATGCTAACCCTAACTCTAACCCTAACACTATCCTAGGGCTGATGCTAAACCTAACCCTAACACTATCCTAGGGCTGATGCTAACCCTAACCCTAACTCTAACATTATCTTAGGGCTGAGGCTAACCCTAACCCTAACACTATCCTACGGCTGATGCTAACCCTAACCCTAACCCTAAGACTATCCTAGGGCTGATGCTAACCCTAACCCTAACACTATCCTAGGCCTGATGCTAACCCTAAGCCTAACCCTAACACTATTCTAGGGCTGATGCTAACCCTAACCCTAACCCTAAGACTATCCTAGGGCTGATGCTAACCCTAACCCTAACACTATCCTAGGCCTGATGCTAACCCTAAGCCTAACCCTAACACTATCGTAGGGCTGATGCTAACCCTAACCCTAACACTATCCTAGGGCTGATGCTAACCTAACCCTAACACTATCCTAGGGCTGATGCTAACCCTAACCTTAACCCTAACACTAACATAGGGCTGATGCTAACCCTAACCCTAACACTATCCTAGGGCTGATGCTAACCCTAACCCTAACCCTAACGCTATCCTAGGGCTGATGCTAACCCTAACCCTAACACTATCCTAGGGCTGATGCTAACCCTAACCCTAACCCTAACACTATCCTAGGGCTGATGCTAACCCTAACACTAACACTATCCTAGGGCTGATGCTAACCCTAACCCTAACCCTAACACTATCCTAGGGCTGATGCTAACCCTAACGCTAACCCAAACACTATCCTAGGGTTGATGCTAACCCTAACCCTAACACTATCCTAGGGCTGATGCTAACCCTAACCCTAACCCTAACACTAACCTTGGGCTGATGCTAACCCTAACCCTAACACTATCCTGGGCCTAATGCTAACCCTAACCCTAACCCTAACACTATCCTAGGGCTGATGCTAACCCTAACCCTAACACTATCCTTGGGCTGATGCTAAACCTAACCCTAACCCTAACACTATCCTAGGGCAGATGCTAACCCTAACGCTAACCCTAACACTATCCTTGAACTGATGCTAACCCTAAACCTAACCCTAACACTATCCTAGGCCTGATGATAACCCTAACCCTATCCCTAACACTATCCTAGGGCTGATGCTAACCCTAACGCTAACCCTAACACTATCCTTGAACTGATGCTAACCCTAACCCTAACCCTAACACTATCCTAGGGCTGATGCTAACCCTAACCCTAACACTAACACTAACCAAGGGCTGATGCTAACCCTAACCCTAACACTATCCTAGGGCTGATGCTAACCCTAACCCTAACACTATCCTGGGCCTGATGCTAACCCTAAACCTAACCCTAACACTATGCTAGGGCTGATGCTAACCCTAATCCTAACACTATCCTTGGGCTGATGCTAACCCTAACCCTAACCCTAACACTATCCTAGGGCAGATGCTAACCCTAACGCTAACCCTAACACTATCCTTGAACTGATGCTAACCCTAACCCTAACCCTAACACTATCCTAGGCCTGATGATAACCCTAACCCTAACCCTAACACTATCCTAGGATTTATGTTAACCCTAACCCTAACACTATCCTAGGGCTGATGCTAACCCTAACCCTAACCCTAACACTATCCTAGGGCGGATGCTAACCCTAACCCTAACCCTAACACTATCCTAAGGCTGATGCTAACCCTAACACTAACACTATCCTAGGGCTGATGCTAACCCTAACCCTAACCCTAACATTATCCTAGGGCGGATGCTAACCCTAACCCTAACCCTAACACTATCCTAGGGCTGATGCTAACCCTAACACTAACACTATCCTAGGCCTGATGCTAACCCTAACACTAACCCTAACACTATCCTAGGGCTGATGCTAACCCTAACCCTAACACTATCCTAGGGCTGATGCTAACCCTAACACTAACACTATCCTAGGGCTGATGCTAACCCTAACCCTAACCCTAACACTCTCCAAGGGCTGATGCTAACCATAACCCTAACCCTAACACTATCCTAGGGCTGATGCTAACCCTAACCCTAACTCTAACACTATCTTAGGGCTGATGCTAACCCTAACCCTAACACTATCCTAGGGCTGATGCTAACCCTAACCCTAACCCTAACACTATCCTAAGTCTGATGCTAACCCTAGACCTCACACTATACTAGGCCTGATGATAACCATAACCCTAACCTTAACACTATCCTAGGGCTGATGCTAACCCTAACCCTAACCCTAACACTATCCAAGAGCTGATGCTAACCCTAACCCTAACACTATCCTAGGCCTGATGATAACCCTAACACTAACCCTGACACTATCCTAGGGCTGATGCTAACCCTAACCCTAACCCTCACACTATCCTAGGACTGATGCTAACCCTAACCCTAACACTATCCTAGGGCTGATGCTAACCCTAACCCTAACTCTAACACTATCTTAGGGCTGAGGCTAACCCTAACCCTAACACTATCCTACGGCTGATGCTAACCCTAACCCTAACTCTAACACTATCTTAGGGCTGAGGCTAACCCTAACCCTAACACTATCCTACGGCTGATGCTAACCTAACCCTAACCCTAACACTATCCTAGGGCTGATGCTAACCCTAACCCTAACACTATCCTAGGCCTGATTATAACCCTAACCCTGACCCTAACACCATCCTAGGGCTGATGCTAACCCTAACCCTAACACTATCCTAGGGCTGATGCTAACCCTAACCCTAACCCTAACACTATCCTAGGGCTGATGCTAACCCTAACCCTAACACTATCCTAGGCCTGATGCTAACCCTAACCCTAACCCTAACACTATCCTAGGGCTGATGCTAACCCTAACCCTAACCCTAACACTATCCTAGAGCTGATGCTAACCCTAACCCTAACACTATCCTAGGGCTGATGCTAACCCTAACCCTAACCCTAACACTATCCTAAGTCTGATGCTAACCCTAGCCCTCACACTATCCTAGGCCTGATGATAACCCTAACCCTAACCTTAACACTATCCTAGGGCTGATGCTAACCCTAACCCTAACCCTAACACTATCCTAGAGCTGATGCTAACCCTAACCCTAACACTATCCTAGGCCTGATGATAACCCTAACCCTAACCCTAACACTATTCTAGGGCTGATGCTAACCCTAACCCTAATAATATCCTAGGGCTGATGCTAATCCTAACCCTAACCCTAACACTATCCTAGGGCTGATGCTATCCCTAACCCTAACCCTAACACTATCCTAGGGCTGATGCTAACCCTAACCCTAAACCTAATACTATCCTAGGGCTGATGCTAACCCTAACCCTAACCCTAACACTATCCTAGGGCTGATGCTAACCCTAACCCTAACCCTAACACTATCCTAGGGCTGATGCTAACCCTAACCCTAACACTATCCTAGGCCTGATGATAACCCTAACCCTAACCCTAACACTATCCTAGGGCTGATGCTAACCCTAACCCTAACTCTAACACTATCTTAGGGCTGAGGCTAACCCTAACCCTAACACTATCCTACGGCTGATGCTAACCCTAACCCTAACCCTAACACTATCCTAGGGCTGATGCTAACCCTAACCCTAACACTATCCTAGGGCTGATGCTAACCCTAACCCTAACTCTAACACTATCTTAGGGCTGAGGCTAACCCTAATCCTAACACTATCCTACGGCTGATGCTAACCCTAACCCTAACCCTAACACTATCCTAGGGCTGATGCTAACCCTAACACTAACACTATCCTAGGGCTGATGCTAACCCTAACCCTAACCCTAACACTATCCTAGGGCTGATTCTAACCCTAACCCTAACTCTAACACTATCTTAGGGCTGAGGCTAACCCTAACCCTAACACTATCCTACGGCTGATGCTAACCCTAACCCTAACCCTAGGACTATCCTAGGGCTGATGCTAACACTAACCCTAACACTATCCTAGGCCTGATGCTAACCCTAAGCCTAACCCTAACACTATCGTAGGGCTGATGCTAACCCTAACCCTAACACTATTCTAGGGCTGATGCTAACCTAACACTAACCCTAACACTATCCTAGGGCTGATGCTAACCCTAACCCTGACACTTTCCTAGGCCTGATGATAACCCTAACCCCAACCCTAACACCATCCTAGGGCTGATGCTAACGCTAACCCTAACACTATCCTAGGGCTGATGCTAACCCTAACCCTAACCCTAACACTATCCTAGCGCTGATGCTAACCCTAACCCTAACACTATCCTAGGCCTGATGCTAACCTTAACCCTAACCCTAACACTATCCTAGGGCTGATGCTAACCCTAACCCTAACCCTAACACTATCCTAGAGCTGATGCTAACCCTAACCCTAACCCTAACCCTAACCCTAATACTATCCTAGGGCTGATGCTAACCCTAACCCTAACCCTAACACTATCCTAGGGCTGATGCTAACCCTAACCCTAACTCTAACACTATCCTAGGGCTGAGGCTAACCCCAACCCTAACACTATCCTACTGCTGATGCTAACCCTAACCCTAACCCTAACACTATCCTAAGGCTGATGCTAACCCTAACACTAACACTATCCTAGGCCTGGTGCTAACCATAACCCTAACCCTAACACTATTCTAGGGCTGATGCTAACCCTAACCCTAATAATATCCTAGGGCTGATGCTAGCCCTAACCCTAAACCTAACACTATCCTAGGGCTGATGCTATCCCTAACCCTAACCCTAACACTATCCTAGGGCTGATGCTAACCCTAACCCTAAACCTAATACTATCCTAGGGCTGATGCTAACCCTAACCCTAACCATAACACTATCCTAGGGCTGATGCTAACCCTAACCCTAACCCTAACACTATAATAGGGCTGATGCTAACCCTAACCCTAACACTATCCTAGGCCTGATGATAACCGTAACCCTAACCCTAACACTATCCTAGGGCTGATGCTAAACCTAACCCTAACACTATCCTAGGGCTGATGCTAACCCTAACCCTAACCCTAACACTATCCTAAGTCTGATGCTAACCCTAGCCCTCACACTATCCTAGGCCTGATGATAACCCTAACCCTAACCTTAACACTATCCTAGGGCTGATGCTAACCCTAACCCTAACCCTAACACTATCCTAGAGCTGATGCTAACCCTAACCCTAACACTATCCTAGGCCTGATGATAACCCTATCCTTAACCCTGACACTATCCTAGGGCTGATGCTAACCCTAACCCTAACACTATCCTAGGGCTGATGCTAACCCTAACCCTAACACTATCCTGGGCCTGATGCTAACCCTAAACCTAACCCTAACACTATGCTAGGGCTGATGCTAACCCTAATCCTAACACTATCCTTGGGCTGATGCTAACCCTAACCCTAACCCTAACACTATCCTAGGGCAGATGCTAACCCTAACGCTAACCCTAACACTATCCTTGAACTGATGCTAACCCTAACCCTAACCCTAACACTATCCTAGGCCTGATGATAACCCTAACCCTAACCCTAACACTATCCTAGGATTTATGTTAACCCTAACCCTAACACTATCCTAGGGCTGATGCTAACCCTAACCCTAACCCTAACACTATCCTAGGGCGGATGCTAACCCTAACCCTAACCCTAACACTATCCTAAGGCTGATGCTAACCCTAACACTAACACTATCCTAGGGCTGATGCTAACCCTAACCCTAACCCTAACATTATCCTAGGGCGGATGCTAACCCTAACCCTAACCCTAACACTATCCTAGGGCTGATGCTAACCCTAACACTAACACTATCCTAGGCCTGATGCTAACCCTAACACTAACCCTAACACTATCCTAGGGCTGATGCTAACCCTAACCCTAACACTATCCTAGGGCTGATGCTAACCCTAACACTAACACTATCCTAGGGCTGATGCTAACCCTAACCCTAACCCTAACACTCTCCAAGGGCTGATGCTAACCATAACCCTAACCCTAACACTATCCTAGGGCTGATGCTAACCCTAACCCTAACTCTAACACTATCTTAGGGCTGATGCTAACCCTAACCCTAACACTATCCTAGGGCTGATGCTAACCCTAACCCTAACCCTAACACTATCCTAAGTCTGATGCTAACCCTAGACCTCACACTATACTAGGCCTGATGATAACCATAACCCTAACCTTAACACTATCCTAGGGCTGATGCTAACCCTAACCCTAACCCTAACACTATCCAAGAGCTGATGCTAACCCTAACCCTAACACTATCCTAGGCCTGATGATAACCCTAACACTAACCCTGACACTATCCTAGGGCTGATGCTAACCCTAACCCTAACCCTCACACTATCCTAGGACTGATGCTAACCCTAACCCTAACACTATCCTAGGGCTGATGCTAACCCTAACCCTAACTCTAACACTATCTTAGGGCTGAGGCTAACCCTAACCCTAACACTATCCTACGGCTGATGCTAACCCTAACCCTAACTCTAACACTATCTTAGGGCTGAGGCTAACCCTAACCCTAACACTATCCTACGGCTGATGCTAACCTAACCCTAACCCTAACACTATCCTAGGGCTGATGCTAACCCTAACCCTAACACTATCCTAGGCCTGATTATAACCCTAACCCTGACCCTAACACCATCCTAGGGCTGATGCTAACCCTAACCCTAACACTATCCTAGGGCTGATGCTAACCCTAACCCTAACCCTAACACTATCCTAGGGCTGATGCTAACCCTAACCCTAACACTATCCTAGGCCTGATGCTAACCCTAACCCTAACCCTAACACTATCCTAGGGCTGATGCTAACCCTAACCCTAACCCTAACACTATCCTAGAGCTGATGCTAACCCTAACCCTAACCCTAACCCTAACCCTAATACTATCCTAGGGCTGATGCTAACCCTAACCCTAACCCTAACACTATCCTAGGGCTGATGCTAACCCTAACCCTAACTCTAACACTATCCTAGGGCTGAGGCTAACCCTAACCCTAACACTATCCTACTGCTGATGCTAACCCTAACCCTAACCCTAACACTATCCTAGGGCTGATGCTAACCCTAACCCTAACACTATCCTACTGCTGATGCTAACCCTAACCCTAACCCTAACAATATCCTAGGGCAGATGCTAACCCTAACGCTAACCCTAACACTATCCTTGAACTGATGCTAACCCTAACCCTAACCCTAACACTATCCTAGGCCTGATGATAACCCTAACCCTAACCCTAACACTATCCTAGGGTTTATGTTAACCATAACCCTAACACTATCCTAGGGCTGATGCTAACCCTAACCCTAACCCTAACACTATCCTAGGGCGGATGCTAACCCTAACCCTAACCCTAACACTATCCTAGGGCTGATGCTAACCCTAACACTAACACTATCCTAGGGCTGATGCTAATCCTAACCCTAACCCTAACATTATACTAGGGCTGATGCGAACCCTAACCCTAACTCTAACATTATCTTAGGGCTGAGGCTAACCCTATCCCTAACACTATCCTACGGCTGATGCTAACCCTAACCCTAACCCTAACACTATCCTAGGGCTGATGCTAACCCTAACCCTAACACTATCCTAGGGCTGATGCTAACCCTAACCCTAACCCTCACACTATCCTAGGACTGATGCTAACCCTAACCCTAACTCTATCCTAGGGCTGATGCTAACCCTAACCCTAACCCTAACAGTATCCTAATGCGGATGCTAACCCTAACCCTAACCCTAACACTATCCTAGGGCTGATGCTAACCCTAACACTAACACTATCCTAGGGCTGATGCTAACCCTAACCCTAACCCTAACACTATCCTAGGGCTGATGCTAACCCTTACCCTAACTCTAACACTATCTTAGGGCTGAGGCTAACCCTAACCCTAACACTATCCTACGGCTGATGCTAACCCTAACCCTAACCCTAAGACTATCCTAGGGGTGATGCTAACCCTAACCCTAACACTATCCTAGGCCTGATGCTAACCCTAAGCCTAACCCTAACACTATCCTAGGGCTGATGCTAACCCTAACCCTAACTCTAACACTATCTTAGGGCTGAGGCTAACCCTAACCCTAACACTATCCTACGGCTGATGCTAACCCTAACTCTAACCCTAACACTATCCTAGGGCTGATGCTAAACCTAACCCTAACACTATCCTAGGGCTGATGCTAACCCTAACCCTAACTCTAACATTATCTTAGGGCTGAGGCTAACCCTAACCCTAACACTATCCTACGGCTGATGCTAACCCTAACCCTAACCCTAAGACTATCCTAGGGCTGATGCTAACCCTAACCCTAACACTATCCTAGGCCTGATGCTAACCCTAAGCCTAACCCTAACACTATTCTAGGGCTGATGCTAACCCTAACCCTAACCCTAAGACTATCCTAGGGCTGATGCTAACCCTAACCCTAACACTATCCTAGGCCTGATGCTAACCCTAAGCCTAACCCTAACACTATCGTAGGGCTGATGCTAACCCTAACCCTAACACTATCCTAGGGCTGATGCTAACCTAACCCTAACACTATCCTAGGGCTGATGCTAACCCTAACCTTAACCCTAACACTAACATAGGGCTGATGCTAACCCTAACCCTAACACTATCCTAGGGCTGATGCTAACCCTAACCCTAACCCTAACGCTATCCTAGGGCTGATGCTAACCCTAACCCTAACACTATCCTAGGGCTGATGCTAACCCTAACCCTAACCCTAACACTATCCTAGGGCTGATGCTAACCCTAACACTAACACTATCCTAGGGCTGATGCTAACCCTAACCCTAACCCTAACACTATCCTAGGGCTGATGCTAACCCTAACGCTAACCCAAACACTATCCTAGGGTTGATGCTAACCCTAACCCTAACACTATCCTAGGGCTGATGCTAACCCTAACCCTAACCCTAACACTAACCTTGGGCTGATGCTAACCCTAACCCTAACACTATCCTGGGCCTAATGCTAACCCTAACCCTAACCCTAACACTATCCTAGGGCTGATGCTAACCCTAACCCTAACACTATCCTTGGGCTGATGCTAAACCTAACCCTAACCCTAACACTATCCTAGGGCAGATGCTAACCCTAACGCTAACCCTAACACTATCCTTGAACTGATGCTAACCCTAAACCTAACCCTAACACTATCCTAGGCCTGATGATAACCCTAACCCTATCCCTAACACTATCCTAGGGCTGATGCTAACCCTAACGCTAACCCTAACACTATCCTTGAACTGATGCTAACCCTAACCCTAACCCTAACACTATCCTAGGGCTGATGCTAACCCTAACCCTAACACTAACACTAACCAAGGGCTGATGCTAACCCTAACCCTAACACTATCCTAGGGCTGATGCTAACCCTAACCCTAACCCTAACACTATCCTAGGGCTGATGCTAACCCTAACCCTAACACTATCCTAGGGCTGATGCTAACCCTAACCCTAACCCTAACACTATCCTAGGGCTGATGCTAACCCTAACACTAACACTATCCTAGGGCTGATGCTAACCCTAACCCTAACCCTAACACTATCCTAGGGCTTATGCTAACCCTAACCCTAACCCAAACACTATCCTAGGGTTGATGCTAACCCTAACCCTAACACTATCCTAGTGCTGATGCTAACCCTAACCCTAACCCTAACACTATCCTTGGGCTGATGCTAACCCTAACCCTAAGACTATCCTGGGCCTGATGCTAACCCTAACCCTAACCCTAACACTATCCTAGGGCTGATGCTAACCCTAACCCTAACCCTAACACTATCCTAGAGCTGATGCTAACCCTAACCCTAACCCTAACCCTAACCCTAATACTATCCTAGGGCTGATGCTAACCCTAACCCTAACCCTAACACTATCCTAGGGCTGATGCTAACCCTAACCCTAACTCTAACACTATCCTAGGGCTGAGGCTAACCCCAACCCTAACACTATCCTACTGCTGATGCTAACCCTAACCCTAACCCTAACACTATCCTAAGGCTGATGCTAACCCTAACACTAACACTATCCTAGGCCTGGTGCTAACCATAACCCTAACCCTAACACTATTCTAGGGCTGATGCTAACCCTAACCCTAATAATATCCTAGGGCTGATGCTAGCCCTAACCCTAAACCTAACACTATCCTAGGGCTGATGCTATCCCTAACCCTAACCCTAACACTATCCTAGGGCTGATGCTAACCCTAACCCTAAACCTAATACTATCCTAGGGCTGATGCTAACCCTAACCCTAACCATAACACTATCCTAGGGCTGATGCTAACCCTAACCCTAACCCTAACACTATAATAGGGCTGATGCTAACCCTAACCCTAACACTATCCTAGGCCTGATGATAACCGTAACCCTAACCCTAACACTATCCTAGGGCTGATGCTAAACCTAACCCTAACACTATCCTAGGGCTGATGCTAACCCTAACCCTAACCCTAACACTATCCTAAGTCTGATGCTAACCCTAGCCCTCACACTATCCTAGGCCTGATGATAACCCTAACCCTAACCTTAACACTATCCTAGGGCTGATGCTAACCCTAACCCTAACCCTAACACTATCCTAGAGCTGATGCTAACCCTAACCCTAACACTATCCTAGGCCTGATGATAACCCTATCCTTAACCCTGACACTATCCTAGGGCTGATGCTAACCCTAACCCTAACACTATCCTAGGGCTGATGCTAACCCTAACCCTAACACTATCCTGGGCCTGATGCTAACCCTAAACCTAACCCTAACACTATGCTAGGGCTGATGCTAACCCTAATCCTAACACTATCCTTGGGCTGATGCTAACCCTAACCCTAACCCTAACACTATCCTAGGGCAGATGCTAACCCTAACGCTAACCCTAACACTATCCTTGAACTGATGCTAACCCTAACCCTAACCCTAACACTATCCTAGGCCTGATGATAACCCTAACCCTAACCCTAACACTATCCTAGGATTTATGTTAACCCTAACCCTAACACTATCCTAGGGCTGATGCTAACCCTAACCCTAACCCTAACACTATCCTAGGGCGGATGCTAACCCTAACCCTAACCCTAACACTATCCTAAGGCTGATGCTAACCCTAACACTAACACTATCCTAGGGCTGATGCTAACCCTAACCCTAACCCTAACATTATCCTAGGGCGGATGCTAACCCTAACCCTAACCCTAACACTATCCTAGGGCTGATGCTAACCCTAACACTAACACTATCCTAGGCCTGATGCTAACCCTAACACTAACCCTAACACTATCCTAGGGCTGATGCTAACCCTAACCCTAACACTATCCTAGGGCTGATGCTAACCCTAACACTAACACTATCCTAGGGCTGATGCTAACCCTAACCCTAACCCTAACACTCTCCAAGGGCTGATGCTAACCATAACCCTAACCCTAACACTATCCTAGGGCTGATGCTAACCCTAACCCTAACTCTAACACTATCTTAGGGCTGATGCTAACCCTAACCCTAACACTATCCTAGGGCTGATGCTAACCCTAACCCTAACCCTAACACTATCCTAAGTCTGATGCTAACCCTAGACCTCACACTATACTAGGCCTGATGATAACCATAACCCTAACCTTAACACTATCCTAGGGCTGATGCTAACCCTAACCCTAACCCTAACACTATCCAAGAGCTGATGCTAACCCTAACCCTAACACTATCCTAGGCCTGATGATAACCCTAACACTAACCCTGACACTATCCTAGGGCTGATGCTAACCCTAACCCTAACCCTCACACTATCCTAGGACTGATGCTAACCCTAACCCTAACACTATCCTAGGGCTGATGCTAACCCTAACCCTAACTCTAACACTATCTTAGGGCTGAGGCTAACCCTAACCCTAACACTATCCTACGGCTGATGCTAACCCTAACCCTAACTCTAACACTATCTTAGGGCTGAGGCTAACCCTAACCCTAACACTATCCTACGGCTGATGCTAACCTAACCCTAACCCTAACACTATCCTAGGGCTGATGCTAACCCTAACCCTAACACTATCCTAGGCCTGATTATAACCCTAACCCTGACCCTAACACCATCCTAGGGCTGATGCTAACCCTAACCCTAACACTATCCTAGGGCTGATGCTAACCCTAACCCTAACCCTAACACTATCCTAGGGCTGATGCTAACCCTAACCCTAACACTATCCTAGGCCTGATGCTAACCCTAACCCTAACCCTAACACTATCCTAGGGCTGATGCTAACCCTAACCCTAACCCTAACACTATCCTAGAGCTGATGCTAACCCTAACCCTAACCCTAACCCTAACCCTAATACTATCCTAGGGCTGATGCTAACCCTAACCCTAACCCTAACACTATCCTAGGGCTGATGCTAACCCTAACCCTAACTCTAACACTATCCTAGGGCTGAGGCTAACCCTAACCCTAACACTATCCTACTGCTGATGCTAACCCTAACCCTAACCCTAACACTATCCTAGGGCTGATGCTAACCCTAACCCTAACACTATCCTTGGGCTGATGCTAAGACTAACCCTAACCCTAACAATATCCTAGGGCAGATGCTAACCCTAACGCTAACCCTAACACTATCCTTGAACTGATGCTAACCCTAACCCTAACCCTAACACTATCCTAGGCCTGATGATAACCCTAACCCTAACCCTAACACTATCCTAGGGTTTATGTTAACCATAACCCTAACACTATCCTAGGGCTGATGCTAACCCTAACCCTAACCCTAACACTATCCTAGGGCGGATGCTAACCCTAACCCTAACCCTAACACTATCCTAGGGCTGATGCTAACCCTAACACTAACACTATCCTAGGGCTGATGCTAATCCTAACCCTAACCCTAACATTATACTAGGGCTGATGCGAACCCTAACCCTAACTCTAACATTATCTTAGGGCTGAGGCTAACCCTATCCCTAACACTATCCTACGGCTGATGCTAACCCTAACCCTAACCCTAACACTATCCTAGGGCTGATGCTAACCCTAACCCTAACACTATCCTAGGGCTGATGCTAACCCTAACCCTAACCCTCACACTATCCTAGGACTGATGCTAACCCTAACCCTAACTCTATCCTAGGGCTGATGCTAACCCTAACCCTAACCCTAACAGTATCCTAATGCGGATGCTAACCCTAACCCTAACCCTAACACTATCCTAGGGCTGATGCTAACCCTAACACTAACACTATCCTAGGGCTGATGCTAACCCTAACCCTAACCCTAACACTATCCTAGGGCTGATGCTAACCCTTACCCTAACTCTAACACTATCTTAGGGCTGAGGCTAACCCTAACCCTAACACTATCCTACGGCTGATGCTAACCCTAACCCTAACCCTAAGACTATCCTAGGGGTGATGCTAACCCTAACCCTAACACTATCCTAGGCCTGATGCTAACCCTAAGCCTAAACCTAACACTATCCTAGGGCTGATGCTAACCCTAACCCTAACTCTAACACTATCTTAGGGCTGAGGCTAACCCTAACCCTAACACTATCCTACGGCTGATGCTAACCCTAACTCTAACCCTAACACTATCCTAGGGCTGATGCTAAACCTAACCCTAACACTATCCTAGGGCTGATGCTAACCCTAACCCTAACTCTAACATTATCTTAGGGCTGAGGCTAACCCTAACCCTAACACTATCCTACGGCTGATGCTAACCCTAACCCTAACCCTAAGACTATCCTAGGGCTGATGCTAACCCTAACCCTAACACTATCCTAGGCCTGATGCTAACCCTAAGCCTAACCCTAACACTATCGTAGGGCTGATGCTAACCCTAACCCTAACACTATCCTAGGGCTGATGCTAACCTAACCCTAACACTATCCTAGGGCTGATGCTAACCCTAACCTTAACCCTAACACTAACATAGGGCTGATGCTAACCCTAACCCTAACACTATCCTAGGGCTGATGCTAACCCTAACCTAACCCTAACGCTATCCTAGGGCTGATGCTTACCCTAACCCTAACACTATCCTAGGGCTGATGCTAACCCTAACCCTAACCCTAACACTATCCTAGGGCTGATGCTAACCCTAACACTAACACTATCCTAGGGCTGATGCTAACCCTAACCCTAACCCTAACACTATCCTAGGGCTGATGCTAACCCTAACGCTAACCCAAACACTATCCTAGGGTTGATGCTAACCCTAACCCTAACACTATCCTAGGGCTGATGCTAACCCTAACCCTAACCCTAACACTAACCTTGGGCTGATGCTAACCCTAACCCTAACACTATCCTGGGCCTAATGCTAACCCTAACCCTAACCCTAACACTATCCTAGGGCTGATGCTAACCCTAACCCTAACACTATCCTTGGGCTGATGCTAACCCTAACCCTAACCCTAACACTATCCTAGGGCAGATGCTAACCCTAACGCTAACCCTAACACTATCCTTGAACTGATGCTAACCCTAAACCTAACCCTAACACTATCCTAGGCCTGATGATAACCCTAACCCTATCCCTAACACTATCCTAGGGCTGATGCTAACCCTAACGCTAACCCTAACACTATCCTTGAACTGATGCTAACCCTAACCCTAACCCTAACACTATCCTAGGGCTGATGCTAACCCTAACCCTAACACTAACACTAACCAAGGGCTGATGCTAACCCTAACCCTAACACTATCCTAGGGCTGATGCTAACCCTAACCCTAACCCTAACACTATCCTAGGGCTGATGCTAACCCTAACCCTAACACTATCCTAGGGCTGATGCTAACCCTAACCCTAACCCTAACACTATCCTAGGGCTGATGCTAACCCTAACACTAACACTATCCTAGGGCTGATGCTAACCCTAACCCTAACCCTAACACTATCCTAGGGCTTATGCTAACCCTAACCCTAACCCAAACACTATCCTAGGGTTGATGCTAACCCTAACCCTAACACTATCCTAGTGCTGATGCTAACCCTAACCCTAACCCTAACACTATCCTTGGGCTGATGCTAACCCTAACCCTAAGACTATCCTGGGCCTGATGCTAACCCTAACCCTAACCCTAACACTATCCTAGGGCTGATGCTAACCCTAACGCTAACACTATCCTAGGGCTGATGCTAACCCTAACCCTAACCCTAACACTATCCTAGGGCAGATGCTAACCCTAACGCTAACCCTAACACTATCCTTGAACTGATGCTAACCCTAACCCTAACCCTAACACTATCCTAGGCCTGATGATAACCCTAACCCTAACGCTAACACTATCCTAGGGTTTATGTTAACCCTAACCCTAACACTATCCTAGGGCTGATGCTAAGACTAACCCTAACCCTAACACTATCCTTGGGCTGATGCTAACCCTAACCCTAACACTATCCTGGGCTTGATGCTAACCCTAACCCTAACCCTAACACTATCCTTGGGCTGATGCTAACCCTAACCCTAACACTATCCTGGGCCTGATGCTAACCCTAACCCTAACCCTACCACTATCCTAGGGCTGATGCTAACCCTAACGCTAACACTATCCTAGGGCTGATGCTAACCCTAACCCTAACCCTAACACTATCCTAGGGCTGATGCTAACCCTAACACTAACACTATCCTAGGGCTGATGCTAACCCTAACCCTAACCATAACACTATCCTAGGGCTGATGCTAACCCTAAACCGAACACTATCCTAGGCCTGATGATAACCCTAACCCTAACCCTAACACTATCCTAGGGCTGATGCTAACCCTAACCCTAACACTATCCTAGGGCTGATGCTAACCCTAACCCTAACCCTAACACTATCCTAGGGCTGATGCTACCCTAACGCTAACCCTAACACTATCCTTGAACTGATGCTAACCCTAACCCTAACCCTAACACTATCCTAGGGCTGATGCTAACCCTAACCCTAACACTAACACTAACATAGGGCTGATGCTAACCCTAACCCTAACACTATCCTAGGGCTGATGCTAACCCTAACCCTAACCCTAACACTATCCTAGGGCTGATGCTAACCCTAACCCTAACACTATCCTAGGGCTGATGCTAACCCTAACCCTAACCCTAACACTATCCTAGGGCTGATGCTAACCCTAACACTAACACTATCCTAGGGCTGATGCTAACCCTAACCCTAACACTATCCTAGGGCTGATGCTAACCCTAACGCTAACCCAAACACTATCCTAGGGTTGATGCTAACCCTAACCCTAACACTATCCTAGGGCTGATGCTAACCCTAACCCTAACCCTAACACTAACCTTGGGCTGATGCTAACCCTAACCCTAACACTATCCTGGGCCTGATGCTAACCCTAACCCTAACCCTAACACTATCCTAGTGCTGATGCTAACCCTAACCCTAACACTATCCTTGGGCTGATGCTAATCCTAACCCTAACCCTAACACTATCCTAGGGCAGATGCTAACCCTAACGCTAACCCTAACACTATCCTTGAACTGATGCTAACCCTAACCCTAACCCTAACACTATCCTAGGCCTGATGATAACCCTAACCCTAACCCTAACAGTATCCTAGGGCTGATGCTAACCCTAACGCTAACCCTAACACTATCCTTGAACTGATGCTAACCCTAACCCTAACCCTAACACTATCCTAGGGCTGATGCTAACCCTAACCCTAACACTAACACTAACCTAGGTCTGATGCTAACCCTAACCCTAACACTATCCTAGGGCTGATGCTAACCCTAACCCTAACCCTAACACTATCCTAGGGCTGATGCTAACCCTAACCCAAACACTATCCTAGGGTTGATGCTAACCCTAACCCTAACACTATCCTAGGGCTGATGCTAACCCTAACCCTAACCCTAACACTATCCTTGGGCTGATGCTAACCCTAACCCTAACACTATCCTGGGCCTGATGCTAACCCTAACCCTAACCCTAACACTATCCTAGGGCTGATGCTAACCCTAACCCTAACACTATCCTTGGGCTGATGCTAACCCTAACCCTAACCCTAACACTATCCTAGGGCAGATGCTAACCCTAACGCTAACCCTAACACTATCCTTGAACTGATGCTAACCCTAACCCTAACCCTAACACTATCCTAGGCCTGATGATAACCCTAACCCTAACGCTAACACTATCCTAGGGTTTATGTTAACCCTAACCCTAACACTATCCTAGGGCTGATGCTAACCCTAACCCTAACCCTAACACTCTCCTAGGGCGGATGCTAACCCTAACCCTAACCCTAACACTATCCTAGGGCTGATGCTAACCCTAACACTAACACTATCCTAGGCCTGATGCTAACCCTAACACTAACACTATCCTAGGGCTGATGCTAACCCTAACCCTAACCCTAACACTCTCCAAGGGCTGATGCTAACCCTAACCCTAAACCTAACACTATCCTAGGGCTGATGCTAACCCTAATCCTAACTCTAACACTATCTTAGGGCTGAGGCTAACCCTAACCCTAACACTATCCTACGGCTGATGCTAACCCGAACCCTAACCCTAACACTATCCTAGGGCTGATGCTAACCCTAACCATAACACTATCCTAGGCCTGATGCTAACCCTAACCCTAACCCTAACTCTATCCTAGGGTTGATGCTAACCCTAACCTTAACACTATCCTAGGCCTGATGATAACCCTAACCCTAACCCCAACACTATCCTAGGGCTGATGCTATCCCTAACCCTAACACTATCCTAGGCCTGATGCTAACCCTAACCCTAACCCTAACACTATCCTAAGTCTGATGCTAACCCTAGCCCTCACACTATCCTAGGCCTGATGATAACCCTAACCCTAACCTTAACACTATCCTAGGGCTGATGCTAACCCTAACCCTAACCCTAACACTATCCTAGAGCTGATGCTAACCCTAACGCTAACACTATCCGGGGCCTGATGGTAACCCTAACCCTAACCCTAACACTATCCTAGGGCTGATGCTAACCCTAACCCTAACACTATCCTTGGGCTGATGCTAACCCTAACCCTAACCCTAACAATATCCTAGGGCAGATGCTAACCCTAACCCTAACCCTAACACTATCCTTGGGCTGATGCTAACCCTAACCCTAACACTATCCGGGGCCTGATTCTAACCCTAACCCTAACCCTAACACTATCCTAGGGCTGATGCTAACCCTAACCCTAACACTATCCTAGGGCAGATGCTAACCCTAACGCTAACCCTAACACTATCCTTGAACTGATGCTAACCCTAACCCTAACACTAACACTATCCTAGGCCTGATGATAACCCTAACCCTAACCCTGACACTATCCTAGGGTTTATGTTAACCCTAACCCTAACACTATCCTAGGGCTGATGCTAACCCTAACCCTAACCCTAACACTATCCTAGGGCTGATGCTAACCCTAACCCTAACCCTAACACTATCCTAGGGCTGATGCTAACCCTAACCCTAACCCAAACACTATCCTAGGGTTGATGCTAACCCTAACCCTAACACTATCCTAGGGCTGATGCTAACCCTAACCCTAACCCTAACACTATCCTTGGGCTGATGCTAACCCTAACCCTAACACTATCCTGGGCCTGATGCTAACCCTAACCCTAACCCTAACACTATCCTAGGGCTGATGCTAACCCTAACCCTAACACTATCCTTGGGCTGATGCTAACCCTAACCCTAACCCTAACACTATCCTAGGGCAGATGCTAACCCTAACGCTAACCCTAACACTATCCTTGAACTGATGCTAACCCTAACCCTAACCCTAACACTATCCTAGGCCTGATGATAACCCTAACCCTAACGCTAACACTATCCTAGGGTTTATGTTAACCCTAACCCTAACACTATCCTAGGGCTGATGCTAACCCTAACCCTAACCCTAACACTCTCCTAGGGCGGATGCTAACCCTAACCCTAACCCTAACACTATCCTAGGGCTGATGCTAACCCTAACACTAACACTATCCTAGGGCTGATGCTAAACCTAACCCTAACCCTAACATTATCCTAGGGCGGATGCTAACCCTAACCCTAACCCTAACACTATCCTAGGGCTGATGCTAACCCTAACACTAACACTATCCTAGGCCTGATGCTAACCCTAACACTAACACTATCCTAGGGCTGATGCTAACCCTAACCCTAACCCTAACACTCTCCAAGGGCTGATGCTAACCCTAACCCTAAACCTAACACTATCCTAGGGCTGATGCTAACCCTAACCCTAACTCTAACACTATCTTAGGGCTGAGGCTAACCCTAACCCTAACACTATCCTACGGCTGATGCTAACCCGAACCCTAACCCTAACACTATCCTAGGGCTGATGCTAACCCTAACCATAACACTATCCTAGGCCTGATGCTAACCCTAACCCTAACCCTAACACTATCCTAGGCCTGATGATAACCCTAACCCTAACCCTAACACTATCCTAGGGTTTATGTTAACCCTAACCCTAACACTATCCTAGGGCTGATGCTAACCCTAACCCTCACCCTAACACTATCCTAGGGCTGATGCTAACCCTAACACTAACACTATCCTAGGGCTGATGCTAACCCTAACCCTAACCCTAACATTATCCTAGGGCTGATGCTAACCCTAACCCTAACCCTAACACTATCCTAGGGCTGATGCTAACCCTAACGCTACCCTAACACTATCCTTAACTGATGCTAACCCTAACCCTAACCCTAACACTATCTAGGCTGATGCTAACCCTAACCTAACCCTAACACTATCCTAGGGCTTATGCTAACCCCTAACCCTAACACTATCCTAGGGCTGATGCTAACCCTAACCCTCACCCTAACACTATCCTAGGGCTGATGCTAACCCTAACACTAACACTATCCTAGGGCTGATGCTAACCCTAACCCTAACCCTAACATTATCTAGGGCTGATGCTAACCCTAACCCTAACTCTAACACTATCTTAGGGCTGAGGCTAACCCTAACCCTAACACTATCCTACGGCTGATGCTAACCCTAACCCTAACCCTAACACTATCCTAGGGCTGATGCTAACCCTACCCTAACACTATCCTAGGGCTGATGCTAACCCTAACCCCTAACCCTAACACTATCCTAGGGCTGATGCTAACCCTAACCCT